>NC_142200.1:6636862-7886862 GCF_049639895.1 Pseudopodoces humilis
ATTAATAAACTGTAATGAGATTATCTTTATTTATTAGTTTAAGTATAACAGTGTGTCCCACCTATGCCAGCTTTGTGATCAGGAATGAAGCTGAAGGTTATTGTGGAGAATTTTTTTATGTACTTTGTAATAACCACAAGTCAGCTGGTGCATTTGGGGGAATTGCCTTGAGAGAGCAAAGTCAAACACATCAGTTTGCATTTTGCATGGAAAGAGACTCCAATGATCTTTGCTCTCCCTGTAGCATCTCGCAGCCCCAGTGTGACTCCTGGAGCCCACGGAACTCCCTCCTGCTCAGTCACAGACTCTTGTGCCCAGGCTGCATTGCAGAACCCCAGGAGTACACAACAAAAGCCAGAATTTTCACTAGAGGACAAATCCCAGCACATGGGGTGTCGTGAAGGAAAGAAGGAAAAAACAACAATCTCCTAGCCAGGTCATTATGGTTGCAGGGAGGAAGGTGCTGAACAGCTGTACAGGGATAGATTTGAAGAGGAGGATGATCTGGTCCCCCCAAACTGTTCACCTGGCAAAGCAGCTGCAGTGCTCTCCAGCCCTTGAGCCTGCAAGGCACAGACCTTCATCCAAGGTGCTCAAGTTCAAAAGCTTCATAACAAGCTGTGGTTTTCTGTGCTCCTCCCCCATCTTATCTTTATTGAGATAATATTTCTTATAAATAAACTGCTGCATTTCTGCGTTATCTTTATAATACCAGGGATTTTTGCATTGATATATGTTGGAGATGGTCTTTAAGTAATAATAAAAAGTCTTGGCAACTGATTCAGAGGCAACTGGATCTGCCTGGGCACACCTCTAGTTTAAAAGATACCACACTGCAATTAATTAGCTGGAACCTGAGAGCTTCCAGAAGGAAAGTTTTATGAGTTACCTCTTTCCTCTGGGAAGGTATCATTCAAGCCAAGTCGCTGTTAACTGACATATTCACTCTTGAATTCTTTCAACTCAGCATCCACCCAGACTGTTTTCTCTCTTCAGAGGAGAAGTGCCTGTGGAAAGTTATGCACTTTTATCCACTTCTTTCTGATTCTCTTAATTTTATGCTTTTTTTTTTTCTGAAAAAAGGAGAGGAAAAAGTACACTTTTTGTTAATGTCACTGCTCTTGACATGGAAGTTTTCACTCTGCCTGCAGAACAGATGGAGAGCTACAATGCCAACAGGGCAAACTTCCCTCAGTGCACAGTGCATCTTCCTTCCCTCATTGAAGCCAGGGGAAAGAGTGTCCTGAATACCAGATGCATGAATGGAAGTGCTGGCACCACAGACATGTCCCCACTGTCCCTGCTCAGTGGCAAACCGTGCCCACACATTTACCCACACATGAGAGTCTCCCCTCAGCAATAGCAGCAGCAGAGGAAGCTCCAATCATCAGGGCTGGTGCTGACTTTGAGCTACCACCTCTGCCAGGAAGGTTGTCTCAGGCAGCAACTCCTGTAGCCCTCCTTTGATGCTTCTGATTTGTAGGAAACTTGGGGCTGGTTCTGAGAAGATGAGTTGGGCTCCATGGCTGTTAATCCAACTCCTTCCCACCTGGGAAGAGGTGAATGTCCTGGGAATGTCTCTTCTTTGCCTTAGGACAGCTCTGCAAGGGCTCTGCGTGTGTCGAACACCCGCAGTGGTTTAACTCCAGCAGCAGTGAAGCCCTGCACAGACACTCGCTCCCTGGAGTGGGACAGGGAAAAAATCAGAGGAATAAAAGTGAGAAAACTCATGGGTTAAGGTCAATAGGTAAAACTCAATCTGTGCACACAAACAAAGCAACACAAGGAATTAATTCATCACGTTTCATGGGCAGGCAGTTGTTCAGCAGGGCTCCATTACACCCAGCCAGGACTTGGGAAGACAAACACCATCACTATGAACATCTCCCTTTCCTTCTTCCCCTAGTTTTGTATGCTAGGGAATTTGGTTCCATATGGTCTGGGGTGTCCCAGAAAATGATCTCTATCCCTGCCAAAATCAGCACAACACCACTGTTAGAAGGGCTGCAACCAGGTCCTCTTCTCCAGGAAATCATTCTTCCTTGGGACACTTGTATTTAGAGCCTGGGAGAGGAAGCTGAGAGAGACCTTTCATCTTCATTGTCCTGTTGCTTCTTCTGTGATTTGCTGCAACAAGCATAAGCAGAACCATCATGGCCTGAAAGGCAGTTACATATTTCTCTCCTGACCCAGGAAAGCAAAGGCTGTGTTACTTATGTGAAAATTTAACATTTCCTTTATCCTTCAAGGATCATTCAGGGTTCTTTAAGTTCAAGCCATGTGAGCCATAGTTGCTGAGAGATTCATCTCTTGATAAATAGCTGTCCTCAACAGAATGATTAATCACAGTGTTGGTATTGTCACTGGCTCTTTTTCATGTTGTACACTTGCAATTGTGTTACCATTTTGCTTTGGGTATAGGATGCCTCTTTATCAAACCATGCTTTTTCCTCTAAAGCTAAGGAGTACAAGATATCGTTGCATCATAAATTTTTAATATACCCTGTTTGAAAGCAGACTGATTTCCTGTCTGACTTGCTCATCTATTACCTAGAGAGGATGAAAGTGAAGTTCTTTCTTGTTATGTAACCTTACCCTGATCTGATTATTATGCATGGAACCACATTGCAAGCTCCTCAATATGAAAAAGCTTGGAAAACTGTTATAGTAAACAAGGAGAAACTAAACCCATGGATTGGATTCCATCAGGAAATCTTAACTCTAAAATCCACAACACGTGGTCTGAAATGTCACACAATTAATTATCATTTAATTTATTCAGGAACTCATTATGGGTGTGAGTGGAGATGAGCAAGCTGAATAGAATTAAGCAATTCCCTTGGTTTTAGACTGTATATTATCAAACAGCTCTGGACATGAGCCACAGCTCCAGAATTAAGCTGGGTTTTAAATTTCCCCAAGCAACAGAGAAATGGCATTTTTATTCTTTATTTTACTTTTACCATGAGTAACTGGAAAACTATGAAGGGTCAACTGGTAAAGAAAACATTTTCAAGCTGAAAACTAAAGATTTAATATCAATAAAGACCTCATTTTCCCATACCCTCTTCAGCACGCAGCCATTTATTTACCCCAGGGTTAATGAGTAAAAGCACTAGTAGATGAGAGTTGGTGCTGCTCATGGTTTCTTTGCACCATAACAGAGAGGAGCAGAGGAGAAAGGATGAGCATCTCCTAAATTCTGCAAAAGCAGGTGTTGGCTTTTCTCAGCTTGGCTCTGGTTCCTTGTCATTTGTCCCTAGGGAAAAAAAAACAAAAGGGAATAACTCACACTTCTCAGGGCAATATATAAATGTCCTGGATACAAATGTTTTGAAGGAGTGATATCTCAGACCAGGGCATGCTCCAAGTTTGATTTTAAAGTATGGAAATGTAATCAAGTGTAATCACCCCATGCTGTTACAGGTCTGTAAATGCACTCAGAACATCTGTCTGAAGAGAAGGGTCTTTGCTGTGGTCTTTAAAGAGAACTGGAGAAAGTCGAAAAGGAACTATTCATTCACAAAATGAGGCTGGTTTTGGAACACACATTGATTGAGCCCGGTTAAACTATCTCCCAGCTGGTTTCATACTAGAGGTATTGATTCCATTTTCATTTTTTGATGCCTGCAGCATAGTCACCCACTACAGATAACAACATGTAGATGCCTGAAATTTGAGTTAGGGCCTGCCTCTGAGTTGATAACACTTCTTATCCACGCCTAAAGGGATAAACTAAAGCATTTTAGCCATAGACCAACAACTAACTGATAACAGGAGCACTGCACCTGCAAAGAATAAGAACAGCAGTTAGGGCATGAAACAATAATCAAATATTTCCAGCAAGATGTCTATTCCTTCATTACAAGATAAAATTTTTTGTTTGTTTGTGTGTTTTTTTACTTTGTTCAGGAGTATGGTATTGAAATTGTAGCAATTGATTAACTTAAGAAAGGATATTTTTATTATTTTTTAATATTTGTGGAAAGTTTCTTTTCAATTTGAATATTTGTCTCCTGATAAAATACAGTTAATTTTTTTATTTTTTATTGTAGACTTAGAAAGGAAAATCTTCCTCCACGTATCACTGAGCATGCACTTGTCTTTAATTATATTTTGCATAATATTATGATTATACAAATTTTACAAACATCACCAAAACAAATGTGCCAAATCTGGGTAATTAAAAAAAAATTAAGATGATACAGAGAAAAAAAAATTGGGTTAAAAAAGAGAGATGAAAATGACTACATAGTCAGAGCATAAGAGTACCTCTAGTTCTTGTTTGGGTAAAATTGATTCCTAAAGATTACTTTTTCACCCTAAGAAGAACAGGGCAACAGGGAATGGAGGTTGCAGTCAGTTCATCACACGTTATCTCTGCTGCTCCTTCCTTCTTACTCACTTCCCCTACCTCAGACAAAACGGCTTCCAATTCAGAAACCTACAGTCCAGGCACCGTTAAAATTAAAAGTTTCCATCCAATAGTTCTTCAAAAAGAAAATTATTTTTTAATAAAGGAATGAGGATTTTAGAAACTCAAGGCAAATCTGGGTTTCTTGCTTGTATTGGCTTTGCCAACATCTATTCAGGAATAATCACTTAGCAACAAAGCAACTCTGTTCCAACATTTAACATCTTTTTTAATGTGCTGTAATCAATTATTGCTGTGGTTTTCTAATGTTTTATAATTGACAAAACAAAAATGCAGATTAGCAGCAGCACTTATATTTCACAAAAGTTCATACAGAGTAATTGATAGGATGGAAACCTCTGAAAAAATAATCTGTTAGATTGTGGAGTGCATCACAATTATTAACAATGACTTCACAAGCAGTTTGTTTTCCCACTAGAATTTTGGTTTCTTACCCACAATTTTTATATTGCCGTGACCTGAATCTAAGGACAAAGGAGCACATCAGTGTGCTGTGTAATCTACATTAAGATTTTCCAGTTGTGCTCTTTATTTCTTTTCTCTGACATTTTCTGTCTGTCTTATTGAATTAGGGTTGGGTGAGAACTTTTCACTGGAGCATTAAGTCATGCAAAAGTACTCCTAAGTCTGTCCTAGGAACAAGGAGAAGGATCCATCTGTGAGTGGAAGCTTTGAAGACCCTTTTGGACTGTGAAAGAATAACAAAATTTTGTTAAGCCTTAAAGGAAGCTGACGAGCATCTTGGAAAAAGCGCTGATTTTATCTTCTAGCTTGGTACCTATGTATTTGGGAAAAGTTCCAAAGGTGAAGATTTTCTGATGTGTCTGCATCACTAGGCTGAGACTTGAGGAAGGAAGAAAGGTCCAATTCTCAGTCTGTCACAGAATTCCTGTGTGATTTAGGATCAGCTATTCAGTGTCTGTGTCCCATACCCTTAGACATAAAGCAGAAATACTATTATTTTGTTATTGTGTAATTTTGTTGTCAATGCCATGAGATCAGGACTAGCTCTTACTAGTTTCTACAGCTCATAGCAGACCAAATACACAGTACATTCATTTCCACACAACCTTGGTCTTTCCCACGTTGTTTATAAATAGCTGGTAAACATAGAGAGGAAGGAGGCTTGACACCTCTTGTAAACTGAAATTTGGGATCCAGATGTTGAGCACAAGCCTTTAGCATGCTTTCAGGTCTGCTCTGCATTTTCTGTCTTTTTAATTCAAACTCTTTAATCCAATCCCTGACCAATGCAAAGATATGTAGAATCTAAGGACATCTGGTTAACAGCTACCAGCATAAGAGACAACAAAAACAGACAAAGATAAGAGGCAGGAAAAATAATAAATTAAACACCTAAACACACAAGCCCTAAGGGAAACAAGGTAAGAGACACCAGCAAAAACCTGAGCCACCAGGTCATTAGCTAGGGGGACATCGAGCAAATGACAAAAGCCTTTAGAGGGCTCAGCCAGAATTTTGTAGCTGATGAAGAAGGGAGGAAATCAGTTTCCCACATGTATCACAGGAAAAAGAAAATTGATTGTGGGATAGTTGATGAGACTTGTAGGGCTGTCTAAAGCTGCTTATAGAATGCTTTGAGGGAATCTTGAAGACGCATGAGAATTATTCTGGGACATTCCGAGGAAGGGTTAAATGTGAGAAGGGGAGGGACCAAAGTGGATTGGGGTGGAACAAGCATGGCAAATTAGGAACTGCAGTCTGTGCTTTGTTCTCATTAAATCCTAATCCCATTTTCCTACAATCACAGAGTAATGAAGAATCAAAATAGAGCAGAGGCTTGTGGTTGTCAGAAATTATTTTAATTTGCAATAGAATAAATTTATTTTCCCCATGTCATGTCAGTTCAGCCTATGATGGTAATTGCTGAGGGATATTCCTGTCTTTATCTCTACCCAAGACTTTTTCCATCCTATTTTCTTCATCTGGCCTGCTGAGGAGGGGGAGTGAGAAAGTGTCTGGGGGGGGCAGCTGGCCAAGGTCAGCCTACGACAGCTGTGTTATGGTACAGTATTATAGAGATCTCTGGTTAGAGTGTAGTGGCTTGTACAAGATTCTGTAACTGTGTGATCTTAGGCACATGATTCCCTGCCCAGATATATGTGTTTCTGCATCTAGAAGAGGTCCTGGTAGACCTGAACTACTTTAGGTAGTGTTTGAGGATATGCTGCTGAAAATGGTTATGTAAAAATAGGATACTAAGGATATTAGTTCCTTAACAGCACAGATTTTGGTTCTGGCTCAGAGAAGAATGATGGAGACAGATGAATAAATGCAGAGGTGTTGTTCTGAACTTTTATGTTTCTGAGTGCTGAATTCAGGCCAGCAGTTAGATCAGGGCCTGTTTCATATGAATGTCACATGCCCTTGTCCAGTGAAATGAGTTAAACCAAACCTAATTATGCATGAGTAATTACACCTCAGCAGGACTCAAGGTCACCCATCCTGACTCGAGTGGGGTGGTTTTCATAGCCAGTGGAATGGGAGTCACCTTGAGGTCATTTTGCTGCTTTAGAGGAAGTGCATGATTAGTGATGGTGTTTGGCTGTAGTAGTAAGTATTTCTTCATAAAGGGATAGAATACTCATACAGGGCTGAAAGGATGGCATACTTTCAGAAGAATGAGACCAGCAACTTCTTCTTTTAATAAAATAGCAGAGAAATAGAAAGCATATTTTCCTAACACCAGGTGTTACAGAAAGTTTGGCACAAAATTGTCTTCCTTGGCACTATGTTTAACATTACAGAACTGGAGTTATGTGTTGTGTTAATGTTGAAAACATCATGCTGATCATTTCCAGATTGTTACAGTAATCATTTGAAAGCATTAAAAAAGTTTGGTTTGCCTTTTTTTTTTTTATTTTTTTTATTACTGTTTTTCCCTCCAGCTAATTGCACTCTCTTCCTTGCCTACACATACTTTCAGACTCCAGCCCCTTGCTAACAATCCTACTTTTTAGATTAGATGTAGCATTCTTTTCTGTGCACAGAAGATGAGTCTTTTTGATTTGAGATGACCTTGTTTCTGTTTCATTAATTTCATACATCAAATCAGAAGGCAATACATGCAGTTGGATGAACCCTGGTCAGGTGCAATACAATAAATCTCATAGACTTTTTCTAGCTATAATTCGACTTTTGGAAGTGCATACATCCTCACAGAGTAAACAGAAAAGTCAAATTACTTACTCTGCTGCAAACATGTTCCATCACCTTGAATTTACTGTTGCATTTCACTCTCCCTGCTTTTTTGAGTCAGTAAAATGTTTATGGCTCTTACTGGGTCTACCTTAAAGTTTCTTTGAGATAATTTAAATTCAGTAGCATTATGAAATCATTATTATAGAGTAGTCTGAAAAATTTCTGCACAGAAAAATTAAGCTTGTATGTGTAATCAAACAAAAACCCCTGGATGTGAGAATATAGGCTGTAAATAGTACACATCTTAATGACAGTAAACAGTGAATCCAAACCTTTTGGGCTCACAGGTTTTATACATTTTTAATTTATTTTCCTCTCCTTCTCCTGAAATTCCCCTTACTAGAGCTTACATTGAGTGTTTCCTCAAACAATTTTATTTTATCATAGTGAGACCAAGAGCTGGAGGATGCTTCTGTCTGCTAACATCCATTGCTTTGGAGCAGCAGTGAGTGATCTGTGGCTTCTTCACAGGGCTTAGCTCCCCAGCCTCTTCTTTAACAGAGAAACCCCTTCAGCTATGAACTAACTGACAAAAAAAAAAAAAATTAATAATTTCCAGAATCGTGTTTAAAAACTTTGCTGCAACTTAATGAAGACAGGAAAGTGGATCCTCAGAAATTTCAGCTTTTTCCCCCCAAGAGGGACACTCCCATTCTTTCTAAGTGGCAAAAAATCAAAAAGTTCAGGAGCTAAGTGCAGAGGACTAGCAGACATCTTCAACAGGGAAATAAAAGTGTCCACACAGGCCATAAGAAAGGAACCTCAGAAAAGAGCAGGAACACCTTCACCAGGGATCTTGGAGATCTCATTCCATGTTCTCTTTGTTGACACTCACATCTGAAACCCAAGACATGGCTTTTTTTAAAAAAAAAGTCAGAAGATAATCTTTCACCTTCATGGCAGCTTGGGACATTTAAAGTCACAACCATTCCAGTGCAAGCCTCAGGAAATCAGCAAAGTTTAACTGCCTCACAGGCCAGCAAACAGCAGCCTTCAGGCCTTCTCCACTAAAAGATATCAGTCAGTATAGTTTATTCTCTTTTTTATTCCTCAGGTAGCAGACCCTTTGCCCAGGAAACAGCAGGCACCTGAATACTTGCTTCTGTCAGTAGGCTAGGACTGCCTGAAGGTAGCCAGACTGGAGCTTTCTTTTCTTATAGAGACAACAGCTTTGAGAGGTTTTTAAGGAAGTTATAACTCCTTCTCACTCTGGAAAAAAATTCTTTGTAGCATAGGGTAAGAGAGGGAATTTCCACAGAATAGCTGAGATTGAAAGGGACCTGTAAATGCCATGTAGTTCAACCTCACCTTTCTCAAACCAGGGTCTGAGCACACAGGCTTGCTTGGGCCTATGTCCAGATGTATTTCAAGTGTCTCTAAGGGTGCAGACTCCATAGGCACTCTGGGAAACCTGTGTGTGATCACCCTCACAATGAAAAAGTGTTTGTTTTCTTATATTTAAATGGTATTTCCTGTATTTCATTTCATTTTGTGCCCATTGCCTCTCGCCTCGTCACTGGGCACTACTGAAAAAGATTGGGTTGCACATATTTGTACACATGGATAATTTCCCCCCCTGAACCTTCTTTCTCAGCCTCTTCTTGCATTCCATGTGCTCCAGCAGCCACCTTGATGGACATTCTCTGGACCTGCTCCAGTGTTTCCATATCTCTTCTCTATTGGGCAGCATTCTGGACACAGCATTCCTGATGGGCTGAGTCGAGGGGAAGAATCACCTCTCTTGCCTGGCTTGGACTTGAAGCACTTCACATTTCCCTTCGTTGTACTTGATGAGGTTTCTGACTGTATTTCAGCCTCACTGGATCCATCTGAAGGCAACATAACTCTCTGGACTATGAGACTTTCTTCTCAGATTTGTACCACCTCCAAGCTTGCAAAGGGTGCATTCTGTCTCATCATCCAGGTAATTAATAAAGATTTTAAACTCTACTGGCCTCTTTATCAGTCCCTCAGGCTACTTCAGTAGTGATTGGCCTCCAGCTTGCTTTTGTGCCACTGGCCACAGCACTTTGCATGCAGCAGCTCAGCCAGTTTTCAGTCCACCTCCCTGTCTATTTAACTACTCCTTACTTGATCAGTTTGTCTACGAGGCCATTACAAAAGACAGCATTGAAACCTTTGCTAAAGTCAAGGCAAACAACATCCACTGCTCTCCCCCCATCCACTGAACCAGCCATCTCATTATAGAAAGCTATTAGCTTGATTATATATGACTTCCCCTTCAAAAATCCATGCTGACTACTCACAATCACAATGTGCTTCACATATTTGGATATAATTACCAGGAGGATTTTCTCTGTCACCTTCCCAAGGATTGCTTTAGCAGACTTGGGACTTGTAGCCCTTCTAGGACAGGAGGTAATGGTTTTAAACTAAAGGAGGGTAGATTCAAATTCTGACACTCTGAGTCCAGTTCTCTGACTGATCCCCACACCGTGAAGTACAACTCCAATACCCAAAAGAAATTTTCTGTGTGGAAAAATTTTGAATGGCAGCATTTTCTTGGAAGAATGGAGAATGAGGAGTGGGCAAAGCTCTGAGAAGCCTCACTGCTGTAGGTTTTCATTTTGTGTCCTGTACTGTGAGCCATTTTCAGTGCTTTTTTTTTTTTATACTTAATGATCAGTCATATTAAAGCATTATTTCCTCATCTGCTCATGTTTTTGTTGTTTCATATACTATTGATGGCACATATTTAATATTAGCAAGCAGGACTCTTCACTCAGACTGGAAATACCTAAATGAACAGTGTCACAGTACCCTCAGGACCCTGGTACCTCAACAGTGACAGTAATTTGGATTATTGCAAAGAGAGAGAAAGGGTTTCTGGTGCTTTGTAACATGAAATACTGGTCATAGTTAAAGAATAATTTAATTTCCATTTACAGAAAGACCACGCAGGAGCAAGCTGGGAAATGTTCATTTAATCAGCCATGGTTACAAGAAACTCAGTGGCTTAGCAACCCCACCATTACTTGTCAGTAGGTCCAAATCAACACATTAAGTGAGAAAAATAAAAAAGTAAAAGTACAGAAAAAAATGGTGGTAGGAGAACTGTGGTATGGGATGTAGTAGCTGATGAAGGATGATGATGAGGAAGCAAGAGGAAAGAGATGCTGGAATTTTTTTTTGTTTTCATCACATTATGATCAAATAGAAACACATGGAGCTGGGACTATTAAGGAATGAGAACTAGTAAAATTGTGAATAAAACACGGTATGGGAGGAGGATTTGTGAGGGAATAATTCTGTTGGATCTATGTCAGTTGGAAAGGCAAAATAGATCAGTTTTCTTTTCTTATTAGAGTGGGCTTCATATTAATTAAAAAAGGGGAGGGGAAAAAAAAAAGAAAAGAGAATCCAGCTGACTAACAAAGCAAATGGTCTGGACAAAGGAATTTGAAAAAGATACTTCCATCAAAGACCTCTTTTTAGACGTAAAGGACATCGCAATACAGCTCCACAAGAAAAAGGAAAATGAAATTCACCTAGGAAACTAGACAAAGAACAGGAAATACATGCTACTTATTGCACAAAACCTTTTGGCATTTTACAACCTTCTCAGGAATTAACCAAGCTGTATTTTTTTGTAAGGTGATTTCATCTGATTTCATTGTGGAAAAGTAGATCTAATACCAGGAAGTTTCCAAAGATTTTTAGAAGGGAAGTACATAGTCTAGCTCCTGTGAAGAAGTTGGAGAATATGTGG
Source organism: Pseudopodoces humilis (assembly GCF_049639895.1). Lineage (NCBI taxonomy): Eukaryota > Metazoa > Chordata > Aves > Passeriformes > Paridae > Pseudopodoces > Pseudopodoces humilis. The sequence continues at coordinate 6,648,250 of NC_142200.1, forward strand.
ATACAGCTGCTGTCTTTGAGCATTTGCCTGATTTTTGAATTGTCTCTAATTCAATTTCTTGTATTTTTTTCTTTATACCTCTTACATATGTAATTATTTCTTTATGCCTTATACACAGCTGTCATACTTTTCAAAGCTGCCATTATTCTACGCTTTGGCCAGCTGAAACTTTATGGCAGCATAAATGGATTCTAAGGACTGATGAGCAGCACCATGTAGTGCCAGGGAAGAGCTCAGATGTTGGGGAACAGCTGGAGGTAGCACGTAAATCTCTGCTCCAAAAGCAGATTGTTCTTCAAATCTCAGTGAGAAGTAAATCCATTGGACTAACAGCTCCTGGCTGAATTTTTACTTTCAACTTCTTCATCCAAACTGAACAGTCCAAACATCTGTCTGTCACATCAGTATCCTGAACTGGAAGATGAGAGCAGGACAATGATCAGAAGCTCTTATGCTGTGCCTGATTGAAGTAAGAAAACTAGATAAGCAAAAAGGCTGAGGTTCATCCTCATGTTTGATCAGTGGAGCTGACTGCTCACATTTTGAAATATCTAGATATAAAATAGATATATATGCTAGTAAGAAATCAATCTGGTTACAAATATACTAAATCAGATGAACATATCTTTTATTTGATGAATACTATTGAAAATATCTCAATGTTATTAAAAAATCCTATTAAATTATCAAAAACTTTCTGGGAAGTACCACGGCAATTTTAAAGGAGACATCTGATTAGTCTTTTCTAGGAAACAGCTGCATTTAACAGTATCACAAACATTTAAAATATGTCTGTTACATCCTCTATAGAGTCCATTTCTGCTATAGGAGGAAAAATACCTCCACACTGAATCCATGCTTCTGCTTCATAAGTTTGTGGAAGTTTCATATCCAAGGATTGGTCAGACAAGACATGAGAGGAAACTATCACGGCTGTTTGGCTCAAATGATGTAACAGCAGGTATGTGAGAAGCTTAATAGGATTAAGAAATGTGGATAGAGAGGGGACAGAGGAGGAAAAATACAGTGAGTAAGACAAATGGTAGAGTCATTACTCACTCTGAGCCAACTAGGTTGATCATCAATTCCATACCTGTCCCTGCTGAGAGATTTAAATAGGATGTTAACTCCGGCCACACAAAGCTTTGGCTTCTGTCAAGGAAGCCCAGCTGACTGCAACCACCTGAGATTCCTGCCCCTGGTTGCCCTGATTTGAGTTCTTTGCTCATCTGGCTTTTACATTAGTCCTTTGATTCATTCAGACTGTCCTCAGGTGGAAGCTGGAGAATGTCTGGATAATGGGAGTTGAAGACTGAGCCTTCAAGCTCTGCCAGCTGGTGGTAGAGCTGGGAAGGTTATGCTGCCAAGCCTTACCTGGCTTTGTCCATCGTGCATCTAATGACAGTGGTGTAATAAAAAGGAAAACTTTATATCAGACCTAGGTAGTGCAGTGTCTGTCTTGGTCCTGAAACCAGCTGGGATCAATTTGGTTCTGAGTGTAATGTAGGTGTACTTATGCAAGAAATTATGAGGAGCCTTATATTCCAGTTGTGATAGAAATGCCACAAAAATGTTTACTGGGATATTTTCAACAACTTTACTTTCCCTAGATATTTTTTTTTTCTTTTTAATTTTGGTCAGAAATATCTTAGTTCATCAGCTGGTAGGACTATGCAAAACCTTCCTTTATTGCTTGAAATCTGCCAAAGATGGAGTAAAATGCAAATTGTAACTAAAAGTTGGCTGATTCAGGAAAGAGAAATTACCTGAAGCTTGATAGAGCTTGGTTGCAATTAATGGAAAAAACTAAATAGCTTGCTTTAGACCAATGAAAACAGATAACATTGTGGCAAGATGAACACACAAACACCTGCCTGGTGATCTATGGCAAGAAATCACTGGCAGAAACATGAATAATGGTAGATCAGTTTTTCTGGACCAAGAAAAAAAAATGGGACAAAACCCCAAGGAGACCTATCAAGACACTTGACTGCGAAGGGAAGGGAAGGTGCGGGAAGGGAAGGGAAGGTGCGGGAAGGGAAGGGAAGGTGCGGGAAGGGAAGGGAAGGTGCGGGAAGGGAAGGGAAGGTGCGGGAAGGTGCGGGAAGGTGCGGGAAGGTGCGGGAAGGTGCGGGAAGGGAAGGGAAGGGAAGGGAAGGGAAGGGAAGGGAAGGGAAGGGAAGGGAAGGGAAGGGAAGGGAAGGGAAGGGAAGGGAAGGGAAGGGAAGGGAAGGGAAGGGAAGGGAAGGGAAGGGAAGGGAAGGGAAGGGAAGGGAAGGGAAGGGAAGGGAAGGGAAGGGAAGGGAAGGGAAGGGAAGGGAAGGGAAGGTGCGGGAAGGGAAGGGAAGGGAAGGGAAGGGATAACCCAGATAACCTCCCAAGTTGCTGGGAACATGACTTCCCTGGTGTTGCCACACCAGGAAGCTGAGGGACAGTGGTGGTTCTGTCATCACAGGGTAGCATGTGCCAGCATGGCTTGTGCTGCAACTGCACATGTTCTCATGGTGTACACGTGAGGTGGGATACTATTTGTGTTATTACAAGGTTATAATAAGTCATAATGAGATTATAGCTAATGGTTGGAACATTGCTTTATGTAATAAAGGATCATCTAACTCAATAAATACTCCTTGTGTTTGTCATCATCTGATTCAATCATTGGTTTGTGGAAATTTAGCCTTCACTCCCTGTAACCATCAGGAGGCATGAACAGGCATAGGACACAATTAATGATCAAAGTTAGAGAGTGACTCAGGACAGCGAAGAAAGACAGTATAAAAATCCCTTAGACCAGGCAAGAGTTTGTTTCAGGAACATCTGGAAGAAGATGTTCTCCAGGAAACTTAATTAGCCCCTTTGCAGTCCTGCTTTAATGTTTCGTTTTTATATAATGTGAGACAACTCAAACCAGGACACTGCTTGCCTCTCAGACAACAAAACTTGGAGATGAGCTGTCATCTGGGAGATCAAATCCAAGTCATTCAGAGAAGGCATTTAAACCACTATTCTTGCTGTGGATTCTCAAAAACAACCTTCAGGGCCATTTAACCCTCTTAGTCCCTTCCAGGTCTGGGCACCAGCTATGGTAATTCTCTGGATGTATATTTTTACCAATAAAGTCTGGGAAGCTTTCTCTAGAACAAGAAAGAGAAATGTCAAAAACTGATAATTTTCAAAAAATTTTGTTCTTGCTTTCCAGCCAGCCTTATCTGTGAGGCTGCCAACTGACCAGCTTAACAAAGCACCTCAGCTGATTTGGGCCTTCCTGCTGCTATGAAGAGCCCTCCAAAGAACAAGGGTGTTCAATCTTAGCAGCAACTCCTGACCAAAATGGAAACCTTACCCTTTTCTCCTGCAGTTCCTCTCTAGCAGTACTGTCAAAATGTTCCTTGGAAGTGCTGCTTCATCTTGTGGAAGTTTTCACTGTGATAATTCTCCTTTGTGAGGTGTATTTCCACTTCTATTTCCTTGTCTTAGGCAATTACAGACACCAGGTTTGACAAATGCTTTGGCTGTTTATCAAGGTACCTCCAGTAATTGTTTTGCTTGTTGATTGTGGGGTTTAGATTTTCTGTCCCCTGCCCAGTGCAAGGCCATAGGAGGGTTAAGGACTGTGCAGAAGGCAAGCAGCACACACTTCACTCAGGCTATATTCACACTGGAGCAAAGTGCTCATAAACCCAATTTCTAATATTACACTGTAAAACTTGTCGATGGTGCTTTTTAATGAAATGAGGTATTACATTGTCAATATGGGAATGAAGACAAGGTCAAAATTTTTTCCATTATATGTTTTTAATTGGGTTAAGTCCATTTCCACTGGGGAAGGTGTGAATAAGTATGCCCAAGCAACTAAAATTACAAGGGAAAAAAATTCTAAGATTTAGGTTCTCATCTATCTCACATGTTGTCAGGAATGAATATCCGAGAAGGTGTCAGGCAAGTATATTTCCTATTGAGTCTGGAATATTTTTCCTTTACTAAACACTTGGAATCTGGCCCTGAAACATTCCCCATTGTGCTTACATGACAAAATACAAATAAACTGTCTTGACTACTTTAAAATTAGACAGTGCTCCAGGGGTTCTGCAGCTGCTTGGGAAATTTTACATTATGGACATTTTGCTTCCAGATTTGGGCCAGAAAAGCCCCAATCCAGTGGAGTGAATGTGAAATTCCACAAAGGTTGAAGACATGTTACACTTGACTCCACTGCTCATTTCCACCATTTAGTGTGAAAGGAACCAAGGAGGTAGAGGAAGAAGAGGTAAGGTCTTCTGTTAAGGAAGGGGAAGAATTTGGGAGGAATTAATCCAACAGCAAGGAAAACCCATCTTCCAACAGGCCAGATTGCAGTTTACCTGTCTTAGGAGGGGTACATATCTGGAACAACATTGAAGCACAAAGCTGATGTTTTCTTAGGCCATTTTATTCTAGTTTTCCTGCAGTACTCTCAGACTCATTGCTGCAGGTTCCTTCCCTGGGTAATGGATATACTTTTTATCTATGGTCCAAAGGGTTTGTGAAGATTAGCACATTAAATTTTCAGGCCTACAATGGCTGAGGAGCTGATGTTGTGTTGCACATCAAGCCTCCAGTGACCAGGCTAATAGGCCTCTGAGCATGCCCATGGTGAACTGGTTGTTTCCAAAACTTGCAGTCTCGCAGGCCATGATGTATTCCTGACTCCTGGGTGCATGATACATGCAAGAGTCTTACAATATTGTCACTCTGATTTCAGACCTCTATATTCAGAAATAGTTTTGCACAAAAATATATACTCGGTGGATACTTTGTTTTTTGGGGTTTTTTTTAAGAATTCAGAGGCAATTATGTCCTTTTCCTAGTAGCTTTCTCTCAATACAAGGAAACAGTAATCTGGGATATTTGTGCTGACAGAATTGGCAGTCTTCTCATGTTTACATAGGCTGTAAGAAGTCCTTTCAACTTGAGGCTTCATTCCTTATTAGATAAAAATTAAAAGTTCTAAAGGAGGACAGTTTGAGAATCCAGTCAGCCCCTGTAGTGTGAGGCTATGACCAACTACCACATCCTGCTGAAGGACTTTGTCTTCACAAAGCTGGAGATATTTGGCTTGGGTAGAACACAAAACTGCCCCAGCTGTCCTGCTGCAAGTCTGCTCCTGGTTTGTGTGTGGAGAAGAGGGAGAGGGAGAGGGAGAGGGAGAGGGAGAGGGAGAGGGAGAGGGAGAGGGAGAGGGAGAGGGAGAGGGAGAGGGAGAGGGAGAGGGAGAGGGAGAGGGAGAGGGAGAGGAGAGGGAGAGGGAGAGGGAGAGGGAGAGGGAGAGGGAGAGGGAGAGGGAGAGGGAGAGGGAGAGGAGAGGAGAGGAGAGGAGAGGAGAGGAGAGGAGAGGAGAGGAGAGGAGGAGAGGAGAGGAGAGGAGAGGACAGGAGAGGACAGGAGAGGAGTGGAGTGGAGAGGAGAGGAGAGGAGAGGAGAATGGATTAGAGCTCTTTCACAGGAGATCCTTCTGTTGTACATCTGAATCATCCCTACAAAATTCCTTGGTTTTGTTGCTACTGAAAGTCTGAAGTAACCCCATAAATGGCGAAGGGCCCAGGATCTCTGCTGCTTTATGTCTCACAGATAATCATCTTCTACCCCGCAAGGTGCATGAAGAATTGTCCCAGAGCAGGGCTGTAGCATCTAGCACTCATTTCTTTCAGGTATAATTCACTGTGCAAAATGCAATGCAGGGAAGAAGCCTTCCCAGAGGAGTTGTTCAGGTGTAAAACTGGTCCAAGAGAAAACTGGCTCAAGCCATACAAATTTAAATTAGAATGAAAGGATTATGAATACTAAATGACTTTTCAAATGAATGGTTCAGAAAATCTCACCTTCCATAAGGTTTACTCATTCTTTATCCTTAGGGAATAGATTTTATTATTTCTGATAATAATCCCTCTGTTAAGGGAGATGGCAAGGTAGACAGGGAAAAGGGAATTTAAAAAGGGAAGAAGGAGATAATTGTTTTCTTGTTCTCTTGCCTGAAGAAAACTTTTTCATTTTGTTTTTCTACTACAGACAATGGAAAGGCTGGAGAAATCTGAAGCTGGTTTTAGTGATTTTTTTTTTGTTTGTTTGTTTTTCGTTTTTGTTTTTTTCTACACCAAACCTTACACTATAATTGAAGAAAAACTAAATTAGCACTTTTTCATTAATAAGATCTATGGTTGCATTTAATAGTTTGACTAAATTGTGTTTCATGAAAGGAATGCTAAATTTACTGACAGGAAAACAACACAACTTTGTTCTCCGAGACTTTCTTCTTCAAAGGTCATTGATCTTTTTGACTGTATTCCTTTGTGCTGTGTCTTCAGAGACAGATAACCTGGGGGGCAGGGGCAGGGGCAGGAGCCAACATTCTTGTCAGCTTTGCAAAATTTTGTTACAATATTTATTTTACTGAAGGTGACTTCTTGCTTCTTTAACTAAGAGATTTAATTCCATGGAAAACCCCTCAGACAGTTATGGATCTTAGCATCAACCACAGGAAAAGTCTGCTCTTTTTTCTTTGTAAATCAATGCAAAGAGAAGAAAATGAGACCTAGATTTGGATATTAACCATTCTTAAAAGTCTAATCACTTAATTTTTGTTTCTGCTTGAGAAAAGCTCTTTCCTGAAAACAAAAGCCAGACAACTGATTAACTGAAAAATAGGCCTATGTTATTGATAAAGCCTCAGAGGTGAAGTAATATATGTTATCCTAAATTTCTCTTACCTTGCATCTTCCTGGAGGCTGGAAGATGTGCACATTTTGGAATGCCTCAGACCAAGGCATCACATGTCTGTGTCCTGGCTTGCTCCTTCCACACTTCAAAGTAGGTAAGTGTTTGGTCTGTAATTTCATGTCTGTGACATTTATTAATTGTTTTTTGGTGGATCAGATAGAAGGATCAGGCCTGTTCTCCAGGAATAGCAGTTTTTCTCACCTGTCTTTGGTTAAATTATCACTCCTCTTGGTCTTCTTTAGAGCGCCTAATATATTTGGGGGATACTCCTCAGACAGACTAAATTGTCATGGTGCTGTATTTATCTGGTAGGCATTTGGGAACCTTTTGAAATTAGCAGTCCTCTGCAGATTAGAACTATTGTTTTTGGTTTGATTGGTTGGTTGGTTGGTTTGCTGTTTTTTTTGTTTTTTTAACAACAGAGATCCTTGCTCATGCACAATATTTTTAGTATTAGTTATTTTCCCTCTTCTTCCCTTCAGACCATGGAGAGGTGGCCCTTTTTGATGCTGAGGATTGTTTGAACACTAAATAGGTTTTGCACACATAATTAAATTCTTTCTCTGTGATTCACTTTTTACTTCAAATGTTGTTTTCAAAATTCTTGTAGCAGTTCATGGGTTTTGGCTGATTTTTTGCTTTTTTGTTTTTGTTTTTGCTTTTTCCTCTTCTGTAACCACTTTTCCCCACCACAGGCAGGAATTACACTGAAGACATTACAGAGGCCTGCAAAATATCCTGAGAAACATGTTGACTGTTTCATCCTGCTAATTCAATAGCCCCAAGTCTCTAGGCAAGTCTGCAGCAGCAGATGACAAGCAGCAACACTTTTGGCATAGGGAGAAGTGAAAATGCAGAATACAGTGTGTGGCATCACCTCATTCACCCTGTATTTGTCTTCCCACCCAGGAATGGCAGGTGATACAGTATGTGACATTCATTCTGCTAGTCATGGGGAGACTCCTTCTTCACATTTTGGGCTCTGTGAGAGAAGTGAGGATGGATTCACCAATCATTGCAGCCATCTCTTGTCATTACTCAGTTAATCCTCTTCACTCTCAAAAACTAAACATAGATTCAGTTCTTCACACAAACACTCAATATATCAAAGAGCTCTGAAAGATAATGCACATTTTTTCCATCAGAAACATCTACAAGGTAATCATCTGCATCTGAACAAGCAATCAGACATCCCAGGTAGCCAGAGAGAAGCCGGTGAGAGGCGATTCATCTCCTAAAGCTGAGAGCTAAAATAGACCAGATGATTCAGATCCCCCATGTGCTTATTTCTGTTCATTGACTGTGGCTAGAGCTAGTTCAGACAGAGGAGGACAAGCATGGCAATGTACAAAGGTGGGTGAAAGTTGTCTCCCCAAAAGGATTTTAAATAAGGGTGGCCTTGACTCTTATCACATTAGCTATGTTTTAGATATGTTTCCTGAGTTTGGGGGTAGACTGTCATCATTTGTGTAATCTAGTTTTCTTATAAATCTAATTTGTTTGCTAGTTATGAATAGGAAATTTAGATCTTCATCTCTAGTTAAACATGAACAGCAACAATTCAAGTTTCCTTTTATTCAAAGATTGCACCCTGTGGGACAGAGCTGCAAGTTTCTGACTATATACCTTTCCAGGGAATTGAAATATCCAGTAGCCTAGATAGCCATTTGTGTAGACAAAATTTGTATATTATTATTTCTTGTCTCCTCTTTGGCTGAATATTCTTTTGTAACAAAGATGTTGCAGTTGGATATTTCATTTTCACACTTCAAGTTCTCTGCCATACATGTACTAGTGCTTGTGCCCTTGCTTCTTCAAGTCTACACCAGTCAAATTCCAAGACTTCTCTTTTGGGTAGCTGGTTTCTCCAGTTAGTCTTTTCTTGGTATTGTCTGTATCACAATTGTCACTATTTTATGTTACAAATGATAAGAATATAATCAGCTGTGTAACTTCTCCATTTCAAGGATTCACATCACCTGGAAACCAGCTAACTGGAGAGTGTTTCCTGCGCCAGCCAGTTTAGGAACCTTTCCAGACATTTCTGCTAAAAAAATATGGAGTAGCAAAGCAGAGATCAGGGTCTGTTACCTGTCCTTTTGTAGTTCATTCTCATTTCCTAAAGCACCTGCCCTTTGTGAAGGACACAATCCAGCTTCTCTTCCAGCTACAAGCTGTGTTTGGTGAGATGGCTGCTGATTCGGGCCCTCCTGGAGCCCTTTGAAGTGCAAATGATCTGATAAGACACCTTTCTCAAGGAGACTTTGGTAGGAAAAGCATAAGGATCCCTCCAAGGGCAGCTCAACAATAAGACCATTAAATCTAAAGTATTACAACTAGGTCATGGGGAATAAGGTCAGAGATGCAAGGCTCTTGTATGGCACGATGAATGTGAATGAGAGCTGAGATGCTGCAGACAGTGGTCATAAAAGCACCTTATCAGAACTAGTTTGTTACACAAACTAGCTGACACATCTCAAGGGTCAGTGTGGATATTTCAAGCATGAAAACTTGCTGAATGAGCAGTACATTGGTGAAATAGTACAAGGCTGAAAAAGATGCTTAATGATGGTTGAATAGAGTGTGCTCTCTTTATATATGGTTGGAGGTCTCTGCATGGAAGATCTACAGAGACATACACACATCATAGTCACACAAGGGAAAAAAAAACACAAAGTTAAAAAATGAAGCAAGCCCTCCTGCTATCATTATAAGGCATAAAATGTACTGGTAACGTTTTCTCTGCAAGCTGAGGCCTTTCTTCCAAGCTGTGTGGAGGCAAATGAGGAGATGGAAGGGGGTAGAGAAGCAGATCATGTTCTATTAGCTTAATTATTTATGTCTAAGTTTGTTTGTCTTTGGTGTGATTAATTGCTTCCAATTATCTGCTTCCATATAGCCAGTTCTGTACAGAAAAGATGCATCCTTGTGGGTGGGACCTTTTATGTTTGGATGAATCAACCCTGAAAATGCCCCAGTGGTCTTGTGTCTGACAGACGGGACAGATTATTAGAAACTAAATCTGGAAAAGGACAGAAGCAATCTGGGAGGGAGAGAGACACAGGAGGCCAGCCAGACCTAAATTTTTTTTCAGAATATTCTAATTTTGTGTGTGTGGTCCTCATGCTTGTATACCTTTTCCCGCTCCCCACTCCTTGTTTTATTTATTGCACATGCCAAAAGCACAACTGCCTTGTATCCAGATTACAAACATGGGCAAGGGAAAGGGCAGCTGACTAACTGGAGTAGACTGGAGTCTGGTCTTGAAGCAGGGTACACACAAGCTGTGCTGTCACCCTCCTGGCATGGAGAGCCTGGTGTTGCTGAACTCTGGGGTCTAGAAAACAACAGTCAAGATGTGGGAAATCAGGGGAGCCATCCTTCTGTAGTGCTGTGCAGGGCATTTGGAATCACAGAACCACAGAATCACTGAGGTTGGAAAAACCTTCAAGATCACCAAATCCAGTCTTTGACAAACACCACATCAGCTAAACCATAGCACCAAGTGCCACATCCAGTTGTTTCTTGAACACTTCCTATTCACACAGCGAGGCCAGACCCGTGTCTTGATTGGGTTTGTTCTTCAGTGGAAACAATTTTTGGTGAAATTCCAACGTGGGGTTTTGGTTCAGAAATTTGAGACCTTGTAGACATAAAGAAGTGAATTTGCAAAATAACTGCTTTGTTTCTCATGCCCTGCTGAAGGAGGGGAGGGGAAAAGGACTGATGTAATCTGCTGATTTCTGGATTTTACATCTGCTTTAAGTATGTCCTGAGATGTGATGAGGATTAAGCACCATTGCAGTCACATTGTCTCATTTCTTCTGTAATTTTCTCAATATTTTACTGTTTCTCCTGGCTTTCCACTGACCTACATTTATCTTTGCTTTTTCCCTTCTGCTAGGAATGTAACAATGCTTCCCTGGATGCCTTGTCTCCCTCACCCATCCAACCTTCCCTCAAGGTGCTGTTCATTCACTTGTATTTTATCAGATACTATTAACTACAAAAATTCACCAAGAACTGGGGATTTTTCACTTTCTTTATATCAGGGAGGTGCATCTGTAATGTAACAGGATTGTATGTCATGTCTGATAAGGAGACCAGAACTTGTCTTTTCAACTCCAAATTCTAATTCTGATAGAAAGATGTGTGAATGTAACTCAGGGTAAAATTTAGCCTGTAGTATAACCTTCCTGTCAGAGACAACAATTTACCATCTAGTTTGTGGATAGCATGAAATTAAGCAGAACCACTATCTTAAACTGTAATAAAATCTATTGACATCCAAACTATGTATTATGCATATGTAGTTTATTACCCTGAGGCAAAAATGCACAGAGGTTTGACAGCAACCTAATAAAGAAATGCAAAAGAAATAGGATTTAAATAAAAATCTGCAAAAGGACAGAGAATGTACCTGATAGCCAAAGGGCTGCTTCTGTTTAAGGTCTGTTTCAAGCAAGTGCAATTCTGGGAGCAGAAGAGGAGTTATGGGAGTGTGATGAGGAAGATCAAGGGGAAATGAATGAGGGTGATTGAGAAGGATGAAGATTTTTGTTAGGAAATTGGTGCCAGGGAGAAGCAGACAGAACACAAAATGGATCCATGTGACAGGGTAGGGAGAATGGAGTAACTGCTGAACATCCACACTGAGGACAGCAGTGAGGGGATGAAGGGACAAGCCATGGTGAGGACAAGGCATTGGTTTAAGGAAATCCTCTCTGGTAATTTTAACAGTTGTGACCACAAGGAACCACTGCAGCAATTCCTCCTTTGCCAGCCAGCTGGCTTCATGGATGAACATTGAGTTGACACAAAGGCTACATTAAAGAGTAGAAACAGTACCTGAGTAGGCAATGAGAGATTGACCAGCTCCCACCAGAACAAGGGCAGAAACATACATCCACATTCTGTGACTCTCTCGGAAGATGTAGTTGCATGTCCTCTCCAGACTGCAGCCTGCCATCTTAAGATTATTTTTTTATTTTTCTCTTTCAACTCTTAGCAACAGAGGACAGAAAACAGTGTTGAGATCCCATCTTGAAGAAAAAAGACTATCAGTCTAGTCTCAAGGAATGTGTGTTTTCCTCCTTTTCTCAAAAAAAAAAAAAAAATTCCGCTCTCACTCATCATTTTTAACCATCTAACTTACTTATTTAAAAGTTAGCAACCATCAAAATTACCATCCTTAATTTAAAATGTGTCAACATGCTGAAACCTACTGGGATTTGCCATTTATTTTTAATGTGTAAATTGTCTTCGAGAATTAAGGGTACTATGATGTTCATATATAGCATATTTTTACTATCACTGGAGAAATAGAGCTAAATAATAAATTAAAGCCTTTCTACAAAAACATTATTTTTTGCATACATTTGTTTGTAAAACTCCCTTATTTGTAAGCAGTGATAAAAGCTATTCTGCACACTTAATTTTTTGATAGTGAGATGAGAAAAACATAATAGGAAAGTAAAATTAAATTATATTTCATTACTGATGACAACCTGAATAAAACATGGAAAGAGCATTAACAGGCTTCAAGAACTTCTGGCACCTTGACAACAAACAGAACAAATCTATATCCACTTAAAAGCTCCCACACATTAAAGTACCCCAAAATAATAATCTCTCTTTCTGTAGCTGCAAACTAGATGAACTGGCAGTGAACAAAAGGAAAGCATTTCCTCTTGAATATTTCATAAGAGCTGTGTTTCAAAAGAAGCATATCACATAGCCTTCCTTACTTCATTTCATACCAGGGCACACCCCAATGCTGCACTTGAAATGCTTAGAAACCTCTCTGGGGCAAAGAGTCCCTGGGCATCCAATTTCAATCACATGCAGTCTTCATTAAGGCTAATCTAGATCAGGAGTAAACAACACACAAACACAGGGCATTCTTACTGATACATGAGCCTTTGTTTGCTCTGAAAGCAGCACAGGATGCAATGCAGCATAGAGACAAAAGTTGGATAGCCCTCCAGGCAGCTCAAAACTTTGATGTGGCCTTCACTGTGCTCCCAATAAAGCTTTCCACCTTTTTAGACACAGTTTTAAGGGATGGATGTAGGATCCTTCCACTCTGCTCAGTACTGATGCTACAAATTGAGAATGCTGTGTCCAGTGCTGAGCTCCCCAGGACAAGAGAGTTTTGTATGTCCTGAAGCAAGTCCAGTGAGGGATTACAAAGATATTTAAGGGACTGGAGCATCTGACATATAAGAAGAGCTTGTAAGAGAAGGGATGGCTCAGGGGGAACCAGAGAAGACTCAGAGGGAATCTTATCCATATGTACAAGTACCTGACTGGGGAGTGTGGGGTTGTCATGAAGAGGCAGCCAGGTTCTCAGTTGTACTCACTGAAAGGACAAGAGCCAACAGGCACAAGTTGACACACAGGAAAGAAATAACATTTTTAGTGTGAGGATGACTAAGAACTGAAATGTTATGCCTAGAGATGGAGAGTCCTTGGATATATTCAAAACCCAGCTGGGTGTAGCCCTTAACAACCTGATTTAGCTAATCCTGATTTGAGAAGGCTGTGGCCTAGACAATCTCCAGAGGTTTCTTCCAACCTCAGCAATTGTGTGATACCAAAGTAGCAAAGACTGTAGTAGCTGTTTTCCTGTAGAATGTGGCTCATCATCCAGAAAAACTGTTCTGGGAGTGCAGTAGCTCTTTAAAACATACGTTACAGCAAGAGCTGCAGGGCTCAGTACAGTGGTAGTGGTGAGAACTCTGCTACTTTCTATGACTTCCAAAAGTACTTCATAAGATTGTAAAATCCTCTGAGCAGAGATCCTGCTTTGCTTTGTAGACTCTGCCCATTTTTCAGGGTGATCAAGGCACATGTTGTGCTGCAGTAAATAATGTATAGCCAGTTGAGAGCCACAGAACAAGCAAGAGTCACAGAGCAAATCTGGAACACTCAGTGTCCTTGCCAGAATCTCTTTTAGGACAAAAACAAAACAGCTCCAGCAGGGGTCAGTTAAGGAAAACTTTCACTTTGTTGAAAGATTTGTTCTGGCATAGAGGGTAAATATTAAAGAAAATAACAGGCTTTATGTAGTGTTTAAGAGATTAAAATATAAGCATTCCTTAAAAAGAAATAAAGACATATCCTCAAAATGTTAGCTACTATTTCTTCAAGTCATTAAAGAAGTCCAGTTGCTGTAAAAATTAACAGAAAAGATTATTATTCCATTTCAATATTCCTAATCTGGGTTTATAGAAAAGTTAGTGGGGCTTCAATTAAGTTTAAACAGTTCCAAGAGGATGTTTCAAACAATGAAATATTTCTTCTTCCCTGTCACCCTGCTTTTGGCTTTCTTGGCTGCTCATATTTTAACTCTTCCCTAAATTCTCTGTGAGCCCCATTCATCATGTTAAGGCCTCATAACATCCTATAGTCACTGCCCATGCTGTGATTTTGATCACATCAGAGGGCCCCCAAAAAGACAACATAAAAATTCATATCTTTTAAAAACTGAGTATTCCTGTGGAGTATCTAAAATTGTGTACAGCCAACTTTACAGTCTAACAGATCAACCTTTGAGTCTTTAAACAGAAAACTCTTAAAAATGAAGATGTGAAATCAGGAATACATCTAAATAGCAGTATGTATGACCCACACACAGCTCTCTTCACTGATAACTCCTCTTTCCCTCTTTGAGTATTTATCTTCTGAATTATTTATTTTGTTGTATTGGGTTTGTGTGGCAAGGGTTTATGGGAGGGACAGGGTGGTTTCTGTGAGAAGCTGCCAGAAGATTCCCCCGTGTCCAACAGACCCAATGCCAATTGTCTTCAAGATGGATCTGCCACAGGCCAAGGGTGAGCTGATCAGGAATGAAAGTAATGCCTCTGTGATAATAGGTTTAAGAAGGAAAAAAAAAAAGTTATTGCACAGTTTACAGACAGGGAAGAGCAGAGTGAGAACATGTGAGAGGAACATATCTGCAGACACCAAGGTCCATGGAGAAGGTGGGGCAGGAGATGCTCAAGGCACTGCAGCAGAGATTCCCCTGCAGCCCCTGGCACAGCCCATGGTGAGGCAGCTGTGCCCCTGCAGCCCATGGGGGTCCATGGGGGGCAGAGATCCCCCTGCAGCCCATGAGGACCCCACCCTGGAGCAGGGGGATGCCTGAAGGAGGCTGTGACCCCATGGGATGCCTGGGCTGGAGCAGGGTCCTGGCAGGGACCTGTGGAGAGAAGAGCCCAGGCTGGAGCAGTCTGTCCTCAAAAACTGACCCCGTGGAAGAGAGACCCACACTGCAGCAGTCTGGGGAGGACTTCCCATGAAGTGGACTCAGTTTGAAGCATTTCTTGGAGTACTGTCTCCCATGGGAGGGACCCCACTGTGAAGTAGGGGAATGACCCCTCTCCCTGAGTAGGGGCAGGAACAATGTGTGATGAACTGACCATAACCCCCATTCCCTGTCTCCCTGCATGCTGGGGCAGGAGGTGGGGCTGGGGAGGAGTGAGGCACAGGGAGAAGATGTTTTTGCTCTGATTTTGTTAGTAATAAATTCAATTAATATCCCCAAGTAGAGCCTGTCTTTACGGCGGATGGTATTTGGTGAGTGATCTATTCTGGTCCTTATCTCAACACGATCCCCTCATTTTATTTTCTCTCCCCTGTCCAGCTGTGGAACGGAGTGGTAGAGAGGCTTCAGTGGTTGCCTGGCATCCAGAGAGGGTCAGCCTGCTACAGGGGACTGTCTCCTGTGAGAGGGACACCACACTGGAGCAGGAGAAGAGTGTGAGGAGTCCTGATCCTCAGGAAAACTAACATACAATGCACTGACTGCTGCCTCCATTCCCAGTCCCCCAGTAGCTCTGATGGGGAGAAGGTGGAGAATTCAAGAGTGGAGTTGAGCCTAGGAAGAAGTGAGGGGTAAAGTGTTTTAAGATTTGGGTTGTATTTCTTGTTATCTTGCTCTGATTTGTTTGGTAGTTTCCCCAAGTGAATCCATGAGCCTTTCCTTGTTTTCTCTCACCTCTCCAGCTGGTAGAGGAGTGACAGAGCAGCTTTGCTGCACATCTGGAATCCAGCCAGGGTCTACCAAACACATTTGTTATGAGTCTAAAATACATCTCCTTTAAGGAAAGACCTTTTGTGTGCAAAATTTAGCACAGCAGTAGCCTGACAAAGCAGTAAATTATATGTGAACAGCAGAGAAAATGTGAATTTGGATCATAATTACCTGAGTGAAGAGACTTGGAAAAGAAGGGTAGGAATCAATACAGGTGAGGCCAGGCCTCAAGTACTGAGTCCATTTCTGTGCCACTCACAACAATAAAGACATTGAGGGGCTGGAGTGTGTCCAGGGAGGGGAAGGGTCTGGGGCACAACACTGATGAGGAGCAGCTGGGAGAACTGGGAGTGTTCAGTCTGAAAAAAAAGGCTCAGAAGGAACCTTATCACCCTCTACAACTCCCTGAAAAGAGGTAGTAGTGAGGGTCAGTCTCTTCTCCCAAGTAACAAGTGACAGGACAAGAGGAATTGGCCAAAAAATTGGATATTAGGAAAAATTTCTTCACCAAAAGGGTTGCTGAGCATTGGAAAAGGCTTCTTAGGGAAGTGGTGGAGTCTCCACTGCTGGAGATATTTAAAAGATGTGTAAATTTAGTGCTGAAGGACAAGGTTTACTGGTGAACATGGGGTTGTTCAGTCGGGTTGAAGTGTTGAGTTAATTCTCAGAATTGATGATCTTAGGGGTTTGGTTTTTTGTTCAACATAATGATTCTATGATTCTATCAAAACAAAACAGGATCTGTAAATTCATAAAATCAATAAGATCACTATCAGTACTACATGAGAGAAGAACAACTCTGAAAGGCCACTTCTAAGAAAGATAAAAATTGTGTAGTTGCTTGCAAAGAGGTATGGCAGAGAAATAAGCCAGTGTTGTCATAAGCATCATTCTCCATACCTTGAATGTAAGTGTGAAAAAAAATACCATCAAAAGATTTATCCAAAAACATATGTTAAAATCCTTAAGTAATAAATGAACAGTAAGAATGATGAATAAAGCTAGAAAATCATATTTTGGTATGCAATACAGAGAGGAATAAACAACAAGAGGATGAGAATGATTTAGAATATCACTTAAGAGTATAAGTAATAAGATGAAAGTAAGCTCAAGGTAGTATAAAATGACAGTAATTCAAACAAATACTGATGATTTGATATTTTGAAGAACCATCTTCCCAGAGGAATGGTGAAACCATGTGAAAATTTGCAGAACATAAATAAATGTACAACAGGGAACTCCTGTACTGTTGGAGAGATAAATGTATTTATTTGTCCATGCCATGTATTTATTACCGTGCTTTGGCTGAAGAAACAAGAGGCAAGTCTTTCTTTCCTCAGGTGGCAAAAGCAGGTGCTGCTGTAAACAGCATTAAACTGCCACTGGCAGATTAGCACTTGAGACATGTAGCACAAAAGGAGGAAGGAAATGATGGATCTAGGAAGTGATTGATTTTTGAACCAATGTGTGCTTGAATACCTGCTAGGAGTAATATAAGCAGATATGTGGTCATGACCAATGACAGGAGAAGGATCAGTAAATAATAAATTGAGCTCCCAGGATCAAGCAATAAAGGTGTTAAACAGCCTGGCAGGCTTTCCCAGGGCAGTACATCACAATGAGAATTTAGGCAGAGTTTTGGAGGTTGACAATTTTGTATTTTGCTTCCTTTTTGTTTTACTTGAAAATGTAACATACAAGTCCATGATATTTATTCTAGAGGAATGTCTTTGTACATTTCAAAACATAAATTGAGCATTTTCTCTGACAAAAAAAGCCTAAAGAACTGAAGGGCAGAGTGGCTGTTGAGGACACATTCCCATATCACCAGTTCTAATTTGATCAAATTTACAATGTCATAATCAGAAGGAATATTTAACATTGCCCACAGAGCCCCTCAGCTCTGATCCTCCCCTTCCACCACCCATCGCCTCCACACAGGTTCTCTTTGGTGGCTATCAAGAGGCTGTCAGTGACTTCATCCATTTTGCTGTAAAATTTGTATGAAGAAATAGATTTTGCATGGAGACAGCAAGCTCTGATTTTTGGTGTTTGATTGCACTGTGGTCTGGCCTCCTTTCAGGAATGCTCCTTTCCCCAGATCTGTGTTCTGTAGATTTCTTACTGAAATTCCAATTTCTGCCAGGGTTGGTTTCTAGATAAGAACTGGTAACAGTGGCTGTTGCTTTGATTTATTGAAGCAGTGGAAGAGATTCTGTCTTCAAAGACATTTATGGTTGATGAAAGCCTGTGTGCTGTTCTTCCTTTGGGATTTCTCCTCTAGGTGGATGCAGAAGCTGAGACACAGGGTAAAGAACAGTAACTCACAGGACAGGCAAGTCAGATTCCATCTGACCTTTCACAACTGCTTGAATTTCAATACATCCAATGACCTCCAGTTCCAATGAAACAGAGGAGTTTGAGCCCCACTATGTTCAGAAGTTTCTTTCAGTGCTAAGTTGGGTGCATCTAAGTTTCTTCAGGTCAGCACATACTTGATGGATGAGGCACAGTTGATGAAAATCAATATCTTGCTCCCATTTTACAGCTGTTAACTGGAGGATTAAGAAAATCATCACCAGCCTCCTTCCTGCTCCTTTGCTGAGTCTGATCCATACCTAATCTCAACCTCTGTCATCACATGCTGCTATGTCTTTGGATCTTTGTGACACGAAATTAGGGTATTTTTAATTAGGGTATAGGTACCCAAAGACATAAAAGCCCAATAAAACCTAACTGAAAGTTGGGACATAATTTTGTTAGGGGACTGAGAATCCCAGTGTCAGTAAAATAGGAAGAACTATTTTAATTAAGCCTGTATTGGCAAGTCAGGAAATTATTTCATAGCACCCACACCAAGAAGACGGCCCATCTTACCCAGTCCATTTCCTATATTAATTTGTTCAGTGTTTATGAAATGTCATCCTTGCCATAAAGACACTCCATTTTTTTAAAACTTTGGAGGTCATCTTTGACAAATATCCATCAGGGGTAGACTAGACAGAATTGATACTTCCACAGAGCAGAGGAAATAAATAGGTATGTTCTGGAGGTTTTCCTGGTCTTGTTTTTTATTATAAACCAAACAAACCACACCTGAAAATCAGACAATTTAGCTGCTCAAAAAAGAGGCAAACCAGCAGGACCTTAGCAGACAGCATTCATGGGATTTAGGGTCTGGAAGCCAATATTTTAAACAGTAAGAGTAAACAAGAGCATTAAGGGGTTGAAAAATAAAGCTACACACATTGTGATATAACCATTGGTGTCTGGGCCTATAATAAGTTTTTCATCTTCTTCCATTAGATATTTCCTAAAGTGACATTTAAGACCCTTCAAAATTTAATTACTACCAAGTTAATGATGATGGTACATGGTAACTGTTAAAGCTGGGGTCACTTATCAATAACAAGGTTAGATAAAGGCAATAAAATGTTACTCCTCTTTGGGGTTTGTTAGGAACCAAAGACAAATATGCTGATCCCAATTTATTTCCAAAGTGAAAGTGGAAGCAACACAAATAACATCAAAATTCCCTTTGCTACTGGGCAAAGTACAAAGACCAAAGATGAATTTTAGCTCTTTTCCATCTTTTCCTGGCCAAGGTGGAGACTTATTGGCAGGCATTTCTGAAAAAGCTTCTCTTACTGCTGCTTACTACACTTGATTTTATAAGATGGAACTTCAACCTTAAGGGCTGTCAGTTTGGCACCTGTAATGAGCATAATATTCATTTCAAAAGGAAAACTACCAGAAAAAGCTAAATGACAGGCTAAACTGCATCTCTACAAGCAGAACTGCTGATCTCCCAAGATAGTGTTTCCAGCCCACACACCCCTCTCACCACCAGGTGCTGTTCCTTCTTTTTTTTCCCCCACTCTTCCTCATTACATTTCCTTGGCAGAAATTCCACTGTGGATGCTAGCAATAGACTTGCCCTGATGCTGCTCATCACAATCCCCAGTGACAGCTTATTATCTCATTATTAACATTAATAACAAACCTGTGTTTCTCTGAATTTGCAATGTGAGAACCAAATATATATACATATATATATATATATATATGATTTCACACTGTGTTTATGTGAGTGTGTAATGGCTGGTATGAATGCAGACTCAAAGTACTGTGAGGGAAGGGCACAATTGACATGCAGAACCAGGCCTGGTTGAGAACCTGACAGAGAGTTCTTGTGTGCCTGTGGGTAAGTCGTTTGACCCTATGCACACCCTTTTTCTCATTCCTGAAATCCCTCTTGCACCTTTAAGGAATGATTTAAGTTTGGTGTGCTACATGCTGCAATGTTTTAATACATGGTCTTAGTTTTTATATGAACTACAAACTGATAAGTTCAGGAATAAGCAATCTGATATTTGTGTTTCTGAAGACATGTATTTAAGAATAACTAATGGCTTATTTTTCCCTTTCACGCTGTCTAATAATAAATGTGACTTTCCAAAGAAAATCAACTTTTATTTTTATCCCAACATGTTTTATTTTCTAATTTGAAAGCTCCTGGTTTTGAATGAATGAAAGTATTTTAGTGTAACTTCAAGTATCAAAAGCTGACACACCATCAAAGCCAATTTCATAGATGAAATAAAAAAAGAAGAACATTCTCATCATAAAATAAAAACTGGGCATACTAGTAGGTCTTAAAAAAACTAATTTCTCATTTTAATTTCTGAGAATATTTTTGTTGCTATTTCAATTTCAAGTAGCCAGAGCTGTAAAGCTTTTAGAGCTGCCTATAAAAAAAAAATAGTGGTCAAAAGAGTGCTCCTTTAATGGCTATGAGAGACTGCAGCTCATGTGGCCTTACTGGGATGCAAGACATGCTAGTGGAAATAAATGCATATTCGTAGTAGGGAATGGTGGAACTCCTTAAACATTGTTACTGAGGAAAACTTCATCCTTGCCAGATGTATACTCCAGCCCAAGGATGGGAGACAATGCTAGCAAAACCACACCTATTTGGAAGATCAGTCAGCAATGTCCCTGCACCTCAGGCTAAATTTCACAAGAAAGAGCCAAATTTACAAATTCTGCAGCAGGCCAGAATATCTGAAAATAGTTCCATTTGATTTCTACTGGAGATTGATTGCAGATGCATTGATATTAGCAGCTGAATTCTGACCTCAGTCTATCCTGACTGACAAATTTTATGCAGAGGACATGACTGGGAAAAAAGAAAAAAAAAAAGTTTAAACTCATAGAGAATGTCTAGAAAATTTACAATTAAGACAAGAAAATGTCACTCTGAGAGCTCTGTGGGTCCTTAAGCATTTCCCAGAACTTCTCATATGGAACAGCTCTTGCATGAAGTTAAAAAGAAAGAGACAATTGAGTGTAGTGTGTGGAAAGGACTCTAGTCTAGAAAGAAAGGTCTATGTGTGCTTAAAATATTATGGATCATCAAAATAGAATGGGAGATGTCCAAAACAGAGAAAGCACAAATGGAATGCCAGCACCAAGTGTTTTATCTGTCCTGTGAGAAAATAAAAAGCAACAAGTGCTTCAAAGTAGAGAAGAAACACTTTCTAAGCATAAATGCTGTGTCATTTAGTCCTTCACTGAAGTATAAAGTCAGCAGTTCCCGTTTCATTTGAAAGATGACAAAAACAATAGAAGTTGTTCAATTTACTGAGTTTAAAAGTCAGGAAGGCAAAACTCTTTTCCTCAGCCCAGATCTTTCCTCCACCCCTCCGCCACCCTTTTGAGTTCACTCTAATTTTGAAGCCAATGTTGTTCTTTGAAACAGCATCTACGTGAAAGTTAAACAAGCTGAAGTGAATCTCATTAAGAAAGGATTGTATATAAACAAAACATTACTTTGAAGTTGCTGTTTTACTTGCTGAAGAATGCTTCTCTAAACTGTAACTCAACTCCGAAACTGCTTTCAGAACAGAGGTGTCTTCAGAAATATGCTGGAATCAAAACTATGTCACTTGTAAATATTTTATATAAATTTCTCTGGAAGTATTGATATTGTCAAATGGGTGTAATTAGGAAGGTGTCTAATGAAGACATATCTTAACAATCCTTGCTTGAGGGAATTTGATTATTTTGGAAGAGGTCTTCAAGCAATGGGATTAGAGAAATAGTAAGAGATTGTTGGCTTGGACTTGCTCTCCAATGACATGTACAAGCCTCTGTTTCCCTTTATGTTCCTAAATATTAAAAGAACCAGAAATTATAATTCTTGCATGACAGTTTGCATGGATGTGTCTCCTTTATGGGATATTTAAAGCAGTTTTAGCTGTTAAAACTTACTTGGCATCCCAGGCATAGGTACATCCAATGCAGCTACCCAAAGCAGATACTTGATGTCCTACAGAACAGAACCATTCTCCTCTGGCACATAACCAAATCCCACAATGTGTCACCTTCTCTGTTCTCTTTCTTTAGAGAACTGGAGAATTCCCAAAAATATTTCCTGCATATTTGTCCCCTTCTGCTGCTAAGATCCTTTGAAGACTGGTTTCGAACTGTCAGTGTCCTCCCACCAATGTCAAAATCATGTTCATTCATGTGATGATTTGTCTGTGTCCTCACACCTGGGAAGCTTCAGAATGAAACTCAGACTGGCTGAAAGGTGTGTACTTTATTTAGTCTTCACTTCTTGCCTTACGCTTTCTTTAAATCAGACCTTTTAGGGCCTTGTTTAAACAGTAAGCTCAGGACTGCAGAGCTTAAATTTGCTGAAAAAAGAGTAAGCAGAAAAACTAATGCAGTATAAACTTGGTTAGATTGTCTGAGTATCACTCTATTATGAATATTAAATAACGAAGGTAATAACTCTCTTTTGCCAATTTCTGTTCTGCTTCATTCAGCCCATGCAGAGTGTATTGAAATCTCCATCCTTCCATGAAACCCTGGAATGTCTTGCTGGCTGGTATTACTATTAACAAATGAAAAACATCAAAAAATGCAATTCTTGCTAAGAATCTTACATTTTATAGAAAATAAAACTAATCTAAAATTTTTCACTCCCTTGCCCAAGGATCACAATTTCTTGATCTGTGTCTCTGTCTATCCAGCTGTCTGTCTAAAAGTTCCTTTTTCTCTACTTGAAATAACAAGGTCCTGCACCTGGGCTGGGACAATCCCAAGCACAAACACAGGCTGGGGGATGAAGGGATTGAGAGCTGCCCTGAGGAGAAGGACTTGAGGTTGCTGATGGATAAGAAGCTCAACACGTCCCAGCAGTGTGCCCTTGCAGCCCAGAAAGCCAAACCTGTCCTGAGCTGCGCTAAAAGCAGTGTGGGCAGCAGCTGTAGGAGGGGGTTCTCTCCTCCTTTGCTTTGGTGAGACCCCACCTGGAGTGCTGCACCCAGCTGTGGGGTCCACAACGAAGGAGGAACATGGACCTGTTGGGGTGAGTCCAGAGGAGGTCACAGATATGATCAAAGGGCTGGAACACCTCTCCTTGTGAAGACAGGCTGAGAGAGTTGGAGTTGTTTGGCCTTAAGAAGGCTCCAGGGTGATCTTAGACCATTTCCAGTACCCACAGGGATTACAAGAGAGAGGGACTTCTCACAAGTGGTAACAGGATAAGGAGGAGTGGCTTCAAACAGGAAGAGTAGGTTTAGATTAGCTATTAGGAAGAAAGAAATATTTACTGTGAGGGTGGTGAGGCACTGGAATAGGTTTCCAGTTGTGAACAGCTGTGGTTGCCCCATCCCTGGAAGTGTTCAAGGACAGGTTGGATGGGGCCCTGAGCAACTTGGTCTAGTGGAAGATGTCCCTGCCTGTGGTAGGGGTGTTGGAACAAGATCATCTCTCCTTCCATCCTAAGCCATTTTATGATTCTGCTGTTTTGTTCATCGAAAAGCCATCATCTAAACTGTTAGAGAAAGTAATTTCTGTTTTTAATTGGCACCTTCCCCAGCTGTATGTTCTTAATTGTGGTTACAGAGTAAATGCACTCATCATATCTTCCTCTGCTGACTTGACTTTTCTTGGATCCCCTCGGGTCCGTAAGTGCAGCTCCTATTCATCAGTCCTCCAAACAAACAGTTCTATGCATCAGAACTCAATCTTTATAGAAAAATATAAATTATTTTGAAATTGCCTTGCTTTGCTCTGACAGTTCATTAGATAAGTCCTCTCTGTAGCCAAGGGACATTCAGCAGTACCTTACAAAGATCTGATGTTCTCTTTTAGCTATAGGAAGTAAGTTTTAGGTTTGGTGCAAGGCCCCATATTAACAGCTGTGGAGATGTGTCTTCATTCTCCTGATAGAGGACTATTGCACAGCAGAGCAAATTTTCTTACAATAGTTTCTTCTGCAGTGAAAGTTTCTGTCTCTTTCTCCTAATTTCTGTGGTCCAATCAATCCACACATTGCCCTTCTGTGGCAGAAGGCACCTGCTCTGTCTTTTGTTCTGTTGAAATTTGACAATTTAATTTAATTTATGCATTTTGCATGAAAAAACCCTCAATATTCATTAGAAAATAATGGCTTATGATAAGTGAGGACCTCAGTGTCCTAGATCTACAATTTCTGAGACAGGAAGTTCTGGAAAAGACATAAGATCATCATAAGGTCATCTGATATAGGTACCAATCCTAATTCACATATAGCATGCCTAACAGAAACTAACCTACTTACAAACCCCAGTTTAAGATTTATTCCTTCTTTTGAACTGATGGAAATGATTTGTTATCATCTACCCTGGGACACAGCTCTAGCAGGACTTTCACAGTTATCAATCTCACCCATTCCAAGTGAGCTACTATTAATTGATCCCTCTGAACTTGTTTTTTTTGGGACTCTACTTCAGGCATTGATTTGTTTGTTGCCTTCATCAACATTATTTCAACACTGAGTTTTTTCTTCTAGATAACAAAGTGCTCACAAGTTTTAAAGTCAATTATAGCCCTACGCATGGAACTGTTAATATCAACAAAAAGAACTCCAGATAATTTAAAGGGTAGCTCTGAATGTAATTTACAACATAACTTCCATATTTAGACTGAGTGCATCTGGGGATGTTTAAATCTGAAACAGATGGTCAGGTGATTTGAAAATCACTCAAGGAAATCTCAAAATTAGCCCACAGCAACATGAAGGAATGTTTGCTAGATTGAAAGGGGAAAAAAAGATGGGGCTGTTGATTTGGTTGGAGAGTAAATGAGACTACAATAGATGTTTAGTTCCATAGATTGGAAAGAATAATTTTCTGGGTTATGAATATGATATTCACCATGATACATACTTAGTAAGAGAGAGACACATTCTGACAGGCAAATGCTTAGTTTCAGACAGTTTAAAATCAGTGCCAATATAGAAACAGGAAATTTATCTTATAAATAAACATGACTAAATATATGAAGACTCCAGGAATTTGAAGTGACAGTTAAAGTGGCACCTTGTGGTTCATCATATTTGATCCCACTGTGTCAATGTCACCGTGGCAGCTGGTATTGAAAATTGCTAGTGGGGAAGAGGATAATAAGCTCTTCTCCTCATCCTTGCCACCTTTCCTAACCAAGTTATTTATATTTATGGTGGATGGAAACTGGGACAGTGGTTTTGAAAGTAGAAAAAAGAAGGGATGTCTAGGTTCACTATACTAAGATCATACCTTCAAGTAAAAAAAAAGGTAAGAAGATTTAGCAGCAGGTAGGGCAGGAAACAATAATATTTATCCCTCAATAGAAATTACATTTTTTCCCAAGTTCTGAGCTATAATCACCTGTCCAGACCTGTCCTAAATTCACCCTCTTTTGTGTTGTATGATTAAATTTTCCTTTATAGTTGACTGCTTTGTGTAATGGAGAATGTGTCTCCAAATCCCTTCAGGCAGAGTCAACTCTTGCTTTAGCTAAATGACCTCCCCAGCTCTTGAGTTATTGGATGAGGAAAGAGGACAGCAATGCCTTCTCCATTAGGTGTCTGAGTCTTCCCTGGAAATGTGTGGTTCTCCTAACACACCTCACCTAGATGCTGAAGGTTCCCATGATTGGCCACCCTGAAAGTCAGGTGCTGCAATATTTGACATCAGATTTGTTCCTCCTGCCCTTCCCACGGACTTACACTTGGGGCTGATATCCAGCATTTGGTAGCTCTGTGATTTCATACAAGGAGGTCACCAGAGAGGCACAAGAGTTCAGTGCAGTGTTACAGCTGGAGCTGGTACTTGCCAGCTGTGGCACTACTGACAAGGAACTCCCCACCAGTACTGATGAACCTGCTCAGCCAACTCCTCTAGATGAACCAGCATTTATTCCTCTGCTATTAGACTTTATTTTGCCCAAAAAGAGCCCATGTCTTCCCAGTTCAGCCTATGCATACTTATCTCCATGCCACAAAGTGAAACTCCTATGCAGAAATGTTGTGAACACAATTTAATGTTCATTATTAGCTTATCAAAAGCTTATATTGAGCACATGACTTTCAGGAGACAAGGAATACCAATGACCCAGGATGCCATGGAACTTTTTCAAAACTTCCCATTAATCAGCAAAAGCCCCAAAAAAACTGAGCTAGGATGTGAGGACAGTACTTTCCAGCAATATCTGGAGACTAGGACTTCTAAACATATGAAATCTCCACCACTGTGCAGAAACATCAACAAAGGGCATAAACCTGAGTCTGAGTGAAAGACACTTCTCTCCTTAAAGATGATACCTTTAACATTTACAGCCTGACATCCTGAGCACCAGCTACCTCATGCCCTTTCCCATTAATCTTGTATTTATAATAAAAGTTGGGGTGCAGCTGTTAGAAATGTGCAAGTTAACTTTTCATCCTCTCCAAAGTTTATTCATTTCATTGTAATATATATACGGCATTTCCACATCCATCAGTATTTGAAATCCCGTCTTTAAATTGTCCTATATATGCACATATATTTATAAGTTAATAAAAATATACCATTCCCACCATTTTCTCTACAATGAAATAGCCTGTGAGCAAATTAAATTTTCTTTTTACTGTTTACTCAGCACAGTGAAAGAATATATTGACTGCTAAGTTTCTGTGACTTTTTCCTAAGTATAAGAAAATGGACTCTCACTCTTATTAATTTCAAATATATTCCTTGTTGTTCCATAAATTGTCACTGCAGCTCTGACCTCCTTGCAGATTTACAGGTAGAAAGAATTAAGACACCTATTTATTTATTGTCATTTCCAAAACAGCTGTGTTTCCACATGCTCTTCACAAGAGTTTTATGCACTGTGGGTGTTTCAATTATAAAACCATGTGGCTGGCATATAAAAAACAAAGCCACTTCAAGAGCTAAATTTCTTAATTAGATGACTGGAGCCATTATAACTGTCTGTGATCTAGATATTGCTTCTATTAATCTTTTCCTTATTCTTCTTTAGTAACATGACTTGTTCCACTAACTTAATTAAAACTGTACATATGAAAAGGGTACCATGTCACATTGTTCTCATTTCATTTCTGTAACTACCTGCTGCTGGCATGGAGAAGATGCTATATAACCTGTCATTTTGTTAATGAGGAAATGGTGTCACTCTGGAGGCAGCCTGGTTCACCCTGCACTGTGAAATATCAGGTTCTGACTTGAGTCCTTGGGCATGGAAGCTGATCAGATGTTCCCTGGAGGAATTTAGTCAGCCCTGATAAGCAAGACTGAAGTCTGGGTCCTCTGCCTCTTACTCTGCTGCATGGATCACATTCACTGCAATATCCATGGAAACTACCTGGGGAAAACTATCTAACAGCAATGGGGTGTTTGCAACAGGTGTTTGCCATGGGCAGTGACTGCTTTGTAGCAGAGACAGTCATATCATCACCATGACCTTCAGACCTCTTTTTCCTCTAGGAAGGGATGTTGTAAACTCTTGCTTTCTCATGACACAAATTGTACTCTATTTCACACAAAGATCTGAATTCAACCCTGATGCCACTACAGTAATTTAGGAGGAGTCATGGAAAGATCTTGGTCAAGGCAAACTGTTGCAAAGTTTTCAAATTCGTCTTCCTTAGCTCAACCTCATCAGAATGCTTTAGCCCCTGAAACTGGAGAAAGAAGCTTCTGTCTAGATTTGTTTTCTTGTAATTTCTTAGGTCTGTTATGGTCTAATTAATGTCACCAAGCATAAAGATGCCATTTATATGAATTTACGGGACATAATTTAATTAAAATATTTTAAATAACCTCATTATTGGAACAAAGGGAAAACATAACAACAAAGAAACAACAAAATCAAACGACCATTGCTGTCATACAACATGGCAGAGAGCTATCTGTTGCTGTTAAAAATTAAAATGGAAATAAATGGACTAGGGATAATCCAGATCTCAGACAACGGACACTTAACTCCTCCTGCATGATATCCAGAGCCACCAGGCATAGGATAGAAACAGGTGGCCCTGATCAATAAGAGGTAAAACTAATGCAAATCAATATAAAAAGTGTGGGCAGCAAATCATCCACAGCTGGCAAAATTCTTGAGATGGTGTTTGCCACTGAGGACAGCTGATACTATGAGAATTTTATCAGTTTAACCCTTTCTGCACTGGCAATAGCAAGGCTACTTTCCTCTCTCTGGATTTACATCTTACCAAACCAAATAACATTTGATTTTTGAGCAATTGTTTCAGATGGTTCAGTCTGCACTGCAATGCTGACACACTGTTATTGACACTTGACAGCCTGTTGGCTAGTGCCACCAAGGATGCCACCTGGCTTGTCAGGAAGGACACATCACTGAGGGCTCTTGGGCAAACCCGTATTTTACTGCACCAGGCAGGGTGAGCACAACTGGTGTGTGGACTCACAACTCGTCACAACAGCAAACACAGCCCAGCAGTACCCAGGGAGTTACATGGGATTAGATTCATGCCTAAATGACTGTGTAGGGACAATGGTTTTGAGAAAAACCCTCCCAAACCTCACTCCTGCTTTTGCTGGGACTGCCACACCCATGCCATCATTACCACAGGCTCACACAAACACATGCACCAAAAGAATGAACAAGGACTTCTCAAATAGGCACCTCACTCACTGCTGGGGAGAGCAGGAAAGGGCAGACTCTGAATGTCAGGAGCTGCTCAGGTCACTTAATGTACTCCTGGAGCCACTTGTGGTGAGGAATCAGGATCAACAAAGCAGAATGTGGGCTGAGGACTTGGTGTGCTACTGTAGTGTGCACTGTGCTCCTCTCAAGCACATCAACTGCCACATCAACCTTGTCAGAGGTTTCCAAAACATCAGGAAAAATGGCAAATACATTTTTGTGAACTTGAATTATTTCAACATAACTAAAAGGTGATAAAAATTAGACTAAGGACCAAACTTGATTTACAAAAATGCCTAAATTATTTCAGATGGGAAGATATTAACCCATGCTTTTTAATCCAGTGTAGAAAACAGATGAAAAACATATTTTTTAATAGCCTAATTCTTTAATGAATTCTTCCACTAAGCCAAAGCTGTAGTTGGGTAAAATACTCATTCTGGAGATTTCTGCTTTCCTGGCAATTAAGCAAGAAAATAATAATTATTGTTGCAGTTGACAATTACTGCTACTGTTAATAATTATCATAATGCTCTATCAGAGAAAATTATTTTGATTTAGGCAGAAGCATGAAATTGTCAACAACAAAAAATTTCTGGAAATTAAATGAGTTTTCGAAAAAATTCCATTTGCTCATCAACCAATGAAATGGAAGGAGAGTAAACACCAAACTGATGATTAGGCTAAAAATAATCGAAAATAACTAATTCATATGTAATAGCATGCATTTATTTTTAAGGCTACAAAGCCTAAAAAGTTCATAGTGTTACAGACTAGATACTTGAGAGTGAACATAAGGCTGTCTGGATTGCATCGTCCTTTTAGTAACATGATTAAATCAAGCTAGAGATAGCAAATAAAGCTTTTATTACTGGAAAATTATTCCATCTAGCACATAAAATTGCTGGAAGAGTCCTTGCTTAATTACAATTTTTTCTTTGGTACTATCATGCAAATGTTTCCTTAGAAGAGCAAGTGCTGCCAAACTAAATTAGACAAAAAGTCAGGGGTTTATGAGCTTTACAAAAAGGTTAAAGCAGTTTCCAGAAATGTATTCTAGGTATAAGCCAGGGGAAAAAAAGTGAAAGATCGCAGACTAAGATATGCCAGATAGGTATCATCTGCTTTAGTGTAAAATGGTCTTCTGGCTGAAAATTGAACTGGCTCACATAAAGGGTCATGCTCTTTGAAAGTTGATTTATGGGTCATGGGGGTAAAAAATTAGCCTACCTCAGTAGAAATGCTGTTCTCCTTTAAAGAAAGTTATGAGATACCTTGTTGCTTTGGTTAAACACCAGTATTAAATACATTTAGAGTAGATTAGAATTGGACAATATATATCCATTAAAGCAGATATAGTTTTCACAGCAGAGTTGAATTTGGTAAGTTTCATCTTCCCTGTTACACAGCTGAAGTTACTCTCCTAGATAGAATGAATCTATTCTCAACTGACAAACTTGAATTAAAGAAAAGGACTTTCTTGACACCTAGTAATGTTTTGGGGAACAAATTAGAAGCGTAACAAATAGCTTTCCTGAGGTCTTGATACCCTGGAGTTACTTTAAAAAGGAGGAAGATGACCATTTCATTATCCCTCATTTTTTTGCTGTTTTCAACTAGTGTTTTGCAGAGGCCTTCTGGCAGTAATACTGACTTGTGCCCAGTTTCGTCATCTCCATTTTTATCTAGTTTTGTCACACTTTAAGTTTTTCAGATTTATAGAAATGATCCTTCTGTCCACACCTTTTTTGACAACACCTTCCTTGAGCTTCCCTATGAATAAAAATAAGCCCAGTTGACATCAAGCCATAATTTGCATGAGCTAGTTTTGCCAGATTCTGCAGAATTTGCTTGGGATGAGTTCCAATACATGAGGAGTTGAGAGAAAGCATCTCAAGGTCACCACAGAGAAGGAGGGGGTAAGTGAGAGAGGTGTGACCAGACTCGTCACCATCGTGTCTCATGCTGATGAGAAGAACAAAACTCTGCCCCTAGAAGGGCTCTGTTGTATAACTCTGCCTGGGTGGCCAGTCCAGAAATACAAACTTGTTCACATGACTGACTCATGCCCTCACACCTGCTGCTGCTGCTGCTGTGGTCTCTGCCTTTGCAGCCCGAGGTGTTTGCAGGCTGCAGGTTTCTGTATTTTGTACAGTTCTTGCCTGTTGCCACAAGAGGCATCCTGGAAAGTTTCCCTGCATGATGTGTTACAGCAGAAGGGTCAGTCTTGGGTGTGCTGCCACTGCTGAAGCTCAGGAGCTCCTTACAAGACTTCAGTCCCTGTGCTTGTGTCAGGAAGGTTTTTGTAAGTGTCCTGTGCCAAGCAGTGAAATGAAATTTTTCTACTCTGTTTGAAGACCTCTAAGACAACAGGATTCCATTGACCCATATTAAGTAAGTTTTAGAGCACAAAAGCAGCTGTCATTCATAATTTTTTCTTCTCTAAGGGTTACTCCATGAGGTAACCTGCTGAAAAAGGAATGGCTGTTATGGTAAAAGTGCTCTATTGCCTGTCTCCTTTCATCTCTTCATAGGGCACTGCATCCTGGCATGGTGGTAACTTGAAAACACGACAAACTACCCCCACTGCATTTCAGAGAAACAGGTCACATGGTATCCGAGTTAGAAGCACTTTAACTCCACCCCAGGAGCAGTGTTTCTGCTACTTCACCTTGGAATTGCAAGTGTTAATGCTGGCATGGCCATGATGTAATCAGGCACTCAATTTGGCCTCATCTACCATTCCCTTCCCCCCAGCTCCTCTTGCATCTGTAGACAAAATCCACCAAAATTCATTATCTGAAAATAAAAACCTCCCTCTCTGTATCATGGGAAGAGGTTGGCTTATTCTTGTTTGGTTTCAGGTTCTTTCAATACCTTGCTATTTGTGATTTACCTCTAGGCTTGTGTTTTCTACCATGCTTCCTCTAGTAAGTAAAGAGCATTTCTGGCAGCTCCTTTGCCCTGATACACCCCTGTGGCCAGGACTCCCAGGTAAAGTGTCTCATCTGATGCACCAAAACCAGAGCTCCAGAGCCAGATCTGCCCCTCATGAAGGATAGTGTACTTAGTTATGGTCCAAGCTGTAAATCTGATTAAAAAGGGTCAAATAGAAACTCAAAGAACAGTTTCATTTTCCATAAAGTACTTCAGATCCCACTTAATAAGTGTTCTGGCATTTTCTAAAACATTGCTTTGGCTTTGGGGTTTTTGGCTTATTTTTAATCTGGTATTAATTTTATTAGCAAAATTTTGATTAATTTTGATGACAAAAATTTTGTTCCTTGATTTACTTCATCCTGGAGGTGATGCCAGAAAGGCAACAGTGCTGTGTGATAATGGCAGTTCTCAAGCAAAAATAGGGTGATTTTAAGAATCAGATACTTTCAAACCTGTTTCATTTTTACGAGTTGTTTCCATACTGTTCTCATTCAGACAATTTCCTTAGCCTTTATCGTGATATTCTGAATAATGAAATGGACTTTAGGGGGAAATTGCAGGAGCACAAGTGAGTCAAAAGAAAGCAGCAGCTATGTAATTTTCTGAGATAAGCTAGAAAAGCACATCATTAAGTGACTCGGTGATGGTGAGCAAAGTTAAAAAAGGAATACCCCTCCTTGAGATTTTTTTTTCTCTGTCCAAGTAATTAATATATTGGCCTCAAAAAAAGGATTGCACCTTATCTCTTACTCAGAGCAACCTTGCTAGTAGTTATCTTGCCTTGAAAAAAGCTAACACTGTATATCTCTAGAGCTTTTCACCACAAAAGCACATAGTTGGCAGTCCTTATTGCAAGCAATAGGAAGAGCAAAACCCTTATGCACCTTTGAAGGACAAATGTTTTGGCTGGGACATAGCAGTTAATTAATATTTTCCTTGTTCACAGCACTGCAGTGTCCCAACCAAGGTCAAGGCTGCATTGTGTGAGGCATTACACAGATTCATGGAAGGAGCAAGCTGCTGCTCAAAGCTCAGAAGAAAGCAGTGATAAAAGTTAGAGGACAGAATGGGAGTGCATTCAAAACAAATGCTAAAGATAGTGCTCAAAACATGAGTTCTAAGCTTGGGTTCTGCCCAAATTGTTGTGCTGCCTCACAGCACAAAAAAAACCCAACATGTAATAAAACTTCAGGGTTTTAGGTTTTTAACTAAAGAGGAAAGGTGCAACTACAACTAAATCCCCCTGAAACAGGGATTTATAGTTATAGTCACAAATCAGTTGGAGCTTATAAGTGGGCAAAGTGACCATAAATGGCCTTTTCTAAGTTGAATGCAGCATCTTTTATTCACAGCAGAAAAATCCAAGTTGTGTGTGGAGGAATTGCATGATTTCCTCAGACCTAACACTCTTGTGCTGAAACTCTGGCCCTGAATCAAAATGAGGTTTGCAAGCAATATTGAAATGGAGATTCTTATATAATGTATATCTCTGGGAATCTGGGTATACATGGGTAATGAATGTAATACAATTTTAATGAGAATTTCATTTTATGACTCAGGATACAAGAAGACATAACTTCTCCTAATATAATTACCTTTGATTAATCTGTGGGAGTTATTAATTTCAGACAAAAGTTTTGCTTTTCTGAATGTCCAGACTAATGAAATTACTCTTATTAGTTTGACAGTAGATGATGACACAGATACAATAGGCACTGAAACAGAGATGTATTGGGCAGCTTGCTGGAAATTGAAATTGCAGCAAACAAATATTGCACATTGACCCATGAGCACAGTGGCCACTTTTTCAACAAGAATTCTTTTATCTCCCCTCTGTTTGCACTATAACATACACACAGCACAATCTGTTTCAAGCTACCACCAAGCACCTCTCAGAAACACAAAGCAGGAATGAGAAGGAAACCCTATTGAAGGAATATTTAAGTATTCCACCCAGGCAAATTAAGATTATAATTTATATTTTGTTATGACAGTGGCCAAGGGAATGAAAGAAAATTGGTCCCCATTATATAAGGAGTTGTTCTGATTTGCCAGAAAATAAAGTCAGAGCTCACAAGAATTCAAAATCTTATTTCCAGCAAAGCAAAGAAATAAATATAAGAAACTGTGGCAGGGATTTCAAAGAGGTCTGACTAGGGGGACAATATTAAGGAAGGACATGGTGATGGATGGTACCACTCTTTAATCTCCTTTCTTGCAGTCTGATCTATTTTATTACAGGTACTGCTCTGCTGAAAAGGGGTGCAGGAAGGAAAGCTGCTCACCTGCCTAAGCTGACAGATATTCCTGCATGAAGTGGTACTCTGTGGGTTGAGGGGAATTTGTGCCCTTCCTGAGAACAGCCTGAGTGAAGCAGCTGGAGTGCAGAGACTGACGAGGGCAGCAGCAAATTTGGAACAAAGTCTGAGACTGGCAAACTTCTAGAGAATGAGTGAAAAGACTTCCAAGAACCAAATGCAACCTACTCACATGGAGTTTGTTACAGCCTAGAGCGATTCTGAAAACCACTGGGCTGAGTGGAATCTGACTGCAAATCCTTTAGTTTCTAATGTATTTTACCCAAAGGATCTTAGATCTGAAGCATCATTTTACAATTTCACTTTCAAAGTTACTTCTTTCTTGTGTTTCCATAAGCAATCTTCCATCTGCAATGATGGAGAACTTGCTTGGTTTTCCTTGTGTGCTCGAAGTCCACCTCAGAGCTCTGACTTACTTCAGGTCCCCTTATACCCAAGCAAAATTTAGAGGAAAGAAATAATGAAATACAGAGCTTCAGAATTTTTGCACCTTGCTTGCACATAATGCATATAGAAATGAAATTAATTTTGTATATTTCATATATAATAAATATATATATAAACATATATATAAAGAACGAAAGAATCTGGTCAGAGAATGAAAGGCAAAATGAACATGTTACTAAATGATTTGGTCTCTGAAATAAGCTAAATTCTAAAGTCCTCTCTTACACAAAGCTTGCACTAAATTTTAACAAGTTTGCCTATAAAGGGCTGGGAGAAAATCAAATATTATTTTATTTGATTTAGCAGTGGATGAATATTTCTCATTCTGTCACAATAAGATTATTTACTCACAAAGAGGTACAAAAATAAAATATTATGAAAGATAAATGCTTATATATAAATGGCAAATACTTTCCCTATATATTTTTACTTTGGGGCACAAACATTACAAATGTGTCTTCTGTTTTAAGCATTATTTTTCCTCCAATGCTTTTACCATTATCTTCCCATATTTATCATTTCAAGCAAAATCCCTGTCCAATTACATTTGTATTCCTGGATGCCCTACTTCCTCCTTAGGTGAAGATAATATGAGAGTCAGGTACTTGCTTTCTTTCTGCATTTCATAGAGGAAGCCTTCTTTTGGGGTCTAAAATCAAATCACTAGGAGACATTTTCTGCAGGGACCATTACTTATATTTGTATTGTTACATGCTGCTTCTAGGTGCCTACAATGAAAGGTGAAACTAACCATCCTACTTGGAAAAATGCAAAGATCTTTCATTTCCACCATTTCCCTAATAAACATCTCACTGGCACTCTCCCTCTTGAATTTTAATTACGGGTCTCTTTAAGTTCATAAGCATTAAACAAATACAATTTCTTACTTAGGAAATACCATTACAAATGATTCACATGTACCTCACAACTTTGTGATTAAAGCAATTGTGAATTTTCCTTGTCAGACTAGAAATAAGCATTGTATAGAACAGTCCTACTCTGTTTTCCAAATTACAGTGCAATAATTGGCTCGTGGTTCCAAGTCACGACTGAGTTTCTGTATCTCCTACATTGTTTTCTTCTCTCTTTCATTTCCATATCTACATCTTTGTTTTAAGTTAAGAGCTGAAGAATTATTCAGCAGCATAAACCAGCAATTTCTCTTCGCTGTAAAACTTTCTTTGACATTTTAACACAGTATTAAAGATGCTGAAAAGTGTGCATTAAAGACTGTATGTACAGAAAAACAAATCTTAAATGTATTTTGCAGAATTTGTATCTGTTCTTCCACCCCAAAAAACAACTGAATGGCAACATTTGATTCCTGAATATAGATGGTGAAAATCTGACAAGTAGAATTACCTGCAGGCAATGTAGATATTAGAATAGTTAAAAGCATAAGAAAATATGCTACCTTTAAGATATCACACTGATTAGGATGGCCCTAAGGCTAACTAAAGATGATCCCCAATTATAAAAAAGCACCGCTATGTATAAGCAATCTTAATGAGCAATGAAATTAGACAGTGAAACTCAAAAGGAAATGATGATATATATGCACAAATCTCATTACTCTAGTGGCATGGAACATTCAACACAGAAAATCTGAAAGTAAGAAGGTAATAATTTATCTCTAAGTTTTCTCTTCAAATTAAAACTTTGTCACATACTGATTTTTTTTAAGGCATCCTGAAATGCATAATTGGCATCATATCATCAAATGTATAATGGTACTTGTTATAAAAGGTATATAATTTTGTGTCCCACAGTGTTGCTCTGCATCATAAAATTAGCCAAGGATTATGTCTTTCAAAGCAAAGGACTGAGCTCCAGCATATCGAAGCCATCTGCTGAAAGGATCAGACAGAAACTGCCACAACCACCAAACCCAGGATACTGCCAGCTTTACCTAAAAGGAAACACAACATGTCACGCTCGTCTGACATTCCCTGTTGTCAAAGAATACGGCTTGCATACTGATCCAGCAAGCATCTGAGCAGCTTCAGGAACAGAAATGATTTAGACTGATTTTGTCATTTGGATCGAAACAGAAGAACAGGCGAAGGAACTAGGATCAAAGTGTTCCAGCACCAGATTGTGGAGCTACTATTCTCAGCAAAGGCCATTCATCTTGCATGCTTTGGTTCAGGAAAAGGTCCCAAAAATAAAACTCTAAAATAAGTTACAAATCCATCACCTTTGAAAAAAAAAAAATTCTATTCTGTCATGGCACAGTCACCAAAGATAATCTGAAATAAAAGCACTGCACTGGAAAGAAATTTTCTGGCTTCATTATGACAGGTTTACAGTGTTGGTTCTTTCAGTTTTGTCTAAACTATAGACTACCCATGGCAAAGCCATAGAAACAAAGCTGGTCCACGCTCATCCACGCTTTTTAATGTTGTAGTATTTCTGTGCCAGCTAGCAGTTTTTCCTTGTTTAGCTTGGTATTAGCATCAGTCTCTTCTTGCTACTCAGTACAGTCACCCTATTTGAGAGGGGATAGAGAAGGGTTTTATCCAGACAGGAGTGACCTGTGGCATACTATCTGTCCACTCAGCCAAAAACCCTTCTTTATCAGTAGATATGTAACTTTTCTGTCCATAAAGAGAGGAATTGCACACATGGTTCTATATCATAGTTAAATGCTATCCACATGTTTCCAGGGATGGAGCATCCACCACTTCACTGGGGTACATCTTTCAGTCTTTCTCCACCCTCACTGTACAAATTTGTTCCCTATATTTAGTTTAAATCTACCCTCTTTTAGTTTGAAACAATCTACCTCATATCCTACAGCAGCACGCCCTTCCAAAAACCTCTTCCCTGTCTTTCTTGTAAGCCTTCTTTAGTAATGAGGGACTGCAGTGAGGTGTCCCCAGAGCCTCCTCTTTTCCAGGCTGAACATCCCCAACTCTCTCAGCTTTTCTCCACAGGACAGTTGTTCTCTGATAATTTTTGTGCCACTCATCTGGACTTGCTCCAACAGAGTCAAATCTCTCTTGTGTTGGGGACCCCAGAGCTGGATGCAGCACGGCAGGTGAGGTCTGACCAGAGTAGACAAAAGGGAAGAATCCTCTCATTCACATGCTGCCCATGGGGCTTTGGAGGCAGCCCAGGGCATAGTGGCTTTCTGAGCTGTGAGAGCACATGGCTAGGTCATGTCCAGCCTCTTATCCACCAGGTCCTTCCGGGAAGGGCTGCTCCCAATCCCCTCATCCCCCAGCCTGGACTGATGATGGGTTCCTCCAACCCAGGTACAGCACCTTGCCCTTGGTCCTGTTAAACCTTATGAGATTCTCCTGGGCAACTTCTCAAGCTTGTCCAGGTCCTTCTGGACAGCATCCTGTCCTTCAGATGTGTCAACAGCACCACTCAGCTCAATGTCTGCAAATCTGCTGAGGATGCACTCAGTCCCCTTGTCTGTCCCTGATGAAGACATTAATTAGCACTGTTCCCAGGATGGACCCCTGAGGGACACCACTTGTAACCAACCTCTGTCTGGACAGTGAGCCACTGACCACTGCCCTCTGGATGTGACCACACAACCTGTTCATCATCCAGCAAACAGCCCACCCATCAAATCCCTGTCCCTCCAACGCAGAGTGAAGGCTGTTGTTCAGGACCATATCACAGGCCTTGAATGTCTCAGACAATATCTCTGACTTAAAGACAGTTTGTGCCCAGAGCTTTCAATTTAGAGAAAACAAAAATTCCTTACATTTACATTTGCAAATCAGTAAAAATTAGAGACTTTTCCATTCCTTATGTATTGTTGCAGTGATATTGTTATATGTTCTTTGGAAAACAGTGACAAAACAACTGAAAAGTGAAAAATAGGTTTGTAAGAACATTGTTTTTCATCTGCAGCACGTAAGTTAAACATCTTGTGCCTAATATGGTGCTGGACTATGTCTTCTGTCCTCTGAGCTACCTTTTTTCCTCAAAAAAAGAAAAAAGAAAAAAGAAAAAAGAAAAAGAAGAAGGAAATAACCTGTAGAGAAGCACCATTAAAAGACACTAAGCAGTGGGTTACAGAACAGTCCGAACCAGGGCATTATTGAATTTCAGACATATCTGTAGCTCTCAATGGACCAGGTTTGTACTCTTAGAACTCCTTGACAACACATCATGTGTTTTGATTTTCTTCTTTCCATACTACAATTCTTCTTTTCTGCAGTTATTCCTCTCATCATGTCAATGAAATAAAAGCATGGAGCTACTGCCACGTGCTGTAGTGCTGCCTATGCTGCCAGCACTCACTTCACTCCCCTGCATAAAGCTCTTAGCCTCACCCATGTCTCTGTTTGAAATACAAGTTCTTTGGGGCAAAGATCTTCTACCATTATGTTTGTAGAGTGCTTAACACAAGGAAACCATATCATTTATTGGCTGTTAGGCATGACTGTAATAAACATAATAAATAATAATAACCTTTTTAGCTGTCCATCAATTACCAGAGATCAGAGTAAAACCTTGCAGGAAATGCGAGAGCTGCCTGCCCTGGGATACTTTCTGTGCCATTTTTAGCACAAATTATGACCAAAAAGAAAATTGTTCATAATGAGATCTAGATGAAAGTCTTCACAGGGAGGGAAGAACTATACCAGAAACTGGGGGAAGGGTTCCTCCTGGCCTCATCTTTGCTATAGGCAAATGGTCTTGGCCTAATTACATTTTTTTTTCTTAGAATTTGTCAGTAATTGTGGTGAAGAGCAGTCTAAATGGGATATTATTAGTAATGCACTCTTCTCCCCTTTGCCCAATTTGTTTGAAATAAGGTTGTCTTTTCTTCCCCCCTGTGTTTTCTCATTCTCTCCAGATCCCCAAACAGCTCTTGCAATGTTCTTTCCTCTTCCCTCCTTGTTCTACTTCTTCCTCACTTCAGTCTCTCACTCTGCACCCCAAAATCATCACTCACACCTCCACACAACACACAGCCTCCTTTCCCTCTGCTTTTCCTCACCAAAGCTCACATACTCCTGCTCTGAGTATGGTGTTCCCAGGTGGTGATTAATGAGAGCTCTAGCTGGAGCTAAAAGCTGTGATGAGTGTCTATATAACAAACATTAGTGCAGGCGAGGGAAGCAGAAGCACGCGTTTCTCTTCCCTGGGCTGCCAACACACTTACTATTTCACAGCAACTGGTTTGAAATACTGAGTTCCTGGGCCTCATTCCAGCCAAAGAGGCCTAAAGATTCTGATAACTTCTGAGGTGCAGGAGGAGATCCAGACCTATATCACAATTTAGGAGAGGTCCTACCTTTCTCTAGATTGGTTGTCATGTTAACTTCGCAAGAGCAAAAGGATTTTCTTACTGTTTAAATGCCACCAAAAAAAAGCAGAAGTTTCTGCATCTGATGGTGTGGTTTAAGTCCAGCTGGGAACTAATCCCCACAGCACAGCTCACTCACTCCCCACTGGGTGTGATAGGGAAGAGAATCAGAAGGGTAAAAATGAGCAAATTTTTGGGCTGGGATGCAGACAGTTTAATAAGCAAAGAAAAAACTGTGAGTGGAAGCAAACCAAAACAAAACTTTCATTCATTTGTTCCCATAGGCAGGCAGGTGTTCAGCCACAACACAGCCTAATACTGAGTACTATGAATAAAATTAACTTCATCCCATTCAAACCCAGAACAGATGGTAACAGCCTAAGTAGGACATCCCTCTTTGCACATGGTGCTGCACAGGGCCGTGTTCCAGGGGTCTCTGCTGTGGCAGAGCTGCCTTGACCTGCCTCAAACACCCTCCTGCCAGTCTCTCCTAGTGTTCTCATTCAGTGAGCACGCCTGCATTCCAGACAGAAACCACTTAGGTCCTATCATGATGTGCTCTGAGGAAAACGGAGAAGTGTGCAAACAGAACAAGTGACATTTAATCTCCACTCCTGCACTTTTATCTGAGAAGCTTGACAATATACTGTGATTGGATAATGATTCAGGGAGAAATATTGGAGGAAGAAAGTGCAAAGAAATATGTGAAAAAGAGGAAAAAAAAAGCAGCT
Organism: Pseudopodoces humilis; assembly: GCF_049639895.1. Taxonomy (NCBI): domain Eukaryota; kingdom Metazoa; phylum Chordata; class Aves; order Passeriformes; family Paridae; genus Pseudopodoces; species Pseudopodoces humilis. The sequence continues at coordinate 6,688,750 of NC_142200.1, forward strand.
GAAGAAAGAACTGTGATCTAAACTAGATATCCATTAGGGCTAATTTTATGCTGAGCTGGGAAGGAAAATTTTAGACTGTTATAAGACAGCCACAAAGCAACAGCTGAGTTTCTGTATCATAAAAATTTTCCTGTGGTTGCACTGATAATTCTGAATTAAAGTAAAAGTCATGATGTGAAAAGGTTATTTCTATACAGATATTGCAACATTTAACAGGACAAAAACCATACAAAGCCTGGACAAGGCTTGCATTTATAATGTATCTTAGATTTCCCCAGAGTAATAGAATACCCTGAGTTAAAATGGACCAAGGACTATAGAATCCAACTTCTGACCCAGGACATGCCAAGAATCCCATCATGTGCCTGAGAGCATTGTCCAGACACTTCTTGAGCTCTGTCAGGCTCTGGGTTGTAATGACTTCCTTCCTAGGGAGCCTGTTCCAGTGCCCAAACACCCTCTGAGTGAAGAACCTTTTCCTAATACCTAAACTAAATCTCCCCTGATGCAGCTTCATTCCATTCCCTTGGGTCTTGACACTGGTCACCACACGTTTGTACTTGCCATCAGGACTAGGGCCAGGCTACACCAGAGCTGTTCCAGGGTCCACTAAGGAGAGCTTGGTGAATGGCCACACTGCCCTGCCTGATATTCTACCCAGCTAGCACTCAAAAGAAGACAGGATGTGAGTCAAAGCATTAACCATTTCTCTGGATTGCTTTAATTTGACTACATTAGATCCTCTCATATAAAGTCTAATCTTGTTTTCCTATATCTGTAATTGTCATATGTGTTATTGGCCTCTTATCTTTGCAGTTTGGTCTCTGTTAGCTAACCCTTATGCCTCCTTTTCTTCCCTCACATGCACTCAGCACTGACTTTGGAACATGGATTTGAGATAAATGAGAACTGAGCAGAGATCCAAATCTATTGTACTCATTAAAGAAACTTTCTGGCTGCTTTGCTCTTCAAGTAAATAGTATATAATAAGTTGTCTGCTAAAAGATGAAGGTCTGGGATAATGGAAGACCTTTTGCTGTTGTGAGAACAGTCAGCAAGATGATGAGTCAATGTCCCAGCCTGATACCAAGGGACACACGGTTTAGTCTAAGTCCTTGCGTCACAAACCACGAGAGCTCATGGCTCTCCCCAGACTGATCCTTAGAACAGAGAAAGAGCCAAATTACATCCTTCTTAAGGAAAGGTGTGATGGGGTCACTGCAAACCTGGCCTTATTATCCCAAGTACTGTAATATTTGTTCTCCCTTGTGAATGTATCTGGATAGATTCTGATTGCATTTTGCTTTCCTGTTCCTAAATAACCCCATTAGGAGATGACTGCAAAAGGAAACCTGGGTGTTTGGGGTTCAGACTTCCCTCTGCTCTAGGAATATGCTGGATGCTTTAGCTGTGAGGGTCTGGGATGGCTGAAGAATTTCTCTGCTTTCTGCTCTAGAACTACCTGAGTCTTGCTCTTCCTTAAAAACAGTCCCTTGCTATATCCCACTCTTCAGCCTGCTAGCAGAGGGATACTGAGAGAGGAGAGGTCAGGAAGAAAGGGAAGTGGGTTAAGCATTACTAGAGGAAAAATTACTGTAGTCTCCCTGAGGAAGACATGGCCTGGCTTGAGTCTGAAGGGAGGCAGGGAAAGGAAAATTTGGGAACATCAGGGCCTATCTGGAGAGCTGTGCAGGATTTCCTTTTCTAGTACCAAGTTTTTCTTCATCCATTTAAAGCCAAAAGTACTGAGAATAGCCACCACCTCGATTAAAATGTTTTATTCCCAATAATTTCACAGTGGAATATTCATCCAGTTCAGAAGAAGTCTATCCAGGTCTGAGAAGTATGGACTTTTCAGAGCAAACCTCATGCCAAGGGCTGTACTGCCTCAGAATGCTTTTCTCTACATAACATTTGACAGATACCCTGGTACCTAAAAAAATATTTCCATGATTTTATTTAGACATATCTAAATTTAAAATCTGAATCTGATGGAAACATTCACTTCAAGGCAGATATGTCCAAAGCACAGCTTCAGCCCAGCTGGATCATTTAGTTTTTCCCCACTGAGTTATATGATCTTTATAATGGAAATGTCATCTCCACCTTAATTATTGCAGTACAAGGAGAAGATGTTATAATATCCATGACAGCAAGTAAAAATTTACTAGGTTTAATAGTTGGGAATATCTGTTTTCTAAGATGATTGTCATTTGTGATAGAGGTTCTTGGCAACATCCAGTTCTGGAATTTTTAACAGTGAATTCCAAAGAAAAATAAACAAAGAGGAAAAGCCTTATTTAAGCATCTGGTTTTGGAGAATTCCATGACATAGTGTCTTAGTATTTGTCAGAAGCAGGAACTAAGACTCTGCAATCTTTTCCTTGTGGCTTGAACCTATTTTTATAAGTTCTTCTTTTTACTCCATTATAAAGGAGAAAAAAAATCTACCTTTACCCATTTCGGAGCCTAAATTCTGTATATTTTTGTTTACTATGCTCTGTTTTGCTAAAAGACAATGGCAGATATTTTATATTCATAGTAATTCTGTATCCTTTGAAGAGTGCTGATTTTTTTCCTTATGTCTGACTTTTTTTTTTCCTTACAGTACTTCAAGCTCACCGTTTCTAATCATGCCCTTTATCTTTCAGATTCTTACATTGCAATTAGCCTTCCCCTCAGTCCTATAAAGATATAACAATACTGGTTCACTTTGTCCTTCCTCATGGACCATTCATTCTGACCTCCTGAAAAACCAGCCTGAAGCAGCTGACAAAAATTGCCCCTTAATGAAACTGCCCTATGAAATTACTCTAGAATAAGCTCCACGGTCATAAGAGGATTCAAGCTTTATGAGTGTTTTGTGTTAAATTTATTTTTAATGTGAGTATTTTAAATAAATCATTAAAAGGAGAGTAGTGTATAGGAAGTGGAAGCTGCATAAAGGTTCTTCACTAGTAGAGTCATCCTACTGTAGCAAAAGAATATGAGTTCCTGATTTTTTGGGCAGCATTATTAATCAGTTATTTGAATAACCTATATCAGAAGCATCATATTGAATCTTTACTAAAAAGGTACCACAGACAACCACATTACATTAAATGACATAGAAGATTCTCATTGATAAACAAATATTAACATCCAATGGAGAGAAAATACTACTTTTCACATATGTATAATCTATGCTTATTCATCTTCAGTATAAAAGCTCTGCAAACAGGAGAGTAAGTTTAGACTGGACACAGTCTATATGGTTAGCTTCCAGTTCACTCTTTCAGTTTTCCTAATGGGTAATTATTCAGACTTTTTTCCATTTCAGGAAAACAGCCGTGCTTCCCACTGGAGAAAACACAGATCCTTAAGAGGGACTTTGAACTTGTAAACCATATGTTGACTTCTCTCAGTCACCTTTCACCACAGCTATTTAGGAGTAGTCCATCAAACCATCAGGTTTCTCAGATCACAGGTTTAACTCTGTGTGGAGACATAGTCTAATGAAAAGGCTCATCTAACCTAGATAGTAGTTTGTAATTGGTTGAAATTAAGCCATTAGCACTTATGAAAAAATGTTAGTAATGACTGTTTTATTATTATTATTTAGTGGTTTTATTTGATTTTGGGTTTTGGGTTTTTGTTGTGTTTTTTTCAACCTGCTCTCCCTTCCAGATTTCATCCTAAATCTGACCTTACACAAGGAGACAAGCAAGGATATTCTTCCTGTTAACCTGTTTGCTTTGCACTTTTAACAACATGCCACCGTGTGTTTGCATTGTGAGGGCATATCAGGTCACCAATCTATCACCTACTGTGCTGAACAAAAAAAGGAAAAAAGTAAATTCTGCCCCAGATTTAGCACAGGTGTAACACAAATTACACCAGGTATGTGGTCTGGAAAGACAAAGCAGGCAACAGAAGAAATGGCAAAACAGAATAATGAATAGGCTGTACCCTATACCTTCTTCTGTCTATTTGATTTCCCCTCTTGTCTGTGCAAGTCTCTGAACATTGCTAAATAATTAGAAAATAGGATTATAAAAACCTGCAGAAGCTGACTGCAGAATTTACTGAAGACCCGTCAAAGCCTAAAATAGGCTGCAAAGAGCAATACAAAGAGCATAGGTCAGGTACATAAATATGAATGTGAAAGACCAAATACATCTTTACACAGGATTTTCAGAGCATCATTCAGCCATGTGCTGTACCTCTGTGTGTATTTACCAGAGGGATTAACACAACAGATAAAGAAAGTTCTCACAGAAAGGTATTTCAGTGGCCTCTGTGCCTGCACCCCCAATTTATCCTCCAATGCAGTTAAAGTTGTACCACCAGCTTTGTGTTATCATCTGCTTACTGGTGAGTAACACACAGACACACTCTTCAGGCTGTTCTTACACCCCCTGGACTGGAATATCAGACCTGCATGTTTCTGCCTGAAATGCTTGAAATGCTGACAAATTGAATCATTATGAACCACCCTCAGGAATTTCATTGCCTGAGTCCTGACAACTGCTGGTGACATGCAAGCATTAACTCTAGCAAGAGGTGTTTAAATGGTTTTAAATCTCCAGTTCTCCCTCCTTCTCACTTGAAATATAAATGGTCAGCTGAACTTTAGTGCAGACATAATCAATAGGAAGCGAGCAGAATGGAGGAGGCTGTGGCAGAGTAGATGGACACTTCAAAAGAAGCCATGTCAATATGCTTATCTTTTTCTCACACTGCACAAAGACCAATCTCCCTCACGGATAACAGAGTATTCTCCATCATGAATTACTGTCTCTTATAGTGTGGTTCAGCACCTTTTTACTAGTGCTGTGATAGTTTGCAGTCATGCTTGTTTAGCCTTTGAAAATAAGGAGCATGTACGTGCTTTGTAAGACTCTGAGTTTCCTGAAAATACTCAGTTGAAGCTTCAGGCACTCTCACTGCAAATAGAAATCTCTAAAACTGTGGACAGTTTTGAAGAATGTGGACTGCATAAAAAGATCCAGATGAGCTGGTCTTGCTCTTTAGTTGTCAAAGGGTGTAAAATTTCTCCTTTTATATCCGTATATTTATTTCTACCCATCAAAATAATTTTCCTGCCATACAAAGAGATTAATCTGTAAGAACTCTTAACATGAAGACTTTCTCCCATGTTCCAGTTTGACTTCCATGGAAAATGAGGTAAATTTGGCATATGTACAGAGGCCAAAAAGAGTACCCTTCAATGGTTACTGCAGGGCAAAGATGTTTCTGCACAAAAGGCACCATCCAAAGCAGCTCACCTGTACATCAGGGTGCCTAAAACCACTGTAGACTAGATTAGATTAGACTAGACTAGACTAGACTAGACTAGACTAGACTAGAATAGAATAGAATAGAATAGAATAGAATAGAATAGAATCAAAAACTGAGAGATTTGCCATGTTCAGGATGACAGACCCTCTTTTTTCATCTGCTACCTGACCAGGCAGAATATTTTTAATCACAAATTTTTTCCTGTTGCTGCAGGAGCAGGCTACAGGGACTTTTAGCTTTCCAAATGCTGCTGAAATATGAGTTAACCTTACTGTTCTTCCTTCCATGGCACCAGAACTTTAAAGTTTAGAAGTCTGGAAGATAAAGATGAAATGCACTTAAATAAAACCCAAATCTATCCTGAATTTATCTACATCTTAGTTACAAATTTGCTTTCCTAGTACCAGAGTTGAATGTAGAAGCTGATGCCCTGTATTTTTCAAATCCTTTACTGCATTAGTGCATAACTCTAAACTCCATATACAATGTTAGTTAACTGTCTTCACATTTTGGTCAGACAAAACAAAGTCTAGGTCTGAGATCCACCCTCTGCCTCAGGCCCCAAGAAAGCAAAAACAAAAGTGGGAAGCACACTGGGGGCATGTAACTTCATTATCTGAAGCTGTAATTGGAGGATTAAACTCTGATATGTTAATAGACCAAACTTATTTCTGTCTGTAAAACTCGTGACCACAGTCCATCTTGGCTGTAGCCCCTCCTGGAGGCTTTTGACTGCCCAAGGTGTATCTATTAAAGCCTTTAATAAATACCCACTTTATTACCTTAATCTTGTCTATCCTTGTTCTAGGTAGCCGCTCCAAGGCATCAAAGTGTTCCTTACCTTATGTTTGGATGTGTTTAGACAAATTCTGCCTGACTGTGCAATTCTGCTTTTTCTTGGTAATTCAGATATGCACTGTCAACCATTCATAAAGGGTATAAAAGATCAAGAACAGAGATAAATCAGAGGCATCACCTACAAAAGAAAGAGTCCTACAGACATCAAAACCATGTCCTTAGTGCAAGTGGGTAGAATGTAAAGTGAAGAGGGGTAATAATGGTGTTGACATGGCTTCCAGTTTTGCCTCAGCATGGTTATCTGGACCTTTTAATTCATTCTGTAGACATCCCACCATAACTGGCTGGGCAAATAATGAAGTTCATAAAATTGTCAATATAAATGTGAACTGCTTTCCTCTCCTCATAAAGCCTTATCTTCTTCCTCTTCAATGATCACATCCTCCAGAAACATAATTTTGTCTTCCTTGATAGTCTGTCCCATCTAGTTCTTGTATTCCCTGTCAACAAATTCTTCAAAGTATCCAAATTACTCTTTCTCTTCATAACGTCTTCATCTAGGGAGAAAATTTATAATTTCTCCATGAATCATGGCATATTTGGAAAATTACCCAACCCCTCCTACTTAATCATTTTGGCTTGCTTTTCCCCTGAGATATTCAGGTGACTGTATTAGGAAAAGAATAAATGAGGTCTCTCTGGGTACCCTGTACTCCATCCAAAGCTCAGACTGTATACTGAGAAGGACTGATCTTCCACCAGTGAGAGATGAGGCCATCAGAGTTTGATATTGCCCTGTCATGATTTTAAGAGTGAGAATGAAATGAATGTGTAGGAATGGCTATATTGGGTCAGACTAAAGGTGTGTCTGGTCCAAAATTCTCTGTCCGACAGTGGCCAAGAAGCACAAGGATATGCAGGGACAGCATATCATGATGTTTCCCAAGGAGAATTTTACAATCACTTGTCCTGTGTAAGTTTCAGACTGCCTGAGCCAGTATCCTTGCATTTCATAATTCTTGATTTTAGCTTTGTTTTTTTTCCACTCCTGTTAATCTGTCCAATGGTCTACTAAAGCATTGTTAACGTTAACAATCAAGGCTTCAGTGAGGAGGTCCAAAACTGCAGGACTATGCAGCTTGCTTTGAATTCTTTCTTTAATCTGCAAGTTCCTTTTGACATCTCCTCCTGGAAGACACAGTGAACACCATTCATCTTCTCCTGCCTCTCATGGTTTTACAGACCTGTATTATACTTTCTGTAACTCACCTTCCTGCCAGCCTGAAGAGCTGCCACAAGACCCTTTCTCTGAGTGGCACAAGTGTTACTACGACGTGGGCACACAGGAACAGGCCTGGCAGAGAAAAGCAGTGCCGTGCTGGGGCAGAGGTTCCTTGGCACCTGTGTGCCAGGCAAAGAGCAGGGTGGGACTGTGGTGAGGCACAGCTGAGCCCTTCAGCCAAGCTGGGGGCACAGGGAGGAGCAGTCCAGAGGGGCTGAGAGGCACTGAGCACAGCCCACATCCCTTCTTTACCTGTATTTTGAAGCACGAGCTTTCTCATCCTGTTTTCTCCCCTGTTCCAAGAAGGGCAGTGAGGGAGCCCTTAGCCCTTGGCCAAGATTAATTACCACAGCGGTCAGGATGAGGCCTAGTGAGGGGAAATCACATCAGACAGAGCCTGGGATGGCTGGGAAGAACCATGGGCAACAGAGCGTCCTCTTCAGACAGGACCAAAATGGGGTTTGAGAGGGTTTGAAAGGGTGTGAGAGGTGGGGCAGGTCAGGGCCAGCATATCCTGGGAGTGTCCTCAGAACAAGGACTCACATCTTCCCATTTAATATCACTCACAAGGAACCCAAGTCATGGCCTCAGAGCTCTGCCCAATGCAAACCAAAGAGCACTAAGTGGAAAGAATGAGGAGATTTGCTTCAATGACACACTCTCGATATAAACATGCTAAGGTCTGCACTCCAACTTGTTTGGATCTGCCCTCATCCATCCGCCCAAGTGCAGCCACAGCATCTCCTAGATGCTCTGATCAGAGATGTGCAGTTTATCACTAATTCCTTGCTCAAGGCTAGGTCTACTGAGCATCCCCATGCTTCAGAGCTGTTCAAATCCATTTGAAAAATCAAGCATGTTCCCTTAATCTTACCTTCCACAACAAAAATGCAACAACATAGTTCTTCAAAATAAATAAAACAAGACAGTAGCAACAACAACAAAATCATCAAATACCAGAATAAAATGAAATGGGAAAAAAGAACAAAACAAAAATATACCACAACACAAAGCCATTCTCCAAACACTACCCTGAGAGGGAGGATAAGCAAATAAAGAACACATGAAAGATAATATGCTTCCCAGTGCATTCCTGGGAGACACTCATGCAACAGGGAGAATGGTCTGGATGCTGTGGCTCACATGCCTGCTCTCTCTCAGCAGAGGAAAAGTGAGATGATAATAACCCCTTCTGACGTATAGGCAAGGGACATGAGCTGACAAACAGTGTGATTCATGATCCTTGTGTTAGAGGGGAGTGACAAATGATTGATAATATATTTCCACATTGTTTCTGACAGGTGGCTTGTGGAAGGAGAGATCAATCCCAGCTTCTGAAAGGCACAGAGATCTCTGCACAAAGTAAGAAGGCAGCAGCTAACATGGGAATTATGCTCCACAGTGCTTGAGATAGTCTGAGCAGCAGCTATGCTTACCTTTGGGCATTTTATACAGTAAAAGCTCTATTTTCCAAATCATTCAGCATCCTCTGCTTTTCCCTGATGCTCCTGTGTGTTCAGGGTATTGAATATCATACTGGAATGGACCTTCAGAAGACCATGCATTTTTTAGCAGGGATTTTCAATAATTCACAGGATCAGGCCCTAAATATGCACAGTATTAGATGAGAAATTTTCCAGTCTCTTTACTACACAATTTCAAATGCAAAGAGCCTCTGGTTTCCATGTAGGAGCAGTGTTTCAATCTCCCAGCCATATAAAATGCCTGGCTAATTGGACTGGTAAAAGAAAGGAGGATTTTTGTGTTTGATAAATTAATCAGTGAGCACGGCTGTACATTTCCCACTAAAATCCTTAATTAGACATAAAATACCAAAGAATGAGATTCTTTCTTTAGTTTTTAATTGAAGGGATGACTTTTGATCCTCCATTAGTGAGGAGAGAAGAAAGCCTTTCAAACAGAAACGGCACCCCAGCTGTTGCTCAGCATCAGAGAGGTTCAGCACTGCACTTCCATGAATCCCAGGAGCCTATTGATACTTAGCATAAACATGCTAAAAGGATCAAATTGACATTCACACAAACCAGAGTCCACGAAATCACAAAAGCACTTAATCCAAGCCTCTGTGTAAAAGGATCGTTTCTAATTACCAGTCTAGACTAATTGTCAATGTTTAGCTAATAAAAATGAAGCTATCAATAACAAAAGAAAATTCTGAAATACTGGTAGAGTCCAGGCAAAAGCTAGAAGATGATTCAGTCATTCATTGCAGCAATTCTTTCTTGCTCAGTTTTTCAGCATTTCCAGAGCTTTTGTAACCAGTGAAGACAAAAATCCCTGAGGCTTCATTGGTTACAGGTTTCACACAAACACTCTCACACACACACACACACACACAAAGGCAACCAGGGCAAGAAGCAGGGCAATCCAGGATATCCTGTTAGAATTCTCTATAGGTCTTTGCTCCTGCCTTGTACTGCTCAGATGGAGCTCACACTTAGCTGGACCCTTAGGCAATGTTATAGGGCAGCTGCAAGTCAAGGTGAAATGCCACTTCTGCTCTTTCATTAACCCTCCTGGGCCTGTCATTAAATATGGCAGGCTTAGCATTTTTCACTTCAGATGGAAAAGCACTGCCAATCCCAGGAGGCAGAAATTTTTCGATGCCTAAATTGATGAACAAGACAAGGTCAGCAATTTTCAGTTTATTGACAGAACTCTATTTATCTTCAGAAGTAATGAAATGGTATTTCAGGTGCCCTGGGGCAGAACTGTGACCAAACCGAAAAGAGAGGGTTTATGAGAGCCCCTGCCATTTTACTACCTGAAGAATTGTGAGTGGCTTTAATTTAACTTGCTACATTGGGAGTTATTTTGTGATTAGAAGCATTTTCGTAAGAAAAGAAATTTAATAAATTCGACAGCACACAATAGATGGAGATAAACACAGAGAAGCAGAATAATAGAGAAAGAGCAGAAACTGCAGCAAACCACCCACTTAAAGGTAAATATAAGTTCTGATGCAAAAAAAAAGTGCATGGGCTTTGTTTGAGATTTGTTTGTTTGCTTAGGAATGATTACCACTAACAGGCTGACTAACTGATCTGGATGTCAGTGGGAAAAAAAGAGCTGACCATTTGAAATCTGTCCATCGTAGCAATTCACTCATGACAGTTACTTAAAGCCACAGCTGAGCTCCACTTTTGTTTATAAAGCTAAATAACATCAGCTTATTCATAATGGATAATAATAATAATAATAATAATAATAAGTAACATATTGCTGCAGGAGCAGTTTGCAAAAACTGGATTTTCCCCTTTAACCACTGTTGGAAGGAGGTTGCACTGAAAGGCCCCTCCTTCAGCTAGAAAAAGTGTGCTTTATCCCCCCCAAACAAATGCACATTGTCTAAAAGTAGGCCAAAAAAGAAAGGAAGGTAATAAATGTTTCTAGCAAAGACTAGAAAGTCTAGTTAAAATCTGGAGCCTACTGAATTTAGTTCAATCCACTAAATCAATGGCAGACAGGTCTGACCTGAGCAGGGGACCTGCAGCAGAGATGGTGTGACTGCACCTCTGCCACTTGGGCTGCTTCATGAATGAACACTTAACCTTTGTTAAAACTGCAAATTGAACTGTTGCCTCCCTAGGTTTTCCTGCAAGTGAACTAATTTCTGCTAGTTAAAATGAGTGAACACATCTTTGTCCCCAAGGAAGATGGAATCTAAGGACACACCATCTTTTCATTATAAAAACTATATATCATTTGGGGAAAAGCAAGCTGGGATCCTGCAGTATCACTAAGCTAGCTTCATTGTGTGAGGTTTTATTTTTTGGAGAGGTTGTACTGCAGATACCCCAGGTCTCTGAACAACAAACACCAATAGTGTATGGGACAATGGCTGGGATTGAATCTCTGAAGGCTGAAGCATGTTTCCAGGGCTGCTCTTCTGCTTCTCACAGTGATCAACTACTTTAACTGGGGATTGAAATGCATGTGGCTGGAGGCCTGCATCTCCAACAAGTGTCCTCAAAGCCACTGAGGACATTTAGAGAGAAGGATGGGTCTGATGAAGTTCTGTAAAATCCAAGCTGCTAAGAGCCAGCAATTTATATTTGCACAGAAGCAGGAATTTCTTGCTAAAAATGTAGGCATTAGCAGGCACTGAGCACCCAGGGAGCCAGAGAACCTGGCATGGTTGCACTTTTCCCCAGTTTGCCCTTCAAGGACCCCAGATGGCTGAGTGGATGTGTTTGCATGGAAAATGCCAGTTGGCAATTAATCTGAGAGAGATTTCTGAAGAGGAAAATATTACTTTCGTCCTGGAAGACTAAGGATATTAATGATGCAAATTGAATTTCTGGGTAACCCTTCAAAGTAAAATTCTTATAGTTTCTCCAGACTAGATTTGCAATTTTTAGAAAGCGGTCAAAGGATCAGTACCTGAGTTTTGAGCTTTGAGCAGGGAGTAGCTAAGATTTTGTGGATAATCCCAGAGTTTCCTGATGACAGTTTCCTTTATGTCAATGATTCATGTCAATTTTAGCTAAATTCTCATTCCATTTACCCTAGAGTACATCTGTGGGCGTAGCAAGTCCATGTATTTTTCATTATATCTTTCACATGTGTATTTCACATGAGCCTGCTCTCATCTGGCTGCAAATTTAACTTGGCAGTGCAAGTGTAAGCCACCAAGTGATGTTTTCACCAGAAAACATGGCCAGCATCCCTCCTACTTCCTTAGTCCTCTCCTCCTGCTGTGTCAACCTCCAGTCCCCACTCCCACCAGCTGTGCCCTGGGTAGGAAATGCAGGAAATTGCTACAGTGGCACCTTTAGGCACCACTTCTATGCACAAGGATGGCAGGTGAAAGGCACAGTATCTCACAGTTTAATTGATGCAGTCATAGCATCAGCCCCCAAGTCAGGCACAGACCCTCATCTCTCACTGCACACAGCCACTGATGCCTTCACTCCCGTTTCCAGATGCCTTACCCACCTCACCTCTTTAGGCGGGTTGGTGTGGCTCCATGATGTCCTATGCACATTTTGCTTCTATGCAAATTGCTTATGGTATGCAAATCAATGCATTAAATAACTAACATAAAGTGACACACATGGAGATGTGCATAACTTGGCAGCTATAAATCTGGAATCGTTCCACTGACGTCAATGGTTTCACTTCAGACAAGCTCCAGCATGGAAGGTGTTGAAATCTGGCCCTGTGATATTTTCAGTCAGCTTCTAAACACAAACTCAGGAATTAATGATTTCAAAGGTGTAATTATTATTACTGCCTGTGGGTTTTGTTATTATTCAGGTTTCTATGACTGAACATACCAAAATGGGGTTGCAGAACATACTTAATTTCAACTGGGGTCATGTTTATGGTAAATAGAGCACCTGTGGTCTGTCAGAACTTTGGGCAGTTGGAACCTGATCCACTTCGGTCCCAATGGCATAATAGTTTCTATTTTAAAGTAGCCAGGGCCCAAAATGAAAGATTTATGCCAAAAAGTCTTCAGAGGCAGATGTACACTCTAAAGCATTTAAAATCAATTTAGAATGGGGAATGAGTATAGATAGTTCTGTGCTACATGCCATGTATTTTTGATCTGGGGCTGGGAGCCTGGGACCATATGCACCATCTTGTGTAACCACCCCCTGACAAGGATCTGCTGTTATTGTGTGCAGGGAAAGCAGAACATGGTAAAGGTTAATGCTGCACATGGCAGAACCACAGTGCTGAGCAGGGCCCTGGTTGTGACTGCTCCAAAAGCGCTGTGCAGTCATTTACACATTCGCAAATGTCGCTTTCACATGGCAGAATTTCCACCCACTTTTGCCTGAATGTAAATGACTTCAGGAGATGCCAGGCATTAAGTGTTCTCACAACTGCCCCCAACATCCCACTGCTCAAAAATGGTGCTTCAAAACACTCCTAGAAAACCCTGTAAGACTTTCAAAATAGATCCATTTGTGTTTCTGAGCCTTCTTGGTCACTAGTGGGGCTAGGCTCAGATTTACCAGGATGTACTGAATTACAGGACATGTGAAACGATGACAAGGAGATTCAGCAAAGCCTGATAATGAGAGACTGCGAGAGCCAAGCTCTGCTACTGCTATTTGATCTGTTCAACTTACCATAAATTCTGCTGCACACTGCATGAGTAAAAAGCTATAGGAGGTTTGTATGGCATGAAGAAGCTTCCAGATTTCTTATTAGTCAACTGAACTAGCATCAGAGATTATGGATTTAAATATAGAAGCAGTCTAAACTGGAAATGTCAGTGTCTAACTGTACAAACAATGTAACATTTTTCAAGTGTGTATTATGTTTTTATCAATATTTTCTTTTGGTTTTGTGTGTGGTTTTGGTTTTTTTGCTGACATTGTAATCATGGTATCTGCATGTTTGTGTTGCTACAGCTAACTTCAGCTGACAAAATTAGAAATGCCTATTTTAGCCATTACTCTGGGAATGCTTTTTAGTTTGTTTAGGTTTTTCTTTTTTAATCCTAACAGTCTCCCTGCAGACCTGAACTGACATCAATTTACCAGTGTCTTGACATCTTAAAGTTGTTTCTTATAAAATTTGCATTGGTGTCATTTTGTTTCAAGCTGATATTGTGACAATGTCTCCCTGGATTTATACTGACAATTTATTTTTATTTTGACATCATGTCATCCCTATAGCCCTTCACTAGCATCTATCGTAAGTCTGTGGGTTTAAACGAAAAGTGGTTTCTTTGTGCAAACTACAGTAACTAACTGAACTTTCTCAGTAGCTACTTTTCTGACCTCAATATCTAGCTATTGATTGCACTTGGGTTTTTATAGAAATGTCAAAAGTTCCTGCCTAGTGCTTTAGGCAGCTCTTCCATATGTACCAAATAAGGAAATTAAACAAAAGCTCCCCTTGAAACTAAAAAGTAATTGCCTATAAAAAAAAAGGTGAATGCATGTTTATAACACCAACATCAAACAAACAACTGGGGCCTGTTGGTGGCATTGCCTGGAGAGCTGTTGATCCTCCTTCACGTTCACTGAAGTGTTAGAAACGCCTTTTTGGGATTGAACATTCCATCTGCTTCCAGGTGTTTCCCTGGAAAACACAAAATCTTCAATATCTATATATTTAATATGCAGTTGCTACTTCATTTAAATACCAAAAATGACTTAAGGCAAGCTCTGATGTGGGCCAGGGGAGGGGAGATTTCAGGAAAGTTCCCGTGTGATAGTTATAGCTTTGAACCTGGCTTATTTTTTCAGCTCCTTCATTTTTAAATTCGAAGAGGCAAGAAGGATTGTAAGCAATGTCACAAATGCCTTGTGACCCTTCTTGAAGTAGAAGCATTGTGTGGTATAGCTAAAATTCCCAAGGGGATATTTGTAAATTATAAAGCAAAATCCTGCCAATGATTATTGAGTGTTCCTAGGATTATCCATGATCCTGACAAAGTGGCCTGTGTATGTGATTTTGCAAAAGCTATTTTTCATCAGAGTACGTGTATAGTTTAATGAGATATTTGGAGCAGTAACATCATTTCTGTGTCCTGGTATAAGCGGTTCAGCTTCTATATATCATACCTGGTAAATCACAGTCGGGGTCCAGAGAAAAGGACCCTTCAACAGCAAAATTTTCTCATTTTTATTGAATCAGAACATCAATTCTGAGTGATGGTTATGGTGATTTGCTTTCACTAATGTATCACCAGCAGTGCCTTGGCAGAAACCATACCCCTCATGGTTTAACCAAAATTAAGAACTCAGGAGAGAATCTTCCCTGGGGAGGGGGAGGTTATTTATTCTGCCCTATTTCACAAAGAAGAGTCAAATTAGATTGTCTGAACAGGGTAGTCAGGCATCATTAGAAAAGACTTTCAGCCCCTGTTCTAAAAGCTCCCAGGTCTGTCAGAGGTCATGTGTGATACCTGTCAGCCTCATGTGGAGGTTTAGAAACCACAGCAGTAGATCTCTCACCTCCAGGCAATGAGATCAAGACCTAAGTATGACTAGACCAAGATAAGAGACATTTTAACAACAGTGGAAACAGAGATCTGAGAAGACAGTGTGTGAGGCTGGTTTAAAACTAAATTTAAAATTAAATTTAAAATTAAATTTTAAATAAATTTAAAAATTAATTTTTAAACTCATCAAAACAAAAATTATGACATCATTATAAGTTTAAATGACACCTTGAAAGTTAGATTGGAATTACTTTGAAATTTATCACCAGAATTCAAAGGAGAACCTTGGGCTTGAAACTACATAGACAGAAACTGAACACAAGACCTGCACTAAATGTAGATAAAATATTAGATATCTATAAGAGCAGTGTCAATTTGTATAAATGATTCAGATAAAGAAAAATCATAGTGTATAAACCTATCAGTGAAGTTTATTCTAAATCCTTAACTTTTATTAGGTATTCTCTTTGCACCCTTCCAATATTGAAATATGTTGCTGCTGTTGAAAGAATAAACTCAGTATATTTCTGTTTATCTGCACAAATGCCCAATCTGCCTTTGACTTCAGCAGAGCTTCATATGTAATTAAACATCTGTCGGATTGGAATGTCTCTTTCAATAATTCTTTTTGGGAAGGGAAAGACCACCACTGGAAACAGCTGTCTGTGAATTAAGCATGGCAATGAGCACTCATATTAACCTTGCATTTTAACTCTTCCAAGCACTTCTTACCTGACTTTAAAGCTGGTAGGCATTTTGCAACTAACTTTTGATTTTTGGTGTCAGTCATTGTGTACCAGTTTTTCACATATGTCAATCATCCCTGAGTGATGCAAGCTTGAAACAGTTTGGGGACTTCAGCATATTGCTCAGGGTGTCCAAAAATGTAGGACACTTTTGGAAAATGTAGCTTTGCTCAGGTGATATTGAGCTTTCTGTCTGTGGACCATGACTAGTAATACTGATGTTATTGCAAGGGAATCTCTGTAATACTCTGCATCCTATTACAACCTGTATGTGTCAATGGAAATGCCAAGAAATTTCTGGTAGCAAAATCAGGGATTAGAAAGCTTGGAAAGTGTCTCAAAAGTTATGATGCTTGGAACTTAGCTTTTTACTGCCTTGAGCAGTTACCACATCCAGACTGATCCGACCAATGCCGGAGCAGTTCTGAGGATTCAGAACTGGTTAACAAGGGACCACAAAGCTGTGAATAGTCCCAGATCTGGGGTTCATACCTGTGCAGCAAGATACAGGTGAGAGCTGGTCTTTTTATACTTCCCACAGAGATTTACCAAGGCTTAGGATTTATCCTCAAAATACACAGCTCTAGAGATTACAGTTAACTATTAATTAGCTGCTCTAAACTGGGAGTCTTTCTTCCTGGGAGAAAAGAGCTGACAGTGGGTTTGATTATCCTCTCTGCACAGGATAGAGCCCCTTTATAGAAATTCCATGGTGTCCTGTGAAGTGAGACACTGAGAGTTGCTGCTGATCCCCATGTTTGGATGAGTTTGACTAGAGATTTCTGCTTCACCAAACATGAAGGGTCTGTTATCTATCAAACCAAGGGCTTTAATACTGCTGGCTGTGGAGGGCTGCTTGATGACAATAGTTTGTAATACTTGGATAAGACCAGAGCTGTTTCTGTTCTTTCCAGCATGAAAAATCCAGACATGTACAAATCCAAGCATGAGTATGCACACTGCATTTCTGATGGTCATGTAAAAAAGGGAAAATCAGCTGTGAAAAAGAATTACATAAGGTGAGTTTATTTTGATGTGCAGTGTTGGGAAGGATACATTGAAATCTTGCATTCTAATTTCAATATTTAATTGGTAACACAGAAAAGTTCATGATGACTCTTTGAAGATCTAGTATTTTCTGACTATAATTTAAAAGTAAATCATAATTTTCAACCATTTTTTATTGCATTTTTAATATGCATTTGATGTTTTTGGCATGCTCCACCTTTAATTGATGTTTGAGTACAACCAGCACCTATTTCTCAAAGATCTTGACATATCATACTCCATAAGTTTTAACCTTGTGAAACTCCTTTTTAAAATGTGAGCAAGCATCCCAGATGATGTGGAGGAAGAAGGGGAACGTAATCCAATTCTACATAATATCACTTCAGCTTCTCCTTATTCCATTACTTAAAAACTCAGCATCAATTAAGTGTTAAGAAAATATAAATGTCTTGGTCAAGAAGAATAAAATCTACAGTAATTAATTGCTTCAATATTTCTCACAGCCATTCCTCTCCATAGGAAATTAATTTTCATTCCTACTTCAGACAAGATATAGGACATCGAAGGGGAGAAAATTAATTTGGTTGATGTCACTCTGTAGTTTAATCCCTGCATTCATATCCTTTGTATAGTGACTGGGAATGATATCAGAATTCAAAAGTAATTCTGTGAAATTTGAGGCTCTACAGAATTGCTATTGTTCTGGGAATGAAGATGTTGCAATCTTCCTGCCATTCGCAAAAGCCAGTAAAAATGAAGAATCAAATGAGACCTAAAATTCCTGTCCCTCTCTCCAAAAAACACAGCTGTCGTCATCATCTCCCACTCCCCTTTTGTAATGATCACCCAGACTTGCCAAGATAGTCACGTCTATGATTGTCTGTGTTTTGATGGATGAGCCCTTAAAAAGAAAAAAGAAGAAAAACCTGAAATATGCCTGAAGGGAAAAAAAAAAGAAAAAAAAAAAAAAAAAAGAAGATCTTTGTGCAGAGCTGGGCCTTAGATGAGAGAAAATTCTGGCCAGGAAGATATCTGAAGCATTTTTCAATCCAGAGAGGGAGTCAGGAGAGATGGGTTTGGGCTCCTACCTGCATCCCATTCTATTCCATTCCTTAGGAAGGGAATTCTCCCACTGCTGAGCAGTGTCTGGGGGCAGCTGATGTTTCGCAGCCCGTGCTGGCCTGATTAACACTGGGGTTTGCACCTCGAGAGTGAAAGGATTCCTCTGCAGCTGTGCTGGCAGAGCACAGGCTGCTGGTGTTAGGCTGGGGCAGCCAGGTCAAAGAGGGGAAATCTGGTTCCAGTTTTAGTACATAAGAATTTTAAATGACCCACAACAGAGATCACCAGAAGCTTCATACTGTGAATTTGGTGCAAACTGATGAAGCTTTATTTTCTTGACTCTGAAGAGAGCCTTAACTCTGAGTCTGATTTCAAATCCATTTATTATAAAAGCTAGTGTTTGAAGGGTAGCTCTAAAGGGACTTCACTTGTGTTTGCTGAAGAGATTGGTATGTCTGCTTCTGACACTCTGATTCAAAAAACCATCTTTAGACCCAGGGTATCTATTTCTGTGTTCCTTTTATGGAACATTATGGAGAATAATTGTTTAGTGAAAGCATTCTCATTTACATTATTGTATGTCATTCAACCTTCCTCAAGAGTACTGGGACACCTCCAAGCATAACACTTAGCTTTGAATATTGGCACTTGGGAGCTTGTTCTTACACCCTTGTAAGATGATTAATGTACCTTGGAAATTACCTAATGGTTTGGTACTCTTTCTATCCAGCCTCTTGTAAGAGAAAAACAGGAAAATAGGATATACAATTTATGGCTACAAAATGGAGGAGCTGAAACAGAGAAACTCATTCAGAAGTATTGACAGGATATTTGTAATGCTGAAGATCCACACAGCAGAATTTA
The DNA here is from genome assembly GCF_049639895.1 of Pseudopodoces humilis. Lineage (NCBI taxonomy): Eukaryota > Metazoa > Chordata > Aves > Passeriformes > Paridae > Pseudopodoces > Pseudopodoces humilis. Next base: position 6,707,720 of record NC_142200.1, read on the forward strand.
AAAGCATACATGAAATAGAGTGCAATTGGAAGACATCCCAAACAGATGGAGACACCTGGTTGACAAGGACATTCCCTCATTAGAGAGTGGTGGAGAACATGGAGAGATTCATCTGGTCAAAATATTGACATGGAACCTTGCCTTTTGTTAGAAGGTGTAAAGTACTGGATATCTATGACACCAAAATATCGTAAATTAACTTTATTTACCACTTGGAAGGAACAGAAAGGCTAAATGTTAATTGGCCCACACTCCAATTAACAGTGTGAGTAATGGCTAGAATACAACCAGAGAGTGTTTATCCATATATTTCACTTTTATGCTGAGGTTCATGATCTCAATGGTATTTTTTATTGACATTTATTAATTTGAGTGGCTCTAATTCTATAAGTTTATAATGCTAATATAAAAACATCTGTTCTAAGTACGAGCATATTTCTGTGATTCATTTTTTAGTATTGGGACTTGACAGATACTGCTTGTCTGCACACTCTGGATGCCCTTGATGTAACTTCAAAGTACAACTTAAGTGCAACAGTACAGTAAAAAAATACTCCAACAGAAAATTTCAATCTCAAATCTGTCATGTGCTCAAAAGTTTCCCCACTGTTTTTATTACAATTCCTGTCCTCATTTTCAAAAGCCTAAGAGACAAATGAGTTTTTGTTAAGTGCCCTAAATCATCACTTATTTGCCTGAAGGTGTGAATGTTAGGTCACACATTTTTCACACAGAGTAGAACATTATTTCTAGAATTCTCCTATTGATTTCAGTGCAGGCAATATACAACGATTGCCACTGAAAATTTGCCACTAATCATAGAATTTCCAACTCTGTCTCTATTGTTCCAAAAATAATATCTTGCAGGACTGCTCATATCGCTGTCAGTTTATCAGAGAACAACTTCCAACTGAAAAGCCATAAGATGTTATTAGCCTATATTGTACATGAAAGTTAAAAGTAGTGTGTCATCTGTAAGGCAGAATACATTACACTCCAACAGTGTCATCAAGATGGGGCATGAAAATACACTCCCAAAAATAGTGCAGTCAATGGGCTTGTTCAGCTGATCTCTATGTACTGTCAGTATCTTTTATTATTGCCATTATTATTATAGGACATTGGGTATTTTTTCTTCCATTTGACAAAAAAAAAGTAATAATCAGTTTCTTTTTATTGGCTTGAGACCATCTAAGGGCGACACAGAGTATCTTTTATAATGAAAAACTACTAAGCAGAGCAGCCACTTTTGGCAAGGTTAAATTATGAAAGCAATTCTACCAAACAAAATTCATGAGTCACAAACATGCTGCCACTGCAAAAATAAAAAAAAAAAAATCTTCCTCTTCCCCTGTGTCTAACACACAGATACAGATTTAGGGATTCAACTCTTTGCTGCAGTCAGACTTCTGGAACGGCAATCACTCCCTTGAGATCGGAGAGAGACTATTTAAGAGAGAATGTAATGACAGAACAAAGGAAAATGGCTTAAAACTGAAAGAGAATAGGTTTAGATTAGATATTAGGAAGGAATTCTTCACTATGAGGGTGGTGAGGCCCTGGCACACATTGTCCAGAGAAGCTGGGCTTCTCCATCCTTGTAAATTTTCAAGGTTAAGTTGGAAGAGATCCTGAGCAACCTGGTCTAGTGGAAGGTGTCCCTGCCCATGGAAGGGGGTTTGGAACTGGATGATCTTTACATCCCTTCTGGTCCAAAGAATTCTATGATTATATGAGAAGTTTTAGAAAGGGAAAGAGGATGTAGTTTTCTGCCTGCTCTAGCTGAAAATATGACATCATTTGTTGAGAGTGAGAAAGCAAATTAAGGAGAAAATAGATTTTATTTTTAAAGTAGATGTTGATATCTAGTCAGTTTGGAAAGCACAAAAGTGTTAAAAAGACAAAGCTCTACCCCCTGTTACAGGTTCTAGTGTTTTTATGGATTTCAGCAGGCTTCCTTCACCACAGTTGATCTCTGTGTACAAAACTAGTTTGTGTCAATGGATAATTTCAGTAGTGCAAACAGTAGGTGAACCCAGTTGAGAAATTTGCACTGTGCAACAGAAATGGAGTCTTTTGTATGGCATCTGGCTTTCACATGTTCTCCACAATCTTTCAAATCTGTTTTCCCCTCTCCCTGTCCAGGTATCCCAAGATCAATGCTTCAGGTTTCCCACTTAAAAAAGCAGGTCTCAGGGCACACCAGATAAATAAAAAAATAATAAAATAATAAAAGAAAATAAAGTATTTTAAAAAAAGGCAGGAAATTATCCCTATTTTGCTGAGGAATTTTCCCTGAGTGCAGTTAGAGAAAACCACAGACAGTTATCTTCTGTTCCACAATATGTAAATATGCTGCATTGAGTAAAAGAGAAAGAAATTACTCATCAAGAGTTTTCTCTGCAAGCATGCAATTAGAAATGGATTACAAATTAAAACCCAGCCAGAAACTGCAGAAATCCACATCTAGAAGTAAACAGCTTACAAATGCTTTAAGATAAATATTCTGCTACACTGCAGGAATCTAAAGAAATGAGAAAAAAGGGTGAGAAACACAGTGCACTGTACCTGTGGTTTTATGGACTGTGGTTAAGCTGATCTTATGACACTGAAAAATTCTGTTTGTGTTTAAAGATAAGTGTTTGAAAGAAGGAGAATTGATCTCCACTGATCATCCATCTGTGAAGTTCTGACCTCTGGTTTCATCAGCAAGCCTTTCTGCCAGGCAGCTAAGAGTCAAAAGAAAGCCTTGCTGTGAGATCTACCAAATTCACTGTGACCCTAATTCATCCTCTCTTATGTTGAGAGTTTAACTACACCACCTTCACGAAGAGTGCAGTCCCTCTACACTCCCTTGAAGATCTACAGAAATTTGTAGAACCAGGCCAGGCATCTGACAAAACTCTTCTGTTCCTAAACCATAAAAGATGTCTCTGTTTGAAAATGGAAAAAATGTAAACAAATTCCAAAATTTGCTCTAAGCAGGACAAAGGCTTTAACCAGGAGACTGTGGTTTAGTTCTGGAAGGAAGATTCTGGTGAGTAATTAACACTGTACAGTACCTTTTTCTTTTGATATATCCTCTCATCCTATTCTCTTCCCTGGACATGGTGTTCACTAAAAAGACATGGGTAGACTCTGATGACTGCAAAGAAAGGCTTATGCTGCAACTGAACCTTTCAAGTCTATAATTAACCCAAACTGCATCTTCAGGTTATTGAATTGAGCTCTGTGGAAGGATCCTGTTCTGTAGAAAAGATCACAGACATTTACACAGGCTTTTCAAACAATCTGAACCAATCTGTCACCATGCTTCATTAAGCTCCACCCACTGATTTACTGAGAAGCTCTTGACATCTTACAAAGTTCTCCATCTCAAATTTTTGAGTCTCACCTATATCATTCCTGATTTGTGTAAAAAATGATGAGCCACTGATGTCACTCCAGACCCATGCCTCAGCCTGAGGGATATCATTTCCCAACTTCAATCAAAAATATTACAATACACTGGACACTGAAGTAACTTATCCTGGATTTATCAGCATCAAGTACTGTGTTAAATCCACTACTTGTGAGAATACCCACGGGGAACTCATGGAAAAGCCAACTTTAAGCCTTTCTAAGTAGTAAAAGCAGAAGTAGTAATGCAGACATAGCTTTGTCCGGATACAGGCAAAGGCATGGAATGGTATAAATCATTTTAATAATACTGGCTAATGAAATCCTTCTGTCAACAGATTAAAGAGTTTATTATAGGCCTCCCAAATCCTTTTGCAACCCCTGTTATTGTCAAGTATCAAATACTGCTCCACACTAATATTCAGAATCCAGAGTAATGTATCAAAATGGCTTGACATCTTCCCACTCTGTTGAGACAGAAACTGCTTTTCCATTTTCATGCAGCTCACTTGCAGTTTGCCATTAGCACCAGTTCTTGCTTTAGCTCTAAACAGCAGCCAGCTGAAATGGACAAGTAGCAATTACTTTAGACTCAGAAATATGGAAAGGACAAAACGTTCTCATTGATCATTTCATATGAACTTAACAGCATTAACAAAATTTTTCATGATGGGAATTTGTATCAGGAAGCAAAGAGAGTATATTTTTGTTTTATCTAGGTTTTTTTACTCCAGCTTGATATCAGACATACAAGGGCATGTTTAATTCTCCCAGAGCTGGAAAAAAAGGTTTATGAAATATGGGCTGGGATCTATCTGGAACAGATTAGATGATCCATCCATGTTCCAAGCAGCTGAACTGAAGGCAAATAGCGCTAGGATCTGAGGTCTGAAACCTCCACCAGCAGTGATGGGACAGTGGAGTGCCCTGTAGACAATGATTCCTGCCCCGTCATCTTGACCAAGCTCTTCCTGTGGTTGTTCCTATAGGTATATATTGTATTTTCACTGGCTCTTGTGGAGATCCCAACAATACTTTTGATCTCTTACTTTGCATCTCTTTTAAGGATATTCATATCCCACCACAGGGGCAATAAACCACCAACAGAACCAAAAAAGAAATATGCTTTTGCTTTACTTTGCTCCTTTAAAAATCTTAGCTGGGACTCTACTTTCCTGTTCTGTGTAATTTTTTCACTGTGGTTGTCTTGCTGCCATTTTTCCTTCTTCTCCCCCAAAACAGCTGTCTCTCTAGGATCATTTATCCTACATGCAGATGTCTTGTTGGGACCACACATCCTGCTAGAACCTCTCAACAGTAAACAAAATCATTTGTGATTTCACATGTGCACTTTGTTTTGCTCCCTTTAGATACTGCAAGATTTTCTCTCTTTTCCTTGACCTCCCTGCTTTTCATAGAACCCTAAAGTTAAACACAAGGCATTAACATGGGCCTAAAGTTACCTAATTCACAGGGTAATTTTAAATTTTTAATAGGCTAATACAGCCGGATGACAAGTTTCCCAACTTTGCCAAGGAATCTCTATTATTAAATGGGTATATCCAGAAGCATGTTAGACATAAATTTTTAAGGATGAGTTTAAGAAAGAAATTAAATATTAGTGGGTCTGACATCCATGAAATGCTTACCAGGTATCTTGAGGAGCTGAGGAAGGAACAGAGTTCCAAGTTAATTTTGCAGATGAGAGATGAAATCATTGCTGTGTGCTGGCTTTAGCTGCTGATTTGGTCCCCCTTAAACAACAGGAATTTGGGTTATGCAAAAGCTCTGGTGGTCAGTTAATAAAACTTTGACAGCTGTGCACATGAGCTTTACACAGCTCAGCGCTTCAGTAATCAGCATGCTGCATACATGACATTCCTTCAAGGTCCATTTTCATGAATAATACATTTATTTCATTAAATTGTCAGGGAAATTAAAGAAAATTAGTAAGATTTCTATTCTTTTAATAATAAAATGAGTTTAGAAAAAAAGTCTGAGAAAAATTATTTTCCTTTTCCTTTTTTCCTTTTCCTTTTCCTTTTCCTTTTTCTTTTTCCTTTTCCTTTGCCCTTTTTTCTTTTCCTTTGCCCTTTTTTCTTTTTCTTTTTCTTTTTCTTTTTCTTTTTCTTTTTGTTTTTCTTTTTCTTTTTCCTTTTCTTTTCCTTTTCCTTTTTTTTTTCCTTAGGGTATTATAGTCCTCATGAATGACAGTATTTGAAAAGGAAGTTACAGAGGATGTCCTGTAGATACCTGTGTATAAAAACACAACTACACCTTTAGTGGTCTTCCAGGAGTTCCCCATTCTGTTGAGCTCAGTGTTGCTTTATTACTCACACTGCTCATGGACTCGTAGTTTCTCACCAAGGATTGGTTCAATGCACGGGGCTGAGGCTAAGTTTACATCTTCTCCAATTATAAAAGGGCCATTAAGTTTAGATAATGTGAAATATAAATTTAAGTGGAATTCTGGGGAAATCATAATTAGGTACAGAGACATCACATGAGTTTAATGACTGAGATTTAATTTCAGTTTTCAGGATTATTAATTGAGAATCCTTATTTAGCTCATCTTTTTTTTTTTCTTAATTAATTGGAAATTTATTTTCAAGTAATTAAGGCAGAGATTCTTTTCAATTCCTAAGTATTTGTGAGCTATATACTAATGTCCTCTACCTTGCTTTCAAAACTCTGTCCTGTAAATTTCTTTGAGCTCTTTCTGATAACATAATAATGGTGGCGTGTGTTATTTATACAGAAAAAGCAATCTCCAATTTATATATTCTGTAGGAAAATTAAGTTACTTGGAACTCAGAACTGAGCATTTCATAAATACTGATAGATTAGAAAGATAGTCTGCCACGAAACTATACAGAAGGAAGAAAAGAAATAGCATTGTTCTGTGTGCTTCTGCAAAAAACAGAGATGTTCTGCTGCAGTGTTTCATGGATTCTAAGTTACCTGATCTCAACAAGTAAAATCCATTTATTTGGCTGTAGCCACACACACGTGCTGTGCCCACTCTAAAGCAAAAGCCTTCACTCTCAGGGGAAGAGTCACATCTCCAAGTAAGGGAAGCTGGTTCCTTTTAATGCAAATTGCTTTTTGCATTTCATATCCTGATGGTAGAGAAATGGTTCCATGTGCCAAACCAGCTGGGTGCTAAGGTGTGATATCCAGTGGGCTGGTACATCCATGCAGGAATTCAGCTGCTGTTTCCCTGTTTGGCACCATGTAAGAAATCCAGCTTTCTCCTTCCAAAGCTCTGCATCTTGATGCATTTAAAATATGAGAGCTGGTGCATTAATTTGGTTTTTATTCTCCTGAAGCACTGCTCTAATCAAACGTGAATGCTGACTACTAACCAAGAATACAACATAGAACACCAGTTCCTAAAGACTTAAACCTCACAAGAAACTATTTTATAACTAGAGATTGTTTTGCCCTTAGTTTTCAGAGCTAGAACATGTCTACAATGTGATTTTTCTCCCTCTAACTTTCTAGTCTCATTTCTTTATACCACAGCACTGAAATGTCTACTTTTCCATTTGCTCTTGCTTTCCAAAAATCACCATCAAATCTGCCTTGGCACCCCATGTCAGAATTAACTCTTTGCCCAAAAAAATCCAGCCACAACAGAGTCCTCAGGATCTGAGACAGAGAGGTTGTGACTTAACAGGGAGAAAGTTTTACTGAACAGCAACACCAGCATTTTTTTTTTTTCCAATACAGGTCAAGAGGCCTCTTAATAGAAAATACATCAGGGAATAAAAATTTCTTAAGGTAATTTTGAGCTATCAAATGTCAATGGAATTATACATTAATAAAAACTATTTTAAGAACTGAGCTGGTATCCCCTTGGTATTTGGGATCTATCAAAATTGGAAAAAGTAAGAAAAATAGTGATACTTTAGATCAGTAAAATATTGTGTAACAAAAGAAAGCACAAAAAAAAATCTGCTTTTTAAAAAATTAGTGGAATGGTTTAGAAGCTTAGTGGAAGGAAATACACTTAGATCTAAATGATTAGTTCCACCAAGAAAAATTAAGCTGGCCTACAGTGGAGGAGTGTCTATACCTCTAGTGTCTCTGTCAACAATTCACCCAATGTGCACCAAAAAAAATAAATAAATAAGTAAATCTGACACTGTTTCAAAGGAAAAAATGATCATTCAATGAAATGTTCATGAAACTGTCTCCTGGGGAAGCTCAGACTCAAATTATTTTGTGTTTCCAGATTCAGCTGACACATGCCTGCTTGGCTGCATCTTTGACTCATGAATTCTGTGTGTCAGATCCCTTTTCTTTATAAATTATGATTCCTGGATCAACCAGGAGTGCAACAGTATGACATTTCAGGGTCAAAGGGTTTTCAAGATTTCATCAAAAGGTCAAAATCTGCCATGGGAAAACCTGATTATTATTATTTAAAATCTATTCATTATCTTTTTTTGACTGAAAGAATAATTTCTCAGACAAGTGAATAGTGTCAATCACTGAGTCAGACATAAAGCAGGGTATGGGACCTCAATCACTATAGTGTTGACTGTTTCAGTATTCATATGGTCACAATGTCAAAAAGTTAACTTTGATGCATTATAAATGGTATCTGAATAAATAAGCACATTCAGAGTCATGATTATGAAGTTTCTGCCTCAAAAGCAACATAGAAAATATTTGAAATAAATAATTATCTGCTGCTGTCTTTTTAAGAGACATAGTGGCAAACAGGGGGTCTAATATAGCATGGCTTCTCTTCTTTACTGAGTTTCCAAGATTAAGAGAGCAAATGACAAATATGATGGGTGTTTGCTATCAGCCTCCATTTCAGCGTGCTCTTGTGAGGAACACCTTGCTTCTCCTGCTTTATTCACAACTTCAGCTCAATTAGATTCATCTTTCTGAGGCCACACTCCTTTGTACAAACACACATTCTTCCCAAAATTACTTTTTAGACAGGAAAGTTTCTCAGTATTTCTAAAAAAATCAGCTTTCTAGAATCTGCTATATATTGGTACAAGCGCCTTATGTCTCCTTATGTCTCCTTATGTGAGGGTTTTTTACAGAGGTTTTAGTCATTTATCACAGTTATTTTTAAAGAACCTTGTACTGAGACCTGGTATCACAGTTGCAATGTAGAAAGGAGAGTCCTCTCTTTTAGTCACCGTTGGCCTCAATTTTTTGACTGCTTTCTTGTTTTCTTTAGAAAGTACAAGTAGTTTCTAAGTTTAACTAGATTTTTTTCTCTCTATCTCTTCCTCTTTTTGTCTTCCATGACTTATTCAAATGATCAGTCTTCCCTCTTAATTAGGAACAATCTGTAATAGTGGTGTTAATATTAGGTAGGAGTTACCACGATGGATCACTACATCATCTCACTTTGTTTTGAAATATGGCTGTAAATATGCTTGTAGGTAGAAATAGGAGCCCTGCAAGGCAAAATTTCCAGATGAGTTGTAAGGGTTATAACGGTTATAAGGTAAGAAACAGCAGAAGGATTTGCAAAGGAGAGCAGCAGACAATGATGACAGTTGCAATTGCAACAGTCTTTTCAAATTCTCTTTAAAGACAAGGTGGCCAATCTGTATTTTTTAGTTATATTTAGCACCATTTTTGTCTATCAGAGGTGAAAGAGTGACTAGGCTCTATCAGGTAGATCATCAACTGATGTAAATTAGTGTAACTCCGTGGATATATTCCTCCTGCCCTCGTGTCCCAACAACCCCCTGCTCCAGGCTGGGGGCAGAGTGGCTGGAAGGCTGCCCAGAGGAAATCATGAGTTAGAGTGTGCCCAGCTGGGCAAGGGGGCCAGTGGCTTCCTGGCCTTCAGTGTCAGGACTGCTGTGGCCAGCAGGACCAGGGTGGTGATTGTCCCTCTGTGCTGGGCCCTGGGAAGGCCACAACTTGAATCCTGTGTCCAGTTTTGGGACCCTCAATTCAGAATGTACATTGGGGTGCTGGAGCATGTGCAGGGAAGGGCAACCGAGCTGGGGAAGGGTCTGGAGCACAAATCTGATGGGGCAGCTGAGAGAGACGTGTATCCTGTAGGAAAGGAGGCTCAGGGATGACCTTATTGCTCACTACAGCTACTGGAGGTTGTATCCTGCTGAGGGGCAGTCTCTTCCCCCAGGTAAAAGGTGATAGGACAAGAGGAAATGGCTTCAAGTTACACCAGGGGAGATTTAGATTGGATATTAGGAAAAATTTCTTCACCTAAAGGGTTGTCAAACATTGGAATGAGTTGCCCAGACTTTTGGATGAGTGATGATCTCTGCAGATATTTAAAAGACATATGGTGTACAGGGACATGGTTTCATGGTGGACTTGGCAGAGCTAGATTAAGAGTTGGACTTCATGGTCTGTTGAGGTATTTTCAGACCAAAAAATTCTACAGCTCTATGACTTTATACTGATGAAATTTACCAACTTATTCTCTGAAGATACACATCTCTGCTTTTAATTAATATTTTGTGATCTTGTAGATTTCTAGAGTCTATGACTTTGTCTTTTCCAGTTGTCATGCACAATCAGTTAAGAAAAGAATCGAGTTTTTCCAGGGAATGTATGAATTATTATCACAGAACCTAATATATAGTCACATACTCATAGACTTCTAAAACAGCAATTTGCTAGCACTGTTGACCTCTTCATTACTGTGCTCACCAAGACACAGAAGCTGAATGTGTGGGGTTCCTACTCTTCTTGAAAGCAGAATAAAGCAAACCCAACTTTGCAGAGTTGCCTTAGACTGGAACCATAGCTGTTGATTTCTATGAGTCTGGTTCAGTTTCACTTTAATTTGGAGAGCTCAAGCAACCATTTCTATGTGTTAGCTGTGAGGATATGATAAACATTGAAGAGCAATCAACTTCAGAAGCTATTGCAGATGTTTCAGGAAGAAAAGGAAAAAAAGGTGGTTATGCATTTAAGAAAGGTATAATAGTTATGTTTGCACAGTGAACATCACACATAAAAAATTCAACTCTTAAATGTCATGTAAATGCAAATGTGAAGATGTAACCAATTTTCCAGTAGTGCAATTTTGGCAGTATTAGTTAAAAAAGATTTTCAGTGGAATCTAATGCTGCCAAAAATGCATGTTCTAATGAAAATTAGGCAACCCATTGAAACCAAAACTGAAGAGTTCAGAGACTCAGTCAGGGAGCTGTCAGGTGGTTTTCTCATATAATCAATTTAACAACCCTTCATCACATATATAGCTTATCTGCTTCATGGGATCAGCCAGCTTGCTTCCAAGTTTTTTTATGAAGTTCACAATAGGTTTCGCTTGGTTTTCTTCTCCTTGGTGGAACTTTTTGCTGGCTTTTCTAGCATCACTTAGAGTTCTCAGTTTTCGTACAACAGGTGTTTTCCTTCAGTTATTGATGATTATATGATGACTCCATTTTAGTTAATCATAGCAAATATAGTCAAAAGGCATTTTAGCTCTATTATTTGCAATTATGCAGATTCTAAGCATAGCCTTTCATAACACATCAGTGTTGGAGTTTCCTTTTTTGTTGATAGACTGCTTGAATGAATCTTGAGGCTTGAGTCATTTGCCTATTCAGAGGTGTCAAGTGTTATTTGCAACGCCCACAGATAGCTGAGCCATCTTCCCAGAGCTGCTGCACAGAGCCTGGTGCAGTGGGATGGTGGTGCTTGCCTGGAGCAGCAGCTGGAAGTGGAGCAGAACTGCACATGAAATGGCACAGGCCACACACCCATCCTGGGCACAGTTGTTCTGCCTTTACCACATGGGATTCATTTTAATACTCTTAACTGTAAGTATTTACAAATACATGTTTACCTCAGCTTTTAGTGTCTGAGACTACCCTGTGGTCGGTTGAGATTTAAGAGATGCATTTCAGTTGTTTGAATGTCATCTCCAGTAGGACAAGACATTTAATGCACCCTGCTTTTCCTCCAGGTGCCACTCCCAGGAATCATGTACTCTTAGAAGTTCTGTGTCATAGGTTCTTGGTTAGTCCTGGGTACCTTTGAGTGTCCCAGGTGCCATCAGACACCCATCTATAGGCATCCATGGCTTATCTGGTCAGCTCAGCCAACAGAGCCCAGAGAGCAATTCAGCTGCTCCCTGGGCTTTAGGAGCTCCCCCTCTGCTTGCACTGGGTAGTGGTAATATTCAGACACTCTCAGGTGGGTATGGAGGTGTTTGAGAGAGCAGAGGCATGTGGGGCTGGCAGATACCACATCAGACACATGACATACCCAGGGCTCTTCTAGACCAGCAGTCAGAGACCAGGCAAGGTACCATATTGCCTCTCAGGTTTTTGGGTGATTGAGCAGGGCCCACAGGTCACCACCAATTGCAGAAAGAACCCAGTGGACATTAAGAAACAGACCCCTGATGTAGTTGTCTTAAATTGGGTGCCAACACCACCACCCCCCCACTGCACTTGGGGAAAAAAAATCCATTTTGGAAATATTATATAAGGTGTTTTATGTAAAAGAAAATATGCAAGGTCTCCTGCTCTTTCCCAGTGTGTTCTGCCTCTGATAACACCAAAACTTTCCTGTTCTTTAAGGCAGTTGTGATGGGCTGACCCCAGACAGCAGCCTGACTTTCCCTCACTCCCCTCTTGGAAGGTATGGGAGCTGGAGGAAATTGAAGGAAGTCAAAAGGACTTGTGAATCGAGATATTGATAATTTAATAAGAAAAATGAAAGCTGTGTATGCAACTAAAACAAAAAAGTGAATTTATTCACTATTTCCCCTTGGTGGGCAGATATCCAGCTGTCTTCTGGTAAGAAGAGCTTCAGCTTGCATAAGACGTGCTTGGAAAGACAAATGCCATAACTCTTAAATTTCTGCTTCTTTTTCCTTACCATGAGTTTTATTGCTGAATATGATGTCATGTGGCATGGAATAACTCTGGTTATTTGGTTATTTGGTGATTTGGCTCTCCTGGATATGTTTCCTCCCAGCCTGTTGCTCAATCCCAAACTTCTTACTTGGGAGGATGGGGGAGAGAGAGTGGGAAAACCTTGATACTGTACAAGAGGTGCCCAGCAACAGCCAAAACACTGCTGTGTTATCAAAGCTGTTTTAATCCCAAAGTCAAATCCCCATATGGGCTGTGACAAAGGAATTCACCTGTGGAACATCATCCCAGCCAAACCCAGCTACACCATTGCTCCAGGACATGCGGATTGTCTTCTGGGTCATACCTGTGCAACACTGAAGTCCAATATTCCACTGCAATTCTTTCCCATATCATTATTCTCTGAAGGTCCTTGTCACTTCTAGGACACATTATAGCAGACAACTCTACTTTGAAGAACAGACTTGGCCTACAGCTAAGCCAAGATTCAATACAGCTAAGAAGAAAAGATTCAAGTGTTTCATTTAAGAAGATGGGAGAGAGAGAAAGGGGTTTTCAAAAATGAGATAGCAGACCTCCATCGTAGCTTGACTGTCCAGTCTTCAGTGCCAAATATCTCACAGATACACCATCACCAAAGTTGGGTATTGTGTTTAAATTGTCTTAACTGGGAATCAGTAATTTCTAATTCTGACATGCATTTGATAGATGCACTTTTCATATTTCATAACCTTTATGACCTACAGAACATCATCATTATTGTAGACCCAAAGTTGTTTCCAGGTTTCTTTTAGACCATCATAGCTGAGTAGAACATAATTTTTCACAAAAGTTTTGACTTCTCTCCTCTGCCACTACTGACAGAAGCCAATTTGTTACTGTTTTGTCTAAGCCAATACGATACAGCAAATATATCTGAATGATAAAACCACAACAAAGTTGGGCATTGCTAAAATAAGACTTTACTAGAAGTGTAATGAGATCAAAAACTGGAGGTTTTGACTACATCAACAACTTCCCTAGAGCTTGTGTGAAAAACATGTTTCACAGGGGATCTACAATTCTTTGTCATCTTTGTCCACTGCATACCGACAAACTTGCCACTTGTCAGTTAAATCAGGCAAATTATGTCCTCTTTTATTAATTCCTTATTAAAGAAGCAGTTTAAATTTCCTTGTAAATGCATAGCAGATTACTGGTTGAGTGTTGCTGGTTGGTCAAGTATCATATGACAAGTTAGAAACTTGGCAAATAAAAATTGGATTACCCAGCACACTCTTGAGTTGAGCTTTTCTGGCACAAGATTCCTATCAATATTTCACTTCCAGTCTTTTGTGCCAGTAGTGCTAAAATTATAAGACAAAAAACAAAATGGAAGAAAAGAAAATTAATTTATATTGGATTTGGGTAACTGACAGTGATCACTATCAAAACACAGATTAAATAATGTATTTCTGAAGTGTCCAGTGCATTAATGTTCCCATAGTAAAATCTCCCACATTTTCCTCAGTCTCTCTTTCTGGAATAGAGAGGCATACACTGAAACTATTATTTAAAGACAAAACCCACATCAACATTGGGCACTTCAGTGGTGCAAGAAAGGTGAAACAAAGATGGCTCACAGAGACTGACTGGATACCATATGTTGTTTTGAGAGGATGTTCTATCCAAGTTGAAGGCAGTGATGTCAGTTCAGAGCACGTGTGTGAGGGTACCTGCTGGGTTCATACCCACTTTCAGGGCAGCTAGCTGAAAAGGAAACTTCATCTTTAAACATCCTCTGATATCCATTGACATGTCCATGGGAAGGAGGTGAGGCACTCTGTTAAGAAGGAGAATACCTTGCACTGATTCCTTCCCCAAACTACTCTATTATAATTTCTAAACTGCCTGTTTTTTATGGCAAAGTCTTAGCAGTTCTAAGCCCTGATTCAGCTTTCAAATAATTGCCAGCTCCAGCAGTGCAGTGCTGGCACAGGCCATGACAGGTGAAGGATTTGCTCGCTGACTATGCAAGATGGGCAGATGTTGGGTGAGAGATGGAGAAGTGACTTGCCAGAGTCAAACACAGGACTCCATGTGGTGCCCTGCCAACTTTCCCTGCAGGATCTTGCCTGATAAACTCATTAAAGTTTGCAGCAGAATTTGGAATTGAATTTGAATAGGCTTAGTAACACAGAAGTGTATTAATTAACTGTGAAAACTCTATTAAATGTAGCAATGGTAACACCAAAGTTTATCAATTGTGTCATGAATGTATAGGAACAACAGCAATTAAGTAACTTGGAAAGAAGTGAGCCAAAAAAAACCTTGTAATGAATGTAAACAGAGCAAAGAGGAACATTATAAACTAGATTTCTGTCTGTTGCATTAATCACATATAATGAAGAAACTCTCCATCTATGGGGAACTGGCACATATCAGTGGTATTGATATAAAGGGGATAATTCAGCAGTAATAATACAACAGCTACTGCTCTGGATATGAGTGACATGTAGCTCATACATCTAAAATCCAGCCTTGATGTCAGTGGATGCTGCTCTGCCAATATCAATGAATTGTGGATAGCATGGATGTCCCCATTTCATTTCAATATGCTGGAAATGACATATTTTTCCTTATGAAAACTAATAAATATTAAGGTGACTAGAAATGCAGTCTTGACTTTTAGCCTGTTTTGTATCCTGGTACTTTCTTCTTCTTTTTGCAGAATTAAAAATGAAAAAGAAGTTTAGGAAGTTTGGCTTATCTCCAACAGATATTGACAACCCAGCCTTGCAAATATTTATGCCCAAATGGTTTCCAGCCTGCACAGACTTACAGTGCTCACCTGTACTCATCAAATGCCAATATCAGAGGAAGGAGATACTCTCAAATACCTGTTTATTTTGTAAAGCAAAGTCAACCCACTCCTTTCTAAAGGTTTCTCTTGTAGTGAAGATTTGGGTACATAATTTAATATTGCACAATAATTTTTATTCAAGGCTGACATTTGAAGCAGAAAAAAATGAAAAAAATTAAGAACATAACCTGACAATAAGTTGACATTTAAATTAATTTGCTTTATTTTTAAGCTTCTACTGTAAAAGTTGTTATGATAATTATTTGTCTTGTATTATCTCTTATCTCTTTTTTTCTGATTTTGCTGGTGAAAAGGCAGAAATGGGTTATTTAATTTCCTGACTTTTAAAGCATTCAGAAATAATTTAAACACTGAAGGTGTCTATTAAGAAACAGTCTATTACATTTTTGTAATGAATGTATCCTGATAAGACAACAGAATGCAGCACTTGTGAAAGCAAAGCAAAGTGTCAGAGACAGAAGAATCTAAACAAACTTTGATTACCAATGAAAGCCTACACATTTGTAAGGGTACAATTAAATCCTTATGAGCATTTTTTTTCAAATTTATAATAAAAATAAATGGAAAGTTACTGTCTTCAAAAAAAGTATCTCATAAGTGACATTCTGACTAGTTATAAATGAGAGTGTATTTTACAATTATTCCTAGTGATAATTGCCCAATATTTACAATTTGGGTAATCTAGTATATATAAGTATTATTGTTGCTGCAGTTTCATAGTTAATACTTTTTTTTCCTATCATGTTGTGAGCATGAGAATGTAACTACATTTTTATCTACAAATAAAGTAAATTATATTACTGGCAAAAGATAAGCCATATAGAGGATAGGAAGAGTTGTTTCTTTACAAGTTCATGCAACCAACAAAAAAAACACGGAAATTTTTTCCAATATTCTCTGGGTTACAAATGGCTGAAGCCCTGTTTCATCAGGACTGAATAAGTAAATATAAATTCACATGCTGAGGTTCCTCAAGAAAAAAAATCTGATGAAAACTCAGATTGACAGGGTTTCCCTATCCATGTCAGAGCAGATTTCAAGGAGAAGTATCTCCAAATTTACACCCAGACAGAAAGGACTGAGATGTTGTCTGACTACTACTCTGTCTATTCCTCCTCTGAAACCACAGTGAATGGAGGCTGTTGGGAGTGAGCAATGAGCACATTCTGAAAACAAAAACTGTTGAAGGTTGACAAACTACAGGCTGTGAACTCATCCTACTGCAGAGCTGCCCACAGCTTCACAAAACAGCCTGTGGGATCCAGGTATGTGTGGAAATAAGTGCAATAAGGAAGGAACATATCAAGTGGCAAAAAACTGTAAAAGAGCAGACTTTCCTGTTTTGGCAAGGAGACAAGGGAGACCCAAAAAAATATTTGGAAAACCAATAGGAGAACTGGAACTGGAGGAAATAATGGTACTCAAAAAAGGACATTAATTTCTAATTGGACTATGGAAATCCTTGCCACAGAATACTATGGAAGCACGACTATATCAGGGTTGTGAAAGCAAGACATCATTTCAATGGCCATCAGAATACCCACAATGCTAATTGTTAACTTGATGAATATTTTATGCTGCTTGATAACTATTTATTCTGTATTGGATTATTGTTAGCAAACATTTGTCTTTCAAAATGTCTGACATCTCCTGTTATTTTCTGTTGGAAGTGAACCAGACCATTGGTAAGCACTTTTTCAATAAAGCTTTGGAATTACCTTTCAAGTACCACATGGTAATGAAACTACACTCCCTAAGGGAAAGATGGTGGACATTATGACTGAGACAGCAGGTGTTTAAATTTTTTCCTGTTGAGCTCAATACAAGATTAAAATTTTACTGTGTTGGGAGAGGTGTAAGAAAAGACTTTTCTGAATAGAGAACCAATATGATAAACTGAGACATTTTCCAATTATCCTGAAGTGAATACAAGCTACAGCTCCTTCCTAAACCACATTTGAAAGCTGCACTGAATATTTCTTGATGATCAAGCCATTTTTTAAGTGTAGTGGAAGGCAAGTTTTAATTTTTTCACTTTCTCAGTGCGTTCAAGGATAGATGCCAGTATGAAAATACAGCATTACTAGCAACCAAAAATGTAATTAGCTTTCAGAAAGGTTAGTGTTTTATTTTTTCTTCCTTACTGTGAAATGAAAAAAAGGGCTAATGAAAAATGGTCATATGACTGTTCAAAGTGTTTTGAATCTTGGTTAAGTAAGTCAAACACAAGGAAGAAATATTTTTCATAGACACAGTAAGGAAAATGTGTTCTGAAGGGCTTGCACAGCTACATCTTCAACAAGTAAGGTCAAATTATATGCAAGGCAGGGATATTTAGCATAAAACCAGTATTAATAATTTATGTGCTGAGCTGAATAGTGGAATTATAAGATATAGTGATGGGGGGAAAAAACCCAACAATAAACCTGACCACCAGACAGAAACAAAGGAAGATCTCATATAAAACAAAAGGACAATAGGAGATGTGAAAACACCAGTTATACTGATTTAGACTTTTCTTAAGTGTAAACACAGATTAAGTGTACTGATATGACAATGATTCTGATTTCTCTTATTAGCTTGCTGGTTGTCTCAAGCCAGAGTGACTCAGTGCAGAACCTCACCTTGTATCTCACCAACCAGATACACAATGTTTATCTTCACTGCACCTCAGTGTGGAGAAACAAAGCTCTCTGGATAAAGGAATATACTAGAACTACGTGTGGACAATGTGGTCCAGGCCTAAAAAAGATTTTGCTGTCCTAGACTTTAAAATTCTAGAGTTTTTTTTTAAGAAATTTTCTCAGAATCTGAAGTCTCACACAAAGTGTCTTTCAAGATGTGAGTGAGCTGGCACCTATCTAATGTTATGCTTTTTCAGGATTCAGAAATTCTGCTTTTTCTCAGCTTACAGTCCCAAAGAAATATCAGGAATACTTAGTGTGTTCCTGACACTAAAATCCTCGTAAAATGCAGTTTTTTCCAGGTGACACTTCCTGGCACATACATGGGCAGAGCTACAGGTCATAGTCCCAAAACAGCACATGTAAGAGCAAATTAATGGGAGGGAAGCCACTAACAGCAGCTGAAAGTTGAGAACTCTCAGTGAGACTGACCAGGGTACAATAAACACCTTTTCCTGCTCCTCAGATTTATATATCCAATAGTCTTTCTCACTCAGCTAACTAGTCCTTTAAGATAAGGGCAGAGATGAGGAGAAAGCAGAGATGAAGAACCACTTCAATGGAGTAATGTTCCTGGCCCTTGTGTGCCTTCCTTCATGTTTCTCTGAGAAAAGTAATAATAACTCCCTGCAGTGCCAATTCCAGGGGAACCACATTGAGTGACCTGCTGAGTCTCCATATCATTAGAGGTCTTTCAAAGAATCACAGAAGAATTTGGGTGGGAGGGGACCTTTAAAGGTCATCAAGTCAAATCCCCTGCAATGAGCGGGGGCATCTTCAACTAGATCAAGTTGCTCAGTACAACCTGTGACGATTTCCATGGATGGGGCAACTACAACCTTTCTGGGCAATCTGGTCCAGTGTTTTACCACCCTCATTGTACAGGATTTATTCCTTATATCTAGTCTGAATAGATCTCTTAGTTTAAAAACAATACCCCTTGTCCTGTCACTACAGTCCCTTCTAATAAGTGTGTCCCCATCTTTCTTAGAAGTCTAATTGAAGGATTGAAAGAATGCAATGAGGTCACCATGGATCCTTCTCTTCTCAGAAGAACACCAGCTCTCTTAGACTGTCTTCACAGAAGAGGAGTTCCAGCCCTCTGATCATTTTGTGTCCCTGTTCTGGACTCACTGCAACAGGTCCATGTCTTTTCTGCACTGGGGACTGCAGAGGTGGATGGAGCACTGCAGGTGGGATTTCACCAGAGTGAAGTGAGGGGCAGAATCCCATCCCTCACCTGCTGCCCACCCTCCTTTGGATGCAAACCATGATTAGCTGGCATTCTGGGCTGTGAGTGTGCTTTGCCATGTCCAGCTTTTCATTTACCAGTAGCCCCAAGTCCTTCTTCTCAAGGCTCTTCTCAATCTATTCATCCCCCAGCTTGTATTTATACCAGGGCCTTGCACCTGGCCTGGTTCAATCAGAGGAGATTCCCCTGGGCCCACTTCTCAAGCTTGTCCAGGTCCCTCTGGGCAGCATCCTGTTCTTCAGGTGTGGAAACCTCACCACTCAGCTTGGTGTCATTTGTAAATTTTCTAAAGGTGCACTTGACTTTATAGTCCATGACATTGAAGAAGAAATTCATTAGCCCTGGTGCCAGCACAAACCCCTGAGTGACATCATTTGTGCCCATCCACACATTTTGACATTGACCACCAACCTTTGGATGCAACCACCCAAACAATTCCTTGTGCACCACAGTCTACCCATTAAATGCATCTCCCTCTGACTTGGAAGGAAGGATGTTGTGGGGGACTATGTGAAAGACTTTACAGAAGTCCAGGTAAATTACCTCCATAGTGCTTCCCTTGTCCACTGATGTGGTCACGCCACCATACAAGGCCATTGAGATGGTCAGGCAGGACCTTCCCTTGGTGAAGCCGTGTTGGTTGTCCCAAATCACCTCCCTGTTCTCTGTATTCCTTAGCATGGCTTCTAGGAGGATCTGTTCCATGATCTTCCCAGGTACAGAGACGAATCTGACAGGGTGGTTGTTCTCAGGGTCCTCCTTTCTACACCTTTTAAAAATAGGTCCAATACTTCCCTTTCTTCAGCCACCGAGGTCTTTACCTGAGTGCCATGAGTTTTCAAACATCATGAAAAATGGCTTGGCAATAATATTACACAATTCCCTCAACAACACGAACCAGCCAATTCCCCCAGGACTCTGGGATGCACCTCAGCAGGTCCTACAGGTCTCAGCTTTCTGCTTCCCTCTTTTAGCTGAATAGAAGCTTTGGGACCTTTCATTTTTGGGCAGGAGGACTCTTTGGGTTACATTCTTGCTTGACAAAATGTTTACAACCACAGACAAATGTAAAGTGGAGGGATTTCTGGAGGTAATCTAGACACTAACCCTGTCTTAGCAAGACTAGCTTTAAAGTTTCCTCCAGCTCCCTGTTAGATCAGGTCCTTGTCCAGCTGAGCTGTGGCAGTCTTCAGGGACGGAGAGATCACAGTCTCTGTGGTTAGCCTGTGAAGAATGGGTCTGTGTGACTATCATTCCCTGCATTTAACAGAAATCTCTCTTGTGGAAACTGTGACTATTTCCTCTTTTTCCTTCCTCTGCATCTTTGAGAAAAGCCTAACTTTGTTTTTTTTATGGCTACCCTTCAGGTAGTTGAACACAGCAAATAGGTCTCCTCCTAGCCTTCTCTTTTCAAGGCTAAAAAAACCTAATTTCTTAAGGCATTCTTTGTTGATAATGGAATCCAGAATCACAGCCACACCTTTGAGTTTGATAATCCGGTAAATTTAATATTCACCAGACAGTGCACCCATCCAGTGCATATATTCTCATTATGACTGTGAGGATACTAAAGAAACTGTGTTGCAAGCTTTACTAAAGCTGATGTAAATTATTTAAATCCCACCCTACCCATGGTCATAGACACTGCTATTTCAACATGGAAAAAATCAGTTTGGTCAGGCACAATTTACCTTGATTTATTACATGTGATTTATCCAGACTCTGTTCCCAATTATCTTGTCCCTTGTGTGCCTGGAAATGGCTTCTACATATAATACTCTTTTATCAAGAAGCCCTGGAAAATACCTGAAGAAGCAACCTCTGCCATCCAGCTCTGATCTATGTGCTCCAGTAAGATTTCACATTCTTCACCACAGCAGAGATAAGAATGGGAGAAGTGTTTGGATTGAAAAGAACCTTAAAGGACCACCTAGTTTCAGTCTCACTTCCATGGTCAGGGCTTCCATCCACTAAGAATTTCATATAAAGTGGAATACCAAGAAGGGACAAGCTGCATGACAACTTGTAGTTTGGACTTATAGCTTCTCAAGGAGTTCTGTACTCCACAGTTGAGGAACTACAAGAAAAAAGTATAATTTACAATGCACCCTTGCCTGGATCATTGATTTTTGTAAATCCTGGTTTTGGATCTTGAATTCACTGTGCCCTGGTATTGTCATTAGGGCTGTGAGTCCTCTAATATATCTGGTTATTATAGTGCCTACATTTGGCACTTTAGTCCTTGACTTTAGGATTTGTGTCCCACATTCGTATCCCACATTAATACTTGGGAAATCTACTGTGTGCTTCAATGATACTCACAGAGTAGGCAGAATTGAAGGTGACATAAACATTTATTTTAATGACGATGGGAGAAGTTTGAGGCTGGAGTCAGGAAGATCTGACATAAGTGTGCCTCAGTAAACTTGCAGCCTTGAGTCAGACTCTCAGAATTCCCACACATTGTCAGGCAGAGAATACATCTCAAAAGCAGTAAATACAGACATAAAAGATTTTAAAATAGCAAATAGGAAATTCAAAGAAAGTAGCAAGTCTTAGATACCACATATATTTTTGTTAGCAAGGTGACTCAATACAGGAAGGTGAAGCTCAGTTATTATGATTTATCTAAAAGAAGGCTAGGGAAAAATTTCTTGCTCTGGAAACTTACCCAAGTATTGGATTTGATTTTGAAGTTTCCATGTTTGTTCTTGCTCTGGATGTACATATTCACAATCACAGACCATTGCTTATGCAGAGTAAAAGATTGTGCATTTTGGAAATCCCTTTTTTTTTTTTTTTTTGGTAAGAATATTCAGAGTATGTAAGAGTGATAAAATAATTTTAGAGGTATTTTCTAACAATTGTGAATGCCTGGACAGTAATCAGAGGAGATAAGAGTACAGGGAGGTGTTTCTTCTTCTTTTCAGTGGTCTGGTCTTATTTGGGTTAAAGCTGAATAAAAAAGAGGTATTTTTTTCCTTTTTTCCTTTTCCTCCTCTGCATTCTGTGAGTGATAAAACTTGAGATGTGCTGCCAAAATAATCACAGCTTAAAAAGCTGCTTTAAGGGATGAGGATTATCTCAATTATCATAGCTCTTCCAAAGGTATGAGCATAGAGGACATCAATCTGATAAGACAAAAATCCTTGTATGTCGTGTTCCCATATCTATAAATTCTATAATACACCTAGAGGCACCAATTCTAGTCACATTCATGCTGTGCCTTACTCGTTCAAGTAAGAGATCAGGGTAATTCTATGTCCTGAAGCCATGGAATTGTGATACCAAGACCAGACTGTAAATTATCTGCCCCTTTACTGGAGGTTGACAGGGGGGCAGCTGTGCTGCAGCTCCACCATGGCAAAACAGACACCTTGGCCTTCCTGAATGCTAGGAATGTTTCTGGTAGTAGGCCAGGGTGTGGACAGCATGCAGAGCCATCCTTCTGCAGTACACCAGCCACTGAATGGTGTGCACTGCAGTGTGCACCAGTTTCCTTTCAAATCCAGGTACAGACTGTGCTGAGGGACTATCAACAGGATGGATCTCACAGAGAGCTCAGCTCTTCCTGAGTGTCCTGCACTGACTGTGAACTGCTCCTTGATGTGCAGTGGAAAGATGTAGATGTTGCTGATACCCTGTCAGCAAAGTGCACTGTTTCTAAGCTGGGGAATGTCTACTTAATTGTATTATGTGCACGTGACTTTCAGGCAGCATAAGAGCACTTGAGTCTCTGTCTCCTCTATTCAAATGCTTACAATGTCTTCACATCTTCCTTTCTGACTTATGCCCCATATAATTAATTCTTGCACCCACTTAAAATCACATTATGACCCTTGTATAAATACCCTGAAAATCATATTTATGGATGAAGTCACAATGTGGTTTGTAGAGTTGGAGAACCAGTGGCTACATGTGACTGTAATATTTTTACCTTCCATAGGCCCTGCCTCTGTCAAAGCTTGGAAGGTTTGACCATCACACCAAGACCCTGAGATGGGCAAAAGCAGTATGGCAGGCTCATTCCACTCAACAAGAAAGTTCAATCTTCCCTGCCTGTTGCATTTCTTCTGTTGTTAATCTTTTTCAGTCAAGTAACTATAATAATGGGAAATGACATAATTGGTTTATTTGGTTTCTGGAAACATAACACATGTCTTTTGACCCAAACAGACTCACAGAACCAGCAGACAGCGGAAATGGCAATGAGACAGAATGCTGTATTAGACTGGAGTCAGGTCAGGGTTCTTAAAAGTTAAAGCACAAAGAAACATCCTCTATGAACTCAAAATATGTATGCTGGTGCTATTATAATATCATTGGCAAATCCTTTGTGGTCAGATTCCTCAGTTATAAAAGTCTGTCAAATTAAATATTAGACTAATTTACTAATCCTGTATCTGTTTGGCAATGAGTCTGTCTGGTTGAACGCTGTAATCCTATTCTCAGGTTTAACTGCTCTAATGTTGCTGTGTCTTCTGAGCAACAGGATGTTACTTTAGCTGATTTTGAAAACAAAAAAATAAAATAGGCTGAAGATTGCAATTCTTCTGATGAAGGGAACTGTCTTTTCAAAGATCAAGAACAGCTATTTGCAGCAAAATTGCAGGAAATAAGTAGGTTTTACTCTCTCTTGTGTGGTGGTTCTAAGCAAGCATCCATGAGTGAATAGCATTTTAAACAAGTGCATTTTCTACCTTTGCAGAGGCTGCTTAACTGGTTAGGCTGAGAGGAGCAACTGCTTAAAGCACCAACACTGTTCCCTTAGCCCTTACTCAGCCAACACCTTTCTTTCTCACACTTTGCAAGGAATGGGACAGGCACAGGATGGAAAAGAAAGAAAAAATGCTTAGGTAATTAAAAATATAATGAGGTGAAGCAAAGAGCACTTGAAAATTGGGATCTGGCAGACAGGCCAAACCCTTGAAGCGGCAGAAAGCATTATTGATAGGTGATATCAATAATAAATGTGAATAGGAGGTAAGAAACAGTAAGGAGGATGAGAGTGCAGATCTATACTTAAAGAAGAGGGATGGAACATGCTTGGGCTAATGAGACAGTGGCTGCTGCACTAAGGGCAGGGGGTTACTTGCTTCAGCCTCTCTTTTGGCCTTGCAAATGCAGGAAGGAAGTGGGAAGATTATGGGATCTTCCTTTCTTGCGCTCCTGCTGAAGAAATCTCTCCTTTCCTCTGCTTCACTGAGGTCAAGATATTAATTTAGTAACAGCTCTTTTAGAGAAAAAGCAATGCTAAAATCTCCAAGAGCAGAAGGTGGAAGAGCAAAGTCAAACTGCAGAGCTGGAGATGCAGTCACAGCACCAGCTCTGTAGGGAGGTGCTGCAGTTTGTGTTCAGCAGAGGAGTGTGGGGTGGTTCTTGGTTAGGTCCAAACCATGCACATCATCTTAACCAGAAGGCAATGCTTGGATGTTTCCTTCAAGCAGGGCAACCAAACCATCTCTTTTTTTGTCCTGTCTTCCATGTTTGTGTTAAGTACATCTTAGTATATCTCAAATTACTGCTCATGCAAAGGTAAAAGATGATTATTACCAGTACTGGCCAACTAAGATTCACAGTACTGTACTGATGAGAAATTGTTGCTAGTCAGATAGAACTTGATCCTCTTGCTATTGACTTTTGCAGAGCTGAGGAACCAGTGTCTGCAGTTATCTTCACACAGCATCTCAGTGCACTTCATCAAGTATCACACATCTTTTAGGAGCATCTCTGGAATCCCTGAGTGTCCCAAAGATACAAAATGTCCCTGGAAATCTCATGTGATTTCCACTAATGATTTCAGAACCTCCTCTCAGGATGGAAAAGTAATGAGTAGGTTGCTATTCTTGTCTTGATTGTATTTTTAATCAGGAAAATGGAAACAAAATTATATATTGGCTAATGTCTTCTTAAGAACTCCCCAGAAAGCAGGATTAAAAACCATAATATTGGTATCTTGGGAGAAAATGTTCTAACTCTTTAGTGAGTCACCTCTATTTAACTAACTCTTATGCTTGCTTCTGTTTGTTTCCAGGAAACACTGACCCTTCTCCTCTATTCCAAATCACAGGATATTCTGAAGAGACCCACAAGGATCATCAAGTCCAGCTCTTAAGTGAATGGCCCATACAAGAATTAAATCTACAAACCCTGGTGCCACAAGCATCGTGCTCTGACCAACTGAGCAAATCTCAGGGTCATTCACCTGGTGAGTACTGAAGATTTTTTGAGTTCTAAAACATAGACTAGGTGTACCCATCAGCCTCAGAGGAAAATCTCTAACAATTAAGGACAAGTTTTCCTCAGTATCAGTGCAAGGCATATCAAGAAAGTAGGATTTGAAAATATAATCAATCTTTCTAAGGACTGAAACAATTAGAAGTGATAGGAATATATAAAGAAATTAAAAAGCTACTTCCAGTAGCTGTTGTAAACAGATATTCTTCTCCAAACAAACATACTAAAATCACATATTTTCAAAAGGTATTTAATTTAAGATATATTCATTGAGATTTCTTCCTTTCCTGTTTTTCTTTCTCTATCCTTAGACTCAGGAGGGAAAAGTTTGATATAAGACCACAGTGCATTATAATTTTTTTTTCTGTTTACAGAGTATTTTCAACTGGATATCCTTCAGGGGAGTTTTCTAGGGTGTAATTTCCATGAAACTAGGGAGAAATTGAATTATTTCCTGTCTCAAACTAAACTGAATTTATCTGTTACAAAAATCTCAGTTGTTTCTTAGTGTTGCCTCCAGGTGCTGCAGTACTCTCTCCTACTGGTGAGGGCTCATTTTCACCCTTGAGAATTTCAGATAAGTTACCCCAGAGAAGCAGTAGGTTATATAGGTTTTAAACCATGATTTACAGCCTAGTACCTTGAATAAAGGGCAGTAAACCCCTGCAATATCATTTAGTCTGGGCACCAGTGTGTGCAGTGTTGTGCCTTTTAGATATCGTTAAGTGCACATTATGTAGTGTCCATCCCCCAAGAGCCTCCTCCACAGTCCAAGTGCCTGCACTGCCCAGGAGCATTTCTTGACACTCACTGTACCACTTGTCTCACCTAATATCATCCCATTACTCTTAGTTACGGCCCCTTGATTCACTTTTTTAAATCCTCACATTTTGGCTGCATAAACCTGCCATACATTTAGAGGCAGATTCATGTTGTGTTAACCTACACACAGAAAGCACAGCACACACTTTGCAGTGGACAGTGTCATCACTTCAGGTTGTGAAAAGAAGTAAAGAATAAACCTTAACAGATTTTGTTTGGCTACGGGTGGTGTAATGAACTGAGACTTGGGTGCAGATCCTCTGATCCCAAAATACACATCTGAAGTAAGTTGCTAAGTTATGTGAAAGTCCACACTGCAGATGCTTAAAACAAGGTGAGACAGCACAAGGAGAAAGTTCCAATTTAACTGAAAGAAACCAGGTTTAGATTAAATATTAGGAAGAATTTTTTTACTGTGAGGGTGGTGAGACACTGGCACACTGGAGAAGCTGTGGATGCTCCATCCCTGGAAGTGTTCATAGCCAGGTTGGATGGGGCTTGAAGCAACCTAGTCTAGTGGAAGGTGCCCCTGCACATGGCAGGGGTGTTGGAATGATGCTTATGCTGATGAAAATGATGTTTAAGGTTCCTTCCAACCCAAACTTTTCTGTGATTCTGTGATAAATATTTCACTGTAGCTCACTGTGACAAACCATCCTAAGAAATGTCAGCTGTCCCAGGGGTTGAATTTTCACCAGCACCAAGAAAAGCAGAGCACAGAGAAAAGGGCAACAGCCCCTCATCAATCCCCATTGTCACCACTGCATAGCCTGGACAGTCCCCACATCATTTCATAATTGTGTCACCATTCTACTGGTTGCTTTGTTTTCTAATTCCAGCTTGAAAGTGTCCACCCAGTTAATTTTCCTGTGGATTCCAAGTATCCCCTGGGCCACAGTATTTAAGGGACAATACAAACAACTTGTCTGGTCTATTTTTGGAATATCCTTCTTTATAAAGCCCCAACTGCAGGTTTGATAAGCACTCAGTGGTGCTTTTCCATATAAGAAATATATGTGTAGAGACATGAGTTTGGGCATTCTTCTATTTAATTTGATATAATAGCTAGTAAAGAAAGGAAGTTAAGCACCCATGTTTCACATCTTACAGTAGGGAGTTAAGCACTCGAACCTGTATTCTACTCTTGTTAGCAATATGGAGAAAATAAACTGTTTTTTCTGACACTGTTTGAGTCATCTTTTTTTCCCCCCTAGCTGAGCTTTTTTTGTGACTGTTATCTATATCTTCAAGTGGAAGCATGTGTTATTGTGGACAGCCAGAACCAAATGTTTCAGTATTGCCGCAGTGTGCTTGCCATCCCTCTCTGACTTCAGCCTATGTATAGATTAAAGCATTTGCTGCCATAACATAATTTTAAAAGTAACTGTTTGCTTGGTGAAGGTCAAAAGGACAAAAGGTAATTCTGTGGCAATTACTTTTCCCATCATTTAAAAGAAATATTCAGGTCAGGTTACTTAAAAATTCTCCCCCACCCCTGCCCTCCCCCTCACCCCCAGTATTTAATTTTTTTACTTCCTGCCAATTGTACTTTGCCATGGAGTTGCCAAGATATTGTTAAGAACTGTGTGTTGTGCTGTTCATCTGACCTGTAGGCAAAAAGAAGTTCTCATCAGAGAAAACAACCTGTATTTCTGTAAGAAAACATTTTCCTTAATGGGAAGAAAAAAAAAAGAAAAAGGTGATACTGGAGAAAGCAAGTATTTTCAAGAACATATTGGATTTTTTTTTCTACAATCAAGAATGTATGATTTGAAAATGGAAAGTTATATCTGTCAGCCTCCTGGCTAGGAAATGTCGTATTAATCCTGACTTCAGATGGACACTGTGACAGTGACTCCACCCATGATAAACCATTTAGTGTCTGTTCAGTCTAGTAAAGAATCTTCAGACTCTCATTCCTCTGTGATGTGGCTTTAGCTAATAAATCAGTCAGAGAATGCTTTTCCTCTCTGCCCTCCCTTCACCACATTAATATTGATTATTTGGAGGTAAGGAGTCCCAAGGAGTGGAAGTGGATACGCCTCATTGCCTTGAACAATTTTTTTCCCTCTATTGGGACAGTACAAGGTAAATTAATAGTGTGCTTGCAGACACTAGATAATGTTAATGTACTCGCTATTGATAGAGTGAAATAACATGAGTAACTTCAGCTTTGCTTAAAACAAAACATTAATTTTCCAAGGCCACTAGGATTTATGCAGCTGGTCGGTGTAACACATACAATCTTTGCTTTTAAATATGCAACATTTGCATTTTTAAACATGAGGCAGAATTTTATTGCCAGATGAAAGACAAAAGGGATTTTAATTCATTGCTTATGCTCTCAGGCTCTTGTCTGCCTTTAATCTAAGTCCCTGCTCAATTTTGTGGGTAAGAAGATGCCTTTTCTACAAGGAAATAACAGAGAAGTCTTATCCCCCTGTGACCCTCTGGCTATGTAAAAAAGCATAGGAAATCTGTAAGCACAAAAGCTGTACTTTCATATGTGTTTCAGAAAAAGTAAATACAACTTTCTCATTTCACTGGGCTTGAGCTAATATTACTGTTAGTGTCTGGTACAGTGCTGTGTTTTGGATTTAATATTAGAATAACATTGATAAAAAACTGATGTTTTGGTTGTTACTCAGTAGTTCTTTCTCTAAATCAAGGACTTTGCAGTGTCTCACACTCTCCCAGGGAGCAGGTGCACAAGAATCCCCGAGACAGCAGGGTCAAGAGAGATGACCTGAAGTGGACAAAGGAATATTCCACACCACAGAATGCCATGCCCAGTATATAAACTGGCCATGAGACAACAATTGCTGCTGGTGGACAGGCTGGGCAGTGGTCAGTGAGTGGTGAACAATTTTTAATGTGCATCACTTATTTGTCTTGGGTTTTATCTCTCTCTTTTTTTTAATTTTATTTTATTTTTATTCTTCTCTTTCTTTTTTAATTCCTTTCTTCATCATCATCTTCATCTTCTTCTTCTTCCTCTTCTTCTCCTCTTTCTCTCTTTCTCCTCTTTCTTCTCCTTCCTTTATTTCAATTATTAAACTGTTCTTATCTCAACCCATGAGGTTTTTTTTTTGTTTTTTTTTGTTTTTTTGGGTTTTTTTTCCAATTTCCTCCCAGTCCCACTGCAGGTGGAGGGGAGTGAGCAAGCTGCTGAATAGTACACAGTTGCCATCTGGGGTTAAACCTGACAACATGCAAAAAATAAAGACAGTGAGGAAAGATCCACTTTCACCTCCATCCATTTGGCTGCTCTGGGAAATGATGACAGACGTGTTGGATGAATTAGTGAGTATTTTACAACAGCCTGGACCTCTGCTGACTGGAAACGCTGACAGCACTTGAACCACAAGGCTTTTCAATCCTGAGACAGATTTGAAGCTCCTGCAGTCCATAGCATGGATTCCTCCCACAGTCATCCTGCCTTTGGTGCATGAGAAGCATCTCCCATGCTATGATGGGAAACTCACAGGAAACTGCTACTGTGGAATGTAGGTGAATCTAATTTCAGGTTGGAGATGTCTGCACATCTCAATTCAGCCTAGCAGGGGTCAGCACAGCAGCCTGATGCAAGGCAGGGAAAGCATTGCCATGCAGGGTTGAAGTGTCACCAGGTTTCCATTTCCCTTCTGGTCCCTCCAATTTGCTGCACAACTCTCTGTGACTCACCTGAACTTAGAGTTTACCTATCTGTAACTACAGCATAAACTATGGGTAGAAATTGAATTCCAGCAAATTTGGCTCTGCTTTTCTCCTTGCACTCTGATCCTAATTTCTACAAATGTATTTCTAGTTCATAAATACTCATGGAATAGCTCGTGTAAACAAATTTTGTCTGCAAATTATTCATGCTCTGTTTGCTTTGATTGTGCATGTTCCTGTATATGTTACTTATGGTAGGTGAATGGTCATAGAAGTCACATACAGTTACTTCTGGTACCTGACTGTGTGACTGTTTTTTAGACAGGAATATAAAAAATTACAAACTGTGGATAATGAACAGCTAGTAATAAATAACAAATTATACAGAGTGAATATTTGGAGAAATAATTATGTGTGCTGGAAATCACAAAACTTTCAGGATTTGCAAGCATTCCCTCTTCCAAACAAACTGGTATTCAGTTGAAAGCTCATGAATGATAGATAATCTCATCTCACAAATAACGACAGTTCAAACCTCAATTAAACAAGCTTCACAAAACCCATGGGAGATAGACAGATATAACTAAATATTTAGTTATATTACTAAAACTGATACGTGAATATTTTCACAAAGAAGTTCAGCATTTGAGGAGCATTTTAATACCATTGAAAGAAAAGCACTTTTGCAAATGAGTGAAAAATACCATTACTATATGTGGCAGATTCCAGCATGCAAGAAAATGAGATGAAGTATGCTCAAAGTACTAGCTCTGGTGGACTGATTAAGGAAAACAGCATAATTTACTTGTGGCAGGTCAGCCCAGAGCCTCTTCTAGTCTCAATAAATTCTAGAGTTACTTGACAGTCTGCCAACCCATAGAGCAAATGCCAAAAACTGCTTCTCACCATGTGTGAATCAAATCATTACTAAATATAGACTCAAAGCACAGGTAACTTGCATGTATCCAGCTTGTCAGGAGAGAACAAGATCTTGTTTTGGTTTCAGTAGTTACAAATTTATAAGTACAGCTTGCAGAATTCATTATTTTCTACTTATGCTAAGGTAGCACCAGTCTTTAGGGCCATGGAAATGGTGAAGGCATCTTGATAGATCTCTGATGGGCGAGTTCATCCCTGTACAATGCTGATAGCTCAAGTCCGAACCACAGTCACATTTTTCTGTTTCCACATGTGCCTCAGATGTCCACAGGAGGAACCCCTCAGCACAACTGGGGGATGCAGAACATGATGTTCATCTGACAGAACTTGTGTTCAAAGCATAAAGTTTTTTAGGAGCTCACTTTTTATCATATTTCACTACAGTAGAGTTTGAAGGGATGAAGGATGGATGACAGAGTAAATTAAAGCTTCCTGAAATCCTTACAGTAGTCCTCATGTTGGAGCACCTTGGATACCAACTTGCTATACTCTTACCTTACACATTTTTGATGGAAGGTAGTGGGGAATCTCATTACCCAACAGTTCCTCAGAGGGAAAAAGTCCTGTAAGGTACCACAATGCTCGAGATGGATTTGGACACTGAGTGCACAAATGCAGATATGAACTGCACTTTTGTTTGGGTCCTCAGCGAGGAGAGAGAAAACACGAACACTTGGTGGGAAAGAAGTAGTGAAAAATAACTAATTTTTCAGTGAGTGAAGCTGTTCATGCCAGTGGTATTCTGAACTAAACCAGTGTTTACACTGATAGGAGCAAGATCTGGATCAGGCATGTTTTCTCTACAGCTTTCCATCTTTTCCATCCTATTAATCAAAGATGTGTTTTCTGTGCTGTTGCATTAACAACCTTCCCTGTAAATCCAAGGGAACAGTCTCTGCAGCCTAATATTTGCCAAAAAAAACCCAAGGATATAACCTTTGAAATAGCAAAATGGCTTGTTAAACTAGATCAAGAAAATCCTGCTGGCCACCTAGAGACAGCAGCAGTTCACTTTTGGATGTACTGTCAACTCTCATGAGCTGGCTCTCCCTTTTCCCTCTTTCCCCAGTAGGTAAGCACACTTAACAGCCTTCAAAGCAGCCAGACTTCTCCTTTCTTTCCTTTTGTAAGTAATGCTCCCCACTCGCAAAGTAGGAAAAAAGCTGGGGTAAGTTTCTATTAAGCCAACACAGCCCTTCTTTAAATCTCAAGGCATTGGTTCTCCTACCCTCTTGAACCTTTCATACTCTGAAGAGCTTGTGTTTTTCACTTTTCTTTTACAGCTGGAGTTTCTGAAAACTTACTCTTTTTTTCTGCCTCATGCCTGGAGACATTTTTCTTCTCAGAATGTTTAAATTCCCTTGTAATGCAGGGTAAAGGAGCCGAAGCATGTTTGCAACTTAATCAGAATATTGTCAGGTTTCTTCCCCAGTCCAACATGTACTAGGGAAAAAAGGCTTAGAAATGACAGAAAAATCTGTGACATGGTACGTGGCAAGAAAGCACCTTGTGCTTCCAGGGCCACCCTGGGAGTTAGACCCTACAGAGGTCTAGTCCTTCTTTTGGCATTGATTTCTGGTCTGACCTTTGGCCAGTTGCTAAATCACTGACTTTCAAAGGTGCTGAACGACTGCCAGTAGGTAAAATCCTTTCTTTTGTAACTGAGGTCAGTAAGAGCTTGGCAGCTGGAAGCCAGAATTTCATCTGCTCACTTCAGTTGAAGCTGTGGGTGTTTCAAAAATCATACAGCTGGGAAAGGCAGACTAGACTAGGGGAAAGGTTAAGTCAAAAACAAGTTGGAAGCAGTTTTAGCTGTGCTTAGTTACTTCAAGATATAATTCTGGCCCAAATGTTGTCAGACAGATTAGTGACGGATCTGACAAAGAAATGAATTATTTGTCAGTAAAAGCTGTTCTGTGGAGTGAATGATTGATAATAAATAAAATACAGAATCTCAGCACCTGATGTAAGTCCAGTTAACAGAGGAGATTAAGAATTATCAGATGACATCACACCACAAAATAAGGCCATACAAACTGTGCTCCTGTGTCTTTGGTAGGATGTCTTACACAGTTTTCCAGTGTAGACACAGTATCAGCTGTTAGGAAATGGATTGTATTTTGGAGTTTGAAATCGAAAACAGTGTAAAGTACCTGGAGTATTCCATGGAAGGCATCACTGAAATCTAATTTAAAATAACAATTCAGTTGCAAGCTCAATTTCACATTTTTCTGCAATCAAATAGTGTTTGTCTACATCTACTTCCTGTTACATGTAAGGAGCTGTGAAATTACCCTCAAGAAAAAACAATATAAACTACAGCAGGCTCAAATCCTGTAACTTAGCATCTTGTATTTAGTGCAAGAAAAATGCTTAATCCAGCCAAACATATGAATATGTATCTATAATTTTCTTTTACATTGAAATTACTGCAAATCCTGAGAGCAAAGAATAAAAGAGACCGCATTTCTGGATGAAGGCTGAATGGAACTGAGCTTCATGCAAGGAGAGGGGACTTGATGATTGACTTAAATACACCCAACAGTGCTAATGGATGGATATTACAAAAGGACTGCACAACACAGCAGCCGGGCTTTTTGCTAAAAACATGCTAAAGGATGTACTTCCTGTTGCACACCACAGCTTAGGAGTGTTGGAGCATTGTGAAGCAAATCTCCATTGGCATAAATTCTCATAGGTTCAGTGACTTCAGTGTTGCTAAAATGGTTATGTTAGTAAAGAGTTAGACCCTACCTGTTTGCCTAATGTTTCAATTTGGAGAAATCAGGCAGAGCCTTCACAAACTGCAGAAATGAGAACACTTCCTGCATCTACGTTTAAATGCATCTTTGTCTCTCCCCAGTTATAAATAGAACTGGTTTTGGAGAGTTCGAACAGTATGAACATTTTTCATTTATATTGCTTGTCAATAAAAAAAAATAGCTTTTCATTTTTTTCCCCAAATATTCTATCCCTGTTGATGTTTTGATGAGTTTGGGCTTTATTTCATCATGCTCTCTCAAACAGAAATAAAAGCAACCTGTCCTCGACATGGACTTTCGTTCCATTTCTACGAAGTGAAAAGCTTTTTTTTTTTTCACAAACATTTAGTTTCTCTCATCATCACAAAATGATGCAGGGCATTTTCCTATGCTTCCCTAATCAGACAGATCATAAACATGATTCCAAAGATTCCAAAAGGGATTGAATGTTTAGATAGCTAACTATGCCTAGGCTAATTTAATCATTAGCAATTGATGATTTAAACTGGCAATTTCTAGTGGGGACGTTAATTCACATCAGCTATCAGGAGAAAAACTAACTATGTGATGTGATTCTGGCTGAGGTGAAGTTGTCTTCCTTGGTGCCTGGAGGCCTGGAAGTCCCAGATATAAAGCAGCAGAGAAAGGGAATGATGGATCTGACCCTGAATAACATTTCAGATCAATTCTTTGTAAGATTTTTTGGCTTTTAAAAAAGTTGATGGCTATATTTTCTGACCAGCTCTAATTGCAAATATCAGTTGTGTTCAGAGAAGAATCTATTCTATAAACTGTTTTCTTCTAAAAACAGCTTTAGCAATTCTGACTCCTTTTTTAAAGCTTACATTTCCTGTTTTGGTATCTATTTTTTCATCTTCCTCTTTGAGCTGTTCTTCACAATTTCATTGCCAGAAGAATCACATCTTTTCCTTGCCATTTCTCTAAGTCAGTGCCTCTCCTGATATATCTTTATAATTATTGCTTGACCCTTACAATATGAGAAATTCAGTAGCGAGTCACCTGAGAGTCTCTCCAGGGGAAACACAGCTCCTGTGTCATGGGGAGGTGGGGACAACAATCTAAATGAAACTGCATTGAGTGGAACATGAGTGTGCGTACACAGCACTTGAAGATGCTGGAGGCAGAGGCATTCTCCATTACCCCATCCTTCCTCATCACCTCCCAGACAAACACATCCCCTCTCAAATTCCCAGATTAGCAAGGTTGGGAGGACCAGGAAAATCTCCTTGCTTGTGGAAGTTTTTTTTAGATTTTTTTAGGTTTTTTAGATTTTTCTCAGGCTTTTCCTTTCTCTTAATAAGTGGATATTTGGGGTGAGTTTTCCCTCAATGCACCTAGATCAGATTTCACATTTTCCTCAATATAATTTAAATGCTTTTCTTCCCATGTTTCTATTCCATCGAGTTCCTTGTGTTACTTGCCTGTTCACTCTGGCATCCATGATTCCTACCTTTTTAACACCACCTGGAGATTTTATTGCAGTGCCTTTATTCCCAGTTTCTGACCATATAGAATGGGGACCAATTCCACTTGCTCCAAAACTGTAAAGGAGTTTACCTAAACTCAAACCCTTGGTCTTTGTCCTTCCTTTACAATCTTAGCAATATTTCCAAGGCACATTTGTCCAGAAACCTCAGACAAAGTCTGTGCTTGAGTCATTCAGAAAACATTGCACCATTTTTGGGAAATACAGCATTCACAGCTGACTCTTCAGTCCCATTGAGAAGAAAGGGTTGGGAATGGATCTGTGTAGGAAGAGAGACTGGCAGGAGGCATTTGTGAGGTTTTTCACACTGGGAGGAGTTATGGGGCATGAAAGCAACAGGAACTCGGTATCTAAAAGGAATATGGAAGTAGAGCTCCTTCATGTACCTCGATGACTGTCCTGGAAAGCAGCAGTTACACTCCAGTGTGAAAGGAGGAGGCTGGAGGCAGAGAACCCTTGGAGCCACAGAATTTGGAGACAGATGGGGAGACCCCCACTGGGAACAGTGATCCCTGAAGGACTGTAACCAAGGAAACAGTGATCCCTGAAGGACTGTAACATGCTGGGGCTGTGAGGGACCAACAACAGCCCCATCCCTGCACCCTCAGGGGAGAAGAACAGGGAGTGAAGGGAGAAAGCTGGGTTTGGGAAAGGGGGTGGGAGGGAGGTGTTTAGTTTTTGTCTTTGTTTCTGATTACCTGAATCTATTATAACTATGATAATAGATTAAGCCACCTTTCCCCAAGTCAAATCTGTTTTGCCCATGGTGGCAATTGGAAAGTGATATCCCTCTTTGTCTTAAACTGAGAGATTTTCCATCCTATTATTTCCACCTGATCTCTTGAGGAGGGGATGTGAGACAGCAGCTGGATGGGAGTTTGGTCCTTTGCCAGCACTTACCCACCAATGTCATCTCATGCTTAAAAGAAAAAGGTTTATTTATATTCCTCCAAAAGCCTCAAAGTCTCAAACTATGCAGCAAGCATCACCTTAGGCTATGAAAATAAGGAAAAGAAGAATCAAGGGGGCAGGAATTCAGTTTAGGGATGAGCAAATGGAAGGAGAAGCAAATGAGTCCAAGGTCATAGCTTGCCTGGTCCACACCTAGGTGAGCTCAGCTCCTCTTCCAAACCCTCTGTCAGACAAGGAGTGCCAGTCCATTCCAAGTAATTCTGCTTTACCTTCAAAAGCCAGTGTCTATTGTTATTGTCAATTAAACATGAGAGGGAAAAAAAAAATAATTATTGTTAAAATTGAGATGGGTTGGTTTGGCATAGAGGTTAGAAATGTTCCTAAAAAAGAAACAGTTCAGAAAATAACATATTTTTGCTTAATTCTGTTTATTCCACATCTGAAAGGACAATGTTTTTACTTTTCTTGCACAATGTATGTGACAATGTATATTAAGTCATATCATAGAGGTCATTATTTTGCTACTCAGAGACTTCAAATACTTCAGATGATAACTGAAATCATAAAATACCAATTTCAGCCACCAGGAGACTCATCTTGGTGAGGTGAAGGTGCAGAACCTTTCCCATGTCACTCAGTGGCATACATAGAAAGAGATCTCTGTGTTGGTACACAGCAGTCTCAAGTACTTACACATCTGTACGAGCAGGTGTGAGGTTAAGTCCCAGAACACATATTATGCAAGACAAGTGATAGACCAAGACATATTTGTTTCCTAACTCCATAATTAGGTTCCCAAATGAGTGACTGCTGATTGCTTAGCACTTTTTAAAGCCTTAAGGCTGTAACTTCTGCAAAATTAATGAAAGTGGTTTCAGGGGAACTTTACAGCTTGCACAGAATCTAAAAGATTATAGTCCTTAGGAATTTTGCTCCTTCTAACCAAAAGAAAAGATCTGGATGCACAGAAAGATAAATGTAAAAAAAATTCAGAGAAGCTACAGAATTTTTAAATTTGAAGCATATAGGGCTCAAAAATATAATGGCTGGCAAAATGTAAACTCACATTTTAATGTCTAGATAGCCAGAATTTGACTTTAGTCAATGATTTTCTCATTTTGATTTATTTAGTCATAAGTTTTTCATGGGTATTGATCTCAGAAAGTTTAAATAGGTTTCTTTCTATCTCAAGACAGAACAAAGTAGGAGACCTAAGCTGTTTCAGTTCTGGCTTTCTTTCTCCTGCCATGTCAAAAATAAAAACCCAAGCATGTTTTGGTTTTTCATTCATTTAATTATTGTTTAACAACTCCTGAAGTTAAAACCAATATTAATACAGGAGCTGCCAGACAGAATCAAGCCAGCAATCTCTCTAATTCAGTTCTGTCTCCAGGGAAGCCCAAAGCTGGAATAAGAAGGTATAAAAAGACCTATGAGCATGCAGGTATGGAATAAATTGCTTTCTTTTAAAATATATGTTATAATAAGAAAGATAGCAGTGATATCTAGCCAAGGGTTCATATATTCAGTAGAATTATGCTCTGCCTTATTTTTGTTACCGGTATTCCTGGAAATAAAGAGAAGGAATGCAAACAAGAATGCCCAGTGCAAGTGCCACTGACCTTTGGAAATAATTGGATGTGGATCCAAATCTGGTAGCCCTATCATGTACTAAAGTCTCTTAAAATCATCCTATCCATCAGCCGGACAGGGAAAGAGAAACATGGAAGAAAAGGTCACATTAGCAGGAAGCAGCTGGCCTGATTCCACAAGGTTTATCTTATTTAGTGTGACCGGTTTCTGCTCTTCAGTTTCCAAATTCATGCCAAAATCTGGTGGCACAAGCATGCACAGAATTTCACACTTTGATATGTACTGTATCGGGGTGACATTTCAGAAATTATATGCAAGGACTTACACTCACATGACTGTAAATAATAGTGGTCCAATTCCCCAGAGATGGCACTAAACTCCTACTGCATCCTCTGCAAATACTGCCAGGCACTGTAGATTGGCTCTGCAGTGTACACACACATAAACCACCTCTCTTTAGTTGAAAGGCTGAAGCATTTATTAGAGGAAAGGATTATAATGATGCAGTTTAAACACTGCTAACTAAACATGAATTGATGGGAGAAAAAAAAAAACAAAACAGCTTAGTAAGAGGTTAATTCTTCCTTCAGCATATGGACAGCAGTGCTTGTACCATTAAAGAAAAATTCACTTTGTGTTTCCGGAGTTGTTTTCCTCTTGGGTTCTTAAGGAAAAGGGATTTCCCAAACTACTATAGATCACTTCTATAACCCCAAACATTTGTTCTATTTTTGAGGTAGTACATGAAGCATTGAATAATGAGTGACATATCTTCTGAAGAAATCCATGGACAGTAGTATGGAAATAGCTCAGCTGACTTTATAATACTTTATATTGCTGGGGCACAGGCACTTGGAGGCCTTGTGGAAAGCCAGAATATCCAGAATATCCATTTCAGGAGGAATCCTGCACTCACAGAGCTAAGCCCTCCTTCAGCCAGTTTACATTCTGAACTGACAAGGTGTGAGAGGAGAAAGGGAAAAGTAGATCAGAAAAGCATTAAGAGCAGATCTTCAGGGGGCTTGCTGATATATCCCACTGCATTACTGCCTATCACCAAGGTCATTTATTATGCCTTTTTCAAGCAATCCAGTGACAGGAAAGTCCTGAGTGCAGGGAGTTATCTCTGTATCAGGACTAGTTCTGTCCTCACCACAGCTAGTGAGGAATGATAAGAAACCTCCCAGATCCAAGTAGATCATATCAGAAAATATGATCTGAAGCTTGAGATGTTTATCTGAACATCTCTGGTTTCCCAGATGAGTTGTATCCAAACTCAACGGTCTCAGAGTATTCTTTGCAAAACTCCTTGATTTTGTCTTCCTCATCTGGTATTTTATGGATAGAACCATAGAATTGTTTAGGTTGTTGTTGTGGTTTTAAACCAGTAACTAAAAAAATTACTTATTTCTTGCTGTGAGATATGGGTTAGAACAAGAGCAAAACAGGCATAAAACTTAAAAGGAATAAAGAAAGTT
Organism: Pseudopodoces humilis; assembly: GCF_049639895.1. Taxonomy (NCBI): domain Eukaryota; kingdom Metazoa; phylum Chordata; class Aves; order Passeriformes; family Paridae; genus Pseudopodoces; species Pseudopodoces humilis. Next base: position 6,746,671 of record NC_142200.1, read on the forward strand.
TATTGACAAACTACAGTAGTAAGAACACCAGAATAAACTTCCAGAAAAACCTTTTTTATCCCCTATCTATCCACTATTCCCTTGTTCACATGACAACAGAGACAAAAACTTTGGAACTTTGGTGGTTAAAACAGTCCTAATTCCTGCTACAGTCTTTTCACCAGTCTTTGTAGAGAAACAGAAGTTTCTTTCTGTTAATTTATGGAGTTTCTCACAAGAAAACTATTTTTGTTACAGTTTTCCTTTGCCCTGATGTCAGCTGCCCAGAGCTGCTGTTATCAGAGCTCACTCCTCCCATTTCACATCACTCTGAGGTGTGTATGGGCCATGAGTCTAGGGATGGCATTTTAAGGATGAGTTATTCAAAAGCAAAAGTCTTCTTCATCTGTTTCTGTGAGCTTCACCAGAAAACAGTTTTTCTCACTGCTCCCCAAGGCTTCAAATTTTCGCTTCACTGTTTCCAGCACTTCCCTCCATCACAATCACTCTACTTTTTACTCGAAATTTTCACTTTGAACACTCTATTCCTCCCTATATACGGTCATGAATTAAAGGAGTTCTTTCAGGACTTTATTGTCCATCTCCATAGCTTTAACAGAAAAATATTTCATCTTAATTAAAGCATCTTCTTAATTCTCTACCTTTCCTGAAGCTTCTTTTCTTTCTTGTCTCTGATAGTTTTATAAAGTCTCTTTACATGTTGATTACTCTCTTTTTCTCTCTCTGGATAAAAGGATTATCTGCAAGTCTCATCTGAGAAATGAAAAGTTTAAAATCTTGCCCAGGCTTTGTAGATGGTTCTGTGACCTCTGCTGGTGCAGGAGCTGGAGCCGTCTGCGATAGAAAATTCCTCATGGCTGCTCTGGAGAGTGTAGTTGCTGTCTCAGCTCGCCGCAGGTCCAGAGCTTTTTCTCCTTCTTTACTCGGCAGTCCCCGGTGAACTCCGTCACTGCAGCCGAGCCAGAGACCGGCCTGGCCCGGCCAGAGCTCAGGGCAAGCCCCGCAGGCCCCATCTCCCGGCCGGGAGCCGCGGCAGGCCCAGCCCAGCCCAGCCCCCGCCTGGGCCGCATGGGCTGGGCAGGGAACGGGAGGCCAGCCGGAGCTCTGTTACTTTTCACAGCCAGGAAACAAAGAGACCCAAAGTGCCCTGACTTTACATCTTAAGGTAGGGTTCACAAGTTGATCTCCCTTTTCAATGGCTAAAATTGCTGTCAATTCCCAGTAATGACCAATAATTGGTCAGGAGAAGGGACTCCTTTCAGTCCCCAGCAATTTCAACTTCCTTAGCTCTCAAAACCACCTTAAAGGTAAAGTCACCTCATGACAGTTATAAAAGACCATTGAGGTCAACCATTAGCCCAGCACCACCATGGTCACACTAAACCAAGTGCCAGTAACCAAAGATCAAAGGATTCAAATACTTAGAGATCCCTCAGTGTGGATCTCCACAGAACATTGCTGTCTCACCAGTCTCAAAGATCTCCTTCAGAGTGACAACTGCCCCATCACTGCAGACAGAGAAAAAAATACCTCCAAAAGAAATCTAGAAATGCAATTTTTCAACAGCAGTGTTCACATCACTTTCCTACACAGATTTTAACCCAACATCTCTTAACAAGTAAAGACAGACTCAACAGAATATTTTCTGCCATATACCCTTATAAACACCACCAATCCTCCCCAGAGCAGCTTCCTGTTCAGATGAAACATCTAGTTTTTGTTTTCTTCAATTAAAAAAATTTGTCTTTTGCACTGGTCTCTGAGAGTAGAGTAATGTGTATTCTCAAGGAGATTTCTCAAGATCAAGCTATAGACTTAAGGATTTTTTATTATTATTATTTTTGTTCTTTGGTGTTTTCTTTTCCCTTTCCACAAGTTGATTGGAGACAAATCAGTCTAAAGAAATAATGACGTGTCTGAAGACACGTTTTAAGCAGAAAGAAAAATTCATCAGTCACATTGCTTGTTCTGAATCATTCACTCAGCTCTACCACTGACAACTTGGAGTTCATCCAAAGGTTCTGTGCTCCATATTGTGTTCAGAAGCAAATATTCTCTAAAGAAATGTGTTTGCATGTTAATGACTTACTTGCCTTCAGTAAGCAGCTACACATGTCTATAGAAATTTTACCAAGTTTAAGATTCTGTTGGTAACAGCTTTAATGCAACATCATACATTATATTTTCAGATGCAGCAATCTGTCCCATCCTAATTCTGAGACTGCTAAGATCATCCTTACTAAGTCTGTAAATCACAGAGCAGCTGCAGTTACCTGTAACACAAAGGCTGGGCTAGAGCTGCTTAAGCTCCTCCTTCACAGCACTGCCAATGCACCTTAATAATAATTCCTGGGTAGAACTGAGAGAAATCACCAGTCCTTTAGTTTAAAATGTGTATTCTTCATTGTGAGTAGGTAGTTCTTCAAAACTTCTGGATGAGCAAAAATAAATAAATAAATAAAAAATGTTGCTTTGCTCTTTGATAAGGGAGAAAGCATATCTTGCAAGGTTCAGGTGCAACAAAATCATAATGAGTCTTAAAGGAATGGAGTCTAAAGGAACAGGGTCTAAAGGAATGGGGAAAAGCTCTCCTGAAATGAAATATCCCCATGCTGCACAGCAGTCCCTTATCTTTTAGGGCAGTAAGCATCATGTGAAGATTCCTCTCATATTCCTCTATGTTTGATGTATGTTGCTTCAGAGAGCAGTTTTGCTCACATTTTAAACCTGCTCTCCATTTCTTGCATGATTTTCTTGAGAGATGGTTTAATATGAAACATTCCTGAGGTACCCAGATTTATTTATATTATTTATTTATATTTATTTATATTATTTATATTTAAGATTATATTATTTATATTTCATAAGATATTTTTCCCCCCAATTTGGTGGCTTACTAAACTAAGCCCAAATGCAAAATCATGCTTTGACAAATTTAGACCAATGTTCTGAACCCATCTCTCCATCTCTAATCAGCTGACTTTAAGTTAATCAGAAAAAACTTCTTTGCTCCTCTCAGTGGAGCAAATTCATTTCTGATGTGTTACAGAAGTGTCCCATCCTGTGCTGTAGAAATTAGATATTCACCAGCAAAGAACTGCAAATAAGGTTCAGTTCACCTAACTGTAGTTACCTCATTGAGTCTTCCAGGCATCTGTAGCAGAAAATTAATCCATTAGGAGAGGTCTAAACAGAAATAAAGATTTTGGCTGTCTCTATGTGCAGTTAATAGCTCCACAGATGGCTCTATCTAGGTGAAATATAGGCTGTAAAATACAGGAAACAAAATCTCTAGTCTTATTTTCAAAGGTGATAAATAATATAAGGAGAGGATTAAAAAATGCTCAGTCTCTTTCAATTATAAACATGGAACTACTTCCCTTTTGGATTACTCTTTGCTAGTGCTGACTTCTATGATAGATGTATTCTGGCCTATATGTACCGTACTTTGGTAGCATTCTCCTTTCCCTAGGAAATTCACACTATGTAAAAAAAATAAAAAAGTTTATACACTTTCTTTCATTATATTAGGAATATTTAATAAACAAAAGCAATTCAAGTATATATAGGTAGGTGGATGGATAGGCAAGATAGATAGATGATAGATGATAGATAGATAGATAGATAGATAGATAGATAGATAGATAGATAGATAGATAGATAGACAGATAGATAAATGTAATATATGCATGACCTCTATACAGACTAAAGTGACTCATTTACAGCTATATAATGAAATGGCTTTCAAGCTTCTGGGTTATTCCCTGAAAGAGAATGAAAAATATAATTAGGGTTAATTTCTCATAAAACCTTTCTGAAATATTTTTATGTGCAAGATAATAAGTTACTTTCCAAAAAGGAAAATAAGGAAAGGTAAGGCTGCAATGATAGTGGAGACTCATGTGTCCTAGAAGACTTTTTCTACATCACTGTGTGGGGACAGGATATTACAAAGGCAAAAGAAACACTTTAAGATTTCTTCAGGGACTCCCAGATGTGTCCTTCTGGCACAGAATGTGTCACTGTATTCTTGCAGCACTATGTGCATGTGTGGAGGGTACCAAGGAATTGTTACCATACCTGGGAACTACTGAACAGCTTCTTGCAACTCATTGTTCATTCCCCCAGACAACAGCTCTGGTCTTATTCTGCTAATGTCCTGAGCAGTCTTCTAAAGACCTGCTACAGCACATGATTAAATTGTACTGTGTTGGTATTATATCTGCAGTGCCAGGGGACATTGCAGATGTTTCTTTTAGGTGTATCAGAAAGGAGGACAATGACATAATACAATCAGTGTCTCCAGGGCACTCTTTCAAGCCCTGACATTAGAACCTTCTCAAAATTTCTCAGTCTCCTGTTTTCAGTAAGATCTAGAGGCCACATCCAGAACACAAACAAGAGAGATGGCTTTCCTTACTCTAAGACATTGTTAATATTTTCAGGCATTATCAAAAACTCCCCAGCCCTGATGATGTCAAGGTCAGATTGAATGGGGCTCTGAGTTTAGTGAAGCCCATGGCAGAGGCTTGAAACTAGGTGATCTTGATTGCTCCTTTGAGCCCAAATCATTCTATGATTCCATGATTTTCCAGTGTCTTTCCTATTCAAGATAGAATTTTTATTTATTTCAATTTTATTTTGCTTTCAAACTCTAGTTATTTCTTTATTGATATAAATAATAATGCCCTGATAACTTCTACTGGTATTGTTATGCTTTAAATAAGTATTTAGCTTTAGTAAAATTTTATTCCATCCACAGTCTTCAGATAGTATGATGACCAAAACATGATTAACTCTGTGGGAAACTGTATTGACTCTTATTACTACAGTTTAGAAAGGGGAATATGAGGAAAGTATTATTATACAGTTGGACATATTATCCTTCATTTGTTTTTAGCAGAATATCTATTATACATAGTTTAATTTGATCCCCAAAGTTAGACCCCAACAGAAAACTCCAGGTGCTAATATTATGAATTTTGTAATCACAACTCAAAGCTGTGGAAGTTTTTCAGCTTTATCATTCTGGGATAAAATCTGGGCTATACTGAAGTCAGCTCCTTGTGAGTTTGTCAGAAAGATGGTGTCAATCCCACAGAACAGTGCAGCAGGTGACAAGATGAAGTTGCCTGAACTCCTTTGTTTTCCCCCATAACAAATATCTCAGCCAGGTAAGTTTTTCTCTCCCAGGTGCTTAGAACACACCAGAGGAGAAGTAAGTGAAACACCTAGACCTGCTAATCTGCTGAGTGTATTCCAGCTGAATCATTTGAATAATTTCCATAATATCCTTGATGCTTCCTTAAGACAAAAACCTCTCACCCCTTGGAAAATACTACAGTACACCTCAGTGTAGTGCATCAGGAAGATCCATGATTTATTGTCCTCCTATCAATGTAATTCAACATCAGTAGGGACACCATGATTTTAGCAGGATTCTAAAATACAATTACTCAAACATGGACATTTCTAATTCAGCTGTTCAAGTGCAGGTGTTAAAGTTATATCAGAAGTATTGAAAGCCCTTAAGATGTATGAAATGGAATATGTGTAGCTAAATAAGAACAGACTTAGGTTTTTATTTGTAAGCAAGTCACTCTGGGATGCCTTTGCTGTTAGCAAAGAATTAGTAGAGTTACTGTAGTTTGTGGCATGATTTATCTCAGCCTCAGTGAGATAGCTGCATTTGTTAGGATGAATCATGCACTAATCTCCATGGACTATACTGATCAGGTCACCACTGACTATAATAAAAGCCCAGGCAAGTGGCAGACACCTAATGTTAGGTCAGGTTTCTAACAGGTTTCTAGCCTAACCTTCCTGGGGTACTATCTGAGCTCCCCTTAATGTTCCACTAGGATCATCAAGGGCCCTTAGTCCATCAGCAGAGATGAAGGTATGTCTACATTGATACCTACCAGAAATGGGAGGTAATATAGGTAATGGAGCTGTATTTTGGCCAGGTGCAGGAAATGTGGAGGACTGTCAAGGCACTCGGCTAACCTTGCCTGTGGGGTTTTTGGCTGGATAAACCACCTGCTGCCAGATCTCTACACTGATGAAAGGAAAGATCCTGCACACTGAACTTTGGTAATCATCACAGAGGTCTGTGACTTACCCTTCACCTATGTGAAGCACTTCTTCACTCTCTGGAGAAGCACCAGGTTTGTTTCTCAGACTGTTCTTCAATGAGACTCTGTGGTCAGAAGATGCAATGCCAGGAGATTAGGGCTATGATGAAGGTTAGCACCACAACATCCACTCTGCTGAGAACACACATCAAAATGATGTAGTGATAGCAAAATGTAACTATTTTATTCTGAAAAAAGTCATAAGATCAGAAAATTTTCTTCTGGGACATCTTCTGAAAGAGAATTCCTGAGAAAGAACTTGAAAAACCTGATCTACAAAGCATTTCAAGTCACAGTGTGTCCTGACAGAAAAAGTTATCATCAAGCTTTTTCTAACCTCTTTTGATGTTAGCATACTTGTATATCTCTCTTCTTAATATGTAAGCTTGTTAAATTATTATAAGCTAAAATTAATGTTATTGTTAAGGACAACCAGACCTCCTTCAGGTAGGGCTGGCAGCATACACTGCCAGCTTTATTCTGGCCTATATATGTAACAATTTCATTTTGATTTTTTATTGGCTATGACATTTAAGCACAACATGTTCCAAGCAAGTCTGTGTGTGGACTTACTGCACTTAGAAAGAGCAGGTGGAGAAAAGAAACAGTAAAATTTGTCCCCAGTTAAGTTCATTCAAAAGGGACATCTGCAGTTTTTGAATACTCCACTCATACAAGTAATCCAGTCTCAGAGTTTAATGATTTCAGATACTTCTATGGATATCAGACATCTAAGAAAAGACCTCACTAGGAAATAGAACTGCTGGGACAACACATAAGCTCTGCAAAGAAGAAAATACATAATTCTGGAGAAGACTTGGAAGGATCAGAGAGGCTTGATGTCTTTCAGCTTAGAAACAGTGCTTCAGGGTTTGTGAAAAACTGAAGAAAATAATTCTGTACTGGAAATATAATTGGAAGTACCACCTAGTAAAAATGCCCTCAATGTATAAGGGTTTTCAAGGGATCCCATTGATTCCAAGACCAGGATAAGGTTAACAGTTCATTTTCCTCTTCTATACATGCTGCAGAATAGCTACACGACAAGCTAATATCATGAACTCACATCAAGAGTGAGAGATTAATATTGAGCTCAGAGCTAGTGCACCAGGGCAGAATGAACAACAATCAGATAAGAATGACACATCTGAGGCTCCATTATGCTGCTGGTTTTCCCACATTACAATCTTTGGCACGGCTGCACCAGTACAAACCATCAGCACAGGCTGGTGGCACAACTCCTGCTGGTACAAAGTTTACAGCTGCTCCCATGGCAAAATTACATCATCCCAGCTGCAGAGGCTCCAGCCATTGCTGCTTCACTGGCATTTTGAAGTGGTGCAGTTTAATGAACCGATGGTAGTCAGCTGTTAATACTAGGGCAGAGCAGCACCTAACATGAGCAGCACCTTCCTTTTGAAACAATGCAAAAAATAGTAATTTAAAAATAGAGAAAATAAAGATGCATTCATGAAAGAGCAGTCAGTAAGTCATCAGTATGTTCTTACCAGTCATGGATTTGCACTTTGTTTTTGCAGACAAAGCTCCTGCTTTCAAAATCAGGGTTCATCTCAACACTTAACTCCTTCTGTTCTAAGATCTATTCTTCCTGAGATGTTTTTGGATATCAACAGCCAATCTTGGAACAGAACATTCAGATATTTTGTCCAGGGTAAACATCTAGGAATCAGGATGCATAAACTCAGTTTATATTAAAAAATTATGCTTGTTTAGGATGGTTCTCTGTCACTGGGGCACCTTGGCACAGAAAGAGCTACTCTAACATGTCCAAACCACCTCACTCTCTCAACTTCCAGTGAAGTGTAGCTGCATAGAAACTGCTAATTGGGAACGGTTGCTTGCCTGTGCTAATTACTGAGCTGTGATAAGGAACAATTTGGGACAGTGTTGGTTGGCTAAAAGAACACCAGGAACAATGCCAACAATCTAACAAGGTATGTAACTGAGTTTCAGTGCCAAAGAACAGTTTCTGACTCCATCTAATTTGCTGGACTTAAGGACTCAATTCTTGGTTCCCACAGGTTTGTGGTTCACAGTGTGCCTTGGCTGGAAGGAGGCTCTGGAGAACTCCAGGCCTATCAGCGAGACCTTGGTGTCAAGGAAGGTCATGGAGCAGATCCTCTGGAGTGTGATCTTACAGTACATACAGGACAACCAGGGGATCAGTCAGCATGGGTACATGAAAGGCAGGACCTGCCTGACTAGATCTCCTCCTTTTACAAGGTGACCTGCTGAAGTGGATGAGGCAAAGGCTGTGGAAGTGCCTACCTGGAGCTTAGTAAAGCCTTTGACACCATTTCACACAGCATTCTCCTGGAGAATCTCGCTTTTGGAGGCTCCAATGCATTCACTCTTCATAGGGTTAAAAAATGGCTGGATGGCTGGGCCATAGTGTGGTGGTGAATGGAATTAAATCCAGAGGGCAATCACTACTGGGGCTTAGGTCTCAGTACTGGGTCCAGTCCTGATTAATACTTTATCCAGATGAGGTGATTGAGGACACCCTCCGAGTTCACAGTTGGCACTGAGCTGAGTGGGAATGTTGAAGTGCTGGAAAGTAGCAGGGCTCTGCAGAGGATGTGGACAGGATAGATCAGTGGTGCCAGGCCAGTAGAATGGGGTTCAATAAGAAAAAGATCTGGATCCTGTCCTAGGGTTATGACAAGATGCTGTGGTGTGCCAGGCTGGGAACAGAGTGGCTGGAAAAGAACATGAGCCACCAAGTACCCAGCTGGGCAAGAAGGCCAGTTGCATCCTGGCCTTCTGTGTAGCACTAGTGTGACCAACAGGGCCAGGGCAGTGACTGTCCCTCTGTGCTGGGCTCTGGGGAGACCATACCTCAAGTGCTGTGTGCAGATGTGTGTCCCTGTTAAGATGCAATTAGTGAGAGATGCCTCTGTGCAAATTAAAGTGCCAACGAGACCATCTACAAAAGTCAACAAACGTGATTTTATTTAACAATAAATGTAAAGTAGAGAGATAGTAAGGAATAGAAAAGAGAACGATGAAAAAGAGAGAGTGGGAAAGAACATTGGGGGTAGGAGAGGGAAGGGATGGCGACATCAAGCAGAAGACAGACAATAACTTGGCTCCAGAGCCGTCCCATCAGTCCTTCGTCACCCCGCACTTTCTGATGGTGAAGAGTCCTAGTAGCTCTTGTGGAGGCAGAGGTGGGGGCCCCAGATCACTCTTCTGGGGTAAGCCCTTTTCTCCAGTCCATGTTGTGGGGATCCAGGGAGGCAATTTCCCACTTGCCATCGGAATGGAGGATGCCTCCCTGTGCCGCTGCCTCTGGGAGCTGCGGTTCCCTCTGGGAGCTGTGTGAGGGTGAGCAGCCATCTCTTGGAATCCCCCTGGTGCTGGCTCTGGGCTCACTCCTCTCGCTGCCCCCTGAGGCAGCTGACGGAGAAAAGCCATCTCAGTGCCCGCTGGGCCGTCTTGACGATGGAGTGCCATCGCCGTGGGGCCAGGGGCTGTGGGACAGAGGTCATGTCAGTGGGGGAGGAAGGAACGCTGCATGCCAGGGGCTGGGCAGGCACTGGGCAAGGCTCTGCTGTCTCCCCAGCCCCACAGGCATTTTCCTGGGTAAGTCTGGCCTGGGAACAGACAGCATCCATGCATGCTGCATCAGCCTCCTCCATGGCATTGGCAGGCAGGACGCAAGACAACATCTTTGCCTTTTCAGGTGGTGCCATCGGGAGAGGCTGGCTGTGCCCCTCATCACAGGCATCATTGTCCAGGGGAGAAGCTGCTGGCCCTGCTTCTTTGTCTTGCAGGGGGGGACACAATGCACTCTCTGGTTCACTGTCCCCCTCTCCTGCAGCATCTCTGTCAGGGACCTCTTCTTCTTCCCACTTTCCCAGTAAGTTGTCTAAATGAGTGTCCCAGGATGTCATGTCCCTGTTGTTAAAGAGAGACCACAGCTCTGCAAACAGGTCAGGAGGTACGAGCTGTGGGTAGTTTTCAGTCTCTCCTGCGCAGTCTTTGCTCCAGCTGCAAAGGCTGAGGGGCACCGAGGAGCTTTCTTGATCCAAGGAGGAGAGGATGTCTTCCTCCAACTTCTCCAGCTCCTCTGCCTCGATATGCAGAAGGTGCTTCGAAACATCCTCAGTCTTCATGCACAGCAGCTTGATGTGGGTGCTGTGCTCTGCTGACCGATGAGTTCCCCTCTCCTCACCGTAGCCTTCAGATGAAGGTGAAGCTGAGAAGCGTGAGGTTTCCTCAGGCTCTGAGGTGGGAAAAAGGTCACTGGGTCCCTCATCCCAGGGCTCTCTGGCCATGGCAGAAGCCGCTGCTTCTGCCTTTTTCACTTTCAATGGGGGAAGTGACATGCTCCATGCATCACTGTCCCCATCCCCTGAAGCCTCTGTGTCTGGGAGCTCTTCCTCTTCCCACATCTCCTCTGGCTCCTTTAGCAAAGTGTCCTTGAGCTGCAAGTTGTCTGAGCCAGAGAACGGCTCTGCAACCAGGCCAGGGGACAGAAGGTCCGAGGAGTTTCCCATCTCTCCCATGGAGCCTTCAGTCAAGCTAAGTGTGCTGGCCAGCACCTGGGGCTGTGGATCCACCTCTTGGTGGACACTTGACTGCTCCTGCATGCAGGTGGACACAATGGATGTGTCTTTACACAGGCACAGGGCAAGGCCTCTAAACAGGTCTCTGGATGATTTGACACCGTGCTCTTCCTGCACCTCAGTGAGCTCCTCTGTCTCACTGTGCCCCAGGTGCTTCCAGTCAGGCTGGGTCCCTGTGCGGAGCAGCATGCCCCCTGCACGTCGCAGGGGTGGCTGGTGATGGCCCTGCCTTGCCGCTGACCCTCGCCAGAGCCTTTCAGCTGAGCTGTCCAGGGAAGGTGTTACCCGGGCCCTGTGAGCAGCCACAGTGCCCCACGGAGAAGGTGGCACAAGCTCTCGGTGGCTGCTGGCCACAGGGCCCACGGACCACGCTCTGCCTCTGGGATAAGCCCCAGAGGCTGCTGGGGCTGCTGGCAGAGGGGGCAGCTTGACCCTTGCCGAGGCTGCTCTTGGCTTTGGCTCTCGGCATGGAGGTGTCACTGGCAATGGAGGGCCACGGAGCCGCAGCAAGTCTGACACAGACAATCTTGGTGACTGTGTGACTGTGCCGCTGTGGGGCAGCAAATACCGGCCGTCCAGGATTTCCGCCTGTGATCCCAGTCCTGTGGGTTGGGATGAGGTGTCCTGTCTCTGGACCAGTCTGTCCCCATGGAGGGGCACGATGGTCACCCATGTGACCTCTGCTGCTGCCTGCGGCGGCCTCTGAGGCACCTGTGGGAAGCAGGAAGAGGCGTGTGATGGAGGCGGCTGTGCGGACACGCTGTCCCCCGGCAGGGAGACAAGCTCAGCTCTGGCCCTAAGGCAGGTGCTGACCGCAGCAGCCAGGCTGGGCTGGGTTCCCAGCTGTGCTCGCTGTCTCTGGGGCATTCCTTCACCTGGGCCATGGTGGCACCAGCTCCTCCCCAGAGCAAGGCCTGGTGGCAGGCCTGGCTCTCTGCCTCCAGCCCTCCCCCAGGTCCCAGTGCAGCCTCTCCCTCCATCCCCGTCCCTCACCTGTTGCAGCTTGGACAGCAGTGGCTGCCCCTCACAGGATTCGCATTGGGTGTTCGTCTCCTGCCTCTTTGACATCTTGGCAGTGCTCTGATGAACACTGGCCAAGGGCACCCAGAGAGCTGCTTCCTCCTGAGAAGCTGCTGCCTCGTGAGAGAGCTGCTGCCTCCTCAGAGAGCTGCTATCCTGGGAGTGACAACGTGAGGGCTTTGGCCCTATAAGAGCCCTCCACGTCACCGCAGGCACCCGTGTCACAATGGCCTTTGGGCACGATGCGAGCGTGGGTCATAAAGGCCTGGTGGGCACGGCCACCCTTTGTCATGAAGGGACATGGAAACCCCCTTGGTCAAAGAGGCCTTTTTTAGGACTTTGCCCCTCAACTTTGCCTATGCCTGATCCTCTCCTAATGACCTTCAGCACTCCCTTGTCCCACTTTATGTTCCTCCCCTAAACATCCAAAAAGAAGCCTTGCCAAACTGCTTTTCCCGCCCATCCCACCTTGGGCCCACCTCATGTAGAAAGAGAACCAGGAAGGCAAAAGCTCTGTTATCACTTCATCTGACCACAACTGTAACAGATGATAAAAAGTGTTTTTTTAAATCATTACCAGCAAAGGAGTGACAAGGAAAATCTCAATTCTTCATTTGATACAGGGTTGAATATGGTCACAAAGGATGAGGAAAAGGCTGAGATACTGAATGCCTTCTTTGCCTCAGTCTTCAATAGTCAAACCAGTTATGCAGATGTCGAGCATTTCCCCTGAGCTGTCAGACAGGGACAGAGAGCAGACTGGAGTCTCTGTAATCCAGGAGGAAACCATTAGTGATCTGTGCAGCCGCTGAGACACTGACAAGTCTATGGGCCTGGCTGGGAGTCCCTCCGGGATGCTCAGGGAGACAGCCAAAGAGCTCGCTAAGCTGCTGTCCCTCCTTTATAATCAGTGCTGGCCGGTCAGGGAGGTCCCAGGTGACTGGAAGTACCAATGTGACACCCACTGCCAAGAAGGGTGGCAGGGAGGATGTGGGGTGCTGCAGGCTTGTCAGCCTGACCTTGGGGCCTAGCAGGGTTCTGGAGCAGGTCATTGTGAGTGGGATCACATGGCCCAAAAGGGATATGCAGAGGATCAGACCCAGCCAGAGTGGGTTTAGGAAAGGAAGGTTCTGCCTGAGCAATGTGATGTCCTTTGAGGAGAGGATGACCCACCTCAGGGCTGAGGGAAAAGCCATGGATGGAGTCTCCCTGGACTTGAGCAAAGCCTTTGTCTCTGACAGCACAATCTTGAAAAACCATCAACCCAGGGCTTGGGCACGGGCAATCTTTGCTGAGTTAAGAACTGTTGAGAATGGGCCCATCCAGTGGTGGGGAATGGTGCCATATCTTGGTGGCTTCCAGTCACTAGCGGTGTCCTGTGGTCCCAGTCCTATTCAGTGCCTGTCCTGCTGATGTGGCCAAGGGCATTGAGTGTACCCTCAGTAGTAAATTTGTGACACCACGGAGGGTGGGAGTGTCAGCATGCTGATCGTTAGGAAGGCTCTGTGAGGGGATGGGGACAGGCTGGATTGATGGTGCGAGGCCAGTGGAATGAAGTTTCAGAAAGACCAAGGACTGCGTCTTGCCCTCATATCATATCAGTCTCTTGCACTGCTCCAGGCTGGGAGCAGATTTGCTGGAAAGCTGTCTAGAAGAAAAGGTAGACAGGGACTGAACATGAACTAAGTAGAGCCCAGATGCACAAGAATTCCAGTGTCTTCCTGGCCTGTGTCAGGCATGGTTTTATTTCCCTCTGATTGCCTTCAGTATCAGAAAGTTCAGACCAAAATTCTAAAAATTTTATGTTGAATTTGAAGGTCATTTGACCTTGTTCCATGCTGCCAAATGGTCAGACACTTCAGTGATTCTATCATTTAGTAGTTACCGTCCCATACAGTCTGCAGTCACCTCTGTAAGACCAAATTTTGACCCAAGAATGATCTTCTAGAAACTACTTGGCACATAATTTCTGCTTGTAAATAATAAATACAATACTACTGGGTGGAACTACTTAGAGAAGTAAGCTCTGAAATTGATAATAAGTGTTTGCAATTTCACACTTAAATCTTTGTAAGACTGAATATGTCATTCACACTAGAAAACCATCTACTCTGGGGGCTGAGTGATATAAGTGCAAAGCAGAGTATGCTTGGTGTTGTTCTTTTCCAGAAGGCTTCAATTTACTACTTCTTCTGGGAAAAAAAGAGCATTTTAAAATGCACAAAAAAATTGTGGACTCCCATCTCCTATTGACATCTGTGAAAGTCACCATGTAAGTAGGATGATTTACTTAATAGCCATATTTTACTTGATTCTTTATCAATCAGCTCCATTAAGTCTTTAAAAACATTTTTCCTCTTACAATTAATTCTGGCCAAAAAAAAAAAAAAAGGCCATGGCATTTCAGTACTTCAGTCACTACCTCTCAAAATACCAAAGTTGCATTAATGTAAGCTCCACTGTTTTCAGCCATTATTACAGAACACCAAAATTTATTTCTATAAGGTTGCTAGGCAGTAAAACCACCTTGAAAGAAATGAACTATCTGTGTGAAAGCATGTACAACAAAGTTATTGATGAAATACTAAATAAAAAAAAGAATACATGAGAGCTAAATCTGGAGATATTTACTGGCGCTGCACTATTATATTCCGGCAACACTGACATTTCCGTCTGCAGTTTCCAACAGCCATTGTGATATAATTTAAGTCCCAAAATCAAAACTGTCAGTGCTTTTGGACCCATGAGATGGGAGAAAAGTTGATTTCAAAGCAGCATTTTTCTTTCCTCCATCTTTCTGTGTCTCACAAGTACACTGTAACTTTCACACACATTTCCTCCTGAAAAAAAAGATTTCTTCACTACCTTTGATACAAAACTGTAGAACCACAAGAGCTATTTAGGTGTAAAGGGACATTTAGAATTCATAGAATGGCTTTGGTTGGAAGGGACATTCAAGATCATGTAGTTCCAACCCCTGAATTCATCAGTTGCATCTTTTCCAGATTCTTGTGCAAAGTGTGGCCAGTTTTAAGCAGGATTTGACCTTGAAACCAGAAGTTCAGAAGTTCAGAAGGGTTATAAATCACATAAGCACTGTCTGTTACAAATCTCGTAAGTCCCATAAGTTCTTTCTCCTTTTGACATACTGACTTTTTCCTCCTGTCTGTGCAGTGTCTATGGAAATTTTCATTCTGGGCAAAGCAGGCAGGAGAAGGGTTTGCCATCTATGCTGCATCTCAGCCTCTAATTTATATACATTTACTATAAGACGTGTTAAAAAACCAAAATCTCTTTTCCCCAAGCCAATGAGTTCCCATAGTTCTTTTTTAGAACTTGAGCTAAGGGATCACTTTTGATATCTAGTATAATATCTGAAAATAAATCCACTAAAACTTGGTTGAAAGGTCAATAGAAGACTATTTTGAATACAACAGTATTTTTTTATGCAAGGAAATATTTAAAAAATGGAAAATATAGAAAGTTTTATTTTTATTATTGTTGTGACATCTCAAATTGAAATTCTTTACTGAAAGCCAAACATTGAAAAAAGAGTTTAATACTAATGTTTAAAGTTAAATAAAACTTTAATTTCTAATAAATAATATCCATTAACAAGATTCATAATAAACGCAAGGCCCAAGGTGTGGGGCTAGTCTAGAATGCAATCTTTGGGAATTTTGTCTCTTAATGTGTCCTCAGGTCATATTTATAGATTTTTAGGTCCTCAGCTGGTTTAATGTTCCATGGAAGTCAGTGGAAAAAAGCATGATGATGATTCCGTGAAGACAGTTCTACCTTTGGCTCTTGTTATTTAAATAAAACTTTAAAAAGTGAGGGAAGCAATGAACAATTTATTTGGGGTTTTTAATAACCCCATGAGTTGAAGGTGTAAATCTTCTAAAGGGAAGACATCCCCTCATGCAAGATGCAGTTTAAAATGAACAAAAACTTGGCGTCAGTTTGAGCTCAAAGTGCTGCATATACATTTTCTGGATACAGCTGAGCAGATAAACCCAGCTCCTGCGGAAATGAATAGGAGCTGGCACATGAGTACCTCTAAGAATCCACACCACTGCCTGTGATAAAACATCTGGTTTATCATCGGCAGCAGAACCAGTAGAATTAAGTAGTTAATACTTCAAAGCGATACAAAATGTAACTGTAAATTCAACAGAGCTTTCTGCTGGAGACCATGTAAGGACACCATAATAACAGCAAATTGATTCACCTAAACCTTTGTTTTGCATTTGCTGTAAGACAGGATTTTCAGTAAACTACTCCAGCTCTCCTGTGTTAATAATAACTACCTCACTGGCTGCTGAATGAGCCACACTTACAGACACGAGGAAAAAAAAAAAAAAAAAAAAAGAGAAGAAGAGAAATGCTGCAGACATGAAGGAATGTATTCCTTCTTAGAGCTCCCATGTGTTGCAGCTTTATAAAGATATAGAATTTGGGTCAATTTAATACAGTAGATCCATGTAGTGCCTTAATGCTATTTTTTTTTCTCCTTTACAGCCTGATGAGATATAAGCGATTGAAAAAACACTCCATTAAAACCAAGTAAATGCATTTCCTCCTGGCTTTACTCTTTCTGCTCCCTAAAATGACCCTGACTGGTTTCAGTCTCATGGGAGAATTAACTGCCCAGGTTTTATAAAGCTCATTACACCAGACACTGCCACTGCTGTGGTTAATGAAAACTTCTCTTTGCACAATCACCTCCGTAAGGATGGCATGTCACTTGCATAATAGCTCCAGACTCACAGGAAACCTGTGACGATGTCTTTTCCCAAAGTCAACAAGCTCAAGGATCCTCCACATCAGCTGCTTGACAGAGTTCAAGAAGTTTGGACTATGCTTTCAGACACATGGTTTGATTTCTGCGGTTGTCCTGTGCAGAGCCAGGAGAATGGTTGTGTTTGAAGGTCCCTGTAGGACCCTTCTAACTTAGGTAATTCTATGCTTCCATCTGAGCCCATATATGCACACATACACAATCCCTGCACATACATACAGTGTTTTCCTTTTTACCAGCTACCATTGCACACATGCTTCTGTCCATCTTCCTTTTTGTCCATGCTTCTGTCCATCTTTCATCAGGCATTTGCAAAGATGAAGACTGCAGGTTTTTTTTTTACTTTCATGGCACTCCTTAGCCACCTTTCCCTGTTTGAAAAGGCCACTGCCTTTGTAATGGTACCATTAGAATTTCATGCTGGCAGATTATTTCCCTTTTCCAGCTCTTGCTGGTTACTTCTGAGCCATTCCTGCAGCACTCAGTTCCTTGATGAGCTGTGAGTGGAGCAGTTGCAATCTAGCTTGTAACTGTGATCAAAATTGCAGCATTTCTGAGGTTTTACAGATTTCACACAAATATTGATAGATGTAAAAATAAAATAAAAAAAAGTTGAACTGTAAGCTTCACATTTCATGATGTTTTTCTTCTAGTAATAAAACCACTTACCTGCATATGAAAGGAGGTAAATTCCTTTTCTCAGAAATGCAGAAATGTTCTTCTTTGAGTCTCAAAATCCCAAAATACATTCGATGGAAGGCTGAAAAAAAAAAAAAAAAGCAGAAATCTCAATCTTTGCTGCAAAATATTGCCCTAATGTAAAACTGTTCCACTCTGCTGTCATAGAAGACAGAGACAGGACAGGTTAGATGCTAATTCCCCACATATGAGGAAGATGGAGATTGCTGTGACAACATTCGCAACAAGCTCTGCTCAGTTTTGTCATCTTGTAGTTTATTATTTCTCTTTATGTTATGCAGTGCAATCTTTTTTTTTAAATGGGGTTCCTACATCATGCAGAATCTGCCCCATTGCAGGTAAGACCAACACGCCTCATCGTCTGCATTCTCTGCTCCATCACTGCAGTCAAAAGGCAAAGCAAGGCAGGATGAGAGGGAGGAGATCTTTTCTGTATCTCTGCCAGCTATAATAAAATGTGACCCGTCTATCCTCACTATTGGGTGATAACAAGGTGCATGTAGATCTTCATCTTTTCACTTTCTGCTGCAGAGGGCATTGGCTTCACAGCTGTATATCAGGCGAGGTGCAGGGCTTGACTCTTTCTACCCCCCTGCTGTGCCCTTCTGCAATTCATATCAATCACTTCAAGTATCCATAGAACCAGTTAGCTGCTCCAGATGCTGCCAAAGCAAATGAGTCATGGGCAAAATTAGGGACATTTGGTCACAGGCTTGTATGAGCATGACACCATATGGTGTGGGATGTCCCTTGGGTCAGTCAGGGTCAGTTTTCCCAGCTGTGTCCCCTCCCAGCTCCTTGTGCACTCCTGGCCTCCTCTTTGGTGGGGTGGGGTGAGCAGCAGAAAAGCCTTTGGCTTTGCTCAGCAATAACAAAAATACTCCCATGTTATCAGCAATGTTTTGGTCACACAACTAAAACACAGCCCATCCCAGCTACTATGAAGAACATTAAGTCTATTCCATCCAAAACCAGTGCACCTGGCCACATGTGTTTGGAAGTCATTAGTTTAAATAGACATACATTTATTTAGAATAAAAGCACCATGCCTGGGATGGAGCAGCAATCAGGAGCTACGCATTGGCCCCTCTGTCACAAGCTTTCTGCAGGCATATTAGTTCAGTTTGTAAAACAGCCATCAAGCAGCAATAAATGCAAGCAAAGCAGTAAATTATTTTTTATCAAATATAAAAGGAGGAGCTTTGTGAAAACATCTCTGTACCTGATACCCCTCTCTCGTCTCAAGCTTTAAACTTCAAACAGACTATCTGGATTTCCCCAGATCAGTCTGGATGATGAACTGCAGGTGGGGAAAATAAAACATCTAATTACAATATTTGCTTTGTAAAGGATTTACCAGCTTTCTTTAGATGGCAAACAATGGCTCAGCTCCTGGAAGGAACCCTGTGACCCTTTCATTTATGACCCAGATCTGCTGACAAAATCAGGATTGACAGAGAAACAGGTATTTTGTATGTCCACAGATGTGAGAATCAAGCCTCGATTCCAATTAGATATTTTTTTTTCTCTTTGCATCACACCTGTCAGACTGAGCATACTGACTGAAGCCATCTTTTCAGACTTCACAGAAAGGTGAGGAAAATAGTTGGCTTTGTCACACTCACCAGTTAACCAGTGTTCCATGTTATCTATTAATGTTAATCTGTCATGTCCATCCCCAGATGTGAATTTCTGAAAATTCACTGATCCTGGTGGTGCTTCCTCCAGATTTCTCAGCTAAGCTGCTGGAATAGTGGGGGAAATACATGCCATAAATTAAATTGCAGTGAATACTAGGCCAGGACTTTGGGAGTTTGCCCAGGTCTATCAGAATATTTATGAAGCACAAAGATGTTCAATAGTTCTCAGTGTTTATATATATTACCACCGAGTCCAACATTCTGGATTCAAGCATAAGCATGGGATGTGTTTTCCTATAGCCAAGGAGATAATGACTCCAACTGGAAACATGAAATCAGCTCACAGGGCCAGATGCTCAGCTGCAGTAAAGTAAGGTCCCTCCGAATGACAGAGTTATGCTGTTCTGTATTTCAGGACTTTAATGTTTGTTAGTATAACATGATAACAGCAAGTGTCTCTGGGCAGCTGGCATAAATTATAGTAGTTTCAACTTTCACAGGATCTGTCTTATGATGTAGTTTTTCTCTAACTCACTGTACAAATGCACTGCAACTGAACAGAGGTAAACAGGAGTTTATCCTGCTTCCCATTTTGCCAGTGATAAAACCTTCCTCTC
The DNA here is from genome assembly GCF_049639895.1 of Pseudopodoces humilis. NCBI lineage: Eukaryota > Metazoa > Chordata > Aves > Passeriformes > Paridae > Pseudopodoces > Pseudopodoces humilis. The sequence continues at coordinate 6,766,174 of NC_142200.1, forward strand.
ACAAACCTTCCTCTCACACCCTGGGTAACTGATATAGCTAAAAGTAGCATTGGAAACAGAAAATCTCTTTATTGTCTAGTTCCAGGAAGAGTTTGCAAAGCCAGCATAGTAAAAAAAAAATAGAAGCAACAACAAAACCATCAAAAAGCAACAACAGCAACAACAACAAAAAAGAAACATCCCAGGTTTTAACTTGTAAACTGAGCACATCTCATATGTAATTAGGGAACTAAAATAAATTAACTTTATAACCTAAGGGTGACATTCTTAAAGATTATAAATCTGCCTGAGATCTGCTGAAAAGATGAAGACTATCCCAGAAGAGATTAACATTTTCCTCCCTTTCATATGGAAATATTTAAAAACAGGAACACACTGTTTTGTCTTGGAAAAAGGTTGATCAGCAAGCTAACAGTTCTTCCATTCTCTTCATTTCCTGCTCAAAATCCTAATCTCAGAAGAGTATGAATCCACGAAGTTGTGTGGTTTAAGTGGTTACGAAATTAATGTTACACTCTGACACCCTGAATACCATCCATTTGCTTACCTTTTCTTCAATATAATAGGAAATTACAAGCCCTGAGCAAGTCATTAATCTCTGATGATTATGAATTAGCTGACCTCAGGCCACAGAGAAAGGCAGCACGTTCTAGCAGACCACAAGGTCTTTTAGTCAACAGAAATACTGTAATGTTCTGATCTGTAGCTGGACATTTCTGCTAGCTTAGGAGTCAGGTGTTTCATCTTTCCAAAAAAGAAATGTTCACCTAAGGAAAAAAAAGAGGACATCTCTTCCTACACTTCGCAAAGCAATGCTATTTGCTAGAGGCTATCTGTGCAATCAGAGCTTTTTTTTGTCTCCTGCTGACAGACATAATAATACTTTCTAATGCAGGAAATGCTAAGACATCCCATTCCAGGTATAATGGAGCACGGACTAAATCAAATACTGAGTGTTCCACCATATAAATTCCTGTCTGCTTACAGAAAACAAGTATGGAATTGCCAACATTTCCCTGAATCCCTACAGGGACAACAGCAACGACATCTTCACAGGAGAAGGAAGTATCTCCATCCTCCCCTCCTTTCTACTGCTTCTTCTCACTGCTTCTTCTTAATGCTTCTACAACTTGCACCTTTAACAGCCCTTTCACTACAAAATCCTCCCTTCAGAGTTTGGAAGTGACCAAAGAAATAAAACCTGAGTCTTAAGCAGCCCTGCAGGTTTAATCCATTTAGAGGACTAAAATCTACCCCCTGTCCATCTACTCATATTTTATTAATCTCAGTTAATGAATGTGTTTCTGTGTCTCACAGGCCAGGCTGCTGCAGCTGGCACAGCTCGCGCAGTGCGTGGGAGGAATTGTTGAGGATCTGAGAAGGGCTGGGCCAGGCTGGGCTGTCAGAGCCGGCACATCAAAGGCCCATCTGCCAAACCTTCCTGAGGGACATTGGTGAACAAACACAGGGCAAAGGGGGAAAAGGGGTTTTCCTCTGGCGTTGCCTTTTGTGGGGATTTCTTGGCCTTTTATAGAGGATTTAAGGAGAAATGAGTGTCCTTACTTGAGGGAAATGTGGAAAAGTTTGAAACACAGTATTCATTGCAAAGGTGAGGAGTAAGACTGTGAGTGCTCTTCTTTCAGAAAAAAACCTTGAAAACCCCCTCATGGCCCAGGAGATGTGAAGTGGGCTGGATACGCCTCCTCCCTCCTAATTCTTCCAGACAGAGTGGAGGAGAGATTAAATTTACTGTGTGGTTGCTCTAAAAGTGTGGGACACTGAGATGCCCTTAAGATGTCAGAAGTTGACTGTGTGGTATATTGTGGGCAGACACATGGAAAAGATGAATCAGTTCCACTGAAGAAGCTGTGTAATGGCAAAATAAGTTTATTCTGCTTTGCTGAGAGGCCAGAAACTTTGTAAAGGCTGGATGCACTGGTTCAGGGTCAGTGTCCTGCTGCCGGGGGCACACAGTTGGCTGATGTCCCAGCACAGACAGAGTGTCCTGGAATTTGCCTGTAATGTGGTGTGGAAAAATATACCATAAGGGATTCGTCTCCAGGGATGTCAATATACACAGCAATGAACCTGCTGGAGGCATCACTAGAGGCTGGTTAAGAGTGGAATTTCTTACAACAGCTGCTAATTTGATGTGGTTTAAACTTCTGCCTTCCAAAAATCCGTAGTTTCCATGTATTTTAGCAGTTGTCATCGTGTGCAGCTTTTTAAATGTAGCTTTGAACGTGCTTTTGAAACTTTGGCTCTCTTACTATTTAATCTGATTTTGCAAGGTCACAGAATGGGTCTGTCTCAGGTCAAAGATACCATGACTTCATTTTGGGAAGCACAGGAAGTACAAGGAGGTTGGAAAGAAGTGATGTTCAATATTTCTGCATCATTAAACTATGACAAAAAGGAAATGTGACTTCTGCACCATAACCTCAGCCAGGTTTTGACACCATTTTTAATAATCATCCATCAGTAGTGAGAGGGCCTTAGTGAAATTAGTTGGTTTTATCCATCAAATTTTAAGTAGACCAGTGTTAAGGCATGAAAGCAACAATCTAATTCAGGAGAAACTATCCCTGAGTAAAAAGCATAGCAGATAGGCCAGAACAAAAATCAGGTGGGTCTTTTTACCTGTTTTCTGTAACAGGTTTGAAAAACAAGCCCACATGAAGAATAGTCTCAGTGGACTTCAGGTCAAGGAGATCGGGACACAACTTCAGGACTACAAATTTGGTACATTTTGCTCATGCTCAAGTCACATTAAATGTTTGTCAACATGTATGTGATACCAATAGGAGCAGAAATGGAGCCCTGTGGACAGTGAGGAGCCTTTACCAAAATTATTATGTTACTTACTGCAAATTTCTTATGGTAATTCCTCTTCACAGAGGAGTGTTAAAGACTGCCTGAAACAGACATAGGGTTTCAAGTACCCATTTTCTAGACATCCTGCCATCATGTAGGATGTGCCCCTCAGGTAGGACCTTATCAGGTCACTGGCATAATGTTAGAGGGCAAAATACAAGAGGTTTTAAATACTTTCTACTTTCAGAGATGAAGGTGCCCTAAAGAAAGATTGTCCATCCCTTCTCTCCAGCCTATCCCTTAAGTTATCAATCTGAACCAAAATACCTTTTCCCTTGATAGAATAGGTTGCTCTTAAGAAAGAGATAGTATTTAAACACATCTCCTGATAAAGAGGTTCCTACTGGCTCTCAGTTACTTTCAGTCTTTCCCTTCTCCAGTGTGTCATTCCAGCTCCTCTGGTCAGCTTTTGCAAGAATTAATGGGACCATGCTCTAAGTGGGAACAGTGCAATGAGTAAAATCAAATTAATAAGCGAGACATGGAATTGTAACAACATTGAAACAGGAAGCAAAGGGAACTCATGAACATTGAAGATTGACTGCTCACTATGGATCTCCACTGGGTCTGCAACTTCAGCTGTGGCACCTCAAGAAGGAAGTCACTCTTTGATCACCTCTCCCCAAAGTTATAATGCAGCTACTTCAATCTGTGGCAGCTTCACACAACTTGCTCATCCTAAACCTATTGCTGCAAGACCCCAAGCTCAGATGGAGTACTCAGCAATTCAGCTAGTTAATGCTAATTTTAGGCAGTTGTTCCTGTGTATCCTAGAGAATGGAGTGACTATTTATTAGCCTTGGTGTATACTTCGAAAACAGATACAAATTAAAACTCTTTTAAAATGCAAAATGTTATTTGCCTACGTGCTGCTTTCATTGAGCAAACAGAAGTTAAGGGCAAGGATGAAAGCCACTGCTGTACATAGGCTGCATGAGAATGAGATCTGAAATCCAGCTGCTGCAGTGCCAGTCCTGCCAGCCTGCCTGGCTGGAGCCCCATTCCTGGCAAGGTGGTCTTGATCAACAGTGTGCCAGGTACAGACTGAGCAATGCAGTCCACAGTGTTTCCCTATAAAATTCAGGTATTGATTGAAAACTTCGTTGTTTGATATGGTGGTGTGGATCCCAGGGAACATGGATTCCTTTGTAACATGCCAATTTGACACAGTAGTGCCTGTGATTTCATCACTCCATATCCTGGCTCTAAGGAAAGATGAGAAGTAGCTTCTGCTGCATGGGAGGAATGCTATTTCCATTCCAGGAAAAGAGAGTGGTGATCTTAGTGTTGCTGGATTTCACCTCAATTCCTAGAAGTAAAAAAGGGTTGATAGCTCTGTCCCCTCATCTGTGGCACAGTGAGTGTAGAATTCCAGTGACTTCTTGAATCAAAGCCCATGAGTCTCACAAACTTCTATTAAGCCAGGTTTGAGTCAAGGAACCAGCAAAACAGGTAACTGCATGAAGGTGTTCTGCTCTTACCATCAATGCTCAGGTTAGAAAAAAGGTGTGCCAAACAACTGAAACAGCAAGAGCAAACAAGATTTTCCACAAAGCCACAGCCTGCTCCTCTTATCCTTTTTTTCCCAGAGAGCGCACCTGATTGCAGGCAATAGCAATGCCAGGCAAGGAAGATAAATGAGCTATAAAATCCCTGGCATGCAGCTCGTGAGGTGGGTGGAAGTTTGGAAATGTGCTTGATGAGCCTCTGAGTATGGCAAGACCTATAGAAAAAGAGGCAGAAGCAGTTACCAGGGCGGGTGAATGGGGGTTTGGAGTGACAGGCTTATGTAAGAGATACAGTGGGGATAATTTTGATGAGGAACAGAACAAAGCCTGGAAATGATGGTGGCCCCTACCTGTAAAAGAGTGCAAAGAAGAAGTCACAAAGGGTAATGAAATAACAGAATGAGATGTGATTCCTAACCTGAAAATATCATTAAGGCTGTTGGCCTGGGAACTGAGAGGGAGTGTCTTCCCTATTCCCCTTCCATAAAGGAGAAAGTCAGCAATGATCAGAGATTCAAGTAATGGTACCAGAAACAAAAGGCTACACCACCCAAGGAAGACACAAGACATCTTTGGAGGTTATAAATTAAATTAAATCAAATAAATTCATGAACCTGAAAAAGTTCTCCAGCAAGTGCCTATGCCACAGGGAGGCAGTTGCAGGGATGCCCAGTAACTTCTTCACAGCACATGACAAAGTGGCCTTCCAGAGTGACACACTTGAGGCAAGCTCACTGCCACTTGCCTCTCTTACCACAGCCCAAAGTGTTTGTGTTTTCCAGTGTACCCCTGTTTGGATATACAGCCCTTCCAATGTCAGACAAGCTTTGGAAAAGACCAGCAGAGGAGCTGCCTCACAACCTTCAAGTCTCCCTTGCAGCAATTATTTCTCTTCTGGAAAGACAATAAGGTGTGACTCATATTAGCAGGGAACACATCAAAGGACCACTTCTTTTTCTGTTTAGGTGGGGACAATTACCCTGTGTGAGAGCAGAAAGAAGAATCATATGTGATATAAATCCAACCCACAAAGTGTGTTAGCTCAGCGTTGTACCCAAGGTAACCATCTTTGCTAAGTTTTTGCCACCAACACAACTCACAGCCTCCATCCCAGAGTGAGCTTCAGCCCAAGCTGTTTGAAAGTCTGCCAGAACTCGTTCCCACCTGCCTGTGTGTGAACATGGCACAGAGAAAGCTTCCTACGCAGAGTCCACCTGAAGTTTGGGGAAATGAAGGCTGTAGTTGGGAGTATTCTTTCCCATAACTTTATCTCATATTTATGAGAAAGTGAAATCTGGGAAGATGCCATGGGTAAAATAACAACATTTCATGTTTAAAAATTTTCTGGACTGTAAGTAGCTGTAAATAGAATTGCTTACTTTTTTTCTAGTCCCACCAAGAATTAACTGACTCCTTCACACAGACTTAGTTTTTGTTTAGGAGTTTTTTGATGGAAGATGATGGAGGAAGAGATAAAGGAATTATCTTTTATCTGTCTGGTAGTTATTGGTCAGAACAGGTAAAACTTATTTTAGAATTTTCTAAGAGTAAACGATATTCATCCCATTCACATGATCTACTGTCAGATACAGCAAGTATGAAATTTCAAAGAACAAAAATATCACATCACTATTAGAAACAATATTCACCAATTCAAAATAAAACCCTTCAGTCTTGCTTAAAAGTCAGATACTAAATACCACTGTGAAGCAGAAGTCTCATTACAACATGATTCTTTTTAACATCCTGGTTTTGTTTCTTCCCTGATTTGTATACGTGCAGTGTTTGCTTGTTTATAATGTCAACAGATAGAGCTCCTCAGGGAAAAGAATGCGGAAAATGCTCCAAATCTGGCACATGAAATCTTCCACACACATATGAATCTAGTTAGCCCTATGAGGCAGGAATTTTCTCATGTGCTGAGGACCATGAGCTGCCTCAATACTTTGAGAGGAGACTTGGAAGCCATTCTCTGACCTAAGAGAATAATTCATTCAAATTATTACTTTCTCCTCACCTTTATTCCTTCATCATAATTTCTGCCTCTGTCTGGTGATCATAAAACTTCTCCAAGTTCACCCTGTCAATCTCAAAAGAAAAAACATTCCACTCACTAACCAGAAAAGCAGAGAAGTCAGTGGGGCATTTTTTGAGGGGAAAACCCCTTCCTGAGCAGATGCCCAGAGGAATAGAATTACACAGATCTTATTTACTAAAGTGATGGTTATGTGCATGAAAATGCAGTAGTAGAGCAAAACTAATTTACCAGTTAGCACTAGTCTTGTTTCTTACTCTGGATTCTACAGAGGAAAATGTACTCTCGTTGAAGAAATTGTTTCTCAATGTGCAGCTAAGAGCCCTGGTGCCTCTCAGGAAAAGGGAGTGCACTATGGAGAGGGAGAGGACTATGAAACTGATGTAAAAATGGTATTTGTAGATGCATTTTTACTCATGTCAACTTTGTGAGCCATTTAGTTTCACCACAAACCCTTTTTCACTGCTTTACTGGCAATTATCTAAGTAGCAGCAATACTTCAAATCTCTAGGACAGGGAGCAACAATCTACATGACCAAAACTAAGCTCAGACATTGACCTCAGTGCCAGTTAATTCCCACTGGACACAGGGAGAGGCAAAGCTCTGGGTGAGGCTTATACCCTCTGCCTGCACTGTAGGTCACAGAGATTTCACTTGTTAATAAAGGTTCCTTCAGAAGATGATGAAGACCAGGGAATCAAGCTAAACATACACATATTTTCTTATCCTTCTCTCACCTATTATTATCCTTCTATTGGGAGCCTGGTACTTTCCCCAGACTGACACCTCCCTAACCATCACTTTATCCTGGCACTCTGTTTCACCACCCTGGCAGAAATGCCTTTCTCTTCTGAGGCAGGATGGTGGGATAAAGGCCATGAAATTACTGATTTAAAATAAGGGAAATTTCAAAGGTCCCATATGTCTCCCTCTGTCTTTTCCTCCCCTGTTCTATCACAGCTAGGCCTGCATGTTCCATCAACTTCTCTGATCTGATGTTGAAAAAGGTTGGAGGTTTCTCCTGGAAAGAGCTTCAAGGCATTCACTGAACACATTTTACCTCCCTGAGAGTGGCAGAGCAGTTCCTGAAACATCAGAGAAGAGTATTTAAGCTGTTTCTATGGCTGACCAAGACCTGTTGGATAAATCAGATGTGATAGTAAAGACCCTTTGTATTCCCACAACATTTTCTGACCTGGACATGAAAACCTTGGATCCTTGGAAAGATCATCCTTATGATTATGTCCTGATGGATTTTTGAATGTAAAGTTTCCTCTGCTCTCAACCATGATCTATAAATTCCTTTCACCTCACTTCTGCTCACTAAGCATGGCAAAGAAGGGCAAGAACAGATCAGATACCACAACCTTGATTAAGGCTTCTGATGACCAACAAGAACTCCATAAATATATCTGACATTTGGAACATTTCTTTATTTACTGCTAAACTTCAAAAACGTTCTTTGTTTCTGTCACAGTGCTTGTGTGTCCCTTCTCTTGCTATCCCTGTTCTTTACAGTAAGCACAGACCCAGCAATTTACCCAGTAGTGCCTAGAATTGCTCTCCACAAAAGGAGGCTGCATTTCACCTTTGTGTGGTTTGCTTTAATCAGAGACTTCAGCATGAAAGCCGACGTACACCTCCCTTGAAGCTCACAGATGTACTGGGAAACTCATTCCATTCAATTCTGTGAACATCCACTGTGGCTCAGGGCTGCGGTCAAGCATCCTTAATGAAAAGCTGTTTGTGCAATACATTTCCTGCTGATCACGAAGAACACCTCCTTGGAAAATAAACACGTTAAAATAAAAATCCCAGGAAGCTTTCAAGTTTATAGACTCTTCCATGGTAACTGAACTTTGAAAACTAAAAACTTCATCTCAAAGCAGCCAGAAGACTCAAGTAAATGATGACTGAGAAGTGTCTCTGATAAGACATAACTGTTTGTGTTGAGCAGCTTGTTCATTTTTCAACTGCAGAATAGTTTCCAAGCATGGTAAAAGAAAAAAGCTTTTCCATTTTACTTTCTCTCTTCTCTCATGCCTTTCAGTAACCCATATCACAACTCCATGACTCCAAATAGGACCAGCACTAAGTTCCTCAGAGCTGTGTCAACTTTCTACACCAGTTTCATGCATATGGGCTATTGAACTTTTTGCTTAGCCAAGGAGAAAGGATGTGATACACACTCATCTGAGTGTACTCACTTGAAGTTTCATTGAAATGGAAAAATTATCGTATGTGCAGCGACAAACAGAAATCTTCTTCAGTTCTTTACAAGCCTTGCAATTTGCCTGGGGTGACAGTGCTAGAACAGCTCTCTGTCACGACATCCTCAGGAAAATGCAGTGCAATGATGCAAAAGGACCATGGATTTTGGCAATCAGGTCATGTTAAAACGTGGCATCTCTAGTACCCTCTCACTGGTGAAACTTGTTCTATCTTCACTCTCAGTTTTAGTGAGAATATATCTTTTTCGTCTTCAAGTCTCTCTAAGTTACCAGAGGCCATCTGAAAGCATAAGAGAAAGTTCTTCTAATGAAACAATTTCAAAACTCGAGTCATGACTTTCAAAATACACTAAAAAGTGGTGTCATAAAGCTAAAAGCAAGGGCTATGTGTCAGAAAGTTCATAAACTTTTGTTCCAAGGTCTCCACTGTGAAATATTGCCTGGAGACTGGAAAAACTCATGCACTCTTATAAATATATCCTCTTACTGCCAGTACTAAGGATATACATAAAAGGATAAATGCTCCTGGGTACTTTAGACAATAGCATAGAAAAAGCTGGTCAAAATGAGCAGTAATATCTTTAACAACTGGTTTTCCTAGCCCAGGCTTCATAGCTGGTTTTTCAGATACAGAATAATTTTCAAATTCTTCACTTAAATGATGTAAAAAAATTTCATTAGGAGAAAAGGAGGAAGAAAGGACAGACTTTGAGAATAATATTGCCACTAAAAAGCATGAGAGGGTCAACCTGCTACACTTTGTGAGGTGTCTGTGAGGAGCCTGGCCATTGAGAGCTGGACTGCACGGAGTAGAAATTGCTGCTGTGCAGGGACAAGTGGGGAGACATCACTATCCTTGCACTCAGCTGTGTGCCCATAGCTGTGATGGGACTGAGCATGTACTCCTCACCATCTTACCAACAGCTCTGCACTCAGTACCTGCTTTTCTTGCTGTTAGGAAAAAAAGTTTATTTCCAGACTTCTTTCAAACTTTTCTGGATTGGACTTGGTCTTAATTTGCACTTTCTCAGACGTGCATATGTTACTACTTGCACAGCTGGGAGAAGGGCTTGGAGCTTTCTTTGTTTAGGTTTGCTTTTGGTTTTATTTATAATTTTACACTCCTTAGGCTTTGGCTATTTAAAATTCTGCTGCAAACTCACTTTGTTCTTCCTTGTTGCCAACAAAAAGAGAACTTGAATGTCAACCAGAAACACCACAGACAGTGTTTGGCTTGCTTGACTCCTTGCAAGGTTTGGTTTGAAGGGAGGAAGGAAACAGTTGGACTGCAATTACCAACCTCTGGCAAGTTTTGTGTTTTGCTTTCCTCAACTCCTAAAAATGTAACTTCTGAGAGAAGTAATTTAGCTGAGAGCTTTAGATCTGTAGAGCTCTTTCACTCCAAACACAAATCTCAGTATTTAATAGATTGGGTGGGGTTCGATCTGCAGAGAACTAATTGAAGGAGCTGCAAATACAGACATTCAACCCTGATTAATTAGAAGAGCAAAAAAGAACATTCTAATTCCATTTCCAAATCAAACCAGTTGCACCACAATTATCTCAAGTACCTCAGAGATGGTTGAGCTCATGTTTAGTCCCTCCCTCCCTTTCCTCAGGGAAGAATGGGTAGCCTTGTGCACAAGGAGAATCAAAATGCTTTGAGCTTTTTATTTGCAAAGTTCTTTGTCTCCCCCAATAATACAGTATTTTAAAAAGACATTGTTTATATTTTGCAGTTTTCAAAGGTGCTTCATATACATGTTCAATAGTGTTCAGCTCATGGAGACTTCCTACTTCCCTGGAAATTTACCCACTTTTTAAAATAGCTAGAAAGGATAAGTTCTGCAAAACTGATTTTGGTAGATGTTTTGAAGATGGGATGCTTCAGAAGTCCATGTGGCAATTTCTGCTTTCCTCAGCTTTCCAAATGATCAGGGTAACAGCATATATGGGGTCTCCAAAGCTAGAAAACCCAGTTTTTATCTGTAACTAGAAAAAGTCTCCTCTCCTGGAGATTTGTCTTATTCCTTGAACAATTCCCATGTCTGCCTGTTTTCTACAGCTGGAAGATTTTGGTGCTGCTTTGCTGGTTTAACATTTAACATTTCTGATATATGACAAAACAACATTGGGTTCCCTCTTGACCACACAGTCCTTCCACGTCTTCTCATTCTGGGTTCATGTCCATCCACCATCAATACGCAATTGTCTTTGCAGCAGACAGCAGCTGTTTTAGCAAGGCTACAAACAATACAGAAAAGCTCTGGAAAAGAAGAAAAGAGATTTCCTAGTTTGTAACTGCAACAGGAACTTCAGGCCAAAGGCAAGAAACGGACCATTGTTTTCTAGGTAGCTCTGCAAGCCAGTGTTCAAACAACCACAACTGGCCAGGACCTCTCATTTTGTATCTCAATTGGAAGACAGCTGTTCCATTTTCTAAATGGGAAGATAGTTCACCTTGATCCTGGCTTCAGCTGCTGCAGCTTTTTACCATTAAATATAATTTAAAATAAATTATCATCATGGGGAGAAGACAGAGAGTGTTTGAACAAAACAAGCCATTAATTTTCTACACAAAAGAGAACAATTCTCATCCCAGAGACACTGCTGTGCTGTTGTCTGAAACACAATATTCACCTGAAATTGGAAAAACCATTTGGGAAGTAATTCAAGTTCCTCTAAAGGGACGATGCATTGCACACAGGCAGTGGTGGAGGGATTCAGTGCCCACAACTCTGTTAACTGTGTGTAATGAATTAGAAGCATCTTCTTTTACTAGGTCCTAATTGCAACACTTTTTCCCAACAGTTCATTTGCAAACACCCCAGGTGCTCCACCTCTTTAACTCACCATCTACAAGCTTCAATTTGCTCATTCTGCTCCAATGGCATCCCCACCAGCGTGACCCTTTTGTCTTGCAGCTCACTCATGATCTAAAGTCAGGAAAATGTCTGTCTGTCTTTCCAAGAAAGCGTCTGTCTCTGACACAAGACCACCAAAAAATGAGGACTCCCACATTCAGGGTGTTATGACTGATGTGTCAATGACTCTCTACATGTCCCATGGCATGGCCAGTGTTTTAGGACAGATGCTCATCAAAGTAAAGGCCAAGATAGGGAATGCATCCTTGCCTAAGACATAGATACTCATAGAGCTTTCCACATTCTGTATCTAGCATGAAAGGAAATAAAGGGGGCTGGAAGCTTAGAGGTGATCCTTGTGAACAAGTTTGCCCAGTATTTCACCTCTCTAGTGCCTCTAACTCTGGATAAGAACAGCCTCCTTCCCCACACAAGGATGGCTGAACACCCCACCTCCACCCAGTGCAGTCACAAGCTGATGGGGCTCCATGCCAGCTTCTTGTAAATAACATGCAGACATGATGCACAAACTCCTCCCTGCCAGCTGTAGACTGTGAAGTGCCATTTCTTGGCATCCCTTTTCTGAGTTTAGTTTGGGAAACCATCCAAAACTGTCCATCAAGTGCCACGGGAGTGAAAGATATAACCCAAGATTGTAGTGTAAACACAAACTATATAAAGTAAAACCAGATTTTTATTTTGATTTACCTCTGTATCTCCAAACAATAGAAGATTAAACTGAGTTTCATTTTTGTGATTGCATGTGATCAAAACTTTTGTGTTCCCTGAAATGCTGACATAAACCTGTAATTTTTAAAAATCAGAATACACTATATTCAGAGTGATAGATGAACTTCTACTACAGCATTGTTTGCAATTTACTCCTAAAAAAAATTCCAGGTTTATTTTGCCCACTGAATATCAATCAAGCCCAGAAGGAGAAAAAGGAAGTAGGATGGATGAGGGAGCAATTGGAGTAACGAGCCTTTCTACTGTAATTTCAGTAACAGATGAGATTGCATCTGCTCCTTTGCTGGATCCTAAGCAGGCACAGGGAAAAGACAGCTCCTATAGAGTCAAGCATAAACACTGGGTTTGTGCACATGAAGACAGCAATAGAGAGAAGGCAGCATGTGAAAGACAAATTCTAACAGCTAGCTTTGGATCTGTCTTAGATTTCAGAAACACGTTAAATATAAACTTACTGAAATGCTTTCCGCCCAACCCCAGTTTCACTTCAATAGGCTCTCCACTAACAGCTTGGCTGTAAAGGTTTTTTTTCCAAACCACCTTAATAATTTTTAATTTAAGACAAGGTATATTTAGTGAAGTTAATTATAAAATAATGAGCAGTCTTTTTGTGGCTTAGGAAAGGGTTTATTTTGGTTTAGGTTAAATCAGCATGGAACAGATTCAAACTATATTGAAATAAGACATTATTAAATCAGAATAGACACCTACACTGGGGTTCATACAGACATAATTAAAAAGAGCTGTACATGGCTACAGTCTCATGTGCTCCAATCATCTGTGTTGTATTGATCTAACAACAGCAGCATAACATGATACAGCCCGAAACATGAGAGGCACAACGCTTATCGAAAGGTTACATCAGAGGATCTAATTCCCTGGGTGAACATTTGTCTCCCTGTTGTTTGTTTGTTTTTAACTACCCCTTACCTCCAAAATTATTATGAGCACCAAACCCATGTGAAGCAAAACTGTACTTGAGCACCCCTCACGGACTAGAGCGAGGTGACAGAACAGACACACAGGACAGCACAGACACACAGAAGGACACCAGAGTGCTGTGGAAGTGGTGGTGTCCCCATCATCACTCAGCTAATCACAGAGTGCTGTGAAAATGCTCTCCCTTTCTCCCACCACCACACCTCCCATGGCTTCATTCTATTGAATTATACTGTATTTTGTCTCCCAGACACTTGGACAAGAATTAGTGCTGCCTCATTGCACCTATGTGCTTAGCCAAGCCATCTCAGTATTTCCAAGGTCACTGTCTACACTCTTCTATGGTTGTTGATCCTTTGGTTTGTCTTTTGAGAAGCAGGGGAAATAAACTTCCAAAGATGATATAAAGGACAAAAACCAGCAAAACCCAAAATACACGTCATTTTTATATAATAAAATAGATGGAGGTCAGTTAACCTTGGCTGAAATGCACCACCACTGTTCACACACACACACAAAAAAAAAACAAAACCAAAAAACCAACCAACCAAACAACCAAACAAAAAAACAAACAAACAAACAAAAAAACCAAAAAACAAACTCCAAACAACACATATAACTCCACCTTATACTTGGTGGTGGTGGATTTGTTAGGCTTTTTTTTCTTTTATCCACAATGCAGACAAGGACACCTGCTAGAGAAACTTTCCCTTCCCAAAGTCAGTGACTGCATCAGTTTAGCCTGAGTAAGCTTCTGCTGTCTCATCCCATTCATTTGCACAACCACCTCTATCCTCACAGCAATAATGAGCTGCAACTGACCTGCTGGTAGGTGATGGAACAACTTGGATTTGTACATTGAGCAAAAACTGCTTTTCTTTTTTTCGTGTTTCTTTCCCCTACCCCATCCTATGCAGATAAAATTGCACTGATTCACCAACCAATTGCCCTTCATGGTTGGCATTCAAAATCACAAGGTTACCCCTGCTATTCTTTCTGTCTTCTGCTTTTAGCCTTGCAAAAATCCACAGGAGCTGCATCATCCTGAGCTGGTCATTGAGTGGTGGTGGAAATCATTTGCCATGAGGTCTTTAAAACATTTGACAGTTGTTAGCTGGTTGGATGTCTGGTGTTTATGACTGTGGTGAGTTTACCCTAGCCAGCAATCCAGTCACTCACTCATTCCCTTCCTCTCCAGCAGGACACAAGGGAGAGAATCTCAAGTAAAAAGGCTGAAAACTTAAGGAATCAAACAGTTCAATAAATGAAACAGAGCTGTGCTCAGGAAAAGTGAAACAAGCAAAGCATTCATTACTTCCATGGAGTGGCAGATGTCCAACCTCTTACTAGAAAGCTGAGTTTCATCACATGTAATGGATACTTGAGAAGACAAATGTCACAACCATGAATATTCTCATCTTCCTTCTTATTTCCCCCAGTTTTATTGATGATCTTAATGTCATAAGGTCTGGAATATCCCTTCTATCAGTCAGGGTCAGCTGTCCTGGCTGTGTCCCTTCTTTACTCCTTGTTCCACCCCAACCTCTTAGTTGGTGAGGTGGGATAAGGAGCAGAAAAGGCCTTGGCTCTGTGTGAGCCTTGCTGAGAAGTAATGAAACCATCCCTGTGTTACCAACACTCTTTTGGTCACAAATCAAACTCAGGCTGACATTCCAGCCAGAACCAGTACAGCAACCATGTTTGTATCTCTTTCCTTTTTTGTTTCTCATCTCAGTTCATCTCAATTTTGTATGATCTCAATTTCATCTCAATTTTGTATTTCAGCTGTTTTGAGCAAGGTCTGTCTTTATCTGATATTTACTTGCAGATGACGTACACAGTACAAAAAGCGGACAGTGGCAGAAAAAAACATTAAAAAAAAAAAAAAAGTAGTTAGGAGAGGCATGAGTTACTCTCCTTTATTTATTTATTTTACTGTATTTTGTTTTTAGTGCATGCAGAAATGTTTGTTAAGATGGGGAACAATGTTGTATTAGGTGATATAGAAATGCTTACTAAGGAAAAGCCTGTACCTCTATGCAATTTTAATCTAAGTACACAACAGCAGAAAGGTGAACACAGCAAGCCATTGTGCAGAAGCTCTGCAGTCTCAGTTCGTCGCCTGACTCAGTGATCCATGCTGCCTCTGCTTTCAGCAGTGAGGTAACCTCTGTCTTTCCCTAAAGACGCCAGTTTTCACACTTATTTTCCAAAGGTCTTTGTTATCTGGAGATAGGGTCTGGAAGCTATTTCTATAGAAGTCACCAGAATGGAGAACTCTGCTTGAGAAGCATTTAAATGTCAGGTGCTTCTCCTAAAAGAAAATAAGACACTATATTTGAAAGAATCTTTGAGGAGTTTTATTTATCGTCAGCCTTGTCAGCTAAATGAAGACCTATTTATAAATATTTTCAAGAAGTTCCATGAACTCTACTAGCAGATAACAAATCTTGTCTCTTTTTTCCCCTGGAGATGTAATTTTATTTCTTTTTCCCTGAAGCAGGAAAAATCCCTTTAAACTTGAGAAAAAGTTGGTTGATAATAATGAAATGGGGAAAATAGATTTTTTTCAGTAGCAGAAGTGTAGCACATTGGCTGAGTTTCTCCATGGGTGCTGACTGAAGATTTACCTGAAAAAAAAGGAAGACCAGAAGCAAGTAAAATACTTAAAACCACATTTGGAGCTTTAATCATGTAAACAGCCTCCTCCAAGCCTTGGAGTCATCATCCTGCACTTCTGAAGATAATTAGAGTTTTATTATGCTGAAGGAAATTGAGAATAAACAATGATTTAGGGATACTGCCTGCACATTGGGAATCAGATGTATTTCTTCCTCCTGGCTCTGTAACCTCAGTCAACTCGCTGCATCTCTTGGCTTTGCACCTCTGAAAATGGAACCAGTGAGCTCTTCCTTCCTTCTCTGGAAGGAGTCTTTCCAGAGGAAAAATAGTGTGCCAATCTCCATGGCCACTCAGGCCTCAACTTCTGTTATAAAACAACCTGTAATAACTTTCAGTACCTGTAATGCAGAATTTAGACCTTTAGTACCTGAGCTGAGACCATCATTTCCTTTTGTATGAGCTGTCAAGAAGCTGTCAAGGCAACCTACTGCAGAGCAAAACTCTCTGCCAGTGACAGTTTCCTGGATCATCCCACCTACCTATCCCTCCGCCCCTATCCAGGTTCTACTCCTGCTGTTACATTTCTGGGGTTTATTTAGCAGCTAGACAAGAAATGGGACTGTGCTTGTGGGCAATTTCAGAACAGAGGAAATAATACTAAAGGGAGGCACAATAACTATCTGCAGATACAGAGAAAGAATGTTGCACCAGAGGACAGGAAGCAATTATTATCATTAGTCAGCAATGATAGAGAAAGAAGTAATTAAACTTCAGCTGCGTCAGGGAAAATTTTAGACACAATATTAGAGAAAACAGCTGAAAAAAAGACATGGCTGTGCAGCCAAGGAAAGTGGTGGTGTCACTCTGGTATTCAAAGTCACATTTCATGAATGCCTTTCTCTAAAGAGGCTAAGAACACACTATGCCTAACTCAGCATTCTTGGGGGCTGAGATGGGAAAACGTTTCTATCCACAGGAGTAGCAAAACATGCTTAAATCCCATTCACATACTCTGAAAAGCCAAAGAATTTAAGCAGAGCTGGATCTACTGAAGGGCACTGGATGTCAAGGGAGTAGATGTGAATCCTCCTCAGGCACCAATATTTTTCCCAGTACGGGAAGACTGGTGAGTATCTGCTACAATGAGCCTTCACCTCCAGTGGATGCTTGTGGAGCCAGACTGCCTGCTCCTACCCAGACTGTCACCATACAGTTGAGACTTCCCCATGACTAGCAGGAGGTCACAGAACAAAGGGAACACAGCCCCCATCCCAGCACAGTGTGAGCACAGGAGGGAGGGAGCAGATGTTCCCTGTGGCTGTGACAGGAGAGAGGAGCTTGATCTCGAGAGCAGTAGGGGACACTCTTTCCTTTCTACCACTCTGCTTTAGCCTTGCAGAAGGAATTACCCTTGAGGGTTACTCCAAGCAGAAAACATGTTTATATATTCTGAATTCTCTCTAGAAGGTCCTCTATCCTCAGGAAAAATGCATGAAAGAGAAGGTCAAGTCCTCTTCCCCTCCTCCCTGTCCTCATCCTACCTAAAGCCCAGGCAAGGGTAGGTCACAGCTTTTCTGTTTTGAGTTCCCTTCCCATCTTGCAGATGAGGTGGAACACAAAGTACAAGGAACTAGAGTTAGTATTTAGAGTAAAATAAGAAAGAAGAAGAGAGAGAGCATGTAGGCCTAATGGCACGGTTTCTACTGCTCTACTGTCTCCACATTTCATTCATTTTGCTAATCCTCTGGAGAAATGGCTCACTGGCAGGCAGAATCTTGAAGTAGCCATTTAAATTTGCTTGATGGCCCCCAAGGCAAGTCAATTTTCAGTCTGACTGGCTTTAATCCCAGCAGAGAGCCCTGCCATGCCATTACATGGCACAGCAGGAGTAAGACTGGGGAGGCAATCACATTACAGTACCATTCCATTTAGCCATAATCTGTAAGAATCTCATGAAAGCATCAACCATTATTATGACTCCTGATGTCCTTCAGGCAAAGTCTTTGTGGGGAAAAGGAAGAGAAAAAAAATAAATGTCCACCTGTCAAAAGGAGACAGGCACTTTCATTCAAGGGAAAGGGAGGTGAAATGTAAAAGTGACACAATATTATTTAAACATCCTATTACTTAAATTACAGTTCATCTATATAAAACTGAGCTATAGGACCTTAGTCTGTCAGCTAGATCGATGTACCCGCCGTGGTCATAGAGATGCAACGAGCTGAGGAAGCATTTGGGAGACAGAATTTGCTGTAAAAGCTTCCAGCTTCAGTCCATCATGCCTGGTGTCCTTCCCACGGCCCTAAATAGCTGCAGGAAGCGATACTGTGGAGGGGCACAGGATGGCTTTTCCTCAGCCCATTGCTGCTACATTCACATCCAGAGGCTTGAGGCAACTTTAGCATATCCACAGCTGGTTTGGGGCCAACAGCTTTATGTAGAATTGTATTTAAAAATCTCTGGCACGTGACTCCCTGACCTCTCACGGCAGATGCAGGCCGATTGCACTCTGTGTGTGGAAATAGCTGGCATCAGTGGCTGAAAATCTGCACAGCTACTCACTAAAAGGCCGGTTCCAAGATAGAGTGTAGATGAACTGGACAGAGTATTTGGAGAATTGCTCCTATTTCCACACCTGCTTTGGATGTTCGGTAAATCAAGTCAGATTTTTGGCCTCTGTTTCTCTGTAAATGCAAATTCCTGCCCACATGTGTAAGTGGACTGGCAAATGCAAACAGACACAAATGGAATCATGGATACAACATGTCATCTCACCACGAGGTAAGGGAAAACTGTCCATTTCTTTGGACTTTTTCTCCCTTTTTTCATCATTTTGTGAACTGGCTCAAGGAATATCAAAGAGGCAAGTAGAAGTAATGAATCTCAATTTGGGATGATGGTACACAGAGGGAAACCAGCAGGATCCAAAGAAAGGGCACCTGGAGTGCATCCATGAAGATGAGTGTTTTGCAGAGATGCAGGACAGGGCCAGGGAGAAGCAAGGATGACACAGTGGCAGTACTGAAAGCATTATACATTGGCATTCAGCCTGTAGGAGAGGATGCCAGGAATGGCTGTATTTCTTAGGAGGGCATGGATCCAGGAGATGATGTGTAGTACTCGTGAAGCTGCTGACAGCAGTCCAGGGCATCTGAATTGTGCTGGGACTCCTGATTCTTAGGGTAGGACGTACATGGAGCACCACAGCAGGAAGCCTAGGCATACCAGAGGGGTAGTGCTGGGGATGCTGAGGCACAGTTGCAGTGGCTGTTGGTGGCCTGGGGTCCAGGGGAGCTCAGTCAGAGCACTGAGTTCACATGGAGGACAGGGCACCACTCCCTCAGTACCACACACAGGGACCTGGGTGCTGCAACAGATATCTCTGGCAAGAAAACAACCAAGCAAGGAAAGGCTTGGGTAACTGGGAGAATTTGAGAGAGCTGGAGTGCAGATCTGCCTCACAAGGAAAAGGTGTTAAGCTTCCAAAACAAACTGGAAAAAGTCACAAAAGGCTCTCCTAAACTGCAGATCCAGTTTCTGCAGTGGACTCAGGAGTGATAAACAAAAGGTAGAGGAGGAGGTGATGTTGCCCTGCAGGAGGGCAGAAGTAATAACTCATAAACAAACAATGGAATGGTGTCAGATGAAAAACAGATGAGTAAGAAGGTGCTTGCAATAATGTTTTTGGTTTACCTACTCACTGAAAGGATACAGAGGAGGCCAAAGGGGCCTACCCCACAGACACTTGTATGGATTTTGTTTGCCTGCTTCGAACAGGTCATGATGTGTTTGACCTGCCCAGGAAACTGAGAAACAGGACAGCACACCTTCTGTGAAAAGTTCAGTCATGCAGACACAGGGAAAAAGCAAAATAAGAACCTGGATGGATGCAATACTGTTCAGCAGCTCATTGATAAGGCGGCTGTGCAGGGCTTTTCTGTGTATAACAAAAAATATACATATATATGTAACCAGAGATTTATGGGGAGAAGGGGCACGGAGACTTTCACCCCCCTGCTGTATTTTAATGTGGCACTCGATGACTTGTAATGGAAAAGATCTATTGTTTCTCCAGTAGCAATAAAGTAAGGTTAAAACAAACTCAAACATAAATTTTGCAAACAACCCCATATAAACACAGCTGTTCAATGAACTCATAGGACTGGCTGCTAGCTGAGGACTGCCCCCTAATGTTATCATTTCATGGAAATGTCCTTTACAATGTCTTTTGTTAATAAAACACCATTACCATGTAGGAGAGTGGAGAAAAAAAAAATGTTTTGAGTTTAGGCTAAATTTAACCTAACACTGACATTAACAGTGGTTAAGATGTGGTTTTGGCTTAGCTGCCTTCAAAGTCAGTTATTTTCTACATCATCAAATAGCTGATGTTTTCCAAGACTTTTAGAAACTTTTTTTTTTTTTTTTTTTAGATAAAGCTATAAAGCTTGCTGTGGTTAGATGAACTTGCTTGGAAAGCATAGCTGGGAATTAGTTCATAAGCACCTCTTTTTTTGTGAGCGAAATCAGCCTGAATGTCCAGTATCTGGAACAGATAGATCCTGCTCCCAGCCTTACAAACCTTCTGATGCTTCTCAGAGCCTCTGGAAAACTGAATTTCAAAAGGAAAAGGACATCCTTGGGGTTTCTGGTGCCTTCAGCCTCCTAGAAAAATGGTAGTCTCACTTTTTCAAAGATTTTCATATCATATGCATACATAAAATTAATTTTCCGTACTATTTTAAAATACCATTTTAGACAATTTGTATAGATATCCAGGCACATTTTCCTGTGTGGATCCTAGAGATACAGCATCATGGGGAATAACTAATAAAGCTAAATATTGGTTTTGCCCTCATGTCTTTTTGTTTAGGATGAACTGATGAGCTCCATGGCCTCATGGTGCTGGAGAGCACTCTGGCATGCTGAGCCCAGTGCAGGACTTTAAAACAACAGGAAGGTGCATTTCTCATCACTCTCCACAACATTCATTGCTTTCCAGGCTTTTGCAAGCACTTCTTCATTTTTTTTTCCCCTGATGGCACCAGTCTTAACCTTTTATCCTGCTCTACTGGTGATTCTCTCCCAAGATTCTCACCCTCTCTGTTCCCCTTGAGAGCAGAGTCCCCACCTGGCAGCACACCCCGTCAGGCTCTGTGCAGGATGTGCTGTGCACAGGAGCAGGGCTTTCAGGTCAAACTGTGGCACGGCTGCCTTGCAAGAAGGCACCAAGTGACAGATCTTGCTCATGGCCCAGGCACTTATTTTCCTGATGGCAGCTGGCTCTGACTCACCTTTCCTGAGTCACTCTTCCTGACACTGTCGTACTTACCTGACAGCATTAAGTCCCCCACTGTCACTTTACCAAATCCTTCCACTGTCATTTGCCTGGGACAGAACAATTTTCTTTGGGGGGCTATTTTTCATTCTTCCTCTTCTTATTGCTGCTTGACAGGAAGCCATCTCCTGTTGTTCTGTTCCAAAATGTCACCTGTCTGTGGATTTGCAGTCCCAATTTGCCTCCCTTCTTCCCACAGCCTGCTGTTTTGCCTGACTTTAAAATGGCAGCCCAGCAGACATTATAGAATCATTTATTTATTTATTATTCTGCACAGCAAAATGAAGAAAAAAAATATATTATATATATATACATATACAAACACACACACATATATACACACATATATATGCGGAAAATGAGCATCTGATGTGGGAATAGGAAGAAGTTTTGGGACAGACCCTCATGGTTTGAATTAAGAAGTATAAAAGCAGAAGGAACCATTGAGGTGATGACTAGGTAGCTAGATATGGTAGTTTTTATTTAAGAGCTCTGCCTATAACAGCTTAAATACAAGTGCCTTTATGCAGATGTGAGGTTTGCTGCCATTTCAGAATGGATAAGACTATGTGCTCTAAATTACTGCAGGAAACAGAAGCACAAATAGCACTGTCTTCTGCATCTGGACAGATTCCCTTTTTATTGTCACCTGCCTGACAGCCAGGCTGCTGCTGCTTACTAAAACCTGTCTGTAACTGAAATCCCCAGGGTAATAAGCTCCCTGTGAAACAGGTTCCTAAGTGGAAAAATCTGCACATCTCCAGATTAAATCAATAACAATTAAGAATTCTTTGAAATCTAATTGGAAAAGCAGCTATTTTGATCAGCACCATGATGTTATCTGGAAATTGTATTTTGTTTATCTACAGCAGAATGTTCTCTTCTTTGTGGGATTGGTTTGCCAGACTCAGACACATCCTTTGATCTCTGAGATGATACAGTGAACTGAAACATGGGGGCAATCAGAGGGATTATCACGGGATGGGGAAATCATTTGATCTATTTTTAAAAGTAATTTTTATGAATAACTTTGGGGGTTGGTTATCATTAAGAAAGGAAGAGACGTCTCTCCCATCTTTAGCAGTGTTATATTTCTCTGAAGAAGACTGATTCATGTCGTTAATAATACTTAGCATTTATATAGTGCTTTCTAACTTCAAAGCACTCTACAAATATTGCTCACTAATACTGCACACAAAACTTCTATGTTTCTACTTTCAAGGAGGGATGAGTCTATTTGATGTCTCTCATATTCCTGTGGACGGTTTTCTGTTCAGGGCCCTCTTTAGCTGCCTTGGGTTAACTGGGACAGAAAACCCCAGTGAGAGAAGGAAACAGACTATAGTTCTGGTCAAGAATACAGTGAGGCTCTTGCAAGCACATCATCTGAAAAATCTCATGCTCATTTTCACAAGGTCTCCTACACCTTGCAAGGACTATCCTACCAAGTTAACTGAGTTCCTAGTGCTTATTGTAAGGACAGAATCATAGTCTGAAGATCTCTAGCAATAACAATGCTCAACAAAAAAAAGAAAGGTCATAAGAACTCAAGAACAGAAGACACACTGTGCTTTGTGTGAGCCTATCCAATATTCGAAACAAAACAAAACTGAAACCTTTGAATGAACTTAAAACTCTAAAAGGTTGGTGAGGTATTTTTTTTTTTTTTACCCTTGAACCTAGTTTCCTTATAGTACACATTCATGCCAACAAATAGCAGATGGTGATGGCAGATATGTACTAAAGCAGCTAAAACTGTTTCTTTGCAGGAGCATCTATCATGCTGATAGGGCTGAACAGTCTGTACTGGCAGCAATGTCTGGTCCACGCCAGGAAGGAAAGATCAAAACCTTTCTCAAGATTTCCCTGGATGTTATTTCAAGTGGCTCTACAAACAAAGGTAGATTCTCTCCTGTGGTGCCTGGGCACTGCTCAAGGCAGGAATGCTGCTGTGTTAGCCATGTGTCTGCTCTGAAAGGGTGGCTTGGAACAAGCCAGCATCGGGGATAGAAAGGAGGGAACCTGGGTTCATGGTGCTCCCCTGCTCTGGCAGGGGTCCTCCCTCTCGTGGGGAGTTGAAAGCAGCTTTGCTGCCCTGACAGCTGCAGAGCCCAGCTAACCCAGAGCTTCTGCTTGGGCTTACTGTGGTGCAACCTTTCCTCCTTTCCAGAAAGATCTCCTAAGAGGTTTCTGAGTCTTCAGGTCTTTGGCTTCTGTCTGGTTTACTGCAGTCAGCAGTGACAATGTTTCTTGCAGCACAGCAATTTGTTTACTAGGAGCTGGCATAAGACACATTTTGGAAAGGGTGCTAATCTGTCATGGATAAGAAAGAACTAAGGGAAGCTTAAATGTCCAAGGAGCTCATCAAGGATCACAGTTGCCCTGGCCTTGAGGACATCATTCCATCTGTGCCAGGATATTAAAGAGATACCTTTGAGGGGTTTTCAGATGCTAATATTTATCATCCCAGTCTCTCAAAACTTCAAATGGCACAGACCTTGCCCTTCCCAGTCATTTTCCTTCTCCAAATACTTTGGCTCAAGACTACAGGGTAGGATTATTTTACAGGAAAAGCAGGTGTTCTGAGAGTCACAAGACCTGAGCTCTGAGCAGATCTGTCTCTGGTCTGTGGTCTCAGGCCAGTTACTGAGCGCCTGGTATTGGGGGAAGCTGGACACCCACATCTCCCACTGGCTCCAGAGAAAGCACTGCTTAGTACCTTGGAACCAGAAATCCTCGACTTTGATGGATTCTTTGAAGTCTGTAATGAAAAGATGTGATTTCTCATACCTACCTCCATGGGGTATTGTGCCACTTCACTGATATTCATATGGCACTGTCAGATGTAGACACTAAGAAAGAAACTACAGTAACCCCGTTATGTTCCTCTCAGTGCTGGTGTAGCACAAAGCTTTGGCTTTGAGGAATTGCCCAGATTTTTCTCTACAACCCTCCAGGCACCTCAGCAAGCTGATCTCTCATATTTGACAGAGAGAGCTGGATTTCTCCAGGCATCCTGGCTGGTGATTTACATGGCCTTTTTTGTAGTGATACTCATTTTCCCCTATTCACAATTCCTGCTGATGAGCTAATTTGGAGTTAACTCTTGCTCATAGGTTCAGTCTCTTGTCCAGTCACTTTGCACTCTTTTATCTGATTGCTGAAGTGGAAACTGGGCCTTGCTCTTAGGCGGAAGAAGTCATGAACCAGCAGCAAATCCTGGCATGCATGTCCAAGCTTTGAAAAATGCAAGTGTGTTGGGCTCTAATAGAAGAGAAGGCAGATCCTGTGCCTGCAGGGAGCTCAGCCAGATCCAGCATTTTTCATAGATGCCCCATGCCTTCATCAGTATGCAGATCCATCTGCGCTGCTGAGATATCTGCATAGCACAGACAGGGAGTGGGGGAATACATTTATAAATAGGATCACTTCATCTTTCCCTTTCCTGCTGTCCCCACTCTCCTGTATTCCCTACTGATGGAGGTACTTCTCTGCTGAGAGCTGCCAGTCCCACCCTGCCTTCATACCTGCTCTCATGTCACCAAACTCTTTCTTCTTTGCATTGCAAATGAAGGAGCAGGGGGTGAGAGGAATGGATGGATGGAGAGGGAGGGATAGGCTCCAGTGGCTGCTAGAACTCTTAAAATAACTTTTACCATTCAATTAACAACGACAGGTACTAGAAATTGTAAGAGTCTGGCATTAGAGTGCCTGTCTACTATTTGTAAAAGGTGGGGGTTTAATTCAATAGCTAAATTCTTTGAAAGGTTGCACACTATCAGCCTACCTCCATAGCACAGCAGCCTGCACCAAAATACTTCAGAACACCAAGTACAGCTCACTCTTCCTGCTCACTGTGCTAGAAGGTTGTTAAATGTTGTATGGTCACAGAGAAATTAAACATTGCTCCTACTCATGCTTACTCACAAGAGAAGCTGTTGGAGCTGGAGTCACACTGAATGCAGCAATCATGTTAGTACATCACAGTAACAGTTCCCTGGAAGAAAAACACAAGAAAAAAAACAACTACATGAGACAGAGCTCTTTTGCAATTGGGTTGAAGTTTTTTCTCCTGGAATCTCACTGTGATTTTCTAGAAGTCAGAATTCCAGAATCTCAATTTTCTTTTCCTGTGCCGTAACACATGAAAAATCTCTAGTGAAGTTGCCCCATGAACTATTGTGGCTTGGCTCCATGGCCTCCATGTGTGTTTTTTCTTTCCTCAAGCTCACTCCAACCATCCTTTGATAAACAGATTTGTCCTTATTTTTTCTGATTGTAGATGTAGAAACTTGGCCTTCTGGCATTGGAGAACCCAATCCAAACTTCTTGGGAGAGACCAATATCCTTCAGAAAGTTTTAAAAAGTCACGTTTTCCATTTTAATTTTTTCTTATTAAGGAAGTAATAGAGGAAGTTCTACAAATTCCATCATCTTACACTGAGGATGCAAATGTTCACAGATACGGAAGCAATGCTTTTAAAAAGCTACTTTTGAACAAAAGATGAAAAGGATGCTGAAGTAATTTAGCCTCTAGATAGATGACTGACAGATTTGTCAAAAACCAAAAGGTCACAGGAAACAGTTAGGGCACTTTCCCCTGGAAAATAGATGTCCTTGTAATTGTAACACATAATTCAAAGAAGTGTGTACACATTAACCCACACAGCCGTGAAAGCAAGGGAGGAAAGGAAGGGTCACACGGACACAAGTGTGGAGAAACTTCATGGATTGATAGTACAGTGCTGAGCAGGTGGCAATGACAGTTCAGTGACACATCTGTCCCTGGATCCTGTTATAATTCAATGAGGAAAACCTGCTCTGAAAGGCTCTGAGAACAACTTTTGTGTAAGATGAGACTGTCTCCTTTGGGAGACAAGTCCATCTCCCAGGACCTTCACAAGTGTCCAGTGGGACAGATCAGCAGACCTTTTTTCTCAACTACTGTCTCCCAAAATGTCCATGCAGAAACTGTTCCCACTGGCAAACAGCTGCTGACCTCAGCAAGGAGTCTGGGACAGCAAGGTGAGCTTGCATCAAACAGGGAGACAGTCCATTACCGAAATTATTCCCCCAACAGAGAGGGACACAAATTTCCCCTCACAGACAATCTAACTCAAATATAATGCTTCAGAACAGCATTTTCTAACCAGCAGAGAAAGCTCAATGAGACACTGTCCTCAAGGTGGCCTTGCACGCCATCCTTGGATGTCGACTGCCCAAAACTGTTCTGGATGGGGTTATCTGGAAGAAAACAGATGCACCTCCTGGTTTCCAGCCCAGGAAAGAAAGAGACAGCATGCGCAAGTGAGGTAAGAAGGGACAAGCAAAGGCACACATGAAGGGACAGTTAGATGGGAGGGAGAAGAAATCTGGGGGAAGAGGATGGGATAGGCAAGCAATCACAGGAATAGGAGGTAATAACAAAAATGCTATACTGGAGGACTCAGAGGAAAATTTAATAAAAGGGAACCCACTGGTTTGTTGTACCATAGCTCATTTCATAGCTCATGTACCATAGCTTCATCCCTCCTGCACTCTTGTGTGTCTGCACTGTTACATCCCTGTTTGTGTCTGTGTTTCCTTCACCTTGGCTGAAGGAAGTCACCTCAGCAGCCCAGCTGACCGTGAGCTAACCAAAGGACATCTGCAAGGCTCTGTATCTGGGCACTGCATCAGAAAAGGTGCTGCACTCTGGGTAGACAAAGGGCTGAGTGAGTATAAACTCAGGGTATGTACTGAACACCCCTACAGCGTGTGCTAGCATGACAAACGCTTCCAAGAGGAGCCAGCTTTTGCTCCATATGTGTTTGCAGAGTACCCAAACTGCGTTTGCATGGATTTACATCCAGGAAAACCCAAGAGTAAGTATGGCAGTCTGGGGCATTTGCACTACAGGCTGACACTTCCAGGATGCAACAGATGGGGCTGGCTGCCCATACACTCCACAGCCTGTGTGTGCTCACTTCTGACAAACCCTGATGGGAAAATGGAGTCCTGTGTCAGGACCAAGCACACAGAGAGCTGCTGCAGTATTTGATAATGCTTTGCATTGAAAAGTGCTTGTGGACATATGAAGTCATAGAAAATAAAGGCTTTGAGTCTTCAGATATTGAAACTCGGACATCTGCAGTGCAGAACTGTGGCAGTTTTCCCAGCTGACACTTGGCTCTGGAACAGCAATTCATTCCATCAGCACTATTGCTACTCTGGTGGTTCTGCCCATGCACTTTCTCAAGCATCAAACTCCAGCACAGACACACCCTGACACTATCCCTATGAGGCAAAGCAGCAATGATACAAAGATTTAGTTGGTAACAGGCTGTCAGGTCTAAGCAGAACTTTAAGACTTGCTGACACACTGCTTTAAGTCTACCAGTACATTTTCTGGTTGGTAGCCAGATCTCACAACTTTGTAGTTGTCACTGTAAGATAGACCCTACAGATCAATCACCTTGCTTGGCAATGTCATATCAGATTGGGATGACAGTGGATTTCATCAGAACCTGGCGTGGGTGCTTTTGTCAGTTACTTCACATATGGAAAATCTCATCTATTTTTGCCAAAATTTCATGTGGATGATATGGGAAGGGATGAGGAGGTGTAGAAGGGGAGAGGTGTGATAGCAGTGTCAGTCTGTCCCATTTCTGACATTTGAAAACAAGGGATTTTCATTTCCTATTCCGTGCTTAGTCCTGACCAAAATATTAAAATTGGAAGTCTGAGCCAAGATGTTGTGTTCTGAAAAAAAGTATTTTATTTCTCCCTGAACTTTTCATTCAAGGAAATGATCAATATTTTTGTTGGGTTTCATTCTGACTTGAAACAAACCTGGACTTCAAAACCATATTCCTCCCTGAAACAAAGTTCTCATGGTGTCCTCCTGCAGTGCCAAACCAGCGTGGGCTCAGGAGGATGGCACTGCCAAGAGCACAGCTGCTGCCTCCCCTTTATGTCTTGGTCTCACCTTCTGTGTCAGAACATTAATTTTAATACTTGTATAACCACCTCTGAATATTTAATGGACTAAACTGAGGGGGGGTGTGTACAGATGTGAGATTTCTGTTATGCCAAAATCAGGTAAGGCAGAGAGAGGGTGTCAGAAGTCAGGGTAGCTGGAAAGCACCATGCCCACCACTAACTCTCCTCATTGCCACCTTGGCAATCCTGGGTTAAGCAGGGAAAGAATCCAGGGACATGTTAAACTCCAGGAAATTGAATAGAGTTTAAGGCAGGAGTAAGGGGAGAAGCAAGCAGACAGCCAAGAGGAATAACCTTGACTGATGAACAACAGGACGTGTGCTGTTCTTTCATGTGGAACAAAAGGCAAACACGAGACTTCTGCCTGAAAGTGTTCTTTCTGCCTGAAAAACACTTCTGATTGCACACTGCAGAGATAAAGTTAGAAGTCAAACACAAGCCCTCAGTCTTCTCTTTTACAACCACAATCAGACAAGAGAAAGAAGGGGATAAAAAATGCAAATATAAAGCCTTGCTAGAGGGATCTTAAATACAAGGAAGGGACTGTAGGCACTTTGTAATTTTCATGTCCTCTTGGGTGTTTTGGGTGTTTGGAAGGGAATTGCTGGAGGGAGAAACTATAAATCCATGAATTACTGAGCCTGTGTTGACTTAGACTATTCCAAGTACCTCCTTCCATATTTTTTTATTTTTTTGGAAGGATGTGTGTCATTGTTTGAAGTCAAACACTGAACAAAAATAGATATAAGCAAATCAAAAGATTTCAGCTGAGGAATGGCTAGGAGAGATTTTCCAGGAGTGCTGGTATACAACACTGCAAGTCTTTCAGAGCCATTCATGACCCGATGAGAATCGGTCACAGTGAGATAATCACAACACAATATTGCATTAACCAGAATAACCAATAGGCCAGACTGGACGTAGGAGGGATCTTGGTTCAGATTTTTTCTTGCTTCCTTGCAGCACTGGACTAAGACCTACCTCTAAGCTTAGTTTCCAGCTGATATCATTACTGTCTTGGCTTTTCTATATCTTTCTTTGTTTCTCTGGTAATGCTCAGAAATATTACCTGACGATCTGCTCCACTCAAGCATCTATGTCCTAGGGGAGCAGAAAAAAAAATAAAAAATAAGACATTTATGATGAATTTTAATTTCTGAAAGGAAAGCTGAAAATAATTCCCAACTAGCTGTAATCAAAGCACAAGTATAAATCACACATGATTCACAGTTCAGCATCCGGTGGGAGCTTCCTGGGAGGGACTGCTTCCCCAGGGCCCTGGTTTCAATGTGACACTGATGTGTTTGGCTTCTCTCCCACTTTCTGTAGAGCACAAGTAAGATTCCAGCCTCAAGACTACAAATTCACTTGGGATGTTGACATCTGCAATCAAACTGAATGGTTTAAAATGGTTCCTTTCATCCCCATAGAAATTCATTTATCCTAATCTGTGGTAGATGAGATACCTTTCCCTGTTTTGGCTATTACAAGAAAATAATAATAAAACTTTCATTTTTGTTTCTCCTTAAATTTTCTACATGTTTTGAGCTCTTATGGACTTGAGAATTCTCTGCTAATGCAGGCCCAGGAACATCTTTATATCTGTACCCAGAGATTTATTTTCCTTTCCTTCCACATTTCACTATGTGTCTCGGGTATTGTTCTACTTTCTCAGTTGCCAGTGACTAATTTAAATTGTCCCAATTTTCAACTCCCTCCTCGTAGCCTCCCCCAGTGATCCCAGAGGAATTTCCTGAGACACATCCTCTCCTTTCTCATACTCTGTCTCCCCACTCAATATCTAATAATTTATGCAAATTAATTCATCAGTATCAAAATAATATTGAAGGGAGAAGGAGGGTCTGACTGATCATACAAAATATGTGGACAGCTCTGGGAAAACAGTTTTTCTTTAAAAGTCTATATCCTGCAATTAATTCACCTCCTAAAAACTGCCTTAATCAAGCTTGTTCACATTAGCCAGTGATACTTAAACAATCTTAAGATAATAATTTTCAGGTGAACTGCATTTTCCAGGCAGTAACCATAAGTCACACCCTGCAGACCAAGCCTAGAAGACCATTTCTAATCCTTAAACTTATAATCATCTTCACTTTGATGAAGTGCTCCTTTAAAATGATACAATCCCTTAAAATGAGACTTTCCACAAGTGTGTTTCCACATGTTCATTGTAGTAGTATGAAAACAAAGACTGTTTGCTGATGAATCTTTGGTGTTTGCCAGCCCTGAAGCTGTGTAATTGCCAGAAAAGGGTTTCTCTGAGGCACCTGGGACACCACAATCCCTTTTCCCCATTGGCACCACTGCTATGACTATGAAGTTGTTTATTTATTACACAGAGGTTCATCTATTTCACTATCTCCTCTGGTAGTTTCAAGTTGTTCTGTATTCAGATTTTTATGCTGCAGATATATTGGTCTTGATGAATGCAGACAGGAATTTTATTTCATTATCTTAAAGTATTCAAATTACACATGCACAATAAATATTGACAGGGAGGTGAAAGGAAGACTTCACTGCATCTCACAGCAGAAGTTACAATGGCAGAGAGAAGTGTGTAGGGTGGTTGTGAAAGCACAGAAGAAAGCCTTGAGTCTTTGACTGGTGCACTGAGTGGGGACTGATGCTGCTAAACCCCTGAAGAATCATGCCCTGCATATGAGCCATCCTCTCCTTAGATCCATCTCCAAAATCCTCTGGGGGTGTAGGATCTTTTATGTTTCTGCACTCATTAGCAATACCAAGGGACGAGTAAGTAATTGCATAAATTCTCTTGCTATATTTTGGTACTGTTTCACTTTAATTGGTACCAGAAAATAAAAAGGAAAACACAAGATAATTCAGCCTAGAAAAGACCTCAGGAGCCCTGCAGTCCTACTCAAAGCACGGCTTTGGAATCAGGGGAGGTTGTTTGGAGCTTTATTGAGTCAAGCCTTAAAAACCTCCAGGGATGGAGAACGCACAACCTCTCTGGACAACTCCTGCTTCCAAAAGCTCACCTAGTCTCACATCTGGTACAGCTGCAGAAACCTTTTTTTGTTTCAGCTCATGGAAGCTACACATAGTCAAATAACATTTTCTAGTTGAGGACCCTAAGCAAGTTGTAGTCTACAAGCAGGCATTGCCTTCCAATGCTGGGTTTCCAAAAGTTGTGCTACTCCAAGCCCTGGGCATCCCCCTCTCCCTGATGTGTGCAAGGTCCTGCCTCACGTCCTGCTGTAAGTCTGCAGCCACACTTGGCTCAGATTTGCTGCCTATTTCATAGTCAGGAAAAGCCATGTGTCGAGAAGTTTGTGAAGTACCTGTTGGCAGTGTAAAGTCACTACAAAAGATGGGCATTTCCATTCACTGCCCTCAGTGCCATTCTCTGCATTACCTCTCTTGCTGTCTATGCAAACTTCAGCCCTAGTCTGCTCTTAATAGAGTGGACTTATGCCATATGGGATCCACAGTCAGCTCCTTAGTTGTCACTTGCTTTTATGGCCTCATCTTTTCTACTGTAGCTACTGAAATTTGCAGTTAATTCATAGATCTTGTTCCTAATTTTGATTCTGTTCTCTACAAGACCATCATTCCCTGCTTTTCAAAGCTTTTCTTCACTGTGTTCCGGGCTGGTGTGAATCAGATCAACTCCAAGAAGCTGCCAGGGGCAGCATCAGGGTTTGCATTTTTATGTGCAGCTCTGAAATCTGGCAATTAAGATGCCAACAGACAAAGTCCTGCCTCTGGCAGCCCCTTTGCCCTTCACAGCGAGACATCTGAGCTGCTCATCCATTAGGCTCCTCATCACTGCAGCCATCAGCATCACAGTTTATGGAAACTCACCACCAACTCTGCTTTCCTTAAAATTCTGCCCTGTGGTCCTGGTGCTGTTTGAAAAGTAGTTTAGTTATTGGTGAGTGGGATGAGGGTAAAGTAGGGCAGACTGGGGAAGGAGGAAGGGGGAAGTGAACTGGCAGTGATAACCTCATCAGCTTCTCAAGATAAGTCGCCTCCTCTCATCGCTCAGGGTCCCTAATCACAGAGGAGCACCAAAGGAAATGCAAAATTTCTTCACCAGAAATAACCCTTCCTTTGCAGCTGGCACAGCACTGCTGCCCATGTCCAAGTAACAAAGGTTTGTGTTATGACAATATTTCTCCTCTGTGAGGAAATTCAGTAATAAAATTTATTTTAGATTGATACATTATAAGGTAGATATTCTCACTGAAAGTAAATTTTCCTTTCGCCCCCAAAATACCTTTATCTGGGGTGATCCACAAACTCCATTTGAGACAGAAAATCAGCATTTTCTTTTCAACATCTTTATTATGTGCCATGAATGATTTTAATTCACTTCTGTTTCGTAAACCTTCCCTTTAGAAATTTTTGTTCCAAAAAGGGAGAAAAATGTGCCCTGGTATGACCAGCATTTTATGAGTTTCCTCCAAAATTAAATCCTCATTAGCTGATCCAATTTCTATAAATATTTTATCTTAATGGAATCATTTATTTCAAAAAGAACATAGTTCTACCACCCCATGTCTTTGGATTTTTCACTGAAGTAGTTTAAAGACGTTTGTTCCAGGCTGCTATAAGATATTTGTGGCTTTTGCTGTAACATTTTCATGGACCACTGAATGCCAGCCGCAGGTAAGTACGATGGGGAATGCCTCACTGGCCACATTTGCCACTCCAGCCTCCTCATCGTGTTATTTGCATAATAGGGGCGATATGAGCCGCTTTGATTTCCAACAGGTATCCAAACTTTGCTTGAAGTAGGAAGGTTTAATTTGTGTGAATTCTTAGAGCCTCATTCCCCACGCGGAGCCGCGCACAGCTCTGGCCACGTCGCTGTCGCCAGCGGGGGCTCTGTGAATCACACGGGTCCCCACAGCGAGCTGAGAACCAATTTCCCCCTGAGCTGCCTCTTTGAAGTGCTGCTCTAGTACAGCCCTCACAGGCCACCAGCGGGCTGACATTTTGTGCAGCTCCTCTTTGGCAGCCAGGCTCGAAATAACAGCAAAGGAAGATCTTTGACCCTGGCTGATATTGCATATAACTAGATAAACTTCTGAAAATGCAGAGTTTTCACTGGCACGATTTGGGAGAAGAAGAGGCAAGACAGAAAGAAACTTTTAATAAAGAAAAGCACACGTATTTATTTAAAAACACTGCATGGGAAAGAACATTGCTTGTCTGGCTGAGTTCTAGTCCTGAATCTGTTTGCTGTGACATTCACTGTTAAATCACTACCAGATTATCTTCACTATTTAAGGAAAAGCTAAAATCCACTTGTTTTATCTCAGGGTAATTAGTCTGAGGGCTGTGAGGCTGAACTCAGTATGTTCAGCTTGTAAAACTAGTGTCCTTTTCCAAATTTTCTCTTCTTTATGTTGAAGCTGTTACTGTTTGTAGCCAAAAATTACTTGTCCTCCACCCCCATTTCAGCACTGTTATATCTATGCTCCTCAACCATAACTAGCTGAAATAACTCTAATCACCTATTTTTACTGTTTGAGTTAGGGAGGGTTCACAGGACTCATTTTGCCAGAAGAGCTGAAATGCTTGCAGAAAGGGAAAAGGGAAAGGGATACAAATTCAGAGCTGCAAAATAGCAGCTGAACACGATAATATCATCAGCTGGCAGAGGTGGCTGCACTCTGAGCATCTGTCTATAGACTAAAATGACTGTTTTGTTCAGGGATTTGTTTGCTTGTTGGTTGGAGTTTTGGTTTGTTATACTGCAGGATCACTCCTAACTGCTAAAACAATTAAGAAAGAAACTTCAGAAAAAGAACACCAAGTCCTATGGTTTTTAATTCCCTACTGGGTTTTGGGAAGAAGTAGTTTGTGGCAAACAAGGAAGACAAACCTGGATCTTTTGCTGCATCCTTCCTCCTGTTTAAGAAGATTTGTGATTCTACATCTAAATCCAACAACTTTCCATGTGGCCCTGGTAAGTTACATAAGCTAAACTTTTCACAATTTGATGTCTAAAACTAATCCTTTAATCCATATTTAGGATCCTGTAATTAACTCATCTTAAATGTTATCTTCAGGTGCTCAGACATACTGAAAAACTGATAAAGTGTATACTTATTCTTACTTAAGGCACACAAATTTGAATTTTTTGACCATAATGACTGCTCCTAGGTGTTAATGAAGACTTTCATACATTGAGGGTTCTTCTGATTAAGAAATTTTAAATCACACTTCTCTGTAACTGCTGAAAATTATGCTTCAAGCACCAAAAGAAGTCCAAACTGGCAAGAAGCAAATTCTAGCAATCTTTTTCCTATTCCATGACAGGCATTTTTAGTCAATCTTCTTTTTGCAGTGTTTGGGGGAACCTCTCCCCTCCCATGAACTCTGTATAGGGCTGGGTGACTCATGGGTTTAACAGAGAGAGACTTGCTGAAGGTCATGGTACTGGAGGATAGGGGAACAAGAGTTATCTATACCGAGATTCTGGCTGAACTATTGGGAAAACAATTTATCCTGATAGCTAAGGTGAATGAACTTAACTCTTTGTTCTCTGCCTCATGGATTACAGCTACAGAGAAAACTTTTTTTTCTGAGAAACTTAAGCTTTTCAACAAGCTCCCACTAGTTTAGAAATAGCAATAGATTCCCACCTGTCCAAATGGTCCAATGTCTCACCTTCTTTCCCATCTGCCTTCATCTCCCTCTTCCTGAAGTTACTGGATTGTTTTCCTTTAATAGAGGAGTAACTGTGGGATTCCAACATTTCCTGGTTAGTGGGAGACAAAAGGGGAAAGGGCCTGTAAAGCAGGAAAAAATAAGTAAAGATGTGGTGATTTATTTTATCAGACTCTTCTTTGAGGTTTCTTCCCTGCATTTCTATTACAGAGGCACCATCCTGACAATCCCTGACAGATGATTTAGGATGAGTAATAAGGGTCTTGGTTACTACTTTTCTATGGACTGATGCACAGGATTTGTGAGGGGGGTGGATTTTGGGGTAGGAAGAGCCAGGTGAAATCTCAGAGGCTGCACTCCCAAGCACTGCCTGTTATCTCTTTCCCCAGGGCTGAGCCATAGGACTAGGAGCTGAAGGACTGGCATGTCACAGGCTTTTGTTTCTGGAACAGAATTTCCCCAAGTGGCTGATAACAGGCTCAGTCTATTCTGTGAAAGATGTCTTTAGAGACTGCCTTGATACATTTATTATAAACAAAAGCTACAGAATGTTAAATTTTGTACCTAACACAATGCTGTTCTGGCTATTCAGATACAAACAGGTTTGGCTTGGGGTTTTTAGATGCAGAGCTGCCTTTGCTGTAGAAATTCTCACGTCTTAAGAAAAGATCAATACCACAGCTAATGGCCTAAGGTATCAAAAAACCTCACTGGAGGAAATGAGAATGTTGTCTGGAAACCAGATGATGATAATCCCCAGGATAAATGGATTTAGAGATTTCCGAAGCCGTTTTAGTAAACAGAGGACAGACTTAGGCAGTTATTTCAACAAGTTCCTTTTCAAAAGAGAAAGAGATTGCCATTTTCCTGTTTGGTTTTAGTCTTGACATTGATGAGTGGCAGCGAATACTTATTAACCTCTTAGATGCAGAACCGACCTTTTAATAAAGCAAACTCTTCCTCTTTACAGAGAAATCTTAACACCAGTTATTTTGTCTTGCAAACAGTGTCCTTGCACATGCTGTTGACAAAAGCTGGCAGAGAGCCATTGTGTCCCTGGAGTCGAGCAAAGGCATGTGGAAAACTCATAAAGGACTCAAAGCAGAGCTCAGACAAGTACCAGGAAGCAGAGGTGCCTTGACTCTGCTCTGGGTTCATGGCTGTGAACCAGAAAGAACCAGAGCAGAGCAGTGTTCTGTGTGGCCAGTAAGGCCATCCAGTGCCCAGGTCAGAGGTCCATCTAGCCAGCCCAACCTCATTCATCTTCTCTCTCACCACCCCTGCAAACACCTTTTCCAAGATGGTGATTGATAGCCCGGGTAATTTCTTCCCCTGTGAAAGCTATTTCATTATTTCCTTCACATGTGTTATATTTTTAGGTTTACTACTTCCTCTATGAGGATAAAAACTCCAAATACAGCATCTCAGATCTGTGAGCTTGTGGTACTTCTGCAGCTGCTTAGAAACACGTTCTGTGTTGTTCCCTGTCCTCTCCTGTATCTTCTTGACTGTTACAAAGGGCTGAGTTTAAGTGTTTCATTTTCTCTCTCTCTGCATAGAAGCATTTAATCTGCTTTTCAGGTTTTCAATAGATTTTGGTGCATCAGCTAAACTGTCCAAGCTATGTTCAGAACCAGACCAACAAAAAGGTGAAACACAGAAGTTTAAACTGCTCTAAGTGCCAAATCAGTTCACCTTGCAGTCAGAGCAGGGCCAGCAATGCCCACTGACCCTTCCCAGAGAAGCTGTGGATGCCCCATCCCTTGAAGTGTTCAAGGCCAGGCTGGACAGGGTTAAAACTACCTGGTCTAGTGGAAGGTGTCCCTGCCAATGTCAGAGGGGTTGGAACAATCTGGTCTCTTCTAATCCAAACCATTCCATGATGCTGTGACATGCTGGATTTGGTCCAGCACTGCCATTTTCCACGTGTACCACATCCTGCTGCTTACATGGCTATTGGGGCAGTAATAACCCATCCCTCTCTGTCCCATGGGGCCTCATTTTCATCAGCCACTTTGTCTGAAACAATTAAAGTGTTACTGTTAAACTGAGAGCAGTTACACCCTGCCCTACCTAGTTTCTCATCTATTTTCTCTGCTTGAGAATTGCAGAAAGGATGATGTGCATGGAATCTCATCGGCTTTTTTCCAGGTGTCTCTTTTGGTCTAATAAATGGTATTACTTCACTACAGTAACTTTTTCTTTCACACATCCTTAAAACATGGTAGTTGCAAGAATACTATCACTACAATATGTTATTATGGCTATTGTACTTCTGACTGAGCCATAAAATCAAGGATCTTACAGTCATTAAAAATCTCCCAACACTCCTCACAAAAACAGACATGTTAGTTCAGGTTCTCTGGCCCAGTGAGCACAATCTTTACATAATGTTTCAGCTGAATTGTGGCTCCCTTTACTTTCAGTTGTAACTGAGGGTTGTTAAACAGCTGCCATGATTCCCCCCGCTCCCTCAAGAGACCAAGCTGCAAATGAATTATAGATATAACACAAGCAGTCTTTCACATGCGGCACCCAAAGCCTCTTACGTGGGTCAGAATCACATGTTTATTGTCCTGTCAGATCACTGAAATGAAAATCCGTGGACTTTGTGAGACGACCCCAGTGTATTGATTGCTATAAAGGAGACAGAGAATCTTTGACTTGAGATAAAAAGATATCAGACATCTGTGATTAACGATCAGCAAAACTTGAGTGTTGCAGAGAGCTTTTAATTGATTCTATCAAAGTGCCTCTCTGCCTGCATATTTATGCACCAGATGCGCATATGCAAAGTGTTTTGATGTACAGATCCTACGTGTGTGTCCACAGATAAAATCTGTGAAAGGAATATGTGTCAGGGCTACAAGAGTCCCCACACACAGGGTAGGGCTGGCTGCTGGGTCAAGGAACCAGCTCAGTGCCAGCCCATGGGTATCTCAGGCTGTGTCATCCTGGATCCCCTCACTGGGCCTGATCCTTATCCCCACCCACAGGCTGTATCCCATCTGAGGGGAGGGGAGGGGAAGGAATTCTGAGTTTCCACATGTAAGAAAGAAGACAGCAAGAGAGGGGAGGAAGGAGAAGAGGGAGAAGGCGAAAGAAAGCAGGAAGAGGAGAAGGAGGAAAGGAGGGGGAAAAAAGGAGAAAAAGAGAGAAAGAACTATAGAATACAGTGCAAGTATCTTCACACAACTACATTTATATGTAGACTCCTCCAAAAGCAGAAACAAGGAGATGACAGTGAGGACTGAAGCTTGGACTCTGTCCAGATGCTCAATTGACTTTGTCGTTCCTGTCCTATTTTGACCTTTGCATTTTTCAAGGGTAATTAAACACTCCAGCTTCAGATTGGATCTTGCTTCAACTAGTGATTCACCTCTGCTGACAAGGTAAAGAGCTACACAGGAAAGGTCCAACCTGGCTGCCCAAACAGCCATGTCCATGTTGGTCTTATTTTATGTGAATATAATGCCACCAAGTAATTAGCAATAAAAATACTGTGCAAGAGCTGTGTATGACATTAGGATTGAGTAATTTGGTCTTTAACCCATCTAGCAGCTACTGCGGGATGCAATAAGTGACTGAAAGCCATATATCTCATTATAATAAATATTTTATAGATGACATCTCAGCCCAAATCACCTTCCATGACATTGTTTTTAAATCCGCTGGCAGGTGATAAGCTGATTTCAGTGGCTGGCCATTGGAAAAGAAATCTTCCGTTGCTATGTTAAAATGAGCCCATATTCACAACAACCATTTTCATTTCATCTGTGTCAGACATCAACAATGCAAAAATGGGTGACCCTGCCTCAATTTCTGTCACTCAGAGGACGAAAGACCACTTCTTCCCCACCTTGGGTGCCTATTTACCATTTCTCACCCTCGGGCTGATGCCTACTTGTGAGAAAACTCTCACAGTGGACATCCTGCTATATTTGTTTTGTGGAGAGGCAGAAGAATTTGCTATTTAAGGCTGTAAATCTGGCATTTCACAAGTGCTGAAATTCACACCTTTGCATTTCCTGCTAGATCCCTGCTATATAAGGTGAGCAAAGGTAACCACACTGCTGATATTTGCAGTAGTTCTTCATCTCACTCCTTTTGGGATTGTTCCCATGAACATAAGTACTCTTCATCTCTGACGTCTGAAGGCAGCTCTTTATCCATTCTTATGTGGCTCTGAGTGACAAAGCATGAGAGAAAGCTTCCTAACTGTGAAATTTATTAGACAGGAGAGCAAAGTCCTCTGGGGGAACTGCTGGAACAAAACTCCATCAGAGCAGGTTTTTGAGGGGATAAAATATTATGGACGGAAGGTGTAGTGTTATGATCCTGCAGTGACAAGAGTTGAGCAGGTTCTTAAAACTACTTTTCATTCCCAAAAATAGGGCAGAAAATGGGAAAAGCCTTCCCAGCAAATCAGGTGGGCTCCTCTGTCATTGTGCCATATGAGATTTTTCATTAATTAAATGTATGCTGTATCTTTAAATCACTCAGGATTCTCTCCACCCCCTCCAAGAGGAGGGATATCTGAGTGATTAAAGCATCTGGGTCATTCATTCAAGTACCTCTGCACAAATGAGTAGAAGTCCATGCTTAATCCTCCTACAAATGGGTCATGAGTATTCAGACAAGAGTCTCAAAGGCAACCTGAAGAGATGCTAACCAAATCATGTGAAAATTTAACACACCTGATGCAACTGATCTGGGCTCCTAGGAAAAAGTGAGGATGTTTTCTTCAAAATAAATAGGTCTATTTGTACAAATATAGCTCAGTCAAAGCCAACCCTTAGCCAGTAGACTATCCCAGGGTCTCACTTTCTTCATGGCTAAAATCTTTCTTCTACTTTTCAACTTGAATTTATTCTTTCTCAATATTCTTTTGTTCTTCGAAAATTTTTCTTCAGCTGAAACTGCTCTTGCTCTTCACTGGTGTGTAGCCTAGTGCCCATTTTCAGATGGCAGCTGTGTTCCCTCATCCTTAATTGTGTTAAAATTAACAAGCCAAGCTATCTTGGTGTAAGACAGGCACTTCCATTTCCCAGATCACTGTTAGGGAGAAAGCAATGAACAAGAAATTATTTCTCTTTGGCTTCTTAAAAGTAAGAATTAGTGTCATTAGAGAAATTAAAAAGGATCAGTTTCCAAAGAAGCAGAAGCTGATGTTTCTCCCACAGCTTGTGCCTACAGAAATGCCAGAATCTGCTGCTGCAGACATGCTGAAAGCAAGCTGAAAGCACCATGAGCAGAAGAATGTATGGGAGGAAATCCAGCAGAGGAAACAGCTGTTGGAAGAAAGCAAAAGCAGAGATAATGCCTCTTGCTCAGTAAGTTTTAAATTGGAATTTGCTGAAGACTGACAGTGTTTTGGGGAACTATTACTCATGCTTTTACTATCTTACACTCTTTGTTAAGCTTTTATTCTTGGTCACCATCAGAAACACTCTATTGCACTCCAAATGCCTTTAGTCTGATTCTTTCTGGCTTTTCATATCATAACTAATAGTTTTTTACTGAATCTCCCCCTGCCTGAGTGCATTACTCTTGCAGAAGTTTAACTAGCGTGGCAGTCAGTATTCCAGGTGAGTTTTCACGGAGTCCAGTACTGGGCTATTAAATTCTTCACTCTTCCCCAATGAAAACACCTTCCCTGACACAACACAGGCTTATGTTTGACTCATGATTTCCCTGATCAGCTGCCATGCCTGTGTCCTCCTTCTCCCATCAAGTCCTGTCCCCAACCACTGCAGAATGGCCAACACCAGGTGAGTTTGCATTTTGAACAGCTGAACTTCATCCAACTGCTGCTTCTCCAGTACTTGTGATCATTTTGATTTCCCTATGTGATACTTCCACCTGTTTTGAACTGATCACACCTGTCACCCCTGTGTGATCAGATGTCAGTTAATTTGTATGACCCTCTGGCAGCATCCTCACGGAGCTACTGTGGGGATGGAGTGTCACCATCGCTCACACCCCCTGCCACCCTCACACTCAACACAGGCAACAGCCAAAACTGTGTTTCACTGCAAAATTACATTTAGTCAAAACCAAAAGCTGACATGATGGAAACATTCAGGTTTCCTTGAAGAATATAGTAGAAGTAATTGCTCTGATCTGGGGAGTCCCAGTCCTTCTCCTAAAAATAAAGCTGGTATTTGAAACCTAGGCTTCCTAAGTCAGATGGAAATTCTATTTTTGTCTGGTTTTTTCCTCTATATTTTTTGTTTGAAACTTTACACTTTGCTAATTTTGTCTTACCAAAGGTCAGTTGTTGGAACCTCAGATTTTCATAGACTACGAAACTCATTTCACTCCTAATTTTACTACTTCCTAAACAAGCTGAAGCAGGATTTTTCGTAGCAGTACACATGAAGACGCCTTATAAAAAGCAAAACAACTGTTACTTATTTTATAACATTTCCATTATTTTTAAAACACCCTCTACTTACCTTTCCAGTTGATTTCTAATCTATTTTTTAATTAATGACCCTAATAAACTTCTAACTTTACCCGTATTTTCCCTCTGTGTCCTTCAAAACTACCATTAACCACATGCCTGAGTTACTTTTTGTTCAAAAGAATTCATCAGAAAATGACAAGTTAAGTCTAATCAGTCAGTCTTTGCTCCCTCAAAGGCCTCCAACTGTTGTTAAGTAATATCCCTTGTCACACTTTACATAGCCCAACAGGCTGGGAAAAAAAAAATAAAAAACAAAAAATACTTGTTATAGCCACAATGATAAACAAAATCTGCTCTGAAGCTACTCTAATTGCCTTCAGAGTTTAATACAACCCTTGGATTGACCTCGTTCTGGGGAAACATAACAGCCAGAGTAATTATTAAAGTATCAGCCCAGACTTAAATCCACATACAGATTTCCAGCTGAACATTAAATAACACATGGTCTTTGAAAAATTGGGCGCTACAGTCTTCAATCAGCTTCTGTCCCTCATCAGCTTTACTGCACCAGGAAAATAAAGGACAAGAATTGGCTGGACACACAATGTCAGCAGCTGGAACACTGACCTATGCTTGCAAAGGCTGCTGCCCTACTAGGCAGGGTATTGGCATTAAGATTTTGAAACTGTTATCACTCACAGGAGATCAAAGACTTTTCTTTTATTCCCATGGAGGTTTCTTTTACAGTGGGCTTTGCCTGCCATTTAAATGTTTTCACTCTGGATTTATTCCTTATTTTATCCGGTCTGCAGACAAGGTTTGTTTTGGGTTGTTTTTTTTTTGCAATGTGATTTTCTAAGCTTGTTAAAGCAGCCACAAAATGTTGTGCTGCATGTTATCCCAGAAAATGTAAAATGTGTGATATTTCAGCTATGGTAGGATTGGTAATAAGGAGACCATAAATTTAAAAATATGAGTATTAATTTTAGATTTTATGCAACCCTTTGAGGAAGCTCTGCTAAACTGAAAGCACCATTTCCTGCTTCAATTAGACATATTAAATATTCCTTCTCTTTTGAAATCAATTGAATAATTAGATATGCTAAAGGATCAAACTGCGAGTTCCAGTTTCGCATAACCCTTTGCCAT
The DNA here is from genome assembly GCF_049639895.1 of Pseudopodoces humilis. NCBI lineage: Eukaryota > Metazoa > Chordata > Aves > Passeriformes > Paridae > Pseudopodoces > Pseudopodoces humilis. The sequence continues at coordinate 6,808,538 of NC_142200.1, forward strand.
TACCAGCTGTTCCTTACAGACACTGGCCCTGAGATGAACATTCAGGAGGGGTTTCCGATTTTGGGAACATGCATGACGGTTTCTTCTTTGCTTGCTACCACAGCTCCTTCATTCTGTAGCCTTGGAAGAGGCTCTGAGATACCACTCTACTTTCTGTTGCTCAGACCAGCTCAATCAGCTCACCCAAGTATGAGAAGCTTTCCTAAAGAGAGCCTTATTCAAGGCAAAGATTACAAGCTCCCCCAGTTCCCTTTCCCATTGATCAGGGAGACTTTTGGAGCCAGGGAAGCATTGCCTCCATTTCCCAAGCTTTTGACTGACATCTCATTCCTGAAAATGATTGCATTCATCCAGGTGGAACTGGCTCCAAGCACAATGTGTGGGCACATGGGCACATCTGCCCAGCAGCCAAGGATGGTCAGAAGTCTCAGCTTCTCTGTGGAAAAGGTGTGTCTGCACAGACCTTGTCAAACACACAATCACCCCTCTGGACTGCACAAACAGTGCGACCTAGACCTGAGGAGAGGCTCTGAGAGAGAAAATTCTTCTCTGCTCGATCCCATGCTTCTGCAAGGGACCTACCTGCCTTCAAACACATTGCTGCTGCTGAGCTCTATTCTGCAGACAGTTTTGGGCTGAAAAGGGCTCCATCTGTTGAGAGTTTCCCATATTGCTTCTGGGTGTTACCTAGGTGGAGGGGAGACATGGGGGAATCCCGTATTACGCAAAGGAGGACCTCTTATTGGCCTCTCTGATACAACTACTTGAGAATTTTAAAGCAATTGATATTATTCTAAAGTGAACAAATAAATGGAAGGAATATACTTTTGAGCTTTCTTAGACATGAGATAGAAAAAGTCTTCCTTAGAAACGCCACATTATAGTCAATCACATTTAAGAGCAGGAAATCAGCCAGTGGCCTCCTCACTTACACCCAAACATGTGTACACAGCTCCAGTTGAACAGGCTTTGTAAACCTAGACAGAATAACAACCTTGAATTCAGGAGAACAACTATTTCTATTAATCACTGCAATAAAAAACCTGCAAACTTGGCAACACAGTTTCACTCAAATGCCTCCTCAATACACACTGGAAACACCGCCCCCAGTATTACTCAGACATTATTATTTTTTATCATTGCAGTGTCTCTTAAACAGGCATCTTCTTATTGCCTCACAAAGGAAACTAATGAATCAAAGCATGAATGTTCTTGAAACAAATCTTTTAAAATAAATACTAGCTCCAAGGTACTGGTGACCTTCTTTGGCCAAGAAGTTAACCTCTTGTTTGGAAAAATACAAGAACTGAATATCATAAATAAGCCTTTGATTTGGGTTTAATGGAGGCCATAGTTTTGGGCTGCTGCATACATCTATTAAAGAGAAACTTTCAAAGATTTTAAACAGGATCAATTCTGTTGTCACATAGCTAATAAAAATGAACAATTATTTACTTATCAATTAAATTTTTTGGGTAACTGGTGCATAAGAAGGCGATTGGAAGTTGTATTCAAAGCTGAATTGGGATTTTATTAAATACTTTAACTGACAAACTGACAGTGGTGGATGGCTATCCGGAAATCTGGTCTTGGTCACTGTACATGAAGTAAATTCACATTTGAGGGTAAATTCTGAAACTTGAATCCTGAGTACTTTCCTTGTAAATCCCATTGCCTAACACATAAAGCTAAAATTAAATGCAGAAGTCCAACTCTTTGAAGGACTAAGCAGATTCAATTCCTTCTAACTTGAGTTACCGTTTACAGCAATCACTCTTCCGGAAGGAGACTCACTAGTTTGGAGTCACCTTCCTCATCTTTATTGTTCCTTAAAGGATTCTTTTAATTCAAGGGAAATTTCATGGATTTCTATAGTAATGCCTCTAGAGCTGCTATTATCTCTAAGCAGTAATACAAGCAAATAAAGCCACTGCAAAAATAGAAATATAATTCCTATTCGCATCTCATGCTTGTTAAATCTCATCGTGGCATGCTGTGATTAATCTCTCGCAGAGAGTTTCTTTAATTCTTATGTAAGGATAAATATCTGTATTTCTTCATAGTAAACAAACAAGCTTTTTGCACTATCTCACTTGTGACACAAGTAAAAAAAAAAAAAAAAGCCATGAATTGGTAACAGTTGGTTTTGTTTCTCTACAGATCAGACAAATATTTTAGAAACCCCATGCCAGATAATCTGACCATTCTTCTCATTCTGTATTTTTGTTTGGTGGTTAAATTTACGTACAGATTAGTTTTCAATTGCTTTTGATCACATTTTAAGGACTAGGTCTAAATCTGTTTCTGTGCATAGAAATCTTGATGTCTGGGATGTGTTTTTTAGTAAATATTTTCCTGCAAGTAGCCTGTCATCATAATCTATTCCTGCTTTTGAGTGAAAACAGGAAGTTTGCTCAAGTTCCTGTGTGCAATCCCCTCAAATCAATGTTTTGAGCAAAAAGGCAAAGGAGTAGAGTGCAGCTATAGAGAGGAACTCATTTCTGCTGGTTGTGGTATTCAGAAAAGTGCACTGGGCTGACATAGGGACAATGGTTACCGTTGTTGTCTGTGTCAAATTACTAATAATGTACTCTTCGTTCAAGAAAAGGGAATTAAAATTCTCTTTCACCTTCTACTCCTTCCTATTTAACACCTATGTGTCACTAATAAAGTATAATATTGCACAGTATTACTCCAAGGGTAAAACTCCTGTTTCCTTTCTCAGCTGCAGCCAGACTGTCTGGAGAAGGGAGGTCTAAGAGGCTCTGCTCCATTTCCTTGTATGGTTCAGTGACACAGTTCTGCCAGAGCCCAGGAGCCCAGGCTAGTTCAGGGGAGCACACACCACCAGCAGCCACGCCAGGTGTGTGGAACTGCCTTAGAGGGAATGATCTCAGCGTTCTCTGTAAGAGATACCTCGGGCACAGACGGTCTGGGACACGGCAGAGACCTCTATAGTGGAGTCAGATGTTAGTTTATTTCAGAGAGAGAGCCCTGCTAGGAGCCAGCAGATGAAGCTCAAAGCAGGCTCAGAGGGAACAATACAAAAGGGGTAGAATATGAATACACGAGTTTAAGACTTAAGATAGCTAAGAAAGAGAGTAACAGAACAGAAGTGAGAGAGCCGGAAAAATAGGATGAAAGAGAGCAGAAAGAGCAGGAAAAAGAGAAAAGCAAGAGCACAGAAAGAACAGCAAGAGAGCGAGCTCTCCTTTACAAGTGCTTATATAATCTATATATTGAATATTCTACTCCTTCACTAACCCATCTTTGTAAGTATACTAATATAGTAACGTTTGTGTGCGATCTGTAGAAATTGCTGCTTTTGCATGTTTTTAGTTATCTCGGGGTCCTTCTAGACCTTTCCTTATAAGGCTGGGAAGAGGGGTCTCAGCTTAGTTTTACTGGGGGAAAGAATATGTTCTGGCATACCAGACCGGTTTCTTTGAATTATTCAAACCATGCTTCCATTTGTATTTCTTCCTTAGCCGCTCTGGCTAAGGAGTCATATTTATAATTCCTTTCCGATTCTACCTTTCCAACAGTTCTCTTCACCAGAAGCAGAACCTTTTGGGCCCTGTGCTCAACCGTCAGGATCGTCTACCACTGTCAAAGAGCAGGTAAAGGAGAAGGAGGCTGTTGGTATGAGATTCCAGCAAGGAAAGGTTTATCTGCTGAAGTAGATCCCCAACCAAAGACCCCTGGGAACCTCTGCGCTCTGGACTAAATACAGGGAGGTTTCAGGGGGGTGGGTACAAATTTTTAACCAATCAGGGACCAAGAGGGGAGGAGCATGAGCCAGGGTTTACAATTCAGAAACCAATGAGGATAAGGGAGAGGAGAGAACAGGTCACATGGGCCAATGGGAAATCCAGATTTAGGGGATTTCCAAAGGGGGAGGTACAGTGAGGGGCTGACATAATGCAGGAATGACAGGGAAGGGTCTGGAACAAAGGGCAGGGTCTACAATGACTGATAGGGAACGGGGTAGGATTACCTTGATAGGCAGGGAAGATTGGGGAACAGAGGGTTGAGTTTACAATGAAGGGCGGTTCAGGGGAGGAGATAATATTCAGGGATAATCCAACTTGGGAAGAATGAGGGTAACATCGGAACAAGCCGTTAACAATAACATATGAACAACTAATAAAACAAACAGGTGCCACAACAGTTCAGCAGTGGCACAGAGGAACAAAGTCACTGTGTCAGTCCCAACCCTACTGAGGAGAAATGAGGAGCTGTTCTGATGGCTGCATGGTGGCCCAATACAGGAGATCACATGACAGGCGGTTTCTTTGCTATCTTCCAATTTGTGGCACTAAATATAGCACTGAGTCTTCTTGGAAAACTCAAAGAGAAAGAAAATTGAGATTTCTGCCTTCTATAAATTTTCCTGACTCACCCCTCCTTGAGCTGCAGATGTTGGAGCCATCAAAATCTTTTGCTAAATGAAAGACCTTTACAAAGGACTTTGTCAGGCAGTCATCCCAGGCATAATGTTTTCTTTAACAGTCATGGTGGTTGGGGCAGGAGCTGAGCAGCTTGCCTAGGCAGAGGACCAGCCAAGACCCTGCTCTGAGCCTTTGCTCTGGCTGCCAGCCCAGGTAAGCATTTGGTCCTGGGTGCTAAATGACTCTGCTGATGCCACCATAAAACCAGGAAGGGATTGCAGTTTTAGTGAGATTTCTGCTGGATGTTTGGTAAAACACTATCCATAGTATTGCACAGCTCTTGGAAATCTTTTCTCTGTATCACAGTCTCTCTTCTTATTTTCTTTTTACAGAGGATAAAACAAAGGTATCATAATTTGCCATGAAAAAATATGGGTTAGAAATGCATCTTGAGGTTTGTTTTTTATTTCATGTTATTTCTCTTTCCTTTTAACATCCAGGAGAAAGAACAGCCATGTGAGTTCAGCTCCTCTGCTCGGCCATAATGTACCCTTTGATGTAACTAACTGGCAAAAGCATATTTCTAATCAAATGTAGTTTCTCATCCTTAATCAGCTCAGCTTTAAAATGCAGATCAATGAGATAAGAAAGAGCTGATTTAATTAGCCCAACCTCAGCAATGTTACAGCATATTCTCATTTACGGAAATAATGGGGAGCAAGAGAGAAGAAATTCATCATCATGAGAAGACTGGGGAAGGCAGAGGAAAGCAGGATATTTCCTATGTTGGCTAAGGGTGATTTTCATTCTGGCTAAAGAGCTAGCACATGTTTTATGAGCCATTTAAATAACACTTAGGCCTTGTGCTTTGTCCTTTAGCCTAAGGATGAATTTCTTTCACTAAGCAGCAATACCTTTGGAAGTCATCACTCTTGGGTTTAATTGATGAGCCAGAGACAGCTCCCACCACTTGGTGAATAAAGAAAAGGAAATATGGCAGGCAAGAGCACAGCAATAATGCACATTTATAGAGCTGCTTGGGAACACTCACCCGCATGAGCCCTAGACCAGGCACTCTCACTGGAGAGGCTTTAATGGGAACACCACAGGGTGTGCTCCCTCACCCTGCTACTGCCTTACTGAGTGGCCACAGGCAGGTCCCTTCACCTCTGGGGGTGTGTTTTGGTTTTCCTCACTTTCTTCCTCTGTCCCATTAGGATTTGGAACTTCCTGCAGAGTAGATCTCTTCCTTCCTCCACAGGTTCCCCACAAAGCAGGACTGTGCCTCACCTGGAGCTCTGTTGGATTGCTGTGCAGCTGCTCAAAGAGCAGAACCGAGGCATGTTCTCAGCTTGCTCTTCCTGCCTTGTGACTTTAAAGCACAGAACACTACCTTACCTCCAACAGCCCTGTCTAACCTGACTCCAAATGATCCTCCACCCCCTGGAGCAGGGGACTCACTGAATCAGGACAGCCCAGCTTTGGTTTGAGAAATGCTGCGTCCTCCAAAAAACACCCAGAACATTTCCATGGCCACACCAATCCTGTAGAGGCCTCAGCAAAAGGAAAATCAGACCTGTAAATGTCCAAGATGACTTTTCAGATGGTCTCCAGCTGTGGAGTTGGGCGCTCAGGACCTGAACCTTTGGTGAGGTACACCTTGACATTCATGCTGTTACAAAATCAGGCCAAATCCACACAAATGAGGATATGCCAGCTCCTAATTTGAGTTCTGGGAATGAAGTTTGTCTTCGTTTGTGCCCATCCATCATTTCAAATGGAGCTATCTTGTGACAGCCACATTTGGTAGTCTCTGCCTGGGAGATAATTGCTCATCACTGAGGGGAGCTCACACAGCTGAGATAACCCTCAGGCACTTTCTCTGCAGGGATGGGAGCACCAGAGGCAAAGCAATTAACAGAGCAATTAAGACACTAGCCAATCATATCTCTTTTCTTTCCCCTCATCTCAGACTTGTGCTACTCTCCAGTGCCTCTAAAACCAAGCAAGGAAAGGCCCTGCTCTCTAGAGGGATAATTCCCTCAGGTGGGCTGGGGTTGAGATTAGTCTCCAACCCCTGTTCCTGACCCTTACTCATCACGAGCCTGGGCTTGTTGGACATGGCTTGGCTACTGCAAACAGAACCAGTGGCCATTTCCTTTCCTGAGAGCCAAGAGACACCAGTGGTCACTTAGAGCTCTTCCCTGTATTCTGCTCCTTCCCCTCACCAGGCTTGTTCTCCAGGTAATAAATCAGTTTTTTCAGAAACATTAGATCAGGTATCTTGACTGTGTGGTTTCTGGAGAAAATTTTGCAGAAAAGAAACTGGGACAATATCACATTCACAAGGGAGGATAAACTGCATCCATAGATGATGACATTTACTAACATTAAAAGTGAAAGTTACTTTGGGGGGAAGATAAAAACACAAGAACAGAGAGGAGAGAGACATGAGAAGGAGGAAATTCTGTCACAGTTGGGCTCTCTCAGGTCCCCCAGACTGTTCGTCCCATCTCCCTGTGCCAGACCTTCCCTGGGCTCAGCCCTCTGGGGACAGCTGCCCCTGCTGGGGTTCCTCACAGCCACAAATCCTGCAGGAAATTGGGCTGTGGAGCTCCAAGTGATGTGAGGAGCCAAAGTTCCTTGGCTCTACAGAGTTCAGCAATGTCATGGACATTACAGCAGTGCCACCTCATCCAGCAGCTTGTTCCTAAATGACAAGAGCCTGAAGGACATGGGGCTAGGCTGCAAACCCTAGCAGGAGACTGCATTTGTTCCACCAGAGAGCACCTGAACTGTCAGAACTTACAGTCAAGTCACCAAACAGCACTGTGAGTAACCAAAGAAACATCCTCTTCTCTTTTCAAAGCCTTGAAATGGAGCTCTCCATAAGTGACTCCTCAGCATCAAGAAATTTGCAGAGTAACACTCACCCCGTCCCTGGCACCTGAAGCCTGCACATCCCTTCATTTAGAGGATGCACAATGCTTTTGTTAATTAGAGCCTTGGTTTAATATGAGCTGTCAAAGTTCACTTAACTTCAATTAATTGTTTCTCCTGAGCTTAATTTCTTTAGTTAAGTATTGATTAATCATTGCTTAATTATGCTGAAGTCTCACTGGGTGATATTTCAGTTGCACACTGCAGCAATGCACTGCTTCCTAAAAATACTCAGAGAATCATCAGAAATTTTATGTATTGCTATTATTGGTATGTATTTTATATTTATCTTTTCATCCCTTATGTTCAAAAATCTATATTTAACATGTTGTGTTTAATTCCATTGGTTTACAAGTCCTTTTTCTCAATGTTGGTAAGTCATACAATGGAGTTTTGCTCTGTGTGGTGTGAGGAGAAAAGTTTCACCTCTGGCACCAAGTATCTTATGCCAGGAGGGGTAGTTTAGGGAACAAAAGTAAATGATCTTTACTGTGGCACAATATAAGCAGCCAAAATATTGATGGCATGGGTTTTTTTCTTTGAAATTTTACTTTAAGTGACATACAATGACTTTGGCTCAAATATTATCTGTATTTTCTCAAAACTACAAAGCTGGAGCTCTTATGAATATGGCCTTCGGACCAAAGACACCTCCAATCTGAAATCTCAGTCTGTTCTGAAATATCAGGAAGAGAAAACTACCTCTACCTCTCTGCAGTATCTCAACAGCTCTGTAATGTCAGGTTGGATAGCAAGTGTATTAATTTTCACAGATAAGTCTAGTAACTATTAAATTTTTCCAAGGTCTCTCTTGAATTTCAGTATTTACCCATATTAGAAGTTAAGTTTGATCTGTAGTGAGAAATTAAACAATTACCTTTTCCCCCACAATAATTTCACTGGAGTGCTTTCAGGCATCTCATTTTACCTACTCACAGAAGCATTTTTTATTATTTTTCTAGATGAGAGAGTTGGTCCCCAGGGAACACTTCTTGGCTTGACATGGTTTTATCACAGTCAAGCTTTTACTTTCTGCCTTTGGTACATGTTCACTTTTCCAGAGATCTCTCAACCTACTACTACTAAAATTTAATTTTGAACGTGTTTTGTGCTATAGGAGCACTCAGCATTATTTACTACTGTCATCCCAGATTCTCAAATGAGCACTGGTAGGAATATGCCATAAAGAGAGTCATCAAAATGACATCTTTTTCTACTACATTTCACCTACACGGTGGTGTAAACATCTGGCACCTTGGGAATACACATCTTTGCTGTGTGAAAGGCAGCCTAAACTGGTGAAAACACTGATTATTACATAGATCATGGAAAACACTTCTGTTCCCTTCTGCTGAATGACACAATAGACTGAAATTTCCAGAAAGGGATGGATTAATTAGTCTGGGTTAAAAAAGTACTGACTAAACCCTTGCTCAGAATTCCAACAAGTGCTAATCAAAACATTTCCAGAGTACAATAAATCTGTCCTCTGTTATTAACTTCTTATCACAACTCTGTGTTTCTGGATTCTGATCAAAAGCAGAAGCCTCACTTCTATAAAACTGCTTGGTTGTATTAAATTTGTACCAATACATAACCAAGAAAGTGAAAAGCAAGTCTATTGCCATGACTTTCTGTGCAACTTCATCTAAACTCTGTCTCCAAGTTCAGGTCATTACTGGTGCAGGTGCTGAACAAACACACTCCTACCCTCATATGCTCACTGGAAAAGGAGAAACAAAGAATCAGAAAAAAGGAATTTTTACCTTCCCTGATTTCTATAAAGGATACTGTAGCGCTGAGACACAACAAGCTAAATTTCCCAGTGCAATTTTGGATCCATATTCATTAAAATGACAAGTCATTGATCTTAATTACAATCCCCAGGATCCTGCCACATGGAACTCAAGCTGTTTGTGGAAGTTTAGCTGCATCAACTTGATGCACATCCTCAACTTTCTTATGCTAATTCCAAAGACAAAAACGTTCCCATTTTGTCAGCTTTCTTGGTGTCAGCCACAATTTTACAGCTCAGCATTACTTATTTATATTGTAACCTAGCTTAGCAGACACAGTCATCAACCACAGCTGTATCAGGGGCTTTAGTACCAGAAAACAAAACTTCTAAATCCAGGTGTTGAGACCACTGAGATGAACAGGCAGTTAAGTTGGAAGTATGAGTTTATCAGGGCAATCAGCCTGGTCAGAAGGGACCAGAACTCCTCCAATCCCCTCCTGCAGACTAAACCCTGACTGAATAATGTTAGGAGAGATGGCTCAATTTTATGTGCCTATGAATGTTTCAAACATTCCTGTTCTCTCTACCAAAGGAATAGACACAAGGCTTGCATGAGATCTTCCATCTGTCACATCCATACTGCGAAATCAGGCACAGTACCATGCAACTCTATACCCAGTGGTCTGCTGGAGTTTGCAAGTTTTCTCTCCTGCTACATTAATAATGTGACATGTCCCCATTAAAATTATAAATAAATACATTTAAATGAAGGGAGCCATGGCTTATTTCTTTCAGCATGTCTTCAAGTGAACAGAATCCCTGGCTCCCCAGGCTGAGCTGTCACTACCTCCTTTCTGTTAAGGTCTCTTAACCACTTTTTTCATCCTTCCAGCTCATCTGAGAAAAGAACAGGACGAAACATTATTACAATTGCCTCTGAACTCATACACTGAGTGGCCTGTGGGAAGTCTGCTGCTCTGCTGTGAATTTCTGGTCTCTGAGACATGGCCTGTGAGGCTGACTGCATTCAGGATACACCACCTTGTAGAGGAAGTGCTGTTTTGTTGGAAAAAATCATTCAGACATAAGAGCAGAGAAAAAAGTTGTAAAAATTAAAGAAAGGTCCTCGAGGAACATCAGTACTGCCAGTATCTGTGAGTTCAGTGTGTAGCCTCTTTTCTCAGCCCATTTGCTTTGGGAAAAACCATAATAATAATTCATCAGCTGAGGTAGGTAAGTGTGCTTATTAATATACCTATCTTAAAATACTTCTGTCATTAATAAAAAATCAACTAAAAGCTGTAGGTCACCATAACTTCATCAGACTTCTCACCCAAACAGTCTTTTTCCATTTTGAATGACTGTGCAATTGACTGCAGTACAATTTGCTTCCTTGGTTTTCAAAAACAAATTGCTTAATTTGGATTTTGCAGATCTTAGAAAACCAAATTTGCTTTCTTACTGTAATTATTTCTCTTTCTATTTCTCCATCTTTCACTTTATGGGATTTGTAGTTTGGTTTGGAATCCTGCTTTCCTGGTACCAACAGCATTTTCACATGGGCCAAAGCACTGGCTTATGGCTGTTCTTATCCAGCTTGGTTGAGCTGGCTAAAACGAAAAGAAATGCAGTTAAATTCTGAGGTATCAGGTTCTACCCACCTCTGACATATTATGTAACTTTTCATCCTTTGAGTAGTCTTATTGATTTCAGTGAAGAAGTTGTTATTGCAGAATGTGAATAAGATGTCAGAATTTCATCCTAAATATTTCACTTTACAAAGGAAGCCATGATGCAAAAGAAAATACACCCTGAGCTGCAGCAGGATACAAAATTCGCAGTTACAATAAAAGCTGGGAAGCTTTTTTCTTCTTTCTGATGGTGCCCTCCTATTGAAAGTTTAATAAACAGAACTAGTTCTGTGTAAATGAAATGAAAGATGTTCATATATAAACTGAGAGTCTTCTAATCCCTACAGCACCACAAATAATTCAAAGAAGTCTTGAAGTGCCATGATAATGGCACAAGATGGTTATCTCTGTATTATTGGTTTTGTGTACATCAAAGGCTCTGTGGGAAAAAAATAATGTTGCATAAAAGACCAAACACATTTCTTTTTTTAAAAAAAGCAGACAATTAAAATTATCCAGAAGTTAAGGAAAATATGAACTAAAAATATTTTGCCTTTGAAAGTCTATATTACCCTTAAAACAATTTTATGGTGGATATTGTGGGCTCTGGTTTAACGTAAATGTGTGATTGAAAATCTTTGTAAGGATGTTAAGTGCACAGCTCTTAAGTTCTACAAACACAAAATTGATTTCAAAGAAATCAAGTGATGAGAATGGATGTCCATGAAACAAAAATAATGTATTCATAAAGGCCTTTTTCACCAGTCAAGACATAAAGAGACAACAACTGGACTTGTCACTTGCTTTTAAAAATGCTTAAATTAAAGATTATGGGCAATGCTGAAAAAGGAAAGAAAGAAATATGAACCAGCTGTACCTGTGGTGTGATAACATTGCCTTCAGGACAGACAAGGCACTGATTAACTTTTCCGTTGTAATTTTGGATGTACATGAAGTAAAGAGGATGTGGTGCTGAATGACTGTCCAAAAAGTGTACAGGGCAAAATCCACCTCGTACAGTGTCAGCAAAGCCTGGGGAGTTGTGGGGAGGGAAGGGAAAGAGAGCACCTTACTCTACATAACTTTATAAAACAAATCACACAACTAGGCATGCCCTACAGCAGTGGAAGCACAATACAGCAGGCAGAAGAGCTGCCCCCAGATGCTCTTATCTCTTCCAAAATATTCAAAATCTTTCACAGATGTAGAAATTTGAGATCCTGGTGAGTCAGGGCCTCCTGATGCTTTGCACAGTCCCAGGAGCACTCCATGTGGAGGTGCAGTGGGATGCACTTATTGATTATTGATATTTGATTATTTCTCCAATAATCAAGCCACTGGACAAGGAGTGGGCAAAATCCTGAGAGTTTTGTGCCTGCCTTGTTGTGAGGCACAGAGCTATGTGTTTGCCTTTGTCCCTTATGGTCATGGGGTCATACCCCCATGTCCATGCTGTGTCAGCAATGTGTGACAGGCTTTACTCCACACAGAGAGACACTGAACTATGGCATCCACTTATTTCCTGTCATACCTTTAAATCAAGGCTAAATGAGGCGAAAAGCAAATAGATTTTCAGCCCTTGTAAACTCACAAGGCAAGCTGGATGGATAAACTAAGATGATTCAGTGTCGTATATTATCCTGGGGTGTTAGAGTTGGCTATATAATAGGTTCATGGCCATCTCAAAATGAGTGGGAAGGTGAATGCTTCCATTGCGATTACTTGGCTAAAAAAATACGTATCAGTAATCCCTCTTCTGCCCTTCTTCACCAATTAATTGCATTATTTTAAGATTAACAATGGGAAAATACTATGTACTTTTCAGGGAAAACTGACTGGGTTTTTATTCAGAGATAAATTACTTAGAAACAGAGGGAAAATAATATTCTATTGAAAATGACTCCTTAATGCCCATGTCCCTGTTGGGCCAGGTTAAAAGATGTATAGGCACACTTCCATAAAGAACTGGAGCTCTGCAAGGCTGTGACTGGAGGGGAATCTCAGCTTCCCTCTGTGAAGCTAAAGGGAAAAACTGTGTAGGAAATTTCAGTTTACCTGCTTGGCTGGGATGAAGAGTTTTGAGAAAATAACCACAATGTATCTGCTAATGTGCCTGAAGGCATCATCAAACTGAGACAGCAGCTTAGGGTCACCTGGCATGCTTGTTTCTGTAGGATCCTAAATCTATAAGCATCTGTCCTCAAGGGCATTTAAGGAGCTGGTCCCCATCTTTCCTAGCAAATGGCTGCGTAAGGAAAGAGGAAGAGGAGGAAGGATGCTGCAACTGATTCTCTTGACAATGAGAATTACTCAGCTGCCACTTCTCCCTTCTCAGGTTTCAGGATGTTTCTCCCAGCTGATCTTTATAATGAGTGTGAGGACCATTTCAGTGGGAAAGCATAATTACAACCCAAAAATAAGCTCATGGTCACAAAGTCATTGTCTAAATGTGGGCTGAACTGCTTATGAGGCTCAGCTGAAGTTGCATGTTGATGTCCAGCTCTGCTATTTGGTTCCTGGAGCACCCTTTGTACTGATCTGGCTGTGGTCCACTTGTTCTGGGTATGACTAAGGAGCTAAATTAACTTCTCAGGTAGACACAAGTAATGTTTTTCCCTCTTAATGCATCTTAGAGAACTACCAGATTCATTATAGAAGTTGCTCTTTCATTCCTGGTCTCTACAGAAAAAAGGAAAAGAAAAAAGAAAGCTCAAAGCACTTTGGAAGACAATCTGTCCCCATGTTCTATCTGCCTGTTCACAGGATCAGGGGGATCAGATAAACCTCCTGGCTTTTCCATTCTCCACTAATACAAAATTACAATGTGCTGACCATTTTTCCCTGTCATGTTTTGAGCAGTTTTGAATGAGGTAGATTAAAACCATTTCACTTATTTCTAACAGTTGCAGTAAATTTTGGGATAAAGCAGGAGGCTGTTGGACAGCAGCATTTTGTTTCTTTCCCTCCTCAAGTTAGGGCTATGGAACATGGGGAGCTGATATTAGGTTCTGGCAATTTAAGTCTGTTTAGCAAGGTTCTTAATAATCTCTGCATGTATATCACAGAGTACCTTTTGCATATTGCTTTAAATAATTCAAATCTGCTCCAATACTGTATTAAATAATTCAAGAATCGGACAGGCTTTGTGATTAAAGATGTGTACCTGGAATTTCTGCAAACACAGCAAGGAGTCAAACTATGCTCTAGATACAAGTGTCCTGGCGCAAGATCCCATTTACACCTTGCCAAGGCAATAGTAGAAAATTGGAAAAGCGCCTGCTACTCACTGGAAAACTGACTGAGGCCAATGGTTAATGTGGCAGCTGCTGAAAAGTTTGTTCTTTCCAACAGACAATACTAATTTGGCTGAGAACCTCTATTGTCTTCTGACTTCCATTTTCAATCTTCATGAATAGCATTGGTGCCTGATGTGAAAATTAAATGTAAGTATAAATATTTCTGCAGGAGCTAGATGTTTGTCCTTGTATTTTACCAGTCTTGATTTGAGAGCATGGAAAGGGTTTGCTTTGTAAAACAAAGCACGTGTGCTTATTTTGCATGTTAACTTAATCCTAAAGGGCTTGGAAGTTGCTGTTCTTCCCAGCTGTGCTTGGGTCTGTGATCATGAAAAGTACCTGGAAGTCTGTTGTCCTTCTCCATTTATTTTTACAGGGAGATGCAAGTGGAGCAGCATTATTAAGGCAAAAAAACCCCTAAGTGCTAGAATTGCTGAGTTTTCACCCTGTTGACACAGCAACCACTTTTCCTTCTCAGTACAGATGAAACAATCCTGGTTTAGACAGGAGTATCAAGAGTTTTGCCTAGTAAATGAATAGATTTCTGTAACCTGAGTGTATTTATTGTTTAAGGGATTTCTCTAAGACACAAAGAAAATCAATGTTACATTGAGGTAGAAATAAAGCAAACAAATCCTCCTAAACAGCCTTTTTTAAAAAAGTAAAGGATATACTAGTGAGAAGAATGGAATACCCAGCAAGGAGATTACAATTATCAGAATTATTGGAAATACTCCGTAGATATCTTTATGGGAGTCTGATATTGGACTCCCAGCCCAACCACCTCAGTGAGCAACCACTTTACAAACATCAAAAGGACCAGCTGATTTTATTGGGTTTTGGATATCTTCAATGGAAGACTCCACAGGGGATACACTGATATGTGTCCAGCTTTAATATTTAAACCCACATAAAATTTCTAGAGGAAGAGACAGAGAAATAAAGAGGGCTGCTGCTGTGGCAAATGCATTTGGCATGCCATGGCCAGTATATTCCCCTATATGTGCCTGCCTGCTCCAGCAGCAGCTGGTGGCCTAAGGGCCTTTTGGATAAGGTGAGGGACCAGACTGGATGAAACAAATTTTTACAGATGCTGCACAGGGAATATTGACATTAGATGCACAAGCTGGGGAGAAGGTTAGTGGGTTATTTCTTGTGGTTTATTCTCTTGTGGTCTTTGTTCTTGTTGGGGTTTTTGTTGTTTTGGGGTTTTTCTGGTTGGTTTTTTTAAAGAATGTGCATCTCAGAAAGAATCTCAGGTATTTAACGGCAGGGAAAAAGCCCAAGTTGTATCAAATGACTGATATCTAAAACAAAGCTCTGTATGCATATTTGCATTTAAATAGTAGAAGGTATTGAAAATTTCCTACACAAGTCTTTATTTCAGTGGTTTAGAGATCCACGTTACAATAAACTTCAGCATTTTTACATCGGCTGTCTGCAAAATGCTGCTCATTGTTTCCTAATAAAAAAAACCTTGGAAAGATGACCAATTAAGGTGTCTGTAAAAGTCTGAGGCATGAAGCATCTTCCTTAAATAAAAGGGAAAGATGCTAATTTTCCATTCCTGCAGATTAATTGAAGAAGCCATAGTATTCTTTTCGTGTTTCAGGGCAGAGCAGGTGGGAAGGGAAGAGAGAGGATATTGCAGTTCGGCCACTTTTGGATTTTGATGGAGTCTGCCTTCTGTAAAGAATGAATAATTCAACCACCCACACCCCATAACCATTTAAATTACAGTCTTCCTGTTATTATAAAGCAATGTCTCAAAGGAATAAATAAAGTTGACAAAAATAGTCTTCATAAGGGTTGACATTGATTACATCAGACTGAACTCTCTCACTCATGGGGCTCCTCCACCTTTAAATGTCATCATGAGATGACACCTGTCTATCCTGCTGTCATTCTGAACAGAGAATAAGTCTCTGTTCCCAGTGGCTTCTTTTCCTAGCAAGACCAATTCTAAGTCATAAAGCACAGGATGACAAGTCTTAAACCAGCACAAACTGAATGGCTTCTTATTACTCACCCTGTCTCATAGTAGGAGGGGGGAAACCAGTAAAGAGAGGAGTGAAGGGGAACTTCATGGCAAATAAATTAAAAAAAAATAAAATGCTGGATGTTGGTTCTGTAAAATTAATTTCTGCAGAAAACCATGTAGGAGAATGAAGTGACAGATATTAGACAGAAATTCTTCCTGTGGGGGTGGTGAGGCACTGGCACAGGTTGCCCAGGGAAGTTGTGGACTCCCTATCCCTGGAAGTTCAAGGCCAGGCTGAATGGGGCTTTGAACAATCTGGCCAAGTGAAAGATGTCCCTGCCAATGGCAGGGGCATTGAAACCAGCTTTTTTAAGATTTTTTTTTTAAGGTACCTTCTAACCCAAGTCATTCTGATTTTGTGACAGAAAACATTGTCACTGCAATGCTTTGGATTAATCAGTAGTGGTAATTCATAGCCAGCTGCTTATCAAGGACTACTGACCTTCTGGCTCTCTACTTCATGAAACTGGTCTGCTGGCACTTTTTTTTAAAATTATTTTTTATTGTTGATTGTTCATCTTGCAAGATAACAGGCTCAGAAGACCACAGGTACTTCCATATCAAGTGAAATCAAAGGCCTAACTAGCCATGAAGGAAACAGCCTGGTGAGAAACCACATCATGGCCAGCCTCTGTGACATGGCTCATCTGAAACAGAGATGAGAATGATATTCAGCTTTTCTGAACAAACCCAAAACTTTTTTCCTTAGTCAGAAAATCATTTATTTCCTGATGACTTCCAGTTTCATTAAATTTCTAGCACTGAGGAAAAAAAACATTCCAAAATGTGATTGTTCACTGGAACAGATTTTTTTCCTATTTTTGCTGCAGTTCATATTTCATTGCAGTACAATAAATTGACATAGTTCCCTCATGCCTCTTTCTCTTAGAGGGTGCCTCAGATGTTAACAATTCATTTGCCACAGAGCAGCTTAAACTGGCCTCCCCTGCCCAACAGCACAAAAGGGAATGGTTGTGGATACTCTGTGATACAAACTGATATCCCTAAGGGCAGCATATACATTTAAAATTTAATTCCTATGGCTTATTTCTTGCTATTAGAATGGTGCTCTGTGCTGGTAGGAAATCCTAATTCTGGTCCCATATGGACAGCTCAGATAAAGTGCCTACCTGCCCATGCTCCTTTTGTCCTGTGCACAGCAAGTTGGGCAGGGCAAGGAACAGCCTCACTACCATGGGCATGGCAGGGAAGGAAACAAACACACTTCAGGCTCACACTTCACAGGTGCTGCCAGGCTCAGTGTGGTCATGATGCTGTAAAAAAAAAAAAACCAACACATTTAAACAGACATGCCTACACAAATTCACAAAGAATACTGCATCCATTAGCTCATGGGATACTTCAGACTTCTATGATGTGGCTTTTTGCTATTATTCAGTCCCTTTCCCTGTGTGTCATTTCACTTTTTTGAAGCATTGAAGGTGCACTGCAATCCAGATTCTCCAATTCAGAAAGTGTATATGTATAAATGAAAGAAGGAACTAGTTGCTTTGAGCTACTGCCAAATCTAAATTAAGTTGCACTTACCAAATAACGTGTTCAACAGCAGCAGGAGCACCTTGTTCATATTTTGTGTGTATTAAAAAAGAGCCTTCCCCATTTTTTTCTAATAACATGCTATTCAATAACTTCTGGTAAGAATACAAAGGATTAAAATGGTTTTACATCTCTCCCAGCTCCTCAAGCAGCTGCGCTATGCTGCAGCTGCACACATTGCTCAGACAAGATATAGCAGCAGGTAATTCTGCAATTATTGGCCCACAACAAAACTGGTATCCAGCAATCCCCTGGTTAGTCTGGGTTTTAGAGGAGAAGCTAAATCCTCTAAGCTAAGTCCTCCTAAGAAAAAGGAAACAAACCTATTTTATTAAACAAATATATTTGACAATAGGATTATCTCAGTTTCTAAAGTTAGCATCCTGCCTTTCTCAGAAAGGCACTAAGCACACCTAATTAACACTATAAAAGAAACTAAACATATTGGTTGGGTACTAAGATTTTCTTTGCACTGGTTGTGTTGTCATGACTAAATAAAAAGGACTGATGTCTGGCTTTAAAAATGGAGGAGGGAGAGGAGGTATGGTGGGAGAAAGGAATTACCCATTGATTTATTCTTTTACTTAACAGCAAAGGGGAATGAGCAATTTAAGGTCAGCAGCATATTGTTCAGCTGGCCTCAGATCCTGCAAAATTACCAGTACTGTGTGTTGCAATAAATTGCATGCTTTTGTCATCCCTGTTTGTTTGAAATATGTGTGAAATGAAGAGGGAAATAGCTAAAACCAGCACTAAGGACTGCCCTGATCTGCCTAGAAGGTGAATGGAGACAAAATAATCTGTTTTGTTGTTGATAGGAGAGCCCCTTTAATGCACGATCAGTCCCACAGCTTTTGTAGCTGCTTCGTTCCCCAGCACCAGGGGCACACACAGCCAGGTGGGTCAGGAGCATTCCTGGAAATCCCAGCAAAACCACTCCTCCCATTTCTCTCCCCCTGTACCCCAGTGATCCACCCCAAAGGGCTCATGTTTGATTCTGCACAAAGTCTGTGTGCTGTCCTTGTAGTGCTGCAGGCTGCCCAGCCATCATGCCTGCATTTACTCTAACAGTCTCTAAAGAACTCAACCCCTGCAAAAGGGACAAATTAAACTCAGAGGTGTGGCTCAGCCACGGCACTGCATCACATAGTGAGCACCTTACTGACAGTCCAAGTAACTTTTCAGACTAATGACTCTCTCATCAGTGCAGGAAAACAGGTCCTATTGCTCCAGAAGGTCATACTGGCCTTTATTTTCCTCCTGGTGATGTAAGCACTGATTATAGTGCAGTATCCAAGACAGGTAATTCATGTCAAAAGTTGGAGAAAGTGGCTTTGCTTATTGATGTGTTGTCATCACAACATTCAGCCTTTCTTTTCATAGCTATTCATGTGAGTTACAGCAAGCAGGGCCTGTGCCTGGCATTAACCTGCTCCCCAGGCAGCTGTTATTCAAAATGCACAATGGCCTGCAGGACACCAAGAGATTTGCCACTGCTCTGTTGACCAGATGCAGCCTTGTAATGCACTGTGTGATGAAGTAGTGTCAAAATGGCATCCCAGGCCATTCTCCTGGAAAAGTCAGAAAGCCACAGCTTGGACAGTGCACTCTTTGCTGAGTCCAGAGCTGCCTGGGTGGCTGGGCCCAGAGAGTGGTGGTGCCCCAGGGATCAGGACCGGGCCCAGTCCTGTTCAATACCTTCACTGATGATCTGGGTGAGGGGAGTGAGTGTACTTCCCGTAAATTTGCAGACAACAGCAAGTTGGGTGGGAATGTCAATCTGTTAGAGGCTAGGAGGGCTCTGTAGAGGGATCTGGAAAGAACTGGAGTGATGGAATGAGACCAATGGTATGAAGCTCATCAAGGCCAAGTCCAGGTTCTGCCCTCATGTCCCAAGAAGTCCCTGCAGCTCCAGGCTGGGAACAGAGTGGCAGGAAAGCTCCCAGCAGGAAAGGCTTTGGGGTGCTGGCTGACAGTGGCCAAACGGGAGCCAGAGTGTGCCCAGGTGGGCAAGAGGGCCAAGAAGCCCAATGGCATCATGACCAGCACTGGTGTGGCCAACAGGACCAAAGAAGTGATTGTCCCTCTGTGCTGGGCATGGGTGAGCCACACCTCGAGTGCTCTTTTCAGTTCTGGGCCCCTCAGCTCAGGAAGGACATTGAGGGGCTGGAACAGGTCCAGAGAAGGGCAGTGAAGCTGGGGAAGGGTCTGGAGCACAAGATTTATGAGGGATAGTGGAGGCGGCTGTGGCTGTTTAGCCTGGAGGAAAGGATGCTCTGGGGAGACCTTATCACTCTCTACAGCTCCCTGACAGAAGAGTGTGGCCAGATGAGATCAGCCTCTTTTTTTTTTTTGCCAAGTAACAAGTAATAGGATAGCAGGAAATGGCATCAAAATGTGCCATGGGTAGTTTAGATTGGATATTAGGATACTTTTCTTCCCCATAGGTTGTTAAACAATTGAATAGACTACTCAGGGATGGACTGGAGTCACTGGAGATCCCTGGAGATATTTAAGATATACAGATGTGGCACCTGGGGAGATGGCTTAGTTGTCGACTTGCCAGTGTTGGGTTAACAGTTGGACTCAATGATCTTAAGGATCTTTTCCAACATAAGTGATCCTATGTCTCCATGTACATGCTTGCCCTTCCTTTGTATATTCTTACTTTATGGGCACTGTAGCCCCTAACAAAGGAAGTACCATGAAGCTCCCCATTTTTCATTTAGGCTTCACCAGACAATGAGATGAAGCCACCCTATGCTACAGCTCAACGAGCTGGGCAGCAGTGTGAGCTACAAGGTATCATGGGAGGACTGGAAATTGCTGTTTGTTGTTCCTGATCCTCTGCCAGCAATTCCTTCAGTTTCATACTGCTTCTGTGTAGGAAAGTATTTTATCCCAGCTCAGCCATTGGAAAGTCAGGAAATACCCTTCATGTCATTTAGCCTTGCTTTAAAGAAAATAATTATAGTTTTTACAGTGTGTCTTTGATTCTCTGTGTGGAAAAATCTTTTTCTTCACTTCCATTTTACTAATCAATACCTTGTCTCAGAGGACACAAGCAGACTCTATGGAGCTTTCTGTGCTGGCCCTACAGAGGCACTGGGATCTCCATGTGCCTTCTCAACTCCAAACTCACACTAAGAGTGAGGAAAGTGGGGAACCCAGAGCTGGGGTTGCCACACAAGTTTTGGTCATTACTAAAGGCCATTCCTTGGAAACCACCTTTCCCAGTATTTGTCCAGTCCTTGGATTTGTGCTCACACACACCCACCCTTTGTTACTGTTGGAGATAGAGGCTGTGGACCCTTGCCACTGTAAGGATTACACTTCTGTGCTGCTTGTAGCAGGACAGGCAGGAGAGGATCAGAGCTCAGGAGGAGGCTGTGTGTAATGGCCAGCTGGTTTTATTTTAGATAGCATCCTTTCATGGCTTTTCTAGACAAATAACAGTATTCCAAATCTCTCAACAGACAGAAGAAGTCATTGCATCCCTGCAACTGAATTTGGTGGGCTGCTGCACCCTTGTACCAGTTCCTGCAGGGATGGGGGGAGCTGACTGCCCCAGGAGCCATTGTCTCACCAACATACACTGCGCTGTGTGCAGCACCAAACATCCTCTGCAGGGACTTATCCAGAGTCCTTGATTGCCTGGATTGTGCTTCTGACCTGGGCAAACCCCAAATTCAGCAGGACACAAGGTCTCCAGCCTTGCACAGAGCAAGGGGCAGTCACCTCTAATGGAAACAAGGTGCTGCCCATCAGCAACCTCCAACCCTACCCTGGCCACAGGTTCTAATGATGCATTTAACTCACATAAACACTGAAAGTTTCCCCAAAGATGCTTATGATATTAGGCATGTACATTCATGGAGCTGTGACACTGCCCTCATCTTCCAGGTATCTTCCTCTAAAGAAAAACTCCACAGTGTCATCCACAGTTTTGGAGGTCCAGAGGGAGCTCTTCTAAGGCTACACAAAGTGTTTTGCACAGCTCCACTCATTCAAAATGCCACTTCTGTAACTGACAGACCTCTGAAAGCAGCTTTTAATTTTCAGCAATAGGACCACTTTTCAAAGATTCTAAGAATTCTGTGCATTTTGCAGTGAAAGGATATTTATTGCCACTTTTATGTGTAAGCTGACTACAGCTCCATATTACTTGGGGTATAAAGCAGATGAGCAAAAGGCCATTAAACTAGTGTTGTTGCACTTCTGATCTTGATTGATGTTGACACCAATTAGCAGAAAAGGAATCTTCCAGATAAAGGAAAAGAAGATTTTATTAAGCCCTAAATGCCAAGAGTCAGAATTCAATGCAAAATTCATTAGTGCTTATGGCAGGAGTTCTACCAGCTATTGCCACAGGGTTAAAGGGAAATAAAAATTACATAAATAGGATTTTCAGGACTTTTAAATCCTAGCTTGAACAGTAAACTTGTTTAGGTGATTTCAGCTTGCTGTTTTATACCCCAACACATAAAGGCTGTTCTGGTACACTCACTAGCTTTAATCAAGGCAACTTCTATTGAAATCAGTTGTATTCCTCTAAACAAAGGATAAATAGAGGTCATATTTTTTCAATCAGTTCTAAATCTATTTTCATAAATACAACATTCATCAAGTAAAGGAAGAGGTGTTCAAATAATATAAATATATTTTTAAATGTATAAATCTATAAATATATACGTGTGCATATATGTGTATGTATGTGTGTGTATATATATATATATATATATGGGATCAAAGTCTGATTTAAAATTTCTATTTTATGTACAGACAATGACACAAAAATAATGATACTTGCCTTTGCAGACTTTTACCCTTAAACAGTTGCTCAGAAAAATAAAGGAGCTTTGCAAGTTTCCTGATGTTGTATCACCAATAAATCCCAGTTTAACAAAGCTCCAAAACAACATTTGAAAGCTTTATAAAAACAAAGATCAAATATGCTTTTTAGAACTAGAAATTAAATAGTTTGTACAGTTTGGAGTCTGGAGAACTTTGAGTGGCTGCTCTGTAAGAGAAATGCCACAGCTGCCTGTTATTCTAACTCACAACTCTTACAGGAACTCTGTTTTGTAACAGGAGCAAATACTTGGGCAAGTGGAGGCAGTTCCTTCCTAAAGCTTCTATTCACAGCACTCGGAAATTTTCTTGAGTATTTATGTCTCTCCATGTTCACTACATCATTTTTTGCCTTTTAACACTAAGCACTTCAGCTTGCTGAAGGAAAATCATAGGTCCCGGTTCCCAAATACCAGGCACTGCCTGAGTGGAAACACACCACAGGTGTTCATTCCTCTCTGTTTTCAGGGTATCTGCTCTTTCAGTTCAAAGGACTGAACACACACACACACACACTCAAATTTCATGCAATTCAATTTAGCCAATGATAACTCAATTTTAACATGTCTCAGGACATGTTCTTCCACTGGCAGAGGATCCTGATGACCATCAGTTTACATCTACTTGTCAGAAGCCCCAGGGGAAATGTTGACTCTGAATTTTCCTTCCAGTCTCATTTGCTGCATCAAATGTCATCAGTGCTTTAGACAGAAGATCCTAGACTTGTAGTTAGAAAGTTATTGCCATTTCTTACTTGCTGTGCACATTACAGATTTGGTCTGTAAATCTCTCATCTTCCAGGGTTAAGCACTGCAGCTTTCTGTTTCATTATACTGGGGTAGTGCTGTTCACCTGAAAAGGTTTAAACCAACACAGATTTATTTTAAAAATCAAAGCATCCCTTTCTTGTCTTTACATCATTTGCTCCTGCCCTGCAACCCTTCTCCCTTCTTTAGCACATGCCTCTTGTACCCTGCTGCTTAGGGCAGGAGTTCACCTTCCTGTAGATTTGAGCAACATGCAACATAGTAAGAGCTTTGCTCTCTGACTGAGGCTAAACACTGGTTTTGTTATTTAAAAACCTTTGCAGGTTGCTTATTAAAAACAAACAAACAACAAAACCATAAAAAGCCAAAAAACACACAACCAATCAAAAAAAAAAAAACCACAAAAAGAAAAACCCCAAAAAACCCTTCCAAAACCAACCAACCAAAAAAACCCAACAATCATAAAAAACAAAACAGAGACAAAACTGGGCTTCGTTATTAAACCACATGTTCTGAATACTGGTGAGCCTGGAAACTCTGATTAGAAAAAAGAGAATGACTCTAGAAATGGGGATATGGGATTTTATGGAACATGTTTTGTAGACCTCTACTCTTACCTAATACTATATTGCATCAGTTTCTTCTCAGTCCTTTTAAAACAAGTTATGCTCTCACAGTATTTACTTGTTCTGTGAACAAAGATGGATTTCTGCTCATTGATGGCTGTTATCTCAGCCATTGTACTTGTAGTTCATCAATTTATAATAGCAAACCTTCCTCAACTAAACATTTAAATGTGGAGAGAAAGAGCTCCTGTTCAGGGAGTAAAACCCATCTACAAAATCTCAGAGCCAGAGCCAAATGCCACCGGCTTCCATCAGTCCTTCAACAGCGACACTTTGCAGAAAGCTGTCCCCTCTTTTAAAGGATCTCAGCAGCAAAAAAATGAGGAGACTGCCCAAGACTTAGAGACTGTGAATGCTGCCTGTGTCTGTACATACCAATCAAAAAAGCAACTGTGAAAGCCATTATGAATTGTTTCAGCTACTGTATCTCTAGAACGATCTCTCCTGTGTTCACAGAACTGTGGGGGAATGTTTGAAAAACCAGCAGATTAAGGGTATTTTTGTTCTCTTTCTGTTGCTTCTTGATGAGGAAGGTATTGGAAAAAAATGTGCCATGGAAGTAGAGCTTGTGAAACCCTCGCACAACTCTGCTGGAGAACTCCTTGGAGGACTAGAGTAGGGTATTTAGAAATTTGAAACAATGGAGTGTTGACTCAGTCACAGAATAGATATGCTCTCTGTTGTTTAATAAAATAAGAAAGAATTCTTGGTTAAAAATCTGTTTGTAAGGAACCTGTTTCAGTCTTATGCATTGTCTTAGTTCTTCCTCCATTGCAAAAAGAGATGACAAGATTTCATGGGGTTTCAAATTTGCAGTATATCAACAAGAATATTTTTAATCAAAGATGCAGTGACGAGGCAAAATTTAGAATTCTGCCCCTTTTCTCACTCTGGATCTACCTGAAGCAGCCATGCAGAGAATAGAAAATGGAATAATCTTTATAGATATTTATCTATAACAGGACCCCAACAGAAATGTTTTCGTTGCTGTCCCTGTCAGATTCTGTGAATCCACAAATCCTGCTAAATACCTAATATCACAGCCCAAGGTGTGTCTAGATGTGCAAGCTGGCAGTTACCTTTAAAAGGCTTCTTACCAGGACCAGCACTGACAATAATATCTGCAAATGCTGAAGGCCCCTCAGCTGTCAAAAAGAAGTCATCGTCCTGCTTTGTGATAAATGTAACTGCCAGGTGTTCTGTCCACAACCACAATGTAAGGGGATAAACATCCAGGTCACTAAAAACCAACCTGACCAGAGTAAAAAAAACATGTGAGGAAAAGAGTGGGGTTATAATTAATCCTGATCCTGTTGTCATTGTCAGTAGGGGACATCAGGAGTCTACCTAGAGGTGTCAGCAGCATTTCCATTACTTCTCTCTATATGTCACCACACCAAGTGGTCAGTTTTGATGGTGGTCAAATATGAGGCACTGGAAGTAAACTTTACAGCTACTGATTCACCTCATGCTTCAACACCAGCCATGATGTGTGGAAGTGATAGAAATATGGTCATATGCATACTTTGGATCAAGTCTGTGATCCAAAATGTTGTCAGCCAGGATTGACAAAATAAGTAAAACAATCTGTATCAGGCCTCTGTCATCAGCACCACTGCTAGATAGAAGATAATACAATAGATCCCATTGACTTGTTTAACATCTTCCAAAAACCACAGAAACTTTTAGTATCTGTGTTATCCTGTGGCAGGGAGCTCCACAGCTTAGCTGGAAACTGCGCTAAATTGTGGGATATAAAAAATAAAACAGGATTTTCTTGACCTGTAAAACACCTTATTAAGTGAGGATATTTTTCCTGAACTGACAGAAATGGAAGTCATGCTCCAGAAAACATGTAGGCATAATCCACAACAGCAGAAAAACACCAGCAATTAGTCAGAACCCCTCTATTGACTGACAAGAAGTAGACATATACTATCAATGCAGACCAATCTTCTGAGCACTCAAAGTGTGTAAATTCAACCAAAAGTGTAAATTGTACAGTAAGTGACAAGAATTTCAGAACATTGATTACTTTGAGACAGTCATTTGAGGAATGAATTTTTTCAGGAAATATAAAACTGCTGGTCCTGATGGCATCTGACAACTGAGTAGATAAAATACTTTGGTTGAATGACAAATATCTGACTACTCCAACCATTTACTGTGCATGGCTGTCAGTGTGTTTGTGCTTGTATCTCATAGCACTCCAAAAATCAGAGAAAGATGCTTCAGAGCCAAAGAACAGTGGGTTGTGTCCATACGGCATCATCTTCACAAATGGCATCAGCATCTGATCCTAATTAAATTAGTTATCACCATTTGCTAAATGGTTCCTAATACCAGAGCAAGCTGGACTGTTCCCAAAAAATCCCTGCTGTTTAAGTGCTTAACATCACTGAGCAGTTCCAAGAGAGCCTTGGGAGGGCATGGACAGATACTCTATGCTTGTAGATCTATCAACAGCTGCTCATGACACTGGAAAAATCTGAAGTATGGTTTTATTTGTAATTATTAAATTACAATAATTGATCATCTCTTCGTAGGGATTGCACATTGGAAAGTTTACATAAACCATGTGAGAATCAGATCCAATGGTGCAGACTGCAATATGAGCTATTAGAAAAGGATACTTGTACCAATACTTTTGGCATCTGTCAAAATAAGCAACCAAGCTATGATCATATAGATCTAATTTCTTGCAGGTGACTAAGGCATCTCATTCCAAAATTAGGAATACAGTTTTAAGGACTTCATGCAAAATCATAGCCATGGTGACCTGAGCATCCTTCCTGGATATCTGATTAGTGCACCCAAAGACAACTGTATATGAATTCAGGGGAAATAGATGTGAGTCTCCTCCACCTTTAGACTCAATAAGCAATTTTGCACATTCAAGACTGACGGTGACTCACCCTTGACTAGCAGCACATGATCTATCTGAGTATCATACTGAATTGCACACTTTATTGGAGGCCAGAGAGATTAAAATGCAAAGGTAGTGCTCATAAGAGCTCAGTTCCCAAATTAGGTTAATGGGGAGGTGAGAAGACTGATGGCAACTGTGCAATGATGTGAATTGCTGAACTCACACAGTGACACTCAGACCTGTTCTGTGTCTGATTGATCAGGGTTTGCAGGGTTAGATAAGCTGTAAGGGATGAAAATTGCATTGCCTTACTGGGTATCTTGGATAAGCCAAAATCAGACTATCTTTCTGGGAGTCATCCTATCTGATATCATGGAAGTATGAGCTATTACCAGAGAATGCACCCTGGATGTTTATGGTGGTGCTTAAAACTTTTCTAGTTGCAGCAGAAATACAGAAGCTGTTGTAGCTACATAATTGACAGTGCACGAGATAATGTGCACAGATTAAAAGAAAATAAGAGAAAATAAAAGAAAATTTCTTTACCTAATAACCTGAGAATTAATTTGACAACTTGGAGACATTCTCACACACAAGTCATCTGGAAGAACAAGAACATGCAGAAATATGATTGTTATGAATAAACAGAAATGTGTGAACATAGAGCCTAGCTGAACAACACAGCATATCGTGGTTTGTGGCATCATGGAAGAGTTGAAAATTATCAAGGATTTAGCCCAGGCAACCCACTGGTGCATCTCTTATGTTGACTTTATGGAACCTCATCAGAAAACAAGTAAAGAATGTGTATTAGGAAAAAGGATGCACAGACATAGCTGTGCAGGCATGGAAGGATAAACAAGTCTTTTATTCCTTTTCCACAAATCACAACAAGGCAAATGACTGAAAAGCCTTTTTCAAGCCCTACAAGTCTGTGACAGGAAAGAGAAAATAATGCCCTAAATGCCAAAGAGGAGAGGAGAGGGAGAGGGAGAGGGCAAAATGTCACGGTTACAATTTGTTTCCAATTCATTCTCTCTCTCCAAGGTTCCTCCTGCCCTTTAAGAAATCTGTACTTAAAACATAATGGACTAGACAATTTCCAAACCAGGAGCTTGGTATAATTCATTTTAATGCCACTCCAGTTGGCTGGGCAATACAATAGATCATCACACTGCAAGAGAAGCCTTTGGTCCAGACTATGTATCAGACTGAACTTCTGGATCTGTAGCATATTTATCATGAGTCCACTGCCACACAAGGTTATTGTGCTGGTAAGCAGTATTTCTCCGTCTCTCAAATTTGGCTCTTTTATCCAAAATGGAGCTATTAAAAAAACAACAACAAAAAAAAAGACCAACAAAAAAAAACAAAAACAAAAACAAAAACAATTAAAAAAAAAGCCTATACTGACTTTGTCAGAGTCACATGGCCAGAGTTCAATATCCACCATGACACTCAGGGAAAATTTCAGCAGACAGTATGATTTTCATTTCATTTATTTAATTTTATATAAATATTTAAGATTATCTTTTTTAGTATGAACCACTGTTTAATCTCAGAAAGATGCAATGTATTGTAATTAGTTTCATCTACACCAGATATCCTTCACTGCTTTTTCTGCTTAGAATAAGCTCCATGAGCAAACACAGGATTTCTTTTTTCTCTAAGGTTATTCCTCTCAGCACATAAAAAGAAGAAAATTCTGCATAGTTTTGGGTCATTTTTTCCCAGATCCTGTGACAAAACCCTTGGAACACACCCGACTTGTGGTCACTGACCGTTTCTCTACCAGGAAACCAAGCCAAAAAGTCCAAGATGTCTCAGAAGACCTGTCAAAGACATGGGAACAGAAAAAGTGTCACAACTAATTAATTTGTTTTGGAAGAAACTTGGTACTTGATGTTTCCACTTTAGTCATGGGAAGTAAGTGCTCTGAATTTCTGACAAATCAAGTTGTTTATCCAAATATCTTACTGTGAACTCTGCTGCTCTGAACTTGGTTCTAGGAGGTTTAAGAGATACGAGTGTAACAGAAACAAAATCCGCTTTTGCTCAAAGGTCATTGTCAATAGTGTTATTTTTTTCTGGGCTTGTTTTCTCTTTGGCATACTTGCATTTTTGTCTATAAGTGACAAGTTTGACCACAGCAGCATTGATTAAACCAAACTCACAGACTCACTCAATATTTCAATGATTCAGGATTGCTGGAGGAAAATAAATACTTATTTTCACTTTGCCTTGCATTTCCAGTGAAGAGTGAAGCCAGCAGTGATATAAATCTGCTGTGCAAAGGTTTCCCTATTCTATTCCCATACAGAAAACCTCATGAATTCCCCAAGAAAGCCTGTTCTCATGATCGTCCCACCTTGTTCCAGTGAGCTTCTGAGGTCTGAGTTGAGTCAAGGTCCCTTCTGGCTAACTGGATTGCTCCAATCTCCTTACTGCCTGTTTTCCTCTTCTCCTTAACATTCACAGATCTTCAGCTAAAACTTCTAGTCCATTACCATTCAGATTGTGTATCTACTTACTGACAGTCCTTAACTCTTTTCATCATATCTCTAATTCTGTTTATAGGGCCTTGTGTTGTTTCTTCCTGCCCATATTTATGGTATCTTTATCATCTACCCCTTGTTCTGCCTTCACACTTTTTCCTTGTGCTCATTCTTTCTTCTGCTGGTCCATCAGGGCTGTATCACCCTCCTGTTTATGCTCCACTCCCTCACTTTCTATCCCCTTTTTAGACTTCTCCCTCCATGTTCTGCAAGAATCAGAGCTATATTCTTGGAGTGCTTCTGAGAGTCAGCTGCTACTCCAGCATGAGATCCTTCCGAATCTCTCAGAAAGAAGAAAACAAAGCACAGGAGTAGTAGAGAAAATGAAGGAAAGAGAAGCTGAGAAATGGAAGTTGATTGACTGGAACTACCTATGGTTTGTTGCTGCTACTAGGAAGTGACAGCAACAATTGTAGTAACAATGCTAAGATTTTACTACGTTTTAAGAAGAGATGTTTGGAACATATCAAAGGAAGGGACTGTGGCCATCGGCATCTATAAGTATCTGTCCAGTGGGCTGTAATTCCTTCAGTGCTTCTACAGGAAACAGCATCAAGAGGGTCTGTAGTGCAAGCATTATCCCACAAATGGGTCGTGTCAGCTGAGGTGGCAGGAGATGGCATGACCTGAGGGCAGCAAGAGTCAGAGGTGAGATTTGGCAGCACGTTCACCTGTGTGTAACTGGGGGAAGGGCTCTCTTATGCTGAACCAGTCTCCCAGATCAGCCTTGAGCCCTGACAGGGAGAGAGATGGACTGATTTTACCTAAGCCTTTTTCCTGGGATACAAGCATGAAGAATGTAAGGATGGCAAGAACAAAAACATTCTGTCTAGGGAATGGTGGCTGAGAAACTGTTGTCCCAGGGCAATAAACTACTATATTCTTCATCCTGACAAATTTTATGTTTATGTCAGGGCAAATAGATTTTGGGCAAAACCAAGCAAAGACAAGTTTCATGGGTTTCAGTGCTACATGCCAAAAGAAGAGCCTAGCCAGATTAGTCCTATACGAAATTATTGTTAGATAATATCTAGGGTGGCAGTTCTCAAATGGCAGTTCCTTAAATGAGAAATGGTTGCTAAGATTTTCTGGCTCTTGGCTATACCACCTCCAGGAAGCCATGGGCCTAAAGCTTTTTGAAATTATTTGGCTACTGCAGATCACCCTGCAGGATGCAGCACTGAGTAAAAATCAGGTCAGATGGCCACAGCAGGCAACTGGGATCCAAGAGTCCTTGCATAGGCACATTATTCTCAAACACTGACATAAAGAAATTGATGTTTTTGTGCTTCACTCAACATGAGCTTAGTTAGCATTACTTGAAATAATAGGTGGCACATTCCCTCAGTAGTGCTTTAAAACTGAAACTGTAAAGCGTTGTAGAACAGTAGAACAAGATAACCAGACTCTTTCTACTGACAGATACAAAATTCAGGGCTCCTGCTGCCTCACATTTTCAGGGTAATTGTTTAAAAAAAAAAAAGTTACCTATTAGTCAAGTCAACTTATTAAACAATTTGAGACTTTGTACTACTTGATTTAGGTGCAAATTTAATCAGAGAGCATAGGGGTGAATTGACACAGAACACATTTCCTAACTTCTGCCTCAGGACTATTTTAGATACCACAGTAACACAACATTGTTATTTTATAAGCTACCTGAAAATCAGCATTACTCTGTTGTGCTGTTTTTGACAACCACCAGCTAAACTAAACTTGGCTGCCCCCAATACTTTCTTCCCTTCGAGAGCCAGCCTGGATGGCCCCCTTCCCACTTCCACCCCCTGGTATTTTCTGCTGAAACCGTGTCCCCCATCATGGCTGTGTATGGTATAGAACATTCAACACCAAAACTCTACCCCTGGTGTTGTAACCCTAACACTGTGTTCTTCATTTCCATAGTGGACAGAGGAAATCTTATTCACAAATGCCCATTAACTATTTCTGTATTTTTAAAATGCATTTAAAAAGTAAACAGAGACTGTAAGGTGATTAAATGTCTCTCACCTGTACTAATTCCAGTGGTAGGAGGACAAGGGGTGTGGTGCAGACCTGCTGGTACAGCCCATTTTTGTTCAGGATTTTTACATAAGGAGACAAGTGCAAAGCATGGAGACCTGTTTAGCTCCCTCCCATCTCACTCCTGGCATGGCTGATGCCCCTTAACTGCATATCATGGTTCTGGTTCCATAAGTGCAGCCCAACTCATCAGCCCTCCCAAGTCTGAGTTTTTCCAGAGATTCATTTCAGAATGTGAGCAAAATCAATCCTACTCATTTCAGGTAGGCAGCCAGTAAATAAATCCTGTGTCCTGTCATTGAGGGTCTTTCTGTTGTGTTGCACACTGCTTAGAAATTTTCCTAAAGTAACTGTAGTGTTCACTTGTTTCTTTTGGTAGTTAAAACTTCCTCCTTCTGTGTAACCACAGAGTGTTTGTTCAAGGCCTGCTTCTGTGCCGAGCAGAATCTGTGCTGTATTTACAAAGTAGAAGCCAATATGAAGAGTTCTGACTGCAATGAAGAGTGTTTGGAACGAAATGTCTAATGAGTATAGATGCTATCAAAGCTGTTCTCTTGCTCAGAAGTGGATGTTAATGCCAATTACTCATGTTTCTTGATTAAACTCTCACCGAACATTAAGTACTGCAGAAAAAAGGTCCTCCATGACAAAATATGCACATTGCAGTTGAGTCAGAAGCTGGTACCAAGAATCCAGGGACATAGTGTACTCTGTGCTGTGGTCCTTCAAAGAATACATGGGAGTACATTTGAGATGATCTATAAAAGATGTCTGTGCTGAGTGTGCCACTGGATCACAGCCAAATAAGTGCACACCAGACTAAGATGTACTTTCAGGACAACAGAAATGCTTTCGTGAGTAAATAACTGGAAGAAGACATTTTACATGAACAAGTAGGATGTTCCACTAAAGATGTGGCAGATCTCAAGATCTATAACCAGGAATTGTATAAACCAGGAGGAGCCAGATGGTGAACTCTCATAGTTGGAGTTTGGGCTACTGCCCAGTTTGACTGGATCTATGTACACTATTCTCTTGGGTAAACCATTCTGGAGTACATCTGCAGTAATTTTGTTCTATAAATATTTGCTATGACACAAAAGGGTCAGAAACCTTGCTATATTTATGTGTATGCTTGAGCTCTGAAATAAGGTGAAATACACCAAACAGGAAGAAAGGAGAACGTCAGGTTTCTCTTAAAAAGTGAAATTATTTATTGATGAAGCTACAGGAATGTGTTTGTTTTTTAATCATCAAATCAGAGTTTAAAAGCATAAGAGATATAAAAAATATCTATTCCCAGCCATCTTCTCTGTCTCAGGCCACTGCACTTACACAGCTCCCACTGCCTTTGGTCAGACATTTCCTAGAGCTGCGACACAGCAACACCCTAAACACCTGGCACTCAAGTCACACAGTGGATGTAATATTGGGAACAGATAATAACAAAAAAAGTTTAAAGAAATAAAACTGAAGGGGGCTGGTGGAAGAGAAATTTTCTGTTCCCTAGATTCAGACTAGGATAAAATCTTCCATCCAAAGAGGATCCTGAGGGTCTCATGAGCACCCAGAACCTGCTATACCTGCCTTTCCACCAGCACCTGTCAGAGCACTGTTCACCAGAAGAGTTCACAGATAAATAGATGCATTATATGACATCTAGGGGGAGAGGAGTGGCAGGGACAGGAAAGTGTCTTGTTCAGGGAAAGGCAGGAAGCCATTAGCAGAGATGGAAAAGGCCACAGATGTCCCAATTCCAAAGATTATGTTTTAAATATTTAACTACCTAATGTTTATCCCATTTGTTATCAATAGATCACAGCACCTGGCTTAAATAATGCTTTACTCCTTGAAAATATCACTTCATAAATCTTCATGACAGGCGCGGACAGAGGGTGAGTACCAGTGTTATCCCACTTCTCCAGACTGGGACACACACATCACAGCAGGGAGATGCAAAACTGACAAAAGATCCTCCTGCAGCCACTGGGCTGAAATGCCCACAGAACTCTTTCCAGAAGCCTTGCAAAGAGCAGAGCATTGTGATTTAAATCTAAAGCGTGGCTGGTTGAGGATGATTTGCAGGAAGTGCAAGAGTGGCTCTGGCTGAGCAGAAAATTCACAGGAATGGTTGAGCTGAATGTTCTCGGACAGGAAGAGGGATGGGTGGGGAGAAGAGATGCCTGGATGCTGTGCCTGCCCTTGCTGAGCCCTCTGACCAGAGACAGCACCACCGGCAGCACTGCAGCTCTCACACAAATTCAAGTGAGAAGGAGAAAAAGGAAGAGATTGGAAGTAATAGGGGACATACGAATCATATCTGCAAGACTTGAGTGTAATTTCATTTTGAAATCTAAGATTTAAACTAATGTATTCCTTGGCCAAAAGTTATTCTAGCTTCTCTGGGCAGATAGTAATAGAAAGAAATGTGATCTTTTTGATTAAGCCAGAACATTTACTGCCACTGGGAAGTGCTGCATGTAATGTACCATGGGGACACGGTGCTTTCTGCAACTCCTACTACAACTGCAATATCTGACAGAAAACCTCCAAAAATACAGTGTACAGGAAGTCTCAAATAATCCTCCTTAGCTGCATTTATACAACAGAGCACCTATCTATTAAGGTGTTAGAGGCGCTTCTAATGAAATAAATTAAGACTAAGTCCTGATTCTTCTTCCAAACACCCGGTATAAATCCAGACAACTTGTCCTACTTCTGTAGCATTATACCAAATTTAAATCTATTCAACAAGGCTCTTAAATTTATGCCTTACTTAGAGACCTGAGTATTTCTACCAGTGGCATCGGGGCTGCTCTCATAAGCTTTAAATCTTCAAAAATTTAAGCATGTGCCAGGGACTGAAAACTGACCTCCGAGGCTAAAAACAACAGATTGTCAGAAAACTGAAAGCTCATACAAAACCATTAAGGAAAATCAAAAGGCACAAGAGCTTGAGGAGGAAAAAAGAGAACTTACAATGTTGAGAAAAACAGTAAAATCCTGAAAGGAAAAAGAAGAGGTGAAATCTGGGAACATGTACCTTAATTTCAAATACTCCAGTATTTAGTCCTGCCTTAGGATCCCATCATACAGATGTTTTCGACAGAGAGGCTGAGCCTCTGCCTCCCCAAAAGCTTACACCTAAGATTTTAATACTTAATATTTCCATTTGTCTGTAGCTGATTAATCATTCTACAAATTCCACCATTATCAGCAATTTACCTTCTGGGGAAGTAAGGTGCAGGAAAGAGAAAGAACTTACCTAAGGCCTTCTCACACAGTCACTAGGAAAAGAGACCTGGGCATCCATAAATATGGAAAAAAAAATCTATATATGTTTGACAATAAGCTTTTGGGGCTTTGCTTGCCATTTGGACTCATGCAGGAAATGGAATTTTCCTGTTCTTGTCAACCTGAAACGCCTCCAAGGTCACAACTGCTCAGCTGGAAGATGGTAAATACCACAGCCTCGTTTCCTTAATGCACACAAGAAAGAGATAAACTCAGCCTAACCTTTTCAGTTTACTTTACTAAGTTTACTCTGAGATCATCTTTATGGCCCAGGTGACTCCCATCTGAGCCAATGCAGGATGCTTAAGTGATATTGTAATATGAACAGTAAATCTTCACTTGGGACTGAGCTGGAAGCTCCTGAATGCTGACAAACAGTGC
The DNA here is from genome assembly GCF_049639895.1 of Pseudopodoces humilis. Taxonomy (NCBI): domain Eukaryota; kingdom Metazoa; phylum Chordata; class Aves; order Passeriformes; family Paridae; genus Pseudopodoces; species Pseudopodoces humilis. Next base: position 6,843,494 of record NC_142200.1, read on the forward strand.
TGTAAAAAGCCACTCCAGAGGTCTGTGCAAGCACAGGGGAAAGCTCTGCCTGGCTGTGGGCATGTCAGGCTGCCCAGAGAGGCACATGGATACTTGCCCTGCTGTCTGCAGGTAGGTCTTTGCCCACCTTCTCCCACACCACGCTTTGGACCATATACCTGATTGACATGTTGATTTCTTCCCTGAATAATCAACCCCCTAATTAAGCTGAATGCTGCTTAATTCCACCAGCTTGTAAATGCTGCGTTCATTATCCAGAGTTATCCAGATCTGGGGGAGCTGAAAGGAAACAAAAACTCTTCACAGGATTTCACACCCACTCCGCTGATCCGCAGAGATCTGAGGTGCAGAGTGAACCCTCCTATCATTCTTCCAACAGATGTGGGAAGGGGCAGTGGCAGATCACCCGCCAGGAGGATCAGGTGCTCTCCTTTAGAGCGGCTAAGGACAAGGGAGTTGGGACAGTATTTGCCTTGAACCGAGGGGAGAAGAAACAGGCACTGCCCTTCCAGGTGGTGATTCGGTATTGATCTCCCACCTCCCTCTCTGAAGCACAGCGGGTGCTGCCTGTGGAGCAGCTGCCACAGCCAGGAGTTGTGCTGCAGAGCTCCAGTGTGCCTGTGGTGCTTGTGTGTTGGGCTCCTGGCTCCCACCTGCCCCACAGCTTGGAGAATTGGAAGGAAATATCCTCTCCTACTCACTTGAGCAGCATCCAAGCCTTTTGTTCATATTTTCCCACCCTGTAGGGGAGGATGGGGTCTGAGTGAGGCTCCCAAGGAAGTGGTAACTCAGCCTTTTGGCTGGGCTGCACACAGGGAGGGAGCCCTGCCTTGGCCATGGATTAGAGTGTGTGTCTCCACAGGGCTCCATCTTTATCTCCTTTTTCCTTTTAGGTTGCTGAAAAAAATACCAATAGGACAGTGCCAAAACAGAACATGGAAACAGCCAGACATAACCACAGAATGGAGGGAGAGGGATCAGGAGCAGAAAAGACAAGTTTGAAGGTGGATATGCATTTTCAGACAGTTTGATGCAAAAGCATTTAGAAATTTGAGTTGAATACAGTGAGTCAGAGCAAGCCAAAAGCTGAGCTACTTTCACCTGGAGCAGTGATATTTTATTTCAGCTTTCACAAGTATTTTGCCTTTCCCCACAATGGACCATGAAAACTAAGTGGAAGTTGCTGTGGGATCACTGATGCTCTCCCGTCTCTCTGGCTCTGGGGACTTTCCAACCTCAGCCAGAACAGAGCTCTGCATCCCCATTTTCCCACTCCCAGAGGACTCCTCACGCCTGGCTGCAGGTTCCTCTTGAGTGCAGCTCTCTGCATCTCAGCTCCTGGCTCCAGTATCCACTGGAAGACAGCCAGGAGGAGAAATATTACCCAATGAGGAAGCCACTCACCAAAGTGAGAACTGAGTTGCATTATTTCCTCCATAATCCACATTTGGAGCTGGTTTTAAATTTCTCTGATCAAGTAGAGATCTGAAGGCAGCTGTCTCAGATCACCTCAAGTTTGGTCTGAGGCGATCCCTGCTTTTATAGCTCATTGTTTTTTTGGGTTTTTTTTAATAAAAATGACTCCAAGCAAAATCATGTTTCAGGTTGAACAAAACACCCATTGAAATCTAAATGAAAGCTTTTGAAACCACAGGAAAAAGATAACAGGTTGACCCAAAAAATATACTGCCTAATCAGATCAGTACAAGGATTTTTTCCCCCCAGTACTTATGCCCTGGAACCAGACAGAATAATTTCTGGTTGTGCAGACATGACTTCCCCCCATCTTCCCTAATTTTTATTCAATTAATTAATTTTTTTTCTCTACATAGACATCCATAAGGAGGGGGTTTTTATGAGGATTACTCACTGAAAATGTTTTTATTCAGTTCTTTTAAAAAACAATAATAAGTTAAATGGGCATGCATAAATTGTGAAAGTGCATATGTTCAGACATAAGAATTTCTGAATATAGTCATACTCATTAAAAATTTTCAGTGAGTAATCCCAGATTCAAGGCTGTTTGGGAACTGCTTATATTTGCTTTATTCATGACAGAGTTACTTTATGCTGTTCTCATTCTGAGTTTGGACTGCTGGAACATCTTTATTCACGTGGAAAAAATAGTAAATATTAAATGCCCCAAAATCCAGGTAACACCATTCAGCTAGCTACTCATGGATTAAGTAAAGGTTAGGTCTTCATTACTAACTGGCCATAATCTGTGTATTTGTAAGGTTCATAATAAGATCTCATAAATAATATCAAATAGAATTTAGACTTCAGGGTCTGAAATTCAAAATTGGCCTTTTCAACAGTGTGATTCTCCTCAGCAGTTTGTCTTTGCCTGTTGACTAGAATTGCTGGATAGGTGATAAGATATCAGCAGTGGGATCATCAGGCATACTGTTCCTATTACTGACACGTGCAAAAATCCGCATTCTTTTATATGAGATTAATCAAATATAACATTATGACTATCAGCTTTGTTTTGGGTTTGTTTTTTTGGTTTTTTTTAAAGCCTATGGCAAAATGATGGAAGAGCTAAGAAAACCCCAGTTTACAAATTTGAAGAAATTTTCAGAGTCTCGGGTATAACAGGAATGGTAGTAGATTGATGCTCCAGAGAAAATATGTGAGAAACATAGTATAGATAGATGGGCAATTTAAAGTAATAAGAGGAAATTAGACTATAATGAGTGCTTACACAGAGGGAAATAAACTGAAACAATAGAGAATGGAGCTCTCAGCACAGACAGATAAGCATGGAGAGATACCAAAGGTATGGTAAGGCAGGAAAACCAACAGCAAGTGCAAAGGGACAGAGCCCTTCAGGCTACAAGATAAACGGTGAAAAAAGCACACTGAGTCCCCATTTCAGGGGTACATAAGCTACTTCATCTGTGTCCTTTGCAACAGTGAACAAAGCAGCTGTTGAGGTTTGTGGAGGTGCAGAAGACAACAGGAGAGGACTGAAATAGTGCATGGCACAGGGATGGAGGCACCTACATGCCCAAGAAATTATGCACCAACACTAATTGTATGCAATATCAGTGATTAATACCTTTTCTGCCTTCCAGAAGCATTGAACAATCAAATTTGTAGAAATACTAGATTTAGCTCTTTTTGTTCTTAATCTCCAGAACTAGAAACACTGGGATTTTCTTGGGATGAAACACAAATACATTAGTGGGTGAAGAAGATTTAGTGGCAATAACAGATGGGCAGGACTGGTGACAGCTGTCTCCCTTGTAAGTGGCACGAGTTACTTGTGTCCCCTATCTCAGTCTTTGCGTTTGCACAGGGCTGCTACTTCACAATCCTACTGGGAACAGATAAAGAGCTCAAGGAGGACACACAGGATGTTTTCCTTATTATGGAGCAGCAGAAGATGCTTTTTGGTCCAGATACTGGAAGACTTCTACACAGGCACTTGCTCTATGCACAAAGCATCTGGAATGCCTGTGTGATCAGGATCCCCTGAGTTTTCCTGCATTAATATCCAAGGAAGAAAAATGACAGATGCAAATATTCAATTGCAAAAATGCAAACTGTTTCATTGACCTTTTCTTCAAGCTGGTCATCAAGTGCAGGACTGTGTAGAAAACTGGTTCTCACTTCATCCACACCCTCCAGGTCTGTTCCACGAGGTCAGAGCCTCCAGAATGAAGGGTGAGAGGGGCTGCCTCTGCTGGACTCACCAGCCTTCAGTGCTGTGTCACATGAAGTGAATCAAATTGGTTCCAAGGGAAAGTTTATTAAAGATGTCTGAAGTGCAATTTATCTGCTAGATTGCTAATTCTTTAGGGGGGGAAATGAAAAAAAAAAAAATCAGTCTTTTTCAGAGTTCATTGTGTGGCAGGTGTTTCTGTGAATAAATGAGAGCCCCATCAGACTGAGTGACTTGAAGGTTCTTCCTGCCCAGGTGGAACCTGAGCTACAGGAGAGCTGGAGGCCTGTGTCCCCGTTACCCATCCCCAGACCCAGCTGCTCCCACACCTGCAAAATCTGTGCAAAAAAAAGTTCCCTCACAGATTTTATCTGTGACTCAGATGGGATGGATAACTCCTGACTTGCTGACGAAAAGGAACACATACCTGACAGGCACTGAGACTTAAAATCAAGCAGGATTTCCAACCCTGTGCAGTGGCTTTTCCCCAAAGAAAAAGTTAAAGTTTGCACAGTTTGAAAACAGCTCCTGGAGAAGATGGCAGCAGCTGAAGAAGTTTGGCTGGAAATTGTGCTACCCCTTGATCCATCTGCACTGCGTAGCAGCTCTGTGTGCGACTCCCGGATCGTTTGAAGGTGCTTGGGATGGCTTCAGGCTTTTGGCTTTTTTATGCAAGCAGATTTTCAGGCTTTGATATCTTCTCTGACATGACTTTTGATCCAGTGAAGGTGATGCTGGCACTTTTTTCACAGTGAATATTTTGTGTACAGTGCTGCTGGAGCATTGCAGTTGCCTGAGTTATTTTGAATTCTTTCACAAAGATGCAGCTTAATAAACATGATGAAAAGTGAGTGCTCTGATAACTGCAGTCAGAGTGTCTGCCCTAGTGCAGACCAAGGCATTGCAGCTTGTCAAAATGCAGGGACCATCAAACCCAATCCAGCAGAGTCATGGGAGAAGGGGGAGCAGAGCACAGACTGATCTGGTTCTCTGTGCAGAGAGAACAGCACTTTGGAATATCCAGATTATTCCCCCTCAAAAAAGCAGATGATGTTTCAAGCTGTCAGACTGGCAAGTTTTGGGAAAAGTGAAGAAACCCTGGTGGAAAGTCTGCACTTTGCTTTCCTGCCAGGGTAAAGCAGCACAGGGAATGAGGGTCACTAGCCAAGGAATGCTATGTGCCTCAGGGAACCCCCTGCTGAAGGACTTTCAGCTAATTGAGAAAGTCAAACATCCATATTCCTTCTGAAAAAGAGGCTGCACTACCTTCATCGGGCATTTCAGCTACAAAGGGAATTGTTCATAAAGGCAGAAGGAATTAAAGGAGGGAATTAAAGGACGCAGTATTTAATGGGGCAGATTGATGTGCACACTGATGAGATACACTTCAAATTGACTAAATGTCTGTTTTGGCTGAAACAGCTTTTATTTTTTTTCCCCTTGGCCAATGCTGTCTATGATTTTTGTTGTTTGTAAGTCATGCTTCTTGCTGTGACCCAGCCAAAACTGAACCTGGCCAAATAAAAGATGTGCTTAAAAAAGTTAAAATTAAAAAAAAGTCAAAATCACTACATGCCCTAATTTCTACCATTCTAAGGCCCATGAAAGGAAATGAGTTTTGTGCTAATGTAGGTCTCAATGCACCAAAAAGAAATCCCAGCTGTGTTGCAGCCTGCCTGGCTGCAGTGTAAGGACTTGTTGGAGCACAGTGCAAATCCTACCAAAGCAGCCAACCCCTGTGACAACCGAGGAGGGGACATGGGGCTGTGTGCTGTCATCTCCTCTTTCCTAGACTGATGAGGCAGCCTCATTTCTGTGTGTGTGTGTAATGGTATGGAAGTGCAGTAGCTTGGACCTTGTAGGCATTACAAGGAGCTGAGCTACCCTGGAATTACATTCATCCAACTTTTCCAGTTGATGGAGTTACCCAAGTGTGAGCCCCCGTAGTGGGACTTTCACCAAAATCAGTCTTGCCTGGAGTTACTTTTTGAGGGAAAATTACCCAATCAAGCTAAAGAATTTCAGGCAGAGCAGTTGTAAGAGCTTGCTTACACGAATCTGCTCAGAAAAGTTGATCTGAATTTTTAAGTGGATTAGTTAAACTGCATTAATTAAAGCCCTTTGTGGGAACTGTCATAATTAAAGTGTCTTTGATTTGATTTGGTTTACTTCTCTTCCAAGGCTAAGTCATATTAAGGCCCCTTTACTTGTGAAACGAGAGGTTTAATGCAATTTACTTAATTCACTTTAAACTCCTGCCTTTAGTTAATTTAAATCAACTTTCCTGATTTTCCCTGTATAGACATGCCCAAGGAAAATGAAGACCACTGAAACAGAAACATCTAAGAGAAACTTTGTAAAAAATCAAAATATTTCGCTAGCCCCTCCAGGACATTACTATCCTTGTCATCAATTTGGGAATTGCAGGTAACACCATCAGGGTCCAAGGACTGAGAAATAGATCCTTGGTGCTGAGCTACAGTTGCTTGTCAGAGACAGGATGGCCAGTCCTGCAAAAACACTTTACTCCAGCCTGAAATAAAAGATGGAAAGTTAAGTAAATGCCTCCTAGCCCTCAAAATAAAAACAGGGCTCAGGCAAAGATCTGTGGAGAGGGAAGAAGAGAGGTTCCTGAATAGATGAAAGAAGGAAGTTTTATTTAAAGCTCTGGTGACAATATCGGCATCTTTCCTCCCTCCTGAGCCAGAAGGCAGAAGCAATATTGGCAAAATGCTGTTAGAGGAGACTTGTATTCTTTTCCCTGGAAGTATCTTGCCTGTTTCAGACACTGGTCCAGGGAATACCATGCAGAAGCCTGAAGCTCAGAGATCTAGGGTGTGAAGGCAGACAGGTGATTTGCATGGCAGGACCAGCCCTGAGCCAAGAGCCAATCTGCCTGACAACCCCCAAGTGTCACCTATGGAAACCAGAATTCAAGGCGAATCTTTGAAAACCATCTATTTCCTCATGTGCAGCCGGCTTTCACAAGACACTTCAATGCCTGCACACCTGTACACCCTCTGAGCATTGCCTTTTTCCAGCTCTCAGACTGGCCACAGCGAGCTGCAGTGACAGAGTCACTCTGCCCAGAGAATGATCAGAGCAGGGGACTGCCACGTTAAATGAGAGGGAGCACCAGAAAGGCTCCTTGTGCTGCCGAGATCCATTTTAGTTTGGAATCATCCTCCACAGGGCAGCCTAAGCGAGAGCAGAGGTGGTGATTAGCGGCACTGTGTCTGTTTGGAGAAGCTTGCAGGCATGACTGAGCATGAATGGCCTGATTATGAGTGGGTGGAACTGCACTCAAAGGGACTGAGCGGGCAGAGCTGAGGTAGCAATGATTAGCTGCCACAAAAGGTGAGTTATTGTCCCCTGGGATGCTAAAGATATACTGTACTTAATAGTTCACTGGCCAAATGCATTCCAATGGTTGATATTGTCGCAGCCGGAAACATTCATTCACATAATTAGTTTACTTTTCCAGTTTAAGCCAAATGGAAAATCCCTCTGTACAGCACTCTTAAGCTGGCTGCTGGGCCAGTGTTGATCAGCAAAGTCCTTTTGACTTTGCAAAGTTGCCTGGGTTTCCCCAGAAGGACATGAGGTCATTTAATCACCTACTTTATCACAATGCCTTATCACAGCCATTACAGGGTCGCTCTGGGATTTTCTCCGGATAATCTGACCCCAAGATTAGTAACAGCAGCCCCTGAAATCAATGGAAAATTAACCTTTGTGTGACATGATTGTCACCTGTCCATGATCTTAATTCCAGGTGTGTGACAGGGATGAGAGGAGATGACTCATCCCTTGTCAAAAATCCTCTGTGTCACAGATTTGCAGTTATACCTTCCTCCAGAGGAACCTCAGCTACTTACTCGTAATACATTATCTTCAGGTGACTTCCTTTCCCTTCTCTGGGAGTCATGAATATTTGACTTAACAAATTAATCTTTTCACTTTCTTTCATAGGAAGACAGATACCTTTATATATGGAGTGCCTGAAACAGAGGATAAAAAAAAGACCACAAAGGGAAGAATACGATTTTTTAGTAACTCTGCTCATTGCACGGGTTAGGCCAGGCCCTCAACTGCACCAGAGCAACACCATTTAAATCAGCAAATGTACTTCTTCATCTCTCTCTATCTCACTTATCCTCCTTTGCAAACACCAACAGTGTCAGGGCTGGGGAGGATCCACCGAGGTCCTCAACAGCAGCATAACCACATCATCAAACTTTGCATAATTGATCAATTTGTGAAGACTCAGAAGGGCCTTACTCTTCAGGCCCTCCCTACTCAGCAGGCCCAGCAAGGTCTGGTGCCTTCTAGTGACTCTGTTCCACAAGGGCAGTGTTTGGATTTGGATTGGTGCTCAAGACCATGGCTCTGGGGTGAGAGGACCCTGATATGCATTTTTGATGTGAATATCGTGCTCCACCACCTCCATGGCAAGGGAGTATAACAGCAGCCAGGATGGTGACAGCATTTTGTGCTGCGTTATTCTGTCTGTTCATTTGTTTGACCCTTTTTTGTTAGGCCTTCAGCAGAAAGGCTGGGTTCTGGAAAGGGCTGCTTGGGTGCTCAAAGTCCTCCTTGTGTGGCATTCCATCCTGTGAAGAGCCCAGGCAGTACAGGCAGTACTTAAATTTCCACACAACACTTCCAGTCACCCCCAGAGGCTGATTCTGCTGTGATACTCATCTGTCTCGAGCCTTGTCCTTCTGCTCACTTGTGTTTGCTTTTGCATGCTTTGCTCCTGATCTATTCAATGCATTACTGAGCCCTGCAATTATTTTTCCATTCATTTTCTCCTTTCCTGACTCATTTAGCAAGCAAATACTTCTTGACCTCTTATGCATTGAGATGCACCATCTAGCCCAGTGTGGTGGAAAGTGGGAATCTGCTGCCTTTGGAAACCGTACAAGCTGGTAGCAGGGAAGAGTTTTCCCCTGGATATGTTGCTCCAGTTCTACTCCAGAGCTTGCTCATGCAAGAAAGTAATTTTTGGCCTGCATTTGTGCAAGAAGAACAAAACAGCCGGCTCATTTTCTGTCTCCAGGCAGACTTACCAAAGATTATAGGAAGAGGATAGGCCTGGGGGCTTTCTGGCCAGGAATGCAACAGACCATGGGACAAACAAGCACATTTGCACAGTCAGGTGGCTGCTGTGTCCAAAGCAGCCCAAAACTGCTGAGTGCCTCAGCCTACCTGCTCACTGATGGTCCTCCTGCACCAAACTGCCTCATAGCTGGGTCTAACCCCACAGTGTAAACCCAAGGGGCTGCTCTCCCTAAGGGTTTCACTGCTGCGTTACTTTTTCTCTGCATTTTTTATGAATTTTTGAGACAGCTATAGTAGTGAGAGATTTGTGCAAACAGGAGTGCACTGCGTGTCCCGAGTGCCTAGGATGAAACAGCATGCTCAAAGCCTCCATGCTGAGCTGCCAGTGTCCTCAAAAGCATATCTTATCCCCACTGGATCTTTGGGACTTTAAGGTGGCTGTTCTCATCGCAGGGAAACCAGCCTGCCTTTTTTCCCAGCATTTCTAGTGCAGAACAACATGTTCTGTTGTCCTTCTGCAGCTGAAGGGGAAGGAGTTGGGGGAGATGAAGCAATGTGGCTCCTGTGATGCTCTTTTGCCATTCCCTTTTGTGTCACGCTTTTGGTTTAGTTGGAAAGGCAGGGCAGGGATGCTGGCCTTATGTGATGAAAAGCAATTTTGCTATCAGGTAACAAAAACTGCTACCCAAAAGGAAGATTGGAGGAATGGTGAAAGATTGGAGTGTTGTTTCCAGAAATTGAAAGGGGACATGTGCCAAGAGCTATCATAAAGTGAGTCCTTGCTGTCAGAGAGGTGGTCTGTCTAGTAACACATCAATCTTTTCCCAAGATATTGAGGTTCACTTGAGCAAAAGGAAGGGCCCCCAAAATATTCCCTTAAAATGACAGCACAAACCAGAAGAAACAGCCAATTAATTCATCAGTCTCAATATTTATTTTGAGGTAAGTCTCACACAGAGACAGTGGGTGGTGCAGAGCTCCCTTTCTCCATGGCTGTGGGGAGGTTTCATCTGCCTGTAGGATCCCGATAGGGTACAAGGATGGTGGGTAGTGTGGAGATCCCTTCACCCATGGCTGTGAAGAACTTCCAGCTGCCTGTAGGACCATGATGGAATACAAAGGCAGTGGGTGGTGTGGAGTTCCTTATGTTCACAGCTGTGGAGAGCTTCCAGCAGCTTATAGGACCATAATGGGATACAGACCACGGATAAGTGTGTTCTTGTAGAAAGTTCCTTGTAGAAAGTCTTACACTCTCTGGGTGGTAGAGGAAGGAGAGGGTGGGTGTGTGCTATGCACTGGTTATGTCCCTGTCTGGGGATTTAGCTGTCAGAAACAGGAACATCAAAGAATGGAGCAGCCCCACCTCCAGCAGCCCCTGCCTCCATGACTGAGGCTCTCCCAGCCCCAGGCCAAGGCTGTCCAGCCCACACCTCCCTGATGGTCAGGAAATGTCCAAGCCCAACCATGTCACCAAGCCCACTGCAGTGAGGGCCACCACCAGAGATGGCCCCTGCCAACGTTCTGCCTGCTGTGGCTCATCACCAGGGATCTGCCTGGAGAGAAAAGATGTGTTTGCCATGACTGGAGGGGGCTCCCAGCTCCTTGTAAGACTGAAGGGACCAAAACAGGGTATAGGTTGGGGTCATCACCAACACACCCTGCCACTGCAAGTGTTCTGTCTGCAGTGACACATCACCAGGGCTGGTGCCTGTAATTAACACTGTATCACTGTGACATGGCTATTATCTTCCACCATTCAGCCAAGAAGAGACAATTTAATAAAAATACATAAATAAATTAATAAAAATAGATAAACAACCTCTGGCAAGATTGTGGTGGAAAATTAGGCAGTTGTAGCAGCTATTTAAAGAACAGCACTTCAGAAAATGTTTAAAAAATAATTAAAACCAGCAAGTCCTACTCATTGCTCAAGTGTCAAGAATTGTGTGGTACTTGCTGCTGAGATTTGTGGGTTTGAAGACTAAATTCTTGAAAAATGCCTGTCAAGTTGACTGAAGGCAACATTTCATGCTCTTAGAATTAAAGACATGTCCAGTGCAAAACAATGCATCCACAAGTGGCTGAGGGTGCTGAGCACAGATCAGAATGAACTACAAGACTCACATCTTTCTTTCCCTGAAACAAACCAAAGAATTTTGCCAGAAACTGTCCTGTGTTATGCACTTCAGCTGGACAATAGAATAAAATTCAGGAATTAGTTCCCTTCTGCTTGATTCATTGCAGGCTGCTACATACAGTCTCTTTAATTGACAGGACCAGAGGCACTGAGCACAAACTAAAATGCATCAGGTTCCCTCTGAACATCAGGAAACACTTTTTACTGAGACTGAGAACTGGCACAGGTCACCCAGGGAGGTTGAGGAGTTTCTAACCTCGGAGGTATTCAAAAACCACCTGGACATGGTCCTGGGCAAGTGGCTCCTGCTTGAGCTCAGGAGATGGACCAAATAACCTCCAGAGGTTCTGTCCAGGCTCAGCCCTTTTGTGAGCCTGTGGTTCAGGCACCAGCCACCCCAGTAATTGACTGATACAGTTTGTGTGATGCCACAGCTCATGGACTCACAATGAGCAGCCAGGGATGACATCCTCTGTGTGCAAACCCTGGCCTTCCTTCGGAGACCACCAGAAGAGCAGGTAATTTACAACTGTCAGATGACCAGACTACAGTTTTCCAGGCAGTGGACCTGTTAGCTGGGCAGTCTTCATCTGGGAGAAATTAAGATCCCAAAAGACTCACTGGTCCAAAGTCCTCTGGACTTAACCCAAGAAAGTTGTCTCAGGCAGCTCATCTGCTGCCTTCAGTAGCCATGTTGCCCCTGAGGAAAACAAGTGTTTTCTAGACATCCATAAAGCTTCTGGGATGAGAACCAGGCTGAACAGCTCTCAGCAGTTCATTATCCATTTCTGTGTCTGTGTGTGAAAGGTGCTGACGTGTTGTAATCCTCCAGAATTTTCCACCCTCTCTGCTTTCAGTCCTTGCAGATAAGTGGTTGCACAGGGTGCAAAGCAGTGACGACTCCAGCCTGCAGTGTTTCCAGATGGGAAGAGCAGCACTGGCACTGGAGAGCCCTCCTGAGAGCTCCTGCCTGCTTTGGAACTGGGACTTCATGGATGTCAGCTGAGCTCCAGAGAAACATGTGGACTTTGTGATGCTCTTCTGAACCCAGTACAAGTTCTGAACTATTTAAGGTTTTTGTTCACTTGTCATTTCTCATTTCCTCCTTTTAAAGAAATCTTCATTGCTTTATTAAGATACTGTTTAAATCTCTTGGTGACTAAACTATGTATGAAAATGAGTGAGCACGCCTTGGCCAGGTTTACATGCTGCAGAAGGTGTGGCAGTTTAGAGATGACAAGTCAAAACTAAATAAACGCTAGCTGCATGTTTTTTTTCACCTTTTTTCTCTATAAAGAATCCTTTGGAAATCCAGCACAGCTGGCACTTGAGTAAGGGGCTATTTGGCTCCCTTTTTAGCTGCTCCATCATGAAATGTAGTGACAGTCAGACAAGTAATTGCATAAAAATGGCACCTAGGTGCCAAAAGTAGGTGTTTTCTGTGGGCCTCCTGAGGAATGTGTGCTGAGTTTAAGAATCAGTTGGATTTTTGATTCCCTCTCTCATTCCTGTGTGCTGGGATGTGCTAACCATGTTGTGCTCAGATGTCCTGCCTCTCCCATTGCAGTGCCAGCTAATGTCTGATTCCAGAAGCTTTGCAGTTGGCAATGTTTTAATAAGCAGAAAGAGCACAGCTTGATTCTCAGGTAACAGGCTGAGCTAGCTGTGCTGGCAGTCAGAGCAAAAAACATGGTATTGACTTGAAGACTGAGTGAATTTGGAATAGAAATTGCGGAGGAGGAATAAATGTGGCATACCAGGATGTCACTTTTACACTTTCCAGATGATAACTGCACTCTAAAGTGGAGATTCTCTGACAGTGACGTCCTCTTTCAAGCATCCAACATCTATGCCTGTACTTGGTCCTCCTGCAAACCCCCTTTTCCCTGCTTTGTCTGACTCACTGTGTATTCTTCACAAAACACAGTCACAGGCTCTGTTTATAAGAGTTACTCAAGCTTGTTTCCAAGTTAGAATTCATGTTTTATGAGGAGGTGGATAGATGAGGAGGAGAGAAGTTTCCAATCGGGCAAGGGCATTGGAAAGCACTCACTGGGAATAAAAGTTGCAGGCTGAGTAGCACATCTCTGACTATGTTGCATAAAAAAGTGCCTGGGAACTCATTTCTTGCCTCTCACTGCAATATCTTTCAGGCCATCCATGAAATCAACACCTGAGAGTAGTTTATTTCATCACTGCCTGCTACACCATTGACCAGGATATTTATTCCTAGGAAATTAGTACATCATCTGGGATCTCAATTGCCTGAGATATTTGGGATGTCACCACATGATATCATAGAGGGTACTGATGCTTCTGGAGGGCAAAGCCACATCTGGGTGTGTGTCCTGGTACAGAAAGGAAAGGGGGAAAAAGACTAGAAGTACATAGTGTCCTTCTGGTGGCAGGATCAGTGCTTCATGGAAGACCCTCTCGCAACTGAAATACCTAATTTATTTCCAGGAAAGGGTGAAAAAGGGGATTAAAAGCAAGAAATCAGACTTTTTACTTTTCTGGGAGAGAGAGAGGCAGTTTGATAATAAGCTGCTTTCCTGTCAGCAGCTCAGGGTGATGTACTTCCAAGAGCCAGGCCCCTTGGGACAACACCCTTGGCAAGTGTGGCCAACCCTCCAAAAATCCTGTTAAGAGATTGTGTGAAAGGGAATGTCTGTGAGTGAATGATGCTAAAGCCTCCTTTGGAGGGCAGGGAGCTGGCCCTGCAGGGGGGGATGTTTCACAAACTGCCTTGCACCAGGATGCTTCCACCCTCAGGAGAAAGAAGCTGCACTGTGCCCACCTCACCTGCTTCCAGAGGCAGCTTCTCCCTTCCGGAACCCCAAAGATGTGTCAAAACCTGTGTGTCTAGAAAACATCAAATCATAATTTTATCAGGCCACATTTGGTACCAAGGATCAAAATCAGGCCTATGTAAAAATCTTTAGTAATATCAGGGAAAAGTCAAGAACATAGTGAAAGCAGCCATTTGTTTGCCTCTAAAAGGTTTGTTTACAGCCTGAATGTAATATTCTTGGAGAACCCAAATAAGGAAACAATTATAAAGAAAGCTCAAAATATCACACTCCACTCTTCAGGCCTTGTGTAATGTAAATGGAATAAAAGTTCCTAATGGAAAAAAGGTAAATGAGTTATTTTTAAAATTTATTTTAATGGTGACTGTGTTATTAATAATGCATTTAGAGAGTTATTTTCAGCTATGTCCCAGGATCCAGTGAAATAATTGCATGCTCCAGGACAGGAGCAAAAGGATGAGGGACTACATATATCTTAGTGACCAGTTCTATAAATAAGCTGCTAAAAATTAGTAACCATTGTCATAGCTGGCTCAAGAGAGACTTGTTAACTAATTATAGATCAAGCTGTGCATTAAAATTAAAGCCATTTGCAAGATATTACAGTAAATGTAATGTTTCCAAGAGATTTTAGATGGAACAGTCTTGGAAACTCAAGTGGCTGTGTAACCTCTGCAGCTTGATCAGTGCAAAAAACAAGTTTTCAAACATTATTTGAATGTCATGGAGGGACTAGATAGAAATGCTACTGAGGATGGGTCATTCCTTGAATTTCTTGACCTGAAGACCCTATAGAAGATGTACTGACAACAACACAAATTGCCTGGGTAGGCTACTTAGATATTGGCAGGTTTTTGGCCATTGCTGTCTGGTTCTGTGTTTTACAGTGGGAGCATGATGGGATCTCAGACCATGATTAGCAGCCTTGCCACGATATAAAACACACAGAATAATGCACAGGCATTCTGGTCCTCAAAGCTGTATTTCAGGAATGTGAAGTTTCTTTCCTGATTTAATGCTGCCACAGTCAAGCAGATTTGGTACATTACATAGGCCTAATAAGAATATCTCATGAGTATTTTAAAATTGTAGGTAACCTGAGAAAGAGAAGAAAATATTTTGGCAAATAAAGCATACTTTCATATAAATCACAGATAGAATTTCCAGGAATTTATCTTGGAATGGAATCTGAGGGCTTAGTGACTGGCAAAGGTTGCAGCCCAGTGAATGCACCCAGAGAATCTTTATCACCTTGAGCTGCAGCTTGATCACCAAAAATAAAAACAAAAAATACAAAAAAAAAGAAAAATGCAATACACAGTGCAACTTGAACATCAAAAGGACCAAGCAGGCTGCCAGAGAGGAGTGGGATACTTCCACCTGCTTGATGTCTTTGCTCTGACTAAAATATTACTAATATTTTAGTATATTGACTGCTGCTTACTTTTCTGGAGCAACACCTTTAAAAACCAAGCTGTGGATACAGAGATGTACCTGGATGATGGCTGGTTGAGATCAACTGCAGGAGACAGCACTGTAAAAAAAAAAAAAAGACAAAAATCTTAATTGAAGCTAAGCATTCCCTTTTTTTTTTTTTTAATTTGGATTAAATTTTCCATTTGCCAATATAGAACAGAGCATCTGATTGCAAAGAAGATGGTAACTGGACTGCAGCATTCAATTAAAACTAATATGCATCACTAGATAGTTCTAATGTGCCTGGAAACTATTTTGATCCAAGGCTAATTGGTTTATTGTACGCATTTACAGGTACAAAAGAAAACAAAAATTGTGACTGAGCTAAAATTCAGCTCATTATTTTCTATTGTGGCATTAATTATTGACCAGATTCTTCAGTTACTGAACAATTTCAATCTGCCATGAGCAGTAGTCATTCTTCTGAACAATGTGTTGGAAGCTGGTCTATGAGAGATGAAACCTTAAAATGTAGAGTAATAGCACAGCCCAGTGGTTTGTCAAAGAATAAACCACCACTTAGGGATCTACTGATCTGGGCAATTGAATATATTTTATCAAAAACTATGGGAAAAGTTAAAATGGGAAATTATTCTAGGGTCAGATGGAAGTGAATTCTTTCTTCTAATCCATTTTCTTTATCCAAAATCATTCTGATAAACTGCTTTCAGCTTTGCTGGCTACAAAACACACTGTCACATTCATGTCATTCTATTAGAATTTTCTACTACTGTTATTCAAAACTATGTTTGGAATAATAATTTCATTTAGAACAATTCATGCTCTAAATTATGCTATTTTTATAATTCTATTGTTGCAAAGAATTATTCTTTGTCTCATTATTCCCTTACATACTTGCTTGGATCTGCTTTTATTTTCATGTACAGTTTGCATATATCCAAGGAGTCATCTGAAATCTGTTGACACTGGCTTACGTGTTCCCATTTATTCTAGAAAATAGTTGCTGTCTGGCAAAAAATACACCACCACCACCACCACAACCCCCAAATTGGTCTTGGACTAGAGGAAAGGGGTTGGATGTTGTGGCTGCATGGGCAGCAGGAGGGGTTTGGGCTGGGTTAGAGTTGTGTCAGGGCTGGGGAGGGACCCTGTGGCAAAATTTTCAGCTGGGCAAGGCAGGAGGGTGGTGGGCTGGGATGATGTTGTGTGCCCATTTCCCATCCCATTAGGAAGAGGGGATGTGTTTAAGGATGCCCTGGGACACAGGCCATGGAAGGACTCGCTAGTTCCTCATGACCATTGCCTGTCTGGGCTATGAGAGAAGGGTCCAAGCAGGGCTGTTGGACACCTGAGAATGGAGCTCATGCATGTTAATACATGGGTGAGACAAATACCTGTCCAAGTCACCAGGAAATAAAAAGGAAAGCGCTGTGCCTTAGTATGCCTCCTCTAATAAAACAGAAATACCTTAATTTAGGAATTTAGGAAGCATTGCTCTTTCTCCTGGGATAAGTGATGACCTCCACGGGCAACACAGCTTGTCACAAAACCTGCACAGAGTTGCACTATGGATATGCCAGGTGGGAGGGAGGTTTTGGGAACTCCAACGGTCAAGAAAAACTTTTGAAAGGAAAAAAAGATCATGTAGTGTTCACAGAAGATTAAAAAAAAAATGACACAGAAGCAACAAATGAAAAACAAAGAACAAAGGCTTTGAGGTATGCCTCTTGAAGCAGAGTTTGGACAAAGAGCCTGTGTTGGTAGTGTAGCAAGCATGGGTCCCCAGAACACAGATTTCTTTCTATTTACTAGAGGAAACAATCCACCTGTCCTAGATAATTCCCTAACTTAATTCTACCAGAAGATGCTACAGATAAGAGGTGACCTCGCACACTGAGTTTGTTAAACCAAGTATAGCAGACATGGCCAAGTCCTGCACACCACAAGTCTCTGAATCTAAACTTTAGCACTGTGTGTGGTTCAAATACATCAAATCAAGTTTCTATCATTTCCAGTCCCATGGGTAGCAATGAATAGGATTAAATAAAATTACTAATACAGCTATAAAGAAAAAAAAAAAAAAAGACACAGAGATAAATGTAATATGCTGGCATTTTGACCAGCAAAAAACTAAAGGTGCACCTCACTATCAAAGTCCCTAGGGATTTAAGGATTCATGGAGACAGACAAAGACAAAGGTAAAGCTCAGCATCACTCTGGGCTCTAGGTGCTGATGACTGCAAGCAGTGCTGGTTTCACAAGACATAGCCTGAGCTTCACATGGCACTGTAACTCTGGAATTATTACCTCTAGGTTGTGGTATGGTGCCAGCAGAGTCTGAGCTGGCCATGCAAATGCATAGCAGTGACCCAGAAGCTGGAGAAATATTGTTCCCAGTAGCCCTGCTCATGTACAGCCAGGTGGCAAACATTTCCTTCTCCTTTCCAGGAGTTATGGATGTCCTTTCATCAACACCCTAAATCACCCTGTTTATTGACTGTGGGATATTGGCACACAGCTCTGCCATATTTAAATACCGGTTCCACTGGCATTGTCTTCTCTATCCCTGTTGAATCTAGTGTTTCTGAGAGGACCTTGTACATGACATTCTCCTCGAAAATGAAAAACATGTGAAATTCTTTTCATCCAAAATCCCAAGTGATTCACCTAAGCATTCACATTCCAGCTCATAACTGTTCTTGATGAAAGATAGGATAAAATACCAGTAATTTTTTTCTGTGTAGAAATACTATGGAATTTCTATAACACCATCCCTTATCAGAGTCTTCACAGAGGAAATATGCAGAATATTTTTTCTTATTGCTTATGCATTGTTCTGCTACTGTAGGCTGTTTCTATTCCCTTCTTTATTACAAATTCATTCCAAGTTGTCACTAAATCATTGCCATATGTTGCCCTTTGTTTTGCGAGGACTGTTACCTGAAGGTCTTATTTTACAGAGTATTTTACAGAGTATTATCAGTTCTGTGCTTCTCCTGCCTGATATTAGCATTTTCCATAGTTTCTTGAAGAATGTTGTGATTTCCAATGGCAAGCATGTGATCCTGGAAGTTGCAGATGCCAGAAGCGTTTTCTACTCAGGAAAAAGGGCAGGATGTCCTTCAAAGTACAGTTCAGCTTTTCAGAGACCTAATTGCAATCCTTCTTTTTTGGTTCCTTTTCCTTTTACCTGGTCACTTATCACTGGAAGGAAGAATGTTTTGTTCTACTCCTTGTCTCATCCCTCATGAACTCTGTCTTTTCCATGCGTATATTACCTTCGATTTTTGCCTTCCTCTCACAGTATCTGAATTTATACAATTTAGGGCTTGTAATGGTTTCAAGCAGATAAAATATGTCATTCAGGAATGGCTCAGACTGTGCTTGATGTGTTTGCCTTCCACACTCAGAAGGTGAAAAGTTTCAATAAAATGATGTCCTTTTTGTCTAATTTCCTGCTTTGACTTGGTCTTTTCACTCTCCTTGAAAGCAGAGTGAGTAAGTACTCAGGGACTATGTAATTCACTTATAATTGAAACAATAGACCATAAAGGCTCCTTGAGAGCAATTACATCTATCGAGCCAATGAGTCAGTTGTGCATTTGCGCTAAGTCCAAGCAGTAAAACATATTTATGATTTTTTTTTTAATGAAAGTTACTGCTCACTTAGTCTTTGGAGGCAGCACAATGCATCATGAGACAGGGAGGCTTAAATGTGAATCTTCATGAGCAGTGTGCATGACTTGCCATGAAAAAGTGCAGTATGCTTTGTCTGGGCATGCTGCACCCAAGCAAAGAATTAGTATGTGTCTGATTAAATGTGGTCTGAAACATAATGGTTAATCTAAGAAAAGTGAAGTAAAAACTAAAGCAAATTTGAGAGCATGGTGCTCAAGGCTAGATAGTGAGAAGAGGATAAACTGTATACTACTAAAATTAGAAATGCCTCAATTCCTTTGTTTGCTTTTATCTTCAACCACAACCTAGGCTGACTCTGCTGACAAGCCAAGTTGAGGTCAGGAAAAAGCAATTACACTGCACTAAGCCACCCATCCAAGGGGGATTCTGGGCAAATCAAATCCTGTGCAAGATACTGGATTATAAATGAAGGAGTCTGGGATCAGCTACTAACTGTTTCAGAAACATGGTTGTGTGTGTGATGCTGGGATCCAGCCCTGTCAGGGCCCTGTAATGCTCTGTGATCTTGGCCATGTCACTCAGTGGGGTGCCAGCACCCAAACAATGGTCTCCACAAAAGGGAGAGCAAAGTGCTCTTTACCTTCTGTCTTTTTTTGGTGATCAGTAGGGTACCTGCTCCTCCATTAGGCAGCACAGAGATGGTGAAGTCCATGAGGGCTCTGCACAGGTCTAGCAGCCCAACCCAGCCACAAAATGTAGGAATTCATAGAATCATTAAGGTTGGAAAAGACCTCTAAGATCATTGAACCCATCCCTTAACAAAGCACCACTGTGCTCACCCCTAAACCTAAACCCCCAAATGCCACATCCACATGGTTTTCCAACACTTCCAGGGATGGTGATTTCACCACTTCCCTCTGCAGCCTGTTTCAGTGCCTGAACCACCCTTTCAGTGAAGAAATTTTTCCTAATATCTAATCTAAACCACCTGTTATGATTCAATTATGAGAAATGCTTCTGCCTGAGTTAAGGTGCAAATGAGACCATATGCCAAGTCAATAGTACGGATTTTCAGATTTTATTTAACAGTAAATTTAAGGTAGAGAGATAGAAACAATAGGATGGGGAGGGCAAGAGGAAGAGAGTGAGAGATAGAGAGGTTAAGCAAAAGATCTCACCACCATCTGGATTCCTGCATCCTCCCACTGGTCCTTCTTCTTCACCCTGGTCCTTGCTGGTGGACGTCCCAGAGTCTTTGTTCTGGAGGTACCACTTTTATACAGTCCAAGTCCTGGGTATTCATGGAGTGTAGATGCCATTCCCATAATTCCAGATGGCATGTGCATAAGTACTTGCTTCCTTTCCCACAGTTTGCCATGGTGGGAAGTTTTGTCTGGATGCTAACCAAACCTCTACCGCCGTTATTAACTCCTGGATTAGGCCTGGATTAACTCCTTCCTTCTGTGGGGTCTGTGCTTATCTCAGGTTCCATTGTGGCAGCTAATCCTATGGGGACAGTACTTTGAGACATATAACTGCATTAAATCCTCACACCACCCTGGCCACTTCCTCCAGTCCTGTCACCTGGGAGAAGAGACCTCCACATCTCCACAGCCTCCCCTCAGGTAAGTCGTAGAGAGAGTAGTTCATCCTCCCTGTGTGAGACAAAGAAAAAACACATTTAGGGCCTCACTGACTTGGAGCCTGGCAGCTCTGTGGTCTCATCAGTCTGGAGGTCCAATTAAACAACTAATTAAACAAGGTGGTTCCATGGAATGCCTATGGATTAGTGTGGAAAGAGCTTTGCCACAACATGGCCTTGCTAGTTCCAGCACCCAAGCCAACAGCCAAGGTCTTCAGTGCCACGTAAGCAGAGCAGCACATTCAGAGGCTGCTGAGATACCTCTGCTGCACCTCTACAGCGTGGCTTTGCAAGAAATATGTGCTTTATGTGCTTTATGTGATGAGGCTTGTTCCCTGCTCCACAGATATGCTCTTTTCCGTGGAGAGTGTTTCAGCTCCCTCTTAAAAGTGAGCTCGCATTAAAGTGCTTCTCACCACGGAGATAATTGAGCACATGTACAGCATCTATCACAATAAAAGCCAAGTCTCAGACAGATACTAGGATGCTATCAAAGACAAAAAAAAACAATAAATAAGAATTCATAAGGCTTTCAGCCCAATGCTTTCTGCCACCACTCAATCCATTAAAAAAAAAAATCAAGTGTTTGTACAGCACCTAATTCTAGAGAGTATACAGGCACCACTGCAACACAAACAGAACTTACAGCTATTACTACTAAAAATAATTAATAAACCTATCATTTGTTGGTTCTTCTCTCTTTTTTAAAACTGCCTCTCTTTTTTGCTTTTTGGAACCTTTCATATTTTTCTACTTGAAAAATTATCAAGTCATTAAAAAGAAAATTGAATTTTTTTATAACAGATACCAAGTAACAGCAAATGTTCACATCCAGGTTATAAAAATGAGGTTTATAATGGCAATACTTATAGATCATTCCTGTTACCACATCAGCAGGGCATCACTACAACATAGTGCTCCACAAAAATGACATATGGAGCAGCACTGAAAATAGCAAGACATTTCTTAGTATGTCTGATTTTTTTTACTGTTAATTCAATGAGCCACCAGCCCTGGTTTTCTTAGTTTGTGTTTTTCACCCAGTTAGATTGTTTGGGGATTTTTCAGAGATGCAGAGGTTACGAGAAAATGGGGGTTCTTTTATAAGCACCATTTTAGTTTTGATATTTCCCCTGAATTGTGAGAGAGAAAATACTATTTAAATATCACTTTTATAATACTGATAAAAAAGAGAAGAGAAATTATACCTTTTCTTTCATGAGGTCAGATAATCTTTAGGGAATACATAGGCTTTTTACAACCTTTTAGAGTTTCTTTTTACTTCTTCACAAAGCAGCAGCAAATTCTTGAAAGGACCAGCTGCAACTTCAGCTTCATGGAAAAAGGGATGGAGGTTCTTAGCAGCTGATCAGAGTCAGGCCAGGTTCTGTACTTACAGTGACATTTATTTAAAACAGATTAATGGGTTTGTGCTGACAGACCTAATGCTCAGGAAGAAAACCACCTGTCAGCAAGCTGGGCACGTCATCCAAACCCACGTGCCAGGTGGTCAAACTGATTGGCACCAGCTTCTGAATCCTCCAGGACTTTGCTTCTATGAGCATTCCTGGCACGAGCATCCCTGGCTTCTTTCTCCAAGCTTCAGCACACTTTTCTGTACTGACTGACCCAGGCATTCCCAGAAAGTTTATGAGCTTTTTGGCTAAGACACAGATACACTGACTTTTAAAAACAATTTTTAAAAAATCATTAGAGTTGAAAATTTCCCAATTTAGAATTTGCACAAGGGCCCTCCTTTAGTTTCTGAAATGCACAAAGCTTAAGATATCTCATAGGGGTTTTGGATAATTGCCTCAAGGAATGCAAATTCCTCCCTCTCTGCTCCTGATAAGCTCCAGGCATTAATAAGACAAAGTGTACAAAGCAGCTTGGCTGCATGAGAAAAGCACAATGCAATAAAACACAGCTCATCCACATCCATATGGGAAGGAAATAATTGTCATAAAGTTTTTAGATGAGACAAACCTTGGGTGCTTTGCCATGGGTAGGAGTTTTGTACTAGCTGAGCTGATGTTGACACCTGCTTTTCAATGCCTGGCACAATGAAAATATATCTCTGAAATCTGCCAGTGTGGTGCATCTGTGCCTGCCTGTGTCCGTCTCAGCAGTGGCACACACGCCCAGAGCACACAGCATGCTGTGACAGAACAAACTGCGATTGGGACAGCCGATGCACAGCTTAAAGCCAGCTGCAAGATGCCACAAATGAAAAGAAAAGGTCACATTTCCTTCTCTTCAGGGCTAAACAAAGCTCATGTAGGGAAGGTGGTGTTCCTGCTGAACACAGCCCCAGATCTACTCTCCTGCGGGGCAAGGTGGAAACAAACATAGGAAGGTGAAAATTGAGGCAGTTCAGAAAATAGCAATGTTTGTTTTGACAACACCTGACTTCCTGGGCATTAGCTGGTAGGGTTTTACTTGGCTTTAAAACCATAGTTTCAACACTTACCATGCCCAAAGTGTGCCAGCAAATTAATGCAGTTTCAGGGGTGGGGGAGAACAGCTAATCAATGTAGGAGGGTGGAGGAGCTGAGAGATCTTAAGAAAGAAGGTTCTGAAGGAAGAAATTGCTGCCCTTCCTTCTGTATATTGTTGTGATTGCTCTCTTGCTGTTCCCAAGTGAAATTTTACATGGATAGATAGTGATAGGCTGAGGTGGGGGATGGTTTTAAACTAAAAGAGGAGAGATTTAGATTAGATGCCAGAAGGAAATTGTTTCTTGTGAGGGTGGTGAGGCACTGGAACAGGTTGCTCTGAGAAACTTTGGATGCCCCATGTCTGTAAGCATTCAAGACTAGGATGAGTGAGCCTGTAAGCCATCTGATCAAGTGGAAGGTGTCCCTGACCATGGTGGGGGGCTTGGAACTAGGTGATTTTTAAAGTCCCTCCCAACTCAAACTTTTCTGTGTTTCTACAATTCTCACACGTTCTTCATGCTTATTGAAGAAAGATGTTCAAAAATATCACCCAGAAATAGGCAAACCCTGAAAATATAATATATCTACCAAAGGAGGTCTAGAATTAATGAGAGAGAGGCTATGCATTTACTTCCTACTGACTTTTTCTTTTCTGACATTTCTAGGATGGGGAAATCCTAAATTCCCTTAGGATGCATCCTTAGGATGCAGTTTGAGCTGCAGCTGTCCTTCAGGCCTTCTCCTGCACTGTCTTTGCCTTGACAAGTTGCTTTGTGATCATGAGCATTCCTGAGAGAAACTGCTACTGACCTGGCTGCTGCTGCCTGAGAGTGTAGGACTACAGAGAGAACACTGCTTTTCTGTTCTCTCACCTTGTCTGATCCCCTTGGCCAGAGGACGTGGATCTGGCCAGCTTCCAGAGAGTGAATGTGGTGATAAGGAAAAGCAGAAGGACTTTGGAAGACAAAGATATACTGTTACACTGGGCACCAGCAAGGAAGGTAATGTCATTACTGTGATGCTGGCCTAGGATACTCAAGGGCAACATAGTGCAACCTCAACCATGAAGTCACAGTTTACCCCAACTCTTGGAAATGACTGAATATTCACTCAAAAACCAAAACCAAAACAAAACCAAAACAAAAAAAAAAGTCCTTTGTAATAGTACCAAGTGGGGAAAAAAAAAAAAAAAAGTAGCAATTCCTACTTCAAAAACATTATCAATGTGAACTCAATGGATGGAAAGTTGAAGAATATCCTAAGGGATAGGAACAGAGAAGTGAGAACAGAAAAAGCAGAGCCACATCCTGTTTGTTGCCACTGAAAATGTCTCCTGCCCTGCTCTGGAGGTGAAAGGACACAGGGGAATGGGGAGGCTCCTTCCTCAGGAACCACAGTGCAGAAGGGGAACTCAAATAACACCATCTCCTCGCTCACAGGTGACTGAAAGATACTGACACCCTCCACAGCTGCCTGCGGATCCCATCCTGGGTCATCCCTTCCCAGTAAACATGTCCCCACCCTCCTCATTGCTAATTATTTCCTAATGTCCAAGCAAGGTTGCTCTTAGTGTGCAACAAATGCCTCTTTAGTCCTGGTCTTGGGAATGAACAGTGGTTATCCCCTTTGCAGTACTGCTCCCTGTTGGAAGCCTGTTTCCACATCCACATTTTTATGCTGTTTCCATTAGACCAACAGCCCCTGCTTTGGTCACCTTTCCTCCATAGGGTCACACTGTACAAATCTCTGAGCTCTGCTGTGGCTCTGCTGAGCTCTACCCTGTGCACACAGGTGTCTGTGTGCACATAAACACCCCCTGCTTCCTAAAGTATGTGTGCCCAAAACAGGAACACTCCAGGAAAGGTCTTGCCCCTGCTAAATAGAGTGGAATAATGGCCTTTATCTCTTACATGTGACATACACGAGAATGGCTCAACAGCATCTTATCTGCTGGCTTA
Organism: Pseudopodoces humilis; assembly: GCF_049639895.1. Lineage (NCBI taxonomy): Eukaryota > Metazoa > Chordata > Aves > Passeriformes > Paridae > Pseudopodoces > Pseudopodoces humilis. Next base: position 6,868,289 of record NC_142200.1, read on the forward strand.
TATTCAGCCCCTGCTCTAATACAGACAGCCCTGTATTCTTTTTTTTAATACACTGGGGCACAGACTAATATTGATCATTTTGGATTTTTATTGATTTTGCTTTTCTTTCAAAGGCAAAACATTTTGAACTTGCTTTTATTGAATTTTGGTTTATCAGTCTAGGCTATTTCTCAAAGTTATCATGATTACTTGAATTCTAACACTCTTCCAAACACTTGCATCTACTCCCAGAACATTATCTTACGGAAATTGTGTCTGAGTAAGCTCTGTATCACCAGGAGACTTGGCAACAAGAACATCCAACCATTCTGGTGCTGGGACAGACATTGGGTCAGCCCCAAATGACTTTGCTGGTGTGAAGTGAGTCATTTATAATTTCTCCTTAAGCACGACTTTTTGAGGCAGCTGCACTCTCCACCTTACAGTGATTTCTTCAGGTGCAGGATATTCCTCCTTGCCAGACATTTTAGCTCTGCCTTCCTCCATCCAGTTCCTCATCACAGAAAGTGGCCTTGGGGATCTGACATGTGCTGATGTGGGGTATCACCTGGGTTTAGCAGATCCCATCTAGACCAATTCCTTTTGCCTGGCAGAGAGGACATTTCCACAGTGCTCTGGCAAGATTTTTTAGAAGAGCCAAGGCAAAACTGCTTTGCCTTTACCCATTGGGCTAAAGAACTACACTGGATTTGTGGGATATGCTTTACTCTTAACAACTCCAGGTTGGCAGCTTCTCATAAGGATGGAGCAAATAATTAATTTTGTTACAAGTATCTTTAAAAATATCAGAACTGCAATGTTTGATTTACATTTGTGGATCCTCCTCTCCCCTGTTGTTTAAATACATAATTTATTTTAATATAAATTACCAGACTTGTCATGCAGGTTACACCCACACAAACAGATGGGAAAATGCAGGGGAAGTTCCTGGGCACTGGGACTAAATGCTCCTTATCTTACACTGTGAGATGTTGTTATTTCAGCCAGTTAGTGTCTTCCCAAAGAATTCCTGCACACCATGCAAGAGCTGGTGCAGTCTGCATGAGCCCATCCTGTTTTGAATGGTAAAAATTTAAAAATATAGCTAAAGCCAGCTATGCCAGTCAGCCCAGAGCAAGATAATAGCCCCACTGTTGCTTATTTTATGCAATTTTGTTTATTTTTGAAATTTTGTCTTACTGATCACTGTAGAAAAAAAAAAAAACTGTTTTCAGAATATTTTCAGATATCTGAAATAATTAACCAAGTAAGTAAATTAAGGAATATGATCCACTTTTTACAAAATAAAGGGACTTTGGCAAAATGACAGATGCCAAAAACTTTTGTCTGTTTAAAATATCCCCATCAGCAGCTGTCTGACACCATAAGAGTGTCATGCATCACCCTTCAGGACTGCATCTCAGTTGCTGGGGCTGAATCACTCCCTCTGCTCTCCATCCATTTTGTCCTTAGCACTTGAGGTTTTTCAGAAGAAATTTTGGATGGGGTAGAGCTTGCCATAGTCATTAATTTCCAGCCAGTCTCTGGAGCTACATAAAGCAAGGTTTCTAATAATGTTTCCAATTAATTTTTGGGTAATAGCAGTGCATGGCATTCTGCAAGGAATGCTGAAGGTTGGTAGAGGTCCATTCATCAAAACCTGATGGGAACCACGGCCTCCATGGTGTACACAGATGTTGTGCTGGTCTAGGGAAACATTAGAGAGAATAGTTAACATACAAAGACAAAACATATATATCACAGTAAAATATTTCTAGCCATAGAATTAAAAAGAGAGTAAAAGCATATCTATTCAGCAGAGATAGTGGAGAAATAACTAAAGATAATCTAATTACAGTCTGAAGCAAGAAAGAACTTTTTTTCCACAGTTTTCAGTGAGATGGATTACCCTCTGTTGTGGAGGGGACTCAGAAGTGCGCAGAGAATATAATGATCTCCAGCAAAGTCCTTCTGGTAGGACAGCCAAGGTGTGACAAGGGCAAGGTTTGACACCCTATGATGGCACTAGAGCAGAGCCAAAGCCACAGTGCTGACCCACTTATGAATGGTCCTCATTCAATCCCCAGTCACCTCAGAGTGAGCATACCAGAGCACAAAAAAGAGAGTTGATGCTGGTTTGTTTTTATTAGAAGACAAATTAGAACAATCAATTTTTAAAATACAGAAAATTGGATGTTCTGGGTGAGAAACTTCAGTATTAAAGTTTTTGTAAGGAAGTTTACCTCCATATGCCCTCCACTTATGAAAGTCCATGATAACTTCTCAAGGGCAGATCTTGCTCCAGCAGCCTCAGCAATGAGCTAAGGGGCAATTCCAATGGGAGCTGGCCTGGTCAGCCTGGAGCTTTGGCAGGGTTTGGCCACATCCAGGGGCAGGCCATGGGGCTGCAGGGTGGAGAGGCCAGGGCTCCCCATGTGGGACACAGATGATCCCAGTTGGCTCCAATGACCCCTCCCACAGGGCACATTGGAGCCCTTGGCCAAGAAGGGGTGTCCAGATGATGCTCTTACTCATCAGGTTCTGTGGTAGGATGTCCTGCAAGGAGCAGGGAGTTGGACTCTAAGATCCTTATGGGTCCTTTTCAACTTGTGATGTTCTATGATTTTGTGACCATAACCCTCATTTTCACCCAGAGCAACCCTTCAGGCCTGTTTTCTCTGGCAGAGCTAAGTATGGGACCCTCTGAGACTGGGACATCCTTCAGCTACAGCAAGTTGGGAGCTGTAAAGACAGTGCAGACAAACACTCTCAGCCCTGGTAGACAGGGTAAGAAGAGCAATGGCCACAAAAGGCACCATGGAAAATTCACGTTGGACAAAATGACAACCTTTTTCACTTGGAGGGGGATGAAGTCCAGGCACAGGTTTCCACAGAGAGGTTGTGGATTTGCTGCTCCTGGGGATCTTTAAAGGTCAAAGCCATGGCTTATCCCAGCAGGTGCTAGCACAATACCTGCTTTGAATGAGTGGTTGGATCAGAGACCTCCGGAAGTCTCTTCTGACCAGCACTTCAATGACTGTGATTATAACAGCTGTAAAACAAAAATGTGGTGGAGTAGTTTTGAAAAGTAAGGAATGTAATATAACTCAGGAAGAATATTTGCAGCCACTGCAAAAGAACTCCCATGCTTAGAATAAGCAGTCTGAAGGTTAAATCCTCCTGAGGAAAAACTGCAATAAAGATAAAGGTGGTATAAAGAAAGTTGGTGAGATCATAAAATTAGATTACTTTGGGGGGTAACACTTCCTTTACTTTCAACATTTATATTGCTTTGTTCTGATTCTTAGGGAAGAAAAAAAAAAAAAAAGAAAAAAGTGTTGTGCTGTCTTTTCAAGGGAAGCATAGCAGGCAAGACTCCTTGCAGGAAAAGTATAGCTGGGCAACAATTGCTGTGTTCCTGCCATTGCTGGAGACCTGGTGGAACTGGGATCCCTCTCAGAGCTGCAGAAGTGCTGTGTGGCAGAACCTCGCCCCCATGTATTACAAGCATTCAGGCTCGGACACAGGTGGAGGATCCAAAAGCAGAAGATGAGAGCTGCCATCTCACACATAGATCTCACATCTCATGCAAAGGGCTTCCACACTACTGGGAATGAGGAGAAGGGGGATTCACAGCCTCCCTGGAGGCAAGTTAACTCCAGCCAGAGGATCTGCGTGGTCCTGCCCTCCTGAGGGAAATGGTTGAGTCTGGAAGCCCATGGACCCTCAGGTACTCCACTTGGAGGGGCAGAAATGGCCTGTAAGGGACCATGACTGAAACATGCTATGGATTCTGTATGTGTGGAATGTCTGGCAAGGCTGAAAGTGGGATTCTGAAACCTCTGGAGTGCAGCTGTGGTCACAAGCAAACACTTCTGTCCCTCCAGCCTCTCTGAAAAACTGTGCTCACATCTGACTGAATGAGTTCAGAAAAGAAAGTTCATTGTGGACTAGGTGAAAGGAAAGGAAGGCCTTTTTGAAGGACCATGGGAATGGAGGGCCTATTTTATAATATCCTGTTTCATAAGCAGCCTTGTTTAGTCTGGCAAAAGAGTGGCTGCAAGGGAACATGACTTCTTTCTAAAAATACAACAAGGAGAGAAACACTGGGGAAAACTATTTAAGTGAAAAGCCAATTCTGGTGAAGAAACAGGTGGTATAAACTGTTTCAGGAAAAAAAAATTACTGCAGAATTGTAACCAACTGAACAGGGAGGTCGAATTACTGCATTGTGTTGAGAGTGGGAGACATCCAAACTACTTTTGTGACAAAATTTGACAGGTTTGAACCTGCTCATGAGGCTACTGTTAACAGCAGACAGTGAGACTCACTCATTCAGGAGTTGTTCTGTCTCTGGCCCTGCAGGGCTGGTGTGTCAAAGGGCAGAGATGCTGTGACCCCCATGCTGTTCTGCCATCAGGGCAGAATTACACTGCTTTTTAAATTGCTTTGATAAACACAGCCCAAATGTCTTCATTTGGTTTTACAGATTTCTTGTTAATCTCAACACTTTGTCCTGCTGGTGTCCTGGGGTGATATTGTAGTCCAGCCAAAGGACCAACACCTTCTTCTACTCTTTACCTTCTGTTTTTTCTAGTGTTGTTCTGACACTGCCTCTCAAGAAGCATGCTATTCCCTCTTCTCCTTTATCTCCATGTTCTCCAATTAATCTGATTTTTCCTCCTTATATTTTCTTCAGCCCTGTGCTACACCTGCTTGACCTTCTGTATCATCCTGGATCTCTGATTTCAATTCCTAGATCTTCTTCCACCGTTGCCACCGCTCCTCTCCCACATCTTCCTGAAGAGGGGTTGATATTTGCTACTTCTTACTTCCAACTGATAATACATGGGAATCTGCACCTCACAGATTCCATGTGGAGTGTGTGCTTAACAGGAGTATCATCTGATGCAGAACATAAATTAAACCAGAGCAGATGTACATTGACATAAAGTGTGGCTTGAGGGACTACAACTGCTCATTTCTATGAATGGACCATCTGCCACTCCAGAAGATTGCAAGGCTTGTTTTGGGGGACAGAGAAGCACCACAGCTGGGTTAAGGAGGATTTTTTGCTTGGGAATTTGCCTGCCTTTTTATAGGGGTTAGCCTTCTACAAGAAAAGAAAGTCCTGGATCCTCAATCCTTTGCTACTCAGCTCCCCCCATGTGGCTCCTCCTCTGGTGTGCAGAGACTGGTTAAATTAGATTTCAGCATGCACACGAAGGAACAAAACACACCCTGCTCAAGAAAACATGTCAACTGAATGTCCATCAGAAAAGCGTGATGATTCTGTACCCCAGCATGGACACTTCAGCCTGGTCAGCTGGATGTTCTCTAGGCTCTGCTGGCTGGGTCTCTGTCGGCTCTGGGGGGAATACAGACACCCTGCTCAGAGGGAGATGCCTGCACACAGCCCAGTTACATTTAACCAACTGAAATGCACCGGAGATGCCCCAGGGTATCTCAGATGCATTTATGGGACTGCCAGGAATTACACAGGACCCACAGTGGACTTGTGGCCTCCTGAAGCAGGAGCTGTAGTTGTCTAGGATATCTTAAATTGCACAGAAATTTAAAGTGTGGGCAAGTGAATCAAGCTGTGTGAGTCTTAATCTGGAGCTGGATTGTGGCTGAAAAGCTAAAATAAAAATTTTCATGTACAGCTGAAGAAAGCAAAAATCTGGTTTTGCAAGCTCCAGAGCTTCAGTGCCGCACTTGCAACTTGATATTGATTATCCACTAAAACCAACACAGACCTAAATCAAAAGGAATCACTCAAATATCTAAAGAGGAGCAAAAGCAAAGTCTGAGGGAAAGGCAGGTGACTGTTAATTGAGTTATATCACAGGATACAGTGGCTGAAGGCTTTGATACTGTAAATAAGAAAGCAGTGTTAGAAATGGCCTAAACTGAAATAAAACCAACTTTGAATGAAAGCAAAGTGTTTGCTGGCTCAAAGATTTGAAACTTGGATGCTGATTCAATGGATCAAAAATTGCATTGATCTAATGCCTCTGAGTTTCCACTTACATCCAAAAAATGTAACTTAAGTACAGCTCAACTGGAAGATTGCTGTCTGAACAATGCTTTTTTTTTTTTTTTTCTTTTAATGGAAAATTTCAGCTCCATTTTTCCAGCAGCCCAAAATATCCTCTGCTTCCCACACTGTGAGATGACAACAATGCTCAGCTGTCTTTGGCCTGAGTTGTGGCACCAGGCCAGAAAGTATCTCAAGTTGTGAAAAGTCTTAAATCAACACATTTTACTAGTAAAGAGTGAGGAAAAACAGTTTCTAAACCATATGAAATATTCATGTCTAGCATCTTGTGAGATACCATCTGGTTAGATCAAACCAAAGCAGAGCTGATAGTGACAGAAAAACACACTGGGTAGAAAGTGGGGAGCTGTGACTTGAAAATTCATTGTTTCATGCCCTAAAAAGAACACTACAAAGGCAGTGTCACTTCAGGAACAATTAACTTTTCCAACAAGAAAAAAATATGAAATAAAAGCATTGATCTTTTGGGTCTGTTATTAGGAAAATAATAATGTACTTCAGATAATATCATGCTTCTCATAAGGGCATTGATAATTAAATTGCAATTTAATATTTGCCTAAATATTAAAGTGTCTAAGGAAAAAAGCCAAACCCCCAAGTTACCAAACAAGCACTTCTACAGCCAGAAAGAAGAATAAACAGAGACATATCCTGCTGCAGACATTGTGATCTTCCAGCATTTTATATTTATATTCCCAGAAGTAAATATGTCATTTTATCCCTAAAAGCTCTAGTTCATGGGGTGTAACACTTGGGAGACCTGATCTTTTCTCCTGCAAGAGCTCCTTTTCTGATATATGACCTTGAGACAAATACTTTGCATCTGTTACTGCTTCCCCTCTCACTTCCAGTCTCTTCCAAACAGTGACAAGTTTGCTGTGCCTTATACAATGGGGCCTTCAGGTGCTATTGCAATGTAAATAGTGGCAGTACAGGTGCAGCTGTGAGTAGAATATGGCTTTGATTATCCAGTTACAAGGTCACCCTTGGGTGAAAGGATTGCTGTATGAAACATTGCTGAGCCATCAGTCTGTGGCTGCCTCCTGGTTATATAATAATGTTATTTCAAATGTACTGAAAGTGTTTAAGGCTTTCCCAAAATTGCCAAATTTTTGGTGCAGTGGAACATCAGCAGTTGGGATGATCAAAAATGGTCCCACACAGGTGAGTATGAACACAGAGGTGCTAACAGTGCTGGGGCTTTCCCCACTCTCTCCCTGTTGTTGGCAATTTACCCCTTCCTTTTCTCAAGATTAATTAAGCTTCGTGCCACTTTGTAGAATAAGGAGCTATTGTACCCAGCTCAGTGGAGGGGGAAGACAAAGAAGGCAGAAATTAAATGGTTGCTTTGGAGCACAGAGCTGGAATCAGGACCAGGGTGCTCTCCTTTCCCTCTCTGCATACCTTGTGATAAAACCAAAATGCTACCCCTTTGACAGCAGTGTCACTCACACAGTATGGCCCCTGCACAGCCTTTGAAAAGCCAGGAAGAGAGCATCAGATGTTCCAGCCCACCTAATTTGAAAGATGCCTATAATAAACCTTTAGGAACATGTAAAACAGGAAGGTCAAATTACATAGTTACACAAGTATCACTGGATTTCTGGCATTTAGGTTTTGATCTGTTCCATTTTAAAGTGCCAAAACCATCCATGCACTATGTTAAAATCTAACATTAGGTGCTTTTCTTTTTGTACTTTCTGAAAGCTTAGCTAGAGATAATTTGGACACAGCATGACAAAACTTTGTCTTAATAACATAAATATCTATGCACAAGTAATTTGACACAGTGTGCCATTGCAAAATATTTTATATTCAGTAAAATGACAGCTCTTATCTAGTTCTTATCCACAGAAACCCTTAAAGAAACAATCCATTGCCCTTTAAAAGCCCCTCTCAATCCCTCACTTTCCCATCCATCTTATTTATAGCTCTGTCTTTGTACAGCACTCCAGGATCTACGAATGAGAAGTGCTTATAAAACCTCTGTGAGAGCCTGGATTTGACATCAGCAGCACTTATGGATGTTATGCATATGAAGGGAAGGCTTGAGTGCAACAAGGCTCAGCATTCAAAATCAACCCCAAATCAGTGTCCTCGTCAACAACTTCGCTTTAAGCCAGTGCTCACTTGACATCTGTATAGATGCACCAAAATGCCTCTTAGCCCTTCTCCCACTTATTTTGGACAGGCGTTTCACTGTGTTTGTGAGCAGGGATCCTCCCTCCCTGTTTTCCCTCATTGCACAATTGGCTTTCCGTGGGCCTCTTTGGCAGCTCCAGCCCTTTTGGAAAGCAGAGTTTATTCCTCTCCTCCTCTTTCAGCCTTGCATTGAGGAGGAGGTCTGTGGCAGGGACTCGATGCAGCAGAATGTCAATGCCAGAAGTGGCCTTTCTCATGGAAATCAGGTGCAGGAGCCTGGCATTTTCTGTGCAAGAATGAGAGACGTTGGTGGGTTGTTTTTTTTTTTTGCCCCCTCCCTTTTTGGAAGATTATATTTGAACTGATGAGCTCTGGCTCTCTCATGCCTTTTGGGTGCCAGATCTTTCCTCAGGACTGATTTCTCCATCTCCTCCCTCACCTACATTGTTGTGCCATCTCCTTTCGTCACATCAAATTAGTCATTATGGGCTTATCTTGGCTTTTTTTAAGATTTCATGGATAAAAATGCCAAAGGAGTATATTTGTTTTGAATTTACTCATGCTGAGGACTGTATTTATGTTCCCCACAAACACTGATTACACCACTTGACCCCACAGGAGAAAAGAAAGGGCTCTCCTTGCTGGACTGGGGAGAAACAGGAGATGTGCAGAAAGGAAACACTGAGATCATACCGATATATCCCTGCTGACCCATTTATTTATACCCTTCCTAAAAGTTTGCTTTTCAAAATCTTCCTTCTGATTTGGGGGTCAGTAACATGGACACTGCACCTTTTCAGCATTACAAATATGATGTCCTGGTGTCTTGGTACACAGACAGGCATATCCAGCCCAGATGGTTGTCTGGTACCTTAGAATAAGGTCACTCCTGGTTGCTCCTGACTGGCCAAACTCATCCCCTTTACAGCCCTGCAAGCTGGCCACAATCGGGCTCATGGCTTGGAGACTGGAATTAAAGGAACCCATGAAAAAGCAAATTCTAGAAGAGCTGGCACCCACCAGAAATACTGTGCAAAACCAGCAGATCCACACATGGCCTCCCGGGACAGGCTGGCATCACTCTCACTGCCCATCAAGCAAGAGTCGCCTTCCACCCAAAACACTCCTGCTCTGAATAGCAGCCAGTTGCAGTGTTTTCACAGAATCACAGAATATTCTGAGTTGGAAAGGACCCACAAGGATCACTAAGTCCAGGTCTTAAGTGAATGGCCTGTACAGGTATCCACCCCACAACCACAGCACTATCAATCAGTAATACAACTCTAAATGTACTTGGACTGATAAGAAATACACCATGTCACAAATTCAGTGATAGCTAAAAATGTCTCTTTAAAATTATTTCTTTATTAAAACTCTGCCTTTAAATGAGCAAGACCCAGACCTTGCATGAATTCACACTGCAGATCCTGGTCGTGCTGTGATAGGATTTAAACTGTTTTTTTAATACTCTGGAAGAAAGGTATTGTGCATATCAAAGGCAGGAAAACTGTATCCATGGCTTTTTATCCACCTTCAGGAAAGGTTTGATGAACACATCTCAGCTTGTATTTTTGATGAATACAGGATTGTATTTCTGAATGAATATTCTGGTTTAAATAATTTGAAATTTGCTCAAAAATGACATCAGCTCCAAAAATGACAGCAAGTAGCACACAGAAAGTATGCAGCATGTTCTGCATGTCGGGCAGATGAAAGGCAGTGCAATTGCTAATTGATAGTGTATTTAAATATCATGCCTGCATACTTATCCTGACTTAAAGCCTGAAATATGTATCATGCTGATAATGCACACACCTCTCATGAAACAAAGTACAAACCCAGAGTCAAACACACTGACCTTACACACGTTGCAAGCTGCACATGCTCGCAGCTGACAAATGTTTGAAGCAAAGCATTTACACATAAAACATTTATGCACACATTGTGCACTGAGGCATTGAAACATGCAGCCTTCCATATGTTATACATATTACATATATGATTTCCATGCCAAGTATTTTGGGAAAAGAAAAAGCAATTACCCATATGTTCTCTAAACAATGAGAATGTGCCGTAAGTTGTGGCACTGGAGAGGCAGCTTGATCCTCAGGGAATACTTATGTGCCATGGGCTGGGGAAGAACACTAGAGATGGAAAGGAACAAGCAAACTCTGATGGCACAAACTGGGTTTGTGTAAATGTGTGCATAGAAGAGGCAGCATTTAAATTCACAGAACAGGATAGAATCAAAGAGAACATCCTGAGTTGGAAGGGACCACCAAGGATAGAGCCCAGCTCCTGGCCCTGCACAGCACAATCCCCAAGAGTCACACCATGTGTCTGACAGCATTGTCCAAACTCTTCTTGAGCTCCAGCAGTCTTGGTGCTGTGACCACTGCCCTGGAGAGTCTGTTCAGTGCTCAGCCACCCTCTGGGTGAAGAACCTTTTTCTGATATCCAACCTAAACCTTCCCTGACACAACTTCAGGCCATTTCCTTGGGTCCTGTCACTGTTCATCAGAGAGAGGAGATTGATGCTGCTCCTTGTGAGGAAGCTGCAGACCACAACGAGGTCTCTTCTCACTATCCTCCAGGCTGAACAGAGCAAATGACCTCAGCCACATGTCATTGGCTTCCCCTCCAGACCCTTCACCACCCTCATGGCTCTTCTTTGGACACTTTCTCATGGTTTACTGTCTTTATATTGTGACACCCAAAAATGGCCCCAGAAGTCAAGGTGAGGCTGGCCCAGTGCAGAGCAGAGTGGGACAATCCCCTTGCCTGGCTGGCCATGCTGTACCTGATACCCCAGGACAGGGATGTCCCTCCCGGCTGCCAGGGCAGTCATGTTCAGTTTGCCATGGACCAGGACCCCACATTCCCTCTCTCCCTGCAGACAGGAGGGGAGGGCTGACTCCATGAAGGACTCCATGAAGGACTGAGTGCTCACGCTCCCACATCTTGCGCTCCCCAGGCACACGCGCCCATAGGGACACCAGGCTGCCTCTGGCATTCAAACCCTACAGCCAACAGTAGCTCTGCTACAGGCTTAGCTAAAAAAAAAATAATAATCGCCCCCAAGGGCCTTGTTCTGTACTGTCTCAGAACCCTGCCTGTGCACTGGGCTGCTGTGGGGGGAAAAAAGGAACATACATACACATGTACATATATACACACGCATACATACTCGCACACACGCACATATATGCACACAGATGCATAATATAAATACATATAACATCAATATTATATATTATCGGTTCTGTGCCCTGTGGGTGACTCCGGAGAGGCGGGGCCAGGCCGCCCCCGGCGCGCGCTCATTGGCCGTGAGGGGTGCGAGGCCCCGCCCCCTCCCGCCGGCGGCGCTTGCGCGAGAGCGCTGGTTGGAGGGCGGGGCCGGGAGGGGGCGGGGATTGGTTGCCATGGCGGTGACGTCAGAGGGTGCCGGGGACGGGCGGCGGAGACACGGAAAGGTCAAACTGGAGGCGAGGGCAGCGAGCGCGGCGGGGCCGCGGCGGCGGCAGCAGCGGGGCACGGCCGGGTACGGCCGCTCCGCAGGGCTCCGCGGGACCCGCCGGCCGGGCGAGGCAGCCCCTCGGTCCCCGCCGCCTCCCCTCACAGGTACGGGAGGAGCGGCACTCCGGGGCCGAGCCTGGGGCGGGGGACAGGCGGCGAGGAGGGGGCTGGGGCTGGGTCGGGGAGCGCCTGTTGGAGGTCCCCGGGGTGTGGGGTCGGGGCCGGCCATCCCCGGCCGTGGGGGAGCTGGAGAGGGCTCCCTACGCCGTGCGGGGTGGGACGGGAGCCCCCCAACCTCCCGGTGTCCCCCCCGTGCCGGGGATCCTTCCCCCGCGGGGCCCCGGGGCTGTGACACCGGCACTGTGACCCCCATGACCCGCCAACAGAAGTTGGGTTTTTTTGTTGGATTTTTTTTCCCTGCGGGCCTAAGGGAACGCTGCCCCCCGCCCCGGCCCCCAGCTTTGCATAACTTGTCTCGCAGTTGACTGTCCCTCCCTGCACTTTGCCCTTGCCCGGTGGTCTGTGGAGTGAGGGAGTAACAGTGTTCAAGGACTGGGTTTTCTTTCTCTAGGGAAAGAGCTGGGTCACAAACGAGGCAGGCTACTTAATAATATATATATGTATATTCATTTTTTCCCCCCACAGCAGCCCAGTGCACACACAGGATTCTGTGACTGTACAGAACAAGGCCCTTGGGTGTGATTTTTTTTTTTTTTTAGCAAACCCTGGAGCAGAGCTGCTATTAGCATGTAGAGTTTGAATGCCACAGGCAGTCTGTTGTCTCTTCCTGCTGAAAGAATAATTTAGAGAAGCAGCAGTGACTCATTAATAGAAAGTATTAGTTGCAGGAAGGCAAAACCAGGTGAAGTTTCTTACTTTACCACAGACTTACCCTGTGACCTTGGATCAGTCTTTCTGCACCAGTCAGTCCTCTGTTTGCTTATGAATTGGGAATAGCGGTGCTTTCCAAAAACGTCCTGTGGATAAACATACTAATGACTGTGAAATGCTTATCTGCTGTAATGATAATGGCTAGATAGTGATGGTATTTCTGTTACAGAAGCAGAAAGGCTGTAGCCAGGATGTGAACTGTAGTAGCCACAGTAGATGGAAATAAGAGCTTGCTTAAAAAGACACTTAATGACCTGTGATGTTACATGATTTGCGCTATGGTCATCTTGCACTTCATATTTTGATGTAGTGTGTGCTTTCAAAGAGGTGCTATTCCACACTGCAAATACTTTATGGATGCTTTCTTTTTCCACTTCTGTTTGCCTAGAACAAACCTATGTGGTGTCCTCTTCCACTGCAAAGGAAACCTTGTGAATTTCTAATGTAGCAGATTATCCTAAATAGTTGACATCTCTGATCTACATTGTGCTTTTGAAAGGAAATACTAAAGGGAGTGACAATAAGTTCATTATACCTGTAGTAAAAGGCAATCTTAGTTTTTAGGAACAGTATTTTTCCCCTCACCTTATAGGATGCTCTCTGTGGAAAATCAGAATACTTCCAGTATTTCACAGGCAAAAACCTAAATACAAGAATTCTGAAGCTGAAGGAGTTTACTGTTGTGGTTCACACACTGCTCTGAACTGCAGCCACTGCAATAACAAATGGAAGCAGCCAAGCACAGAACTGGGAGTTGCTGCTGCAAATCCTGACCTGAGTGAAATAAGGTTTCTCCCTTAACAGTTTTGCTTAATAGTGATTTGTGCAGCTAGATTACTCATTTTATTTTTTTTTAATATATTGTAGAAGAATACACCTGGAAGAAGCACTGTTTGCCTCATACCTTGGGGTTTTTTGAGAGTAATTTGATACATAGTTTCTCACTTACCTTGCTCAATTTAATATGAAACTTCCATAATCAGATTAACACTAAATAGGAAAGCTTTTGTGTTGAGGAGGAGGTAGGCACAACCCAGTTGGGTTTGGTTTGGGTTTCATGTTTTTTTCTTTTTTTTTTAAGGAACCTGAAAGCTACTCTGGCAGAATGGCAAGTCATTGTTAATTCTTAATATGTAGGTGCCCTGGAAAAATCAAATACCCGATTTCATAGCTACCCTTAGGCATCTTTATGCAAGCAGGGCTCACTGAGTAACTACTGTAAGTCTCATTGACCTTAGTAGGTTTGCAGAGGTCATGTTTTAATATGGGTAAGTTGTGCTTGAACTATTTTCTCAGTAAGTATTAGGAGCAAGTGTTTGTGTACACAATTACATGCTTTTTCCAGTTCTCCATTACATTTTCTGTTTTTCTTTAGATTCTTGCTCATCCTAAAGAAAGCTCTCATTAGGAAGAAACACGGGTTTTTGAAAACAAGTTCCTTTTCAAGATCTGGTTATAGCAGAGCAAACTGCAAGGTTTTACAAACAGCCAGAAAGACCTGTGTTGAGTTTAGAGGAACTTGGCCAGCACAAGCCGAATGTACACGAGTGACATCAGCATTTTTCTGAGCCATTTATGCTGTTCACTTGTGCCGGTTCCCAGCAGTGCCTTGTGTCTTATGTAAGCTCACACTGTACATCCTGTCCTGCTGTTCTCATGCATGATAATTCACTGGCGTTATCTTACGGGAGGGGTTGAGAGCTGCTGCTTGTCTCAAATGTCTGCATGCAAGTTTCCTATGAGCCAGGAGTATAACAGTGTCCTAGGAGACATCTGAGGAATAGCTTGGAGTGAGACACAGCTTGTCCCCTGCTCCTTTTGGTAACAGAACTGTAACCACTGTGAAGTCATGTGGCAGAGGTTTTACTGGACTGAAGCCTTGATCTGTATCCTATGTAGATGGGCCATTAATGCAGTTTTGATGGCTGGTGACAAAGCAGCCATAAAACCCAAAGGACTTAAGTGTCAACAGAAGCCTCGATAATACTAAGACTGGAAAATAAAGGCTTTTATTACAGTCACTGCACACTTGTTACAAGGTCTTTGAGAGGAATTGTGTCTTCAGATACTGATCCTTCAAACTTGTCTTTGCAGTTAGCATTTACTCATGCATAAAGAAAGTACTGCCACTTGATGGGTGAAATTGAAACAAGCCCTCTGTTATGAGCACTAAACCCAAACATTTCTTCTGTTTTTCTTGCTTGCTAAATCTAGCTGAAACTTGCTGGCATAAAATCCATCTGTAAAGCAATGTGCATAATCTAGTTTTAAGTAAATGGAGCACCTTCTTTGAACAGTGTCTAATGTTTCATACTTCAGTCTCTTTTGTTAGTGCTGTAGAGTGTGAGCGAGCCAAATTCCTGATTACCTGTCTTGGTGAACGTGGTTGTCCTTGTCTGACTCCATGGCTTGTTCATAGCAGCTCGAAAGTTTCCTTATGAGCACTGATCTGGCACAGCCGTGTACAAGACTGTGAGATTTATAGCTCTGCAGGGGAGCAATCTACAGAGGGAAGAAGGGCTGACCTGGAGAAGTGCACCTGGAGAGGAATGCTGATGTTCCCTGTGGAAGTACCAGAAGTCTTTCCTGTAACTTTCCAGAGTGATCTGCTCCATACTGCACAAAACAGCTTCTCATTGTAGTGGAGAAATAAGAGGAATGCAAAACTTGACAAGGGGACTGGTTATCTAAAAAGGAACAGGTGCAGTCCTTCAGACACTGAAAAGCTGAACAGATTCCTTTAAGTAAGCTGTTCTTGCAAGTTTAAAGATATTTATTGGCAAAACATCTAAGAGAAACTTGAATTTTTATATTGAGAAGGAAATTGAGTTACCACTATTACTTTTATTGACTAAAGATAGGGATGCATGGACTTTCCTAGTGCTTTTGTTATTTATGGAGGATATGCAAATCTTTTTTAAAATCATATACAGGAGATTAGGCAGCAATGAAGTTGTATTTTAGAGACTTGTAGCAGCTGTAAGAACATCGTAAAAAAAATACAAAACAACAAAACAAACCAAGCAAACTCCCCCCAAAAAACACCAAGCTTCCAAACTTCAAACTTCCAAGCTTCATATAACACATTCAGGATTCTGTTAATTATATTTTATTGTGTGACAGATACCTGTGTGAATATGAAGGTCCTCATATATGTTGTCATGAATCAGTAGCTTTTTTGTGAGATGTGGGCAAATAAAATGTGGTCTGGATGCTTAAATCTGCTAAGATATTTATAAGAAAGCTGGCTCTTGGAAAAAGTTTCCCACCGGATGCAGTGGGTGTCAGGTCTAAAGGTCAGCAGCAGAGAGAGTAAAGAGAGGGCTCTTCTGTGTTTATTTTTCTCCAAATTTTTCAAACAAGCCCTGTATAAAGAAGCAGAGAATCAATCTTTCTTTCTTCCTTCCTAAATTTTCAAGTGCTAACAGGCATTTGCAGGTTCGTTCATACTTAAGCTGTTTGTTGCAAACTTATTTTCTTTAAGAGAGGGGGGAAAAAAACCCAAAAACCCTCAGTGCAATTAATACATGCATGAACTCTTAGCACGGAAGTTCCTGGTGTAAATCATAAAAGCCAGATGGAGTTTTAAGTGGCTGTCATGTACAACTTGGGGAATGAACATTCCTGATACTAATAAAAGGGCCAGATTGGAGCTACATAATTAATCCCAGTGTCCTTTTCAGTGCCTGATAAGATTTGGCTACAACAGCCATGGAGTTAATAGAGACAACTGTCAAGTCCTATGAAGCAGTGGATTGTTTGCCTAAAATAAAAGTACCTGTATGCTTACTCTGGTATATATTTTTTGGTGATTAGTGCTCAAATTGCAGCCTAAATAAGGGAAAAAAAAAGGAGTGTGAGTAGTGGCTGACTTCATCTTGACTCTATCTCCCATCTTAAAGATGTATGTAAATATATTTATATAAATATATTTTTATATATTTAATATGTATAATTTATCTGCATGCATTGCATATATATATGTATATAAATGTTTTTAAAGCAGAAGGCAAGTATATAGGGCTTTTTTGAGTCTTACATGGCAAAACCTTTTCTAAATTGGAGTTGATTTGAATTAAAGTGTAATGCCTGGGGAGCTCCAGCAAACAATCTTACAATGAAGTTTATTCTCTCTGTGTAGCAGTGTCCTAAAGGAAGTGTGCAGAAAAGTGCTAAAAAAAAGGCTTACGAGATGGCACAAAGTCTGTGTCAGAGACAGACAGGAGGAGGAGTGGGCAGATGGCAGTCAGTACAAAACACGTGAATAATCAGATTGAGAACAAGCTGAATAGACTGTCAGTATGCTGGTTGCATGCTGCTGCATTTTGGGTTTTGTGAACGTGCTGGGGATTTTTTCTGTTGTGATCAGTGTTCCATACTCCAGAGAGGTAAAAATCTTCAAGCTAGAGGCATATGTGAGGGTGAAGGCATGTCCACCATAGTTAGGGGAATTCCTGGGATGAGGGAAAGGTCAGTGCTTTCAGAACTATCAGGACTGGAAAACATTAAAAAAAAATCTGTTCGATTTGTTTCAGACTTTATTTGCAAGTGCATTCAGGTCTACCTTTGGCATGCATGACATGGAATAACACTAAAATGATCCAAATATTAGTGTCTGAACCTGTGTGATGACAGATTTATTTTTTTCTGAAAAGGTCTGAAACATAGTAAGACTTATTTGTGATAAATTGTTTATATAACTTACTTTATCTAATTTATTGGGAAAACTCTTTGGATAGCTGTCAGGCCTGACTGTTCATTGCCTGGTTCAGTGGTCTTTTTTGAGATTGTTGGTTGGATGCACTGTTGGAGTGTGGAATGGAAAGAGGAGCAGGAGGGGTGGCTGCACTGGTGAATGACGGATCCTCTAACTCCTCATGCAGTGCTAAGGATTATACAAAAAAATAAATCAATAAATAGAAGAAAAAAAAGCCCTCCTTTCCTAAGGAGGTCGTAATATCAAAACAGGTGAAAAAGGTTATAATATCAATTTATAATAATAATAAAGTATACATATGGAAGAGAGTGTGTTGAGATCCAGTTGGTCAATAGTAACTTGGTCATGTTTGTTTGTTTCAAAATGTTCCCGCATTTTTCTTTTTCAGCAAGTTCCAAAGGCTAAAACAGTAGTGAACTGGTCTAACTGGGGAATGCCCTATTTCCCAAGAAAGAGGCATTGCTTTGTCTGAGCTGGCATTTGAATGGAAGGATCACAACACACCTTTCAGTTTAAAATTTATTTAGTACAGATAATTTTGCTTGCCTGCAGTTATCCTTTAGTAATATTAGTTTGCTCCTTGTACACTGTCTTAGCATGCATGCCTCAGTCTGAGCAACAGCAGTAAAGAGTTTAACAGCACAAGAAGGTAGAGCAAATGTGATCTGTATTTCTGTAGAAGTGAAGGTTAGAAAGATAAAGAGAAAATAATTAAAATATTCACAAGAAGTGCTCTAGATAAGATTGTTTCGTGTCTGAGGGCATGATGAATCCTGTGGGAATGAGGAAGCTAAAAGGCTGTATAATTCCGATGTTTCACACTGAATCAACATGTTGGATATCAAAGTGGTATTAGTGAAGTTTGTAAGAACATGAGCATTTTATGTAAAGAATATAGAAATAAAGTAAGTTAGTCCAAACCAAATCCTTCACTGTATCTGAGCTATGCAGAGAATGAACATTGGAGGCTTAACGTGAGTATAATAAATCAAACTGCCAGCTGAGCCTCAGAGGGCTTTATTCATGCACTTCATTGTTCTCTCTGCAGCTAGAGCAGGGTTCAGCCAAACGCAGGGTTGTCATTCTGCAGATGTTCAGAGTGTTTCCCAGTGTTCTGAAGACCGAGCTGGTGTCTGTGCATTGTCCAGACTGCTCAGTTCACTGCTCAGAGTGGTCATGCTCTGACTTTCATGGGCACTTTTACATGCAGAAATCACAGTGAGTTTGCAGTTTTGAGTGAGTGGGGAGTTATGTTGCATGCTGTTGATAACTCCCAGAAAAGACTCAGATTTGTAGCTTCTGGAGAGTGCTTTTTGGCAACAGAAGATGCCCTGCTGACCCTCTGCAGCTTGGCAGAAAATGTTCCTCAGTGCTTGAGTTTACAAAGCACCTCTCTCAGGGTACTTATTGGGCTGCTGGCACAGAGCAGGTTTTTTAATCTTCACCAAACTGTCTCCTTTCCCTATATCCTCAGTAGCAGGCAAACAAAATAGTAAAACAGGAGGCAGACTTATTTAGTAAGATTGAAATGGAAAACAAAAGGGTAAAAGCAGAACAGACAGAAAGTTGTGTCCTGGTTTAACACATGGTGACACATCTGCTTGTTCTTACCTAGAGTTCTAAAGCAGGTCTCTGCTGTTAGGCCTGACAAGTCAGTAATAGTCTCTCACTAGTGTTAGCTTTAAGTATTCAAAGTTAAAATTGCTGAGTTTTCCATCACATCTTCCGTTCTTTTACTTCATCCTCACTAGGGCTCTGGCTGGAGATGGGCACCTTTGTGTTGAAAGAGTTGTTTTTTCATTCTATCTGTATTCATTTTGCTGAATGACTGGTCCATAATTGATATGCATCAGTATTTTAATGAACATGCTTGCAACATGCTCATATGATTAGTGTGGTGTTTTATTAACTGTGTTTTCTGAGAGTATCTTGAGCATTTTATAGAGACTTTAGGCCTGCTCATAAACGTTAACTAAATGATCTGATTAAATGCAGATCATGCTTGTAAATAAATATTCTTTCTCATCTTTTCCCTAGTCTGCTTCTTTTGGAGTTTTTCTTATCTTAAATTATTGTTCAGTGAACTTACCTAGTAAAACTTTAACTTAGGAGTAATCGATATTGCACTCACCTGTAGAAGGACAAGTAAACACATTTTTTCCTATCAAATTAGGTTAAGATCAGAAATACTACAGCTAACTAATTTCTAATATTAGTTTGACAGATGTATATTTTATCCCAGTAGAACAAAGGCAGTGTTTAGGAATGTTTTTCTTGGTAGTGGTTCTCTGAGTATAACCCTTGGATCTCCCTGTGGGTCAAGGACAAATTTTACACAGCCCTTTGCAGTGGGATAACTAAGCTGCCTGCTGACAAGATCGGGTACTTTCAGGTCACTGGAACATAAGGAATGTTCTGGTATCAGGGAAGCCAGTTTTTCTGCAACCTGCCCCTCATCTGTTCTGAATATATCAAGGGAGTATTTCAAGGAAATGCTAAGGAAGGTGAAGGTGACATCTAGGGCTTTATGAAGATTGGTGTGCATATCTCTAGCTGAACAGAACTTGGAGTGTTCAAACTTGACTCAGGTATGATACAAGACAGATTCTTTTAACAAGGAAATCTGTGATATTTTCTTAAACAACTTATCTGACCATTTTGACTTCCTTTCTTTGTATTCTTTTTTTGATTACTCTAACTTCAAAAAATAGTTGCCACATCTGATCCCATTCTTCTAATATTATTCATTACAAAATAAATGTAATAGTTTATACTCTTAGATATTATGTGATTAGGCATGATTGTTTGGTTTTTCATTCTTCATTTGATTTCAGCTTGCAT
This sequence comes from Pseudopodoces humilis, assembly GCF_049639895.1. NCBI lineage: Eukaryota > Metazoa > Chordata > Aves > Passeriformes > Paridae > Pseudopodoces > Pseudopodoces humilis. The sequence continues at coordinate 6,888,436 of NC_142200.1, forward strand.
GACTGAGTTCAGAAACCTAATGAAAATGTTATTGTGAGTTTTTTATTTTTAATATGGTGACTGAATGACTTGTCTTGATAAATATACTTGTTAGATCAGGGTCTGCTAAGCTGATGTTTCCGTTAAGAGTCAGTTTATGCCAAATATTAACTAGAAGCAGTAAAATCTCATCAAAGTATAATGAATCTGTGTAGTTAAACATTCCTTGGTTCTAACAAGCTGATGGAAGCTGTGATTTTGTATGTTAATGTGAAGTTGCAGCTTGTAAGATCAGGGAGAAGTTTGGTGTGTTTGTTGTTCTTTCTTACACAACGCAAACTTCAGTGTGAAGTTCCTTCTAGTTGTAGTTAATGATACCTGACTTCTTGCTTACATAGAAATTAAGAAACAACTTTATTTGCACAGCTTGAATTGCTGTAATGTGTAATACTACTTCTGAATTTCTCCTGAGACTATCAGACATCCCAGTAAAACCAAACCTCAGCTGCAATTTTCAAAGACTGTTAATCATTAATTTACTTTTTTGGGGAGGTGGCAGAAGGGGTAATGTTTTCTTAAGTTGCCTGCTTTAAATGAGAAGGTGACTACTAAGGTGACTGGCAGTTTACTGCTACACTACAAATCTATTTCTTAATAGTTTAATAATAATTTGCTGGTAACTTGAACTACGCGGCTGTTTGCTTCAGTCATTTATTCCCCCTCTGTAGAATCAAGTTACTTTAACTGTCTGGTTAATCTTTTCACAGATGTGGCTTGCAGATCATTGGAAACTGAAGCACTGCGGTGTACAGGCTATTGATAACTCTGTGGTGTTTCCTGCCTTTCAAGCTACTGGTTTAAGTTGTAAAATATAATTAGTTTTAGGGGTTGTACTTTTAAGTAATAAAAATAAATTGGTATTTGAAGATTAAATATTAGATATTTCACTTGCATACAGAGCTTGGTAGATTTTGCTAACTGTGATACTCTGTTTCTTGCATTTAAGTGGAACATAAGGCAGCTGACAGTGGCTTTGTGCAAGAGTGGCGAGTTTTGGTGCTTGAGTTTATTGTACACAAATGACTGGAAGCCTGTGTTTGCAGCATTTCCTTAAGTGGGCCTTTGTGCATCCCATTGTACAGGTTAACTATTAGCAATTTTCACAAAACCTACTTATTCTAGAAATGTTACTGCTGATGCTTTTTGCTCTAGCACCAGTTATATTTGAATGCTTCACATTAAAAAAAGATTACAAACTCCACATGAAATTTATTTTTTTTTTAATGGAATTGATTGCTTAGAGGAATTTTTTTGTATGTTTTTACAGCATTTCTGTTGAGCTAATATGGTGTATATTGAACTCTGTTTGAGATGCTACAGTTAGAGAATCACAGAATAATTTGTGTTGGAATTGACCATTTCATTCTAACTCCCCTGCCATGGGCAGGGACACTTCCCACTACACCAGCTTGCCCAAAGCCTCATCCAGCCTGACCTTGAACCTTGTGACTGAGAATTTGCAGTTGGTCCCTCAGATAAACAGTAGGAACAGTAAGTGTCTCTAAAAATTGCTTTCTGTAGCTTGTCCTGCACTGGCAGGTAAACACCTCAGAAAAGGCTGTGGAAGATAACTAATTAGAGTTTAGTCAGTGTCCAAACACCTTGGGAGTTTTCTTCAGTTACCTGTCCTACTTTGTTTGGCTTTTAAAAAAGCAATTGAAGCAAATGGTAACTTGTGGAAACTTGAGTGAAATTTTTAGCTCTTTCAACTGGTGAAGTAAGTCTTAAGGACTGTAGCATCCTTGCACTTCAGACTTCTTTCAGGGAACATCGTCTGGTTCGTAAGCTGAGTATGGCAGGATTCCTAGGAAGAGACATATGTTTGCTTATTTTTCTATTTTTGTAAACATTTTTCATATGCAAATATGGTGAAATGAGGTGAGCAGCTTAAATTTTTTTTGGCTGATTTGTTATGGTTGATGCCTAGCTTTAATAAGCTTTTATTTCAGGCTCTTATGTATAAAATAAAATCCTTAGTGCAGAAACTCCAGATTTAATGACATTTTTGTATGGGAGCTCTACTTTTGGCCTTGGCTTGCATCAATTAAGCTAATTCTGCAGACTGTGCCCTTGACCTATTGAAGTAACTGATGCTCATGTGTCAGCAGGTGTGTTACTTCTAGTCAGTGAAGGAGGACAGAACCACATCCTTGGGTAGAGGTTTTCACAGATATTTTTTGGGAATATTGGTATTGAGAAACATGTTATACCAGCAAAGTCTTCATGGGAATTTTTGCCTGATGTACTTTTTCTGTCTACTCAGAAAGATTTTTGTTTATTCCTGTGTGTGGAGGGCCAAAGGCCAGTGATTTAAGAGTCTCATCCCTCGACCCTGGAAAGGAGGTAGGAAGTAACACCTCCTTAGGCTGGGGTGAGAGAAGCCTTTCTCCCACAGGTCTTTGCAGTTAAATGTTAATCCTTTTGGGTTCTGGTGTTCTATTGGCTTGCCAAGTTTATGTCACCCTGTTCAGCCCATGTTTACCATTTATGTATTCCCTCCAGAATGTTCCCCCTTCCTCAGACCGCAGTTGGCCCAATTTTGGTGCATTGCTCCACCCTGTCAATCCCCACTGGTTGCCCCTGTCTCTAACCCCTCCTGTGCACCTGTTCCCATTGGATCCTAGCCCTCTGAACCCCCCTCTCATATCTCGTATATAATCCTGGGCCCTCAGCCTGTCCTTGTTCTTGTCCCTGGACCCCCTTCAAGGCAGTAAAGCTTTTAGGTACCCAAACAAGAACCTGTCCCAATGACATCCTTCCTTGTCAGCTTTCTAGTGGCACTGTGCTCCAGACCCAAATGTGCAGGCAGCCTTAGGGACCTGGTTGTAGCACGGTGCTGCACTTGTGTTCTTCTGGTTTGCCTTGGGCTCCTTGTGTTCTTCCGGTATGCCTTGGCATCCCCAAGGGTCGGGTGCTTTCAGGACTAACCTATACTGTACCAAATACTGGCAAGTGGAGCATTGGGAACAGAAAACTGACTTTGGACTCCTACCAGCATTTAGGAAAAGTGATTGCTGTGGAATTGCTCAGCTGATTTCCATGGAGGTGGAGTCTGCTGACTGTGTTTGGCACAGAAGCCTGAGGGAAGAGCTCCATGTTAATGTGCAGTGTTAACAAAAGAGGCCGAAGGACAGTGTTCAGACTTGCAGTGGGGGTGAACTTGGATGTGGAGAGTGAAAAGCAGCTTGATGTTCCTCTGCTGATATTTTTTTTTTTTCCCAAGTTTCAGGTTTCTCTTGCAGGCAGGAAAGTACTAAAGCTGCATATAAAAGGTTGCAAAGTTAATATTACCTTTAAGGACATGTGGTTTTGCCAAATTAATTTTTTGTTGTTTACTTTATCTGAAATCTACATCTTGCTCACATTACTGTTCCCCACTCAGAATGTTGATACCATATGTCTTAAGTATTTCTGTCTTTTTAGGGAGCTGGGAGAAGGGAAGGTTCTGTTGTAGTTAAACAGTTCACCTATCTTGGTTTTGCACTGTATTGTCACCAAGACGGGCAGTCCTAGCCTATGCAATGCCTTCCTGTCAGTGCTGAGGATCAAACTGCTATCCAGTGATTGAGATCATCTGCCTGCTGTTGCAGAAAACTCATATTTTTTTCTCTATTTTTTTTTCCTCAGGATTATTTTGCAGCTAACATAGTGGTTGTCCAAGTAACTTGCATCATGAAATCCAGAAATTCCTAGAGCAGAAGAGGAAGTAGGAATCCCTCAGCTGGAAGACAGAGAAGATGACTACTCTTCTGTCACAGTGCTTTTGCCATGTTCAATTTAAACCATCCTGAAAGTGTACTAGTAGTCAGACTCTGTGGTGTGAGTATTTTTTTCATGGTTTTGGAATAGTCATTGTGCAACAGCCTCCCTCATTAAGATAATTATAAAGCAATACTAAGTTGCATTAAATGATGTTCTTGTTGCGCAGTTGTTTTCTGTTTGAGGTACAACACAGAATTCAGCTGCATGTAGTTATGTTCTTGTATTACTCTGTATTTTGCAGAGCTAATAAAAATTGCTTCAAGATTAACTTGAGAACAACTGTGTGTTGTTATCCCCAGAATGCTTGTCACTGTAGGCTGGTTACTGGCTTTCTTTGCTGCTGATCCTACTGAACATGCAAGTCATGTTTTGGAAGAATCAGAATTGAAGCATGTGCTTCTAGACTTCACTGATGGGTTTGGTTTATGGAAATTTAGACCTTAGGCAGGATTAGAGCCTGTTCTGAAGTGAGATACCCTGGGGTATGTGTAGTTTAAATATTGTCTTCAGCACAAACTGTTTGGTTTTGCAGATCTCCTCCCACTGAAGTACACTACCCACTAAGTAGGGCAGAGGGTTGGGGTTTGTGTTTTTTAGAGAACCGCTTTAGTTAGTTAACCACGAGGTGTGAAAAACATTAGTCAATGCAAGGAAGAGAGATCATTTCAGCTACTAATCTTGATAAAGTTGAGTAGCTCTCATTCTTAGTTTGAAACTTGGTGACAGTGCGGGAATTCTAAGTTTTCTGCACCAGAATTACCCAAACCCCAAGATTTTAATGTCAGGTAATGATCTAGGTTTCCCCTTCGCCAGATTATTTTGTTGGTTGCATTGAATTGTTGCCTAAACTAAATTGTCATGGGAATGAGTTGTAGGAACCAGTCCTACTCCTAAGTTACTTCTAAACTGTTTACTGTAAATGGTTTAATTTTGATTACTATGGAAGCCCTGCACTTACAGGGTGACTGCAAAATAGTTTGGGTCATAATATCCATCTTCAGTATTTCGTTTATGAGGATTTGAAAAGCTGTATTCAGTACTGGGAGGAAACAAAAATGAGATCTGCTGGGAAAAAAATAGAGACTGAAAATAATTCAGTCCTTACATTTAAAGGCATCCCTGTGTACTGCTTCAGAGTAACATTTTCAAATTTTTACATTCAAAATAGCGTACTGTAAAAAACATTCTGCTATGTTTTCCAAATTTGAGGGAGTTCTTGCACGAAAGCTAAATAAAAGTCTTTCATATTGCTTGCTCTTTAATACAGTGGCATAAAATTAGAATCTTGAAGGGTTCTTTTTCTGGACGATCACCTCATCTACAGAGGTGACCATGGGATAGTGTTTGGCAGTATATTTAAATACAGCAGGCTTAGGTATGCAACTTCTATTTTCTCTGTAAGTTTTTTTTTTTAAATATTTTGCATCAACTTATAAATATAGTGCTAACATCAAATATTTGTGATTTCCGAACTGTTGGACCTGCTGGCAGTGGAATCTATTGATAATACCTGGTTATTTATAGAAAAGACTGTACTGATGTAATCTATGGATAGTTCTGTATCCCATATTGACTGCATTATGTCTGAGGACAATTATATAAACAAGGCTATAGTTGCTGGAAGCATATCACAGGAATTAATGAGATTATGGAGTTGCAGGTGTAACGGTCAGAAGAGGCTTCTGGGGGGGTCTCTGGTCCAACCACTCATTCAGAGCAGGTGTAGAAATAGCACTGAGTGAGATAAGTCATGTGTTTGACCCCTGAAACAAGCCCACGGTCTCCATGTGAAACCTATGTCTGCTCTTCACCACCCACTAGTGAAGCGGTTCCATGGTGCCTTTTGTGGCCATTGTCTTCCTTATCCTGTCTGCCAGGGCTGAGGGTGTTTGACTGCACTGTCTTTATAGATTCCATTTTGCTGTGGCTGTGGACAGCTCTCACTTAGTCCCAGTCTTCTGTGTGCCAGAGGAAACAGGCCCCTCTCCCTCTGCCTCTCCTTGTAGATGATGCCCCTGAGACCCTTGACTACCTCAGTACCCATGGCTGGACCCTCTTTGGTTCCTCAGGCTCCTGCTGAAGTAGGGTCCCCACCTGGGTACCAGATGTGTGCAGATTGGCCTTGCCAGTGTCCAGCCAGCCAGGGATCACTCCCTTCCCGCTGGCTCCCGTTCTCTCCAGCGTCTGCCCCAGTGCTGGGGCCCTTTCCTGCAGGGCTGGTGCTGTGTCAGCCCTCCCCAGCCTGTGCTGGGGGTATGGAACTCTTCTGCCCTGGGGCACAGCTTTGCTTTCCTGTCCTGGGCCTGATGAGGTTTGTTTCAGCTCTAGCTTCAGGCTTATACATGTATCTTTACATTTGTGGAAGTGCTGCCATTCCTTGTGTGAGACCTCTCTTCCCTGCTCCCCTCCACTTTCCGATCCCCTGCCAGTTTGCTGAGGGTGTTCTCTGTCCCAGCTTCCTGGGTGCTGGTGAATCTTTGGAGCTCTGGGATGGCCCCTGGAGTCCCCCATGGCCCAGATGCAGCCAGGTGTTCAGCTGCTGGTTGCAGCTGTGTGATCCAGAGATCTGGCCAGTTTTCCAGGCCAGCTTCCCTTCTGTTCATGGAGCTCTGGACACCTCAGCTTCCAGGTGAGTCTGTGGTGGGAGACTTGTCCTGAAAGTTGTCCTGAAGTTGAATATTCTCTGGGCCATTCAGCTTTCAGCAGAGTTCCCCAGGAGTTGGGTAGGGTTTGCCTTTGATAAATATTTGTTAACTCCTTAAGATTATCAAAATTAATTTCATCTGGGCTTTTTCCATATTCCTTCCAGAAGCTGATGGGACTCTATACTTTTGAGTTCTCAGGCACAAGGATGGTGGGAACTTCCTGTGAATGCCATGATGCTTTCGTAGGTGACAACACTCACAGGCACATGGTGTGATTCATGGGGTGTCCTGTGCAGGGCCAGGCATTGGACTTCATGATCTTGTTGGGTCCCTTCCAACTCAGCCTGTTCTGTGATTTGATGAATCTTGGGGTAATTCTGCATAGAATACAGTAAAATCCAACTAATTTAGTAGTTGGTAAACAAAATTTTTAACAGTCAGTATGAAAATCAGAAATTATTTTCATTATTTGGAAAAAAAGAAATCCTACTAAAAGTTACATCTTCTTCAAGAAGTCATATGCCTCATATTGTATTAGTCCAGTAACTAAAATTTAACTCTCATGCTGTTCCAAGCAGGGAAACAAGAACTCAAATTTATCAGTTATACTCCCAGCAAATTTACAAACTAGGAAAGTCTATTCTAATTCTTGTTTGTTATAAATTATTGAAGGAGATGGCTTGATTGTGGGGGAGATGGTGTTTGAGAGTCTCTGAAAGCAGTAGTTTTCCAAGTATATTTGTCAGATCTGATGTAAGATTGATTCTATAATACGGAGTTAATGTTTTCAAAATGAGCTGCTTGGCCAGCGCACTGTGTCTGCTTCCAATTACTGTCAGTAATTCCTGAAAATTATTTTCTGAGAAGGACTTGGTGAATTCTGCATTTTAAATAGCAGTAATCAGTATGAAAGTAGTTGAGTTTTGTAATATTTCATGCCGTATGGTTTTGGTTTTGTTTTTGAGATTGTTGATACTGAAGTGGATGCCATGACTGTGATGTTCTGGCGTGCACTGTTTCCTCTGTGGAAGCAGGATTACGAGTATGCTTAAAAGAATGGATCTCTTGGGTATTATTGCAAAACAAGTAATTGACTTAAAAAAAGAAAACAAAACCACTTGTGCATAGGAACAAAGATGTTTTGTAAACCCAAGTACTGTGCACTTATCTGATGTTTGTCATTTGCATGCTTGCTGCGTTGAGCTGATTTTCTTTGAAGTAATTTTAAAAGTGTATATGCTCTGGGACCAAGGTTAGGATTGATACTGGTGTATAGATTGCTTCTCAGTATGATATCCTTCAGAATTGCAGTGGAGCAGTTGAGCCCTCTTTATACAGCAGGGAAAATAGGTGGTTGTGACACTGTACTTTGAGTAGAATCTACAGGCTGCAGCAGCAGCCTCCAGACTCTGCTTTCAGAATTCAGTGTGATGATGCCAGGACTTGTTATATTTGCAACTATACTCATTTGGAAGGATTGGAAAATTTTCACAGAGGATTATCCTTAAAATGGGAACATTCCCTGTGGATCTCTTGGTGCTCTGGCCCTTACCATCTTCTGCAGCAATTTAGTAATTGCTGCACACTTAGTTGTTGGACCCTGCTGTTTGTTAGCAGACTGTCCAAATGTGCCCTTGTTCAGCAAGGTAAGCAAAGGGACTTGGAATGTCTGCTTGCAGTTCTCAATTTGTTCCCTCACAGTGTTACAGAGAACTATTGTTGGCAGCTGATACCACCAGAGAATTGTAATTGCAAATGTGAGTGAAAAGTCATTAAGTGAAGGAGTGTGCTAAATGTGTCATTGATTGGAGTCTGCGACACCAGACTCAATTGATACCCACTCAAAAGAGCCCCCAACCAACCAACAACCTACTTAATAAGTGACATATTTATATAGATTTTTTTGGTTTCTCTCTTTTTAGGGAGGTTTTTCTATCCATGCTTGGCCATGTCTGAGTCAGCAGATGTGGAGGACTTCAGTAGTGAAGTTACTGCAAATAATTCAATCTTTACCATTCCTGGTATTTAGATAATTTTTAGAGGGCAGTGCAATGAACATCTATTAGGTGTGTTCATCATTTATATTTCTTGTCAAGTTTAAAGTTGTTTTTGTCCTTGTGCTTCTGTCTTCTACTCTCTTAGAGCAATCAGATCACTGATAAGAACTTTTGTATTTTTTCACATTGGAGGATCTTCTGAATCTTATGCTTTAGAGATGCCTTTAAAATGAAAGAGCCCAGTTTTTACAGCCAGCTTTGTCGTCTTGGATCAGCAAGATTGTGGTTACCTTGGAAGGTGAAAAGATTATGGGTCCATATTAGGAGCTGGGAATACTCTTCAGGATAGCGTGAAGATATGTCAAGTAGAGGGAGCTGGATATACTAAGTGATTTGTTTTAATAGTTTGTTAGAATCTGTCCCACATTGAGCAATCTAGTTTCTCTGTAGATCATTACCAGGAATGAGGCAAAAATTCCTTTCCTGTAAGAGGAACCAAAAGTGGTAAGTAGCTGAAACGATGAAATTAGAGCTATGCCATGGATAACAGTAATGAGTTACAATGTTAAACCTACTTCAATTGTATAATCAAAATTTCTTGCTGACACTAAGGAAGGAATATTTCAATGGAAACTTGAGGGAAAGGATAGAACCTTTATGTGAAATCTGGCCTTATACATTCATAGTATTCATATTTCTCCTAATTTTGTAGTTCTAGTTGTTCAGGTGTCTCTTGTGCATTGGGATGAGGCTGTCCTGCTGGCAAAGTTTAAAATCTAGAATGTGAAAATAACAGTGCATGTTGCAGTATGTCCTATAGCAATATCAACAGCTGGATGACTGTGTACTGAGGAAGAGAAATACAAGTAAGGGTGGTAATACGGTTCCTTCTTTTTTTCTGTTCTTGATTGCAGGTTAACATGATTGGGACTTGAGGGTAATTCATTATGATAACTTTTTAGTGTAGTAGATTAGTTTTAAATTTTTATTTTTTTTTTAGTTCATTTTTAAAGCAAAATGACCTTGGATTAGCCACTTCCTATCTCCTGTGGTGACTGTGGAGATTACCAGTTACTGCAGAACTTCCCTGAAATAAAGACTTAATTTGCCTGAATAACATCTTGGGTATGGTACTCCACCCAATGGAGAGCCAAGATGCTGTTTCATAAATAAACATATGGTTTCTTTAGGCTGAGCTGTGTTGCTCAGCCAGAGGAATATGAGACTCTGGTGGAGAAGAGGGGGGTGTCTAACTGCTGCCATCATTTTTAGGCAGAGCACGCTAAATTTATGATTTTTTTCGAACTTGGTTCAGACTAAGATGTGGGGCAATCTTGAATCAGGATCTGAACGTTATTTTGGCTCATACCATTATCCTTTTTAAGTAGTTTGTCCTCCTTAGAACTCCATTTGTCAGATAAAAATAATTACTTTACCACACAGATTTCTAGTTGTTAGTTTTACTGAAATAATTACATACAGCATATGCATCCAGCCCTCACTGAAATTCTGAGGTGTGTTAGTAACATTCTACTTTCATGCTTTCCCAGACATTTTTAAAATACAAAGACACTTTTTTCCTCTTTCTTTAAAATTGGTAATGTTAGATTCAATCTCTTTCATTATATTAGAATCCGTGTCCCAGTTTAAAAGGTCTTTCTCCCTCTTGTGCTGAATTTGTTAGTTGCACAGTGTAAGTATTAGTGATCAAAAGAAGCTGAACTTGTTTTTCTGAAAATACACAGGAAATGCAGTGTTAAAACTACTCGTGTACACTTCCTTCTTCACAGTAATTCCTCTCGATGGGTATTGTTAACTTGTAGTGCTTCAGTGAACTCTGTGCATGTCAGAAGTTCACTGTAATTCACAGTGGAAGCTCTTGATTTCCACTTGAAGTTCTTCCTACTGTATTTCAATTTGTGAGCAGTTCAAGGATCCCTTCAGTAGTTAGGTTTAGTGTTTAATTCTCAGTTCTCTTCTGGTCAATATGCATGATTTAAAAAAAATCCAGCCTCGTAGCAACAGCGAGCATCTGTCTGCCTCTGTCATTTCTCATCACTCTGTGCTTGCATCTGAGGCTAAATTGCTTTGACTGACAGATGGGCTGACTGACAGGATCTTGGCTCCAAACACACACATACACATGCCCACACAGACAGGCTCCTTGGGCTCCATTTACATTTCACTATTTGTCCATGGCAACTGAGGCCCCAGATACAGTGAGTTTCAGTGGTGATGTTGGTTGTAGAGTGGAGGAGTCATAAGATGTGGGGGAAGAGAAGGAGGGAGCACTTTGGGCGTTGCCTTCTATGTTTCTTCCCTTCCTTGACTTCTTGCTCAAGGTGCTTGTGAAAGGTGCAGTGGAAGTTTGTGTGACTGGTTAATTAATGATGGAGGCTTGGGAAAATTGCAGTAAGTCTTGGTGATCTGCATGGCTTTGATTTGGAATTGGTGAATGAGCACAAATAGTATTGTAATGGTGTCTGTTTTAAATCCTGACTTTTCCATGAGGCTTTTTTTTAAAGTCATGCATATTGACCGGAAGAGAATTGAGAATTAAGCATTAAATCCTAACTATTAAAGGGATTCTTGAACTTCACACAAATCTAAATACAGTAGGAAGAACTTCGCAATGGAAGTCAACAGTCAGCATCCACAGATTTTTCTGGTAGTTGAATAAGGATTTTAATTATATTCTTTGTTATTCAGGAGCATTGACAACTGAAGAACAGATCCTAGGCAGGTGACCTTATGTTGCTGTTAATAACAAAGAGATAAATTTCAGGTGTCAGAAGGACTTCATGTAGTATTAAAGATCTGCATCATTCTGTGTGTTCTCTACCTGTGGACTTAGGAGACTTCACACTTCAAATAATGGGATCTTTTATTACTGTTCTCAAGAAAAACAGTTAAAGGCATTAAAGGAAGCCAGCAGACAATGTTCTTCAGCTTGTGATGGCAGTAGAATAAATCCTGGTTGTTTTCAGAGCTTTTAATCTTTACAAGAACAAGGGGGCTATGCCATTAAAGAAGATTGGAGTACTTTCTCTACTTTTTTTGTTTGAAAACAAGACAGTGGTTGGGAAAATAGCTGAAGATGCTTCTTAATGAATGTATGCCTTCAGTTTTGATTGAACTTTTTGAGAAATTGGTGTCTTTCAAGCATGTAGTTGTACTGTCACCTGTCTCTGCCTTTTTACACACCACATTTGGAAATGAAAATTTCAACTCCTTTTATACAAATATAATTACAGTGTAAGATCTTATGCAAGTATTTATAGTTGATAGTGAATTCAGTAAAGCAGCAAGAGATGTCATTGTCATGTAGATTGGCAATTTTGTGATGATGTGCATGGTAAAACAAAACAAGGTTGTGGAGAGTTTGTTCTCTTTGGGCAGGTGACGTTGTAGTAACCTTCATTATTCCTTAAGAAGTGTTAAAGGAAAGCAGCCAAAGAAATGGCTCATTGCAACTTAATGCTCAGCAGCCTAATTAGTCAAATACCATGTGCCTACCTCTGCATGAAATAGCCTATTTCTTTCCAATGTAAAATAGGAATTTTCAGTTTTGGAACAGCCTGAAGAGGCCTTTGTTGCAAATGACCACTGGCTTTTTAGTTATTTATTCTCAAAAATAATGAAGGTCAGCATGGTATCCATAGTGATTGCATGCCACTTCCTCGTTAATCTTGGCATGCTGCTGTAATAACGAAATTCACTTACTAGTAACAACTTCTCGTGTTGCAGAGGGAAACCTTTCTTTGAAAACTGGATGTGATTTGGTTTCTGTAACTTGGGAATCTTGAATACTGTAGTTTTTCTTCAGTTTTAAACTCCTTGTCATAATTTCTGGTTGTATGAGTTGCTGTGGAGGTCTAAACAGAGAACAAGCAACCTTAAACTGCTGAAGTTTACATATAATCTGGCACTGGAGAACTTGTGACTTGAAAAATTATTTTCATTTGGAAGTGATAAGGACTGCTAAATGGGGAATATATCATTCTGCTTGCAGCTTTGTTAGTGGGAGGAAGGCATTCTGCTATAAACTACAAAATTAAGGCTTGTAAGAAGTATGTGAATATGATCAAGCCAGAATGGTTGAATGCTCCCAGTTCAGTGTGAAATCAGAGCATTAGGAGAGAATGCAGCAACTAGCTGGGTGAAATGCTTTTAGTAAATTACTTTGGTGTAATGCACACTATTTCTTCTTTGAGTATTATACAGTGTAAATATTAAATTTTAATATTGTAAAGGCTCTTTTAACTTAGAGAAAATACTGTTGCAGAACTGAATGCAAGTCTTGTGGGAATTTTGATAGGAACTTGAAGATGGGGAATGAAATGGCTCCATCCGGAAATTGCTTTCCCTCTCACCCCATCCCCTCTCCTTCAGTGCTTACCCAAAGAGAGTGGGTTTCATTTGGGTTTATTTTAATCAGTTGGTTGTGATAGAGCTTTAAACCGATCAGGAAGGATTCTGACCTTGGGGGTAAATATTTTCAGAATTCTGTCAAGTTTATGGTATTTCTTCATTATGAACATGACTTGTTTTTGCTTCTGTCTAGTTTTGCATAGAGCTGTATTTAAAAACATAAATATTTATGAGAGGATAGCCATTTTCAAAATTCATGGGAAAGTTCAAAGTGGAAGTCTGTTTTTGAGAGCTCCAAAAATGAGCCTATAGGGAAGTAACATCAGTGTATCTTTAAAATAATCAGTATTTTATGTCTATTTTAAATGTATAAATTAAATATGTATGTATAAATACGAATTTGGACCTAAAGATGTCTTAACATGTATACTGAAATTGAGAATTTTTAATCCAGTTGTTACATTTAGAAATATTAATTTAGTGTAAGTTTTGTGTGAATCTAAAACTGTACTTTTGCTACTGAATGTATAAACATGTTTTCTTCAATATTAGCTGCACAGTAATTGGCTGGAATGTTACAGAAGCTTGTCTTAAATACTTTCTTTTTTTATTTCCCTCTCCTAGAGGTGACCAGCTGCTCTGCACCAAGGCCCTCTCAGTGATGTATCGTAGTCTGTTGCTGTAAACATCCCCGACTGGAAGCTGTACCAGCTCCAGCTTTCAGTCAGATGTTTGCTGCACCTGGCTATGCTTGGACAACAGCAGAAGGGGAAGCTGACATGAATACTTCTGTGCATTTATATTTGTCAAGCAGTGTTTCTATAAACAGAGATGAATTGCCTCCCTATGCATTTTCCTGGCTGGTAGGTGTGATCTCCTGAAATCTAGTCTGAAGTGGAGATCCAAAGCTGGTGCATGAGTTGCTCAAAGACGAGCTGTTTGCTGCCTTGTGGTATAAACTACAGGATTAGGCTTCCTTGGAATGACAAGTAGTGGTAAACTTCTACAGTTACCCATGAACCCTTTATTGCTTTATCAGTTGTCTGTTTTAACAGCTTCTATTAGGTCTATGAGGACAAATTATTATCAATGCTGTCAAATACTTAGCAGGCCTCATATCTGCTGTGCCTTGCTTTTTGTTGTTTTCTCTGGAATTCTGTATTCCGAGTCTCCTTGTGAGTAGGTTGTGCTCCTAATTGTTAGCTGGGCATAACCCAACACCAAAATAAAGGTTAAAAACACATTGCCCAGTCTGGTTTTGCTGTTCTCCCAATCCACAGAGTGTCCTTGTCTGTGGTGTGGTTTGTGCTGCCCCTACCGTGGTTTGCTTTTCATGGAAGTAACAGCTTTTGAAAGTACTCCATCAGAAGTGTGTCTTCACTGGTTCAGCTCCTGAACAACTTAAAACAGTCATGTCATCAGGAAAAGTATCTGCAGAAAAGCTTCAGTGCTTTCCACTTTTCTCCAGTGGGATCTGCACATGCGGTTGCCTGGATCTTGCCTGGGACTAGACTGCTGTTTCTAAAGGGATGGCCAGTGAGAGTAACTGCTGCTAATACAAAAAATATTCTTCCAATAATTTAGCTCTCCATTCTTTTGCCTCCCAAAAGGTTGTTTTTTTTTATTTTTCCCTAACACTTAAATTTAAGACTTCATTTAATTTACGTTGTAGTATACCAGACTAGGTATTTATTTGTTCATCTTCACTATAGTGGTTCTGTAAAAGATGATTATGACCAAAAATACAGATACTTTTAAAAAGTAAAATGTTTTCTCCCTAACTTACCAGAATTAAAACTAGAAGGATTTCTTAGTCCTGGGAAAGCTGGATTAATAAGCATTGGAAAGGTGATGATTTTGAAGCTGTCACTGAATGACCAAAGGTGAACCAAGGACAGCCATTACTCTGTGATGGTCCCATTCCTGTAACCATTTTATTTCTTACACTTTGTTATGTCTGGTGACACAGGAACGTGTGTGGTAATAGAAGGTCATGAACTTATTTATTGATCTAATTCATTGCCTGCACCTCTACAAAGATATTTAAAGCTACTTGCACACCTAACATATCCTCAGTTAAAATAGCTTTTTTAAAAATAATTGTCTTAGTTGGTTTGATAAATCATGACTGTATATTTATAAAAAGTACTTTGATGCAGAAGCTACAGAGCTTGATTCCTTAAAAAAAAAAAGCTTGGTAGTTGTTTTCCAAGCTTTCTTTCCTGTAAATATTTAGCATTTCCTAGTTCTAGATAGTATTTGGACTTAGAAGAAAGGAAATGTTTTTTGTTAACAAACTTCTTAGATCAAAGTAAACGTATTATAATAAAACTAGTGTTCATTTTGGTTAGTGCTGTCTTAGCCATTCCACATGCCACATAAGTGCTGCCTTTTTTTAAAAAAAAAAAAAACTTAGTTCATGTGCAGTTTGTCAGTCCAGTCTTGTGCAATTGAACGTGTGTGTACCTTCATATTGTACTGATGTCTAATCTATGTACTCAAACACAGCTGTCTCATGTCAGCACATGAAAATAATTTCAAGTGGCTTGTAACTGCAGGAAATAAATAAATTTTAAAAATCCATACTGTATTTTTGTTTGAGGGTTTTTTTGGGTTTTTTTTCCCCAAGTGTTTGAAATGAAAGGATCTGCTTTCTCTATGCGTGAAATACCAAGTCCTGAACATCTTAACGTGTCTCAAAGGTGGTTATTGTTTGCAGCTGAAGAAGGTGGGTGTCGTAGTGTTGTCCACATGTGTATTCATGCCGTGCTCCCAGGTGAGCTTGCAGTACTCGGATATCTGGGAAGGGATGGATGGGGATTTGGCATAGTATCTGTGCAGTTCTGGTGGGGATGAGGAGTGGAAGCAACTGCTGCAAAATAAGGCAGGACAGGCTCACAAACACAGCAATGAAGTTTGGGAACAGGAGAGGCAGATTTGACATGTCAGCTTGATGCCCAGCAAGCAAGTGACCTCATCTTGTTCATGTGAAGCCAGCAACCATTGCTTGCGTGACATGGATCAGTTCCTGGTGTTTTGCTGCAGAGGGAAATACCTGAATGAAAACCTGGCTGGGGATCCAGAGTGATAAAGTGGCCTCACAGCTACTGCTTTTGGTATGTGCAGGTGCGAAGTACAGCTGCCTTTGGGGATAAAAGCTTGTGATTAATACCAAGATTGACCCTTGCTGAGCAGGTGGACAGTGGAGTGTCTGTGAAGTCCAGTGTTTAGCTTGCTTGTGGTGGTCCTGTGAGCACTTTTTGTGACCACCTATGAGCAATACCCCAAAGTCCTTGGTGACTTTGCGCTGGCCTGGTTGAGCGCTCTCTTCTCTTGCTCAGAGCTCACAGCTGTGTTCAGCAGAATCACTTGAGCTCATGTTTTCCTGCATACAAAGACCAACTGTTAAAACATTTGGAGGGCTTTCTCCCTCCTCTATGCATGAAATAATCTGCATCTGTGATTCCTTTTACCCAGTAAAGCTGCAAACACCTGTTCAGAGAAGAGCATGGAGAAGGCTGAGGCTTGGCCTCTTGACTGGGTTCACTGAAATTTTGTCTTTCTGTGCTACTGAGGTCTTGTTTGTTCAAGACTGGATATCAAACACACCTGTAAAATACAAGATAAATGCTGAAGCCAAGGAGTGTTTTTCTTTTTTGCTATTACAATGACTTATAATTCTGAGTAGCTGAAACTGGAGGTGAAAATAAAAATGAAAATAGTTGAAATAGTAGAAATGCCTTTAAAAAGTTCTAGAGGAGAAATGGGAATTATTTTAAGAACATAAAAATAAGATGAACAAATGTTGCAACAAATGCTGTAAAATTTAGCACACTAAGGAAACTGGAAATATAAACAAAGGGTTGTTTTTGCATAGGATTTGAGATGGACATTTCTGAGGATTCCAAATTTGTATCACCCCATTAATCTTCTGTATATATTTTAGAATTGAGTTTCAATTTTAAAAATAGTTTGAGTTTTCTAGAAAATGCCTGTACTGAATATCAAGGGCCTTGGCAGGTAAGTGCAATAGCATGCTCTTCTACAGAGGCTGTGAGAGAGAAACATCTTATTTTTGCTTTTGGACCTCTACAACATCAAGGACTTTACATGGATATTACTGTGTTCTGATACTCGGAAGATCAAATGTTAAAATGCATGGATTGACTTCATAATGTTAGTCAAGATTAATAAGAGTTGCATGTACAGTATGAGTGGTGCAGATACCAAATATGTCTGTTTAGATTTATTTGTTGATATATTGAAAGGCACTGCTGTATTTATATAGTTCACCTAATTTTTAGTTCCTGTAAACATCCTACACTCAGCTATAACAAGTGGTGGGGCTGGGGGGTAGATGTTTACATCAACTGGCTTTGAAAGGCAGCTTTCTTAAATGACCAAGTGGCATTGGCAAGCAGGAAATCCTATTTTTCAGTACTATTTCATATTGTAAGCACTAATTTCTATGGAAGCAGTATGTATTTCTAGAAATCTCTTCATGCTCAGATTATGATTTTGGCTGTATAAAGGCCTACATGTTTGTTGGGAAACAGGCTTTAACTGATGGGATCTATATCTTTCTAATTGCAAATAAACTGTGACAATCTATCTTTGCTTGAAAAGCAACATCTCATAGCCTGATGACAGAAGTAATCTAAAAGCTTATATTGAATGTTCAGTTCTCAGTTGGAGCAGTGATTTATTGCTTATTATCTACTTGATCATTGTCAAAGGAGAAATAGATTTACAGGGTACTGTAAAAACAATTCTCAAACCAAACGATCAGTAAAGTAGTAAAACTACTAAGCTTTAACAATTTCTGTTGCCCTTTATATCTTAAAAATTATATCTTTGAAAGGGGAAATCTGCATAGGAGAAAAAAGACAAGTATCTCTTGTTTTCCTAGTAGCTCTTCTTCTTTCATGTCTTAGAATCACATTCCTACTGCTGATGAATGTGTTGTTAAATGGCTTCAGCATTTGGGCATTATTAGGTACCAAAAATTTTTTAAAAAGAGCTTAAATATTTTTATCCAAATGTAAGAATGGGGGACATAGAATTCCTCATCTTTATAAAGCATAAACTGGCTTCTTGAGGATCACGCTTATAATCTGGTATCTTTGTTAATACTTGAAAGGCTCAGACTCCAAAATGTAATATTTCTTACTTAAAAGACCAAATACATTATAAAAATTAGTGAGAGGATTTTTCCTCATTTAAATTAGCACACATGAGCCCCATTTCACTATAGTTGAACTTTTTGTTGTGCTTTTATTTTTGCTGACAAACTGAGGAGATCTTTTTAATACATAGAAGTCCTTGTGGGCAGGTGTTATGCAATATATGGCACAGGAGGCTATTGCATGGAAGAAACCACATCAAATTCTGTATCTGAAGATCACCTGTGTCTGTGTGAACACTGCAGTGCAACCATGTGCTTGCTGTCTGTGCACTTCTTCATGTACAAAACTGTTCTTTTAGATTTCTATTCAGTGCATCTGTTTTACTGATACAAAACACATTTCTCCAGTTTGGATGAACTAGGGAAGTATGAGGGATGCAAGTTCTCTTCCTCAGGAGAGATGATGTAATTCAAAACATTAAAAGCTTATCTCCAGAAAGAATCTGCATGTCTTTCTATTCCGTTTCCCAAAATCAGGTGCCCTGTTGTGTCCCTGACTCTGCCAGAATTTCTCTCAAGTTCTGCTGCCTTTCCTTCACCCATCCTGCCGTGGTTCCCATGCTTTGGGAATGCCGGGTTTGACAGCTGTGCTGAAGCACGAGGAAAGTGCCAAGACAGAAGGATTTCCCTGTGAGGCTGTAACATCTTGCAGCTTTGCTGTCACTTATTACGTGGTGGTGAATGCTGACGCACGCTCTTGACCCATCCCACTGTGATTTCTGCCCTCACTCATGGGAAGGAACACACTCTGTAACTAGCACAGCTCTCCGGTGTCACAGGGAGCAGTGAAAGGCTCTCGCTGTCCTCCCTCAGACTGGATCCATGCCCTCACTCGGTGTATTGTGTGCACCACTAGCTCATGGAGCCACGCAGTAGTGCAGTGACAAAAAAAGAAAAAAAAAGTTTTATGGCAAGAAGGAATGCCCAAATCAACAGTTGCTGCCAGCCAAATTTTCAAAGATGCTCCTTTTTAGCCAGTGCCTCTATGTGGAGCTAATTTCCTTGGTAGCATGGACAGTGAGTAAACAATCTGAGCAGATCAGATGTGGAGGCATATTTGGCGCTTCAGCAGGTTGATTTTTTTTTTTTAATGCATTTGAAATCTAGAATTCATGTTGCCGAAACTCAAGTGTGATCCAACTAGACACTTACTGTTTTATTAAAGAACAGTTCTGGTTGCTTTTGATGCAGCACTTGAAAACTCATTAGAAGTAAAATGTAAATATAGTAAACCAAAGCTTTAATTAATGGGTTTGAATAGTTGGGGTTTTCAAGAGTTTGAGTTCTTTGTGGTTACAGGTTGGAGATTTTGTTTAGCTGTTTCTTGGTTACTTGGGCAGTAGGGCAGGTTATAATGATACTGTATCAAATGATTTCAAATACTTTGGTTTCTCCTAAGGGAGAAAATACACTCACTGAAGAGTGTCAGGACCAGTATTTGGTGGGGGGAGGCTTGTTTGGTTTTGTTTTTGTTAAGTGAGGATTTGATAGAAGTGCCTGTGTGCACCCTTCCATGGGCTCAGCTGCACTTGTGAGTGTGTTGAGTGCTGACTTGTTTTCCATTCTGTGAAAATCTTCATTTGAGAATCAGGCAGACTGATTTTGGTACTGTTCCTCCTCATTGAGGTAATGTTTGGCATTCTGGTTTGTGCTAAACTAAAACTAAACTTTGAAAAAATGTGTTCAAGGATTCCAAGCATAAAATAACCCTGCAGAATTTGAAACCATGTTTTAAATAGTGTAGTTCACTTTTTTCTTCCATTCTGTTGGTGCTTTTTAGATAAACAGTGATAATCCCATGGCGCCAGTGATGGCCTAAACTGAAATGGGATAAATATCTTGAGCAAAGATAGAGTGTGAATGATTTATAAGATTATCTGGAAGTTTTTTATAGATATGACATCAATGGTAAGTCACTTAGCAGTCAAAAATCAAACTTCTCTTGAAAAACACAGAGGCATAGTTAATGTGGATTTTTTCACAGCAGTTTTGAAAATATACCTTTATTAATATTTTTGATTCTTCCTGGGTTTGTCTTCTGCAAAAAATACAAGTTTTTCAGTAGATGTTCACATGCTACCAAGTTCAAGTAAACTTACTTTACTTGTCTGTTCATTAAGATGCTTGCAAAATTCAGCTCGCTCCTTCTAACCAGCTGTGCCAGTTCTGACCAGTTTAATTAATGTTTTATAGAGATTCTGTGTCTCAGGAGAGTATAGACAAAGTTGAAACTGTTTAAAACTTGAACTTAAAACATGATTTTATAGTAGGTGAGTATGAGTAATTAGGGTCTTACCTCTGGCATTGGGTTCTCTCTTTCTGTTAAGGAACAGCAGATCCCTCACTTGTCTACCTCTGCAGCCAAGGAAAGCCTGATCCATGGAACAGTACATGGGCCCTGGAAGCAGAACGAAGGAAATGCAGTTTATGTCACTCAGAATTGTTTGTTGTCTGATAATATCACTGTCTCAGCAGGGAAATAATTTCCTGTAAACAATATGACTTTATCTGAAAAATCTGCCATTTTAATAAAGTGAAAAATTATTTTTCCAAGCTTCACACAAGCTTTATCTTTGTCTGACAGGAAAAAGGGAAGCGGCAGGGATGAAAGATGCTTTGTGAACTGAGCTCTGTTTACTTAAGGCTATGGAAATCTTGCTGAAAGCATAAATGTTAAGTGCATAGCTTAATGCAATTTTTAATAAACACATTTCCCCACATATTATTGAATTACTTGAATTGACTAACTACCATCTAGTGGAAAAGAAGATCTGTTAACCATCTTCTTCTGGAGATGTTTCGCACTTATTCTAAGGAATTTATAAGATAGCAAATTCCTAAGTTGGATCACAGTCCAGGGTTGACAGTCCACAGAAGCTTTTTAACTGTGTGTGATGTCCCACCAGACACGAAGTCTTGTTCATCCTATGAACTGCCTACCATAGTTACTGTGGGCTGCTTCCTGCCTGTAATGGAGATGTAGCACACCCAGGATTTCCACTGTCACAGCTACTCTGCTTCTCCAGGGAGAGGCATTTCTTGGATGCATCCCACACCAAGGGGTTGACACTGGTCTGTCTCTGTCAGCTGGAGACGCAAACTGTGTACCTGCAGAGAAGTGTTAATGAAATCTGGCTTCTGCTATGATACAAAGAAATACCCCCGACCCTTCCTGCTTAAATTAGTCTCAGAAAAAAGATGGTGTTACAGGATAGAGGCAGGAAAGCAAGAAGCAAACTCAATCTTATCAAAAGATGGAATCTTTGAGGGCAAAAGAATGGAAAGATAATTTAGTAGAGTTTTCAGATCAGAGGCACTAGTGTGTATGTTGGTTCTTCATGTTCTGCAGGAATTTGAACAGAGATGTTACATTTCCCACTAGTAAACAAATTTATTTCTGCTTTTAGCTCAGGCATCCTTACATTAGAAATCTCAGTGAAAAGAAGTGAGGAATCTCTTCTCTCTATGTTCTTTATACTATGATGCTTCTTGGTCAACTAATTTGATAGGTGTTTTGTAGGATTTTGAAGCACAAATTTCCCAGATTTCTCCTTTCTGAACTTTTTTGAGTTTTTGCTATATAAATTTTTTCCTATCTGGAATCAGTGAATTGAGGAAATGGAAACTTTAGCCATGTCACATGCTTAGTAGCAGAAAATAAATATTTAAATAATCTTGGATGGTGTTTCATGGCAAGAGTAAAAGTTTTGATCTAGTTTTTCATATTTTTTTTACTACTAGAAGAACCAATTGCATGTTGAACAATCAGAAATAATTTCCATACAGATCCTCATCTTAAAACTAGTTTTTCTATTTATTTAGACTGCTTAAAGTGCAAATTTAAGGTATTGTACCATAAAAACTCTCTCTGTGTGTGTGTGTGTGTGTATATATATATGTAGGTAAGGCAGTAGTTAATATTGCGGGATGCAGAATGTAGGCTTTGATTCCTTCCATCAAAAACATCCTTTTTGATGTAGATACCATTTTAATTAAACATCCATGTGTGCTGCTGTGTGCCAGTGACAATGTGGAGGATTGTACTGTGCCAGTCTCTGAACATTCACTGGCAGATCTGGTTCTGGAGCTCTTGCAAATATGGCCTGCATGCAAGGGATGTGAAGGTTCTGCTGGTCCTTGGCTGGATGTCCTCCAGCATGTCCAAATGGGATATTGGGAAATCCTAGAATTCCAAACTTCCCTGAATTTTTGTTTGAGCTGCAGCATTCCTGCTAGAAGAAAAAGTAAGTGAGGTCACACTAAAGTAACAGCTTCCAAGGGCTTGATCTCAATGACAGCTCACATCTGTTAATTAAATTTGATGGTTGTTTTTAGGGCAGAGTAGTGCTGCTGATGTGGGACCGTGTAATCTATCTAAAATTGTTGTGACTGAAGGCCAGATTCTGATTCCATTAAATTCTATAACATCTGAGTGACTTCACTGATTTCTAAGGTGATTCATTAATATGAATGAGATTATAATCAGGCTTCAGTTATGGTTCAGAATATATCAGGAGATAAGTATAAGCAAATGTAAACAGTTATAAGGCACATGAAGAGTCCACAATACATACATGGTTTAACTATATAACCCAGTTTTTAAAAATACCCACTTTTGCAAAATTGATAGCTCTGCTATGACAGGGATGAAGAATTTCTCAGCAGAATTTCCTTGTATGAACATAAAACCAGAACTCATATAGTTTTATTGGATGTTTAAGTAGTGGTGTCTGTGTTACAAAAATAACCAAACCCAAACCCTTGCCATGGTGTACTAATGAAGGGAGACTGAGCAGATGGTTTTTAGGGACTGCACTTCACGTGTTATGCAACTGTGCTGTTCTTCCAGAGAAAGAGAAGTGAAGCAGAAAGAAGTCTAGCTAAACCTTTAATGCTTAAACTTTCACTAATTGTTAGCACAGAAAATGACTGAAGAAAGCTCCAAAAATAGAAAGAGTATTCAGGTATGCAAGCTACAAAATTTATTTGCTTTTACCTCCATCCTGAACAATTATCTCAGAGCAGCAGAGTTACAAATTAAGCACACTCAACATGTTTTTATCAAGGAGGAAGGGAAAAGGAATAATAAATTGTTCTTGAATGAGGAAAGATCTTGTAACATAGCCAAGAGAACAATGCCAGACAGCGTACAGAGTTGCTTGGGTTTGAGATACTGTCCAATGAAACCTGAAGATGCAAGCTTACACTGGAGAAGTAAAAAAAAAAAAAATTCAAACAGCTTATTCCAATTAAGGAATATAACTGGAGCCTTTGTCAGCCCTAGTAAATGCTATTTAGAGAAGTGAAGTCACCTTCTCTTACACAGACTGCCTGTAGACTATATAATTCAGTGTTGTTATCACATTTCAGTAGTTGGCATATTCAAAAGATGATTATTATTAGATGATATTAACAACTTTCAGGAAAACTGTAAAAACTGTGAATGTTTCTGAAAATATTTTGTGGTGTAATCTCTATACTACTTTCAAAATTCCTCTGTAAGAGAGAGGGGAAGGAAGGGTGGTTAAAATACCCACAAACACTGTGCAGTGCATGTGTTTTCCTCCTTGTAAGGAGCAAAGAATGAATAGGTGGTGACTGGACTTTTTGTCAGTCAAGCAATATTACTCTGAAAAAGGACATATTTACAGCTTTTCCATGTTAATGGATTTTCATTCTATCATCACAATTTATTTTGTCAAAGAGGGAAGTATCGGGCTGTGATAATTGTGGAAGATGCAAACACTAATGAGGAAATCAATGGTATTGATATGACACAGATCCCTTAGTTGTTTTTTTTCCATAAATAGGAATGTGCTCCTTTAGAGTCTTGTTTATATGGTCACAGTATCCCATCAACCTCCATCTAAAGTCACCAGGGATTTCTGGATGCTTCTGAGGCCCTCTGGAAGCTATAGGCACACAGGCCTAGATCATGGCATCACAGAAGTGTTTGAGTTGGAAGGGACCTTAAAGGTCACCTAGTTCCAAGCCTCGTGTTTTTATCCATCCATCCATCCATCCATCCATCCATCCATCCATCCATCCATCCATCCATCCCATGTCTCTCCAATTTGGAGACAAGGATGTTGTGTGGGGCAGTCTCATATGCTTTCCGTAACTCCAGGTAAATGATGTAGGTAGGTAGCAGTGGTAGTTCTCATTTTCCTGGGAGGGAACTTAAAGTATGAAGTATTTAATGACATGATAATCTCGCAGAAAACTGATGAAGATTGAGAATTGTAGAGCAATCTCCTGAAGTCAAACATATGATGCAATGTCTAATCAAATTACCATCATACAAATCATGGAGGAGCTGTCAGATTTGTATTATTTGGGCATATCATGGTTGTCAAATTCCTCCTGTAGAGTTAATAAATCAAACCCAGCATGATTGGTGCTGTTTTTCTTCTCTGTTCCACTATCCTATAAATAGCTCCCTGTTGCATGAGAGCAGTGGCAACTTTCCCAGCAGGAATACGATAACAAAGATGTCTATCTTCCACACCTCTCTTTGTGCCTTTTTCAGTACCACTTAGTGGTGTGGAGAATATACTATTTGTACTATGAATTTACCTTTTTTATTTACTGTGTATATTTGTGTATATTATTTTCTCTTTCCATGAATTACAGTAAAGGTGAAGAGAGTGAAATCAGGGTGCTGTTTGGATATTGGGCTGCACTTTTTATACATAATCATAAATATAAATAATCCTCTGTTTTGACAGTGCTACATTTTGAAAAGCTTAAGTCAAAGTTTGCTTTCTCACGTGCATTTCTTTCTCAGTCCAGCTGCACAATGTTCATTTTGTACTAGACTGAAGAAACAGCACATAATAGAATTTCTTAACTTTCATTTTTCTGTTACAATTTCTTGTTTTATAATCTCTTGTCCCTGTGTAAGAAAACACCCCCCAATCCAAAAGAACAAGGAAAACTGCTATTTAAACCTGCAGTGTTCCAGCTTGTGCTGCTGTCTCAGCTAGTCTGACATCACCTACCAAAGGAAAAACATGCTGTACAGTTGTAATAGGATTAAACAGTATAAACCTGCAAGCAGAAATGTGATTAATGCAAGATATTTCTGAGTCCTGCAGTGACTATATTGCTACACTGAGAAAACCTGAATGTTTATTCGAAGTGTTTTCAATATGTATATATTTTTCTGAAGTTATTTATAATTGTTGCCTTTCTCTCAGGTCTGCAGGAGATAATTTTTAAATTAACTGTGCATTGTAATCAATATCAGTAGACTATACAATCCTGAGGTGTCAAGAATTATGATAAGCTTCATACTAAGTTCTGGAGAGATTTGTAACTGTGTAGTTTGCACTGCCCCATTTTTATTAGCATTTTCATTATAAAGTTGTTACTGGAAGCATAAAGTTAATGTTCTGTAACAAGAAAACAGCAATTACGCAGTCCTAAACAAGAACTCAACATTAAACATGGCAGATAAAAATAACAAGCAGATACAGTTACTGCAGACAGATAATGTGGGTAAAAAATAATGTAGCATTTACAGGAAGGCAACGGCAACTTTTCTTCCATAAGCATAAGGCTGGTTTCCAAACAACCCCCTGTAATTTCTGAGCATTTATCTTTGCATTTTCAAGTAGAACTTAGAAAAGTGCAGAGCATAAGCTCAAATTGTTTTCCCTTTGAAATCAATGAGAAAATAAAAATGTGATAAAAATATATGTGCTAATTAACTTTAAAAAAATCTCTTAAACCTGTGTAGCTTTTGAGAATGCTCTCTTCTGTGTCCTCCCCCAGAATCTATATTAAATGGATACTGTTGATTACCTCCACAGCTGTAAATATGGCTCAAGTTTTCCCTTAGTGGAAAAACAGTTTACAAAACCCAGGAAGAACTGTTTAATTACTTTACAAAGTTTAGTCTTTGCTCTCACTAAACAATGGTCCCTTTTCTTTTAAAAGTTATGCAACACGTCCGTGGATTCGGATGGGATCCGCCCCAGGGTAGTGACGGAATAGAGGAAGAGCTTGCCCTACCACTCTCCATCGTTTATCAGCAGTTCTGGCTAACTGGGGAGGTCCCAGAATTGAGGGTTGGCGAATGCAACTTGAGGTTGGCAAATGCAACGAGCACCTACGTGAAGGGCAGGAAGGAGGATGTGGGGAACTAGAGCCTGACCACGGTGCCAGGGGAACTCGTGGTGCAAATCACTTGAGTGTCACCACATACAGAGCAACCAGGGAATCGGGCCCAGCCAGCATGGGCTCATGAAAGGCAGGTCCTGCTTGACGAACCTGACCTTCTGTGACCAGGTGACAATGTAGTGGGTGGAAGAAAGACTGTGGATATTGTCTACCTGGACTTCAGCAAAGCCTTTGACACCTCTTCCCATAGAATTCTCCTAGAGAAACTGGCTTCCCATAGTTTGGGAAGAACACTTGAGGTACACTCTTTGCTGGGTTAAAAACTGGCTGAATGGCTGAGCCCGGAGAGTGATGGTGAATGGTGACACATCCAGTTGGTGGCCAGTCACTAGTGATGTTTCCCAGGGCTCAGTACTCAGTCCAGCCCTGATTAAGATCTTTACTGGTGACCTGAATGAGGGGATCGAGTGTACCTTCATTAAGTTTGCAGATGACACCAAACTGAGAGGGAGTGTTGGTCTGCTGGAGGGTAGGAAGGTTTTGCAGAGGGATCTAGACAGGCTGGATCGACAGACCCAGACCAGCTGTATGCGGGTCAATAAGGCCAAGTGATGGGTCCTGCCCTCCTGTCCCATCAAGGCCCTGCAGTGCTCCAGGCTGGGGGCAGAGTGGCTGGAAAGCTGCCCAGAAGGAAAGGCCCTGGGGTGCTGGCCAACAGCGGCTGAATGTGAGCCAGTGTGTGCCCAGCTGGGCAAGGTGGCAAATGACCTCCTGGCCTTCTGTGTCAGCTCTAATGTGACCAGCAGGACAGGACCAGGGCAGTGCCTGTCCCCCTGTACTGGTACTAGTGAGGACACACCTCAAGTGTCCAGTTCTGGGTCCCTCACTATAAGAAAGAGACTGACGTGCAGGAAGATTCCCAGATAAGAGCAGTGGATCTGGGGAAGGGTCTGGAGCACAAGTCAGATGAGGAGCAGCAGAGAGAGCTGGGGGTGCTCAGCCTGGAGAAAAGGAGGCTTGGGGGCACTTACCTGCTCTCTACAGCTACCTGAAAGGAGGATGTGTCCAGATGGGAGTTGGCTTCTTCTCCCAAGTAACAAGTGAAAGGAGGTAAAGGCCTCAGGTTGAAGCAGGGAAAGTTTAAGTTAGATTTTATTGGATATTCACAGAAAGGGTTGTCAGGCATTGGAACAAGCTGCCCAGGGAATTGTTTGCAAGAAAGTACAGGAAACTCAAATGCAGTAGGGTGTATGTGTACTGTGTAATTAATAAAAAACCCAGACAGATGTTTTGGTCTTTTTTCCATTCTACAGTAAGTTCACACAAAGTTAAAGATCTTTTATTTTACATTGTTTCTTACAACTTTTAGCTTATGAGTTCTGCTCTCCTGTTAGAATGCTTTATGCACACCACTTGATAAAATGCTAAAGGATTTTTGTCTTAAAATATTTGTATTATAATAAAAATCAGGTTGGAAATTCAAGCACTGGAAGGTCATTAAGTGTCTAAATAAAGACTGCAGATGTCTGCTTTTATCCTCTGTTGGTATTTTTTGCTGCTGATCCTGAGGTCACAATCACATAATTTACTGCTTTCTCTCACTGGACAACTGCCTCATTTAGCCAATTATTGTGTCTTCCCTCTACAGAGCTTTGCCTCATTTTGTTTTGGGTGCTTATGGGACATTCATTGATTTTCTGTTTCAACAGAAATTACTTTATTTTCCCAAAATGCTCATGGGGGAAAAAAAGGAAAGCGGTGCACAGAAGTTTAGAGTTAAGTTTCCTTAACTGGGTATTTTCAATGCAAGACATTGAGGATAAGGGGATTTAAAAGTAATTATCACATTTAAGCACAGATGCTAAAATTTTCAGCTATAGAAATACATAATGCTTTTCAAAGCACATTGCAAATGCCACAGTGAGGAAGCAGGAAAGGAGGAAGATGCAATTAATGAACGTTGTTTTTATATCAGAAATTAACTCTGCAAGAAAAATCTGTTCCTTCATAAAACCTCATGTTTACTTCTTAACATTTTCCAGCTTCTGTAACAAACGAGGCAGTCTTGTGTTAGAGATGAGCCCCTGTGCTGTGTAGCCCTCATTCATATCTAGGTCAGGTACGTCAGCAACACTGAATGAGTCAGAGATTCTGAACAAATGCAGTGTATGACTGTGGGATGTAAAAGATTCCCAGAAATAGCTTATGTAAATGGAAATGAAAGCTGTACAATGCAGTACTAATTCTAACCTTTGATTGATTTTACCACCTTAATTCCATGGGGCTGCTCTTATGGAACAGCCAAGCAAGCTGCACTCTCATTTCACACTTGGGAATGCACATCCTCAGTGAAGTGCTTTTCTTACTTGTGAATAAAGCCAAATCATGTTAACTGGAAAGAAGAGAAGTCAGCCTCTGCTGTGCCCTCAGTAAGGGCATCCACACTCCATTCATGGATTCCAGCTCCAGATGCAGGCTGAAGACCTGTGCAATACTGGACTTGCTCTATATTTGAACTTTGCACTCTCTAGCACTTGGTAGAGATTAATTATTATTATTATCATCATCATCCTCATCATTATCATTATTATTCTACAAGAGTTAGTTCAGGAGAAGTCAAGTCATAGCAGCCAGGCATGGAGGCTATGAAGAGCTATTCAGTGGGCTGGAGAGGAGCAGGAGCTGTATTTGAAGAACACTTGTGTGTGCAGAAGCTTATCTGCAACTGGCTGGAGAGACATCAGGGGTGAGAGAGAAAGTGCAGAAAGATCTGGAAAGCACTCTGGAGAAAAACAGGAAAGATATTCCTGAATGAAAGAATGAAAACTGGGACTGGGACCTGAAAAACAACAGGCCAGACAAGGAGGTGTGCAGGAGGGACAGGGAAAGCATGGGTGGTGTGGGCCTTGAGTTTTGTCAGTAGGGAAACTGTGACAGAATGAGATGAACAGACTGGGATCAGGCTCTCCCTTGAGATGGGATCTGTTCATAGAATCACAGAATATCCTGAGTTGAAAAGGACCATCAAGGATCATTGAAGTCCAGGTCCTGCACAGGACAGCCCCAGGAATCACCGGTGTCTTTGTTGAGAGGGCCTCACAATCAATGCTGGTGATCCCAGTGCCTGGATCCGTGTTGTGTGTGGTGCAGCTGAACTCTGCTGGAGACAAGTTATGTGGCTTTTAATATGATGCCACTTTGAAGAACTTGAGGTTATTTTTGTTTAAGCTGTGAAACTGTTGATTCAGAGCTGCAAAAACTTTGCTTCATGAGGTTCTGGGACCGGGCCAGGCACCCCAACAGTGATAGCTTTTCTTTCTTTTCTGACATCCAACAGACAGACAGACCCTCCGAGCATTTGCTGACTGGGCCAGGCAGCAAAGCTCAGCGATTCCAACTCTGGTTTGTTGTCTTAGGTAAAGAACAAGCCTTTATTAATGTAGCCTTTCAAAAAGGCTTATGATTGTGCAAAGCAGAACTGTATAATGCAATATATGAATGTAAAAAGTAAACCACATGGCATGTGGATGCTCAGCCAGTGGTTCTATGGGAAGACAAGTGCTTTTCTTGGCAGGACAATCCACCCCACTTGCTGTAGTGAGGCTCAGTGACTCAAGGACCAGAGAATGTTCTTTCTATGCCAAGGTAAGGATGAATATTATTCATGTCCAAAAAAGAGCACAGTCCCTTCCTTTCATGGGCAGTGTGTGCCTGAGCACAAGTGTGCTTTCATCTTTATTGCTCCTAGAAGTATGAAATGTTCTCCAGAAGATATGTGTGGTGTGTGGGAAGAGGGGACAGAAATTGGCATAAGGAGTCTAGAAGGAGAAGAGGGCAGGTTAAGGCAGCAGGCTAAAGACAGGTTCCCAATGTTGCTTCTCATGAGATCAGAACAGCCAGTGATGACTCTGCTGTAATATTGCTCTGTTATTTCCATTTGGTCAGTGGAGACAAAAATTTTGCAGTGAAGCAACCCCAGCCTTTGGAAAGGTCTGGTCTTTCCCTGCTCTCTTCTACTTGGGTCTCTAACATAAATTCTAAAGAATATGTTTTTGTAAGAGTTGTCTCATCTAGTTCATTCTGAGTAAGAGGAGTATTGATGGGGTGAACACTGGTAATGTACAGCTGCCCAGTCTGTCTGTGTGGCTACCTGCACCTGTAGGGACTGATGGAGCAAAGCTCCATGTAAGGCTGGTAGAAGTTGTGACAGCAGTGAGGAGAGGTGACTTTTACACACAAATGACCCTGCTTCCTCACATTTGTCTTTACATGCCCATAAGCACTAAGGGTGTTCAGACAGTCCTGCCAGTTACCTGTGGTGACACGGAGGACAAGGGACACACACCCTGAGTCCCCATGATCTCAGCTCTTACCTCAGAGGGTAGGTTTAAATTAGGAAGAAATCCTTTACTGTGCGGGTGGCAAGACTGCCGATTCTCGAGTCAGACTCAAGATTCACAGGGAAGCTGTGGATGTCCCATTCCTGGAAGTGTTCACGGCTAGGTGGGATGGTGCTCCCAACAACCTGGTTTAGTGTAAGGTCTCCCTGCCCATGGCGAAGGGGTTGGAACGAGATGGTCTTTAAGGTCCCTTCCATCCAGCCCGTTCTATGACTATCTCCTATGTATGTTCTAAACTACCAGGCCCATTAAAACACATTTTACCCACAGGTGGTGAATTAAAACGCCTTTGGCAGCCCGAGACTGTGTCAGCCTGAGTTGCGCAGCGCCGGGGTCCTGGGGCGTGTGCTCAGAGTGGCACGGGGAGATGACGGCGGGGTGTCGCGGCTGCCCTGGCTGTCTCCTGTCAGGGAACACTCTCACCCTCTCACCCTCCTCCCGCCGCTCCCTCAGCCCGCGGGCGGCGCCTCAGGGGACGCGGCCCCGCGCGGCCGCCACTGCGCAGGCGCCGCTCCGCCCCGCCGAGCCGAGCCGAGCCGCCACTGCTGTGTCGGCCGCGGCAGATTCGCCATAAAGCGCCGCACGGGGACCCGATTTTCCGTGTTGGTTTTTTTTTCTCCATTTTCTCTCACTCTGTTTTCCAAGCGAGCCGCGCTCGGCCCCCGGCGCGCTGTCCCGCTGAGCGGCGATGGAGGCGGCGGCTGCAGGTGAGCGGGGCCGGGCCGGGGGAGCGCGCACGGATCCCCGCGCGGCGGACGGGGGGAAGTAGTTCCGGCGGGGTTGTGTGACGCTCCTTCCGCACGACAAGTAGTTCCACAGTGGCGGCCGCCCCAGCGTGCATAGCCCCGCGCTGCCCGGCGGCCTGGGGGGCTGTGGGGCCGGGGGGCTCCGGAAGCCGCCGGAGGATTCGGGCAGCCCTAGCCTGGGAGTGCTGCTGTGTCCCGGCTGTCCGGCCTAAGACTGCCGCTTAGCAGCGGGTCGGGAACTGGGAACGAGCAGCTGGAGTCTGGAGACCCCATAGGAACCCTACGGGATGTGAAGGAGGCCTGCAGGGAAGCCGGAGAGGGACTCTTGGTCAGGAACTGTAGTGATAGCACAGGGAGTAATAGGTACGAACTGAAAGAGGGGAATTTTAGTCTGGGTATTAGGAAGGAATTCTTTACTATGAGGGTGGTGAGACGCAGGAACAGGTTGACAAGGAAAGTTGTGGCTGCCCCAAGCCTGGCAGTGTTCAAAGCCAGGCTTGATAAAGCCTTGAGCAGCTTGGTGTAGTGAGAAGTGTCCCTGGCCGTGGCAGGGAGGCTGGGACTTGGATGATCCTTGAGATCTGTTCAAACCCCTTTCCATCCTCTGATTCCATGATTGTGCTCACCTGGGTTTGAAACACTTGTGAGCTCCTCTGGCAGCCACTCTAAATTGTATTACCAGCTCAAGGTCCCCGCAGTTCAGCTGTAGAAGGCAAATGTTTAAGATGTGTTAAAGATGTTTCCACTGTACTGTGATCTCAGGCCTTCGTGTGTCCTGTATTGGCCTGGCTTTCGTTTCAGCAGTGAATAAAGTTACACAGAGGTGGCAGCCTTAGGAGTGCTGTGGATGTGATTACTGCCTTTCACAATCCCTATGTGCTGTTGCAGGACAAGTTTGTGATGTCGCAATAATTTAATATCTGTTAATTACCCTGTATACTCAAATCTGGCTTCTGGTTGTCAGTCCCTGAGTTATTTCTTCCTGTCCCATGAAGTACTGATGGATAGTTTACAGCTCAAACCACCACTAAGGGGTAATAGCAAAACTCTAAAACTCAGAAAGTTCAACTGCAACATGGAAAAGAACCTCTTTATGTTGAGGGTGGCACTGAAACAGGCTGCCCAGGGATGTTGTGGAGTCTCCTTTTCTGGAGACGTTCAAAACCCACCTGGATGCATTCTTGTGTCACCTGCTCTAGGTGATCCAGCTTTGGCAGGAAGTTGGACTAGATGACCTTCAGAGGTCCCTTCCAACCCTGTCTTTTCTGTGACTATGAAATGGGATTTTATGCCAAGGATAATTGTGCTATCAGGAGAATAACTGAGTAAACTGAGTAACAGAATAGCTGACAGGTGCTGTGTTACTTACGGTCTATTGCAAAAACATTCTAGGACTGTGTTATATTCTGGGATCCAACCTTTAGTGCGAAATAATTCTCTTACTACTAGTGCCACTAATAAGTTTATATTTATTCGAACACATTTGTCTTAATTAAAAGGGTTCTGAGTGTGGTTGAATCCAGAACTATTGTGAGTGTTCAGTATTTTTGATATTACTGCTGCTGAGATGTGTCTAACCATAGATGCATTTCCATTATGGCTGCTTCAAAAAATCAGGTTCAGAGTGTTTCATACAGTGCGTCCTGAAGTTGATGACTGATCACGTAGTTTGTGCTTCTACTTTGAGGGGTTCTGAGTGGTTTTGGTGTCTGGTAGTGGTAATATCTTTTGATATTGTGTATTAGTGTGTTTCAGTGGTGCCTTAAGCAATGTTGTCTTTAGCCACATGAGGGAGATCTTAGAACATGTAAATAAAAATGTCTTGCTATAAGCATATCTACTATGTGTTCTTTTATTTTTTCTTAATGATGCAAAAGCTATCCTGTTTCTTTGTTTGATAAAGTGATTATTATAAACTGAAAATAATTTCCTAGTTACTTGAATATTCTATTAAATCCATGTTATATCCAAATCATTAATTTTACATAGTTTAGCCAACATAAATATCTGGAGACAGTTGTCTTATTTTAAAGAACTTTATTTAACTTTTTTTTCAGGAGCATTTGTGAAGATGGTGTGTGTAAAACAGAAAAATACATGTGCTTTTATTTGCCATCATCAGTTAAATTCCCATAGTTTCAAAAGCAAGTTTCTTTTCACAAATACAGCATCAGACTGGTTAAATACACTGTGTTTCGTTTAGGTGAGCCAGAGCTGGGCCTGGGTGAACCTTGGGGAGCTCAGCAAGGCCAAGTTCCAGGTCCTGCAGCTGTGTTGGGGCAATCCAAGCACAAACACAGACTGGGCAGGGAATGGATTGGAGCAGCCCTGATGAGGGCTTGGGGTGTTGGTGGACAAGAAGTTGGAGATGACCCAGCAGTGTGCTCTGGCAGCCCAGAAACCAGACGTGTCCTGGGTGGCATCCAAGGCAGGTGGAGGGAGAGGATTCTGTCCCACTGCTCTGCCCTGGTGAGACCCCACCTGCAGTGCTGTGCCCGCCTCTGGGACCCAGACATGGGAAGGATGCTGTTTGAATGCTGGGACTACTGAGCTACATAAAAGTTATGCAGTGTTCTTATTGTGATGTGCAAAATATGTCAGCAAGTATTGAATGATTTAGATTTTTAATTTTGTTTCCCTCCTGGCATTTCACGTGCCTAACAGCACACAATGGATGTTCAAATAGCGAAGAGTAAGAATGGGGCAAGCACATAGTGATACTTGTCCAGAATAGAGATTTAGACCTTCTTATGGGCTTTGCTGAGCCCCAGCCACTGTCTATCAGCTTGGTGCTTCCTGGTCAACTTCTAAAATTCTGGACACCAAGCTGATATGCACCTTGGAGTTGCAGCAGCAGGGAGAGATCAGCTGCAAGGCAGGCAGTTGTTTCAGAGGAATCATGTCCTTCATGACACCTGCTTTTGTTGTTCTTCATTTTACACTTTCCCTTTTCTCCAGTCTTTGGTTACATCCTTCCAGGCAAATAAAAAAAAAAAAAAATCTAATTTATTTAACTGCTCATGTATGGAACTGTGCTATGTTGTTGATCTTCCTAATTTTTGTACCTTTTAAGAATGATGATTATGATTATTACTATTTCAGAAGAGGAACAGTATCCAAA
This sequence comes from Pseudopodoces humilis, assembly GCF_049639895.1. NCBI lineage: Eukaryota > Metazoa > Chordata > Aves > Passeriformes > Paridae > Pseudopodoces > Pseudopodoces humilis. The sequence goes on from NC_142200.1 coordinate 6,922,826, forward strand.
GAGATGTGTAAGCCCAGTACAGATATTTTATGGTTTTTAAATAGGCCTTTATATTATAGGACCATCTCTTTCATAGGTCTGTTTTTTTAGCTCTAAGGTTTTGTTTCTGAGGAGTGCAATTCCTAGCCTTGTTTGGAGGCTGTGTTTAAAGTGTTTGCTATAATTGAAAGATCTTTCACAGAAAACCTCTCCAAACCACTATAAAATGACAGCAAATTGAGAAACTTACTTTGCTATGGGCTCACCTTCTTTGAAGGGTCTTTTTCCTATACAGATTACTTTTCATTGCACAGGTTCTTGGGAGGGCCCATTATGTTGAGATGTTTTAAAATGTTGCTGCATTCTGCTTTTTATTTTTTAAGTTGATAAAATTAGCCTTAATGACCTGCCTCAGTGTTTTTACATTAAATTTGACACAATTTGAATCTTCTTTCCTCATTTTATGGAACTTCTATGAAGATGGTTTTTTGACATATGACTATTTAGCTATGTTAGATTTTGCCTTCCCTTTTCTAAAATCTTCTTTGATGATTAGCATCAAATATGATGCTTTTAAATAGCCTTCATGCTGCTTTCAAGGATTTAACTTGTCTTGGAAATAGTTTAGTCCTTTTAGTGGTTTGTTTTGTTAAAGATGCTTTTTATCTTTATATAGTTTGCATTGCTGAAGTGAAATACAAACATTTTGCTCCTTATCACTGTTTTAATAGGGCTTTTGAGTAGTACTTTAATCATGGTTACAGAGTAACTCTCAAATAATGTCACTTTGAAAAAGGTCCTGTGTTTTACTTTTGATAAAGTCAAGAACTGTTTCTCCTCATGTGGTTTCCCTGTCTTCTTGCTGGGTGAAACAGTCATTAATGGTGTCTAAACATCTAATCTTGGCATCCTAGTCTGACCTGACTTTTAACCACTCTGCATATGGCTAATTAAAGCCTACAATATATTGTTTTTGTCTTTGTAACCCCTTTTATCCCCTCCAGTGTGTCACAGTCATTTGTAGTCATGTGGTCAGGTTGTTGTAGTGTAGTTCTTACACTGTGCTTTTCTGTGCACTCTATTTAAATTCCTCAGGAATTCTGTTACTTGTTAAAATAGACTGTTAATCAAATTTAACCCTAAACTGCTTCTAAAAGGCCTTATTTTTTAAAAAAATAGTACATCCTACTTTGTCCTCAATATTTTGGTAGTGCTAATGACCCACTGGCATGACAATAACGTTTATCAGAAGCTTATTTGAATGCATGAATGTCAGTAATCCTCGTTCACAGCTAGGCATTCCAACTCTATTTTTTTAGATTTCTTGCATTACTGTATTAGTAGTTAGGTTTTCTTTTTGAAAAGCAACTACAAAAACAAACATAAGAAACTGTTTTGTTCTTTCCTGTAAAAAATGTACTAATTTCTTTCTCGTCCTTCATTTGAAAGTAGTGTCTGATTTTTTACTGCTGCAAGGGGAATCACCTTCATCTTTGTGGTCTTTTCCACTTGTTACCTACCTCTCAGTCTTAATTTAAATCTATTTTCATACTCCCTTAAATTTTTGCTTGGGTAAAGCCTGACGCTCCTCTATTTTTATTTCCCAACTTGTAATTTTCTCTTAGTTATATACAGAGCTGTCAGCTCAGTTTTTCTCACAATGGCACCTTCATGAGCTCATATTCCAGGCACCCTAACTAGTGTGCTTTTTTGTTTCCAGTCCTAGTATATTTGTATTGTATAAATCATAGAATCTCTGAATGGTTTGGGTTGGCAGGGACCTTAAAGATCACCCAGTTGCTTAGGACCCCATCCAGCCTGGCCTTGAACACTTCCAGGGATGGGGCATCCACAGCTTCTCTGGGGAATCTGTTCCAGTGCCTCACCACTCTCACAGGAAAGGTAGAGATTTTAAACTATATTGTTTCTTAATCATAAACATTCACAAATTTCAGTATAATTTAGTCTTGTATGCAGTGTCTGAGAGCCTCTACAGATGTAGGTTATTGAGTAAACCTCACTTACAGCCTGGTTAGGAAAAATGGTGAATGTATATATGACTGGGTTTTCCATAAAACCATATTAAATGGTATTGATTTTAGCATCATCTTTTAGTTTTTGCAGGAATGCATCGTGTAGCATTGCTGTAGCAGTCTTTCTCAATGTTAAAATAAAGTTTGTGGCACTTAACTAATGCTAATTAAATTGCTGGATTTTAGTTAGCATCTAAGAGTGAGAACAGTCATGGTCAGGGGCTCCTCTTCTTTGACTGAATGCTTTCTGCAGGGTTGGTTTTGTCTCAGCTGTCATTTTGTGCTGGTGAATTAAGAAGCTGTTGCTTACTGTTTAGAATTGCCTGAATTCAGGCGAGGAAAACCTAAAATAGCTTTTGATTCTCCACCTGCTGCTTCTAGTAGAGTTAATTTGTTGCTTTTGAGCACAGGGTTCTTGCAGTGCTGCTGTTCTAATGATAGCAAATAGTTTGGTTTATAGACTTTATGTGCTTGTTTTTTCTTTAACACTTACCAAGGATAAAGCTTTTGATTATATGAAAATAATGGTTAAAATGTTATGTGGTCTATAGAAAGTAGATTTTAAGTAGAATAACAATGGCAGGGAAAAAAAAAAAACCAAAACCAAAAAACGTGTGTCTTGGAGTGAATCAATAAAAATCAGAGATACACTGTAACATGCTTGTGAAATTTTGTGTGTTTGAGATGTGTTTGAAAATGAAAAGCCTCTAACATACTCAAAGGAGTAAGATCTTCTAAGTATTTTTGAAGTATTTGACAGTAGTACAGGCGATCATAATTTCTTCTCCTGTATTTTCCCATTCTTTTATGTTCAGTTGAAACCATTTTTTTACTAAGAAATAGTGTTACTTGTCTTAAACAAAAGTTAGTGGCTTTTACTTGCTGGTTTCATATTAACTGCTACCTCACATTTCATTGCTTCTCCTTAAACAGAAAAAGTCTTGTTTATTGTTCTTAGACACTTCAGTATTTTATATTTGTGCATGAAAAGTTCTTTTACAAAACAAATAATTTGATTGGAATAGTTGTTCCCACTTTTTATTGTACTTCATATCTGTACAGAAACAGCAGAAAGAGGAAAAAAACCAAAAAGCCTAACAAGACAAGTCCTAGTGTGAGGAGTAAGATTTTTAATTGCAGAAAGTTCCTGTTAAGAATTTGATGGTGATGAGCCAACAACATTTGTTTCTGCTCTGTAATAAGTTTAGAAGGAGATAAGTAATTATTCATATTCTGAACTTCTTTGCTGTGTATTTTAGTTAGTAGGAGGTATAGTATTGTAGTTAATAGAGGGTTGACCAGATACATAGTTATTGATTGTATCATCTTTTTCCACAGGCCAGCAGATAACCAGTGACTTTTTACTTTTGTATTTAACTGTGGAGTTCTGATTCCTTTTGAGAGCTGCAGAACTTCAACTTACAGAAGTTGTTAACTCTTGCCTGCTTTGAAAGGAAAGGTGGAAAGTTTTGGATCCATTAGAATGATTTAGGGTATATAAATACACATTTGTGTCCTTGCTCTGTGTGTCTTGTAAAAGTAGTTATTAAAAATAAAACAAAACAATATCCAACACTTCCTTTTATGTAAAATTAAAGTTTTTGGTTATTTAAAATTGATTCTGCAATAGGTTTTGTCATACAGTGGTTAAAAGTACATATGACAATAATATATTCCTTGATTCCCCTAAGTATGGTTCATTTCAATGTCTTTCTAAGATAAGTGCTTCTTTCTTGCTCCTTCCCTCTTCCCCACTCCAACTTTAAAGCAAAACAGGACAGATACTGGTTGTGCTTTATGAAGGGGATTTGGAATCAGGGAATCTGCTTCCCAGTCTGTAGCTTGCCCTTTGTTTTTAGTAATCCATTTGTTAAAACTCCTTTTGCTGTAGATATACTTAGTGTGAGTGAAAAAAAAAAAAAAAAAACCTCCTAATTAAGCAATATGCTGAGGGTTTTGGAGGAATTAGAAAAAAAAAAAAGGCTTCACTTGCATTATAGCTTAATTTTTCACATAGTCAATTAAGAAGAAAATTATTGGTATTATTTATTTCAGTGTATATCTAGCACAGTTTATAGGGGCATACTGAAGATAATGAATTGCCACAAAGCATGTTTAGTGAACAGAGTGTCCCAGATTGGTTTTGGTTGAATTTCCTGATGTTTGTGTACCTGCATACTTGATTACTGTTCCTTTCTTTCTCTGCATATTTAATTGCTGCCTAATTAATTGCTCTGTTGATTTCCAACATAATTAATTATTCACTAATTAGTCATTGATTCCATGCATAGTTAATTACCTTACTCCTTATTTGATTTTTACATTTAATTGACTATAATTCATTGCTTTATTGCTACACTGCCTAATTAGCAACTGCATAATCAATTATTGTTTGTTTACTCCATACTTGTTTAGTCTGGTGATCAGCAGAGTTTATCCTCTGCTCTCTGACTCCTTTTCCAGTCATACTTCCTAAAATAATTTCTTCTGTTTGGTTTCTTTCTCACCTCTGAGTAAAGCTCGTGCATCTTCTGTGTTCTCCTGGTGCTTCCTGCAGCTTCACCGAGACTCCCTGTGCTCTGCCACCTGGGCTCTTCATGTCTGGGTTTGGGTGGCAGTGGTGATCGAGCACTTTAAACACAGAGGCTTCTGGGGATTCTTCTTGCTCCTCTGCCCCTCCCCAAGTCCTCCCTGCGGGGAGTGAGAGATAAAGTGGTGTGTGAGTACTGATTGCAGGTCTTGAAGGCGGAGACAAGAGACAGAACACTGAGCCTGAGCTTCTAGAGAAAATAGCCAGCAGGTCAGGAAGCAGAAACAATGACAAATAAAACCTCAAAACAGAAATGTAGAAATGCCAGTTAAATCATTTGGTTAAATGTTAATCAATTGGTTAAATGTTTAGGTAAATGTTCATAGGTTTTATTTTGCCTTTACATTTAAAGAGAATAATTGTTATCTGTGTTATCTGCTGGGTCAATAACAGGCTTCATGCCCTCTAAAAAAAAAAAAAAAAAGAATATTGCTAACTAGAGCAGAACTAGTTCAAATGTTCAAAGGAACATTTCAACATACTGCAATCAAAACAGAAATATCTGTGTGCTCAGGACAGCAGAATGCCTGAGAAGGAGCCCAACCGAGCTCCTAAGAACGCGTTGATTGTACCATACACTTACATAGCTGCTTGTGTGTAATTAGAGGATATTTCGAAAAACAGGGGCAATATTGGAGTTACTTTTTCAGATGTTTTGAAAGAGATGAAGGCATAGCCTGCCTGTTAGTTTTGAGTTGTGCTTTTGTTACATTTCAAGTGCAAATACCTGTAAAAGAGACACCTCTGCTGCTCTCAACTTTCAGGACTCCTTAAATAAAGATTTTTTTGGGTGAACTGTATAATTAGTGTGTTGTAAAGGAAGTGGAATAATGTTCAATAGGGGAGCCCTTAGGTTTATTTTAAAATTAGGTCCCAAAATGCAGCTTCCCTGTCATCTTACCCTCAGATGCACCCCAAACTTTATTATAATTTTATTTCTGTACTTACTCAGTACAGAAATCTGTATTCTGGTTTCACTTGTACCTCAGAAATGCTGCTTGTTCCAGTTTGGTTTCAGAGGGTTTATGTTCCTAATTTTCTACAGGAAGGTGGAGGGAGAGTAGCAATTGAAACCAGTCTCTGGGCCAGAACTTCATACATGTAGCTGGAGAACAAGTGTGCTGTTAAAATTGGTTTCTGATGTTTTTTTTGTTTCATTGGATCCTGAAGGGAGTAGGGACTCTTCAAAAATCAACCATTAAACCAAAAGACTGGAGTATTAGGAAACAAAGTCCTCTGAATTTGTCTGGTGAAAATTTTGGAGGTTTTTTTAAATCTGGGATTATATTAATCCTTACGTTCTTGAGGTTTTGCTTTTACATCACACTTCAAGTACCTGCGAATTAAAATAGAAAACATAAAGCTTTGCCTAAAAATTTTGTCAAATTTCTGTTTAAAGCATTGACCAGGGGGAGTTTCAATGACATTCTTCATTTGCTCCTGCTTCTTGGAAGGTTTTTAGTTTGTTATTGGGTTGGGTTTGTTTGTTTTTCTTAAATCAACAGGAACTTTTCACAGTACTCGATGAGGATGTTATATCTTACATAAAATTTTATCATGTATTTGAAAATATATAAAATTATAATGATATTTGAAGCTGTAAGGGGAAAAAGGTCTAAATTGTTCTTCTTCCTTTTGTGCCACATTAAAACATTTCTAAGATTTCAGCCAGAAGAAATTTTTTGCCCTATCAGGATCTAGCTAGGAGTTGACCCATTTCTTAAATTAATGCATTTGAGGATGTATTATAACATTCATCATTTCACCTCATTATATGCCTGTTATATGTTTTAAGTAAATTATAGTTATTATATATGTAATAACTACTTTATATAATTATATAATTATAACTATAATATATAATATATATTACAATTATATTGACTGAACCAAAATCCCAGTAATTCATGGTAACATAAATAACTTACATTTGAAAACACTGATTCCTTGTTTTTAAACTTGTTTTTTCAGGGAGCAATTCCATCTTCATGTGTAAGCTCTGTAACTTATTTTCACCAAATAAGTCTGAGCTGTTGTCTCATGTCTCCGAGAAACACGCAGAAGAAGGGACAAGTGTGGATGACATTGTGATTCCTCTCCAACCTCTAACAGTACCCAGAAACACAAGCAAAGATGGAGAAGGTACATTCATAAATTGAGAGGAACGTAATTTTCAGCATTGTGTATTTTTTAATAAAACCTGTGGTGTGATGACTCTGCATTGTGTTTAGAAGTGTTTCTATAGTTTGTTTTTATAATAAGCACTGTACAACTGCCACCCCAAATCTCATTCAGCATGGAATAGATCACGTGAACAGATGTGGATAAACTCACGTCTTAGGGAATGATGACATTGATTCATTAATTTTCAGTGTCAACTATAGCAAAGTTTGCTTCCTACAGTTTTAACCTGAGCTGTGAAATAGCAGTGGGAAGATTGTCTAACAGCAGTGGAAAGCAATCAGGACACCATGGGTGAGAGGATGTCTTGAGGCTTAGGTGTCCTTTTTGAGTTGTTTGACTTGTTTGTTGGATTCAGGTAATGTCAATAGTTCTGTTCCAAAAAGGAAGTGGCATAATTCATAATTTGTAACTGTGTTTTGGTAGTGATGCTGGTTAATAAAGCAATCAGCTGAGTTGCTGATGGAGCTCTTTGTTCTGCCTGAGTAATAAATTAATGATTTTATGAGTACTGGGGACAAGTAGAGTGCTAGGCATGTAGTATTTGTTCATTACTCTACTGTTATTTTATTTGCAGTACTCTCTGCTGGATTTTGTTTAGTTATGCCACTTTCCTATCATTAAGCTATGATCTATTTAGGGTTGATTTGTCCTAAACATTTTGGTATGACAGTGTTAATTTTTTTTTACCAAGGGTACCAGGGAGATGTTGCTGTTATACATCTATGCTCAGGTCACATTTTGTCCAGCACTGGAGTGTGACATGTGTCTTTGGGAAATGACAGGTTTCCCTGCTAATTGTAGTCACTCATACTCCAGTTTTGCTTAGGGCATTTTATAGTTCTGTACAATGGTCTCCATTTCCTTCAAAGTGCTTGTCAAAACTCAGCTTTCTTTTCCTTCTGCTTAGTCAGATTGGTGAGGATCTGTGGGACGGCATCAATGGCTTCATCTATCCATACTGCTATTACCTGATGGATTGTTGTTTGTTTTGGGCTATATCTGGATTATGGGATGCATGACTCTGTTGGTTATGAAACCTTGAAGAAAGTTATAGTCTGCATATCATCATTTCTTTCCTTCAAGGAGTTTACCTCATTAAGGTCACTTAAAACCATGGTGTGTGCATCAGCCTCATCCTTTCCTGAACACAGGATGTAGCCAGAGCCTGCATTCACACCTGAGGGACAGGAGGTGTTGCAGGTGCCATGATACAAACACAGAACAGTAACAGAATAAGGCTGAGGATGAGATTTCCATGCATGCATTTGTGTGACACCGTGTGCAGAAGATTCTGAATACAGCCATGTGCTGTAACTGATGAAATGTAAGCTTTTTATTTGTGAGCTCATAAGCTTATGACATTTGAGGAAGGATTCATGTTGCATAATGCATCAACCTGTTAAGTATGGTCAGGAGGTTTCGGTGACATTTGCACAAGCGTTTTGTGACTTCTGACAAACTTTTTGTATTAAACAGATTGATTTGGTGAAGCTTATGTGAACAATTCCTATGAAGGACCAGTACAAAAATAGACACACAGTTAATTTCATTATTCTTTTAGAAGTGTCTTTTTTATGTCTTTGAGAAGATAATTATACAGCATGGCACAGAATGTCTTCCCTGGATATTGCCATTGCTCATCCAATAGCAGTCAGCATAAAGGTTGGTTTCAGTCAGTCTTTAATGAGTGCAAAATGCCCAGAAACAACTAAGTTGTTCTTGAGGGAATAGGATCTTAATTCAAAATCTTTTTAATGACCAATTTGAAACTTCTATTTATCACTAAGCATCCTTTAAATAAGTGATAGGGTCTTTTTATTATTTATTTACTACTTTATTTTTATACTTTATTTAAATACTACTTTATTTTTAGCAGTGAAATAGGTTCTGTTTTCTAAAAAACTATATTTGATTAACTTGGTTATGTACTGGCAGATGAATGACAATGTTCTGCTATTAAATTACTGTGTGTTATTGATCTTAGGTGGTTTGAGCTGGAATTTGTATAATGCAGTGTGAAGAGCTCGCTGGGGGCAGGCTGGGTAGAGAGACAGCTGGAATTTGTGGTTATGTGCCTCATTAAAAATGTAATTCTGGCATTGTTAACTCAAAGTAGCTTGAAATAAGCTCTGTCCTGGAAAAACGAAACCAAGAAGCAAGGAAAGAAAATGACTGTGATAAGCCTCAAAAGTCCTGGGGAGCCCTCCTGGTTCCTGTGTTTGTTGATGCCTGCCTCTTGCCACTAAACCTTTTAAATGGTTGAGGACTGCTGTAAATTCTCCTACTGGTGGACACATTTGCACATTATAAGATTTACACATTCTTTCTTTATTTGCCACACCATTAGTAGTCAGTGTTAAGAGCTGCAATTTTGTAAGCCATAGCAGAGATTCCATCACCAGCCATGTAAAGGAGCAGTTTTCACATTTCCACTTGCATGCAAGATTTTGTTTCAATTTCTGTCTTAATGTGAAAGTGCTCTTCCGTTTCTCATTAAATTTGCACTAAAACAGTCAGGAAGAAGCATCTCTTTGACCTGATTTCTCTTAATTTATTTTTGTTGGGTAATCTGATGATTGCATTGTAAAGGAATGAAAAGAATATCATACACAGAGAATATGGTGGTTTCATTAATTTTTCTAATCCTTGGACTTAACTGTTTTGTAGTAGTCTGACCAGCATCCACATCTGTATTCTTTGTGTTGGACAGTTAGCAAACTGTGGCCTTTTGATGGGTTGATGTAAAGATAATTGTTTTAATTGGTAAATTAAAATGAAGATAATTTGTTTTAATTGGATTTTAATTTCTTCAACTCAAATACTGATTACTGTGATGGATGGATATCAAAATAATATGAATGGTAGCAAAGAGAAGTTTTGAGAGCACTGAAACCACTCCCTTTTGGTTGATGATTGACAAAACTACTTTTGTTAGAGTAGTGTGAAAGTTCAGGACCCTGGTGGAGGTTTGAAAAAAAGATTATGGGAAACAGTTGCTTTTTTTCTATTCATAGTAAGGTTTTTTGGCAGTTTCATTACATTTATTTAAGCAGACAGGTATTCAGTCACTCATATAAGAAAACAGAATGCTTTCTATTTCATTTGATAGTAATTACATGGTTAACTCAAAGCTGTGGTGTCTGAATGTGGGATTTTGTTTGCCTGGTATGTTTTAGGGAAATGCTGAATAGGTTATGAATAACATGATGTTACCTTCTCCTGTTCTCCTGCATCATCTTCCTTTAACATTCTTTAAGTCATTTATTTTTCCATATCCTCTAAATCAACCAATTCAATAAGGTCTTTTACCACCTGTACTTGAAAAGTTTTTGTGGTTTGGGTTTTTTTTAATATTCTCTCTTTTCGTGTTTTTTCAGACATCTATGTTGTCAATCTCAATTTATCAGTATCTGTGATTCAGTAGTGATGAGAGAAATCTTAAGCAGAAAATACAATTTATGTTGTCACACATTTCTGTGCACTGCATGTTGTGGATTTCATCAATATTTCCTCTACAGAAATATGGAAATGTAAAATTATATTGTATTTATTAGGAATTGTGGATGGCTTCTGATTTTAATTAAGGAAACATTTTTCTGCATGACTTCTGGAATTTATTTGTTACCAACAATTTTTATGCCAGCTTTTGGCTAGAAAGTGCTGACAATCAAGAACCACAGAAAATATTAGGGAGTAATAGTTCAGTATATTAAAAGGACAATGAGATTTTGGTTCTTAAACATACACTGTTTTTCTGATTACATCTCAATACCTGGATAATTAATTTGACAATTATTTAAATTAAAAGGCTTTTTGTAGTGGTGAAACAGTACAAAGCAGTTTTGTGGAATACATGTGCTGATAGAGTTATAGTGCAGTCCAGAAGAGTGCTTGCAGTGTAATTAAGTAAAACTGTGGCACTCTGACATCTCAATAACACAAATGTTATTGCTTTGCAGCTACCAGAAATGCCAGCAAATACCACTGCTTGAAATAAGTTTGTGTGATGCTAACCTTTTTTTCAGCTTTTGGGATAACTCCTCTCAAACTTGATTTAAGGAATCTGTTTTTCAAAGATCAGAAGGATATTAGCTAATTAGCTGTGAGGTTTAATTGTAATTTGCTTTAAACTTCAATTTGCTTTTCTAGAGCTTCTCGTAGCAAAGAGGAAAAGGGGCAGACCAAAAGGGTCCACTAAGAAGCTTTGTGTGGATGAAGATGTGGCAGAAAACAACCCTGTTCCAAGCAAAGAGACCCCAGCTGGGACAGAAGAAGGCCTGGAACCGTCTGAAGTCTCACCAGGCAGCCTGGAATGCAGGAAATGCAATCGGAAATTCTCCAACACGCGTCAGCTGACTAAACACATCTGCATTATTGTTCTGAATGAAGGAGAAGAAGAAGGAGATGGAGGTAAGAAAACATCCAGCAAAAATACTTGAAAAAATACCATGGTGTTCCTACCATGAGACCTGGCTTGGAATCCCCAGTGCTGGCTTTAAAATGGAGTGGAGTTGTCTGTTCCTTGTAAAACAAAAAAGCAAAACTGATCTTAGGCGAGGTATTTAAACTTCTTTCAAAGTGATCAAACTGTTTATTACAGTAATGATTGTCTTACAACTCCCTGAAATTCTTGTTTTGCATTAGCAACTGTTCTGTTTCTCACAAAGTGGATTGTAGCTTTTCAGTGAGAAGTGGTATAGGCCATGCAGGTGAATATCACATGTAGGTGAGGAAGGACGGTCCTGTACAGGTGTTTGTGTCCTGTGACTTGGGAAATCTGAATTCTGTTCTCTTCTCTTGATAAGAGTTTGCTTTTCTGGATGGCTTCTTTAACTGGACTTTTACTTTCTTTTACTGTATAAATAATAGTATTAAACACTATTAAGCACAGTTAAACACTAAAAACTCAAACAAAGCTTTATTGTCTTTGGCATAGGAGAGCCCAGTGTTTAAATTTAGCTTTAATATTGATTTGGATATATTCAACCTCTCAAATTTTTAGTATAGAACACAGCAGAATGAAGTAATTTTCAGCTGTAAGGAACCTACAATGACCATCCCACCTAACTGCTTGACCAATTCAGGGCTGACCAGCAGTTAAAGCTGCTGCTAAGGGCATTGTCTGAATGGTTTCTTAAACCCTCATTGGCCTGGGGCATTGAACCCAAATCCATTTAAAAAGACAACAGTAAACATTCATTCAGAATGGAGTAGTTGAAGGGACATACAGTAATCATCTCCTCTACCTACCTGTTTAAATTTTCCTTAAGGTGAATGTCCCATGCATACAAAGCAATGACTTAGTCCAAATTACCTTAACTTTTTGTGGGTTTTGTGTTGGTGGTAAAATTCAGGTTTTGCTTTTACTACAGTTGCTCAGTATGATATTGTGGATTCTGCCTGTAGACAAAATTTGCCATTGATTTTTTTTCAAGTTTTCTGTTACTCTTTCCAGTCTGTCACAATTATACACAACTAGTATGACTATTTTATTTTCATTGATATGTAGAGTTTAACTTCTGTGGCAAAGCTTAATTAAAATAAGCTTAGAATATGTTGATAGAGCAGAGAAACTCTTGCTTTGGTAAAGTACCTGGTTGTATTGTACTGTCATCAGTGGTATAATTTTTTAAATACACAAAAATGACAGTTGCTCCAGCTGTCTCACCTCTGACATCCCAAGTGTCCGTTCCCTCTGCTGTTTATACTAGATCCAGTGTTCATATTTGCATAATTTTAGAAATGTTGCCTTTTCTAATGTCCTTTTGAAGAAAACTCTCAAGTCAAAGTATAAATTCAAATTACCTGTTCTTGACCTGTTACCTCATTAGAGCTCCTAAATCTTATCTTCATTGGTTCCTCTACAAAACACACTGGCAAATTTTCCAGACTAAATTGCTCATCTTTTTCCTTCTTCATAAAGAAAATAGCCTCAGTTTTGGGCAGATGAAGCATTTTTTGCTTATTCCCTGGTAAAAGCAAAACAGTCAAGCCAGGTCAAACAGTCAAGCAACAAATGACTTGGGGTCACCAAAACAGGGGGTTCCAGTTTTTTGAAGCTTTCTATCTTGACTGCAAACTTTGAAGCTATTGGGGTCTGGTTTTATCCTGAAGACATAATTCTTCCTTGGAATACATCTGGGAAATTCACTCTTCAGCTGTCTACTGATTGCTGTCCCATCACAGGAAAACCTTTCACTTCTGCCTTTACCATATGAACTGTTTGAGACAACTTTTCAGTTTCTGAATACATAGATGAAAGTAGCATGTGCATTATTATTTTCCTCTAAGAATGTGTGAATACAGTCAGTACCTCAAAACTGTAGAACAGGCAAGAACAGGATGTTGTCTGCTTAGGGTTCTCTATTATAGTCTCTATAATATTCCTCATAAACTTTTGCATTATCACAGAATCAGTAAGTTTGGAAAAGACATCCAAGGTCATTGAGTCCAGCTGTAAACTCAGCATGACCATGTTTACCACTAAACCGTGTCTCCAAGTGTCACATCCACAGACCTTGTGAACGTTTGTAGGGATGCTGAGTCTGCCCCTTCCTTGCACAGCCTGTTCTGATGGTAGTTCTTTTTCAGTTAAAAAATTTTCCTAATATCCAATCTAAACCTCCATTGGCACCACCATTTCCTCTCATCCTGTCACTTGTTACTGGGAGAAGAGGCCAACCCCCACCTGGCTACAGCCTCCTTTCAGGGAGTTGTAGAGAGTGATAAAGTCCCCCCCTGACCCTCCTTTTCTCCAGCATGAACACCCCCAGCTCCCTCAGCTGCTCCTCAGACTTGTGCTCCAGACCCTTTCCCAGATTCATTGCCCATCTCTGGACCTGCTCCAGCCCTTCAATGTCCTTCTTGTACTGAGGGGCCCAAAACTGAGCGCAGGACTGAGGTGTGACATGACCAGTACTGAGTACAGGGGTACAGTCCTTGTCCTGGTCCTGCTGACCACATGAATTTGGATACAAGCCAAGGTGCCATTTGCCTTCTTGCCCACCTGGGCACATGCTGGCTCATGTTCAGTCAGTGTTGACCCACAATTCCAGGTCCTTTTCTGCCCAGCAGTTCTCCAACCCTCTTCCCCCAGCCTGGAGCATGGAGCAGTTGTGACCCAAGGGCAGGACCTGGCACTTTGCCTTATTGAACCTCATGCAGTTGGCCTCAGTCAGTTGATCCAGCCTGTCCAGATCCCTCTGCAGAGCTCCCCTGACTAGTACCATGGCATAAGGTGTTTTTTTGCTGTTCTGCTCTTTTCTTAATGTCTCCTTTATATTATGGTTGATTTTTCTGACTCCTGCTTACTATTAAACTTAGGTTTTCAGGGAAGTATTTGGAAACACAGACAGATCTTTCTTCTACTCCAAGAGTTAATTTAGTACCCATCATTTTATCAGTATTTTTTTTTCTTGAATCCACTGTTGCCAGTTTTCTTAGAGCTGGATGGAAGATTTTATTGAAAGTCTTAGAATCTTTCAGAAATATATCTGCTTCTGCATGTCGGAGACAGTTCAAAATAGATGGCTAAAATTCACAAGGAGCTTTGGCTGCAGGTTCTTCTCACTTAGTACTTGACATTTTACCTATTCTATAAAGGTTGGGTTTTTTTTTCTTTTATCCATGTATTTTCCAACTTGAAATAACTTTTATCTGTTTTTTTTAATGCTTCTGAGACTTTCTGTAGTTTTAAAATTTATACCACTTTCTCATGCTTTTAATTTTTTGCAAAGCTTATCATTCTATGGGGATCTGATTAATAATCACATGTTTTCACTTTACACTGTGGCTGACTGTGATGGAGTTAACTTTCTTCATAGCAGCTCATATGACACAGTGTTTCACACTTGTGACCAAAATAATGTTTTGGCTATTGCTAAAATATGCTAAGTATGAAAACATTGAAAATATATGTATTTATAGTTATTCTGTGTAATAGTGTCTATTCAGAGAAATCTAATATATGTTTTGAACTGGAGCTCAAATATTCATAGAACTTTCCAAGTAATAAAATGTTTTGCTGTCTTTTATAGGTCAACAAGAAAAGTGTTGAAATGCCTAGCATAACGGACATTTAAAATAAATAAATCACTAGAAAATGCTAGTTGAAGCTAGAGTTGAAACTTCATTGAAATTGCACATGTATTGGTCAGAGGAATAACTGGTGGATGCAGTGGGCCTCTGCTGTTCCTTGCTTCTGTAATTGGTGATCTGCATTGATCTCTGAGATCATTGACTCATTGATAGTTCTGCTTCTCTTTTCAGAGTCACCAGGCCTTACTGGTTACTGACATCCTTTGTGCATCTAATTTGATCCTCTGAACTATAATGATTGCTTTCACCTTGTGGGCCCATTCACTAAAAGAGCAATTAAAAAATAAAATAAATAAATAAAAATTAAAAAAAAAATAGTTTTTTTTCAGCTCCAGGAGTCCCAGAAAGCAGCTCCTCAGCTGGACTGGAAAAACAAAAAAAAAAAAAAAAGTCTTGTGGGGAGAAATCACTCACCAGTTACCATCACGGGAAAAACAACCTGGGGGAATTAATTTATTACCAATAAAATCAGAGGATAATGAGGAATAAACCCAAATCTCCATGAGAAGAGCCAAACTGTAGCCCCCTGCTACCAAAACATGGCCACACAAAGCCAGTGCAACACAGGATTAAAAAAAAAGTCTGTTGCATTTCCCTGTGTACATGGTTAGTAAATGTATTTTTTCACTGAGGGCTTATTTGCCTAAGCAAGTTGCTGTTTTGTAAGCTAAACTGTGTGTATACCTATTTCTGATTCTTTTTGGTTAAACAAAATTAACAGTTCTGGCTAATGATTATGATCTGGCTGGCAGGATACAAGAGAGGACATTTAATGGCCAGGGAATGGCATTTAGGTGGAAGACAGATTACAGTCCCTTCTCTGGAGTGAAACATTCAATCCTACTGAAGTGGGAGCCTACATATATCTCAAAGATGTCACTTTTGGCCTTAGTTTAAAATGGTTTTACCATCAGCTGGATTCTAACTTAAATGAATTCTTTGTGCAAGTAGAATGTCATTCTGTTCAGGAGAAACAATTGCCTGTGTTTATTTTAAATGGCCAGTTCACTTTCTTTTTTCCAAGCTGCTCGCCTGCTGCTATGAAATATCACTTTTTAAAGGTTAAAAAACAGTAATTTGAATGAAGAGTAGTTTAAAAACATGCCAATTAAGCCTGCAAAATGTTGTACATCCAAGTAGAAACGCTGAGAGCAGTCCCTTCAATTAATGACTCCAGCAGGATCATGGGACAGATGAACGATGCAGTTCGATGGGACTCTGGAAGCCCTGATTAATTCAGAGCTGGCAGTAGCTTTGCTGATCAGCAGACGTGGCCATTTCTTAATGGTGTTAGAAGCGGCTCAGCGTTGTGTTTCTTGCACAAACACAAGCTGGTGTTCATAACGCCTGACACTGGGGAGGGGAGGTCACTTCATCCGTCTGTTGGATCCAGGTGCCAGCTGACAAAGTGCTGAGCTGACTGCTTAGCAAGGGACGTGCAGAGTGAAACAGTTTGTCTAAACAAACCTCTTCAGGATCAAGCAAAGGCTTTTACTGCCTGGAGAAATTCACTTTAGCTATTCAAGTGGCATATACTCCATTTTCTCATAAATTATCCTAAAATCGTCCAAGGCTGTTCCTTTATAACTCGTGGTAGTTATTATACAGCAGAACTCACCTAGTTGAGATGGACAAAGCATTTATTTGACACTCTAATCCATGATCTTAACAGTGAAAGAATTTTTTCCAGGAAGGCAGCTAAACACTGATGAGATGGCCACATACTTACTATAGAAAGGCTGTTTAAGCCTTGTGGTCAAAATTGAAGCTCTTTTTTATTAAAATGTACTTTTCTCCCTCTTAATCCTTTCCTAAAGCACACCTTCCGCTTCAGGATTTGTTTTGGTGCATAGAGAATTCAGGAACAAAGCAGCTGTCATTGAGGGTTAAGGTGTTTGTTCATTTGGTGATTTGATAGGGAGCGTTGGTTTGAAGGATTTTTAAGTCTCAGGTTACACACAGACCACAAAATAGTTCTTTGTAGCAAAAATTGTTGGCAATGTGTGCACCCCAGCTCCTTATCAACAAATTGTTTCTGGAAGATGTTTCTTCCATTCAGAGAGGCATAGAATGGGGCTACTGCCATCGACAGGCATCAAATTAGTGAATACATTTTAATGTTTAATTATCAGAATTAGATTACTGTAGAGAGATGATTTTGGGTTTTGATCAAGTATCATGTGAGGGTGAGAATGTTCCTACAGATCCTTAGCACTAATAGCAGATGTATGATCAGTAAATCAGTGGAGTTTCCTCACTGCTGTTTCTCGCTAATCTATGTGTGGGCTTTTTTTATGTTAACTGAGGTTACGCAGCACTCAGTAGCTTCCTCATACCTTTGCTCATACTGAGTGTAGTTCTCCTGTTAGAGGCTGGGTCTTCTCAGCTCATACTGAGAAAGCTGAGATCCAGTTCTTTGAAGAACTTACCATCTTTGGGTTTTGTATGAATTTTTTTTTGTATGGGCATAATTTTTAGTCCTTAGCCTATGTCCACAAATTTTCTATGCGTATGAAACAGCACCACTTTAACAAAGAAATATTTTTCTACTGCAATTCTGCATGTTGTTTTTAAGTCTTTTAAAATAGTATTTGTGGTCTGTTTTGAAAGCAGGGAGACAGTCAGCAGTATTTATTGTAATACATCTCTTCACCTTGACCCTTGGTTGGACTGAAAGAACCGCCAAACTGATCTGCCTGACAGAGGCACGTCAGGAAAGAAGAGCAATGTGAAACATCTGTTGGCTTATTACTGTGGTCATAGTTATTCACTAACGTGGATCACAACCAAACTCAAATCTGTTGTTCTCCTTTTTTTAGTAGAATTCCAATACTCAAAAAGGTAGTAGAGTTGCATATTAAAGTGAAAAGGTAATGAATGGTTTTGTTATTTATCTTCAACCACTTCCTCATTAAAGTGATGAATGGTTAGAATCTTTCTAATGGTTGAAGGGAGTTTAGGAGTAAGGTACTTGGGTTCTATTCATATAACTACTAGGAATTACATGATCCCATGCAAAGTGGAGAAATTTCTGTTCTCCTCATTAGAGTTTTCATTACAATATATGGTTCTGGATTTCTTCTAACTAAAGCATGTTTTGTCCATAGGTATGTAACATCTTTTGGGGCTTTTTTCGAATGCTTTTCAGTTTTGCTTACTGCCCACTGAACAAAAGCAGAGTAATTAACCCAGCATGTGAAGCACCCTCAGGGAAGCAATTCAATAAGCAGATTACATTCTCAGGCACATGGTGTGGCTGTTGGGAATGGTCCTGTGCAAGGCCAGGAGTTGGACTCTATGAACCTTGTGGGTCCTTTCCAACTCAGTTGATTTTGTGTTTTCTGATTCTTTATGAAAAGGCTTTCTTGTGTTGGTAGCCTGGTCCTGCTGGGAAATCTGTGATGATTAATTTTATTCTTGCTAATAAACTATCAGGGGCTGTTTGATGAAGAAAATGTGAAAATATGTGTTTGTTTCATAGAATCAATAAGGTTGGAAAAGACCTCTAAGATAGAGTCCAGCTGTTCCCTTCCACCTCTGATCAGCACACCAGAATAAACCACTGCACAAGCAGGTTCTGTTTGAAAGGGATTTTTCTTTATCTTCAAATATCCCTTTCAAGTATTGCAGGAAAATATCAGTGTTAGAACTATGTGCTTTTAGTATAAATGAATAATTTACAACTATATTAAGAAGTTAAATGGGGACATTATGAAGCTCTTTATACCTATAAAGCAGCAATATTTTCCAAAATCATAGAAGTCCACAGAGAAAAACCTAGTTGAGAAGAGGCATAGATCAAGGAATTTTTGTAATGAAATTGAAGAAATCATTAGTAGGTGCTGGAAAGCTGGGGGCTCTCCAGGCAGTGGAGCTGGAAGCTGGGCAGAATCATGGCTGTGTTTGAATTCAGGTGTTTTTGTGTTTGTTCCTCATTCTGGAGATTCTAAATATGAATTCCAGGTTTACAATTTAGTATTAAATCACTGCCTATTGTGAGCCTACAGATTTCTGCCTCAGGATGCCTGAGAAAGCTAGTGAGTCCTGCACACCTTGTTTCCTTCTGGTTCTGTGTCTAATAAAGAAATCGTGGTTTATGCAGGTTATGTGATCAGCCCTACCCGTGCTGCTGTAGCTTCTGTTCGTGTCCTTCATTTTTGTAAGGAACAGTCAGGTCACTTTAAACCTTTGTTCCATTACAGTCAGGCCACAGAGACAGTCTTTGTTTCAATCTCAGCTGAGTATTTACAAAATATTACTGGAATTAAAACAGCCACTTCATGCTGTATCTTTTCACTTCTGCTGTTTGAATGTCAGAAACAAATCTGGACACACTACAGCTTTTCTCTTAGTGTTTTTTATTTTTATTTTGTTTCCCTATCTCATTACAGCAGCTTCAGCATATTTTTTATATACATGGAATTACTTACTCTGGAGATTGAATAAACTGATGTAGATTGAGAGAAAAAAAAAAAAAGAAAAATTCACTGGATTTGCTTATAATTTTCTTCCATTAGTTTCTTCTTTCCTTGTTCATTGCCTCTGGAACATCTGCATAATGCCTTAATTTTCTAACTTTGGTTTCTCTTGTCTGCATCTTCTACCTCAATTACTGCATCTAATATAAGAAATTTTATTGGTCTAATATAAGAAATTTTATTGGTACAAACTTAAGAGTTCTTTCTTTTTTTATCTATGCTGCTACTTATTTATCTATAAAGACACTGGGTTTTTTTGTTTGTTTTTTACTTTTTTTATTTTTTAGAATTTCAGTAAAGGAATTCCTTATTTGCTTTGAGAAAGAAATCAGCTGATTACTGGCTATTCATTTTTATCTCAGAAGAGTGTTTTGTATACAACTGTTGTATGGGTTTCTGGTTATCAGGTTGAAAACTTATCCAATACAAGAGGTTGAAGACATACTGAACAGCAAGAGGGAATGATTTGGAAGTGCAGGCCTTCAAAATGAGGAGTTTCATGTCAGGAGTTAGGTTGAACCAAAGAACTATTTTGAATCTAATTATTCTTGAATCACCAATAAAAAGAAAATTATGTTTGTGGCTACTGTTTTATAATAACAGGAGAGGAAGAAGGTCACATCCAAAGAGAATGTCAAAAATCTTTCCATTAAATAAGATTGGTAATGAAACCAGTACTAAAAAGAATCCTAAGATTGTCAGAAAAATTAAATATGGAAAAGAGAAAAATAAATTGTTCATTAATTGCAAAATCATGAGAACTTTGACAAAGTTTGTAGCATTTTCACAAAAACCCACAATAATGTGAATGAATTTAGAAACACATATTTCTGAGAGTTCATTTTTTAAATTTTTATTTTTTTTCTTTCATATTTTCTTGGTTTGTATAATTACCATGCTGGTTTTTAATTGAGGGAAAAAAAGTTCCCCTTTAGGGATCATGCAGCACATCTTGTTTTGATAATGTCTTTCTTTCTACTGTAGCATATATGTAGCAGCATACTGTAGCATTTGCAAGAACAAATCCCATTTGTTCTTGCAGTGTTAGTGACTGTTACCTGCATTGCTTTTGTACATAGTTACCTTCTTTTTGATGTTTGCTCTTTAGGTAATGATTCTGACGTTGACCTTGACAGGAAGGAAGATGAGCGAGAAAAAACTCTCAAGAGGCCCAGAGTTCAGAAAACAGAGAAAACAGCATCAGCTAAGGAGACTGAACAGGTTTCAGGAGCTAAAAATCCTATTATAAGTGTTGTTTTGACAGCCCATGAAACTATTCCAGGTAATCAAAATCACCAATTATATAATATTTTTTTTAAAATTATGCTGACACTGTATAAAACATTCATTGGTCTAAGACCAAATTCCTTAGAATATTTAGTGTATGAAAAATATTTAGCATTATTTGATTATCTTGATGCAGAGTCTCCACATCTAGCAGCTAATTGTAGAACTTCAGTCACATTTCTACATAGGTACAAGAAATGCTGGACCTGGCTGTAGTTAACCACAATTACTTAAAGGTCATCTAATTCCAACCTGTCTGCTGTGATCAGGGACACCTTCCACTAGACCAGACTGCTCAAAGCCCCATCCAGCCTGGCCTTGAACACTTCCAGGGATGGGGCATCCACAAGTTCTCTGAGCAAACTTTTCCATGCCTTACCACCCTCTTCAGTGAATAAGAACAGACTGCTGCCACAAGCAAATGCTGTTCTCCAACCCCAACTTTCTGCCCTTTGGATCATTGTGCCTGTTGATGCACTTCTGTAGTAAAGCACACTAGAAAATTAATAATGTATTTACAGAAGGACAGATACGGTGTCGGAATTTAGGCAGATTACCTCTCTAACCCTTGTCATAAACTCCTGTACTGGTACTTTTCAGGCATCACCAATGTGTAGTTGAATGGAGGGCCAGAGAAAAGATGCTGTCCTTATGCTGACATAAAGCAAATGTTGAATGAGGCAATGTTAGGGAAATGAAACCTTTTCTCTTCTGAATGTGAGCAGGTGTTTATGTTATCATGGGTTTACAGATTGATTTAGCTCAGCCAATCTAATGTCCAGCTCTAGTGAAAGGGAGAATCTTCATCCTCCCATACACAGGTCTGGGTTTCTATTTTTGTGTAAATTAAAATGTGTTCAACATCAGGGTGACCTAACCTACACAAATATTGAATTCTCCTTTTGCTTTTTTTTTAGCTTGATTTTGAGAGTTAGGGGTAGGTTTGCAGGGAGAGCTTTGGGATTATGGGTAGGGTTGGTTTCTGATGATTTGACTTTCAGAGCTGTCTTTCTACGGATCATGCACATTTGGAGAACATTTCACAGGATATTGTGGAAGCTGGAAAAACACATTCCTTCAGAAAGAGATTGCAAGAAACAAATATTCTCTTCATACCCATAGCACATTATTTTAACTTTACAGGCCAGAGTACCTACATTATGAATATTTTTTTTTATACTTAAACTTCAGCTAAAGTCTTTCTTAAAACAAAAAAATGTTGGTCTAAAGGCAGCTGGCAGTATCTCTATAGGAAAGAAAAAAGACACTTATTGTGTAAAATCTCATGGATTCTAACAGTTGTTGAGCTGAATCTGGAGTATCATATTTAATGCATATAAATTAATTTGTCTAAATCCCATCTTGCATGCATTTATATTTTCAGTCTCTGTGACGTTATACAGTAATTGTTCCATAACTTTATTACGTGTGGGGTGAAAGTGCATGTTCCTTTATTTTGTTTTAAGTCTACATTGAACTGTTTTTTGTGGGTTGTGAGATAATGATTATTCACACTTTTTTTTTTCTGCAGTATTGCTAATTACAGAGTTTTTTCTGATATTTCACTTTCAGTTACCTCTTTTCCAAGCTGAAGGTCTCTGAATTCTGTATCCCTTTCCCAGACAAAACACTTCTGATTTTGTCTTTTTGTTGTTTTCTGATTCTTCTTTATCCTTTTCTGAGATCCATACTTGAAGCTTTAGGATGTTTGCAGAATTTAGTTGAATTAATAGAATCAGGTTGATGTTCTTTCCTGGTTTATTTCTGATTCATTCCTAATAATTCTATTACCTTTCAGACTGTTGATAAGTATTGGGGAACTCTGTAGTGAAGGACAGGCTGCTTTTCTAAGGGACAGACTGTAAGAGACTGGAGGCCATCTCGGAGTTTGAGCCAGAGATGAGGTTCACTGGGTAATGCTTATCTGTAGAAGCTGCTGTCAGAATGTCATGAGGAACTCAAATCTTATTCTTCTGAAGGCAGATTTACTTAGGTGATATTGACTGAAAAGAGGAAAGCAGGAGGCATAAATAAAGTCTAGTAAACTAAAGTCAATTCTGCCTTTAAAATAGAGATATGATAGTGCTGGAGGAAGGATTTTTCTGAAAGAAATGATCCATACAATAAACTCATTTTTTTCCCCCCTGATATTTATAAGCTTTGGCTTCTTGAAATGATTGCCTAGGGAGGCAGGAAAACCTTTATCTTCTTTATTGGCATATGATGTTTTTAATGAAAAATAAGACCTTGTATGTTTTTGCCTTGTTCTTAGGCATTTCCCTAGCCTGAATATTGAGGGCATTCTTTAGGGATTAGGGACATGTGGGAACAAGACTGGGTAGAGCCTTGAAACCAATTTTCTCACTTTCTGGGCATATGCTGTAGTCATTAATTTGTGATGTTGCAGTGATTGCTGTGGCTGCCGGTCTGTTGGCACCCTCAGTCAGCATCCCAAGTGGATGGAGACATCTAATGTTTCTTAATGCTTCCCTATCTTCTAATGGTGGGAAGTAGCAACCTCCCACTAGGGGATGTGATTGCCTTTTGTGAGCAGGTACTTCGTCAACATGTCTGAAAATCTGAATCTCCCTCTTCAAGTTTTTAAAGACATTTGTCTCTCTGTGAACTGCATAGGTAATTTAGAGGCAGTAACATGAAGATAGCCTTGGAGCGTTCTGCCCGCTAAAAGTATGCAAAAATACTGGTGAGTTAGTATTTATCTAGTGAGTATATATTTAGTTCACCCAATTTAGGTGATTAAATTTTTATGGTGGTAGTACAAAAGTCTGTTAAACAGTTCAGCAGTCCTTTTAGGAAATTCTCAAACGTCCTGAAATGCAGAAGGGCACAGAGGAGAGTTAGTGTGGAGCATTTAATGAGGATCTTTGTCTCACAGTCAGGAAATGGGAGGCCTGGAAGAGGCAATCACGCATATAAAGCAGTTTAAGACCTATTTTATTTTAACTGAGTCACTCTAAATATAGAATTTGCTTCTCTTTTAAATATTGAAGTATCAGAACACTTTTCTGGTGTCTAATGTCTATTCTGTTACCTTTGTACAGAACCCACAGACTAAGCCATGGCTCCTGTGCTGTGATGACAAGGTTCCATCTCACTGGGCTACCACAGTACAATTTGGGACATGCAGTCCTGTGGACAACCTGGCATTTGTGGGAGAGGGAGGAGCAGGAATAATATAAGTTGTAATGTTCTGGAAATATTTAGGGTGAAAACTTGGAAGATCAGTTCTGTTGAACCTACAGAATCTTTAGTACAGAACTGAAAGCATTATTAAAAAACAGTAGTCAAAAAAAGCTGATTTTAGACGCAACCAGTTTAGTGAGCAACAGAACTATTACAGTTTAGTTACTCTGTTTAGTTACAGGGTTGGCTGATGTCCAGTCTGATAGGAAAAGCTTCAATAGCTTTACATACTCCCTAACAGCCTCTTCTCAAAATATCTCAATTTTCCACTTAAAATCACTTTGTTTTTCTCCTTGTTGTCTATAGCACTTCTTTCCTTCATGTAATGTCACTAAGTCTTTCACACCTGTTTTTGGGTAAATCCCACTGTAGCTTCAGAGACTTTATGTTAATACTGCTTATATTTTATAAATAATATCTTCAGGAATCTGGGCTTAAAGCATTCAGTAGAGCCCCTCCTGTGTGCAGTGGAGATTGAGAAGTGTATGTGGAACACAGAATCAGAATATCCTGAGTTGGAAAGGCTCCACAAAGATCAAGTCCAACCCCTGGCCCAGGACAGGACAGCCTCAAGAATCGTGCCTGAGAGCATTGTCCAAGCGCATTTTGAGCTCTCTCAGGCTTGGAGCTGTGACCACTGCCCTGAGAAGGCTGTTCCAAACATATTTGTGGAACTGGTTAAACAGCTTGGCATAATTTTTCAAAGGCTGTGGTATGAAGCAGAAACAGAAAAATCCAAATTTTATTTAGAAGATTTACAATCTTTTAAAGGTGGAAATATTTGGATGTAGGATCTCTATGTAGCAGGCTTCAATTACCATGAATAACCCTCTGAACTATCAGTCCTGGCAAGTTATTTAAGCAGAACTGTGGTGCAAGTACTGATGGCTTCTGGAAGTGAATCTGTCATTAACAACAGAAACTAAAACAGTGAAACTAATGATTACAGAGTTTATTGTTTAATTTACACTTTTATTTTATAGACAATGCACATGTCTAGTATGAGTTTTTTAATAAGCATTTTTTTCGTACTACCTTTAGGAGCCAGAAAAATTGTTCCTCTTGAGGCTTCTCCTCATGAAAGTGAACCCACAACTCCAGATACAGCAGTCCAAGACCCATCACAACGCAAAGGATATCAAGAATATGCCATTCAGCAAACCCCATATGAACAGGCAATGAAAACAAGCAGGTAATTTTGAAGTACTTATATTTGTGTTCATGCAGAGTATGACAGAAGTGCTTCCCCATCCATTTTCATGAAACATTTTTCTGGGATCTTTAAATAAAGGAACAGCTGAAAATTAACTATTAATAAGTTGTATAATTTAAAGTGCCTTTGGAGAATACATTTTTTTAAAAACTAAGCATTTCTGTCCATTGTGAATGTCTAGGGAAATTTTGACACATTATGTTACCAAGGTTCACTACTGTAAATATAACTGTTTGTTTGGGTTTTCTTAGGTTGGGTCCAACTCAGCTGAAGATTTTCACATGTGAATACTGTAACAAGGTGTTCAAATTTAAGCACTCCCTCCAAGCACATCTGAGGATTCATACAAATGAGAAACCTTACAAGTGTTCCTACTGCAGTTATGCCAGTGCCATCAAAGCCAACCTGAACGTTCACCTGCGGAAGCACACCGGGGAGAAGTTCAGCTGTGATTATTGTACCTTCACTTGTCTCAGCAAAGGCCATCTCAAAGTCCATATCGAAAGGGTTCATAAGAAAATTAAGCAGCACTGTCGTTTCTGCAAAAAGAAATACTCAGATGTTAAAAACTTGATCAAGCATATGAAGGAAACTCACGACCTTCAAGATAAAAAGGTGAAAGATGTTTTTGATGAGCTTCGCTTGATGACACGAGAGGGCAAAAGACAGCTTCTCTATGACTGCCATATTTGTGAGCGCAAATTCAAAAATGAACTGGACCGGGACCGTCACATGCTTGTTCATGGTGACGAGAGACCCTTTGCTTGTGAGCTCTGTGGTCATGGAGCCACTAAATACCAAGCCCTTGAGCTTCACGTTCGAAAGCACCCTTTTGTATATGTGTGTTCTGTGTGCCTAAAGAAGTTTGTCAGTTCTGTGAGGCTCCGTGCTCACATCAAAGATGTACACGCAGATTTGCAGGAGGACTCTGTTTTTAACAGTTCTATCAACCAAAGCTTCTGCCTCCTTGAGCCAGGAGGTGACATCCAGCCAGAAGCCCTTGGTGACCAGCAGACACAAACTGCAGGTGAATCGACTGTCTCGAGTACTGATGCTGTTAACACCCCACAGCCATCTGCTGCTAAAGGTGAATCAGCAGCTGCAGATGTTAACCATGATGGTCACCATAATGGTGATGTAAAAATTGATGCAGTCCTTTCCTTAGAATTGGAAAATCCTCTGGTGAAGAATGTAGCAGAGACACTGTGTCAGACAACAACAGATGTAGCAGTCCCAGATGTGCAGCCCTGTGTAGCATCAGATTGCTTCCTGCTGAAAAATGGTACTGCTGGCCCTGAGGAGTTAAAAGGTACACCCCCAAATGAAGAGGAAGTTAATCAGTGTAGTTCTGTAAACAAGCAGGGTGAAGAAATTCATCTTTTACTATCTGAAGACAAAAGTTTAAATGTGAGTCAGAACAACGCAGTGACTGAGAACCTTCCAGTCCTTGAAGAGAGAATCCAGTCTGTTCCTCCTGGTGAATCAGAAACAGACAATCCTCCCATTCAAAGTTTAGCAGAAGCCACAGGCCCTTCGGCAGCAGCAGAGGCTGGTGCAGCCACCAGCCCCCAGACAGCTCCTTCTAACACAGCTACAGCCAATGGGGGGAATGGATCCGTCGCCTTCATGCAGATCTTGGACAGCTTGCAGAAGAGACAAATGAACACTGAATTGCGTGACAGGATAAGGAAGGTTTATGGAGACTTGGAATGTGAATATTGTGGTAAGGAGCAGTGGAATTATGTTTGGGGGTTTTTTAAATCTTATGCTTTTTTCTGCTCCTCTGGTTTACAGTGTTTGATATATTTGTGTATCTTTGCAGCAGCATTAATTTTGTAGTTCAGTATGGATTCTGGGGGTCGGTGGGATTTACTTTTTGCTGTACAAATAATGTGAAATGAGTCAAGTGTCCTCAAAAAAGCCCACCAGTGGAATATGGCAAAGCAGTACCTTGCAAGGGTCAATTTTCTGTTGAGGTGAAATTTGATAGAATTCAATTATTTCTGTCTACATGGGTCTCCCCAAGTCACAACTTTGACTGGGGCCAAGCACAGCAGATTCAGGCATGTGATCAGCATTAGTTCAGTCCATGCTGTAATGCTTGAGCTTCATTATCAGCTTACTAAAAAATTCAGGTTTTTTTCATATAGTGTGGGAGGATTTATAGTAATATACATTCTGTACAATAGAAACATACATACTGGCATAATTTTGTGTCTTGTTGTGAACCAGGTTCTTTGAGATGAAAATTTTAATTACATGGTATCAGATCAAGACTATCCTGATTGTAATTGGTTTGGGTTTTTTAATTTATGGAAGTGAGAATAACACACCTTTCCCATTTATTCTAACTAAAAATAATTGTGTTTATGTTACTGGAAAGGAAACAATTTGGGATATATTTTGTAGTTTTTATTTTTGAAAAGGGAAGGGAATCAAAGTCTGGAAAAACAAAATTTCTAAACAAATTTCTAAACAAACAAAATTAAAAAACAAATTTCTAAACACCATAACATTGTACGTCGGATGAATTGCTCTGAGCTTTTTGGTGCCATTGTGCCAAAAAGGATTTTTAAGAAGTAGAAACATGAAAGAAAGTAACAAAAAATATTTTGACAGTCTCTTTAAGTGTCCAGTTGCATTCAGATTCTTCATTAATTCCTTCTTTCCTAAAGAAATCTTTAGATTCTTTCCTAAAGAAAAGATATAAAGAACTTTTTCTTTAGGAAAAAGATCACTGATATGTATTAAAGTTGCTCTTGTTAGGCTGTTTCAGGACATCTAACACGATCTTTTTGGGCAAAGATGGATTTGTAAATATATTTTCAGTAGCAAAGAGTCTTTAGACAAGTTTTCATTAAAGACAAAAGAGACAGGATTCAAACAGTGTGTTTTGTCCTGAAAGAAAATTGGTTACTTTTTTTTTAATTTTCACTAACAATTGTTTAGGTATTACTTTCTTCATGTCTAATTCAATTTTCAGGCAAGTTGTTTTGGTACCAGGTGCACTATGACATGCACGTCCGTACGCACACTCGAGAACATTTATATTACTGCTCCCAGTGCAATTATTCTTCCATCACCAAGAACTGCCTTAAGCGCCACGTCATTCAGAAACACAGCAATATTTTGCTGAAATGTCCCACAGAACATTGTGACTACTCCACTCCAGATAAATACAAGCTCCAGGCACACCTTAAGGTTCACACTGATCTGGTGAGTAGCAAACCAAATGTGGTTTTGACTGAATTCCTTGTCCTCTTCAGTGTTTGGGATTCTGTGGTAATACCTTAAGATGTAGCTCAGGATTCTTACCTGTGTGTTCTCTGCACACTCCTGGGAATACCTGACTTAGAGCAACTGGATATTTGGATCTTCTGAGAGCTGTTTCCAGGAAAGTGTGTTTGTATCCATTTTTCCTTTGGTCTTCCCAGTATTTTCAAATCCTTTGGCATTTAAACAAGTAGAATAAAGTTGATACTATTGTTGCATTACTTCATTCTATGAACCTGAATTCCCTTCCTGCATAAATAAATTACTTGAGTGGAATGAAAATATGTTCTTAATTACTACAGACAAAAGATGTTTAAGTTGTTGAAAAGGATTTTTTTTCCTTTAGTAGTTCCATCTAGCTGCAGTTGAACGTCTACCATTTTCTGTTGTGTTGGCAAAGACAGAGAGATCCATTTTAAAGGTTCCTGTCTTGTTCAGAAAGCCCTCCAGCTCAGAGTGCCGTGTGCTAAAACCAGGTATTGGTAGGCTATTGGTCAGTATTTCCAACAGCTGATACTTTGAAGGTATTTGAGCAGAACAACACTTCACCTCCTACTCTTCATAAGCAGTTACTTCTGGAGAACTTTAAAACCAAACAGAAGAGATGACACAAAAAGAAAAAATTTCCCCCCCTTGTGTCCTCCCCTTCTGTAAATATTTGAAATGGAATCTAAATTTGTTGTGAAAGGTACAGAAAATTCACATAATAGACATTCTTTTTGGGTGTTTTTGAATTAATGATGTTTAAAGTGCCCATCTGATAGCAAAAATCTGTGTAACTGTGGTCTAAGGACACTTAAGAAAAAAGTCTACAATTGGCTCTCCTGTATCCTTCTGTAACTACCTGTTTTTCAAGTGTGATGGATGTCCAACAGCTCCCACCAGGAAGATAATTTTCATAATTCTAAACAGAACTGAGAAAATGGATTTTATAATTAAAACCATTGTGACAGCAAGATCTTTCAGAAGCATGCTTACTGATGCTTACTGTCAAATATATTTATTTAAATGGATTGAAAAATTCATGTATTAGAATTTACTTAGTAACTGAATTTGGCAATTCTCATATTGGTCTTTGTGCCCAGTGCTTTGTGTATTTACTCCATGCATATCTCACTGAAAAGGACCACTTCTTCAGATATATATCTGTGCACAGTTAAATGTGGAAATCTACTTTAATTTTAATTTGAAAAATCAATTCTTAATAAATATTAAAATTATAACTTTTCTGGAGACAGAAGATAATGAAATCTCAGTTCAGTTCCTTGTGTGGATGCATGTCCTTCATCACCTCCTTGCTGGCTGCATTTCAGCTTGATCCCTGCATTATTTGTAGAAGATAAATGATGGGTATTGAGAAGCAGCTTTCCCTTCATCCTTGTATATATCACTGTATAGCCACCCACCCTGCTCTCTCTGCAGCACTCAAGTCTTGCACTGAATTTGGGATTGGTTGTCCCCTGGCAGATGATGATGGGGAGTGTGGATATGCTGCCTCTTGCCTTCTGTATCTGCTACACATTGTTGTTACAAGGAAGATTTTTACTTTTGAAGCCTGGGAATTGAGGTGTGGCTTGATTCAAAACCAAAACTTTATATATATTCTCTGATTTTCAGTACTCATGTTTTGCTCCTCGGGCTTTTGTTGTATATTTTTGATGTTTATTGGCATTTATTGAGCTCTTCCAAAGTTGAAATTGTGACATGAACAATGTCATGGGACCTAGGAAAAGGCTGGGCAGTTTCAAATTTCTTTAGTACAATTTATATTATGAATGAGCTCATGGTAGCATTAAAGGGCAGGGTGTGGAATTAAACAATGCTGATGTAGGTACCAGAGTTTATTTACAATCCCCTGTGGCTTTTGCCATACTCACTGTGTTGAGCAGATAAACATCACAGAGAGGTTTGTCTCTGGAAATATTTTATGTCTGTGTATGTAATTGATACTGCAACATTAGCACCTCTATAAAAGTTCAGTTCAGACCCAGGACCACCACACTCGTTATTAGGTGCCTACATCTGCTTTCTTGCACATTTTGGGATGTAAATTATTCCTGTCTTTGGAAGGATGCTTATAAATTCCATTATGCTGCTGACCTTTCATGTAATAGCATAGCTGTTGGTAGGATGTGAGATGTTCAAGCTGTGATTGCTTATTTGCCCTTCCTGAGGAGAGTAAATTTTCACATGGTCACTGGTCTGGCTGTGTTACTTCTGGAGCAGTGCTGCTGTGCAGTTGAGAGTGCAAGGTACTGCAAAGGGAAACAATTAACAAAAACATCTCTGATCTAATGATCAGGCACTCTGTTGGAAAACAGCTTTTGCTCTTAGTCCTCAATTCCATAATTAATGTCAGCTTGGCATTTGTTTATACTGATAGTTATTTCACGAAAAATGCTTAAGTACTGTATGCAGGTGCTTGTCATTTTGTGAGCTGAGTTCTGCTTCTTGTCAGAGTTCAGAAAAGTCTGTTTAAACATCTGTGTTTTCCTGTAGCCTCCACACACATGTGCACAGCTGTCTCCTAGGTACATCACATCCTTTTAGCTGAGTTACATTTTAATGGGACATCAGTTTAATGCAGGAATCTTCCAGGAAAATTTTAATTTGAGCATCATGACAACTGTGGTGAAGATTTCTGGAGTCTTCACTCCTCAGAAGTGTAACTCAGGGGTCCAATTATAATCCAATGGGTGTTAAAAATTAAATTTCTGTTGATCTGAATAGATGTGGTAGCAGGCTTTGGCCCTTTATTCCTCTACAAAATTATGCAGTCAAATGTTGTGTTAATTGAGTTGTGGGAAGTTTTTCTGTAAATGTTCTGTGAGTGCCAATGTTTAGTAGAGGGTTTTAATTTTTCTTTTTGTGACTGTGTAATTGTATACCTACCCCTTGAATTATCTTGGAACACATGCCTCAGAGAAATAAAATTCTCTTCAGAGCACTATAAATGGATAATGCAATATAGCCGATGCTTTCTTAGCACAATTTTAATTCATTTATATAAAGAGAAATGCATTGTAATTATTATGTAAGTGGCCTTATTTAATAACAAAACAACATAAGAAAATTTGTGATAGCATTAGACTAATTTATTTTCATTAGATTTAAAAATATTTGTGTACATAAATTATGTACCTGTTTTATGGAATGTAAACAACACTTTCAGTGAAAAATCTACTTTTATTTAGGAATTATTTTAAGTTTATTATATTTTCTCAAATTGGTTAATAGGGGTGTTGAGCAAATATCAGGAAGTGATTGACTTTGAAATTTAAATATCTGATTGAACTTTGCAGCTGGTCTCCAACAAAGGTAGATCTAGCTCTCTCCATGTTTTGCTTCTGTTCCTGTCCTTCAAAAAAACATTCAAAGGCATTCAGAAGGCAGGTATTCCAATAAGGCATAGGAAAAATAACTTTTTTCTTATCAGGGAAAACTTGCAGGCTAAGAATGTTGTTCAGGTATTAATGCAACCTCAGCCTTCAAAGGGCTTCTCTCATCACCTGTGGCCAGGGCCCCTGAAGAGCTGGAGCTGTGGTGCAGGGGACCTTCTCTGAGGCTCTGTGTTGTGCTCAATGGCTTCATTTGCAACAGGGGATTTTTAAAGGCTTTTTTGAGAGTCATGGGATTACACTGAAGCATTCACACAAGGTCTCAGGGCAGCAACAGAAGAACACTTAAGCATTCCAAGCTGACAACATAAGCTCCAATACTCTGCCACTGGCCTGGGTACCCAGCAAGGAGAGGTTTGGCTTCAGCTGGTCGCTCTCGATGAGAAACCGGAGTTTGACAGACACACTTTGAAGGGACTCAATGCTCATACTCACACTCTGTTACACTACAAAAGATAATTCTTTTGAAGATCACTTCTGCAGAACTTGGTGTAGATAACTTTTGAACAGCTTGAAAAAAGCTGTTGGGATTATTTCATTGTTGAGGAATTTTGTTACCAGCGTCTTGTGGCAAGATGTTCTTAGCACCCATCCATTCATGTTGCTCTATAGCTCTTGATGCATTTTCTGATTATTTTGATTTTTCCTCTTAAGACATAGGCTTATAGCCTTGCCTTCCTCAAGAATATTAATAAGAATGTAAAGTTGTCACAGTTAACAGCCCTTCAGTTGAAGTAGTGTTTGAGTAGTGGAGTGTTGAAATTTTTTTTATTATTTAACATTTGTCTTAGTGTTCTGGTCATACTGAGAAATACTTAATTCAGTGAGTATTAAAGACCAGGTACACCCAACTGTACATTAAAAGTGTACTATTTTTTTCCTTTATTTATTGCATATTTTGAAATCAGATACGTAGCAAGTTTGAGGAATAGACCAAGATCTGTCAACAAGTTTCAGCTCAAGAGCCCCAAATGATATAGTGCTGTTCTCTTATATGTGCCAAATTATGAATGTGATCATGCAGCTCCTTGGAAAAGGTGCAAACATTGCTATGGAGTTTTGTTATGATTGATCTGCCAATCTTTATTGGAGTAATATGTTCACAAAAAATCCAAAATCATCAGTAGCAGATTTCGGTTTTATCAATTGAGAGACCCTAATTCCACAATTTAACAGCTCTTTTTCGAGGTTTTGTCAGCTTTGTAGGTTCCTTGAATCTCTTCCAAAACTCAGCTAGTATTCTCTGATGTTTCCTTTTTTTTCTCTTAAGAATTTTAGGGCTTAAAATTATGACGGCCCAAACTGCATCACAGCAAGGTACTGCCCTCAGGGTGGTAATCCTTGTGTAGCTGCCATCCCCAGTTCCTGGTGCAGGTTTTCTCACAGGAGCAAATGACTGTCAGCTCAGGCAGAATTCTCCTTGTGCCACTGCCATATTAATGGCAGTGAGAGCTCCATATCCTACAGTTGTGGGAGTATTTATTGCTATTTCAGCCCAGGTATTCTAGGGCTAGTGCTGGTTTTAAGTTGTAGGTTTTGTTTTGAGAAACACAGTGATTTGTTTCTCAGAGTTACATGAGACTGACTGAAAATGCTGCATCATATTCTAAAATCTGTGAAAACCCATCAATTTTGGCTTTTCTTTTAAAAGAGGTGTCCATTTTCAGCTGTACAACTGCAGCATCTGGACAATAATGACCTCCTTGTACAGCCCTCCTCGCTATTCAGAGATGCTCTTTGGTCAAAGGTCAGAAACTGGTAGAGTCCAGGACCCTTATCCTCCTGTGATCTCCACATTTCTCACTCATAACACAGGGTTCTGTCTCATTTTGATCAGTAATCTTCCATCCATACTTTTCAGGAAGTATTTCTGAGGTCCTGAAATAAGTAGTGAAGTGTCTGTTGTGTGGCTTCAGCTCACCTTTTTAGGGATCTCTGGTAGGGGGGTACCTGCACTTCTCCAACCAGGTAATGTGTCACCTGGGCACCTGTTCAGCTATCAGGACTAGCTAGACTCCCTCCATCTGTGATTATGATAATCCACTCACAAATTAATCCACTCAGTGCAGAGGTGACTATGACCCATTCATTTGATTGAGCATCCAGTGCCAGCAGGTATTTCTGGAAAGATCAATCTCCCCAATTTATATTATCACTGTCAAGTTTTAATTTGAAGTGTAACGGAGAAAATGCCTACATTTTTACATGGAGTTAGATGCATTTGTAAAAAATGAAAATTACAATTAGACTAAAATTGCATATAGGAAGAAATTACATCAAAACTCTCCAGCTGAACTTGATTGATAGTTTTAAATCTCTTATAACATCAGTGACACTGAGAAAATCCACTGTAGTCTGTAAGTCTTTAAATCAAAATAGCAGAATAAGGCTTTATCAGTAATACATAAAATGCTGAATATTTATAAAGTAGTTAGGAATGTAGACACTGAATAAGTAATGGCATCTGTCATTGTTAACTCTGCTGCTCCATTTCATGCCATTTTATAAATCCACATAGTGGTGGTTTTCTTCAGAAGGGTAAGATCTCATCCTTAAGTTTCAGAAGGGCAGACTTATGAAAAAAAATAAGAAAGAAACCCTAAATATTACTGCTTACATCAAATACATTTTCTTCTGTTATGTGACTTGATCTTTTGACTCCTGATTTTCTACGGAGTCAGTCAGAAGATAATTCTTACATTTATTGTGCATATTCTCGTCTGCTGTAACTTGGAGCCCTGTACTCATGAGGATTAATGATGTGCTTAGAGTCTTTTAATATTTCTCCTTCACTTATTTCACTATAAATACATTCATTTTCTCCTTAAAAACCGAACCTTGAATTATAACTTTGTTAAGAACCATGTATTACTGAATAACGACTGTAGTGATTATACCAGTAGACTGAAAATGCAATCTCTCTCTTTCTCACTTAAGGATAAAAAGAGTTATTCCTGTCCTGTGTGTGAGAAGTCATTTTCTGAAGATCGACTTATAAAATCTCACATCAAGACAAATCACCCTGGTAAGAAAAAAATCAAGGAAGATTTCTCAGTCTGTTGTAATAATGGATGAGGGTTTAGAATGAGCAGTGAAATGTGATTAAATTCCTAAGAAAGAGAACAGTCTATTTCTAATTCAATTGGTTTAGAGTAAAAATGGTGTTGGTTTTGCAGATTAGAATTTAGAGTGAGAAGTGTTACTGTTTGAGCATGTGTGGTGTGGACTGTGTCAGTAATTGTGCTAAGAAGTCTGTCTTCATCTGGCAAAGGGTGAATTCAAATTAAGCACTGGGAAGTTTAGGATCAGGCATATAGACATCCTGTAGCAGCCCAGGAGATGTAAGCTGGCCTTACATGAGCTGACAGGAATGCATTTAGGGCTCATGAATTGTCTGGAGGTGACTGATGTGAGTGCAGAGCTGGCCCTGCATGTGCCCAGGTCCTGTGGGCTGGGCTGGACCCCCAGGGCCAGCTGGAGGCTGCAGCAGGGCTCCCACTAGAACCAGCAGGGATGTGGTATGGCCAGCAGTAATGGAGCTGGCAGACCTGGCTGGATCCAGCAAACTGCTCCAAACTCTGTTTATACCTTGCATTCTGGTGCTCTGATTTGTCAGTGCAAGAGCAAGGTAACATGAATTTGGTGAGTCAGTGTGCTGTGCCTGAGTAAACAGTCCTTTCTCGGACCTTGGGAATTCGATCCCGAAATGCTGGTGTGGGGTCTGATTTAAATTTCACTGATGTGAACTCAGCAGAGCCACACTGGTGTGTCCCTAATTTCCTGCTTCTCAGGATCTGTCTTACATTGGATAGAAAGCCCTGCTGCTACTGCAGAGGAGGGAGAGGTGACACTCTCATTAATTTATCTACAGTGCTCCTTATCACCTGACATAATTGGATACAAAGAAGGAAAATATGGGTTATGTTCAGACTGAGTCTGAGGAGAAAATCCAATTAAAATTATGTAATTTTCCTTGTCTTTCTTGTCAGATGTACAGCGTAATGGGTAAAGCAGTATTTCGTCTTCCTACTGCCACTAGATAGTGCTAGACTCGTGTTTTAAACAATTTCCTTCACTTTAATTTCATCCTGAACTCCCACTTCAGCTCTTTAGTTACTAAACCTCTTTATTTGCAGACCACTCCAGAGCAGTGTGGTTGGAGGGCTTGTCGTACGTCAGAGGACATGTCTGATGCAGGAAATTGAGATGAGAAAAGGCTTCTGAGCTATACTGTAGTCAGGAGGTATAACACCAGTAAGCACAGAAATTGAATCTCAAGAACCGTGCCTTTAAAGCCCTCGTGCTGCCTCAGGCAGGGAGCATAGGAGGCTTTCCTAAGTAACAGGACCTGTGAACTGGCAGGACGTGATGTTCTGTGCCCCTACATGTTTCCAGTAGCCTGCACTGGCTGCTGGCTGATCACTGTGTGCTGCATCAAGGTCCAGAAATACCAGTTAACTCTGGAGCCTTGGAGTACTAAACTCATGCATTTAAATACTCCTGAACAATTAATTTGGTATCTGAATCTGTCTGAATATTTTTTTTTATCCAAGTGGGTCTTTTGAACTCTTACAATAGAAGTAAGGTTTAAAAGGATAATCTGCACTATTATTTCGTGTTTTCATTTTTCGTTCGTGTATCACAGGTGCATAGAGCTTAAAGGCAGAATAGTTGATTTATTAGATGTATCTCTATGGTACTAAAGAAATACTACATCTAAGATATGCCTATGCAATAGTTATGCAATGACCCTGTTTTAATATATGGAGGAGAAATAATGCACAAACCTTTTTTATTTCTGTGAATTTTCTCCTTGTAATCAGGAAGAAATCCTTTAGTGATACACCATACTTAATTACAAGCCAAATAAATGTGAGGGGTCTGACAGTATAAGCTATTAAATACTGCAGTGGCATGAGTGCAGTTGTTTTCAAAAATGTAAATGAAAATGAATAAAGATGAAAGGAAAGACAGGTACTGTTAACAGGAATTGAATTTTAAAATGACATATCAAAAATTAATTTAAACTGAAACACCTTCATATTTATCATTCAAATGTAATTTTTAGAACTCCCCCTCTCCTTCTTTTCTTAGTATCATTCAGCATGCCCCACTCCCTTGTCTCTTTGCTTTCATCAAGTAGAAAGTATGAAATCAAAAAGTACTCCTTTCTTTTCTATATTTGCAGCGGAGTTGAATTTTGGTCCCATGAAGGCTGTGAGACAAAAATCTCCATAGACTTTGGTAGAGCAGTATTTCAAACCAAAGAGATAAGAGAAGCTTGGCTTTATTGCCCAATGATTTTTTACTCAGCAGTGAAGGAGGAGTCTTGGGTTGTGGTCCCAGCTCCCAGAATTATCTACCTTTCATCCACTGTCTGATTTAATATGATACTTCTTAATAGTTCTGAGACATGAGAGGCATCAGCTTCCATAGCTCCCCACTGAGCAGACATCCTAGCCTGCAGTCATGAATGAAGCATCTAAGCCATGAAAGGCAGATGAGGGTTCAGACTTTTGGCTGTATTTATCTTTTTTTGGTACCTTAGAACTTATCTCTGCTCAGTTCACGGGCTTTTACAGTCAGCTTTTGAGGTTATTTTCCCTGTGCATTTGAGTTCAGGCAGGATTTTTGTGATTCCATTCTGGGACCGATCATCAGGAGACAAGGTGAATTTGGTAAAAATCTAAGTTTAGTCAGGAACTTTCAAATTTATAAGATTTGTGGCATAATATGTCACCAGCTTTCATGTCTTAAGGTTTAGACTGCATGAGTGTTGTACTTTCATTAAGTCAAGAGATAGCATTTCATTCATCTGACGTGTATTGAGCAATTTGATTTATTTTTAAAAGCATCTGGCAATGTTTTCATAATGTGTCTGGGCCACTTTAATTTAAACTTCATTATTTTGAACTTTTTCACTGTGACAACCAAAACATTATCTCATATGAAGGAAATACACAGAATTGAGTGTGTCTAGCTTGAATAAGAATAGGCCAGGAGAGGAATCTTAATTGCTGTCTTAGCAATCTAATTAAAAAGAAGACGGAGGTTTTTCTTGGAGCTGTACAGTGAAGGGATATCAGTTGAAACAAGGGGATTCTGACTAGAACTAGGAAAACAGTTTTGAGTGTAAAGATGGTTAAACACTGGAATGGGCCAAGAGAGGCTGTAGAATCTGCATCCATGGATGTGTTCAGAGCAGGACTGAATATGACCCCAAGCAACTTGATGTAACTTTGAAAATGGAACTGTAAAGCTGACCCTGCTTGGAGAAGGTGACCTTAGAGGTCCCTTACAGTCACATTTATTCCACGAGCCTGGCTTTTCCTTTAAAGTTCCTGATTATCAGCATTCTGACCATTGTAGCTGTGGCTGAAGTGAATAGTCTTAGGATCCTTGATATCTAGAAATCTGGGGTGAAATCTTGAATAAAACTTTTGAAAATACTGAAGAAAAATGTGCCAATTTAGCTTATGGGGAAGGGTCATAGTAATAAAATGATCTTTTGTGCCAGTGGACCAACCAAATTTTTTTATATTTAAGCTTTTTATTTTTTTTTTTCAAACAGGCAGTGAGGACAGTGAGTTCACAGATCAAAAGAGAAAGGACAGGGCATCCTAGAAGGCCTAAAGGAAAAACAGGTCCTTGTGCTCTTTGCTCAAGTCAGTTTTGAGTAAGAGTAAGGGAAATACAGCTTTTTAAAAGTTGAACTGAATCAGGATCACGCTCTTCAAGATTAATTACAAAGTAAATTCCCTCACATCCTTCTGGTTCTTACTGTCTTTTCCATTTCTCTCAGAGGTTTCAATGACAACTATTTCTGAGATTCTTGGCAGAAGAGTTCAGCTGAAAGGACTTATTGGAAAACGAGCTGTGAAATGTCCCCACTGTGATTTTTATTTTATGAAGAATGGTTCAGACCTTCAGCGTCATATTTGGGCTCATGAAGGTAAAACTCTGGTTTTAAGCTTTTGGCATATAATGAGTCTCATATTCCACTGAAGCTTTGCTGACATAGAAAAAACAGATTGAAGTTTGTTTCTATACTCAAATGCAAAACTTTAGGCTACATTGGAGGTTAATTGATTAGTTTAATGGATTCTGGATCACATATGGAACTTCACACTCAGAACATGGACAGATTAAATATTTTATAAAAACTAATTAAATTCTGATGCAATTTTTTCCAAAACTCATTCATAAACATCTATAAAGTATTCTATGTGAGTAAAGAGGAGTGAATTAAATACATGCTCAGTATTTTAAAACAAGTAATTTTCTGCATCTTCTTATGAGTCTGTGCTGGTCCTTTTACATTTGTCCAAAAATCCTTGGTCTGGAAATCTGTTAGTAAACCAATTGAAATCCAGTTGCTTTGATGTATACATATAAATTCTGTGGGTGTTTTGATTAAATCCTGCAGAGCATGGCAGCTAACTGCCACAGACACAGACTGTGATCAAAATCCCCTAAGATAATGCTCATCATATTTATGACTTTTTAGGGAGAAATTCCAGTAATATGGCAACAGGTGGGTTAAAAATGCCTTGAATTTAAAATCTTTAGGCAGTAAAATTTTGTGTCTACCCAGTCTGTATATTTTTATAAAAGGTTGAAGACAGCTTACATGGTCTTTAGTCACCTTAGTAATCTATAGAACAGATTGCCTGTGATTTTAGGTTCTTCAGCAATCCCTCTGCATAAAGGGGATAATGGGATTTGGTGCTCTTAAACTGGTATCTTGTTTCTAAAGTGTTTGTTCCCATATAGGTACAATACAGCATATTTGTTTGAATGCTCTGTGAGCTTTCCTGCCTGTGTAGCAGAGCAGGGCTCTTCTCTAGTGGCCTTTCCTCCATTAAGGAGTTTAGGTAAGGCAGAATGTAGGCTAGAGAAACACCCTGTGTATTCCGTAGGCAGAGTTCTTTTATTCTGGCTGGAACTGGGAATCCATGTCATCTAACGAGCAGGAGAAAGAGGTGATTAGAAATTTCTTCCCAAATCAAAGTGTGCAATCAAGTGTGCCTAAAGCAGACTGTAATTTCTCATGCTTGTAAATCTAATTTTAAGGTCACGAGTATCAATCTAAAATGTGCAGACCCTCATGAAACTGTTGAACTGTTGCCAGTTCAGATTTATTCAGCTTTTCTTTGAAGGATTTACTTTGTTCTTATAGACCTTCTGTTAGATGATGCACTGGAGATATCTCTGTGTGCTTTGGACAGTTTGAGGGCAGTGAAGTTTTAAGTGCTTGTATCTGCCTGAACCATTAGCAAATCTGACACTAATTAACGATAAAATACAGCTTGCCCATTTAACTTCTGCTTTCATGTTAACTGCCTAATGAAGCAGTCCTCCTTATAACAGGTTTCTTCACTGTTGATTGTAGTAAATGGAGAGTGGTGGTTACCTGAAGACTTCTAGAGGGAGACGTACACCAGCTTGGCATCAATGTAGGCAGTCTGGATTTTACTTCTAAATGAAGGATAGGAATAGCAAGGCCCAAATATCAGTATTTTCCTGGATAAACTCAGTACCTGGCTTCAGTAGGGCAATATTCAATTGTGAAGGAACTCCTCTTTTATCTTAGGAGGTTAGGTGATGCTGTCACAAGCTCAGTATCATTTACACAGAAGCTATAGATGAAATGTCTTATTTGTAGAGATACAAATTTTGAAGTGTTGCTCTTAGTCCATGTTGCTTACATGATCTGAGGTTTCTTTCAAGTAAGTGTCCACCCTCTCATGGAAAGGCACAGCCTGGCTGTTTCATGGTATATTTTTTCATGTTTAGGTGTCAAACCCTTCAAATGTTCCCTCTGTGAGTACGCCACTCGCAGCAAGAGCAACTTGAAAGCCCACATGAATCGTCACAGCACAGAGAAAACCCACCTTTGTGATATGTGTGGGAAAAAGTTCAAATCAAAAGGCACTTTGAAGAGCCATAAACTCCTTCATACTGCTGATGGTAAGTGCATGTTTATTAAATCTATTTTAGGACAATAAATATTGGCTGTACTACAGGCCTTATTAACAAATGCTTTTCAGTTAAGTGAAATCACTCAAGTGTGATTTACAGATTTTATTTATTCCCAGGAGACAGCTTTGGGAAATAATTCAAAACTTTGCAAAATTAATTTCTGTGAAAGACAGACTGCTGTCTCTGAAATTCTACGTTTCTCTGAAATTTGTGTTGGCTTTGTATGCCTTCCTTTTTTTACAGAAAATTGTTTATCTCAATAGAAATTTGAAAATGCCAGTAATTCTGTGTTTAAGTCTCTTACTGTTTTATTCTGTGAAAATATTATTAGGATCCTGGTGTCTCATCAGCCAGTGGCAAACCTGGGCACTTGCTCTCTACAGTCTCACATGCAGCATCTCATTTGCTCTGCAATTTTAATATTTCTGTGATGATAAGTGAAAAAAGCAAGATGCATATCCAGAAAAGTATCCCATTTCATATCAAAGTTTAGAGCACAACAATACTTTGTTATTCTGTGATTATTATATTGAAGTAAATTATTTAGCAGGATAAGTTGTACAGACCTTCATTATGACTTACTGGCTTGATCTTTGTTGTCTCATGCAATTGTGTGAAACCTCATTCCACTTTTTATTGACCATTTAATTTACTTTTTTTTTTTTCTTCAAATTACATCTTCAAAGAAAGCACACAATGCTCTGTTACATTTTTAGAATATATTTGAAGTTTCTGTGTCAGAGATATTTTTAATGCTGATGTCTGTGTGTTCAAGTGGAAGAGACGATCCCTTTTACATCACTAGGCTACATCTGACAGGAAGATTATAAGTTATCGTTTTATTACCAAAGTTATTGAAGAAATTCTGTGTGTTAGTAAGTCACTTATTATTCAGAAAGTACTTTCCAATATTTTGAAATAACTTGATCAGTAACAAGTAGGTCTGGCACATGCATCTAAACTTAATATGCGAGAATCAACATTTTACTTACCAAATGCAAACCTCAGCTGATTCCTGGCTAGGAGAAAGAGGCAAGTTGTTGTATTTGAATGAAAAGAAAATTTCAAGCATGATGAGGTTTCTTTCTATGGCCCTATAAAAAAAATATCACTTCGAGGGGTTTCATTTCAAAACCTCTCTGTTTTGTTTTCACCATCTGGCATGATCAAATAGTGAAATTCAGCAA
Source organism: Pseudopodoces humilis (assembly GCF_049639895.1). NCBI lineage: Eukaryota > Metazoa > Chordata > Aves > Passeriformes > Paridae > Pseudopodoces > Pseudopodoces humilis. The sequence goes on from NC_142200.1 coordinate 6,964,731, forward strand.
TGAAAGTTGAATTTCTTTTCACCTGCATGTTAGTTAGGTTTCTTGAACAGGTCTGTGTGTCTGTAAGTCATTACAGCAATTCATCTGAGGCTGCTTTGAAATTTGGTTTTGTTAAGAGTAGCACTATAGTTGAGCAGCATCTTGCCATGTCTCGATTGGGTTTAAAAGTTTGAAGTTAACTTTAAACATTTAAGTCCTTGTGATGAACTGTGTTCTTTTATAAGTTACTGCTAGGCTGAAACCTTGGCTCCAGAGGCATTGTTAATACCAGGAGCCTTCTTTATCTGGCTTCAAACTCATCGTCTTTTGGAATAACTCCAGTAACTTCTAGTGGAAGGTGTCCCAGCCCTTCACAGGGGTGATGGATGTTGGAACAAGATCACCTTTAAGGTCCCTTTCAACCCAAACCATTCCATGACTCTGTGTTCCTTTTTGGTGAACCTCCATTTTTGACTGGTACCAATAAATCCAAGACTTAGGCTCCTTTGCCTTGCTTTTCACACTTCCAAAACTGCTCCAGGAAATTCCCAGTACCTTTGGAAGGTGAGTTTTACCTGGCTCTAGTGGAAGTAGGATCTCGCTGTCTGTGGAATCTTAAGTCATTTTCCTCACTAAATCCACCCCAACAAACTTTTCATGCATTTCAAACACTTGTGAAAAAAGAAGAGGACCAGGAATGTGGTTTAGTGACCAGGAATGTGGTTTGTCAGGGGACTTTCAGCCTCCTGAGTGACAGTTTCTCTTTGCCCAGTGTCCCTTCCTGTAGTGACAGCACTGCCAAAGTTCTTAACAACACACATCTAAGTGTACTTCAGTTATTTCATAAATAAATGAATTTGAAAGCTGTTTCACTGTTTATGAGTCTTGTCTTCATGACTTATGAATCCAAGCAATTTTTGTTCAAATATCAGAACCCTGCAATGTCAATTCAAGTAGTGGAATATAAAGTAGTTTTGTGTCTGATTTATTCTTTTCCAGAAGTCAGACTTCTCAAGAGTGACATTATAGAAAGCAATTCTGTAGTCCAGGGTCGTTACTGTTTGTGGTTAGAAGTAAGCCAGAAAGCCTGATTTTCATTATTTTATTTAGATCCCAGAAGGTTCTTCTTAGCCAGGTGTTATAGAAACTTTCACACTTAGTATAAGATGCTTTTTACCTTTTTCATCAGCATCTGGAATCTAAAGAAACCCCATCTCTTTGTGATAATACAGAATATTATCTCTTGTACTTCTACTTTACCTTTTGGTTCTTTTCCTTTGGAGTAGTTTTTAGCCTATCCTTATTCCACATCAGTCAAATATAATTTGCTAGCCATGCACATTTAATTCAGGAATTAAGTCCTTCTGTATTTAATGCACCTTGTAATTTGGCTTGAGGTAGCAAGACTGATAGAATCTTAGAGGCAAAATAAGGAGAAAGAGTGTGAAACCCAGTGAATAAAAGGAAGGAAATTGTGTTCATTTAAATCATAAGGGAAAAAATAGATTAGTGAGAGAGACTGCTATGAGGGGAAAATGTATTTGAATCATAGCAATTCAGTGCTTTGGACAGAAATAACTAAACCCATGTGAACATGATCAAACATTGTTTTTTAAGGATTTCCAAGTGTGCTTTAAAAATAGCAAAGTAGCTGTGCCTGCAGTTGTAAATAATGGATTTCCTTCTTCCATTTAGGGTGCATTGTAACAATTCCTTTTCTTCTTTCCCAAGTGACTATCCCAGGAGAATCCAGAGAATTTAATGCTTAAAATTTAAAGATTAGACTTGAGCCTTTTTTCCTCCCTTATTCTGCTCTTAGCTCTATTTAACCAAAACTTTGCAGAGCAAGTGCCAGACTTCTCATGTTGTTCATTGTTCATTCTTAGCATTTTGGAATTTATCTTTATGAGGAAGTATAATCAGTAGTTTTCTGCACTTAAATAGAACAAATTATTCCATTTCCTATTCCCATTGCAGGAAAGCAGTTTAAATGCACAGTGTGTGACTATACAGCTGCCCAGAAACCACAGCTCCTACGTCATATGGAACAACACGTCTCTTTCAAGGTAAGAAAACATATAAAGCATGCTTAAACTTATTAGGAAATACACAGAACTTTAGGTAACTGTATTAAAACTGGCACATTTTCTTGTTTGATGGCAATTAACAGTATATAAACTTTTTAGTATTTTGGACGTTTTGACTTCATATTCATACTTTCAAGATAGGGTTATTTTGTTCATGACCAATTTGTAATTAGTAGTTTTACTTGACAAAAATATCTGTATTTTGCAATATGAAACAAATTTTATTTGGTTTGATTGTCAGTACTTGAGTGAGTGAATCCAATATGTACCTTAAAATGTCCTAGGGAGGTATGAAAGCAAATACCCTATATCACTGTTCATTGCCCATGTTCATTTTCCCTGAAATTTGCCAGTCTCTTGTACTATAGCTGAGTTCACATACTTGAAGAAAATTGAAGAGAATTAATTTTAAAACACCCCAGTTTTGAAACATGCACTGGAAAGAGTTTTGAAAATTGTTAATGTTTCTCTGAAGTACTAAGATTAGAGATACAGGTTATTTTTATAAATGGTAGTATGTTTTTATTTCTAAATTTCACATTGGTTCTCAGTGTGATTAGTCCTAATGTAATGCATTGTGAAATGTTATATTCTGTAAATAGGAATTGTACTGGCTCCTTTTCCAGAGAAGATGTTACATTTTCATATGTAACATCTTTCATTATCTAGCAGATCATTTTGCTTCTATAAAGAGTACACTGCAGACATTCTTAAAAAGTACCATAAAGCAGCAAGGCAGGCAGTCTTTTCAATGATGGTTTAAGTTTTGGAAGACAAAATAAGTCATCTAAAGAAATGATACATTTTGAACAAATAATTTTTCAGTCTTAAGTAGATGGTTTTTCTGCAGACTTAAATTTCTTAAAAGATTTTCTGTAAATGAAAATACATAATTTTCCTTCTTTGATGGCTAAAGTAATAAAAGTACTCACAGTGCAGTTCTTGAAATGTAGCTGGTTGTGACCTTGGAATCTGCCTATACAGAATTGTGACAATTCAAGAGATCGTCAAGAGAACTGAACACTGGATTAGATCAGTCGGGAGTATTTGTTTAAAGGAGTTCAGAAAATATTTATCCCCTTCTAGGACAGTTGTTTGGATGCTCAGACTCAGAGAAATGTCACTGCTTATGTGACCTAATGATCCTTTAATCCATCGTATTTCCCAGCTCCATGAATTTGCAATCCTGAGGTAACATGCATGACTTGCACAAGTGAGTGCTACAAGAGCACAGCAGTCTGTCTGGATTATTTTCTTTAAAAAATGACAGATTCAGCAATGGAAAGAGAGTACACATCTCTGAAATATTGAGTAGCTGAATGTTACAGTACCCTCTGAAGCATAAGGTTAAGGGAGTCTGAACATCACTTTTCTTCCTTCTTTTTCTGTTTGGAGCCTGAAAGAAGATCATGAGCAATGGGCTTAGGAGAGTGTTCTAATCAATGTACCCTGACTGCAGACATTTCCCTGCTTTAAATTCAGCTCCTAGATGAACATTTCTGTACCAACCACTCTCTGCTGAGGAGCTTTAGGTGGGGCTGCTGTTCATGAAACATTTTCCATCCTATTCTGACATACTTGACTTTTCCCTGATGACTTTGGTCAACGTCTGCATGCTTTTACAGGACCTAATAGTGGTGTCAAGCTTCTTATAACTGTGATATGTCTCAGTCAGAAAGTTATTATCAAAGGGTAGCTTTAGGCTCAAATGTTTGTTTTCCTATTTTTTTTTTCTTTAGGAATTTCTCTCTGTCAGTTGAAGAGTGACATGTTCTTAAAAAATTAATTAATATAATTGCCCAAATCATCTCACCAAATGGTCAGAGAAATGCAAATGTCAGGGAAAGGTGAAGGAAAAAGGAAAGGAAAGGAAAAAAGAAAAAGAAAGGAAACCTGTTAAATTAGATTGGCTCTGTACAGTCATGTTGTACTTTCAGTTATTTTAGTTGTCTTGCTGCCCTTTTTCAGACCAGAGCTCACAGCAGCTGAATCATTTCATAGCAGAGAGTCTCCACATACTCAAACCTGTTATCATCAATTATGAAAACACACAATTTACTGAATTACAAAAACTGGGTAACAATCTTGTAATAGTGAGAATACTTAGTTTCTTGCACATAATAAAAAGTACCAAATTTAGGTAATGTTTAGTTACAACTTCAATTTATTTTGAAATTTCAAGGGTTTCCTTGAAAGATGCCCAAGTCAGAAATGAACATGGTTTATTGGGATCAAAACATTGCAGTTAAGACCTATATCCTGAAGAGGTGAGGAAATATAGTCCAACATTTTCCTTTTTGCTCCCAGCCCTTCCGCTGTGCACATTGCCACTATTCCTGCAATATATCTGGTTCCCTGAAGAGGCATTACAACAGGAAGCATCCTAATGAAGAGTATGTCAATGCAGGGTCTGGGGAGCCTGCAGCTGAAGCTCTTATCCAACAAGGTACATCTCCACCATACAAGATTTGTTGGGTGGTTTGTTTTTTTTTGCTGAAGCACACTTGGCATGAAGATAAACTTCTGTACAGTATGTGTTCCTTGGTTTACTGGGTGCTACATGATAAATCATTATTCTCTTTTAGTAATTCTGAAATGGCCACCTTTTACCCTTCATTCAGTGTCCTTTGTTCCTGGTTTTTAAGGGTGTGGGAACCAAAGTTTTGTTTGACCTTGTCTGTGCTATTTGTTGTTGCATACATTTATCATTTACACTTGTTTGTCTCTTTTTGTAAGTCAAATATCACTCTATGTTGAAATGAATGATAAATTTCTACCATTCTGCTGATGAATTTCTGTGACAATTCTGCTGCAAGGTTGAACTCCTTGAGGTAAGGTTTAGCAAACATAAGGAAAGAGACTGAAGAGTAAATGGCAGCAAATTATTCCCCCCACTAGAAAAATCTGGGGAGAAAAGAGATTACAGGTAAAACAGGTTAGGAATTTTTATGTTCAGAATCTTATTCATGGGGAAAGGAAGCACACCCTGTCTGTGTAAGCTAAGAATTTATTAGTAGTATAATAGAAATCTTAACAGTCTAATTTAAGATTTGTCTGACTCCCATAAGTAGTTTTGCTGTTACACACTGGGTAGATGAACCAAAGCAAACAACTGATTATACAGGCAGGCACATTTTTGGGTGTAAAGCTCCTTCAGTTGTGGTGCCAGGTGTGAGGAATATTGAGCAAGAAGAGAAGAAAGCCAGATTAAATATTAAATTGTGTAGAAAATATTTTAATTCTTGGTAAAATTAAATTTCCTTCTTTGTTACTTACAATTTTAGAAAGTGTTTTCCCTGTTTTTGTAGAGAAACTACTGACAGTTTCATCTTTTGGAATCTTCAGTTTCTGATTTTGTTGAGGAGGAATAGAGACCAAAATAATGCTGTTGTATTACATAATGAATTAAATTTAGTTCTTCTAAGGTTACATTATTTCTAAATGCTATTTCCAAATCATTAATCTAAAACATAACATTTATCTATTGAAGGCATTAATCCATGCTAAAATACTGAAATCATGACACAGAGAAAGATAACTCAGTCTGCGACTCTCCCTTTAAACTTGCTCTATAAGGGGAAAATATATAACTAAGTAATAATAAGTATGTATAAGTCATCTGAGTCTGTGTTGGTTTTATATAACATTTCTTTGTTCCCTTTTGTAAAAAAACCCAAATAATTTTAAAAGTAAATATCTATAACAGGGTAGAAATATCTAGTATAATTTTACGATTATTTTCACAGACAGTACAAGTCCATGGGGAAGCTGCAGTTGTTTTAAGGAAGTAATATTTGCTTGGTCAGTACTCAGAGCCTCTATTTTGTAGTCACCCAGATGAAGGAAGAACTCTTCACTGTGGGGAACTTCGTTTAACTTTCCAAATATCTGAGCACTGCAAGGAATTATTTGTCTGTAGCCACTCCTAGGAATAGATATGAGAGAATGAATTCTCCTAGTATAATTTAGGGATCATACTTGCAACGTTTGGAACAAAGAAAATTAATCTTATGCTGATTAGGCTTTCCTTCCCCTTTGGGAGCAAGATAAATGCACTTCTGAAAATAATTCTTTTTCACTGAAATTAAAGAACTGTGAAGTTGTTTAGATGCAAGAGTAACCTTAAAATGGAGACATTGTAGTGACATGAGATGGAAAAGTGTCTAACTTTTTTTCTGTGGTGGATATCCTTTTTCCACCACATTGGAACATCGAACAGGTTGAAATTTAACAAGTTCAAATGTCAGCTTCTTCCCCTGGGATGTAGTAAAGCCTGGCACTAGTCTAAGGAGGGGGACATGAGCCCTGGCAGCCCAGAGGGCAAATCCCATCCCGGAGTGCATTAAACACAGCATGTCCAGGCAGGAAAAGAGAGGATTATCCTGCTGTGCTCAGCGTTGGAGCCCTGAGTGCAGGGCTGGGACCCACCAGGTGAGGATGTGAAGGTTCACAGCTGTATCCAGAGGGAAACAAAGATGGTGACAAGGCTGGAAGTCATGTCCTGTGAGGAGCACCTGGGGGCTCTGGGCTTGTCTGGTCTGGAGAGGAGGAGGCTGAGGGGCGACTTCATTGCTCTATAACAGCTTCCTGAGCGGGGAAGGGGAGAGGGGCTGAGCTCTACTCTTTGGGATCCAGTGATAGAACATGTTGGAATGGTTCAGAACTGTGGCTGGGAGGCTTAGATTGGGCATTTGTAAGCATTTCTTTACTGAGAGAGTGGTCAAACAGTGAAACAAGCTTCCTTGAGAGGTTATCAATGTCTGAAGGCTGTCAGTGTTTAAGGGGCATTTGGGCAATGCTCTTAACAACACCTTTAACTTTTGGTCATCCCTGAATTGGTCAGGCAGTTGGACTAGGTGGTCCTTGTAGGTCCCTTACAAATAAAACAGCTTATTGTGTTCTTCTCATTTCTGACTTTGCATCCTTCTTTCTCTTCCTCTCCTTACACAGCATTTATATTTCCTGTGCTGACAGTAGTGCTGTGCCTGTTTTCCATATCAGGCACAAATTGCTACACAGGCATCAAATCCATGTAGGAGCTATGAAGTCAGTTTCTCTTCTCAGGGCTCTATAATGAAGAAAGCTGTATTAATAGGTGTAATTTTCCCACATGCAGCTTCCTTTGCCAACTCAATTTCATGTTCTGTGATGCATCAGATGGCTCTTGCACCTGGGCTCCAAATAAGAGCAGAGATTCTGTATCATGCTATAGAAAAATCAGTTTTTCTCAGTGTTTTGGTATCTCACTGGGAGAAGAATTGTTCCTTGTGGAAGACATTTGCATTTGGAAGTGATAAACATGAATCCTATTGAAGTTAATAAAAGTTCTCCTGATTTGGAAATCAGAATCAATATCAGTCTTCTGTATTTGGTTCGCACAGCACAAACAGATTACAACAGACACATTATGCAGGATGACAAGTCACATTGGTCATGTATGGGTGTCATACAAGGTAATAGATGTTAGGAAGAAATTCTTTACTGTGAGGTAGTAGAACAAGTTACCCAGATAAATTGTGGATGCCCATCCCTCTAAGTGTTCAAGGCCAGGTTGGATGGGGCCCTGAGCAACCTGGGCTAGTGGAAGGGGTCCCTGGCAATTGGCAGGGGGGTTGGAACAAGATGATCTTTAAGGTCCCTTCCAACCCAAATCTTTGGATGATTTTGTGTTTCTGAGCTGTTTGGGTCAGAAGTTGCACCTTGCTGTCTGACTAGTGTCTATTTAGTTTCAATTTACTCTGTTCATAGATCTGAAAAGCAATTTTGGAAAATTATTCATGTATTCATATAAAGGAAGAAGACCTTTCAGGCCTGATATTAAACAAATCCTTTGAAATGAAGGGAATATAGATGAAAAGGAAAAGGAGAGAGTACCAGCAAGCAAAAAGGCTTGAAAAGAAATTGAAAGGGGAAAATAACAAAGATTAATATCTAATAAAAGCTGTCTATATCTATTTGAATTGTATTCTGCTTGTTCTAAGTTACCCGCTGAGCCCGGAGTGAATTGCCTCACACTTGCTCATCTCCTCTACTCTCAGCTGGTTTTTGACTTCATTGCAGACACTGCAAATAAACTTAATTGGAAATATTTATATGAATGTAGACTGCTGGACTGTACTCAAGATTCCTAGAATGAGCTTATAAATAAATGAATGATTCATAGAAGAGGGACTGTGTTCATTGGAGCAACTGCTTTGCCAAGGATAGACAGCAGTATTTAATTTCTGGGGTTGTGGTAGAAATTGAAATCACCCAGGAGGAGAGAAATGCTTGGGATTTTTCAGGGTGTGTGTGTGTGTTTCTTTGTTTAAGTAGAAGTCTACAATATGACATTTATTTTAGTATTTTAAACTAATAAAGGAAAATAAATAGCATAAGAATTTGATATATTCTGCAAAGGAGGCAAGAATATTATGCATTACCCACTAGTTTTTCTGCAATGCCCATCTATGTGCTCATTTGATGGCTTATTTTTTAGTTTAATTTGCTTTATGCTGGGCAAGTCGCATACAATTTTTCCCAAATTTGTTTCTTTTCTCCTCATTGATACTCCCTTTCATCCATAAACATTTTGTTTACGTGTCTGAGAGACAGATTTTCATTTGTGTTTTTGCAGCTACTTGTGCAGGCCATACATGAGGATCCAGTTGTGGCCTCAGTGTTCTGTTTCATAGGTGTCACCATGTGCTTTCCTTGTACAAAAATGAGATTTGTCTTGTGGAGATTTTAGGCCAATTAATAAAAAAAAGCACATGTCAGTAGAAGAAAGTTGTGAAGCTATGTAAGATCTGCCTGCAGTGTTTTGTTACAAACATCAGTTTTGTTATAAAAGTAGTAAAGGTATGTAATTCATTGACTTTCCCTGTGTGTTACCCATTATTGTAAAGAATTATCTAGAAATTATTTTTTCTGAGCTTCCATATCAAGTCATTGATATGTAGTTATATATTACCAGTTGAATTCTAGGCTTCTATTACCTGTTATAAAGTCATAATGACAAAAGTTACAGATTTAATTTACCTGGTGTGTTAAAATAGTTTTGATATCAAAGTAATGCAGAAAAGTGTTCCCTGTTTCACAGCAATGTGTTCTTTCTAATACTACAGATTGGTGTGAAATTGATGTGTAATTTCATTTTCTGTAACTGATATTATCTAATCTATTCTAATCTGAATTTTTTGTTTCCCTTAGTAAAACTGCTTCAGTTTTGCTTAGAGATGGAATATTGGGCATCTGCTCTAACAGTGAAGTTTAGTAAAGACCTAGCAAAAGTAAAATTGTTACTAGTATAGTAACAATAAGTGTCAGTAAAATACCCTAGAGACTAAGTGTAGTTACATTCTGTTTTATAAAAAAAAAAAAAAAATTAAAAAAAATTGTTTCTTTTCACCTGGTTACCACATTATAGCTTTCCTTTAATGTTAAATGGGATGTTTTTACTAATCACTTTGTTGATAAAGGACTGTGCAACCTTGGCTTATAAGGAGGTTCTGTGAATCTGTTTGATACCTTTGAACATGAGGGTGAGAATCATCTTTTGCCACAATGATGTGGAGTCAGACCTGTGGTAGCGCAGTTCCTGCAGTGGCATTAGGCACTTCCCCAGCCATTAGATTTGTTACAGTGAGTTCTGGTCACCTAATGCAACAATTTATCACATGCAGGTTATTCTTGTTCTCTTTAGCCAATAGAGGGGAAAAAGGAGAAATACTTATTTGCATAATTGCAAGCAAATAAGATCTGACATTGGACCAAACGACTTTCATAAGCAGAAGAAGTAAAAAGCTCTTTAATCTTGTATAAAAAATGGATTCTCATGATGTCATCATGCTTAGTTTTTTACCTGTAATGTTGCACACTCAAACATTAAACATTGTGCTAACTTCATGCTGTGCATAGTTTCGTAGACAGAAAACTTTATTTACAGTTTGCATGTTAACATAAAACTCAAGAGCAAAGATATTTGGGTGAAGTGAGTATTACATTGTTAACTCTTCCTAGTTTACTTTGCAAATGTAGAAAAAACAATAACAATGTTTGTTTTGAAATTTGAGAAAACTAGAATAGGTGTCTTAGAGAAGATACATTTTAATAATATCAGTAAAGTATGCCCCTGATGTGTATGGTAAATATTAACATATTTCATGTTGGACAAATAGCTAAAGGAAAACATTTTGCAGTTACATTGCTTGACTGTGGTGGGGTCAAATTAAACAGGTTGTTACTACATTGAAAAAGAATTTATATGAAAATAAGTCAAAGAATTTATTTGTGTTTCCTTGTAGGTGGCATTAAGTGTCCTGTTTGCAGCTTTGTGTATGGTACAAAATGGGAGTTCAACAGACATCTTAAAAACAAGCATGGAATGAAGTTAGTGGAGAATGATGGGGAGACCAAATGGGAGGTAAAGCAAAATAACAATTGCTTTGACCCTAGGATTTTTTTAAATTCTGGGAAGAAAAGTAAGGATAAAAACAAGAAGTGTAAAAATATGTGGTTCTGACTTCATATAAGATCAGAAGGTCATGGGATCTTATCTTTGTTTGAATGGATGGTTTGCTGTGTCTGTTAAATTTTAATATATGGTAGGGTTAGCAAAATGCTTATTTTTGCATTTTAGGCTTCTAGTCCTCTATTTACAGCATAAAGAGTGAAAGCTTTAGCAAAGAAATGTGACATTGAAAAACTTAGTGCATTTTGTTATATGCTGAATATTCACTGGTGTTAACTGTAAGATGAGCAAAGTTGCAGAAAAAAAAGCTTCTGTCTTGGTCCAGAGAAGGATAGAATATAGAGAACTGATTTTTTTAATTGATCAGCTGAAAAAATTACAATGTTATGCATATGCAGAGTAAGTCTCCTATGATATGTCCTGTGTTTTCAGCTTCAATTCTGGAGATGCAGAATCAATGGGAAAACTATAGATTCAGACACTTTTATTAAAAAATTATGGTTGGGCAGCAGTGTCTTCCACTGCCCAAGCAGGCTGATTTTGAAGTCCAGTGGGAGGAAAAAGCCAGGAGTGAACTTCAGCTGATTGACCCCCACAGTTTTAGGCCTCTTCTGCTAAATTTCGTTCTGGCCCCCATGACAAATCTAATGCCTGGTCTGGAAGAGCTGACCTGCAGGTCTTAAGTATCCACACACAGAAGGATAAGTCCTTGAAAAACACTGGGCTAGGTTCTATTTGGACAGCTATTCAAAGAAGACAGGAAAAGTATTTTAAAATGTAGCCCTTCAAAGTCTCATATCCATATTCCAAATGTTTCTCTGTACACTTTACCTGTAGCTGCCCAAAGCTCAGAAAATAAGGGAACATCTGGGATGCAAGAATGTCTCTATTGCTGAGCCATCAGTAAAGGAAGAGTCCCATCAAAGCAGAAATCAATATTGACAGCTTGTCTTGAAAAAAAAGCAAAAACAAACAACAGTTTACAGAAAGGATAACTTTTCTGAAACAAAATGCCATTTTTTTTCAAGCTTCTGAGGTGTTTTATTATTATAAATGTATTTTCTCAAAAGGTCTTTGCTAAACTGCAGTACAGTACAAGTCCATTGTTAGTTCTAAGATAACTAAGATAAGCAACAAAAATTAGGTCAGGATAACTTAGCACCCTTAAAACAACTTTTGAAGTAGAATCTAGAAGAACACGGTGGGATGATTATCCTGTCTCCCATGTAATACACTTCTTGAATTCTGTTTCGCCCACTATAGCTCTTGTTACAATATTTGTTGTCCAAACTCATTCCTTATTGTTGTTAAATCACTGAAATGAGATTATTCATGCCTTGGCTGGGTTTTGTTTCCAAGTTAACTGCCGAAGTTTCTGAAGAGGCATCCACTCAGTATCTCCATATCACAGAGGCTGGAGAAGATGTTCAAGGCACTCAAGCTGCTGTGGCTGCATTACAGAACCTCAGATACACTTCTGAGAGCAGTAAGTTACCTTTTTCTAGGCTGGAACACAAGTACACCTTCTTTTCCAAAATATCTAATTCTTTTGAGTGTACTGAGCAATATATGACCTCCTGTGATCTCCTATTAAAAATTACAAAATAAATCATCCAGAACTTATTTCTGGGGGCTATATTTTCTTTAAGTATAAATGAGAAATTATAATTTGTTATGAATTTCTATATCCTGAAGTCATTAATACTTATCACTTCCTGTTTTGCACTTTATTATTAGCTGCGTGGAATTTCCTGCCTGTATTATTAAATATACTGTGAAATTAGCTTTCTTGGCAGAGTAGATGGTGTGGATCTAATGACAATTCTCTAGCTATTATTTTTCTCCCTCTCTAGCTTTAGTCAGCAAGGCTGCAGGAGTGACATGGTGGAACAGCTCATTTACCACGTTCCTAAGACAGCACTAACAATCTCAATTTTTATAGTACACAAAACTAAGTGAGCTATTTGGTATCAGGTTGAGGAGGAAAAGAGTAGCATTAGATAATGTCTGCTAAGTGGGAAATAACAAAAACCAGGAAAAAAAGAAAAAAAAAGCCCAGATTTCTGAGAGAGTTAAAACACCAGAGACTAGAGCAGATGTTCCTATGTTGGTTTTATTTTTTTAATACATATAAATAAATGCCCTGGTTATCAGAAGACAGCATTTTACAATTGTTCACCATTGTGGTCCTTATAGTTCACAATACTGATATGTGTCAAAGACTTACGGATTTTTCCAAGCATGTTGCAATTAAATTACATTGCTACCAGTATCTGTATATTATTTTAATGAGTGGAAATTCTGAATAAGAGAAAATTTGAGAACTTTTCTTAAACTTCTGTATATCTAAATTAAAATAAATATTGTCATGGATTGTACTATATATAGCAGTCTTTAAGCATGAGATTACAGTTTTTTGAGTAATCTTTTTAGAGCATCCAACTTCAGATACTCTTTCAGCATATTCCCTCTTAGTATGAAAACAGTAGTGTCTTGTCTAATGGCAGTTTAATAGAGAAAAAAAACCCAAAGCAAGCACGCCTTTTTCTGTACTCAGATACACTTGTTTCTTACATAAATAACAAAATATAGCTACTTTCTATTTGAAATTAAATTATCTCACCTAGACTGCTATCACAGTATCAGTTTGAAAGAGTTTAAGGTAGGAAATTAGATTTATTCTACTTGCTATCTGTTTTCTATCTCTGACAGTGATTAAAGCAAATATAAGCAGCTTTACATGACAGTTTCTTTCCCTGTCTGACATCTCCCTCAGCTGACAATGGACACGTAGGAATGGTAGGCCATTGGTGGGAATTTGTATTCATACATAACAAAAACCATTTTTCTGCATTAAGGTCTTTCACACCCTGTGAGAAGTGAGAGTTCCAACTATAAATTTTTGTGTGGGTTTTTCTGTAAACATCCCTTTCCATTGGCATGGCTACACACATCAGAGAATTTTTTTAAAAAGGATAGACCTATTCTGATCCAGTATTTATAAAATGATCAGTATGTGTTTCCCAAGCAAGTAACTTTCCTCTCCAGCAGGTTAGTGATAAAACTACTTCATTTAGGTTGAGGGGTATTTCAGAGGGCCAGACAGATGGTAAACACAGGTTTCTAAAATACCAAATGGCTGTTATAGGTATACAGGTTATAGGTATATAGGTTATAGGTATATAGGTTATAGGTAGACATGTAGGTTCTGTGTAAGATGAAGTCTGGTAAATACACATTTGGATTTGTAAAGTCTTGGAACTTCCTAATTTGCAGCTCCTGCTATGACTTGTGGCTGTTGTTTCTTTATTCAATGAATTCAATTTTAGATCTGTTTCAAACAGGCATAGAAGTTATCAGTGTGGTTTCACTTGCTGATTCATACATTCCCTGGGCAAATTTGTTTTGTGAATACTTCCTTGCCATAGATCTGTTATTAAAGTGTCACATTATTGAGCTTTTTGAACTGTACCAACAGCGCTGCGAGTCAGGGCTGTTTGGATTATCCTCAGAACTGTTCTGCTGTGATGATCTTACGGCTGCTGTCTTTCTGATAAGGTGAAAGACTGGATCCAACAGCTGTAAACATCCTGCAGCAGATCATTGAGCTGGGTTCAGAATCCCACGATGCCACTGCAGTGGCTTCTGTCGTTACCATGGCACCTGGCACAGTGACAGTGGTGAAGCAGGTAAGAGCTCTTTTCTTCTCTAAACCAGCCACTTTTAATTTTCATGGGTTTATTGTGAAATGGCTGTTGCTTTGCAAGGGACAAATTTTGATTGATCATTCAAGACACATAGAGAATTTTTCCTAAGTTTTCACTGGGTGTTGTGTGTATGTGTTTACATGCCCACACATGTACATGTTTATACATATATACATGTATGTCTTTATACATCTGAAAATGCATGTAGTTTTGTATGTATATAAAATATGAATGAATAAATACACATGTATGTGTGTGAAAATACAGCTTTTTTTCTAGCAGTGTTTTCAGGCTGTATAAAATAACATACTTGCATTTTGTGCAGACACGTAGTGCCATTGTAATTTAAAAAATTCAGGTGGTCCTTGGTGCAGCAGGCAAAAGGAAATAATTTTCAATTTGAGGTGCTTATTGGGTTCAAACATCAAGACTTTTGCTCAGTATTTCCTCCTCACAGGTGTCTGCTAACTTTGGTGCTGCCATTTTTCATTCTGTCCTCAGTGTTCTTTAAACTCTGCTTGTTCCTTCTCTTTCAGCACAGCTCTTTGCTTATCCCTTTCCCCACTGATTCACTGGGGTCTCTGCACTCAGTGGTTGACAGGTGAGGGAAGGAAAGTACATGAGAAGTTTTAACTTCCCAAAGAGTTTAAGTAACTCCTTTTATTTAAATGAACTAGAACTGATTACTCTGAGTGCTAAAACTAACTTTGGAGTTCAGCACTTTTTGTAGTGATTTGAACATTGACTTCATGAGAGCTCTGTAGAAGTGTGAAGTTCATGGTCTGTGAAGTACTTGGATAATTCCGAAGCTTGCTGCCCAAATGTCACAAAGACAAGACAGAATTTGAAGTCAAACCATTTTCAGATGTTCCTTTGCAATACTTAACAGGTATTTTGACTAGAATCTATGCAAGAGTTTAGGGCTTTTTCTTGTAGACTAACGTACCCAAATCTGAAAACTAAATTCAGTCATTAAAGAGAAGAGATGGTGTGGTCCAATTATGTGCAAGTTTGAAAACAACTTTTGTAGTATAGCCACAACCAATGTGCATGCTGTGCTATAAAGATGACTTGTTTAGGGGTTGAATGCAGTATTAGCAATTGGTGTTTGTCAATATTGCTGAAATTAGCTCTTCCCTAAAGAAATTCGTCTTTTGAGGCTTTTGTACTAAAGGTATAGGAGAAAGTGTCTGCTGAAATGGAGCTGCCTAGAGAATGTTTTGAAATCTGAGTTTTAAACTTTAAATATACCAGTGTTAACTCTGATCAATATCTGAGTCATCATAATGTTTATTAACTTCTTTCTTGGGCCTTCTGAATTTACTGGTAACTTTTTCTAAATAAATATTTATATTCCAAATTAATTTTCTTCTTCACTTTTCAATACATATTTCTAGCCTTTTGAGTTTGCAGACTGCTAGGCATTAATCACTTCTCTTTTTGTATACATCTGTGACTCTCACTGGTCTGATATCAAACTCTTACAAGCACCACTCCTATATCAAATGAAATATTCAATTCTCAGAGCACAGAATCTCTTTGCTGCTTTTCTTTTGATTACTCCTTTCCCCCTCCCTTTAGAATCTTTTATATTTTTAAAATTTCTTTTCATTTTTCTCCTTTTATTTTCTTTTTGTTTTTCTATAGAAATTGTTTTTTTATCATAGTCTGGTCTGTTACACAGCTGTAGTTACTTTCCAGCTCTTGTCTTCCCACCAGAAAATTGATCAAGAGTTGCTGACACACACAATTTTAATTTGAAGGAAAGAAGTCTTTAAATATTATTAACTTGACTTTAATCCTCACCTATTAGAGACTGTTGGGTTTTTCCTTCAATACTGAGTTACTTTCTGTGGGATATCCCTCATTTGTACCTATGACTTGGTTGGGTTTTAATTATCATAGGTTCCTAATTGTTAACCTTGGAGTGACCTTTAGATATGTTCATATTTCACTTTCCTGCTGGAAAATGTATTCCACACTTTCTTCTGTGACCTTCAGCTTCTCTTGTGGATTGTGAGACAAAGAATTTATTCAGAGCATCAGCAGTATATCAACATCATCTGTCACTGAATTTCCACTCCTGTTCTTTAATGGCCTCACCGAGTCCTTGCTTAGCAGCTGGGGTCCATTTTCGTTTTTCCTTAACAACATTTATTGTAGTTGTCCTGATTTTTATGCTGTTTGTTTTGTCCTTTTGCTCTAAGGACATACATTATCCATTTCTTATATCAGTTCTTACTTTGATATTTCATTTTCAGCTAGCCCTTGCAAGTTTCCTTCATATTTCTATGTTTGCACCAAGAAATTTATTCTAATTCTAAATTATTAGAATGTTTTAAAAGGATATTTTTGCTGTAAATGTTACACTGTAGTGTTCTTATTTCTGTCTCCTCTTTCCTCCCTGCACATTTCTTTCTCCCACATCTGTCCTCATCCTTACTTTTCACTTATAGAAGTCTCATTTACACTTCATCCTTAAAATCTTGTATAAATCCAGCTGTAGCTAGTGGTAGTGCTGCTATGCTCAGGCTTCAGCACTTCCCTAACCTGTGTGCTCACATACCTTCAGTGTGCTGTGCTTGTAGAGCTTCAGGTTAATGCAAGAATTTTACCTCCAGAAACAAACTCTGTATTTATCCCTAAGTCCATTTCAGCATCTTGGAAGATACCTGGTGTATTAATTTGGTCTAACTGGTGTAATTTTAAAGTTGTTTTCTACTAGGTCACAGGATATAAAGGATACCATGTTTGAGGGCTTCTTCTACTGAATTATTGTTCTTCTTGTAGTCTTACTGCAAGTATGCTAAATTATAAGTACCCAATATAATGGAGGTGAAATCAAGACCAGATTGTCTCTTCACAGCTCCTGAATTGCAGGTTGAGAACAAAGTTTAAGTTCTGACTTGGGAAGCTTCATATTTCTGTTTTATATGAATGATTGTATTAAAGAAAAGGCTTTGACGAAATAGCAGTAACCAATTCCAGCCAGAAATGGGATTCAGCTTACGATTTTAAACCCCAAAAATGCAAAGTTAGCCCTGCTTAGCTTGAATTGTGCTTGGTAAATATGAATCATTGTTGGCTCTGTTTATGCCACGTGTATGAGACCTTTCCAAGGTTGTGTCTGGAGCCTGAAATGATTTTATCTTAATCTTGCCTGTGAGTCAGTATACTAATCTGTTATCATAGTTAATTTTTTTCTAATTTGTGATAAGTCCAGTTGTGTGAGCTCTGAAAATACACAACTGCTAAGGACTGTAATATATATTTCTCACCAAATGCCTGAGGAAAAAAAGTTAGTAATGTGAAATTTTACCAATATGATCTGAGACTGGCAAAATTTTATCTCCTTTCAAGCTTGGATCACAGCATGGCAGGAGAAGTCCATCCTTGTTCAGTTACAAGGGATCCACTCTGGATCTCCTTGTAAAAGAGCTAATGAAGATACTTCTTCATGGCATTACATTTGAATTATTCTGCTCTGCTTAAAGATGAAAAAAGTAGCAAGGTGAGGAAAAGGAAAGAGGAAAGAGTGCTAAGTTGGAAGAACAACTAGGAAGGAGGCTAATAAATGCTTAGAAAAGCCAGGAAATACTGTTCATAGTGGATGGTAAATATAGGCAAGAGACTGGGGAAAAAGGAGTTTTGTTGGAACAGCACATGGGAAGGGACTGGAAGGGTAAAACTTCCCTTTCTGCCCATTCAACTCTCTGTGTCCTGTTACAGATGTGCTTGTGCCTTAGGGTGGAGATGAGTTTGGTTTTTTGTTTATTTTGCTGGAAGAGGCTGTTCAATCTCTTATTTATAGGGGTGGACTATTTTCCTGGCTCACATGCCAAACATAAGCAGTCAGGCCAGTATCACACACACCCTTGATTTCCAGTCTCTGCAGGCCTGTGTTCAAAGACTTGTTTTTCACATAAAATCTGTGCATTAACTAGAACAGAGATAGTTACACAACAAACTGCCTTGATGTCTGGTTATTTCTTTCAGTTAAGGTACATCAAACAAAGATATTAATTGTTCCATTAAAAGTTTCTTCCAAGTTAAACATTTGTTTGATTTAAATACTGAGTTTCTTGTGAGGAAACATTACCCTCAGAAATGAGCACCCCTGATATGTCATTTTTTGCAGACGAGATTCTTTCAGTGTGTAGTGCTGTAAATAACTCTCCACGGAAACAATATTCAAAGTGCATATTCTTGGTTTCACAATATATGAAGAACATCCTTGAAAGCTTAGTTCCTGAATCCCTCACTGCATTGACCAGAACTTCAGAAGTGTTCCTCTTCTTGGTCTGTGTCCATCAGCTCTAGCTTCTCTTCGAGTTGTTGCTCTTCCGTTTCCAGTGTTTGTTAGCAGGAATATTTCATGGCAGCAAGATACTATCTGATTTAATTAATTTATTTTTTCTTATATCAGATCTCTTTGACATAAAAAGTAGAGAGCATGTAGGTTTGTCTATTCAAATACGAGTTTTTATTTTTGCATGAAATTACTACTACTGAGCTGTATAATTTTGGATTGCAAACCAAAGGTTTACATTGGTATGCACTATAATAACCAGTTAAATTTGGTTGCATGTTTTCTGTTTTCAGTGGTTTTTTTTTTCATTTAAGTAGTGATGAAAAAATTTGCTAGTAACTTGCTATTTTTAGGCCTGTGATACTGCACTGGGTTTGTGTACTCTAGAACCATCACTTTTAGTTCACCCTGAGGATGGCTGAGAAGTTTGTATTAATCAATAGTCATTAATCACTAACATGATTACATCAGCCTTTCTGCAGTTATTCATCAGAAGTCCCCTTTATTTCACAACTCTGTGGGATGTCTTTCCTATTTTTCAATCCAGAGAGCTGGTTTCCTCCTCAGGAACATTCTTGGGCCTTGCCTATTTAGGTGAATACCTAAATGGTGCCAATTAGTTCTGAATAATGACTCCTATATGGTTTCTCATTTCAACCTTTTATCTACAATGGTTGCCCAAGCCATCATTATTTTATGGTACAGTTAACTCTGATAATCTTTTTTCTGACATTCACAGTTTATGTTTTATCCCTTTTGTATTCTTTCAGAAAAAAACTCAAAGATTACTTTCTCTCCTCTTCTTGCCATTGCCCTCTCTTATCCTGTTTATTTGATGTTCCTTTTTTTGCCACATCAAAATACTGTTTTCCTTTCCTGGGTTTTTTACTTCTTTCCAACTTAGGGTCCCATTGCTCATTAGCTCTAAAGATTTTGTCTCCTACCTTTGCCCAGTCCATGAAGATTTAGTGGCTTATTACTTTTTCCAAACAAGTTTCTAATGCCTTCTTCCATATTGTGCTTAGTTGTGTGGATTTTTAATGAGGAGCAATTTGTACCTCATTGTCTTCTCTCAATTACTTGTCAAAAATATGATGGCAGCAATTATCTGTGAATAGGCTGTTATATGTTGACACTAATGCCTGTCATGCTGAACTACCACTGTCTCACTTATGTTTTACTCTCTCACCTCCCTTTTTCTATGTCTGCTTACTTTTTCTTGTGTTATGCTGAAATTATACTGAAATTATAAGGCCTTTGGGGCTGAACTACTCTTCTCATGTAGCACAGCTGATATAGTCCAGGTCCTGATCCAAAGCACTACATCAATATTAACAATGAAGAGCAGTAGTTGGCTGCTGAATTCTCTTTCTTTTCCTTCCACTCAGAAAGATAAGACAGGACTGACGTTTTTACTGATTCTGTAGACTGAAGTGAAAGGTTAAATCTATTCCTGAAAAGGACAGTAACCTATTTTTAACCTCTACATAATGGGTTCTGGAGAATAAGTCTATCAGCTATTACAGTAACTAAACAGATCTTTATCAGAAGGTAAACAAAATATTGGATTTCCATGCGTTTCACCCTTTATTTTAGTTCATTTCATCCTTTTATTCTGTGATCTCTTCAGGCTCCAGTAAAAACCTACCATGGTAAGTCACTTTCTTCAAAGTGACAGCAGTAGGAAGGCAGAGCAAAGATTATACATCAGCTCAAAGCAGATCACAGAAAATAATTTTATAGCATAGCACATCTTCAAAAGAAAATACCTATTATTAGCACGGCTGTCACATCAGAGGCTACTGAACATTGTACTTCAGCAGCACACCTTGTATTTCAGTCTGCCTTGGATTGGTCCTGGCGTGATAATGGGTGCTGGTGGTAATCTAGAAAATTTGCCAGTATATGAAGTTACATATGTGCTGATTGTCAGTTTTGTAGTTGCTTTAGAACACAGCAATCTGATGCTTCCTGTGACAGTAACAGAGATGGAAAGTTTTAAATGGGACAGATGGGGCTGAGGTCCTATTTCCTCAGCCTTTGAGGAGTTCTCTTCATCTCTGCAATGTACAGATAAAATCTCAGTCAAGATCACTGTCCTGTTAGAGCTCAGTGTTGCCATTCTGCCTCAAAAGGAGGTGGGGTGATCCAGCATTTTGCCAGATGAGTGCCATGTCCAGCCACAGTCCCTCTGTCGAGATATATTCAACCAGCCAATTGCTGAAACTATTTAAAAATCTGCATCAACAGCATGAAGATTTGTCTCCTTGCTGTTTTTATTTTATGCAAAGCAACTCTTTCATAATCAACCCTCTTACTATTCCAAAACCATTGTGTACCAGATTGTCTTTGTTTTGTAGCTCATTATAGAGATTCAGATGATCAAATTAGGGTGTTTTCTGTGTGTCTTTTTCACACAATATAACTGTATGCAAACGAGAACAGAGAAAGAGTTGAAATTATTCAAATGATACTGAACAAAACTTGTAGGCACCAATGTAAGCTGACACATCACATATCCAGGTGTTCTCTGTGATCTAAAATGCTTTCATTTTAATCCTTTCTGCAGATATTTTGTATATTTTCTTACTGATGTTTTATGATATAAATAGGAGCATCTGCAGCCTAGTTTAAGGTTTTTAAAATCTGAAAGATCTCTGTGATTAACTTTTCTGCTTCATGGTAAACTGAAAAGCAGCATTCAATCTGAAATCAAGGGAAAGATTCTGCTGGGGATTTGGGGACAGGCCCAATAAAACTGTTTCAAGCACAATGGACCTGCAACTCCTGCTGACTTCAAATAAAATTGAAGATATTACAGTATTTCAAGAAATGAGCTCTAGAGTAAGGAAAAGACTTTATCGTCTTACTGCAAATATTTTTATTTTTATTTTTTTTACTTCTTTTCAGGAAAGAGAAGAAGTATATTTTTCTTAACAGCTTGAATTCATTAATTTTAAATTTAAAAATACTTTCTTGTTTTGAAAGGACGAGATTCCTCTAAGAGAGACCCATTTGTAATGAGTACTTCAATGTCTTGGATGGTTCTCAGATATGTAAATTAAGAACATTTGGAATTTAGAGATGTTGAGCCTATGAAAACATGGTGGTGAAAGTCCCATTGGCTTTTGCAAGAGACAGATTTAGTTAATAACGAATATTTATGCAGGTACTGACTTAATGTGCCAGCTGTGTGTGGCTTCAGCTACTTGCTGTCATTCTTTAATGAAGGATAAGCAGACAGATGCTTTTCAGCTGACTCTCAAACAGAAAAGAGGTCTTGGATGCTGCTCTTCAAAAGATTTCAGAAGCCAATAAAGAGAATTGAGTGTGGTGACTTCGTTCATTCAGATGGCAGCTGTCCCACTGTTTCATCAATTTGAGGGATGTAAATTAACATTTTGAGATTATTCCCTGTGGAGCAATCTAATAGGAACCAAGAAGAAGCATGTAAACACTGAACTGATTTGAAATGTAAATATCCCAAATAATGTGGTGATTTGTCAAAATAAAAGGATTACAGATAGCTGTCAAAAAAAAGATACTGGAAGCTAGAAACACCAGAAATAAAGGAATTAGTTTTCTTTACCCTGCATGACAAGGGTAATAAACCCACATCGATAAAGTCAGGTATGGAGTTTAAATTAACTTCCTTTATTGGCCATTTTCATTTCAAAAGGATATAAAACTGAATAAGTATTAGATTGCTGCTATTGAATTGAATGAGATTCTGCTTTCATTTCATTTTTGTGTCAACTATGTTTTATTTCTTTTCCCCTCTTCATTATTTATGTACATGCACAAAGCTATATTTAAAATTATTTATGGGTTTTGTTTTAGAGTGACAACAGTGAGATCCATCTCATACTGTGTTGTGCATTCTTGCAGCTCTTAGCAAATGTAGTGTAATTTTTCTGGCCTGAGGTATGTTGTCAGAGGGTTATGTGTAGTGCACTAAAACAAGAGGGATTAGTCTATATTGCATAATTATAGGGCCACGTTTTAGACAACCCTATTTCTGTATTTCTGTGAGCATCTCTAGCATCAAGGGCTGTAATTGTGAGCTGATTCATAACAAGCTGTGAGATTCTAATTATCTAACATTTTTAACTGCAGCTTCCAGTCTGAATTCAATGGTGATTAGACTTTTCATGGCCTGTTGCAATATTCATTAGTAGATCTTTTGTATGTCCTTAACTTCCACAGAGCTGACAGTGGAGCGAGTACCCTCAGGAAAGAGAGGGCAGTTACGAAAAGGGAGTTTGGTGTATGAATTCACTAAAGTTCTGTTGCTTTCAGTAGGATTTAGGGTTTCTTTAATAATTAAAAAATTTAAGAAGGGTGCATTAGGAGCAACAAGAGACACAAGTTTACAAGTTTTGCTGTGGGGTTTTTTCATGATTTAGCTCCTTGCTTTTCAAAGAGAGGCTCAAGCTTCCATTAGTGAGGGGTATGTTGGTGGAAGAGGCTTATAAAAAGAGAGACAGTGATTTTTTACAGATAGGGAAAGGACAAGGGGGATTGTATATAAACTCAGAGAAGAAAGACTTAGATTAGATGTTAGGAAGAAAACCTTTGCTCAGAGGGTAGTGAGGCATGGGAACAGATTGCCCAGAGAAGTTGTGGATGTTCCATCCCTGGGAGTGTTCAGGGCCAGGCTGGATAGCCTAGTGGGAGGTGTCCCTGCCCATGGCAGAGGGCTTGGATCATCTCCAAGTTCCCTGTCAATCCAAACCATTCTACGAGTCTGTGACTCCTTGCTTCTATGATACCTTCATTTTGAGACAACACAAGTTGTTCTTTCTGAGACTGGTTACAAATTTTACTGTGTCAAGAAAAAGATCCAGCATCATTTACTTCTGTAGGGTGTTGAGCTTGAACTTCAGCAGGAGCTGTTTAAACTATATTTCAAATAAAACATTCAGATACATTTGATAAAAGGATCAAAATATGAAAAGGACTTTATTCCATTCCTGTATTTTTTATCCCTATAAACTGAATGCTGTGCAGCAAAGCCAGAGTGGGCATTGATGGGTACGACTGTGCCATTGCATTGAGGTCAGTGACAGTGGCCAAATTCCCTTTAGATGTTAAATCTTTCACCAGATAAAATCCATATATATTTCATTAGTATATTACAGCCATACTGACTTGGGACCCTCTGAATAATTTAACACCTGGACATACTTGTTATTGTTCAAGAAAAAGCTTTCTATAGCCTTATTAATTGACTGAAATTTTAGAGTGCTGTGAAGTCCTAAGGGGCTTGTGAATCTCTGAAATATTTTTTAATTTTAAACACGGAATAGAAAAGTCGGAAGCAAAGTCACTGTATAACAAAGAGAATAGTTGCTTAGGGAAAAAAAAATTAAATGAAAAAAGAGCATCAGGAGAACAAACATATAGGGCTTATTTTTCTCCTTGCTGGTCTCTAAGGTACCAAACAGATCCTTGGAATCTTCACTGTGGTTCTTCCCTTCTGTTCCCACTCCCTCTTAAACAGCCTTAATGATTTTAATTATATTTACTTGAATTTGATTGTGCTACTGAGCAAGCTTCTAACTAAAAAAAAATAGCCCTTTCTAACTTAGATGCCACACTTTGTACAATCTGCTATCTCTGACCTCTTCTTTTTAAGATCAGTTAAGAGTTCAGTGCTGCAAGAGCACACTGTGCTCCAGGAAACGGAACCACAGATTCCTAGAATGGTTTGGATTGGAAAGGACCTCAAAGATACCTCATTCCAACCTTACTGCCATGGGTAGGGATGCCTTCCCCTGACAAATGCTTTTGCATATGTCTTGCATACTGAAAAATTGCTGTTCCATTCTCTCCTTGAAAGTAGATTATTTTATCACTAACATTTGAGAGAATACGTTTCTTCCACATGACTTAGAGTTTTCTGATTTATTTATACCTGTCTGGAGTACTTTGCATAGGAATTTTATATGGGTCTGGTAGAGGATCAGGATTTGGTTTTGCATTCTAGTATGTACTGTATTTCAGTAATTGACAGGCACCTATATGAGTTTAGAATTCAACACCAGATTGTGTTGCTTTTTAAAATTTTGACAAGAAGCTAAATGTTCAGTAAAAAAA
This sequence comes from Pseudopodoces humilis, assembly GCF_049639895.1. Lineage (NCBI taxonomy): Eukaryota > Metazoa > Chordata > Aves > Passeriformes > Paridae > Pseudopodoces > Pseudopodoces humilis. The sequence goes on from NC_142200.1 coordinate 6,989,364, forward strand.
TCTTTTATTTTCACTTGTTTCTATCACTATCCTTTCAATAATGTAAACATTGCTGCCTCACAAACAGGAGGATTTAGGAACCTATTTCAGTGATATTTATGTTTCACATCTTGCTAATAAAATTCCTTAAGGTTTACAGTGAAATTTTCACTTCTGTGAGCAGCCATTGACTAGGGACAAAAAGAAAGGTGGGTACGGTAGATGTGTTCTCACATAGTTTTGGATGGGTTCTCAACTCAGGGCTACTAGAGGTATTGACTGAGTTCAGATTTATTTAAATAAAAGCAGTTTTGAATGAGTGACTGCTGAGAGATTAAAGCTGTCTCTGAAGACCAGTGTTCCTGAAACTTTGCAGCTCTCTGCACTGAACTGAGATGCTGTGTTGGTGCTTTCAGTATTCTGCCTAGCAACACACTCATTAATCAAAAGTGCTCGCATTTTCTGCAAAACTGACATTTTGTCTCAAAACGGTGTGATTGCTAATTTGTGTGCTGTATTTCCATTAATCATCACAATACCAGGTACTTCTTGGGGAGGTGAAATTTCTGTAAGCTGTGCAATGTCTCCTCAGGTGAAAGAAGAGGAGCAGTCAGCCAACCACACGCTCATGATCCAGGAGACATTGCAGCAAGCCTCGGTGGAGCTGTCGGAGCAGCATCACCTGGTGGTGTCCTCAGATGAGGTGGAGGGCATTGAGACAGTCACTGTCTACACCCAGGGTGGGGAGGCTTCAGAATTCATTGTTTATGTTCAGGAGGCTGTGCAGCCTGTGGAGGAGCAAACTGTGGAAGAATCAGTGCAGGAGCTCTAGAGAAAAACGCTCAAAGGAGGTGATTTCTTGATTTGCCAAAGCCAGAGGTTTGGGGTTTTTTTGTCCCAGCCAAAAGCAAGCAAGCTGATGGATTTTCAGTTGATTTATGAAGTGATCTGACTGGTTGGATTGTATCAGTGACTTAGACATATTATGTGCAAAACCTTCTCAGACTTTTTGTTTCTAAAATATGCTTTTAAGGAAAAAGTATTCTTCCCCATCTTTGAAGATCTCTCACTTGATTCCTGTAAATTCACTTGAGTATTGTCTGTTCAAAACTGTGGTATCCCATGATAAAAACCATCTATAAAGATAGCTAGAGTGTCTGGAAAAGCCCATACATCCCATTTTATACATGCTTTCTTATATTCCTGACTTTGCTGGAAGCAAAGTTGTTTTTTCTATAATTAAAATGGCCTCGTAGCTCTGAGTACATGCTAGAAAGTGTCTGCCAAGTTGTAACCCAAACAAATGCTTGATTTAATTAGAAACACACCACAGATGAACTGTAGTTTCTACCTGTGAGATGATCCTCTGAGTCTGGGAGGTATTTAAAGCCATATGTGATAATTCTGGGTATCAGTAGGATGACTGTTATTTAGCTATTTGAATAATGGTAGCTGTTTCCATCCCTCTGAATAAATACCTGTCTTGTATCATAAGGTGAAACCAAAACTGTCAAATCAAGGAAATATTCTTTTGTTTTTAAGAAAAAAAATATATTCAGAAGTTTTTTAAATGCTAAAAGAGATGTATGTTCATATGTTTTAAATAGACATGCTTGTAAATATGACTGTGTGAAAAAATTTGTACAAAAAGCTTAAGTAAAATATTGATGAGAATCAAGATATTCTTAATTATGCATGTATATAGTTCCAGATTTTTCTTCATGAATCTTGAATTGTTTCTGGTTTAATATTTTCAAATTTGACCTATAAAAATTATTAATAAATAAAGAAATGTAATGTTTCCTTTTATTGTTTTAATTTCTTTAGTGTTGGTTTCCCTTTCATAGCTAATTAAAAAATGTTGGTGTGCATTGACTCTGACAAATTATTTCTCCAGTTAGTAGTCTCTTATCAAGAAAGTACCACTGTGAAATACAGGCAGACCTTCCTATGTGATAAAACTTATTTATGGTTGTCCTGGATAAAAAAGTGGAAAAAATCTTTTGACTAAGTGGATGTAATGTAGTGGGTTGGTTGTCAGCATCTTCTGAGTCTGCTGAGTTCTCCTGATGCTGGACAAAGTCAGAGTGCAAACCTGTGGTGGCAGTTTCTCCCTTAGCTGTGGCAATGGGAAGTTTAAATTTGTTAATGGACAAGAACTGAGAATTGCTTGGCTTCAGTGGCAGCTTTGTTTGCTCTGGTTTCATCTTGACCTGCGCCAGGAGCCCCAGGGATGTTAAGTTTGTAGGGTGGAGACCTTGTTGCCATTTTGTGTCACTGACTTGGCTACAAGTGTCGGGGTTGATTCTGTGTGTGTTCAGTAAACTTGACTAGAGTGAGTCATGAAATGCTTAGTAATATTTGTAATGTGATAGAAACTGATGCATCAAATGTATCACTATGATTAATCTGCATAAGAAACTGGTTTTGTTATTACTGGTTGAAATTCAATGTTGATTTACAAGAATAATGCTTTCTGTTATGTAGAAGAGAAGAAAGCAGTCTCAAAAACTTAGAGTTTATTGAAACAGCCCAATTGCTGTCAAAACCATTTGGAAGAGCCTCATAATGGTGTGGTAACAGTGGTGAACTTAGTGTGAAGCCTCTCTGAAAAGGGGACAGAAAAATATTTTTCTATGCATCACTCAAGAATTCTGAAGTACATTGTTTCTGAAAATTTTCTTTCTGAAAGACTGAGTAATTCTGTCTGGAAGTGGTGTGGCTGCATTTGGACAAAGAGTGTTGGGGTTTTGTTTGTTTTAAATCCAGTATATCACAGCCATACAGTCCATGTAATTTATGGCTTGATGAGTTATAATTGATGAGTTATACCACATTTTCCTATACTAAATCATAAACACTTATGTAAATTTCCTGCTTCCTTTTTTTATTATTATTTTTAAAATACTTTTCAATTCAGGTCTTTTTTTTCTCCCAGCTCTACCATGGCCTAAACAGCAGAAATTGTTGTTTTTAATGGCATGTTTTCCAACAAGATTAAAGAATGAAATTGATTTTCATTCAATTTAGATTTTCAAAACATTTTAATATCTTTAGTTCTTCTAAAGCTATAAATTTCTTAGTCCACACAGCATCTTAGCACTGCTATATAGAATATAAACTACAACCATTCAATACTAATAAAGGAAAATGATTTCACATTCCAGTAAATTTGCTCACAACATGGATATGTGCTTTACAAATTCAAAAAAAAAAAAACAAGCCAAACCCAAAACACACGAGAGAACCTCTTGCATCTCAAGAATGAGCAGTCCTGTTAGCACTCTTAGCAGAGAAAGGAGGAAAGCAGCAAAAATCATACTGCAAGGTATTCAGTTGTTCAAATGATTTAAGATCAAAGTGGGCAGAAAATCTGGCACATGAGGGAATCTTTTGGAGTTGTGTTCAGCTTCCATGATCAGGACTTGATTTTTGGCTTGAACTCTTCACGCCTGCCAGTGGAGGAGTCTGATCACAGAAGATTCAGTGAAGTGTCAGTGGAAATGTGAAAATTGACCCAGTGAGGAAGTTTTACTTTTCTGGCCCTTGTGAAAATCTAACTCTTGGGATAAAAGAATACTGAATATTTGAGGCAGACCTCTCAGAGAGAACTTCTTTCCCAAGTCCCTCCTAATCTTTTATGGAGGTAGAATAATCAACCCATTTTATGCCCTAAAAGACTGCAAGCCTGTCTTGTCTTGCATACACGTAATTGCATTTATGTAAAAGCAATGAGATTCAATTGAGGATTCTGCTACTAGTATTGTATAAAAAATGAGATTTATTTTTATTTTGTAATTATTTTGATCTGTTTATAAGAATGACTGCTATCATCACTCACAGAGCAGAGCTTTGTGAAACAGATGGTGTGCACAAAGTCATAGTTTATGGATGGTTATATTTGGGTTTATGGCTGGATTTCTTTACACCAGATTACAATTTTTGCTATTTGTAGGTACATTTGAGCTGTATCTGTAAGTTTGAACAGGGAGTGACATGAGCTCATTTGCAGATGGCATAATTAGCAAAAGTGTGGCTTGTTTAGGTAATGCTAATCCTGCAGTGAACTGCAGATGTTCTGTTCCCTTTTGTGATACAATGACAGTGAGGTTACTGAGTGGTGCTGCACGTGGCTTGACAGCTTCTCAATTTGAATTTCCAGCTTTCCCATCATAGCAGACATTATTTCCATCAATAGCAGCACTATTCCATTTGTCTTTTTTTCTTCCTTGAAATGAGGGCAACCTTTAATCTGGAAAGACTTTCATGTTCACTCAGTCACAGAGATGTATTTTGGCTCATCCTGAGGATCAGACTTGCTATTAGGATATAAATATGCAGTATCATATCCATCCCTGCTATAGTTCCAACAGGTAATTGATTAAGACAATCTTTCATGTATTCCTGTTCTCAACTTGCCTGTATTGTGCTTTAAGTGATTAGAAACAGTGCCACATGTTTCAAAGGACAGTGCAAGTTACAGATCTCTCACATGTGCCTAAAAAAATATTCTGTCCAAGTCCATTGTTCCCCACCCCATCAACCTTCAAAATGGGTGAAGCAGAGAAAGGAAACTGTCGTGTTTCTCTCTTGATAAATACAGATGGATAAAAATGCTGTGTTTGTGATTGATACCAGGTCTGGACACTGTCTGGTTGCAATTCCATGCCATGTGCTCTGGGATGACCCTTCTGGAGCAGAGAGGTTGGACCAGGTGACCCAATGTGGTCTTTTCCAACCTGACCCACTCTGGGATTCTGTCAAGTGCCCATGTGTACCCTGATCAGCAATGTTTTAGGATTTAGAGGGAAGGAGCAGAGCTCAGTTTGAAACAAAACCATGGAATAAAATCATCAAGGAAAAGAAAGATTAGGACAAATAACAGAATTGACATCCTGTTGGGAAGATCTGTTAGCTTAGAAGGCAGTACCTAAAGCTCATCTGGAGTTGCTCTGTTTTTGCACTGAGTAAAATACAGCCAGATATTAATAATGAGCCCTGTGGGAAGAACAGGGCAGCTGACCTCAAAGGTTTCTCTGACATCTCAGGTTTGTGGGCATTTAATGACAGCAAAAGAGAGCAAAGTGACAAAAGACCTTTTTTATATTCAGAACCACACCTAACAAGGATGCTTGTCAGAGCTCACTCTGAAGGAATTGATGGGATGGGCATTGATGGGATATTAAATAAGAGTAAAATCATCACTTACATTTCCTTATTCTAATGTCACATATCCTTAATAAAAAGTTCAGTGCAAAGATTGAAGTGAGTAGTGGCTGCCAGTAAAGTAGAAAAACAAAATAAATGTCTCTGACAACACTATAAACGACCTTTTTATTCCCTATAAAAGTATTTTTACAGGCTTATTTGCTAAAGGGGAATAAAGGGAGAAATCACAGTCAATATGTTGCAAAGAGCTCTTCCTGGTTTTTGAAATGTTGCAAATTTTCCTGAAAACTAGAAATAACTATCGGTCTATGTAAATAAAAAGAGATCAAAAATTCTTCACTGTCTTGGAATGAAAACAAACAATGAGAATTTATAGAGCAAGCCTTGCTATGGTTTTTCCTTCAGTTCAAGGAAGGTTATCTTCTAGAAAATAAAGGATCATTTTGTGTTGTGCACCCAAATGAAACACACTGCAAGTGTGTTTTACAGGAATGCATAAAGATATATGAGAATGAGACCACAGGAGCTCCACATTGGTAATATTCTTTATGGGTAAGCAGTGAAATAAGGAATAAAATATCACAGTGGATTACAGAGCCAGTCAATGTTTTTACACTTTGTTCTGGAAATGGTTCCCCTTTTTTGATTAGCGTTTATAGCATTTATTTTGCTACTGCCATTAGGAGTGAAAATACTTTCTGGGAGCTGAATGGGCTTCGGGTATTAAGAGTACAGAATCTTAGGGATGGATAGCTTGTTCAAATACATGTTCAGATAGCATCAGTCAAATATTCCTTTCATCTAATGGTGACTGAATGAGTGAGAGAGTTTGAATCCAAGATATGGTAACAAAGGTCCAAAACAGAAAATCTCTATGCTTTGTGCATACCTCTTACCTCTTGGTCAAAAGCCAATCAGTTTCTCCAGCAGAAGCAGCCACCTTTCACTTGCCACAGTTTGTCTAGATAGTGACATTCTATTTAGAGTGTGGGTTTAGCTATTCAGGTTGCATTTTCAAACCTTAAATTAATTGCACGTGAAGCCTTCTATTAGAGTGTCTATTTAGAGTGTAGTCCTGCTCACTCAGAGATGTTTTCCATTTCTGTTCAGGTGATTCCCATGCACTGGGTATTGACTTGAACTGCTGGGTGGTGCCACAGCACAAGAGCTTTCTACTACCAATTGTAGTACAATTGGTAGTGAAATTACAATTACAAGTTCTCATGGCATAACTGTGCTGTTTTGTGAGGTCAGAACATGTGAAGTTACAAAAATTATTTACTGAAGTGCTAAAGAAATGTCTGCTTTTGGATCTAGAAGCGTTCATCAGGACTGTGTGATCCTCAGGAGCTGCTCTCTCCATTTGCCAGCATTGACTCAATAGCTTTGCCAGCAGAATGGGTGTGTTGGGTTTGCTTGGGAAGGTTTTGGTAGCAGGGAGGTGACAATTTGGTTTCTGTGAGAAGCTGCCAGAAAGTTCTCCCTGTACCTGACAGAGCCAGTGCCAGCCAGCTCTAAGACAGACCCACCACTGGCCAAAGCTGAGCCCAGCAGTGATGGTCGTAACTCCTCTGGGATAATGTATTTAAAAAGGGGAAAGAAAAGTTACTGTGCAGAAGGAATTGCAGGCAGAAAGAGTGAGAATGTGTAAGAGAAACCTCTGCAGGCACCAAGGTCAGTGAAGATGGAGGGGGAGGAGATGCTGCAGGTGCCAGAGCTGAGATTCCCCTGGTGCAGCCCCACGGTGAGGCAGCTGTGCCCCTGCAGCCCAGGGAGGTCCATGGAGGAGCACCTGCAGCCCATGGGGGAGACCCACACCAGAGCAGGGAGATGCCCAGAGGAGGCTGTGACCCCATGGGAGGCCCATGCCTAAGGGGTCCTGGCAGGTCCTGTGTCCCTGTGGGGAGAGGAGAACAGGCTGGAGCAGTTCGTGCAGAGCTGCTGCCCATGGCAGGGACTCAGGTTGTAGAAGTCCATGGAGGACTTTCCCATGGGAGGGACCCTGGGGCTGAGTTGGAGAAGGAAGCAGCAGCAGCAGAGACAAAACAATGTGTGATGAACTGACCTCAGCCCACGTTCCACATCCCCCTGCACCCTGAGGGGGAAGAGGTAGAGCCCAGCAAGGAGGGAGACATGAGGGCAAAGGTGTTTTGTTTCACTTCTCATTACCCCTAGGAATAAATTCAATTAATTTCCCCTGTGACAGTAAGTGGTGAGTGATCTCTCCCTGCTTTTGTTTCAGCTCAGTGATCCTTTTCTTACATTTTCTCTCCCCTGCCCAGCTAGGAAGGGAAGTGACAGAACAGCTTTGAGGAGCACCTGGTGTCCAGGCAGGGTCAAACCAGAACAAGAGGTCATGTAGGAGTTCCCTGATAACCCCAAGGAACATAAAGTTAATCCCTTACATTTCCCTTGAAGGACGTTGGGGAGTTTCATCTGAGCCTTCTGCTCACAGAGGGCTTGGGCAAGCTCAAGGAGACAGCTGGTCAAGAATATTTTGGGGACTTCACTGATGTCAGCCAATATGGGATTTATAGCTTTGGGAAAAAGCGTAACAGTGATGGGATAGAACTCCTTCCGCTGGTATGGCTAATCCTGATTCTATGTTTTAATTTTGTATTACTTGAATATATTCATTTAGAATAAATTCTTTTCCCACTTGCCTCAGTAGGTGTCATGGAGTGACTTTACCTTTAAGGTGGTTTTGAGAGCTAAGGAAGTTGAAGTTGCTGGTGACTGATGGGAGTCTTTTCTCCTGACCAATTATTGGTCATTACTGTGAATTGACAGCCGTTTTAACCATTGAAAAGGGAGATCAACTTGTGAACCCTACCTTAAGATGTAAAGTCAGGGCACTTTGGGTCTCTTTGTTTCCTGGCTGTGAAAAGTAACAGAGCTTCGGCTGGCCTCCCGTTCCCTGCCCAGCCCATGCGGCCCAGGCGGGGGCTGGGCTGGGCTGGGCCTGCCGCGGCTCCCGGCCGGGAGATGGGGCCTGCGGGGCTTGCCCTGAGCTCTGGCCGGGCCGGGCCGGTCTCTGGCTCGGCTGCAGTGACGGAGTTCACCGGGGACTGCCAAGTAAAGAAGGAGAAAAAGCTCTGGACCTGCAGCGAGCTAAAGCGGTGACTACACTTTCCAGAGCAGCTATGAGGAATCTTCTATCGAAGACAGCTCCAGCTCCTGCACCGGCAGAGGTCACAGAGCCATCTACAAAGCCTGGGCAAGATTTTAAACTTTTCATTTCCCAGATGAAACTTGCAGATTAATGCTTTTATCCAGAGAGAGAAAAAGAGAGTAATCAACATGTAAAGAGACTTTATAAAACTATCAGAGACAGTAAAGAATTAAGTTTCAGAAAAAGTAGAGAATAAGAAGATGCGTTTGTGAGCTGAAATACCTTTCTGTTGAAGCTATGGAAATGGACAATAAAGTCTTGAAAAAACTCCCTTAATTCATGACCGTATATAGGGAGGAATAGAGTGTTCAAAGTGTAAATTTTGAGTAAAAAGTAGGGTGATTGTGATACAGTGAAGTGCTAGAAACAGTGAAGCGAAAATTTGAAGCCTTGGGGGGGCAATGAGAAAAACTGTTTTCTGGTGAAGCTCACAGAAACAGATGAAGACTTTTGCTTTTGAATAACTCATCCTTAAAATGCCATCCCTAGACTCATGGCCCATACACACCTCAGAGTGATGTGAGATGGGAGGAGTGAGCTCTGATAACAGCAGCTCTGGGCAGCTGACATCAGGGCAAAGGAAAACTGTAACAAAAATAGTTTTCTTGTGAGAAACTCCATAAATTAACAGAAAGAAACTTCTGTTTCTCTACAAAGACTGGTGAAAAGACTGTAGCAGGAATTAGGACTGTTTTAACCATCAAAGTTCCAAAGTTTTTGTCTCTGTTGTCATGTAAACAAAGGAATAGTGAGTAGTAAAGGATAAAAAAGGTTTTTCTGGAAGTTTATTCTGGTGTTCTTATTATTGTGGTTTGTTAATAAACTTTCTTTATTCCTTTTAAGTTTTAATGCCTGTTTTGCTCTTGTTCTAATCCATATCTCACAACAAGAAATAAGTAATTTTTTTAGTTACTGGTTTAAAACCACGACAGTAGGTCATTTTTTTCTGGCAAAAGGTCTTTACTGACATAATGCACATTAGAAATGTGACCCCCTCTGTTCTCTCTCTGACTCTTAAGGTGTGTTTAAACTGAAAACATGGACAAAGCTGTAGATGGTGTACTTTAGCCACTCGCATGCTTTAATTTTCCTGGGCCAGGAGGAAGAAAATAACCAAAATAACAAGCTGACAGAAAATTTAAATTTCTATGTAATTTAGAAAAAAATAAAGGGACTGCCAAAATGATTGTTACATTTTTTGGGGACCAGTCTAATGATATTTTTATTTTATTTTACCTGAAGCTGCACCAGAACTTCCAGCTTTCTATGTGATGCTCTTAACTGTAGAGCCTCTCTCCAGCCTCATCTGAGGTGAGGAAAACAAGGGAAGCAAGTAAACCTTAGACTTTTGCGTAAAGCTGCTGTTACATTTGTGTGAACCTAATATTTCTTTAATCTTACTTAAAACAGGGATTCAGCATAGAATCCATTCCATGGTATTTCATACTGAGGAGGATGGAGGATGTACTATGAGTAGAGTTTATTAAGGGTTTGAGGTTTTGTGGGGTTTTTCATTGGTTTGGTTTTATTTTGGTTGGTTGGTTGGTTTGGTATGGGTTTTTTTTTAATCATCACCTTAAAAACTGTTACAGAAGAAAGCCAAGTATAACAGAAGATCTGACAATCATTTACAAAAAAAATAAATATTTTACTATGTCACTTCTGGCATTTTTATTTTACTATTTGTATGTAATATAATTCAAAATTTAGTCAGTGGTTGTAGTAGCTGCTGTAAAATCTCAACAAAAATTATTGCCCCAAAGGTCTTAATCTCTCTCAACTCCAAGTAGGTGGGATTGATATGAGTTCTTAAAAGGGTTTTTTCATGTGTGTAAATGTAGGGGGTAACTGTAAATCTGCGACACAGCCAAGAGAAGCTTTGTGATGCCTTTCTTCTTGAAAAAAAATTAAAAAAAAAAATAAAAATGGAAGTTTCAGAAGTTCTAGAAGCTGGTATTTCCTTGACAGATGCATGGAAGCACAAAAGGACAGACACTGGCTGAGTGATGGCAGCGTGATTTCAAGCAGCTATGGTTTTAGTTGGTATTTTCAGCATAGGAATCTTTATGGGACCAGCTTTGAACTATAGATAAACTGATTTTAGATATCTAAATACAATATAACTACTGTGCAGCCCTGAATGAGAGACTTTGTAGATGCTTTAGGAGGGACCAGTGTCACACCAGGGCAAGCATAAACACTGCAAAACCACACACAAGGGATATTCTTGCAAAGTCTGATTTGGTAGTATTGCAAACTGAAGTCTGTCTGTCTAGAATTAACAATATGTTTATCAGCAAAACCCAGTATTTATAATTTTTTATAGGGGAGCCACTTTCTTTCCTCCTGGGAAGTCCTAGGGACTTCTTTCCTCCTGGCCACACCTAAAAACAGAGAAAGTGTTTTGTCTTAGTCTACAAACTGTGGTTTTGACTTTCCTCTCTCTTTCCACACCCTTGTTCACCAGCTGTTAGAGTCTGTACTTTATGCTTTTGTTGGTTCACAAAGACTTGAGGGTACTGAGTACTGTGAAGTGTCAATAAAGTTTCTAGGCTGGATGTCAGGATGTCCCATATCACAGCTCAACATGAAGCCAGATTGTCATTTAATTGCACATTTTCCAGTGGAGCCCAGATCCACCTGAACTGGACATTCATGCTTATTCCCTTGTGCTCTATATTCAGAAGACTGCCTTGCCTCTCTCACTCTGCCTTCAGATCCCTTTGGTATGCTGAGTGCTTTGGTTGGTCCATTTTTCTACTGCTGTTCAAGGCATTTTGCCTTGTCCCCATACTCAAAAATTTAACAGGATTCTGTTTATTAGAGGATTTTGCTCATTCTAGATCCTGCCTATAAAGCAGAAGGCACTAAGACTTGGATACTGTGTGATGTACTGAAAACCTAAACCATTTCACTGAGTCTGACACCACAAGGGTTTATGAATTTAGGTTTAAATCACCCTCCCAGTGATTTAGAAGGGTTAAATACCTGAAACTAATAGTTGAGCCTATGTAAGCTGGCAATTATGTGTGCAGAAAATGAATGTGCTTAGGAGCATGTGTCGTGGAAATAGGAAACAATGGGATTATACCACTTCTCAGGAGGTTTTAGAGATTGAGAGGGACAGCAAGCACAGTTAAAAACAAAATTAGCTGTGCATATGTAGATACCATAAAGCATCAGCAGACAAACAACAGAACTAATTCTCCTCTGGCAGTGGCTGGGAGTTCATTGCCCCTAAATGAGCATCCAGCTGCATGTGGATGGAGATGGGAGCTGGAGATGGAGAGGAGCACTCCTGACACGTGGGTGGCTGGGGAACTCTTGCAGTATCTGGAACAGGAGGTGGAGCTGCTGTGGAAACAGACACAGAAGAGTTGCTCAGGACTTGCTGAAGAGTTGCACCACCAATCTACAGCATCCAAAGGTCAAATCTGATTTGCACAAACCAGAGCATTGCAACAGCTCTTCGGACAGGTAATGGTCCAAAAAGGTCCCCACCTGAGGTGATGTGTCTGAGCCCCTGGGGCTGTGATGTTGCAGGCAGGAGGGGAGCATTGAATTCAGTCCAGACAAAGAGGCACATCCAGGTGTTGTAAAACTTTTACCAGTTTAAAACTTTCACCTGTGATATGTAGCTCATCCTAGCCGAAGTACACAGGTACTAATAAAACATTTCTCCCTAGCTGCAAGTCTCTCTTACATCTGGCTACACAAAACTCAAGAGGTTGTCTATGGTAAAGTTGTCTGCTGAGTCACAAATGGAGTTACAATCCTGCTGCGTTATTCTTGCCATCCTTTGTCATTCATGGACGTGTTGGAGCAAGTCCACAGAGATGATCAATGAGCTGGAGCACCTATTCTATGCAGACAGGCTCAGAGAACTGAGATTGTTCAACCTGGAAAAGAGAAGGCTCTGTGGAGACCTTAAAGCATGTTCAGGTTCCTCAAGGTGGTACAAGAAAGCTGGAGAGGGACTTTCTAAAAGAGCATGGGGTGATGGGACAAGGGAGAATGACCTTGAGCTGAAAGGTGAGGGGTTTATATTGAATGTTAGGAAAAAAATGTTCCCTGTGAATGTGGTGAGGAACTTCAGTTTATAGTCCCAAATTAAGTTGTTTGGCATTTAAAAAAAAAAAGCCTGGAAAGTTAATTTATCTGTACATTAATATCTTTGTGCATTGGAAGACATCTGGCCACTATTGTGGTAAAGCCTGAGATGTCGCTGAAGTTTTGAAAGAAGGATGTTGCTTTAGTGCAGAGTAAATGTCTGGGTTTTGGGATTTTTTTCCTAATCTGCATATTAATTACTGTCACACAGCTGATGGAGTGGGTTGCAGCTAGATTCATCTCATTTGAATCGGTTTAATCCTTTGCAAGCTTGCAAAAGTAATTATTCTGCATTTCCATCTAACACTGTGTAATACAAACTTCAATCTGTTCAACTCCTGCTCCAGACCCTCAGTGACCTTTCTGCTCATACACCAGCAACACTGACTGCAATTAATTTCTTCTCTCATTGTGAACATTCTTACATTTATCCACTCTTCATAAAAGACAGTAGACTGTTACCTGCTGGACCACTCTTTGAATAATCTCTCTCTCTCTAAGTTTTATTTTATCAGTCAGTGTTTGGATCATGCGTCTCGTGGCGTGGCTGTCCTGTTCAGCACGGAGATCATGCTGCCATTAATTCCTGGTAGCGTTTCCCAGCGCTGGGAGTCCAGCAGCCCCTCTACATCTGTTCCCTGTTACATTTCTGCCTTGGCAACGAGACATTCTGTGCAGCTTAATTTGTCCTTTGGCTGGATTTGTCTGCTTCATCAGCTTGATTTAATTGACCATCTTGTGAAGTGAACCTGAGGTGGAGCCATCCTGCTGATGGGAGGGCAGCAGGTTCGGTGGGCACAGCCCCTTCATGCTGGGGATGCTCCAAACATATTCATATGGCAGAAATCTCTTTACAGGCTTGAACTCCACTCTGCTTTAGGATTACACAGCCTACACAGCACTGCAGTAAATCACTTCCTTGTGGATTTGGGTTTCAGATTCACACATTTATTCCTTTATTTTTTTATTTTTTTTGCTAAATTTGTTTCTATATCAGAGCTCATTGAGCCAGAGCCTTTCTTCCATGACTGTTATTAACACAATGATGATAATCACTCTTTCTGACTGTTTTTCTGAGCGTTGCTACTATCTTGTCTGGTTTTCACAAGTATTAAGGGAAAACATAAAGGCTATCCCTTGATATGAAACCCCTGTTTGCATGACCTTCAGAGGGACAGGGCCACTTGCAGAGCTGTGACTGTTCCAGACAAGTGGCCCAGGACTGGAGCTCTCATGACAACATTCTTGTAGCCTTTCTGCTAGGTGGCAGTTTATTTCAATCACTCTCCAGAGCTAAACAAGATGTAGAAAACATGCAGCTATAATAAAAGAGGGAAATTTCAGCCTTCTTGGGTGATTCAGAGATTAGTCCACCTACAGTTTCTAGTGCGTTATTTTTATGTGTGTGCTTAATCCTTTTATATAATCCTGCTTACTTGTTAGTCTTTCAAAGACAGATAATTACAGCTTTTTGAACTGATGTAGAATCTCAGACATGTTGTGACTGGTGGGGATTCAACAGTGATACAGACAGGTGAGCAAGATAGAGCTTATTGAAACTCCTATATTTAGTTACATGCATATTTTAAACTAACAGGCACCATTTTATTACACATTATGAAATTACAGAGCAGTGATAATAATTTAATTAGCATTATTAAATATTTCTGCAGCTGTACCAATTGAAACCTCAGCTGGAATCTTTCACAGTTATCTGAGAAATTACAGTCCCTGTCCAACCAGTCTGCAAGTTGAATCCTGAGGTACCTTCATGGTCCAAAAAAGCTCCTCACCTGTCATGTTTTCTGCCAGAGCTGCTCAAGGTGTTAATGCACTGTAGATAAAGGGCCTGGTGTCTTGGCAATTTGGGCAGGATAGTGAGGACAGGCCTCAGCTGCCTAGCCTTGTACAGTCCCCTGGTGTTTTTTGCTTTGTGAAGCAACAACAGCTGAACTTCGCCTGATTTGCATTCTGATAACATCAGGTAATCTCAGATCAAGTTGCTGTTGCACAGCAGGAGAGGGAACAGTTTAATGGAAGCCAGCAGCTGCTGTGGCCATCCATATGCCACCTCTTCACTGGTTAGAGCCTTACAGGTGTGAAAATGAAAATTTGGCCCCAAAAAGACAAGGTGAAAGGAAAGCAAATTTCAGTCTCCCAACACAGTAATTATTGGACTATTTTGTTACTCCCTGTGCTCAAGAAGAGTTTCATTGATAATTTCAGAGGCAAAACTCAGTGTACTTCCCCACCATGGGACTGGAAGAAAGCATCCTGGATGAATATGGAAAAAATGTAACATAAAATCAAATTTTCAAGGACTCAAGAAATAGATTTCATTCTGTATAAAGAAAAAAAAAACCAACAAACTAATTTGGCAGCTGCTGCTGATACAAAATGTCAAAGATTACATGTTAATTGACTGTCTAGCTAGGACTTGCTTATTACCTTTCAGTAAGATCTGTGTGCAAGACAAATTGACAAGCTTTAAGCTTTAAGCAATGCATGGAACAGCAGTGAAAGTACTTAAATGTGAAAATGTGAAAAAGGACACTGAAAGTCTGCTGCTGTTTGCTGTTCTGCCTCATTCTTTCTCCCTTTCTAGTAGTTTCAAGCCCTGCTGTGGAGTTTTTTTAATTAACATCTCCTCTAAAAATGGAGGGGAGGGGGTCAAGCAGCCCCAACCTCCTGTTACTGGCTGTATAGACTGGAAAAAGAAATGGTCTCTAGTCACAAACATGAGATGGAGAAGTAACAAAGGAATGGGGGAAAAGAAATAACAACCCCCTGCTTTCTAAACCATCAGGTCTCTCTGAACCTGATCCAAAATCCTGTGAAAGCAAGGAAATATTTCTTTTCACCGGCTTCAGTGGGCACTGGAGAGAGATCTGCTCGAACAAGTGCCAGCTGTTCTTCTTTAATGACTGTAATTGGTAACAGCGCTGCTGCAGGGAAGGACAAAGGAAGAAGCATTCAGTGTCTCCATGGGGAAAAGGATGCTCGGGTAATGTTTTGTCCCCAGTGTTGATAACAGCAGCGTGTAGTGAACCTTTGCCGAGGATGCTTTGCTGAGGTGCAGCCTCCTCCGAGGGCAGGAGCTGGGGACAAAGGACTGGCACTGGCATCTCTGCCTACGACTTAATCCTGGTTTTGCGCTTGCCTGCCTCCCTGCTTCTGGGAAGATCAAAGTGCTGGAAATTAGGGAATTCTGTAAGGCTCTCAGCCCATTCCTGGAGCCAGCCACTCGCACAGGTGCTCGGCTGCTCCATGCGGGACATTTATTGCACATTTACGGGATATTTATTGCACATTTACGGGATATTTGTGGCACACGGAGTGGGTTTGGTTGCAAGGTGTGCCAGAGCCAGCCCCAAGGGGTTTTCTGGTCAAAAACACCCCCAGCTTCCAAGCATCTGGAAAAGAGAGCAGGGTTATTTTCTTTAGGAACCTCTGCGGAGCAGCTTGAGCTGTGTGTCCTGCCTGCTTTATTTTGGGAGGGCTCTGGAAGGGGGATGCTGTGTCCTGCCTGCTCTGTTTTGTGAGGGCTCTGGAAGGGGGATGCTGTGTCCTGCCTGCTCTGTTTTGGGAGGGCTCTGGAAGGGTGATGCTGTGTCCTGCCTGCTCTGTTTTGTGAGGGCTCTGGAAGGGGGATGCTCTGTCCTGCCTGCTCTGTTTTGGGAGAGCTCTGGAAGGGGGATGCTCTGTCCTGCCTGCTCTGTTTTGGGAGGGCTCTGGAAGGGTGATGCTGTACCCTGCCAGCTCAGGCCCAGAAGCTCCTTGGCACAGATAGGAAACGTACATTTCTTTCCATGTGTGATCCCTTATTGTCTGCCCTAAAATTTGGCATTGAGACTGAGACCGGCACTGAGACTTTCCCTAAAAATGAGCCCTTTTTTTTCCCCCCTCTCACCACCCTGGGGACACTGTTATCCTATGGGCTTTAGCTGGGTGCTGTTGCCAGAGCAGCATTTAAACTCTGTGATTTTTGAAGCGTGGTCAATCCCAATTTGTACCCAGAGGAAAAGCAGCCAGCAGAAGCAGAGCAGCGCATCAGCAGCAGCAGCGTTAACATAAATCTGCTTCTTTGGGGCACAGCAGTGCAGACCCCGCATGGAAAAGTGGCAGGTCCTGCTAGCAGAGGGTGCAGGGAATGACAGGCCAGGCCAGCACTTGTCACCAGCGTGTCAGGGCTTGAGTGACAGAGGAAAGACAGCGCTGTGTCTCTCCCGGCAGATAGTCAAAGATAGTGGCCTGAAGTCAGAGCCACGTTGTCACTCAGCCATTGTGAGATGTGACAAAGCTGCCCTGCCGTTTAGGAGCAGCATGAATTATTAATGGAGCCCTTGTACAAGTAAGTTAGGAGAAAAATAAAAGAAAAAAGTCAGCCTGCTGTGCTGCAAATACAGTGATAACAATTCCTTTCACTCTTCTTTTTTTAATGGGAAGATGGAATGTTATAAATGCATATCATATTATTGGCCTTTTGCAAATATTATAATGAATGCTATATGTGTACGATTAGAAAATTTTGTTGTATTAATATAGTTTCCTTTATTTGTCTCATTGATGGAACTTAGAAATAGTGGTAAAATACATATATGTTAGGCTATAACATGTTACTAAAGCACAAACTCCTTTTTTGTTTATATAACCCAGAGACTAAAAAAGAAAATAGTCATAGACCCCCCTGCATCCTAAGATTATCTTGTCCAGGTGAACAAAAGGCAGTCCTCCAAGCCCTCCAAAAGAAAAATTTATGACACCCGTTATCGAAGGGCATAAAACCTAGTGGCCCCTAGAAGATTGATCTATTGGGAAGGGGGGGGCAAGGAAAAACTAAACAGAAGAGCACCAAAAATCCTAAGAAGAATGTCTGAATATGTATGAGAATTTATGGATGTATAGTAGGATTCTGTTTTTAAGGGAAAACCCTTTGTTAGTATGGTGTGCTCTCTTGGCTGAATGCAGAGACACCTGGCCATATCTGTATACTTTATTTTTATCTTCTGATTGTATTTTTATTAAACTTTTAAATTCTTCTAAAAAAATATGTGAATCTTGTTTTTCACAGGAACATTCTGGCCTTGTTGCTTCCACCTCTGTTTAATAAGTGAGCAGAGTTGGAGTGGCACAGCCTTGGTTCTGCACAGCTTTTCCCCAGAATATGTTTTGGATCTTTCTCCCTTTATAAAATCCTCTGACTAGAACCCTAAACACAACCAGAAAAGTTTTTCTTTCCCCACCCTGCCAGCCCCTTTCAATTATGTAAGTTCTCTTTTTTTTTGTCTCCCTAAAAGGCTTCTCATGTGCAAACTGGCAAGAGAGGGTCTGCTCTGTTGTTAAATTTTAAGTGCAATGCCATTTTTTCTCTTCAAAAAGTATAGGAGATTGTGGCATGAATTGGATTTTAAAGTTTAATCACACACTGTTGTCCAGAGAAGTTTCTCCTCAAATGTTCAAACTGAAAGGCAGCTGTGTAGGCAGGCAATAAGTAAAAAAGCTTGAGATAACTGGAATTAGTATTTTTCAGGGAATCAAGGATTCATAAGCTATTACTTTGTACCAGTACTCTTCTAAATCCCAGCTGCAGGATTTCTTTGAATTTGTGATGTGCTTGTGCTAGCCTTTAATTTTTCTCAAGTACTCTTAGGTGCCTTCTTTCTATTTCACCCTCACAAAGACACACACAACTTGAGTCTGGCAACCTGAAAACTCTTAATGAGTTAAAATTAGCCCCTTTTCCACCTCCTTTGTGTCTGAGGTGCACTTGTAATGCTGGAGATGATTTACAACTGCTTCCAGTGAAATACATGGGAAATGGAAGGTCTGATTAATTATTCCCAAAATTGCCACTTATGGGTCATTGTGGGGATCCTTTTGGGATGTGAATGTTTTGTTCTTGGATGCCTCAAGGGAGATGTTCTGTGTGTCTGTCTTCCAGTTCATATTGGTTTACTGTCAAGCATTTGTTTGTTCCTGGTCCCCCCCCAATCCTCAGTTTACAAAGCAACTTTCATCTCTACAAAACATATTCCATCTCCTCCTCACTCCTGTGCCATACAGCTGCAGATGGGCATCTCAGCACATCTGTGATGTAACCAAGAGGGAGAAAGCAGAAAATGGCAGCAGCAGCATTACTGGAGGTTGCAGAGGACCCCTGGGTGGGATGGTTTGTTATTAAGTTCATATTCAACACTCACTGTGAGTTTTACTGGCCTCCAGATAATCTCCCTTAAGAGCAGCGAGGATAAGCTTCACAGAAGTGTGAGAAAAGGCTGTGATAAATCAGAGTGAGGTTGGATGTGCTGTAAATACCTGCACTAACCAGTGAGCAGCTGGCAGTATCTCACGGGGGAGGCACACGGAGGGAGACACACACGGTCCTGCACCAGCACAGGCTCTCTGGGAGGAGGAGATGATGCCTGCAATCCCTCCCACCACAAGACAAGGAGGAGCAGTCCCCAGGCATGGTGGCTGTTTTATGGACAGATGAACATAAGAATTATGTTATGGCATTATCTGGAGCTTCTGACAGGGCTTCTGACATTGCTAAGTACAGATGTGTTTTAAAAGGAAAAATAAAATCTTCACCTCCTACAGGAAGTGAACGGAAATGTGCCTTTTGCTACTGCAATGCTGCCTGTAACATAAATAGAGCTTCAAGCTTCTCCAAAAACTCTTTTACAGCCATTTAAATAGACATGATAAACCATTCTTGGTAGTAGATAATAAACCTTTATTTGCATTATTCTGAGTGACAAATAAGCAGAAATGAACATGAACTGCAGTCAGCTACAGCAAAAACCTGGCACTTTTTCATTTGTTCAGTTTAGTTTCATTGCACTAAGTTTTCAGATACACATTGCTTTTTTCCAAATAATTTTAAAATTAAATGAGTCCATCCTTCTTTTCTCAGTCCTACCCTATGCCAGTGTAATTCCTGGTCCTATGGACTTGACAATAAGGACTGCAGATCTTGAAAAGCAGAGAAGACCTGAGTTACATTTTTGGATTTTAAGGGTTGCTTTATGCATGAAATGCTATGAGAAACAGAAAGCAATTTTTCTTTCAAAATGTTGGCACTGTAATATCCAGCTGAGACAC
The DNA here is from genome assembly GCF_049639895.1 of Pseudopodoces humilis. Taxonomy (NCBI): domain Eukaryota; kingdom Metazoa; phylum Chordata; class Aves; order Passeriformes; family Paridae; genus Pseudopodoces; species Pseudopodoces humilis. The sequence continues at coordinate 7,008,898 of NC_142200.1, forward strand.
GGCTGCACAGGAATGCATGAAAATGAAAACTTACTTAGGAAGAAGGGAATTGAACTAAATAACCAGGCTCTTTCCAGCATGGCTTTGGAATCATGGGTAGTTTCCTAATAGCTGCCTCACCCACTTCTACCCCCTGGCCCAGTCGCCAGAACCCTGGTGTGACTAGGCAGAGAAATCATCTTTGTAGCTAAATTTAACAAGAGTGCTTTGTAGTGGTGTAATAAGTGAAAGTCGTTCTCTCTAGGAAGATCAAGTGGTTTGTTTACCTTGTTTTTCACCAGTGTCCCAGTAATGACTTCCTAGCAACTTACCCTGTTGGGAAGAGTCTGTGTACAGGGCAGTCCTCAATCACTTCACCTCTGCCATCAATAGTTCATAAAAAAGTGTGTGGGGGAAATTCTGTAATGACCAATCTTTTGCTCACACCAGCTTGCATGTGCAGCTGGCAAAGACGTGTCTATAACATGACACCATTCTTCACCACTTTGATGTGATCCATTGGTGGTAGGACAGACACAGGCCAGCCTTGGGACCAGACAGGCTGCTGTCCGCTCTTGGGGTGGACAATGGTCACCCACTTGCACTTCAATGAGAAAATATAAATTCAATTTTAACACAAACCAGATCAAAACTTTACATTATTTAATTACTTTGCTCATGTCTTTGAGTGCTGTAGGTTGAAAGCCCCCTTGATTTACATCCACAACTCCTTAGCCTTGCTGTTCAGCATATAAATAAATATATACCTGTCTGAATGCTGGGAGCTATTGTTTCATTCCCTCCCTCAAGGCACCGAGTCCCTGCCTGACAAATGTAGAAGAAAAATCAAACATTATCGTTCCTGCCTGAGATAGCATCATTGGGATTCACGGCAATGAAAAGAACTTTGTTTTCTATTACCTAGTCATGGCTGCTGCTATTTCAAATGAACCAGAAATGCTTTTCAATTTCATCCTTCTAAGTTATCACACTTTCCCTGCTGAGCTGAATGTAGTAAAAATGCTGTTTGTCAAGAGACTGGAGAAACTTTGACATGGAGGTTTCAAAGAGAACACTTAAGGAGATGTGCACGCACCAGAGGCCCCTGGGGCTTTCTCCTCCTCCTGGCTTTATTCCTTAGGTGAATTGTCTGCACTTTCTGAACAGGTTTCCAGTCTTCCTTTCAAGAAGTGACTGGGATATTCAAGCGTCTCATTTTATGCCTGAGTGAAGACAGCTGTTTTAGCAGGGGGAATGTTTGTCACCTTCTGAAAAGCAGAGTGCATCACAGATGTTTGAATTAGACCCTAGACTGGGCTTTTCTAATAACCAGTTCTTCTGGGGGAAATGCATTTTTAATAAATATAAATAGGCGAATATCACTTTCTCCCATGTGTATCTTCTGTATGGAATCATGTAATTTCTCAGTCTTAAGATTATTTTTCTTGAGTCCGAATTTCCTTATCACAAAACAAGAAAATGTTTTTACCAGGTCAGATTTTCCACCTGGACTTCACTGAAGCCTTGCCTCCTTTTGCTTACAATGTATTTCACCTCTTGCCCTTAATTTAAAGATATTTTGCTTACAGAGACATTTATCTAACAGGGATCTGTAAAGGAAGAAAAAAATTTGGTTTACAGATGACTTGATTCCCTCAAGGTACGTGAATCAATCATGTAAATGGCAGCATGTCCTGCACTTTAGCTTCAATCAATAGGGGATTAAAGTTCGTCTTTCAGTGTGGGGAAAATAAATGCCCACAGTGATGCTATTAATAACACCTGGGATTACTAAAAGTGTACTGATGCTTTAAAAAAACTTGCCTTTTACCATTTATGTGTCTTGTTTGGTATTTCCACTGTTCATCTCTGCTGGGAAGTTGAGCAGAGATGAGGAACTTTGATTTATCCTAACTTGCTGCCAGGCATTGCTAAAAGAAGTTTATTTTCCTGCTAGTTCTTTCCCTATCTGCAGTGATTAACCTCTCTTAGAATAGTTTGTTTGAGATCCACTAAGATCTCGGCCAGGGGACGGAGATAGCTCTGGTGCCTCCACAAAATGCCGTGTCTGGAAGTAGGCTCTCTCTCTGGGGTGGAATAGTTCTGCTGGAGATGAAGGATGTTTTTCATGCTGACTGGGGGCAGCCTGGATGCAAACAAAGCAAGTAGAAGTGCTGATGCAATGTTATCCTTGTCGGTCAGAGCACTTGGTCTTCTTGCGGAGACAACACCTATGCTGCCTCATCTCTGCTGAGTCAATGTTGGACATTGACTGCCTCTTCCATAGCATGTCCTGAGTCTGGGAGAGCTGCTTTCCATTCCTTCCCCAGGAAGAGAGGACTCAATCCTGCATTCCCACCAGCTGGATGTGGCATTTTCTGTAAAAGTCCCACAGGAGAGCAAACAGCATGAAACTCTGCTGTGTGCACTGGGTAAATCACTGGGGCCTGCTACAGAGACCTTTCCAGAGTCTGATGTCAGGTACTACAGCAAATTCCACAGGCACTCCCTGACTACATTTAATGGTCTGTCTGACCTTTTACAACCTTTTGGTTTTTGTACAGGGTAGAGTGTCCTTTCCACAAATTGGAGCCTGAGCACCTTGTACGGAGATCATGAGCTCAGGCTGTATGGAACAGTCTATGTGTTACTGTTGATATTTTGCTCTTTTCTTTCTAAAGCTGCATCTGTATCTTCACATGAGGCTGGTACTAAACAAAAAAGAGACAGAAGTAGTCTCTCTTTTTTAAATGTGTAAGGTACTCTGCAAGAAATACTCTGTGCTCTTTGTTGGATTTAACATCTGCTGCCCTGGCATTTACTTCAACTTCTGACAGTCCTCTCAAATCCTAGGCAAAAAGCCAAATTTACTTACATACATTTTTTGCTGGCCCAGATCTATTTTCACATATTTTGTTCCACTGTGTGTAGGATTTGAGATAAATAATATATTTCTTCAGAAATTAAATTGATAGAATATACTATGTGACACAAAACATTATTTCCATATCAGTGTAGTTTTGAGCCAATAAATCCATTGCAGTTTTTTAGTGAGTTTTAGAATGATCTCCTGCCTGCCTTAGATGGTTGTCATTGATTTTGAAACGTGCTTGATGTACATGAAATATGATTTTCTAGATTGTGTAGTTTGAACTTTGGATACTTCTGCTTTAATTTACTGCAGCTTTCAAAAGCTTTTGGCAAAGAAGGCAGCCTGCCTCATGTAGGTCTGAAACCAGATGTAATTAGGAATATTTTCCATCAGGACAAGTCTGTCCTGGCTCTTTACATGACTGTTTTTGTATCATCATTCTCTGTGAAAGCTGTTGCAGGGAATTGGTGTCTGTCTTCCCAGCAGTCTGTCAGTGACTGGGAATCTTATCAACTTATTAGCATGTTTTGACTCACCAAAGACAAGATCAGCTTTAGCTAAGCCATCCTGGCAGATGATGATCTAACCTGCTTGTAGCATGCTCTGAATAATATGGACCTGACAATTCTCACAGGCAGTGTTGTAGCCAGAACAACTTGTGCTGAAATTAAAAGTCCAGGATTCCTTTTCCTTCCTCCATTAGAATGATTTCTTTCCTAAATTACCCAAAGCAGTCACCAGCTGAGGTCCTACAAGGGCTTCATGAGGAAAGATGTCCTCTTGTGGCTGTTGTCATCTGCTGTCAGTGTTGTGTGTCCATTGACCCACGGTCTCATTTTTCACAGCATGGCCACAGCCTTGGTTTGGTGCAAAAAGTTAATGGTTTGTGGGTTTGGTGGGTTGACTCTTGCTGGACTCCAGGTGCCCACCAAAGGTTCTCTGTCAGTGCCCTCCTCAGCTGGATGAGGGAGTAAATATAATAACAGGCTCAAGGGTCAAGGTAAGGGCAGGGAGTGAGGAGCACTCTCCAAATACCATCATGCACAAAACAGATTTCTCTTGGGGAAATGAATTTATTACAAATCCAGTCAGAGTAGGATAATAAGAAATAAAAGCTAAATTTTAAAACATCTTCCCCTCAACTCCTCCTTTCTCCACAGGCTCAACTTCACTCCCAATTCTCTACCTTCTCCACTGCACTGTATAGAGAGACAGGGAATGGGGGTTGTGGTCAGTTCATCGCAGGTTGTTCAGATTGTGTCTCTGACCAAGAGATGTACTGGGGCTCTCATGTTGACCTTGTGCATCTGGGCTCCTCCCTGCACGTGCAGAAAAGCCTTTTATCCTATAAACTAATATTATACACCAGTCAAAACAATCCTGTGTTACTTTGTATAATTAGAAAAGTGCACGTTCCATTCCTGGCAAAGGGTGATGCACAACCTGTGTTTAATAAATTTGTTTCCCTTACCCTGGCTTTGCAGGACTGTTCACCCTGTGACACCCTCCTGATCTCCATGGCATTATCTCAGGCAAACAGTTCATCTGTGATCGCATCCTCTGCAAGATCTGCTCCTACCACCTGTCAGCCAGCACTTACATGATTACAAATACTAATCAATGTCTTCATCAGGGTCTGCAGCCTCGCATCCTCTGTAGCCTGCATGCTGCTTTTCACAAAGCCCAGGATAAATTTTGCTAATTTTCACACACCAGGATACTGTTGACTCATCTCCAGCATGTGACTCACCACATCCCCATCCCCTTTTCTGCACAGCTGCTCCCTGGGGCCTTGGTCCGTATGGTGTGTTTGTACAGTCAATTCTTCCTGTCCTGCATGTGTTCATATTGAATTACACCCTGCATATTTCAAATGTCAAGATCATCTGCAAATTTGGCCTTGTTCTGTAAGGACTTAAAAAGATCACAGTTGCCTGTCTCAAGCACTGTTAAGGCCATGGAAGGACTTTGCAGGATGGAGCAGGAGGGTGGTGCTGGCTCTAGGCCTGGCGAGGTCTGGCTGGCACATCCTGGGTGATGCATCCTGGCAAGGGCTCCCTCTGTGCAAAACTGTGTGTACACATATAGCTGGTATCACCCCAAGCTATGGCCAGATGGGACCTGCTACCATGGAAACCCTCCCTCCTCCCACCCCTTCCCTTCAAATATGCCTCCATGGGTTCCTGGAACTTGGACAGTAAATTAAGCCTCCTGATGGGAATAATGGTGGTACCATTGTCCCAGTGCTGCCTCAGGCCTAGGGGAGCTCTGATAGTGGGCACAATGAGCCCATCAGGGAAACAACTCAGCAGCTGTGCTGAAACCAGCCCTGAGGAGGTAAAAGGAAATTCCAGCAGGAGGGAATTCCCACAACCCATTGACTCAAAGAGACCCACTCAAGAAAAGAGAAAAGACTGAGCATGGGGCTAATCAGCATTAGAAATTAAGAAATCATTTAACCAATAGAACTATGTAGCAAGTAAGCATTAGTTCCTTTATTTGCTAAAATGTATAAATTGTGAGTAGTTTTGAACAACCTTGGGATTCCCCAGTGCCACGAAGCCCAGGGTGAAGGACCAACAGGATGTTTCTGGATCCACAGGCTGTGGTATCTCTATACCTAATCTGTCTCCTTCTCACCCTCTCTCCCTTTACCCCTTTTCAATCTCTTTTGATTTATCTATACCACCTCTAAAATTTACTGTTAAATAAAATCTGTACTATTGACTTTGACCTGTGGTTTTACCTGCACCTTAATTCTGGTAGAGGCCTCTCAATAACGGGATCATAATAGTTCTCAAAGATGCTCAACAGTGCCTTCACACCACTTGAAAATTCATTAAAGCTCACTGTTAAACACTTAACAGAAGTAGGGGACCACACCCAATGCATTTTTCTCAAACTGACAGAGAACTACTGATAAAAGTCCTGACCTGTGAACACCACGAGGGTGAAGTGCAGGTGTCCCACTATATCTGCACCTGCTATATATAATTTTGTTTAGACTGGACTTGTTCTTATTTATAATATAGTTGTGCCAATTAAACTGCATGAAATCCAAAACTTTTTTTGCTGATGTGTGAAATTCTATCTGGTTTTGGAAGGAAACTAGGCAGGTTCTGTCACGATTTAATTCTTGGCACATTGGTGTTTTTTCTTATATGACTTTATTTTCCAGATTCTTACACATGGCTGTTCTGATTATTTGATCCAGAAACCTGCTGTGCATTTAAGCCAAGCTGAAAGGTCTGTATTTCCTCCAGGTCCTCTCTGTTTGCCATTGTCAGGAATGCTTTTGACCCTCACAGTCTGTTGGTAGTTCATCCACTTTACAAATTCGCACAGCCTATAACCAGCAGACACCAAGGTTAACCTCACAGGCCAAATTGTACTGAGAATATCAAAGGCTCAAATGAAGTTTTTGAACATAGAATGGCATTTGGGATGCCAGAGCATATCTGAGCATCTCCATTGTCTGTGGAGTGTCCTGCATCTTTCTGCACCAGCAGCTGGAGGTAGGGTGAGCATCTCAAGTAACACTAGGGTCATTGAATATCCTGAGTTGCAAGTGACCAACAAGGACCATCAAGTGCAACACCACGACTTAGCAGTGCAGCCAAAAGCCATCTTCTTCCCTTTTTTGTCATTGGCATAGACTGTTCTATGTCTTCAGTAAAAAAGCAACTCCTCTTTAGAGTTTCTCACTGTCATTGCCTCCTCTCCACTGAGAAGCTGATCAGCAGTTTCCATGGTCTTCCTTGAACTGATAATGTAAATGTAGTTTCCTCTTCCTATTCTTCTGTGTGGAGACCTCATTCTACTTTCCTTTTCCATGGACATAGCTTACACTTTTGCTTTAAGCGTATTTTCTCTGAGGAACTGCAAACCATCTTTTGTTGTTCTCTCCTTCAGACTCACTTCCTGTGACTACTCCTTGCTCTGTCCCTTAGATTTGTTCAAGACCAAAGGTGAAAGGTGACTATGGAGTGAGTGAAAATTCTAGATCTGAAATTGCAATGAATTTTGTCAGGAGCTACTCCTTGGAAAACAGATCCTGGAAGTTAGAGGGCTCCCACCACACACACAATCACAGAATCATTTAGGTTAGAAAGGACCCTAAAGATCATTGAATCCAGCTCCAAGCCAAGTCCACCACTAAACCATGTCCCTAATCACCACATCACATGTCCTTTAAATACCTCCAGGGATGGTGATCAGCCTTCCTTGGGCAGCTTGTTTCAGTGCTCAACAACACTTTCCATGAAGCGACTTTTCCTAATATCTGATCTAAACTTCCTTGGGTACAACTTGAGGACATTTCCTCTTGTGCCATCACTTGTTACTCAGGAAAAGAGACCAACACCCACATGACTACACCCTCCTTTCAGGGAGTTGTAGAGAGCAAGGAAGTCCCCATGGGCCTCCTTTTCTCCAAACTAATCACCCCCAGCTCCTTCAGCCACTCCTTATCACACTTGTGCTCCACACACTTCCCCAGCTCCATTGTCCTGCCCTTGACTTGCTCCAGCACCATGAGGGTCCCAAAACTGAACTCAGGATCAGTGGGGAGGGCTCATCTGTGCCCAGCACAGAGGGGCAATCACTGCCCTGGTCCTGCTGGCCACACCAGTGCTGACACAGAAGGCCAGGAGGCCAGCACTCCCAGGGCCTTTCCCACTGGGAGCTTTCCAGCCACTCTGCCCCCAACCTGGAGCACTGCAGGGCTTGTTGTGACACACTGCAGGAGCTGGCTAGCAGCTGTGAGATTTCTTCCAGATGCTTACAGAATCTTTCACATGCCCCTTTGTCCTGGCTGGACAGTCTATAACAGACTCCCACCAGGATATCTGCCTATTTGAAATTCCCGTGATTCTTATGCATAAACACTCAATGCTTTCATCACCATCATCAAGTTTTAGGTAGTCAAAACACTCCCAAACACACAGGGCTACCCCACTGTCTCACCTTCCTTGCCTGTCCCTTCTGATGACCTGACAGCCATTCACTGCAACTGTGTGACTCATCCAACCATATTTCTGTCATTACAACTATATTGTAGTTTGCCAGATGGTTTTCAGCTCCTCCTGCTCTTTTCCCATGCTGCATGCATTGCTGAAGATGCACTTCAGTTGAGCTACTGTTCCTGCCACCTTTACTGGGTGGGGGAAGCCAAGATCCCTATGGGACTGTTCTCAGGCTCTTCTGTGGTTTCTAACATATTAGCAGCTTTTACTCATCTGTTGCCATGTGGATCTCCATCCCCTACTCCACAGAGATGGCTGAGGGGTTCCACACATTCTTACAGAGACATTTCAGATGTGTTTCAGTGTGCTTAGCACAGCCTGGAGCAGCCTGAGGGGCTTCACTAGAACACTCCCTCAAATGCTGGTGTGTTGCCCCCAGGCTTGCCTCTTGTGAGCCTGGTTTTATTTATTTTCCCTTTTAAACCTGGTTTAAAGCTCTTTCCATGAGCCCTGGTAACTCAACAGTCAATGCCATCGCTGCCTGGTCAAGCTGGCTGAGTTACAGCCTCACCCTGCACACCATTCCATGCAAACTCCCACAAAAACTGCTGCACCATGCTCTTGTACTTCTTGGGAGTTCCTCGAGTTCCTTTGATTCATGGCAGGGCTTGGCCACCTGGTCCTGCCCAAGTCCCCTCAGCTGCTGTGACATGTGCTGTGGTTTTCTGCCAAGTCTCTGTGTTTCCCTGAGATTCCCCCCCAGCTGAGGAATTCTCATGATCCACTGCTGCTCATGCAGGCACTGGAGCTGCTAGCCTTGGCAACAGAGTTTTCATTTGCTTCTTTCATTTTTCTCCTTTCATTTGCCTCATTTGCTGTCAAAACACAAAGTTTCTGCCATTTTTTCCCATCTTCTAGGGGTTCTCTGATGAAAAATGGCAACATTAAGATAATTTGCATAGTCAATTCAGTACACCTAATGGACAACACAGTGCTGTGGTCCAGTTGCAAATCAATTTTTTAAGTAAATCATGGAAATGGATAGTTGAAGATTATCAGCATGTGACTGTTTACTTAAATGACTTCATCATAAAAGAATATCTTAGTAGTTCCAACAATTAAACTGAACCACGTTCTCTGCTCCCACTTGTTAAGTAATGCCAAATGCAAACTGTTGTATTTCCAAAATCGAAAGCACATTCTCCATAAAATATTTATTACTTTAACCTGTCTTTGCAGTTACTCATAACTCTATTGGCTCTAGGCCTGCAGCCATGAAAACAGCACAATATGGAAAATCTTTATTTCTTGCAAGCTTCTCCTTTGATCATCATCATCATGCTGTCTCCATTAATAACTCTTTAGGTTACTGGAATCTGCTCTGAGAATGGAATCAATGACCTTCCTCTTTAATTATGTCTGAACTTTTCACTTTTCTTTTTGGTGCTGTTTTGGTCTCTTCTGATAGAAGGTAATGATGATTCCAGTTCCACCAAAATCCTTCTCATGTAAGTATTCATGGACCTTTAAAAGGAATCTTGTTTCTGTGTTAATAACACAGCATTTCAGCAGTATGGAAATGGCACACAGCTTTAATAGCATGCACTTAAAACAAAGAATAGCACAAAATCAATGCAACCAGTTCAACCAGAATAAACACACAGAACATGGTATACTCTGCCCATTTTTAATTTTCATATTTGGATGATATAAAACCTGTTTTTCTGTTGCTTAAGAGAAACCATCACCAACTCTCTTCTATGAAAAAATAAAATTAATACTGTGGTGTTTATACTATTATTTTACTCTTAAATTTGGGTTATTTTGTGTTGTATTTTCTGTTTGCTTTATGATGCATTTTTTTCTATTAACAACACAATATTGCATCAAGAAATTTAGTTCTTGTTATCAAAATACATTAACCTGCAGTGCTTGGTAAAGCTCTAATTCAGTCCAATAATTAAATAGATGCTAAATTCCCATGTGTTTTTTAAGTCAGTCACAAATAAGGACAATTTCCTGTGTCAGGAGTAATTGATCAAGCTGCTGTATTTTATTTTACTAGGAATGTTAGACCAGAAGGTCATCAGATTCTGCTTCCTACTGTTACGGGTACACAGTTTCTTATCCACATGAGTTGCTGATCAGGATCTGTCTCAAAACTTTTTTCTTGTTATTGATATTTACTGCTTGTGATCCAGAGAGTTGGAAACTTTCTCCTGGTTTCTATCTAAATGTTCTCATGCCCAGTTTATTTGTCTTGCATTAACGTGGTTCAACCCCTCTGGAACTGAAAAAATGGAGAAAAGGAAGTACTTTTTAACAAAAATCTTTCCTCCTTTTGTCATTATGGCTTGAGCAAGCTTGGTGTGCCCAGATTTCTTTTGCAAAGCAGCCCAGCCACTCTACTGTTGATTTCTTCACCATTCTCAGTTTGGGGTCTTGAATGTAGGACCTCACTGTTTCAAAGCACCGCACATGAGGGTTCTCCAGGAATAAGGACAACAAGGTGCTGTGAGATTCCATTTGTATTTCACTGTATATTCTTAAAAGTTCTCATCTGTCCTAGAAACCCCTTTGCTTTTCTCACAGATGAGTGAGAAAAGCGGTGGGGACTCAGTTACCCACGATGGGCAAATCCAAAGCGGCTTTCCTTCTCAGTTGTTCCAAGTTATTATTGCCCTGTATATATTATTCCATCATCTAATTGACCTGATATCTATATGTCACTGATCATTTCCAAATGGCATGCTTAAATTTCCATTCTTCCTGACATTATTTTACATGTTCTCTAAATAATATTTATTGCTCTGTCTCTAAGGTAGTTGTCCTTTCACTGTAAACTGTAAATCCCTCTAGGTGTTCTTCCTGTGTCACACCTTTAAATTGTTCCATTGGACTTTCAGCCCTTCTCTGGCATTATTCCAATGACCCTCAGACTTTTGGTTGCCAGTGCAGATCCTATTTCTGCATGTCAAAGCATTTGCAAGGGCCAGCAGGAAATGTGCTACTGTTCAGAATCCTATTCCCTAGGCAGAACATCCTTTCAGCAGAAGAAACAGGAGAAATTTATACTATTTTATTTAATATCCAAATAAAAACAACAACAAAAGCTACATCCTGTTATATGAACTCATTGAGACTGTCTATCAAAGCAAATAGATTTAATAAAAGGTTTAGAAACCATTGTGTCATTTAAATAAATTATGGCTCATCTGCAGTGCTCCAAGCTAATTAGTTGTTTTTTCTGAAGCCAAATATTTTGATATTTAAATATATATCCAAGAGAGAAGCATAACCATTAACAAAAATGTATGTATGAAGTAAAAGCAAGCAAATATTAAACCAGACACTATTAAGAATTAAATTTTTAAAGACTATTAGAATTTGCTGTGTAGGTAAATAGGTGCTATACTCACTCCTGTTTCTGTGAAATATTGTACTCATTCAAATCAATTATCCTTTTACAGATGTGATTTCATAAAAGAATAATTATTTCATGTCTGGAATTGCATCAGGTAAAACAATCTATTTTAATTGTTTCTGTATCAGTGAACTGCAGCACCATTTTTTTTTCTATCCACAAAACAAATTTAATCAACTCTGCCAAATAAGAACTCATTTGCCACTTGAAAGATGAAATTGTTTATTTTTCACTGTCAGCCAAAAAAACCCTCAACAAACTATATATCTGCACACATATGTTCCTTGCATCTGTAAATGTACCTACTTTGGCCTTTTGGACTGAGGAACAATGTAGATGATTCTGCTTTTCTTTTATTGTCTTTCATAGACATTTGTCCTGGGTACACAAGGACAGTGCCTGAGGAGGTCCTGCAGATTCCTATTTAAAGGCCTCTTTAACCAGGTGAAATTAAAAATCTCTGCCCACAAGGTTGTTTTTGAAAGTCACATATGACACATGAACAATGAAAGATTGCCTTTCATTTTTCCCAGGAGGAATTTATTAAACTGACCAAAGTAATACAAAAGTGAGTGAACTTAGTGGATAAATGGCACAGCTGGAGAGAATTTCTGTGAAAACACAGCAAATACTTTCACATGCACATTAATAAGGGAGCTGCACCTTAAAGGCTTTGTTCCAGCTGAGCAGAGAGGTGGATGTGGATTCACAGACACACACAGGGAGCCCCTTTGCAAACCTCAGGTTCCAAGGGCAGTGAATTTGCCTTGTCTCCTGCAGCCACAAGCCCCAGCCCATGCCCTGTGACCAGCCCTGCACCTGGGGGTTGCTCATCCAGCCTCAGTGTGCTGGCACTGAGGAGGGAGCAGCACACCCCACCAGTTCCTGCTTTCCAGTCTTCTCTGTGCCCTGACTCCTCTGTTACACCATGGACCAGGTGCTCTAATCTGTGTGTGTAGAGCAGCCATCTCTACTGGTGACTTCCCCAGCTGCCCTGTAAGAACTGGATGCTAACAAACCTTTCCCTGCCAGTGAAGTGCCAGTTCTGCATCCCTTTGCACACCTCTGTAATGTCCAGCATAATCCTGGGCACAGGAACACATTTCCATGTGGCAGTAAATCCCTAGATTGTTCTCTGTTAAGAATTTGCCCTCTTCCAACTTGTGAACTCCCCAGCAGTCCCTGGATATCCCTCAACAGATTGCACAGCCCAGGGATCATTCCCCAAAGTGTTTTTTGTGTAGCCACCATGTTCTGGGGGCTATCATGATTTACTAGTGTGGATGCAGGCTGATGTGTGCCACCTGACTTCAAGGTCCAGGAACATTTATTTCCACACAGGCAGCCAGCATGTCCCTTCCTCTGTGCCTGTCACCTCCCTGGTGGCACGTGCCATTTCAAATCTCAGCTGCTGCAGTGACCCTTATTCCCTCAGCCCAAGGCATTTCCAAAAGCCTCCTGCACGATGGGATCACATCAGTGCTGAGATGTGAGCTAACCCCATCACTCAGTGGCAGGCACAAAGCTCTCTGCTCTGAGAGGCTCCTTCCACAAGGCTCAGTCTAATTGGGAGAGCAGCAGCTCTCACTTCTCCCTGCCTGTCACTGGTGGAGCTGCCAACCAAGAGTAAGAACTGCAGCAACAAACAGTCAGAATTTCCCCCACAAATAGAAAAGTAGGGGTCTATTACCTAGTGCATTTTTTTCCTAGACTTTGGAATACAACATTCTGATACAATTCTTATTAATATCATTAATAATGTATAGCCACTGCTTGATGAGACAAGCAGAATAGCTGAAATGTATGCACTGGATTTTGAATCATGTCTTTTCTGATAAGACTTAGACCTTTGAAGCAGAAGGCAGAGCTCTGCAGCATGTCTCTCATGATTCTTTGTACATTGATAGCTGGGTAATTGAGAAAGCAAGGGCAATTCAGACTGATTCACACTGGATTTACCTGTGCTGGCTGAAGATGTTACCTGCCTGGACGATAAACCCTTCAGCTGCTGCAGCTAAATCAGAGATGATTGTGAATCTGACTTGTCAGCCTGCCCCATTTGCAACCTGATATTTTAATGTAAACTGAGATTGATAGTGGTTTACATTTACTGGCAAGGACAAAATCAGCACCTCACCTAATCAGTGATCTGGCAGGGACATTTTTGGATAGCAAGCTTTTAAATCACCCTGTCCTGAAGGGCCAAATCTTGAGAAAAGGGGGGTTTTAAGGACAAGACTTACATCTGACTCTGGCTTCACGAGCTCATGTTCATCAGCCCTTTGGATCTTCAGTGGACTGAAGAAAAATAGCTGACCTGTGGTATTGTGAAAAGTATTTTTCCTTGTCATATTTTCTTTGCCTATATCTCTTGACCTCACCAGAGATCTTTTCAAAAGAATTCACTGGAGAAGACTTACCAAGCAGATAAAAAAAATGCCATGGATAATTAATAACCAATTAGTTTGATGCCAGTTATACCTAAGACTTTAGAAGAAATTATTAATGAAAATATAGAAATACAAATAAACGAATTAATATGTTACAAGTCTTTGTCAAAAACAAATTCTTCAGAATAATCTGAAATCTTCTTTGATATGATATTTTCTAAATTAATCACTGCATTTTTCTCTTGACATGTAAGAAATTATTATTTAAGATCAATAAACTGGATATCAGTACAGCTGTGAGATAACTGGAGATAAGGAAATACACCACTGTCATGAGACTTTATCTAGAATAGCATGGGAATTCTGGTTTTCCATGCCTGAGAAAAAGAAATACAAAATGAAGTAGGCAGAGCAAAGTATAAGAAGGAAATTTATTTTACGTAACAAAAAGAACCAAATTTATTTCACACAAAGAAAATGATATAAGAATGCATCCATGATGGGTATGTGTCTCCATCCAGGTGGAGAACACTGGCAGATCTCCTTCACGGGTGCACGTCTGGTAGGGAGATCCAGTTTGATGCCAAAAAAGTTCAAAAGAAAGTATTGCAAGCCATTCTGGTGAAAAAAAATAAATCAGTTGTGCAAAGGCCAAAATGCTTCATTGTCCTTTGAAAGCTCCTGAACAAACACGTGACATATGGAAATCTTTCCACAGGAGGAGGTTAGGGAGAACAAAAGGAAAGTGGGACCTCAGCTGCTTGGTCTTTCACTGCATGGGAATGCAGAGAGATGTGTCTGCCATCACTTTGGAAGCTTTCTTGTACATCTGGGCTGTGTTCTGCAGATTGTCCCAGGCACAGGGAGTGCCAGAAGCATCCAGGGAACTTTCCCAGCAGCAGCTTCCTGACAACCCCATGGCAGCACAGGCGAGCCAGAGGAAGAGCCCAGTGCTCCGCACTCAGCTCCAGTGTGCTGAACCAAAACTCTCAAGCTGTTGAGTCCATGATCAGACTTGTGAGGGAAGGATGAGGTTTCCTATCAGAGTTTGGAGTGAAAGAAGGGATTTAATAAAAATATCTCTGCCTGTATGTCATTCAGGCTCTGTGAAGAGCACCATGCCTTGTTTATCCGTTGGTTAAACAGCTGTAACAAACCGTACCTGCTTCAAAGAGGATTCACAAGAGACAGCAATCAATAACTACTTGTGAAGACCTTTGATGCTTGAAAATGGAAAATGCTATTTTCACTAGACTTATACAACAATTCAATTATGGTTTTGGAGAAACAGAGGGAGAAGAGCAAACAGATTTGATCAAGACTGGGGTTCTTTGCCACAATCACACTGCGACCTAACTAAAAATAACTATAGAAATCATCAGTCATAAGAAAGAACTGATTCAAATTGTTATCTTTGGACTTATTCTAAGTACATGATCTAGAAATTATAAAAAAAAGTACTGAGAAAGATAAATAAGATAGGCAAGGGCCCTTCTTTCAGATCAGCTGTTTCTGTGTTTGGGCTAATGGAAACAGCATATCAGGTTAGAAAGGTGCAGTCACAAAACTAATGAAAATTTAGGGGGATGATAAATGTGTTTTGATACCAACCTAAGACTGAGGTGTCCCTGAAGAGTTTACTTCAGAGATAAGTGCAGGACAAAATTCAATTCCATGAAATTGCAGTGAAGGCAAGATTGAAGTCACCTAAATTAAGACTGAATTTAGATTAATGTTCTGCAAAATTTGGGTGCCAACAGCTCTGACCACTGCTTCAAAGCAGCCATTCTCTTGATTCTCTCCTTATTGTCCATTGTCTGTGCGTGCCTTTGGTCAGCCCCAGAGTTCCATACAAACACAAACATTGCACATCTCTGCTGTCACCATTCAGATCAGGTTGGGGCCCATGTCACCCTCAAGATCTCTTGACATTCAGATTTGGGCACCAATGTCAAATTCCACCCAAAAGCCTGGAGAACATGGCCAGTAGTGCTGTGGTTGCAGGAGCCCACTGCTATGCACAGATCCATGGGGCTGGCAGAGCACAGATGTTCAAACCCATGGCAGAAGAAGTCAGGACCTAAAAAGCAGGAATTTAACTTTCCCTGATGTGGGGAGTTTTGAACCTCTGTCACTCCTGTCCCCCAGCCATTGTGCTCCAAGGACTCCATCCCTCCAGACACACAACTCAGGTCTCAAGATTTGTGAGACCAGGAGAAGAACAGAAAAACAACCTGACTCTACTCTGAGAAAAGCAGGTGAAGGTTCTGACTGGGCTAATAAACCTAGTTGAAGGAAAGAGAAAAGGTAGTTTTTATTTGGTCCTGAGCACTACTATAGCAACAGTTTAGTATTTGGAAAGTGCACTGTACCCTCTTGCACGAAAAGGATCTGCCAGCCTGACCTTTCTTGTCATTAAAATCTGCTTCCTGTGTGCAGACCTGCTTAAAGATGCCTTTCTGCATGTGCTATTCCACAAGAGTCCTGAAAAAGGAAAAAATGTCTTTTGAATATAATGGAACATCTACTCCCATGATTAAATGCAATGAAGAAACCATTGAATACAATGATTTGCTAGCAGGGGACTCATACATCTTTAAATCAATAGAGTTGCATTTGCTGTGATGAGCCCACAGCCCACCTATGGCTGGCAGAGGCTGAATCAGCTGGCTGGCTGGAAGAATTATGAAGAATATATTACAAAAACATCAAAAAGATCAAATCTGTTTTGTTGGGCATTTTGAGAATAAATCCTGTGCTGAGCAGTACACGAAGATGACACCACAATCAATCTCCTACCCATCATCTTAGCCTATCTTCTGTATCTTTTTAGGGCATGTGTAGTCTCACCAGGTTGCTGAATCTGGCCCTGATTCTGCCCTCTTGCCTGCCCCATCTCTTGGCTTTGTCACTGTGGTGACACCATTAGCTCGCTGCTTTGTCACAATGTGGCATCTTCCCCTTTGCTGCCCTTTCAAAACACTGCTGCTCATGTCATCCACCTGCTCTTCCAACTGCTTTTGCTGTTCACTGCTGGAATATAGACAGCAGAAACTTGTTGAAAATATTTCACAGCTTATATTTGTGTCTCCTAGCCTTCCTCATTTTCCTTATCCTCAGTTGGGCCTTGGCACCAGCTCAGTTGCTTGCTTTGTGCCAGAGTGAGCTCCTCTGTGCCTTCTCTGGTTTTTCCTGGCATTAGTCACAAAAAACCTCAGACCAGTCTGAAATGACTGATATGATTCTCCTTGAAACCCCTCCCTCAAACACCTGCTCTGTGAGCAGGGCTCCTGTCCTTCCTCTCCTGGAACCACTGGATTTATCACTTTCACCAATGATGTGTTCTGGTTTCCTTGTGCTTTCCTTGCCTGCTCTGTTGTATCCCATCTTGCATTTACCCTCTGAGTTCTGCAGGGGACACAGCTTCCCTATGCCATGTTCACAGAGTGCTTAACTCCAAGAGGAGGATGGGGCAGAGCTACTGTCCAACAAAATTAATACTCTACAGACAGCTGTTAGGTCTTTTTATTATGGCAGGATTCATCTTCTTCCACAACTTCTCCATGTTACTTGACAAGATAAGCAATATTCTACCCTGCTATGCTGAATGACATCAAAGGCACTGGGCTGTTAGCCTGTTCAGATTGGTTTGAAAAACCCAGAGAGAGAGAGAGAGAGAGAGAGGGAGAGAGAGAGAGAGTTATCAACTATTTCTCTTGGCTCTAGCAGAAATTTCTGCAGCTGTTGTTTAAAAAAAAAACAACAAACTTTCCACGCTGGATAATTTAAGTTTCAGCTTTTGGCCCTCTTGTCCCGATTATGTCTTCATGAGGCACATGAAAGAACTGCTGAAACCCCAGTATACCTACAAATACAGCCAGGTCTCTTTTCCATCATATCCTGAACCTTTGAGAGTATAAGTACCACATCAATGAAAGTAATACCTAATAATGGTGATAGAATCCATCATTCACAAGAGACAAAACACGGAAAGTACAAAATTCAGAATCAAAACTGAAGGCTTGAGTATAGACCAAGACATTTCATAAACTGAAAAATGAAGGCTTGAGCATAGCCTAAGACGCTTCACAGGCTGGGACATAATTGCTCTTGATTCCTTTATACTGGCTTTTTATCTCAAAGAGGGCAGATGACAAATTGCCAAGAGATTTTTCATAAGCCATTACTATATGGTTTCCCTCCCTGTCTCCTCCTCCTCCTTTGCACATTTGGATCCTTTCCTTTTAATATTTGTAAGTTTACAGTTTGGAAAGGTCAAAAAATGCAAAGCACAAAACTTTTGCTCTCTGCAGCCTGCTGGCCTCCTTCTTACTATTTATGCACTGCAGTTGAACTTGGGGACATCAGTCATCTTTGATGTTAGACAAACCCATTTCAGAAGGTGTTCCTGCCCTAAAAGATTTGCACTGAATAGATGAAGCTTCTAAGAGAAAGAAGATAAACCACAAGGACTCACCCCAAGTCAGTGGGCAGTCAAAGAGCAGGCCTGGGAAGGAATTTTTATCTCAGCAATGCCTTAGTCACTGTTTTTCCCATGCACTAGTGTCCTTTTTTCAGGACAAAGACCATTGAGTTTGGGAAATTGGGTGTTTCTCTAACCTGTCAAAGGCCAGCCCGTACATAAAGGGACCTTTGGGGTGAGTCAATGCAGCTCAATAATATCTCAGTGCACCTGTACCCCTGGAGAGCATTTTTAAGCTGATGGTCAGCTTAAATGGATGGTCAGATCCAGATTTCCTGGCAAAAAGTAAGGTTGAAGTTTCTATGCCCCTTCTTCTCCCCACTTCAATAGACCCCATTGCTATCCCCATCACAGCACTCAAACCTGAGCACTGTGGGGCCCTGGCACCCCCACTCTTTAATCCTGGCTGCTGGCTGTGGGCAGCTGCAGACAGCTTGTAGCACTGGCAACATCAGGGCGTTTGTTTTTCGTCCTCCCTGTGATAGGAACAGAGGTGAGGAGTTCAGCACTCCCCCTTACCTCCCCTGACATCAGTGCTGTGTCAGCCCTGATGGTATTAGAACAATCTTTTAAAAGCAGTTCATTTTATTACTGAGCTGTGCTCTCCCTGAAGGCCATGGACAAATGTTAAAATCTGGAAGTGCGTGTGATGTCACGGAAGAAATATGAAACGGCAGCTGAGCTGCTGGCTGCTGCAAGGGCAAATTCTGGTTAGTGTTTCCTATTAACTCCTAACTCCTTCTGTCATCCTGCTCTCGTGGTAGGGAGAATCTAAAGGAAAAAGCTCATCTTCTGCTCAAAATTGCCATTTCCCAAGGATTTGCTAGAGGTCTAATTAAAGCAGAATAAATGTATTTTGCATTTCTCACCCAAGAGGGTAATTAAGATCAGAATCAGTGGAATGAATACAACATGGTTCTGATGGAGTTTCGAGTGTAAATGAAAGGGATACTGTGAGTGATGAAGACAAATGTACTTCAAATGAAGAATTAATGCTGCTCATAACACTAGGAATATAAAATTCCATATTATTAGAACAAAAGCTTTGGTAATATTAGGCACTTCTGTGTCTAAATCTCTGTTAGAATACACAGAAGGAGCAGACTAATATTTATGCAGATATTTAGCTCTTAGTACTGCTGTGGCTGTAATTTATATTCCCCCATAACCATGTCACAATGCCACTCTGTGCTTTGTGTTGTGACATTTTCACTAGTGATTTTAATGTCCCTGAAGCAACACGTCATGGGGAAACCCCTTCTTCTAGCCAAGAAAACAACTTTTCTCAAATCTCTGTGGTGATTTCTGAAATACAAATAACAACACTAATAAGGCCCAGAAGCTTCTGTATTGAACAGTGCACAACTAGCTTGTGAGAAATGTTTTCTTCACAGGGGAGCTTATGTTCTTAAACAAAACTCATCACATGATTTTTGCAAACAAGCAGGGGGAAGCTGTAGTAAACTGAGACATGGTTATGGAATCTGTTTATAAATGTGAGTTGTGAACATGCCACATTTTTGCAGACAGAAAGAAGCCAAAAAAAGTTCATGAGATCGCAAGCCTTGCTAAGCAGCAGCCTCTGTGCTCCTGCTCCAGGATCATTCAAGAGATCCATGTCCTGTCGACAGCCTCTGCACTGGATTATCTCCCCAAACAATGCAGAGGTTCTTCAGGATGGTTGAGATGTTTAACCAAATCACTCACTCCCATACTCTTTCTTGGAGCTCCACAGCTTTTTCTTGATTATGCATTTGGCAGCACATCTTTGACACCCTCAGCTAGCTCTCCTTGCTTCTAGCAGCCAAAATGACAAGGAGTGAAGCACGTACCTCTGGTAATTATTAGAGAATGGGTTGGGTTGGAAAGGACCCCAAAAATCACTTAGCTCCAGCCCCCAGCCATGGACAGGGATACCTTCCACTAGACCAGGCTGCTGACTGTTTTGGAGGCATTAATGACTTGAACATGACACAGAGTTATGGAAACAGGCAGAGGCACTTGGGGTTGTTCAGCCTGGATGCAGTAGTTTTTAAATAGCCTTTTGGCTCAAGCTGTATTTCATGATAATTTACCATGATCATAACTTGTGCTAATCTCAGATTTTTTAGAAAAAAAGATAGCACCCAGCTTTGCAATACTATTATGTCATCCTACAGAAGACAGTATTTTAACCATTGCTATTAATACCTTAAATGCATTATTACTATCCAGGGCTTGCCTCATCCTTGCCTACTGCCAGACTAACTCCATTTTCTCCCATTTAATAAAGTGCTGTAATAGTTTCCTTGAGCACTCTTTTTTGTCAGATTTTCAATGCATTATTGCTGTTTACTCACGAGCAGGGTCATTGGTGCTATCTTGGTTCCTCGCGATAATGAAGAAATTGGCTTACACAGTGAATAGCTGCTCCTTTGCCATCGAGTTTATGTTAACATTCACAGTATCAATTAAACCAAAATTGAGGATCAAATATGTGACAATAACTGGAGGGGCTGAAATAATTGGAAGGGTGAGGTCATGGTGATCAAGCTTCCAAATACATTTTACAGAGTGCTGATGTGAAGCCTGCAGGTTATTTCTCCTTCCTTCAGGTGTCAGAACTCATTTAGGTTTTAGACACCGCCGTAAAAGGCAATCAGCTCTTCCCTTCCAATCTCCAAAATCATTTTAGCACAGGTAATAATATCAACAGAGTCACATCATTTAGAGCCTTCTCCTGCCACCGTGCAGCTGCTCAGGCAGTTAATTACAATATGTTCCTGGGATGAGAGGCTGAACAGGCAGCCGCATTTCCGCGCTCCATTAAAACGAGCTCAGCCAAATTAGGCTGATAGGATAATGGGGATCCTTCGTGCAATTCCTTCTATTCCCAGCAACAAAGATTGTGCCAGACATTGCTCTCTTTGTGTAAATTGTGTACCTGGTGTTTGTTTGCTGGGAATAAGTAATGGCTATAGTCTTTCATCTTATGCTGAGTTTTGAACAGAATTTTTCTAAAGAGTTATAAATTAATGCATCATCTACTCATGCAAAATAACAATATATCTACTGTCTAACTTTGATTTAATACTGAGGAGAAGTAGGAGCTTGAAATATTTTTCTTAGAAAAGTACAGGAAACAAACCACTCCATGAGAACAGGTGCCTTACATGATATATGTCATTTATGCACCATCATCATTTCAAGTAGAAATGTTCTAAGTTTGTGCCAGACTTTTCTACCACCTTCGAGAGTTTTTAAGACTGGAAATTAAAATTATTTTAGTAGCTCTGATTTGTCCATTGTTGATTCATTTGCAGTGGGTCAGGGACCCAAAGATGGGATTTACCTCATTGTTCTCTCTGAAAAACTGTCATCTACAGTCAGTGTAAAAGAATTAGGGGAACAAAATGGTCTACAAGAAAGTCTGGCCTAGGAGAAGAAGTACCTTTAAATATCAAAAGAGCTCCCAAACCATCTTGAGACAGATAAGCTAAATGTGAGGCACTAATGTCAGAAAGGATGAATTCGGGACAAAGACACCCTTTTTTGAACCCATCCATTAATAAGCTTTACTTGATTAAAAGAAAAATGTAAAATTCAGATAAAATAATATTCTTTATTGTAGTTGGATTTTATTTTGGTGTTTTCATTTTGGTCTGTTTTTCAGGCTGTACTTCCTAGCCTCTATTTTTCCTTTTTGTAGTAACAAATGGGGCCTTTGGCACTCCCTATCATTATCCTCTTGGCTGAGAACAGAGCAGAGTAAATGGAGCAGTGTGGGTTATGGTTTAGTGTGTCCCTTTAGGCATCTCTCTGACAGGATAACGAGTGGTCAGTGTGGGTGGCTCTCGTGTGGTGTTAAGGAAAGAAAAATGCTGTGTCCTCCTTCTCAAGCTGGTTTTGTGCCTCATCTCTGGGACATCTGCAGCAATCTCAGTAAAACCTAAACAGGAGATTTCCCAGTCAAGACAATGAACAAGGTAATGAGGTCTGACTTCTGGTGACTCATCCCTCTCTGGAGCGGCCCCTGGATAGAGCAGTCCAGGCCCCTTTGCAGAGGGAGCATTGAAGGCATATTTTGCTGCAGACTTTAAATATTACACCTGCAATTTCAGAGTTTCATGGTCAAATTCCAAGCCAGAAATAAGCCCTCAGTGTCTGTTCCTTTATCAACCATACTGCAATGAAGATGACAGACAGCGTGAGGTTATTACTTTTAAATGACCACAGAGGGAAGTAGGAGTCCCTTGCTTTGGTGTTAGCAGGAACGGTGTTCTAAAGATAAGTGAGTGAAGCAATTGCTGGGAGAAGTAAGACATTATTCCATATATTATCCATTGCAGACACACATATTATCTATGATATATGGATAAACCAGGAGGGATTTACATTTTAAAAAATGCCTATTTTTCTGTAGCAGTGTGGGGGTGTGTTTTTATGAGCAGACATGCATGTGATTCCAGTGTGTGCAATTTTATTGTATTCAGAACTGTTGAAAATAATTACCCACAATATCAATTTCCCTTCTGGAGCTTAAGAAGCAAGTTGAGAGCAATGGTGTTATTAACAATAATTTCAGAGCAGTAAATATAGCTATCTAATCATCTATAATGGCAGGCTAGACATCTAAATTTGACAGAAATGAAGAAATATATCACTGCACATTCTATTTCAGTGAAAATATGCATACTTCTATTCTGCTTGCAGCAAATGTGATGTACAGAAAACATTCTTCAAAACAAGTAGTTCCTTTAGTGATCAGCTCCTAACCCTCACTCTTTAGTCCAAAGTATTAAAACCAAAACACTGCATAAAATTTTGCATCTATTCTGTTATGTATTGTGTTCTACTAAAGAGTCAGAATACTTCAAATGCATTTTATATAAATATAAAAGCTATTTTGAATCAAAACCTATGATCTGGAACACAATGAGACTCTCACTGGTGGTTCAGTTGTTAAATGGATAAGGTCCTAGAGATTTTGTTGGCATTCAGTAGTGAGCTCATATCAAACATAGTAATTAGTATTTGTATAGACAGTATTTTTCTGTCTATACAACAGTAGTTGTGGAGCTTCATTAACAGATGGGACTGCTGCTCTCAGCTCTGGAGCATGAAAGGTTCATACCCCCCTGGCAGCAAAGCACATGGTCTAATAAATATGAACAGGGTCACCACTTAACTCTGTGCTCTTGGGATATTTTGTATTCACCTAATGCCCTTCTGGGAGAAAACCTTAAGGGACATGGCCAACATAAATATAACCATTCATATTCTACTTGGCACATACTGTTGTACTTCATACTTTCAGTATGTGAAGTCTGCAGATTTTACAGCTTTATGATGCTAGATTTAGAGATGAGACCAGTAATAGTGGATGAGAGACTGAACATGACCCAGCAATGTGCACTTGCAGCCCAAGAAGCCAAAGCTGTCCTGGGCTGCACCCAAAGCCCCGTGGGCAGCAGGACAGGGAGGGGATTCTTCCCCTCTGCCCTGCTCTGGTGAGATCCCACCTGCAGTGCTGCATCCAACTCTGGGGTCCCAGCACAGGAGGGACCTCAACCTGTTGAATCAAATCAAGAGGAGGCCATGAAGATGATTAGAAAATTGGAGCACCTCTCCTATGTGAATTGTGACTGTTCAGCCTGAAGAGGTCCCTGGGGTGACATAATTGCAGCCTTCCAGTACCTGAAGGAGCCTACAGGAAAGATGGAGAAGGATTTTTTGCAAGAGCCAGGAGAGACAGGACAAGGGGGAAAGCTTCAGTCTGAAAGAGGATAGGTTTAGATTAAATATTAGGAGGAAATTATTCTTAGAGGTGGTGAGGCACTGGAACAGGCTGCCTAGAGAACTTGTGGCTGCCCCATACCTGGAAGTGTTCAAGGCCAGGTTGGATAGGGCTTTGAACAGCCTGCTCTAGTGTAAGGTGTCCCTGCCTATGGCAGGGGGCTGGAACACAATGATCTTTAAAGTCCCTTTCAACCCAAACCACTCAGTGATTCTATGATTCAATGATTCCATAATTCCATGGATAAGGAGAAGATGGCTGAGGCTGAGCTTGTCACAAGTTTTGCCAATTTTGTTTTTTTGGGGGAATGCCAAGTATCACTGCTTGTATCAAGACTGACTGTGACCACATCCAGGGCTCTGTGGGTTCAGTGCCATGCAATGGTCCAAATCTCTTGGGGCAGGAACTGCAAAACAGAGCTGACCCTCACAGGAGAACTGGCTGCAAACCAGAGCAGGTTTTGTTGAGATATTTTAGATGATTGTTTTCGTGAATATATCTTAATAGACTCATATACTTTTTAGAGGAAAACTAAAGTATCAATGAAGTTAAATCATTTAACTTCTGCAGTGAACACCAGTGTCAGATGAAACTCTTAAGTGTTGGTTACCTGTTTCCAGGTGAGGTCATTCAGTACTCATCTTCAAATGGCTCACTGGATGATTTTGATTCAGAAGGGCTCATGGTGAGCTATATTTTCCCAGTCCCCTCCCAGATTATGGCTTATCCTAGGTGCTTCCTTGTATTTCTTCATCTGGGTTTCATTTATTAAGTGCAGTGGGTAACTCTCTCTGACTGAGCCAGTTTATCAATATCTGATACTCCACAGGCCTGTGTTTGCTTCACAACCTTTATCAAGATCTAGTAAAAATGCACTTATTGATGAACCTCATCAGAGAGATACCAGGTGGTTGGCAAAGGTGTCTTCTGGGCATCAGGTAGCCCATCATTAAAGTAGTTAGATATGTTCATAATTTCTATTAATTTATTTTTGTAGTAGTCATATGACAGTAAGTTATAACCCAAAGGACCTTCAGTACACCGGGTATGCAGTAAAAAATGTGAACATTTAAGTGAAGAGCTTAGGCTCACTCTTGTAAAAACACTTGACCCTCCCAGGTGACATTGACACTCTCTCAATTTAAAAATAGACTCGGGCATTAATTCATATCTCTATGGCTTTTCTTGCTTTTCTGAGCTTGGAAAGTCTTTGTGTATTACTTTCCATCTGACAAGGAAGAGAGGTTAGAGAACATGTATCAGAAATTCAGCATCAGTCTCAGCTTTTCAGTGTGGTTTTAGTTTTTGTCTCCTTAACACTTTCAAGGTTGTATCACTGAACATGTTAACAAGTAATTCACTATGAGAAGAAATTTAGCACGGAGAACATTAACATCATCACTGATAGTAATTAAAAAGCAAATAAAATAACAAAATAAAAACACCAAAACAACACAAAACTCTACCCTCCAATGTTTAGAGCTGTTTCTCTTATGTAATTAAACCAACCAGCTCATTAGCATTAACCACACTACAAATTCTAATGACCCAATTTATTTTAAACTACAGATTCAAGCAGATCTGATAAGGCTGCAATTTCTTAATTCTAAAATAATCCCTAATTTAGAACAACCTTTTAGACTTCGTCTGCCACACTGAACCATGTCCTATTACAATTGGACTTACTCAGCAGACCAGTCCAGCTCATCATGAAGAAATTTAGGAAGAGAATTTGCAAGCTTTTGACTCCATATGTTCTTTATTGGAATTTGATGAATTCATTTCAATTTAAATCTATCTAAGGACTGAAATTCAAAACTGTTATGGAAAATGAACCCTTTTCCTTATGCTAGAGATTGTTCTGTCTCCCAAGGGCAGCATCTGGCAAATAATGCAGTATGTTGTGCTGGAAAGCAGCTCAGATGCATTTAAGTAGCAAACTGATTACAAAGGCAAAGCTTAGAGGATGATATCTTTTGATACAGGATTGTAACTTTTTGCCTTTAACATCAGTCAGGTTTCTTGGCCCTCCTTGTCTTTAGAACTTCAGTGAAAGAACCATAGATGCCTTCCCAGAAGTTTTACAATGTGCCCAGAAAGTGACCATGCTTACATGATGGTGATAACCCTAGAGCGATGAACTCGTGCTCTGAGCCTCCAGATCCAGCCCAGGTGGCAGCAAAAGCTGGGTCAAGGGGCTCTGGCCAGCTCAAAGTAGAACATCTTCACATCCTCACACTGCATCCAGTGCAGCCCTACACTGAATGGAGTCACTGGCTGCCACTCTGGCATCTCCCTTTCCAGAGAATTTCAGTGCTTATCTGTGGTCCCTGTTAGGAGATAATTTTGAATTTAAAATCAAATATTCTCAGGTTATCTTCAAAGTGGAAGGTCATTTGCTGTGATCAGGTGAGATTGCAGACACTTACTTTCCAGAAGAAGTCCATTAAGTGAAAAACAACTGCTCATTAGTGAGGAATTAAGCTCAAAACATTAAAAGTCTCCATCCTGGGATTGATTCTGGACACACTTAGTAGACAGATTAATTTAAATGTTTGCTGCATCTAATCTTTCCTTATGTGCATCTGGATGTTCCATAAACCAATTTACCTCATCTATGTAATGATCAAGCAGTAGAGATTCAAACTATATATAACTTCTGTTCAAGAGCATCAGAACATGGCATTAATCTCATTTCTAATTTCCTAAGCTCCCATTTTGTCATACAAGGTGACATCCCTCACAGCAACTGGATGATTTATATTGTGAAGGGTATTCTTAACTATCTTTAATGGTAGTGCAACAGCTCATCCATCTTGATACAAATTATATATGCAGGATTATTTATTCAGGACAGGCAATGAATCATTTAAAAAAGGTCTTATTTCTGAATAAACACAGCATATCTATCTTTGTCTCTCTGGTATCAAGAAAATTACACATGTCCATTATGAGTATGTGCAACCCTCCCAAAATAGATTGACTTTAAAGTCTTATGGTGAAATACCTCTTTGAAATAGAATAAGGACTTGAAAAATTAAACTAAAGGGAACTTATTTTCTTATTTCCATGATATAAAAATTGATAAAAGTAGCATGACACAAGGTCAGAATTAGCAAAATAATCCTATTTAGTCTATTCTAGTCTTATAGTGTCTATATAGTGTATAAGGGTTTTTATGCTGGTTGCAAGAAAGGCACCATTATGGCTTATCCTTATCCATCTATTAACATCTTTATGTGTAATAATTAACTTCCTCGTAACACTGGTCTTTTGATAGACTTGGTACTTTATTTGTTATTTCTCCCAAAACTGATAAACAGGTTGACAGGTGTAATTGCCTGAAGTTTCTTCTTGCTTATGTGTAGGAATGAATGAGGTTGTGTCTACGGTGCAGTGACCAGGAGTTTTGTAGGATCTGACTGGGTCTCCTGTTTTCTCTGAGAAAGCATGTCACCTCCTAGGGCTGCACATGCTGTGGGTGGAGAGGGGAAGGATGACAGAAGTCTGATATTTCTTGGCTTTAAATTGGCGAGGGGAAGGTAGAATTAGATGATTTTTGAGGTTCCTTCCAACCTGAACCATTCTATGATTCTATGAAATTCCCTCTCCCTCTAGCCAGTAACAACACCCTGTAACACAGGAATGTCAGAGGGAAATGAGGGGTTCCAGTGAAAGGCGTGGGGTGTGGGAGCAAGATCTTTTCTCCCAGTTAAACACTGAGCTGCTGTTTAAGGCTGGATGCCTCTCCCAAGGTTCACACTAGAAGGGCTCATTGAAGACCTCTCTTCTACTTTTGATAATGCTGTGCAAGGTGGCATCCAAAAAAAAACCTTTTAAAGGCTGGATAACTGGTACCTGCTGCTCCTTTCCCAGCCCAGGCATCTTGGCCAGTCACAAACAGCAATAGGTGGCTCTGATATGACATTTCAAATACAAGTCTATACCTGCTGCTTCACTCCCTTCTAGATGTTCACAGATAGTTTGGTTACCTTTTATGCTGCTTTTTCTCTACTTCCATGTGCCTGCAACAAGGTCCCTCACAGCTAACAGCCTCTGTAGTTTGAATTCCTCATAGTGATAGCAATAGAGAGAGCAGCTGTCATCAGGGCCGAGTTCAGGGCAGCCATGACTGTCTTTTTTTCTCCTTTAATTCATTTATTCTCATGACAATATTGCCCTCCAGCTCCATCCCTTCCATAGTAACTGACTTGTGGATGAGCTGCCTTGTATCTTCCAAGCTTTCATTGTGCTAAGCTGATAAATCAATTTTCTGTACAGGTGGTAAGGTTAAATACTGCCCACATCTAGTAAAATCAGAAGTATGACAGAGGTAGAGAGAAAGTTCTGAACAGTCTGAGGAATTCTGGGACAGCATTGGGTGACTATCAAACACTAAACCATGCAATTTTAAAAGATTTGGGTGTTGGTTGTCAGTTATAATGTCCATATTCCATTGCCTGCCTCAAATTAAACATACATCCAAGAGAGGCAGGTTTAAGCATATTTGTCTTCCTCATGTTGAAATCTAGGAAAAAGAGGAACCAACAGTCTTGAAAGCCAAGCAAACTTCAGCTTGGTCTTATCCAAAATTTGTGGAGGTCAGTGTCACAGTCTTCAGTGTGTTTTGAGACAGTTCTCCCGAGAGCAGCCATAATCCATCCCAGCTCTGAGAAGGGCAAGAGAAAAATCAAAGCAATTGGAACAGAAATCCAACCCTCCAGGAGAAAAATCCCCATGTCTTTACTAGGTGTCAAGTATAGAACAACTTATTATTACCAATTTATCTTCCACAGGAATTATGCAAAAAACTTTTTGCGTTGAAAAGTTCCTGTTTTGTGGCATCACTTTCCTTTGTTTCACAGGAATTGCCTCAAATATAAAATTCATGCCTGAAGAAAAAAAATCAATCAAAGCATAATAACTTATTCAATAGTGCTGCCACTGAAAATTGAGACAGGGATAATCAGTTAGACCCCATCCTTTCCTGAATTACATGAGTGCAGCTCTTGATTTAGCAGAGGCAGTTTTGATACTTCAGAATCCATACAAAAAGGCATGGGACCAAATCTACTCCCATGTTAATTTTATGCCAGGGTAATTTCATACATTTTAATGAGATGACTTTGTATCATCTCTTGTGAGAGAGACAAAAGAGAGACAGAAGAAAAAGCTTAAAAGATCCCACAAATACCATTTTTTTTTTTTTTTTTTGTTTTTTCAAGAGGAGGAAAAGTTATAATGTAGACATGGTAATTTTCAGAAACATGATTCTTTTATTCTTTTCCTTTGTGAAGGGATGATCTACAGTACTGTAAATACAAATAATGGCCATTGAGCAAGGTTCATATATTATGCTGTCAACAAAGTACTGACCTGAACACTGAAAAGAGAAATAGAAAAAAAAGTAATAAAAATATTGATTATAGCATGGGATCAAGTAAATTAACTTTTTGTTATGAGAGAACCCGTGTAAAAGGGAAAACTTCAGCCTGAAATATTTATATTTTTTTTGTTTTGCTGTAATCTTTTTCCTTTAACTTTCATCTGGCCTTCATCCTGGAGAAGGTCTCCCTGCTAATAAGGTTACTCATTCAGCCCTTCTCACCTCCTGTAATTTGCCTAAATTACAGAAGGCAAATTAAGCCAGCTCCAAACAATATTAACAGGCTGGTGCTACAATCATAATTAAGTCACAGCAGATGCAAAGGGACGATGGAGACTTGGTTGTAAATATATCAAGTGGTTCTGATGACAGTAATGCATTTTATTAGTTTTTCCAAACTATCATCATTGCTATGATCTAATGCACATTTACCCTTTCCTTGTCCTTCAGTCACTGGGTAGGACATAAGCTAAATTGAATTCCAGTATGTTAATATTTTTTTCCTAGTTAACTGATATTAATATTACATTCTATATTATTTAGTGGTTACTCTTGCAGCTACACTTGGTGCTGTCAATAAGGCAGAATTACTTTTCTTGAGGGGTGTTGGTGTCCTGTTATCTCAGCAGGAGTCTTGTGCACTGGGCCCCACAAGAGACACAGATTCAGCTCTGCCTGTTCTTCCTCTGAGCAGCCACCAGTCCCGAGCTGGACCCAAGCAGGAGTGGCAAGAGGGCTGTGTGGAATAAGGATAGAGCTGTGAAAAGCATAGGGCAGAATCATCTCAGCTGGAGGGAACTGTGAACCTGTATTTGCAGTCCCTGGAGGTGTGCACTGATCACTGGGCTGGCAGCAGGGTCACTGCCTCCTCCAGCCATAATTTGTGAGTATGGAATAGGCTATTTGACAAAAATAACATTGTGGTTTAACCCCAGCTGGCAACCAAGCCCCACACAGCCACTCACTCGCTCCCCCATGGTGGGATGAGAGAATCAGAAGGGTAAAAGTGAAAAATCTCAAGGTTTGAGATTGAGACAGTTTAATAAATAGATTAAAGCTGTGCTTGCAAGCAAAGCCAAACAAGGAATTCATTCACCCCTTCCCAAGGGCAGGCAGGTGCTCAGCCACCTCCAGAGAATCCAGGCTCCATCACAAATAATGGTGAACTGGGAGGACAAATGCCATCACTCCAAATGTTCCCCCCTCCTTCCTCTTCTCTCAGCTTTATATTCTGCTGCTGATGCCATATTGAATGGAACATCCCCTTGGTCAGTTGGGGTCAGCTGTCCTGGCTGTGTCTCTCCCAGCTCTTGTGCACCCCCAACTTCCCCCCAGCTGGAGTGAGGAGCAGAAAAGACCTTGAGAAGCAGAAAAACCAAAAGCAGCCACTAAAGAGCACAAGACTTTAAATTTGATTGAGCACATTCCAACCAAATCTGTCGTTACCTCAAAGCCTTTGAGCACCAGAAGGATTATTGTTGTTTAACCCCAGATGACAATTAAGCATGCACAGACACTCATTTCTTCCCAGTGGGATGGAGAGAGAATTGAAAGGGTAAAAGAGAGCTGGAGCTGAGCACCAAGAAGCAAGGGATGTGTCACCTCAAAATCTCAAATGTCTATATTTTACACGATGTCCTGTGCAAATGTATGACATACATGGACTTGGACACTCGAAATGCCCAGGCTGAAATGTCAGTACTTGCTGACTGCATAGTGCCCTCCTTTTCTGTGCTCTGCTCAAGGGCACTCCCCTCTCACCCTGCTTGCAGGGCAGCACAGGATTAGGACTGGGCTTGAGCGCTGCTGAGCTCCAAATCCTGACCAGGACAGAGCACACAAGATGCTGTTTATACTTGCAACACATAGCCCATCTCTTTGGACTTCAATCACACCACCAGTGTGGGTTTGGTGCTTTTCTCATTCCCACAGGTCTCTGGGGTGTACTCAGTTCTGATATTCTTAATTTGAATTTAGCTTGCTGTCTTCCTGTGCTACCCAGCCGACACATCTCTGCTTGTTTACACTTGAGAAAGAAAATCTGCTCAGAAAAGAAATAAGGCTCTTTTCCTTAGCTTGGAGCATCAATCAAACCACGAAAGAGGAAATGAAGTGGAAATGGAGTGTGACATCTAGGGAAAAGCCTTCCTTTGATCTTTCTTGATATTGTTGGTTACAGCTAAGGGGGAAACACTTCACAATTCCTTCATTACTCTTTGGTGTGTGAAGTAATTGTTTTGGATAAGAGTAGTGGTTGAATGTCTGCATCCTGCAGCCTATGCTGGGAACAACGTTGTGATGTTGACATAGCACAAAACACTGAGGACAATTTATCTGTTAGCAAAACCTAATTAATAGACTTGTGTTCATCCAGACTTAATATTACCTATAAATAGTCCAACAAATTTTAATTATGTCAGAGAGGCTGTTAGATAAAGACACGATTGGAATAGTGTAGACACCTTCCATTGTACTCTTTCTCCTATTAGAATGCCATGCTAATTTGCCTGTATACCAAAATCTTTTTATGGATTCAATATGGAATACATAAATTTCACCCCACTAATTAGCTGTTTAGTGTTATCTGGGGCAAAAAATAGCCCTGCTACCTTCTATGGCTTGATCTGCTCAAATGCAAGTCTGGATTGCATGTGGTTGTAGAAGAGGTGTATGCAGATGTCCTAGGTAGTAATGCACTTCTTATAAGAACTTCCTGACACCAGCCAATAGTAAGTTTAATGAGAAGATGTTTCCCTGAAGCAGAATGGAGAGAAGATGTTTCAATCATAGATGACATCTGAACTCTCAGCTCAGAGATTATGAAGTTTAGTGACCTAGGAGGCATTTTTATTTTAATTTTTTTCCTTTTAATGCCAAATAAAACTATTTTCCCCTGGAAGAGACAATGGCTTTTCCAGTCTAAACTGGAGGCTTTCACAGATTAAGTAAATATTTGACAGATTGTTCTTTATAAAACATTTGCAGTCAAATAATTTCTGTCCAATTAGTCAGAGAATGCTATGGATGCTCTTTTCATCTATGTCTATATCTATATCTATATATCTATATATCTATATATCTATATATCTATATATCTATATATCTATATATCTACATATCTATATATCTATATATATGTATCTATATATCTATATATCTATATATCTATATATCTATATATATGTATCTATATATCTATATATCTATGTATATCTATCTATCTATCTATCTATCTATCTATATCTAATCTATCTATATCATCTATATCTATATCTATATCTATATCTATATCTATATCTATATCTATATCTATATCTATATCTATATCTATATCTATATCTATATCTATATCTATATATCTATCTATATCTATATCTGTAAATATTCAGCCTTTGAGAGCATGACAATCTGTACTTTATCTGAGTGATTCATATGAAAATAGAAAACAACAGCAGAAGGCAGGTACCCCTGTCTGGAGGAGACATTACACCTTGCAGAGGTGGAACACCCGGGTGGGCACCAAGGACCATCACTGATTTTGGTTTCCATTGTACCTTGGCTTGCTAGAAGACCACATCCCTTGTCACAGACGATGATCTGACACAGCTTTATCACATTTACATCACTTTCCACTTAGATGACCCCTGTCTGCTTGCCAGCCTGAGGAAACTGCTGCTGGTGCAGGACCCCAGAGTGGCCAGTGAAAACCTCAGCGTCCTCAGACCTGTTCTAGCCTCTCTCACTTCCTGTCTTGTCTCATCATCAAGGAGCACAGCACCCAGGCACAAACACCTCTGATCGTGCTCTTACAGTTTTAAGTCCTTCCTCTTCCAGAAATGTGATCAATAGTTCTGCCTCTCAGACTTAACACCCCAAGGTCTCCTGAGCTGGGTGCAGTGCTCCAGGTGAGTACAATATAAATTCATAGAAAATATATATTTTTTCATTATATGTGTAGCAATATCTCTAAGGAATTTATTTTTCTGTGGCCTGACTATAAATGAAAGAAACCTAACCCACAGCAGAATACTGTGAGCTCATTGCAAATGTCTGCCCCCAATCTTGTCAGACTGACAGACATTTAAAAATGGGATATTGTTTAATTAATGTTTTGAGCAGTTTAGAATTTGAGAAGTATTGCACCTATAACCAGAGATTGTAATCTACAAAAAATGAGGAGTTGAAAATGGGCATCTAATTTTAACTCTGTGTTTGGACAAACTGCAATGGCCCATGCTGTAGAACACCTTTCATCTCTGGCCTCTGGTCTTTCCTCCCACAGGAGGCTTTTTTTTTTGTTACTGATTAAAAGCAAAATTCACTGGTCACTGGGGTGCCCTGAGAAACACAGAAACAAAGTGATTATTTCTCTACAAGAAAAAATTGCCTCTGTTTTTAATATTTTCCAGAAAGGACACATTTTTTTCCCAGGCCCCTGAAATAAACAATTCCAGAGAGGATAGCAGTGCTTATATTTATTATCTGAAAAACCTTATGTAGCAAAATATTACATCTTTCTATATATTTTGGCTGTATGGGGGCTGTTGCCATCAGAAATGAAATACCCAACTTCTGAGAATGTTTTTTTTTTGGTTTATTGCCTCATTTTCTTTTATGAATGCGGCCTCTAGAGCCTGTTTGTTTTCTAGCTCTCCATGTTGCTGTGACTGCTACTTTGGCTAGTTGTGCCATCACTTACACTGTAAAACCCAGGGGATCTATCCTCATATGAAATGTGTGAACCTCCACAAAACAGATTTGAAATATGAACAATAATAAAAAGCTTCATGCATTGAGAAACAAATCAGTTTGTCCTTTTTGTAACGTAAAAAATAAGAAATCCTAAAAATGAGAGGATAAAATCCCAGCTTTGTCTTAGCTGAAAATTTCTCCAGCAGATAAAGTCCCTACAGAGACCAAGTGTACAAACTGCTCCAACCAAGACCAGCCCTTCAATGTAGGGCAGACACTGCAGGAGAAGAGAGCTGGGGAACTGGTCCCTTGTGCCAATTCCTCTTCAACACAATCTCACAGAACAAGGGGAATGAATGCCCACAGCACTGGGAGAAAAGAAGAGAGATGAAGGAGAGGAATATAATTTTCTCTGAATTAAATGCAAGTTTCCTCAATATATGTGTCCCTTCCCTCCTCCCAAGAGCAGAAATTTCCATCAGATCTTTCCTGAACCTATCTTGATTCCCAGCAGTCCTCAATACCCGTTCCTCTGGAGGCCTGAAATGTATGCACATATTGCAATTTTCATTTACTATGTCTGTGCCTTCTATTATTCAAAGCTAATAGATGAATGTGAAGTTTTATGCTATTTTATATTCTGGAGAAGTTTTCCAAGAAAAACCTTGTGAAAAATTGAATTGTCCAGCTGTAGCTCACCTCACTGCAAGCTGCCCCATGGAATTGGAGCCCTGTGATTTTCTTCAAATACTCCATGTACGGCACAGATGTCAAATGTGCTCAGAGATAAAAGACTTCTAGCCATGGTCTGTAGTCTTCTTCTGTAAAGTTTGAGCCTCATATTGCATTCAATAAACAGCCTCTCTTTAAACTAAATATAGACCACTTCCTCATGCAAATATGCCGAGGAGAGCATAGCGTTACAGTAATTGCGTTTACAAACGATGGGAGCGTGCCAAAGCTTTTTGGGAAAAGGTTTCTTCCTCCACCTGTATTAATCTAAAGATTCAAGACTCCATTGAGATGAAGGGCATGTTCACACCCCAGGCTCCTTTTGACAGCCTTCCATCAATTCAGGTTGGAGAGCTGCCCTGGGAAGCAGGAGGAGTGGATGTTTGCCTGCGATTTTCCAGATGGTGCTCCTGGTATGGCTATTCATATCTGAGTGGTAAGGGGATATAAAAGGCCCTCAACTGAAATGGAAACACTTTACACCTTTTTGTCCTGGTTTTATTTGCACAAGAAGAATGATGGCATCAATATGAAACTATAATTTAGAAAAAATTAATAAATGAATGTTATTCTTAGTAAGGGCTGTGCCTAAGAAGTTGATTAAGGCTACAAAGCAAGAGATTATGGCTCTTCCTTCCACCTTGCTGCTAATATTTATATTTGAGAACTAAAAATCTTATTGCAAATACAAGTAGTTACATAGAAAAAAATCACCTCATAAACCACTTTACTGCCTCCAGATCTTTCCAGTGTGAAATCCAGCAAACTAAAACTCCTAAAATTACGGAAAAGATAGTAAAGGGGAAGATGAGAATTCAGCTTCAGAGGAGGCAAATACAAAATCAGCAAAAAGATGACTAAGATATAAGGTGGCATAAGGAATTTAGACACGGTTTCAACACAGAGACTTTGTGGTATAT
Source organism: Pseudopodoces humilis (assembly GCF_049639895.1). Lineage (NCBI taxonomy): Eukaryota > Metazoa > Chordata > Aves > Passeriformes > Paridae > Pseudopodoces > Pseudopodoces humilis. The sequence goes on from NC_142200.1 coordinate 7,044,516, forward strand.
TCCAGTGATGAAGAAGAGGTGGCTCAAAATCAGCAGATCTCAGAAGATCTGTCTCATCTTAAAGATAACATTGTAATGCCAGTGACAACAGAGAAACTTGGGAAAAAGGATAGGGGCAGCTGAATAACCTACACCAGATTTGTAAAACTGAACCTATTTCAGACAGGGTCTGCTAAGGTATTTTCAAATGAAAAATGAAAATGAAGCAGAAAATGAAAAACTAAAAATGAGCAGCCTGATCTGATAAGAATTTTCTTGTGCTCATGTGGGGAGCAAAACTTCTGATCAAGGTGGCATGAACACATCCAGGCAGTTCCTCAGCCCCTCTGCTCCTGCTGCTGAGTCCAAGGGAGCACAGGGCAGAAACCTTCTCGGTAGCAGAAACCATTAGGAGCCATTCAGGCTAAGAGCAAACTTGAAGACATTCCAAAGGATTAAACAGAAGTGTGAGGATGGTTGCAAGGAAAGGCAAATGAGATTTTAAACAGGCTGCAGCTTGATTACACATTCCATGAGCAGCATGAGGCAATAATGGATCTTGGGGAAGGTAAGGGCTGAGAGAAGAAGTGTCTGCAGGGAGTAAATCTGTTCTGGGGTGCAGATGAACAATGAGACCCACTGTGAGGCTCTGTGGCAGCAAGAACTCATGGATGGTGGATGGAATAGTGAGCAGGAGGAAAACCATCTCCCAGGTGAGTGCAATGAGCCATGAGCTGGGCTGTCAGGGCAGTGTCCGCCTGGCTGTGACATTATTACAACTGCAAAGGGTGAGGGAAGAGATCTGTCTTCTGCTGGGCTGGTGGGACCAGCCATGGCACTGGGGATGGGATGTTTCTCGAGTGGATGTGGAGCTGGGACTGCAGCCACAGCAGCATAACAAATCAGCACCAAGAGCTGTCAAGAGGACACTGTTATTAATGTAAAGCTGCTATTAATCAATTCAAGGAAGCTGCAAAATTATCTTCTCTTAGGAGGGTGGCTGAATAAATGTGACACAGAGAACACAAATGGGATTGTTTGGGTGAGCCAATATAGGAAACTTGGGCAAGAAACACTGTGATTTTAGTCCCAGGAAGTGAAAGCCATAAATGTAAGTACATTTGTATCTGCCTTCCTCCCTTAGTCCCCATGTTTTCTTTTCCTCCCAACTTCTCACTGGCCTCACTGGCACATGGAGAAAATAAAAACACAGCCTTGTTGTGTCTTTATCAAAGAAACCTTTTCCATGGGTTTCTGGGGCAGAAGGGTCAAACCAAACTTGCCTGTGTGCTCCCCACATGGCCAGACCTGAGTCAGGCTCCTTCTGCTTCCCTGGGTGCATGATCACTGGCAAAACACAGAAAGCAAAATGCCAAGAACAGTGAGGGGGAAACTACAGCAGAGAAAGTCCCTTGATATGGTCCCTCCACATGGATGATCTCGGGAAGTGTCTGTATATAAACATCAGGCAGGGAGGAGGAGGAGGAATGAGGAGAGGACCAGGGTAGACAGGGAGGGAAGGATTTGCAGCTATTGTAAAGAAACATGACAAGGAATTTCAGCTGGCCTGAGCCTTGGGGAAAGAGTAAGCATAGTGAAAAACATCCTGCTGGTCTCATTAAATCAGAAAGCTCCAAGATCTGTGGTGTAGGAGTGCTGAGGTATTGCTGTTGTCTGTAGCTCTGGGATGGCTTTTTGCTGGAGTTATGTGGAAATGCTCAGAGAACAGAATGTGGCCAGCTTTAGCTCATCCCAGAGCAGCTGCCCAGGATGCAGGGCATGTGTGACCTCACAGGACATGAGGACTGAGAGCACCTCACCAGGTGCCCACTGCAGACACTTGCAAGCAGCATCCTGGGCCTGAGAGGATGCAGTGTGCTTGGGAACTAGCACTCATGTACAACAAAAGATGTAACTGCCCTCTCAGACATGCTCTGAGCCCTCTGGACATTATTTTCTCTGCAAAGACCCATGTCTCTCTACCTCAGAGTCCTTTCATGCAGTCAGAACAACAAAAAGAGTTTATAAATGTACCAGTTATAAACTCAGGTCAGACTGTGCCAGTGCCCAAGCAATTCAAAATGAGTTGTACATGTGCAATATATGGATTCAAATACACCATCTACTTAATTTCAAGTAAATCTTTCTCTCCAGGACAAAAACACTAAATAAAAGCTTCTGTAGTGCCTGAGGCATTCAGTTTCTCTAATGGTAGAAAGCAGACAGGCCTCTTAGGGATTTTTCTAATTGGCAGAATGTGATTAAATAGAGAGCAGTGAGACAGGAAGTGCCCCAGGTGTTAAATACTTAAAGCTGTTTTGTGCCATTGTGAGTAAATGGAATCGATGCTCTGTATCATTATTTAAACACTGTAATTACATTTGGAAATTCGGGTGCTTAATGTTCCCTCTGGTTCACAGCCAGAAAAAATTACGGTCAAAGGAGAGGGGGCCAATAAACCAGGAAGGCAGCTGAGGTATGCTGGAGATCAGAGGAGAAATTAGTTCCAGGGTTCTAATTGAAATCAGTGGACTTAAAGTGAAGCCCAATGAATCTCAGGGCGCTGAGAGAGGTTTGTTTCCATTTTGTATTTGTTGGGAAAGATGATGTCTGGGACTCTTTACTTCCACTCTGGGGTGCTTCTCTGTCACCTCTGTTGAAGTGACCATGGTGCTTCCTTGGGGAGGATTTTCCAGTGATATTTACCATGAAAAGCTGTTGTTCTCCATAGCATCAGCCAAAGCACAGCTACTTGAAAAGTGTTTTCAAACATTCACAAGCAGAGGAGAGTGACACCACTTCTAGTGATGAGCTCCTGCTCACAGAAGGACCTTCTCCTGTCCTTGAGCAGATGGTCAGAGATCTCAGGTGGCCCTTGAGAACTGTGCTGATTGCTCCCCAGCAAGGGACATCAATGACACTTTGGCACCTCTGCACCTCAGTCCTCTGGGGCTCTGAGCTGATTATTGAGATAAGGGACAGAGGGAACGTCTGACATGGTCTCAGCCCAGTATTTACTGGCTTAGAAAATAGCAGGCTTGGTCCAAATTATGCTATTGAAGCAATTTTTGTGCCTTCTTTAGATGGATGCACCTGTAGCAACAGACTGCATAGGGACCATCACATCATCTTCCCTGGATATTGCCTTCTGGGTAATCAATTCTTCTACACAGTAGGAATATTGGTTTCATGGCCCCATTTTTAATGACAGAGTAGGGGCATGATGAAATATTTCTGCTTCCATCATCTGCACAGGATACCTAGGCTGGTTCCCCACAGGTAGTCCTACAGCTGGATGCTGATGCCAAGGAAATCCACAGTGAAAACAAACTTTGGTCATGATGACCAGCTGAATGTTCCACCTCCAACGTCTTCAAAACAAGAATGTGAAATTCCCTGGAAGTTACTATTTAGGTAGCTTACTGAGCTCAGCATAGAAATGGAAGGGTAAAATGTGCCTAAAATTAGGATAAGGTCAAACTAATTGATCAACTAGTCCTCATCTGTGAGAATCTGAGTCATTGGTGCAAAAAGTTTTGGCAGCCTCTGAATTTGTGATGCAATGTTGGATTTACTTTTTTTTTTTTCCTTTTTTTTTATTTCAAGGTTAATAGCTAAAGATAATTGGTACCAAACTTTTAAAAGCAAACTTCATATTATATACAAGCCCAGGACAGCAAACTGTCTAGTCATATTGATGCTTCTTGTGGCAAAACTATCCCATTGCTTGAAAAATTGTTAAACAAGATTTGTAAGAGGTTTTCTTATTTTCATCCAATCAGTTTTAAGGTCAAGCTCTGTAATTTTCCATTGACAATAATTGTAGCCATTTTGAAGAGCTGGGAAAATAGAAAAGTTTGTGGTTTTCAACGTGTTGTCCTACCAGCATTTCATTCAGAAAGGTAAGTGTCCTCATTCAATTTGCATTTTTCTTAGTATATTATTTTAACAGGGATAGCTGTCTTTAGCAATCCACTCTAGGGGGACAAAATATAGATCAAAGAAAATTACACTGTGAATTGCAAAAAGATACCTTCAAGCAGCTTCTGTAAAGATGAGATTGCCTACTAGAGATGATCTTTAGAGCAGTTTCCACGGAAAGTGCAAACAACTTTAATGCAAAATTATGCCCAAGTCTCTTTCAGATGTTCCTTTATCTGAAATAAGCAGCATAAATAGCTCATTCACACCACTGCCTCACTTCACAAACAGAGCCACTGAAATCAGAAGCAAGGATGGCAAATTCTGTCCCTGATGTTTTTTAAAAGGATTACAGTTCTGGAAGATGTTCAGCAGATCCTGAGGAACTGACATGGACTTGAGTGCAATTAAGATTTTGCAGTATCAAACTGATAATTATCAGGCTTTGATTAGTGTTATCTCCTGGGTATGAAGCTTTTATTTCAAGTTTTGATCTCATTATGTTCTCTAACTTTTTCCCATTGCAGTTTCTTGCAATAAAGTAATCCATTAATTTTGGCATGCAGATTTATGAATACCTCACAATTTATTGGAGAAGACACTAATGAATTTTAGAACATATTAATTAACCCAATGATTCTTTAACATTGTTCAGGCTTGAACTAATAAAAGAAAACTGATTTTTAGATTCATTTCCCAATTTGCTTAGATATAAATATGTTATGTACACAAATGCAGACATAATTCTTATGCTGCTGTAGTACAGTCTAAACAAAACATATTACTGAGAGGTGTCACTCTCAGATCCCAGCTATAACCCTTAGGCAGTGAACTCCTTGGGCAAGGAAAGCCAGACTCTTGCTAAACATTAGAAAATGAACCAACTTTGGCATCTGTTTTGTGCAGTTTTGTGCATGTGTTCCTACGGAAGAGAAATAAGAGCAGGGTTTTTGTCTTTCGTAGCAACACTTACAGATGTGTTTGGTTGAATGGAGAGATTAAGGGTTCAAAAATCTAGGGCAGACAAGAGATAAGGTGAGGGTGTCCCATTCTCAGGGGATGTGGTAGGTTTGAAGTGGTTGCCTGTGAATGTGGAGTCTGGGAAATTGTCCATCAGGGATCAGGGATTCCAGGGAGGGGCTCCCAGAAGGGCTGGCTGTGATTCGTGGGACCTCCACAAGCTGCTCCATGAAACAATATCGACTTTACAGCATCTCCAGGTAAAGACTTGCTGATTGCACATTGATCTGCCAGACATTTCAAGATTTAAGATGTTTTGCTCTGAAACTTTTGGGACCACAAGCCTATGAATTAAATCATTAATCTTGGAGGCAGGAGAGAGAGTTTATTTAAAAAGAACAGTGTTTTAGAAAATAATGTGGATGGGAATCAGCAGGGCTGGGAAACAACAGACTCCAGAATGTCACTGTCAGTTTACTTCTACATTTCCAATTAAAGGTAGTGGTACACATGTGACATATTTGTGCTACCTCAACTTGTGGTTGCTCTTCTGAAAAACGTGTTAGGACCACACTGTAGGAGATGTCTGCAAAATTGTTATTTTTTTTTTCTTTGGCCAGAACCACACTTGAGGAAGGCTAAACAGTCTAGTCTGGCACAGACACACAGCATTTGCTCTGTAAATAGAGAGCTTCCATCTCCAGCCCCTGCTGTCTGACACATTTAATATTTATCAATACTACAGGAAAAAAACCCAACATGAATGCTGTTCTTTTTAAAGCAGATGTCCAATTAACTACTGGCTGTTATTTTTCTCTTAGACATGCTTTTGGGAGATTAATGATAATGAAAAACTGTTGAATCCCCTTTATCCCAAAGAACATAGATTCCAGCACTTTAGATCCAATTCCATAACCTGTGACAGACTGTTGGATGCTGTACTGCTTTCAAGTATTGTCCCCATCTCTGTTTTGGGGAAAGGGAGGGCTTGTTTGCTTTTGTACATCCACGCCTGCTTTGATCCATATGTAATTTATGGTGTGCTTTCAACTGTTTAGTTAACTTGCCTTCTATGCATATTCCACAAAGCAAACACAATTTTTAAGTCAGTTCTACAAACTTTGAAGAGTTCTACTTTTCTGAATTGTTTGATGGACTGCACGTGTTTGTATAAGAAGCCACGTTGCACACATTGTTACAGACCATGCTTAATGGACTGGAAGTAGGAAACTTTTAACACCGCTGTGAACATGAGCATCCACCGTGTTGGCAGGTTGCCAGTCACAAAAATCAACCAGAGCAAAACATTTTCTGCCAAGAAGAGCAGTTTTGTGCTGGCAGCCGGTGTTGTTGCGCAGTGGGAAGAAGGGAGGCACGGCACTGTGCCCTCCCTGCCACGGAGGCAGGGAGCCCAAGGATCACTGTCTCTAGAAAATTACCTCAGCTGAACCATCCTCCTGCAGAGATCCAGTTCACCCTGCTCCAGTTATTTTCATTCAGTCCTTTTCTGCCTCTGCCAGAGACCTTGTTTCTCTGAAAACCCAAGGATGAAAAATCGCTCTCCACTGCAAAGGGAATGCTAAGGGAGATGGCCCCAGGGCGGCTTCACCTCCACTTTAGCCTCCTTTGGCTGCAACCTTCACATCAGGTTTGTCATATTTCTGTTTTAGTCATACAGCCCTGACTTTCTAACACTCCAGAATGTGGGTAGAAGCCCTTCATATCATAGTCTATAAAATTTCTCTGCAATTGAAACTGAAATTCAGATGTTAATTGCACTGAGATATATGAGTCTGGAAGAACATTATTTTTCTTAACAAGTTTAGGGTATTTGATGTTTGCAAGATGAGTGATGAAACCCCACTATCACAGCTGTGATGGTAAATCTACCAAAGGGCATTGCTTCAGTAGAATTATTTTTATGAACACTTTCAACTGCTGTCCCATATGTTGAGCACACTTGGGAGAGGCTTGGCTGTGCAATGGGGCTTTTTATACCACATGAAATGGCAGATCTCTGAGGAGTGAATTATTCATACTGGTACCATGACCTTTTATTAATAAACTCAGTTTCAAAAATAAACTTTAATCATATTTGAAAGGTCTCCCTTACTTTTTCTGAACATCTTTCTCTTCTCAGTAACACACAGATCCTAAAACTTCAAGGTGAATTCCTGAGAAGACTATTTTTTTTTTTTAATCATTCCCCAACCTAATAAGTTCAGGAAATTAAGAAAAGTTCCTATACTCCTTTCACAAAACACTCCAATAATTTCACCTTCCATGGAAGAAACTTACTGCAGCCTTATGTAATTAAACTTCCTACTACATCCTACTAATTATATGCCACTTCCTTTAAAGAAATTATTTTCCCAATTCATGATTCATATAACAAGAAATATAAAGTATAATAATAATAATAATAATAATTTTCACATATATTTCTCCTTTCCTACAGCTGTTTCATTCCCAAACTTCTCTTAGCACTTTAATATTCAAGGACTCTTACATTCTTATCAGTAAATAATAGATCTTTAATTTCTAGCTTCTTCCAAGTGTATCATACTTTTTAAATATAGGGATTATCTCAGTATCATAATTTTAAAGCCAAATTTAGATTACTTGCCTTGTTTAAACTTCCTAATGCAATACAAAGCTTTGCTTACATGACTTTCTTACATTTGCATTTGCAAACAATGGGCTTGCAAATTACCTCCTCATCCCTCAGTGTGCAGACTGTCTTTTAAATGATTGCCAATATATCTTGGATTTTATCTAATTAAACTTTACTCAGCTGAGGATGTACTTCAGTTTTACCTTTCCTTGTGCAGTTTCATTATTTTCTTTAGTAGACTTTCTGGGTCAGCTTCCCTTAGTGCTCTCAAAATACTGCATAAATTCTGGAGAGAATAGTAGGAAAATTTATTCTGGGAGTCCTACTTCTCTGTTTCAGAAGAGCTCTGATCCCATGCCCAGTGAACTCAATAGAATGAAGCCTGATGATTTTTGATTAAACCTTTTGATTAAACCTGATGCATTCAGCTTGGTTGCTCTCAAATCTTTCAGATCCAGACCTCCTCTTTCTTCTCCTCTTCAATAGCTTAAGCATGGACAAGGGCCAAAAGAAAGTTGGGCTCTTTGCATGACTGCTATAAAATACAGATCTCTCAATGAGGCAAAAGAGAGGAAGAGAAACTCAAAACTGTACAGGTCAGAGATAAAAACCTGAGGACTCTGCTTCTCTCCTATTGAAAAGACAACCTCCCACTCACCACAGAGCCCATGGCCTCAAATCTCTCCTGAGCTGAGAAACTGAAGCTGGCTTTGCTCTTATCTTCTTCCTGGATATCACTAAACCATTCAGGTGAAAGAAAGACCTTCCCATCCTCTTGTGTGGCAAATATGCACAGATCCCACCTCTTGGGACACAGTCTTTATCAAGAGCAATTATTCTACCTCTTTCTAACTATTATGAATGAAAATGGTTAAATTAATTCAGCTTTCTACCCACCACCACAGCCTGAATTTAATTGAAGGTTGTTGTCTGGAAAGAAAACAAAGCCATTTCCAAGGTGCCTGTTTCAGTCACAACTGTTATTTTATTTACTGAAGGAACCACTGATAGTTCTTTGCCTTGGCTAAGATTTTGGAAAAGGTGGATGAGTTCAAAAACAGGAACTAGACTATCACATTGCTGAATTTTTAGGTATCTATGTATAAGACACTTTCATTCTTAGAGTGTGTCTTGGCATTCAGAATTCATAGAATACTTGGCTATTGTGAGATGTCCAGGAACAGGAGTCACAGAGGGCCATGTGCTGTGCTTAAACTTAGCCAAGAAGATGCATTTAGGTAAGGCTTAAAGTCTTTGACTTTTTAGAAATCCTCAGTGGAGTTTCTTCTCTGCTTTACACCATGCAACACTCCCTAGTCCCTGTGTCAAGATTTAAGGACAAATCTATTGCAGGAGAGAGAGTAAAGCAAAATAACCTAGTGTGAGAGACTGGAAGGGTCGCTGGCTTGAGACATTTTGAGTGAGGAGAAGGGGCAGGCTCTGGGGAGGTGATGCCCTGCCCTGCACACCCCACAACCCCTGGGCCTGTATCCCAGCCCCAGAGTGGCTGCCAATCCCTGGCACAGCAGGGACAATGCTCCACAGCCTGCTCCTGAAGCCCCTAACACGGCTCCTGAGTGCCCAACCCACCAGGAGTCACAACTGGGGGAAGGGCACAGGAAGCTCAAGGGGTTTTTAAGACCAAACACAAGGCAAGCACGTCTTGACCCTGCGTGCTCTTGGAGTTTCTATCAGGTGCACACCGCTGGAACCAGGAGTGGTAGCTATCTTTATTCTTTTCCATGTCTTTTCTGGTTTTTTTCTCTTTTTTCTTCTCCTCATTTCCTCTTCTTGGAATTTTTGAGTAACTTAAAATCATACAGGCTTAGATTTTGCAAAGTTGAATGGGTCAAGTTAATATTTTGAGAAGTGTTTTATGTTGCTTTTAGATACTGATAAGGTCCCCTCTCAGCTGTAATATGTCAAGGCTACACAGGCCAAAAATTCATCTTGGTTGGAGGTATATGTGATGTTCACATGTCCAGATTCTGCCTCTGGGCATTTAATTCCCTCTTACAAATAGCCAAATGTGAGGTTCCAGCACCTTCCTTTGGGCAAATTGCTCCCAGACATAATCAGCATGCACTTTAATTGCAAATCTGTTTAAATACCTGTGCAAAAATTCATTAATCTTTCTCTAAAGCTCCAGTTTTGAAAACTTTGGTTTAAAGCTTACATGGTTCAATAGCTTCCACTTCAGTGATTTAGAAAAGATAAAAAAAGGCCTGGAAGTTGCTTAAAGCAGAATTGTTCCTGCTGTCATGATACTGTGAAAAATAAATATCAGCACAAGAATTTGCTTTATTTATATATATTTGAAACAGACATGGAGATACCTTCCTGTACCTGGATACTTCCACCAAGTGCAGAACCTTTATGTAGTATTCTCTTTTGCACCTGGACTACTTGATTTAATATTCACTTGATCTTTTTGCACTGAAAATGAACCTAGTGCACTTATGTTATTTTGTCAATTTTTGGCATATCAACAAACCTCAGAAGTTTCATATGAGCATCTACAGTTTTCTGCCTATACCCTGAAGTTAATAACTCCTTTTCAGTAGTTATAGGGAGCCAACTTATAAAAGTTGCAACCATAAAAGGCACAATAATCAGGTAGAAAAAAAAAAAAATAAAGCACGAGGCTTGATCTTTTCAGAACTGGCTCATTCAGGTCTCAATGCCACTATTTGAGCTTCTTTATTTTGGGGGAAACTAATTAGTAAACCAGTTAAAAAACTTGATTAAACGAAATGTCCTTGCATCCTGCTCTGAAAATACCAACTTGATTCACCACCAATTGCTTTAGAAATGAGTGGATGAAAATTAATATTCATGTGTTTGGTTGATGAAGCTATTCACACCTTTTCAGAATTCTGCATTTTAAAAAATATGCTCCCTTCTGTAGCTTCTTTGGAGTTTATCATCCTAATAAAGAGCACATTTAGAGCCTCCTCCTTCAATGTGCTGAGTGTTCTACTTCAGCCCTGAGTGCCCTTGGTTTGGTGAGCTCAGGGACATTTTGTGGAGCACTGTTTGTGCTCAGCACGGTAACAGAACATCCAGTCTCTTTGCTCAAACCCTTTGGTCCATCTCTTAAATAGGTGGATTATTTTATCTTAGGCAGCACTGCTTCAAATATCTCTCCTATTATGAATTTTATTTTCCCTATCAGGGCTTTAGAGAAAGCACATCTGATGTTATTTGTTGTTGAGGTAGGTGCTAGAAAGTTCATCCTCAGCTCAGCACAAGTGGCCCAGCTCCCGTCTGCCAGGGTCTGCTAATAGAAGAGCATGGCAGACCCTTCCTGGAAGATGCTTTTGCATTTTAATCAAAGGACAAAGTTAAGAGGCTGCTTTATTTGGAACTGTGACTGAATTATATCACCTGCTTAGTTTCCCCCAAAGGCTGCAGGCTCAGCAGCACACACAGAAACCACTTTCTCTTGGGATCTTGCCTCAAAGCTGCATGTGCTGTGCCCGAAGCTAAGGAACTGGATGAGATTCTTGTCCTCAAAATTTTGGAAATGCCAAACACGCTCACAGAATAATCTCTGTCCTGAGAGGAGGCAGTGAGTGGTGTTACAGAATTCCTGTTGCAGATTTATGCATCTCATGCAGCCCTGGAGCTGAAATTGAGCTGGTATGTCCACACAAGGATCCCTTGGGGTCCCATGGGTCAGTGGCACAGGACTGCAATGTCACAGCCATGAGCTATCCCCTCCTACCTTGTCACAGCATTTGCCAGTTCTCTGCATCCCCTAGAGGACTGCAGGAAGCTGTAATGCTCTTCCCAAGGTGGTAACAGGGAAATAAATAAACGAGGACAACTGAAGGGCCTTTCCCATCTCTAAGTCCCTGTCAGTATGAATATAGACTGTAGAAAAATTCCAATAAAACCATTTTTGCTTGGTTTCTCTCCATCTGCAGGATTTACTCTTGGCTGCTCTATTCCAGTTACTAGGAAAAACAGGGATTCTGAAACTACTGGGCTGGAGATATCAGTTCATTCTGGCTCCTCCAGCAATGAGTCAGAGCTCCCATGCTCATTCTCTTAACCCTGGATGATGCCCTGTCTTCACCTATATTAACATCTTGCCCCAAGCCTGCTGGTCTATAATAAGGAAGGGGATATCAGCATGACTTAGGCTGTAGCTTTCAGGTAAAGAAGCAGGATTTTCTGGGCATGCAGAGCTGGCCAGATGCATTCAGTACTTAGGTTGGTGTTTGTTTATTGTGTTCTTTCAGGCTGTCTGGGGACAATTTCTAAAATGTGAGCACCTCTTTGGAGTGGTCTGAGTTCATCAGCTCATTTTGCAGAGGCCCTGCTTGCCAAAAAAGCTGTCAGGTGGCAATTCCTGGAGGAGCCTGAAATGGTGACCTGGTGAGCTGGCTCTGAACCTCTGGTTTGTCCTTCCAGCAGAGACAATTCTAGAGATCAGCACCAGCCTGTGGGATCCTGGTGCTGCTCACAAAGCAATGCCCAGATTAATGAGGCAAGATCTGCAGCACCCACACTGAGGGACATCTGGTTACTTGCTATCCTTAAAACTTCAATGCACTTCAAAAATAAAAAAAGCAAACCTAAGCACTCCCAGCTTAAGCCAGTAGGCACATACACATCCGTGGGAAACACAGTGATTCACAATTGAACAGCTTCAGTTTAAATTTAATTTTGCAGCTTTATTAGCCAGAATAAATATCTCCCAGGAAAAAAAAATCCAAAAATCATGGTCTGGCAAGAAGAAAAACAGAACAAAACATTAGCCAAAGTGTGCAATAATGAAGACAAATCCTGGCCTGGCAATGAGAAGGAACAGATGACCAAAGCAGTTTTTTCCATCTCAGGCCACAGTGGTTCAATAACAGCACCATGCCAACAGTTGCCTTCATCCAAAAACCAGTCCCAAATTTCTGAGCATATCAAAATACTATGAAAGAACTGAGTTACAGGCAAAATACCCAATCTGATTTTAACAATCAAGATGAAATGTTAATTCCAACATGTTTTTTATTCTGAGATCTTCACCTCCTTAGCCCCAGAGTAGCTTACAAAAAAAGCACTCATATATGGAGAATATATAAAATCACAGCATGTATAATTCAATATCAGAGTGCCTTACCTACATCATTAGAGGAGCTGGAGGTTTTAATCCACAGCTCTAGTTACTACAACTCAAGTGAAGGGAATTCTGGATACAGGAGAAGAACCCTGTCTTCTCAATGGGACAGTCATTAGCAGCTTGTTGCCTTTTTGCTCACACAAATAGCAGCAGTGAGGCTTCATCCTAATTTATTCCTCAAAGCAGAAAAAGTCACAGGTGAAATGACTGGGGAATAGGTGTTACTTATGTTTCCTCCCTGGGTGTTTGCCAGCATCTAGATTTGGGACTGAAAAGGGGGAGTGAAACATTCCACATATAAACAGTCTTTCATTTGGCACCAGGAACTGGAGTAAAAACACCCTAAGTACTAGAAATGAAAGAAAATAACGAGAAAACTTACATGGAACAGTGTCCCTTGCTGTGCAAAAACAGGTGCAGTGCTTGCAAAAAAATGAGATTCAGCCAGTGAGAACAAATGACCAGTTTCTATCACATTTAGGTCTGTGGTCCATGTTAGGGATGAGCCTAAGTTGGCTCTACCACCACAGGAGTCCCTGCTTCTATCTCAGAGCAGCCCTCCAAACCCTCTCTAATCTTGTCACTGGATTTGGGGGTAGGAAGGGACCCCAAACCACCTACCTTGGGTGGGTAATCCAGGGAACAGGAGAAAAGCAAATGATCAGGAGAAATGTCAAATGATTTGACATGGTGATCCTCAGCTCCACAAGCTGCACCTCGTCTCGTTGGCAGCTCACACAGGGGTTGAAAGCTTTGAAAAGCCAAATGGTGCTTTCATACTCCCCAAGGGGTCCCTCATGTATTATCCAAAGTTGCTCTAAAAGACCAGAAAGGTATAAAATGGCTACAGCACACCCTGTGTGAGAGAGACACTGGGGCTCATTTGTACACAGCACTAGATTCACTGTTTGCATGTAGCTCAAAATCTGTAGCAGCACAAAAATTTGAATGTACACAATGGAAAGGATCATTTAGAGCATGGTTCACAGCTTCAATCTCTGTGCTGATTTTATCTTGACCTAGTTAAGTCCGAACACTGCCTGTCAACATGGTGTTTAGAAAACAAGAGAACCATTAAGATGTTTTTTCTTATGAAATAAATTTCTGAATATAATTTTTTCCCTCTTTAGCTGTTCTAGTCCAAAGTTTACGTTTTGCAAAGTGCTTGTCTTCTCCAAATTAATTACAAAACTAAGTCTTTGGAATACTGACAACTATAAAAATCCCAAACTACAAATGGCAAAATTAGAACACAAAGAACACGTTGAAAGTCTGATAAATGGACAAACTAAACGAGTTTGATCTAAAAAGGTTTGGGGAAACCAAATCCTAAAGAAACAGGGGACCTTTTTCTTCACCTCCTCATAAATATTTTCTTCTCTACAGCATTTATAAAAAGGAAGTTTATATTGAGAAAGTTAACAGTGTTTTCAAATACCAGAAAAGTAAATTTCTTTTAAAGTGTTCAACTGAAGAAATACATTGCAATTATTTTTATTGCTGAAGTATTTTCAATAATTTTTGGTTCTGACTTAAAAGTGATATTCTGCATGAGAGAGTGAGTAGGTAGCAGCAAGGCTTTCTTACTCAGCATATTTTATCCCTGTGTATATGCAGAGTCCATTTGCATAATGCCAAAAAAAGGAGCTGTTAGTTCTGTAGTGTGCAACCGTGGGAGCTGGAAATGGTTTTGTTTTGGCTTACCTGTCATTGACTGGAGTCTTAATCAAAATACAAGGCCTGATAACTCTGAGGTGTGACTCAGCACTGATGAGTTTGTTTCAAAAGGAACTTACAGGTCAGCTGATGAATGAGAAGGGAAAAAACAGTGATGGAACATTTTTATCCCAAATCTGATGAAAAATCAAAGGAAACAACAACTCCAAAGGTGTAGCAGAGCAGCTGTCTCACATGCAGTCCACACACACCCAGTTTATAAAATTTCCTTCCGTGTCAAGTCTGTACCAGCAAAAGTTTGCTGGATTTGTTGGTTTCTGAATAAGAGTGGCATAATTTTAGGAGGCATCATGCCTAAATCTCAGAGGCAATGGAACTTTTTGGGGGAGCTTTTTGATGACAATAAGTTCAGCTTTAAGAATGTAGAGGCTGTTCCCAGAAGCTGCCAGCAGCATCTTGCAACCCCTGGTAGAGCAGAATTAGATCTATCACAGGCACAATGGTCTTCAACACCAGCAGCCATATCCAGCACAAAAATTAGCACTTTTACAGATGATAAAACACTCAACCAGCCCCTGACTTCAAGCCCATGAGTAAAAGAAAATGCAGTTGGAGATTTAAAAAAAAAAAAAAGTTTTACTCAGTTAATTAATTTTCAGCTGTGAAAATGAAAAAAAGAAAAAAAGCACACAGTGCAAACACTCATGGTTTGTAATTTATTATTACTGCTCAGAAAAAAAAAAAGCAAACATAAATCTGAAATATTGTCTGTCACAGCAGAGTAAATGACAATCCACATCTTCATGGGGGAAAAGAATCTTTTTCAGATTCTTGGTAGCTGGGTGGAAGTTGTGAAAAAAGCTTTTCTGAAAGGGGATGTAGCTGAAGTGGGAGTTTTAATGAGAGGAAGTTCTGACATTTCAGTCAACTGGCTTCAAAAGCAGTTTTTCAAAGCTTTAAAAAAGCCTTTCATAAAGTGTCCATCAGCTGCATTATGCTTTAAACATAGTTCATATTTTCATAGCAACATGTGACTGAAAGGCAAAAGGGACTTGTGAGCAGCAGGTCCCATCTGAGCGAGTGCAAAGGAGACATATGCCAGGTGATTCCCCTCTTTCAATGTCTGTAATTCTTCACAGGAAGGGTATTTTATGTCAACTGGGTCCATAGAAAAATCCCACTGAAAATAAAAGTCAAACAAAAGATATTTATATATATAAATTTTCCTAAAAAATTCAAAGTTGGTGAAATTTTATTTAACTCTAATTAAAACATTTCATTTTAATTTGGGATTGTAAAAGCACCTAAAGAACTTATTAATGTATTTTCTCATTTTTAGTAAGTTGTTTTTAAACAAAGGTGCTTCTTTGAACAAAATGCAAAGAAAAATCTTGTTTCAAAAAAACCAGAAAAGGCCCCAAACCCACGTACTGATATTCTGTAAATGAAGAGGCAGGGAGATAAGGTACTAAAATATGTCTCAGAAAGAGTGGTTCCAGCAAAATAGTGTCTTTATAAATGTAGGAAATGGAAAAGAACTGCTGTCCCTCCTTTCTGTATTGCTGTCTGCAAGTGAGCTGCACAACCCAGCCCAAGAGAATTCCTAAAACCAGAGACAGATGGACTTTTCTACTGAGTCTGGAATTGGAAAGGCTCCTGCTGTAGTCACTCAAGGTTTCTCTCTTCTTCAGTTTCAAGATAAAAAAAATTTCATATTCTTTAATGCAAAGGAAGGTGTTCTTCCTATTCTGAACAAGTCAATGCCCAGCATGGGCATAATTGTCTCCTCCTCTGCCTGTAAATCAAATCCTGTCCTGATCTTTGGGAGAGGGCTTTCCCCAGGGCAGCTGGGATTTGCCTCTCTTACTTTGGAAAAAAGAGCAATAAAATATCAGGAATATTAAGTCTAAGCTGCAGCTGCTCTTACAGGTTAAGCCTGAAAACTGAGAATGCCAGGAGACCCCAGCACTGAGAAGCTTTGAAATGCTGGTCTAGACACCCTGCTTCACATTTTTTTGTAGGATTTTTTCTTACAGCAAACTGCAAGCAAAACCAAATACCATCCTTCAAATCCAAGAAGTCTGGTAAGAGTTTTAACTGTCCAGTTTTCACATTCCCCAGTTTTACAGCAATCACTGTTGCAGTGTTTTCTGTCACTCAACAGCCCATAAGCAATGAAGATCAACATTCCTGGTTTTATTTGGACAGGGAAATTGAAAGGAAAATTAATTTTCCAACATCATCCTCTGAATAGGTGGCATAGTTCAGAACTGTGAGCTGTTTTCCTGAGTTCTGACCAGCACCTGGAATATTATTTTATTCCCACTGATAAAACAAAAAAAAAAAAAAAGCTTTGCTAGAATATTTTTTGAAGAACAGAGTGAAGAACAGAGCTATTCCCCCAGTACACAGGGAAATTTTTAGAATTGTACTTGGTTTTTATCCCACAGATTCCTCTTTAAAATAAAATATATTCTGAAGGGAAATGTCAGCCTAACCTGTTGCTATTTCCTTGCCAAATCTCAGGGCTGACAGGTCACAAATCTTCAGCAGTGGGACAGGGATTTCCTTTCACTTTATTATTTTAATAAGCCACCAGCAATGGATCTACCTGTTCTGGAACTTTAGTCAATAAGTGTCAGGGGCTGGGATTTATTAACTGCCCATTTATGTAAACATGATTTTCTGCATTTAAGAGATTTGTAGTGAAAGACAGCACCTGAGCTGATTTCCTTTATCTGCACATTGAAATATTCCCCAGTGAACCAGAAAGGCCAGCAGCAAAGTGAGCTGCCACATGCACAAAGTGATTTATGCCATGCCCAGTCAAGGGCAACATAGAACCTGGTTGAGGTTTGATTAAGGAGAAAAAAAATTAAAATCCCAAACCTGTAACCAATAGAATAGTAATTTTCCACCTTGCTAATTATTTGTAACACTGGCATCAGATAAATCCTCACCCCAACTAGGTTAGATAGAATTAAATAGTGTTATTCTTTACTGCAAGCAGAAGCTGATAGAAATAAATGTGTATAAACTTCCAGTGCAGTTTATTAAGCACACTCCTCTGGCTGTTGCTGTGTCTTTGGGTGTGATGAAGCACCAGTCTCCAGGTTCCAATTAACCTGCAATGATCAGGGAGGCAGGCTGGGAAGCCTCAGACCAGCCACAAGGAGCATCAGATTGGATGGCAATCCCTTGGTGCTTTACTGAGCAGAGCTGGGGCTGTTTTCGTTTGCTGCCCTCCTGACAGCGTTAAGCTGCCTCTCAACCCGTCAGGACAATGATCACACACTTATGGTGGGCAGTCACAGAGACTTAAACTCTGTATGAAAGCTGACAGTGTTTTCCTTTTTGGCTCAATTGCTTCTATCAGAGACATAAATATTAAATATTGCCCATTTTGTGCATAATGACAGAATCCTTTACTGCCCCCCCTGCTCCTACTGAAGTAGGAGAACAATATTAAACTATTTTGTTTTGTTTTTTTTAATTTAAAATGACATAAAGTAGAGTTTCTCTTTAACTTTCCCCCTGTGAGGAGAGATGGTAAGATCCCTTGTGCTGCTGACTAGCTTAGGAGTCTCTCTAAGGCAGGAAAGAAGCTCAGAAAAAGGCAATGGAACTACGTGGGTATGATGCCATCCCACCAGGGGAGGCAGGGGCTGTGACCTTCAATAGTGGAAACACTGCTAGACCACCTATCAATGAGGTTAAAAAGAAGGAAAATGTGTTCTGATGTTCTTGATGACAATTACAGCTTGGGGACTGTGTGTAGCAAAACATAAGGGATCATTGGGTTATGGGATAATCCAGGCTGAAAGGGACCGCAGGAGCTCTTTTGTCAAACCTGCTCCTCAAATCGGGTCACTTACAGCTCAGACCACGTTACTCAGAGCTTTTTGTGGCCCAGTGTTGAAAATGTTTTAGGATTGGGTTCCTCTGAACAAGTCCTTTTTCTTCAGATTTTGTTCAGTGGGCAAGTGCTCTGTTCTAGTGGCCTTCCACTGGCCTTCCTCCAGTTTGTGCTTCTTGTACTGGGGGGAACATTAAAGTTGTGGTTGAACATGTTGTTAAGTGTAGAGTTGAAGCCTACATTGGCCAGAATGTCCTTTTCTCACAAATGTTTGGGCAGCAGTGTGCTGGAAACCACAGAGCTGCTGACCTTTCTGCTGGCACCTGCCTCAGTGCACAAGGTTGAGATGAGGCTGCTGTGATCCCTCTCGAGGAAGCAAGAAAAAGAGGAAAATGGAGGAGAATAGAAAAGCCATCTTTGAACAGTGATTTCAAAAGAAACAGAATGTTAAAGGTCAGATCTTTATGTTTGTGGCCTTATTTACTGACATTGGTCAAACTTCTGACAAAGGGATGAGACTGGAATTCAAACACAAGTGTGCTTCCTGCATTTCTGAGAGAAGACCGTGTGAAAGAAATGGCCAAATTCTCACTTGTTGAAGTTTTTGTCTTTTTCTGCCACTCTCTTTTCAGTCTGAGGTCTGGTGAGCTTGAACCACTTATTCTTCATGCATCTACAGCTTTCTTGAGGGTTAAGCAGGCTGTACAAAGAAAACTGATATTTTCGATTTTTTTTTTTTGCCTTTTGAAAAAATAATTTTTTTCTCTCTGAGTCCAGTAAATATCTGATGAACTTGAGAGATGGAAAAGGCTCAAAGTAACCAAACTATTTTTTTTTTTTTTAGTTTTCTCTCCCTTTTTTAACATCATTTTTATGCAAACAAATTCTGTTTAATTTTTACATTACTTAACCAACTCAAGCCCTGATATTTTATACATCATAACCTCTGAGAACATGAAATGAAACCACCATCATGCTCAGAGTTCCATGATTAAAATCTACCTCTCCTCCCCACCCCTCCAAAAAAAGAGTATAAAATATTAAAACCAAGCCTGCAATCTGTTCTCCAGTCTGATTTCCCAGAAGAACCACAATCAGGAAATCACAGTACACAGGTGATTCCTCTCTGGGTGCAGTAAATGAATCACCTTGGGTAAGGGTGGGCTCATCTCCTGGCGCTGCTGCTCATCACTGTGGCCATGAGACACATATTGGTGGTGGACCTGCCCTCTGGAGGTTTGTTTGTGAGACCCAGAGGAAGGACCCCCAGTGAGGAGTCCTAATCTATCAATAGTCAGCTCTGTCCAGATCCTTTTTCAGAACAGCCTGTTTAGGGAAATCTTTCTGCAGCAATAAAATGCGGAGATATAGAAAAATTAAAGCAGAGTAAAAAGCCTCAGGTGTTATCTGAGTTCAGATATACCAAAGTAATATCCACTTCAATCCAATTATAAACCAGTTAGTATATAATTCTTTGCCTGGAATACTGGACAGTGACGTACAGCCCACATTATGTAGGAAATAGATGTTCAGAACCCATCAGTAACCAAGTTCATTAATTGATTTACTGAGCAATTTTCTGCTAGCCAAATGTCCCTAGACATGCTATAACAGAAGCAGCTTTTTTTCCTGATACTTCTTCTGACCCACAGTGTCATCAAATACCACCTCTTGTACAGTAATAACTCCTTTTCCTATAAGTATAAAATACAATGCTGGGAAAAAATAGGTCCTCCACCCAGTAGGGTTCTTCTTTTTTTGCCTTATGAACCAAGAATAAACTCATGTTAATAATTTGATTGTACTTCTCAAAAATATTCAGATAGGCCAGTTTTCTGCTTATAAAAGAATAATGGTATTAACATTAAAAAAATAAATATTTGCAATAACTCAATCATTGTACATAAACCAAAGTTAAACTGCTCTTTGATGGCCAAAATCTGGTGAATTTTAGCTGTATTTAAAAAGAAGGAAGATTTTTTAAGACCCTGTCCTCATGGGTGCTCAGTTTCTATCTGTTCTTCTTGAGTTTTGATATTAAGTATCTCTCAGTAGTTTGCTGGTGGAACTTTACTGCATTATTGTGTGATGACCCTTGTCTTACTGAGATACATAAAGAATTTCCTACTCAAACAATACAGGAAAAGGATTTCTACTAAATGGCAGATGGTTAAGTGTCTGCAAATTGACATTGTTTGGGTATGTGGCTTTGACCGTAGTTTTGGAGTCTGGCATTTAAACAAGACAGATAATCCTCTTCTTAGAATCTGACAGACAATTTGTTGTGCAGCTCTAAGCAGCCTGCCAAAACAAGTGAAAATTCCAGGCCACAACCTGTAACAATATTCTATAACACTTGCATCAAGTTAAAAACTAAGAATAGATAAAACCTTTTAGGAGATGTTTACAAAATTAATCTGTCACTCATCTAGAAGTCCTTAACCTTACTGAGAAATTGTCAATACTTTTCTGCCATGATAATTTTTTGCTAAGAAAGTTGCCTTGAACCACTTAAAGGATGAGGTTATGACTGAAGATGACTGTTCAACACTCTCAGGATTTGTTTTCTTATGAGTGAGTTTTGCAAAAGAAAGCAGTCCCCAGCTAAGCTCCTCTAAAATCTTTCTCCCTGAGATCAGAAATGTCACTGTAAACAGCACGTCCTCTTAGCCTAGTGGGAAAAGGCTTTCATATCCAGTCAATAATTCCCCACAGCCAAGTAAAATGCATAGTACAAATTTTATCTAAACTTATAATTAGCAGATTCTGAGGCTCTTTCCTGAGCTAGTTCCCTGCTGATGCACAGTTGCCCTGATATGGATCTGTGTTTTCTGCTTTTAAGGTTTGTTTGGTTTTGGTGTCTCAGAAATGCTGCACTGTATGATTCAAATATTGCCTCTCTGCAGCAAGGGGACAATGGGTCCCAAAATGTTGTTAGTTAGATGAATCAGGATGCAGTCCAAAATCTGATGATGCCTTTATTTTTACTATGTCTTTATAGGCAATTTTTGATAGTTTGAATTGTCAGTGACAATTACCAAAACAGGGTAAATTGCTTAAAAAACTGCACAAAGCAGGATGAAATCTGTGAGCTAGGAGGCCAGACCAGCAGTGTATCTTTATTAGTAAAACATTGTTTGTAGCCCAACAAGGGAAAGCTTCATCTGGGGACTGTTTCCAAAAGACTGGGAAGTGCAGCAACTATCCCTGAGATCAATTGTTTTGTTAAAATAAGTCATGTTCCTTTTCAATTATTATCTGAACCACATAAACTATTACAATAGTCATAGAATCAAGGTTGGAAAAGACCTCTAAAGTCATTGAGTCCAACTATTAATCTAGCACTGCCAGGTTCACCCACTAAACCATGTCCCTAAGCACCTTATGTGAAACCATGTCCCATAAGCATCTCATGTGAACAGTTATTCTACCCCTGCCTTGGGAAGCCTGTTCCAAAGCCTGACTCTTCCTAGCCTGTAATTAATTTTAAAGAACACTATTTCTATTGCACATCTCAGAATTTTAAAATGCTCGGAAGCCCAAACATTTCTTCAAATTGTATCATGCTGTCTGATATAATCTCCTTGCAAGTCTTTCTTGTGGATTTGAGCTATAATAGTTGCCACAACACTAGCCCTAAAGAGAGATACAATCCCATGGAGCTGCATAAACAACCTGCATAGATCAGGTATCCACTTGGACACAGGAACTGGCCATCTGTGATTCCAGATAAAAACCCACAACTTTTTGTTCTTTGTATTTTCTGTAACAACTGAGTCTCCAGTGAGAGTAACCCAGCATCTATCCACATGCTCTGTGCACTGAGAGGAGCATCTATCCAGATTCTCTGTGACTTCCCCAGAGGAATTTGCTGTATACAAGAATGACAGTGGTAAAAAGGAAATGGTAACTTCTGCCCTTGGACAGACAGTAGCACCAATTTCAAAAGGTGTGCCTGAGATTTCCTAAAATGTCTCTAGCAAAGGCAGAAATGTCTCTTTATTTATCTCAGAAAAAAGCCACAATTTTTTCCATAAACCAAACTTTCTAAGGGTTAAATTAGTACAGATGCATCTCAATGAGAAATGAAAGCAGAATGTTGATTCTTCAACTTCACTTAAAGATTTTTTCACTTCTTTAATTTTTTTTCCCCCAATGCATGAAGACCATCCTAAAGATGGAGGAAAATATTACAGAAAGCATTAATTTACGTTTCAAGGCATAATAAAAACATTGGTAATGCACTCATTGCTGAGATGCAAAATGAACCTCAAAGCAATCAGAAGACAATAACAATTTTAAATTAAAATGTGCACAGTGTACAAATTGATTTTGCTAAAGGCAAACAAACTGTCAAAAAGATCTTTGTTGGCAAAGTAACTCTGAATATTTAGTTCAAGTTTACTTCTTGATAAAGAATCCTAGAAAAGCTGTATTTATACTATGGAATTTATTCCACAATTTATTGCTTACTCTGCATATCCTTAGGTGAAGATGCAAAATCTTAATTTTATCCTTGTATTTGCTACTTTTTTCTTGCTGTTCTCATTTGAAATGGGGGGCTGAGAAGAGGAACACTGGGAGGGTAATATTGATGTTTATACATGGAGGAATTTTAACCAACTTTCTGCTCCAGAAACATCTTTTCAGCACTGACCACAGACACTGCAGGAAACACATCAGCAGATTTTCATGTGCAGGGAGCCCCTTGGACCTGGAACCAGCTTGAGCACCTTCTGCTCCTTCCACAGGAGGCACTGAGCACACGGAGAGAACAAGCCCAGAGCAGGCACAGCTTCAGCCCTGAACTGCAGAGCTTCAGCAGGGCAGAGAGCATCCGTGTGAGCTCTGTGCTGGAGACTGAGCTGGGGGGAGAAGCCATGGAGAGCTCCCACAGGGCAGTGTCTGTGCCAAAGAACAGTGGTTATGCTCCTGTGCACCACTGATGAATGTCCTGTGGGATACTGAACAGCTGAAGGACTCTCCTGTGTTGGATTTAATCTCTCAGACGTTTCAGAGTTCGCTTTCCTTTCCCTTCTGTTGTGCTGTTATTTATTTTCCTTCGCCTCATCCATCTAATTAAAAGGGTGCTGAGAACAAACAAATTTTATTAGGCTGTTCAGTTTTGATGGTGCTTTCCTTGATACCTGATACACACAAGAAATCAATATGGAGACTGGATTGAGATGTGTTATAGGACTCCACTCTAGGAGATTAAAGAATGGATCAAGCAATCTCTAAGTACCATTCATGTATATGCTGCTTTTTGAAGGCATGGGTGATCTAGTTAAAACAATTCCTTTCTTTATCTTAGTGTTGCCAGGAGATAGGTCATTAGGCAATGAAAATCTCTGAATTCACCCAGGAAATCCTCTTTCTTTAAAAATGCCAAACATGTGAGGAGCTGAAAGCAAGTAAAAATATAAATTACAAATTGTTTTTCCCCTCTCCTCACTATTAAATATGTCAATGTATTGCCTAATTTTATGACTTTTTAAGTTCATTTGAGCATAAATCCCCCACAAACCTCTACTGAAAGTGCTTTTACAGAGAAAGCCCTTTACCTGAATTGCTGCATTCTAGTAGAGGGAGCCTTTTACATTCAAAGCAATAGATAGTGACAGTGCAACCTGTGAGAATGGCCAGGTTTTCAGGGAAGATAGGTTTGATAGCCACAGTTCTCCACGGCTATGGTTATCCATCAGTCCTTAAGTGACTTGAGCTGTGGAAGAAGGATGAAGAAAATGGGCATTGCTTTATCCCGGTTTAGCAGAGTTAGGATTTTCCTGGTTCAGGAGAAAAGCAGAAATTCACTAAATGGATGTATGTTAGGCATTTAATACTCATAATAGGGAAAATTATATGCAGTTGCATGTTAATTTGGAGGCTATGTTAAACAAAGAAAAAATCCTCCAAGCAAGAAATATGGTGGTATAAGTGATGTGTCTCTCTGCCATCTCTAAGTCTGTGGGTGTAGGAAGATTTTGATAGAAGATGCATATTTCTATTTTATATTAAAATTCATTGACCATAGTTAACTGAACTTTTATTTTAAGGAGTAACATACAACAGTTTTTTTCTTTATTCATGAAGAATATGAATTACACAGAAAATAACAATAAAATGTATTAATTTATATCAATAGTTAACAACTGAATTAGCCTTAAACCCCACAACTCTCAAAAGTCTAGACCATATCCAGCAGCTGACTGCACCTATTACATATTTTGAAAGTCTTACACTGAGGTCTTACTCCAACAACATCCACACAGAGAAACAAACCACAAATTCTCTTCAAGATCTTTCCTCCACAGCTCTCTTGTGAGGGCCTTTCTCTCTGCACCATCACCCCTGCAGCTGTGAAGCCTCAGACTCATTGTTGAAGTTAGCCAAGGTCTGGTGGCTTGTGCCCAAGTGGTGGCCTCAGTACCTCTATCTGCTCGATTCCTTTTCATCTTGCTAGGGACAAGAATGGAGTTTTTTTCCTAGCTGCTGTGAAGTGATGCTTTTTCCTTGAAAATGGAATGTTTTCTTCTACTAAAAGGTATATTGTTTCCCCACACTTGTGTTGTTTCACACAACATAGTGCAGACATGAAAACCAACTCTACGTGCACTGGGGAAAGTCAGAGACATTTTATGAGCCTGGCTGGGCAAGTGTCTTTTATTCTGATTTTGTTTGTTTTCTTTTTCTTTTGTGAGAGCTGTTGTGAACAAAGAACTATCTAGGTCAGAATGAACAGCTCGGTGGTAAAATAATTCAGCATTGCTTTTTTTTTTATATTGATGTATGTTTCATTTCAGCACTTCTACACAGAGCATGTTGACTTCTGGGTGTCTGTTGAGTTTTGTGACCTCTGATCAGACTTCTCTGATCATGCATGCCCTCCCTCTTGTGTTTGCTTGTAACAGTTTTCTGAGCCAATTGATCTCAAATTTCTGTATCCGTGATCATTTGTGTCCAACACATGACAGCTAAAATGACAGAGAAACCAAAATAGGTAGGTCCTCTGTCAATTTGAAATAATGGATGGATTTTTCTCCATTTTTTTCTTTCAACCTCCATTCCTTTATTTCTCCCTTCTGCTCACAAAACTGTGGGAATAAACTGACATCTCAGAAACATTTGGGGTTATATCCTCAGCTGATACAAATTGTGACATCTTACTGGGGTGACATGAACAGGGAACCTCAACTTTGGGTTTCCCACACAGCACTTCCTTTCTCTGAAAATGGATTGCACATTTCAGAGGTAATCAATCAGAACCCAGTAACCAACAGGGGAGGCAACACGGCACCTGCTGATCTCTTAGCACCTCACATCTATTCACATTCTGTTCAAGACTATCAGATCCAAATCTCTGTTAAGTTACCCCTGTTGTAACACTTTACATTATCTCCATGGAGGTAAAAAAGACACTCAAAGGAGTAAAAGAAGCTGGTACCAAAAATGAAGTTGTTTAGATCTCTTCAAGCAGTAAGATTTATGAATTAGCACTGAAGAACCCTTATCCCATAATGACAATATATCTTATCTTATATGTTGGAAATAAATATGAAAAACATGCCAAAGTTTTATAGTAGAAACTTGTAAATGCACTTTTCAATTTGTAGGTTTTTTTTCTGTATATATTGGTGTTAATTGTTTTTTTCTGAGAATTGATGTGATCTGGTAAAGCTACAACTGAAACATGGTAGTACAAGGTAAAAAACAGCTAGTTGTTTCGTAAAAATTCTCTTTCCACAACTGTCAGAGCTGCAAATCTTCCCTTAAAAGCTCTGGGAAGTTATAGCATACCATGAGGAGCAGGGTTTAATCCTGGCAGCGTGCCTTAGTGTGAGTGGGATTTAGTATTAATGTTCATTTCACTGTGAGAGGTGCTTCCCTGGGAAGAGTTGTGGGTCCTTTTAGCAGAAATGGATTTTGTTACAAAACCAGCCGTCTCTGAGAATGTTTCTGCCGCACTGATAAAGAAATGGCACTGCTGTTCCCCAGCTGTGATCCTGAATAAAAAGAAATGTAATATAAGCAGGGGCTAAAGAGAGATCCTTTCGTGACCAGACAAAGAATAAATAGAAATATGCCCCTCTAGGACCCACAAAGCTCTTGTCTGAAACGCACGTGTGCCCCATACTGTTCTCTGGGGTCATCACATCTTTATGCTCCAACATTAAGAAATTTCATGAGAAAAGGCAGACGAGAGTGAAGATGAAAGGTGCTTGGCAACAGGGAGGTACAATGAGACTAAGCAGGATACCAATTTCACCCTGAGGTCATTGTATGAGCTGCTGTATACAATGAACCCATCTTCCTCTGGTGGAACATTGAACTGGTCATTAAACATTGATTTTTATTTTTTTAGTGGGGCAGACAATCCCTAATCAGTTTAAGTTTGGTACACAGTGTAGCAATGGCTCATCTGCTGTGGAGCAGGCTGTGCCTTTGGCAAAAGTGATACACAGAGTCCTGGCACCTGTTTCAGCCATGGGTAAATGCCATGGAACAGGAATCAGTGTAGAGCACTGTTCTACCTTGCTCTGATCTCCCAACACATTTTTTTTTGGGATGCTGCCCAGAGACCCTTGACTTTCAGGGCAGCAGCATTTTCCAGGCTGTTTTCACCAAGAATAAGTAGACAAAATTTCCACTGTGCTGGGGGAAGCCCAGAGATTGGTCTAACCCAAGCTGACTTCCTTGGACTTCCCTTGGTATCTCCAGAAATGCTTGCAAATACAAATCCTTGTCTTAGAACTCTCTTTACCAGATGCCCATTAAATATGACTCCTACATTTTGCCCTAGGAAATCACAGGCTGATCTTCCTCCTTTGTGAAGCTCTTCCCTGCCCTCTGATCTTGCATTTCCAGCCATCTCATCTTTTGTTACCCATGTGAGAACACATTCTAAGGAAAAGGACTTGAATGTGAATCTCTCATGATTTTATCAAGTCTCTGAGTAACAGCCAGGCAAAACAGGCAGTGGATCTGTCCTATTTTCACATGGGATCTGAAATAACAAGCTTGGTGTGAGAGCACTTTCCAATTGGAGCTCCAGAAGTAGGAGCAGTGTGTGAGCATAATGGGAAGCCTGGAGGGCTTAGATGTGAGGTGTATGCTTAATTTTGTAAGAGGCATTTTCTAACAAATTCACGACACATCTTTAGAGTCTGTTTAGTGTAATGATCATACCACCTAGTGGGTTCCAGGAGCCCTCAGAATTCAGCAGCAGGCACAAGGGAGAGGTGAATTGACCTTTTTAAGTGCAGAAAGTAGCTGTGAACTGAGTCTTGTCCAGTAGAACTGAGCTAGTTCTCAAAATCTGCTTAGAAACAGAGATCTTTCTGAATGGGTGGGAATTCAGATCCAGAAAAACTTCTGAGGACCAGCTACTTTCTGTCATGCACTGCATGAAATTACAAGATGCTGCATCCTGCACTGCATGTGTGTCTGCATGGAGTGTTGAGGAGCAAGCTGTGAAAAGCCATTTTCCTTCCACTCTAGCTGTGCTTACAAGCAGTGGAAGGTGCTGGAGGCCTCAGGGTCCTGAACACAGAGATCATTGAGAGGTAAATGTATAAATGTTTTTCTGCACCATGAGCTTGATGTGCCTGTGCATTCATTCATCAGCAGCAGCACTCCCCTGATTTCAGTGATGCAAGATCAGATCCTTTGCACCCATCTGCTTGAGAAGACGGCAGAGGACAGCCACAGATGTACTTATTCCTCCTGCAGAAAACATTGCTCAGCTGCAGAAGGGAAAAAACAAGGAGGATTAAAGTAAAAATCATAAAAGAAATACTGAAAAAGACGTCATATTTCAGACCTGAACATACAGAATGACATTTCAGATTGCATCAAGCAATGCAACAACGCTGTCCTGCAGCTCATTAGCCTGACATGGTGTTGACTTTGGAGAGCTCTTTACGTATGTCATTTAATGTAGTATTGATTTTTCCTATGTGAGTTTCATTATTTGTGAGCTCTCCTAAGATGAGAAAATGTGATGGAAAAAATGGAGATTTTCTGTTGACTGGTATTAATACTTGACTTTCTCCCCCACTTTTGTGTGCAGAGCACAGAGCTGCATGGAAATGGAGCCAGCACTAAGTCTGTGCCTTGCTGAAAAGTGTGGTTGTGCCCTATAGAGCCTTTCACACCTCCCTGGGGCTCACCACAGCCCCACTTGCACTCTCCAAGCCACAGGGAGAGAAGGGAGGTCTGTGCACGCTTCACAGGATGAAGAGACTGGGTTGACATACAGAGAGAAACTTGCAGAGGTTTACCCAGCAGCAGAGCTGGGTAAAAAGCACAGGATTTTCTGACTGAGCCTCAGATCCTGCTCTGCCCCTCAAATGGCATTCCTTGGACAGAGCAAGACCCAGAGGCCAGGGGCTGGAGGGGCAGGGACTCAACAGCCAGTTACAGATTCATCTTGAGTTAGGTATAGTTCTTGTTCCCATGGTTTTTTTTTCGAGTTTAGCTTGTAGCAGCTCTAGTAGGTAGAATTAATTTTAATCTTTGACATGTCAATTTCTCCCACTTGCATCATGGGAGAAATAGTGCTGGTAACTCAGATGTTATATTCTTATGGTATCTGCACTAAGCTCATGTTTATTAAGCCTGATTATGGAAAAAAGAATGTGTCCAAAAAGGACACTGAAAACAGTGGGGCAGTAGAGAAATAAATCTTAACAGTCTTACCAGGTGTACAGGAACAAAGCCAACCACTGTGCAAAGGTTTTCATGCATTCTTAATTTTACAGATACAACCAGATCCATTGCAAACAACACATAAAGAGAGCTGTGATCAAGGTGCCAGCAGAAATGGGATTCCATTCCAACAGCCCATCCCCTGATCCTTCCCAGATGCCTCCCAGCCATGTGGGAAGCAGCTGCCATTTACCTACCTAATTCCATTTGCCCCTAGATCCAACAGGGATCCAAACATGTGGACAACCCCTCTGGGAACATGCTCCTCTTGTTTTTCTGATCATACCTTTGCTTGGCTGCTCAGGAGTTCTCTATTGTCTGAGAACTTCAATAGAATCTGCTGGGCCAGATGATTCCTTTTGCATTTTGACAAACTAAATCCCTGTATTTTTTCTCTGTGTAACTGGAATCAATCATGTGGGGATTTGTACCATTTTTTGGTTTTTTTTTGGTTTTTTTTCTCTTATTTTTAATCAAGTAGTGATTAAGAATGAGACACAAAAAAGGTGCGTTTATAGTCATATGAAAGTAGCTTATATATTCTGAGTGAAGATAGATGTAATGGCATTGCTTTTTGTGAAGAATTGGGATGGCTAGAAATTGGATGGCTTTTAATTTTGTTTTTCAGTACTTTCTTCAGTGTTAAGTTAATTAACTGGAAGGTGGCCAGATAACTTGGAGTCTTTACAATATTTGGGGTATTTTGCATAAAGAGAGACAAGCCCACTACTTGGTGAAATAATTAGATTAGCCTGAATGATTTAAAGCCCTTGGAGGAGGAGAAGGAGTTGCATAAGCTTAGTATATATAATGCTGAAGCTCTTTTTGATTTTTTCAGAGGCTTGCTGAGGCCCTGGGAAACCAGGCCTTGTTTATTAGGCACTGCTCTGAGTTCACAAACCAAGCAGAGAGCACCAAAGGAAGCAGAGGTAGCTGGCAGTGATTACCTAGAAACCAGGCAGGTCCCAGCAGCAAGCAGAGCTCAGATCCCTGGGGGCCCATGAGCTGCAGATGCTGGTTTTGACCCACTCAGATGCAAGGCTGATTAATTCTTCCAGGAAGGACTCTACTCATGTTTGCCTCATTGAGCAGAATTCCAGCTCATATCCCAGGCAATGACCTTCTTTCACCAGAACTAAAATGATGAGGAACAGTGACAGAATTGGTGCATGTGACATACCCCTGACCCCTGCAAATCAAAGGAATAATTGGAAAAAAGGTAATAATTGGAAAAGGTAAATAATTGGAAAAAAGCTTCTGCATCTAAAAACCCTTGGAAATAACAATATGGAGGGGAAAAAAACAAATAAACAAACCCTCAAAATACAATCCTCTCTCTCTGCTGAATGTCAGAGGCACAAAGCCAGCAGGATTCCTGTGGATACCACGCTGTGTTCCACACCCTAACACAGGGTTAGCAGACTCTGCTGCTGCTAATGCCATCAGCCTTAAGCCATGCCTTTTTTCAGAATACACCAAGATCTCCATTTAGCAGGAGTGTCACCTTGCTACAATTGGCAGATAATGGATGTGGAGAATAATATCTCTGTGCCATACTGAGACCACAGGACGCACACTCGAGCCCAGCAGGCTGACCCGAGGAGCTGGAATTTCCTTTGTCTCTAAAATCTGTCCCAAACCTGGCTGAAATCTACAGGAAAGCAGGCTCTGAGCAAAAATGTTGAGATGATCCATTTGTCTTCAGAATTTCATTTAAACTCTATTCCCAGTTGGAGTTTTATGTAACCATTTGTAGCTGAACCTGTCAGTCTCTGTCTTTTGTAGTATTACACAGGTAATATCTCTCTGCAAGGATGAATTATTTTTGTACTCTTCCATATTAAGCCCAAATTCAGTCTCTCAGTCTTTTCTGGGCATATCTTATTTTCTCCTGTCTGCCATTTTAATATAGAATTTTATGCATATACTTATATACCTTACTTATAACCTTCAGGCTTTAGAATATTTTTATAAATGGGACTAAAGTTACTAGATTCATGAAAATTCTCATGGTAAGGACCAAGTGTGTGATTCATGATACTTGGGCACCACATGAAGAGCAATACATATTAATTTAGTAGCCCCAAAGCGATCCCAAATCATATGGAAACATAATTTTTGCTGACTGTTTCTGTACCAAATAGCTTTCATGTTCCTTGTCTTTTGAAAAACCACCCTCTGCCACTTCCACAATTTCATTACGAAAAATGCAGTTTGTCTGTATAGGCTTAAAAAAACCTTGGTTCTCCCAATGAACATATAAAATGTTAGACTGAAATTCCTACGGTATGCTTTTGGTAAAGCTACAGGAGCCTTATTTAAATACTTTAATCTCCTTTTTTACTTGCCCAGGAATGTTGTTGGACACTAGAGCTTAAATGATCTCCAAGAGGTTTTCCTGTGAGCAATTTTTTGAGTTCCTACTCTGATTTTTTTGTTTCTGGGTGTGATTTCTCACAGTCTTGAAAAGCAACATGTACAATTTGGCCATTGCCAAAAGAAACCTTGGATACTAGGTATTCTACAGAACCATGAAAGTACCACACTGAAATATAATAACATCACATTTGGAGCACTACAAAAGCATTTCTACAGCTTAAGCAGGAGGGTTTTATTTAAAATCCTATAAAACTTATATTAACAGAATTATTTCTCATTCTTTACAGTGTACACTCTCATCATTGTGTGGTTTCTCATTGTTACCCATATTTTCCATCCCTGTGATGGTAATATTTCAAATTGATGTTACACACACAGTTCACTGCCTTGTATTTATAGAATGATGAATTTCACTGATGATTTTGAGAAGCTGTACCTGAGTGGCTTGCCTGGACTGGTTTGTCATACGTGGCATCATTTGCAATCACAACTTGCAATAAGTTGTCTTTTCTGGGAAAACAAAACAAAACAAAAATCCCAATCATCCCTAACCCTACCTCAAGCAACATCATTATTTTAACATGAAGCAAAAGGTGTTAAAGGTACATGACATCTAAAGGTACATGATATGAGTTTTTTTGATATAGTCAGTGAAGTCATGCAGTGATGATTAAAGAAGAACCCAGACAAGTAAAATTGCTAGTTATGGATGTCTTCTGCTATGTTCAGTTGATTTATGTGGCTTGAGTTGTAAATTACAATAAAAACTAATTTGGGAAAGGCATATTAGACATATGATTTGGACATGGTTTTCCATTTAGGAAATAAGACATTATAAAGTGTGCTCAGTAAATTGGCCCAAGGTGGTTACAAGGTAAATAATCAGAGAGAAGACAGACCTCAGTAAAAGGGGAAAACACATCAATCATGTCTTGCTTCTTTCTCTGCTGAGTAGGCTCAGTCCAGCTCCATCTGGTTTCTCAGTTGGAGTCCAATAATGTCCTGAGGAGTATAGAATTCTCAGCTACTTCCAGCATGGTATATTTTTTTCTCTTCCTGTTTCCTCTTCTTTCCTTTCTTCACGTTTATTAAACGTGATTTTTTAGGATAGGGTCAGCATTCACAGGCCACTTAAAGGTTGGACTAATTCCTCTTCCAGCAATGAGAACAAAAGGGCAGGATTTGCTGTGGCATTTAGCCTGACAAATGCACTTGTACAGAGAGATGTGTATATTTATTAAAGATGAAGTAAGTGCACTGGCTGCTTTTCTTTCCCACAGTATTTTCAGTTTGGAAGCACCCCAAGACATTTCAGGTCTTTCTGTGTTTGAGATGGTAATTGGGAGAACAATTGAAGAGGATCGAGCACATAGTGAAGAAAAAGCAGTAGGAGGCAAAAATTTCTTCAGAAGAAAATATAACACATTACAGAAATTGAGTGCTCTACATGTAATAAGGCAAGCAAACAGACAAGAGAAAAGCAAAGAAAAGGCACAATGGAGACAAAAAAGGCTTATTATGACAAGAAAGGCAGAGCTATTAACTATCAGTCTGGTGATAAACTATTACAGTATTGCCAATGCTGTCTCCTGAAGAATGTAAGTTGTGTGATAAGAGATTTGGCCCCACACAGAGATAAAGAAAGTGCATGTGGTCATATTTCCAAAAGGACAAGAAGATAAGAAAAAACTGGGGGTGGGGAGACAAGGGAGTTGAGCTATCATTTTGAAGTGACTAGCATAGGCAAAAATACATAAAAAAGGGAACAAATGAACAAGCCCTGGAGTAAAATAGACCAACAAATCAAGCTTAACTTATGCAGATGTAAAGAGAAAGCAGACCTCACACTGGGTGTTGCTGATTTGATTTTAGCTGAAATTTAGTGCTCTGTTAATCAGATCACACAAATACAAGGGGATTTGGCTATCAGGAGACCCTGAATAACATTTATCATTCAGCAAGGAAGAAAAACATCTTCCTCAAAGACTGTGGGTGCCCACAGAGGACCTGAAAATTTCAAGATCATAGAAAAAGAGAGTGAAACTTTCTGGAGGATGGGAATGATACCAGTCATCTCAAATATGTTTTCTTATGTAGAATCACAGGTGAATTTAACTTTAATAGAGAAGGACAAAGAAAAATTTTCTCAATGTATTGTACCTTATACAACTATTTTAATGAGATATCAATGCAGATTTAGAGACTTCATGGCCAGGCATTGTTAAAATATGCTTGAAGAGAGCAAATGGGATCCACTGTGTGTGAGAGGGCTGCTGTACTCTGCCTGGGGCAGTGGAAGCAGCTCTCCTTCTCTGTAAGGGATCAAGGGCACTGCATGATGATCTCAGTGTTTTAGAAGAGTTTCATCATGGCCACCTCAATTTCTAACACACCATCTTATAATGGAGTAACATTTAAGTCTGTCATGTGTGACAGAGCACCACACTGCCTAAAGTGTAATTTCCACACAATACAAGTAGGAAATTGGAAAGCACTCACACCCCAGGTCATTTTATGGGTGCTGTGCATATTTTCTCCCAAAAATGTAAAATGGAAATTCAGTTTTCGTTTTTTTTTTTGCAGGAGCTCCTCATGGGTGTAGGGTGGAAAGATCCCAGGCTTCCCCCATCAATGCCAGGAAGAATTCCGAGTCTCTCACAGCTGTAGTAAAGGATCATTCACAGAAACCCCAAAAACTACAGTGAGTGGCTGCCTGACAGGGACCCCTTCCACCTCATCCCCATCTCCCAGAAACCAACTTGCCACTTAGAACTTTTTCCCCAGTGCTCCCAGGTTTGATACATCTGTGCTCCAATCTGTTAATTCTGCTACTTCTGCTTGGGTTAATACTTCCAATAAAAATGATGAGTCTACACACTGATTAACAGCCCAGCAGGGCCTGGGTTAGTTTCTGCCTTGGTTTCTGCAGCAGAAAAGACATCTGGAGCCTGGTGCCTGCTAAAGCCCAGGCTGCACACAGGCACAGGGGGTGTGGGCAGCACTGTGTGGCAGAGATGTGGTGCTTGGCATCCCTCAGTTCCGTGCTGAACCCCCTCAGGTACCTTGGGGAGGATACAGGCACTTCAGCTGTTTCAGCCCAGTGTTTTCTTCAGCAAACAAAAAAATGCATTGCATAGGCATATCCTAAGAGTTTAGACCCCAATCACACCTCTCACAGACTCTGCCTTGATCTTAACTCTCCTATTGATTATTTTTGCAATCAAAACATTCTTTTTTCTCCTTACAGTTAAACATACAGAGCTATGGTGGCGCAATACAACTTCATGTAATTCAGTTAAAAATTCTCTTTGCACTCAGACCAAATGTTTGTCGGTTAAAGATCAAAAGTCTTCCTCTTTATACTTCTTATATCAACAAATTTAAGTGAATGGTCTTCCAGTTTGTTCTGTTAATGTTGTTGGGTTGATAACAGGACATCTCAACCTACCACACTGTAGTGTTATTCTCATTAGCCTGAACTATTGTCCACAACGGCCTGGAGCCCATGATTCATCTTTTTTGTTTGTAAAGGTCCATAAAGCAGCTAGAAGAGGAAAACCACACCTCAAACAAAGTTTATTTTTCGTTCAAATGAAACAAGACTCACCTGTCTCTTCCTCTTGCCTTCTTTTCCTTCTCATGTAAAAATAATATTTTATATTTTTTATAATGCCATGAGAAAGTTTTACCTTCTTTTACTTAAGGGTATGCAATGACAAAGAAGCACAAGGGAAAATATGTCTTAAAAGATAAAAGCCAGCTTAGCCTAGAATGCTTAAATCATACTCCTAAAGACATGGCTCTACAGGATGCAATTAACATTATTCAGATGTTTTATTGTATGTGTTTGCATTACTCCTCAGTTTAATATTTCTGCTTCAGTGTGTCAGGGGTTTGGCAAAATATGTCATAATTACCTTGTCTATCCCTTGAACACCTGATACACAGTCCCATTCCTATGCAATTTTTAGATGGATTTTTAGTTGCAGAGATCCTACAGTTCTTTACATTCTTGTGCTTTCTCCCATTCTTGCTTTTCTTCTGTATTGTGTCTGTCCTTCTCACTTTCCTCTGCCTCTACTGTGCCTTCATTAATCTAATTTGTAACTGACAGGGAAGGTCCAAGGAGGACAACTTGGTTATTCAGCTTGAATAAGGACACTTGTAGGTCCCTTAGGGGCACTGGGCTATGGGGCTAAAGGGAATAACACAGCCCAATTGCTGAGTGTAAGCAATGGGTTGTCAAACCATCAGCCCACCCAACAGAGATTGCACCAGAACCACATTTTAGTCCCTTTTCTTCAGGTTTGTGGTATCTTTTCCTACATAAGAGAATTACAAAATTCTTTTCCAGGTGTCACTGTGAGCAACAATTGCAGACCCCAACAGGAACTGCAGCTCCTGTCTCTGTGCTGAGCTGTGATCTCTCTGAAAGACACTGCAGTGGGGCAACACAGTCTTGCTGTTTGGATCACCTGACTTCTTTACACACAGTTTGTACCATGGGTACACTGTGCACAAATAAACATGTTTTTTTTTCAGGGCTTTATAAATTTACTGTATTTCAAGGCTCCTCACAGTCTTTGCTCAGGTCCCTTTTGCCTACTCTTAAGAAAATGTTTAAAAAAACACTGAAAGCTGACATTTATTTTGACCCTGAGGCCCAAGACTTTGAGGAAGGAGAAGCTGATTTCTAAATGCAGCACTTACTCCTGGAGAATCAAATGAGGCAGAACTTTTACAAATTAAGCCAACTACACAACTTTAGGATGAGGAGGGAAGAAGTCATCTCTTGTGAGTCAAGCAAATGACACCATAGGTCAGTGAATTCACCTCCAGACAAACAACTTTGAATTATATTATATCTTCTGGTTGGTGATCGTCTGACCTTTCTTGAGACACTTTATTTTCATATCCCTCATTTTGTCTCAGCTCAACAGCTTGTTATTGAATAAATCACCGGAGGCTAAAGAAAAGCTTTAGCTGCTAACTCAGAAACACATTAGATGTGACTTCTTGGATACACTATTTCCATCACATCCATCATAGATATACAAATACAGATGTTGCCTGTGCCTAATCCATTAGAGAAGGCTCACCTGCTTTGGATAATCACTTCCTGCAAGCCCAGCCACACTTGTGGGAATTTCTTACACTTTTCTCACCAAGTAGCCATGAAAAATACACAGACCTCTGATAAATTGTTTTCTTCGTTAGGCAACCTTTTTAAATTGACTTGGTTGAGGAGCATGAATAGGGGTTACTGTGCTTTCCACCTCTGTTCTGTCATTTTTAAATTGGAGGTCATATTTCAGGAAAGCAATTAAGCACACGTTTAACTTTGACTGTGCTTTATGCACCCTGTCACTGCAATACCCACAAGATTAAGCACATGTTCAAGTGCAGGACTGCAACAGGGCACTTCATAGTCAGTGTAATGTGGAATATTTGGATTCTTGCTAGTGTTTTGGAAGAACAGGCAAAGTCATTTACAAACAGAAACTCCTCCTTTATTGTTTGTCATTTGTATGTATATATATATATATATATATATATATATGCAACATGATAAATATAAGTTTATTGTCATATATTCTTCAGATGATGCAATCTGTCAATTTCTGGAGACTGAGAAATGCTCCATGCTTCTTTAGAGTCACAGTCTAACTATAATATATGACAGAAAAATATCAAGTCTGCAATGATGAAAAAAGAGGAGTTAAGGGAAGGGATGACAAACCTCATAAAAATAACTTAAGCATACTGCTGTCAAAATGAGTAATTTGTAAACACTTAAACAAAAGGAGGCTTTTGAGTATTCCTTTTTTTGTTTTTTTCCTTAATTATATCTGCATATTTATGTATCCATGGATCGTTTTGTGTATGTATATTTCATCCAAAGGGAAATTGTCATGGCAAACGCACATTTTAAATGTTTTCCTGTAGTTTTCTTTCTATGACAAAATTGCCATCACATTTTTCCACCCTGTAAAAAACCATGTCTACCTAAAGTGCCAGATGAACTGAAATGCTTCCAATTTTCCACAATAAAGAGAAGGAGTAAACAGATGTCTGGGAGTGAAGGTGTAACACATAATTCTCCAAACAATAGCTGTTGCTTTTTCGTGGTTTTTTTTTAATGTAATAAAGCTGCTTTATTTATTTATTATCTCTTGTTGTTTAGAGGAAGGCAGTTTCCCAAAGAGGAACACCATTTTTTAGCCAAGAGAAATTCAGGAGAATGTTTAGTGTAAGGCTGAAAAGGAGGAAGTGGAGGAAGGGTTGAGGAGGTGGGAAGAGGCTTGTGAGAGGAGAAAAGAGATGTTTGAAATGATGGTGCTATTCCAGTGCAAGGGACCAGCAAGAAGAGTGCCAGGAAAATGACATACAGAGAAAAAAGGCAGAGAAATGAGAGGGAGGACAAGGGAGAGGAAAGAGCTGTGCACAACACTGAGGAGAGATATAGGAGCAAGAACCTCGTAACAGCGATACAGAGAGAGAGGCAAGGTACCAAAAGTGGATCCAGAGCAGTGGGAAGAGATGATGCTATAGCTGTTAGAACCCAACAGGATGAAGAGCAGAAAACTAGTGTGCTGTGAGAAGAATGCAGGAACACAGATGGAATCTGGTGCCATCACTGACACCAATATTTTATTGGTTTTCTGCCTAGAAAAAGGGCAGATTTTGAGGCTCACTGTCTCAGCTCACTCGAAGCAGGGAAGGTCAGAGAGGATGTTGGCAAATGGTGCCTTGCAGAGGCTGAGGCAGGGATGGAGAGGACCAGGTACATCTAACAAGACAGCCTGTAGTGGAAAATCCCCTTGCTCTGGCTGAGGATGTGCTTAAGCTGTGCAAGAGGAAGGTTAGTTCAGACAGGAAAAAATTCTTCACTGAAAGACTGACTGGGCACTGGAATCATCTGCCCAGGGAAGATGTGGGGTCACTGTTCCTAAGCACATTTAAAAAAACAACCAGGGGTGGCACTCAGTGCTGTGCTTTAGTTGATGAGGAGGCCTTAGGTCATAGGTTGTACTCAAAGATATCAAAGGTCTTTTCCAACCCAGTTCATTCTGTGATTCTGTGGAATGTGCTACAGAAAGTTCCCTGGCCTGAGCCTGAGGTCAGGCTCTCCACAGGATGTGCTGAATGTGTGATTTACTTCTGTGCAGAGGTTACCTGTGGCTTGCACACAGGCCTGGTTTGGGCAATTAAATTACTGCTACTTTTGCTCTGCAGTTCTTGAGTTGGCTGTAGAGATGGTGGGCTGGCATCTTCTGGGAACCCTAACAGGGCTGGAAAACTGCATCAAACAATTACAGCTTGTGGAATATTCTGCCTCTCCCAGAAAATACCTGAGGCCAGTGTACCAAATCTGAAGCCCTTGAAAAAATGGGGCCATCACAAACACATTGTCCTCACTCACTGGTTTGGAGATAAGGAACAGTGATCTTAATGAACATCTAATCCCAACCTCTTCAGCTCATTCAGGTAAATTCCTGGTAGAATATCTGGAAAAAGGCGGTAAAAATGCTTCAATATCTGAGCTGTATTGGGTCTGGGATGTGAAGATAAATGACTTCTCCTCAAAGAAGACATGTCAATCATCAAAGTATGTCTGAGAGAAGACATTTTATATATCCAGATCTGGATTTTACACCTCAGCTTTCATTCTTAAAGGAAGTGATCTGAACCATCATCATCATGAATAATAGGTTCAAACACTTCTCAATCATGATGGGATTTTACTTGTAGTGTCAAATGAAATGCTCTAGGTCACATCATCCATGTA
This sequence comes from Pseudopodoces humilis, assembly GCF_049639895.1. Classification (NCBI taxonomy): domain Eukaryota; kingdom Metazoa; phylum Chordata; class Aves; order Passeriformes; family Paridae; genus Pseudopodoces; species Pseudopodoces humilis. The sequence goes on from NC_142200.1 coordinate 7,083,520, forward strand.
ACCAGCAAGACACAAGCCTAAACTGTTTCCCTGAGACAGACAAAGGGCCAAGGGAAGAGCCAAGGCTCTCAGACATCAACCCCCATGGTCCATGTGCCAATATTCTTCCAGGTTCTTGAAACTGCCAGAAGGGAGATGGCAAATTGAAAAGAATGGATTGAATAACTCAGTTGAAATAGGTTCCTCAGGGGAAAATAGTAATAAATGTCTCCAGTCTTATCTGACAAATGATAAGGAGTTTAGAGGTGTTAGAGTGATTACTAACACAGCTACACCTCCAGTTCCAATGCATTTCTTGTCTGATAACTAATATACATCATATTTCTACGTCTGTCTCTGGCAGCAAGCACAGAAGGTTTGTACTTGCTTAAGAGAATATACAATGCAGAGGTGGCTGTTTATGTTTCAAATGTTTTCTCCCTGGCAGATCCCAGTCACTGCCTCTCATTGCCAAAGGAAGCTACAGATTTAATGTGGCAAGTTGTACCCAAGGTGCTGCCCAGCTGAAACCCAAAGGACCAGCATGTCAGCCCTAATCCCTGACCCCTCACAGAGCTGAGGAAAGGAGCTGCTGCCCCACTGCCTCCCATCCATGAGAAGATGCTCTGCAGCTCTGTCCCCACAAGACCAGTGATCCTCTCTGCTGAGACTGATGCTCTCCCATGTTCTGCACGGTGTCTCTGCTGCCCACTGGCTCCTCCCAGGCATCATCACAAAATGAGGCTGGATTTAACTGTTTTCCAGTTTAGAAGAAGGAATGAGACAGTATCTGGTGGAAGCAGACCCATGGGTAAAAACACCTGGCAACAGGCTGTTCATTTCCCTCTGAGGAACCTGGAGGTCATAAAGAAATTCTGTGTATAGAGAGGCTGCTGGGAAAGGTAGGAATGTAAGAAAAAACATACAGTTAAAAACCGCTTTTTGCGTTTGAATTGACCTTTCATACTCTGGCTTACTAAGGCTTCCAAACACTCCTCCTGCTACTGCTATGAGATCTGGTGCAAGGGGATTGAAGGCCTTATTAGAATCTGCAAACCTGCCAGGAAGCAGTTTTTCCCCTTTGGTAATAAAGCATGAAAGGAAGGAAAAGAGCCTGAATCACAAACTTGGATAAAAGAGATATAGTCTGAAGTGTCTATCAAAAGTCAATAAATATTTGTCTTCTACAGAAGACAGCACAACAGTGGAATAATTGTTACACTGGTACACCATGAGGAACTGAGTGAAGGCTCACTCCTGTGGGAGGTCTTCAGGCTCTTCCACACAAAGAGCGTGGCACCCTGTAATGACTTGAATCAAATACCTGGTCTTAAAAGTGCAGCAGAAATGAAAGCAAGGCTGTGCATCACATGCTTACTGTCAGGGCAAAACATAGCAGTGAATTGATGACAAACCTTTTTGAGAATGACTCACTAACCTTCATCTCCAATTCCCAGTTTCCCTGTCCCCAGACTGCCATTTCTTAGAGGGGAATTAACTGGAAAGTTGTTTCTAGCAGTGGTCCGTGGTTATTTTCAGCTAATTTGAGGTTCTCTCCTGTTGAAGGGAGGGTCCTGTCCTCACCACCTCCTCTCCTTGGGTTCATGTGTCAGAGCATCCAAAGGCTGTGTACTTCCAGCCCCTCCCAGTCACCTTATTTCATTTCACCTCGTTTCACCTCATTAACACAATGCTGATATGGGGAAGACTCAGGCATTATCCAGCAAATAGGAGTTGCATCCCTGTGAGCTGTCACAGAGCAAGTTAAATTCATCATAGAAATTCAGGCAGGGGTGGCACATTTACCCTGGCTGGGTGATGTGGCTCTGCTTCGTCTGTACTCATGATCAGAGTGAGGCATTTTGGAAAACAGGCTATATAAATATAACAATGTACAAAAGCAGATGTCTCTCTGCAGTGTTACACACAACGGGCTGGATCATGAAGGCTCTGCCAGGTGGGTGCAGGGAAAAGAAATAGGATAATTAGAGAAATTTTGAAGTAATCAGGTGCTGCCATGCTGTCCTGGATTTTCTGAAGAGGACAGCTGAGTGGATTCTTCCCTCCAGCTCTCCCTGGACATGTCCTGCTCCTTACTAAAACTGCAAGCCAGCAAATGTACAGTGAGGATCATCTTGTCACAGCCTGGTGCTTGAGGTCCTTTCGTGTGGTTGGAATTATTTTTTTAGAAATAAGTCAAGATGAAGGAAAATGCTGGAAGTGCAAACATTTTTGATTGTCCCAGACCTCGCTTTATCATATCAATTTTGTGTCATTTTCTTAGCTGAAAGATTTCTTTCAAATAGCACCAGACCTGGGTATAATAAGAAAATACAGCAAAATAGCTGCTTTTCCCCCTTCACAGTGTCTGCTGGACTAAGATATTAATTCTCCCCAGGAAGGTCTTAGAAAGGCAATTTTGAAAATGCACATCTGGCTATCTTTAGATAAGGTTAATGCATATAACAAGTTAATAATTATTTACTTTCCCTGACTTAGGTGTCAGGATGTGTAAAGCTAGTAACATCAAAATAAACCCCAAACCCCAAACATGAAAACCTACCAACACCAACACATCAAATACATTATAAATTTATATTAACACTGTCATGTGCTCCTGTTCTTGCTTCCAAGAAGTCACAACCAACAAATTTAGCATTTACAGTGAGAGAATGAGGGACTGATTCACTAATTTTTGAGTAAGGTTTGCTGTAATCAGTCAAACCACATTAATAGCAGATGAATCAGTCTTGCAAGGTTAGAAGTATAAAATTTCATTCATATATATATATATATATATATATATATTTGCTCAGAGCTACATTGGACCAGTCTTTTTTAAGGGGTTTCATGAGCATGAGTTGCCAAATGGCTCAGTACAAGATGCTCATATTGTGCCCATAGAACTCCAAGTTCCAAGACAGAATTCGTGTTTGATACCATCAAAGTCCCAAGAAAAAATGCAAATTTAGGCTGAGTATCATACCTCAGGGCAGGAAAACTTGTGCTCAGTGCTTGACCTTTGGAGTCAGCATTTCCTAAGCAGATCCTGAATGTCTCACACTGAGGAATGAAAAGGCAAATAGCCAGCAAGGCAGATAGAAATGTCAAAGTACCTTGGATTTCTTCTGTTTGACACTATTTAAGGAGCATCCTTATCTTGTTGTACAGATAACCTCAGAGCTTTTCAGCATAGACCAGGTTTCCAAGGATTGATGTCCACATGTCCCATTTCTGAGTGCCTAGAAATAGGCAATCACAAGTCTGAGAATTTAGTAAAGAGAAACAGTCATTTAGATGTTATAAAGAACCTTTTAAAAACTGTATCCAAGCAACAAAAGACTTGCAAATATTTTAGTTTGCCTAAACAATAATTAAAGGGAAGTGTGGTATTTTACAGTAAATTGCAGAGAATGAAAAGCATTTTATCCATTTCAGGTTTTGCATTAATTTTCCTCAACAGAGCTTTGCAACACCACCTGTGTCCCAAACACAGCACAAGGAAAACAATTAAGTATTCTCCCTGAAAAAAGCAGAATCAAATCCAACCCAAGGATTGCATCTTTCAGTCTCTTCCACCAGATTATGGCTAAAAGCAAGAGAAAGATGCAGATCCTACCATTGTGATCCCAGGAGGCAGAGGAAGGAGGACAGCTATGGAAAAACATTTCTCTTTGAGAAGCTGTAGCTGGTGAATGGCAGGATTGTATCCATCTCTCCTGGGAACTTTGAAGTTCTCTGCATCTGTGGCAGGCAAGAGGGTACTAAACTGGATTGAGTTCAGACTGTTAATTTTAGATGGTACAGCTGTATCATCCTCTTACTGTTCCAATGAGGGAAATAGCATCTTTTGTCCAGTTTAGACAAGGGATATTAATTTTCAATGATAAACTCTTCCTGGCTAAGTCAGGATAACCCCAGAGCTGGCTACAGGATTCTTCCTTGGAGAGTTAAGTAATTAAGTTGTGAATCTTGAAAAAAACCCCAATAACTTTGAACACTTGAGAGAATTGGCTTGTCTTGTCAAAAGTCATATGAAAGAGGACTCCATTGAAGTTCTATCATCACATAACACTAAACAGAGAGGTCTGGTGTTATCTGAGGTGCTTTACTCTGTTCAAGACATCACCTAGGGCTGGCAGACATGACACAGGACAAATGTGAGACCTGCACCCTTCCCAGGGATGCCTGGAGGCCAAGAGGGGTCGAGCATCTCAGGTGTCTGATGTGGGCAAATGAACAGAGCCCTCAGTCCACCCAAGCCACAGTGCCTGGGATGTTCAGCTGGCCAGCCAGTGCAGGGGGAGCTGAACCGTTCTGCTCATCCACTTACACACTTAAGGTTTGTTTCTGTTTTCTGTACACAGGAATCCAGTGTTTGTGATGTCTTCAGGTATCCCACCTGGCCTCCAGCTGCAGCTTTGGAAAGGCAGGAATCTGCCATGTGTACTGTTCCATATTAGCCCTGACCAGATGATCTGGATATGAGGTCAGTAGGCTCACCAAAGTTCTTCTTGGATTTTACTGCAGTGCAGTTCACATGCTGCTTAAGAGCGTGCTAACCCTTTTTTGTGGGTGCTTTGGGAGTTCACACCACTGAAAAGGGAATCCAGTCCATTTGGAAACTCTGAGTCTTAATCCACAAGCTGCTCAGCCATTGTTAGAATGACTTTTATGACAGAAGAAAGAAGAAATGCCCAAGGCTAAAGGAGTTGATGGAAATGACCTATTTTGGATGGAAGTTACTCCAAATACTTCTTGTTGTCAGATCTTTGGGATTACACTTGAAGATATCAGAGGAAGGGACCAGATCACTGTCACTCAAGTAATTAAAAGCACAAACAGTGATAGTCAAGAAAGAAATACCAGAATGAAGGCTGTGACACAAAGAGTTACAATGGAGTATTAATTACTTCTCCATACCAAGATCCCTGGTTACTACAAGTCAACACAAACCTGTTGACTTCTGCAAATAGTGCCACTTTATGGGAAGACATGGCATTCAAAAATTCAGCATATTTAGCCTTGAATGGGAAACTGTGGGGTCCTTCTCCTTCCACAGGATCTAGACAGTGAAGACATTACACATTGCAGCATTTGCAGAATTATAGTGTGCTGCTCACACATAGTAATTCACAGCATTTTCTAAAGTGTGAAGCCATTTCAGTTGTCAATAGATCACAGAAAAAAAAAAGACAAGCTAGTGATCTCAAGATAAAAAAAAAAAGCATTGTGCAGAGCAAATTGATAAGAAATCTTTACAAGGTTTAATAATATTGCGGAAAAAATCAAGAACCTGTAACCAGATAATTTTTTTTTTTCCAAAATGGCTTTCATGTAGCAAAAAATGAATGCACAAAGTGGATGTTTTCATCAAGGGATTTATTTCTGCTGCTTTGGGCAGTATGTCCCTAACTGAAATACTCAAAAAATGTTTCCAGTTGCTGAGGAACCTAAATTTGTCATGTGACTTAAGTGTCTGCCAGTAAAAGTTATCTAATCATATAATTTTCTGCTGGTGGTCAGGTCATGGTGGTCAGGTCATGACACCAATATTTTTGATAATCTACTCAAAAGCTTCTAGAAACATTGTGACAGGAAGGATCTCCTGATACTTTGGATTGCTGTCAGTGCTGTTCCTATAGGAAGAATGGATTTGAGCCTCCTTTTCCAAAGCTGCTGTAAAGCTGATTAGAGTCTAAACCACACATTTTCTTGTATGCTTTCACTCTGTGGTTTTAAAACATCTTTCTAAATCTTTGTGTAGTTACTTCATTTCTGCATTCACAGGAAACAAACATGGAGGTTACAGCAAAACATTATAGATCCTTTTGTTTTGTGGTTTAACTGGATTTATTAACTTCACTCCATTGGGATGATGATGAGAGTAGGATGTTTATGTCTAATGAGCTTAATTAGTAATCTGGAGATTGGGACTAACACCCAAATATTTTGTAGGTAAATATTTTTTAAGTATATGCATCTACTGTTACTTTGATCTCTGCCAATTGGTTTTATGTCTGACACTTACAAGTGCTCAAAGCTTTCAGGCTGTCTCTCCCTAAAATCAATGAAGAAAGCCCCAAGGTAAGTCTTGACTTTTAAAAATTAATTGGCGTTTTCTCAAGCAAACCACAAATACAACTCTCACTTTTTTTGTGGTGTAAATCATTTAACCCATAAAGTCTATGACTCCAGGCTTTTCTGCATGAGAGCTGCATTTTGATTTAAAACAGTTCAGATGGGAGAGAGCTGGGCCTGCTCAGCCTCAAGCAGAGAGGACTGAGGGGATCTCATCATTGTCTGTGTGAAGGGTGATGTCAACAGGGTGGAGCCAGGCTGCTCTTGGTGATGTTGAGCAACAGGAGGAGAGGCAATGGGCACAAACATGCACAGAAAGTCCCATCTGAGTATGAGGAAGAAATTCTTCAATGTGCAGGTGAACCATGCACCAGAACAGATTGCCCAGAGAGGCTGTGTAGTCACCCCCACTGGAAATACTGAAAAACCACCTGGATAAAATCCTGTTCCATTGTTGGAACAGTGAGGTTGGACCAGGTGATCCACTGTGATCCCTTCCAACCTGATCCATTCTGTGATTCTATGAAGACACAATTAATTTACACCGAGAACCTTTATTTTTACATATATAAAGCAAGCCACGTCATTTTTTTGTTACTTAAAATTGGCATTTAAAAGATGAAAAATAATTTAAGCAATTTATATCCAGTGAAAAATTGCACTTGTTTCATGAAAATGCTTTTTTACCTTTGCTTTCCAGTTGCCATAAGACAAATAGAAGACACGTGAGTGCTGTAATTTTCAAGCAAAAATCAGAAAAATTTCAAGTTCATAATTTCTCTGTTGACAATTAAGAAACTGAGATAAAATGTTCAGCTCCTTCCAAAACATCACGAATGGCAAGGACTCAACAGTACTAAGAAGTTACTAAGGCTAGCAACCTTCACAGAATTATCTACTCTGTGTTCTCCTCATCTACATCAAATTCAGGTTCAGGTGAGACAAACTTTAGTTCAACATAGGTTTTAAGCTGCCACAGTACAAAAAGAAGAAATGCTACACTTCCTCTTTTCTGAGGCTGTTCACATCCAAATCTCATATGGGCTTAGAGGAAAATAAACCTGAAAACTAATCAGTATTCAGGATAGCAGCAGTAACAACAACAACAACAATAATAATAATAATTTTCAGTTGGATCAATTCATTTATTTTAATACACAGCTGTATAGATGTTTCAACAAGGAAAAGGGAATGTAAGGACCACACAGCAACAGGAAGAGTGAAAGTGATTTTTTTTTCAATGCCAATTGATGTTGTTCTGCAATAACAGCACAACTACAGTGTAGTGAACATAATTTTACTAGAAACTACATGAAATGAAATTATCAGACTGTTGCTATGGGATAAGGGTACAAATAAGAGCAGCTACTGCAACTCTACTAATGCTTGGTAACTCCTTAAATTGAAGTAATTTAACAGTGGGTCTAAGCCTTGAGAAAGAATTTGAAAAGAATTGGTCTTAATTATCTCAATAGCACCAAGTGTAAAACACTTCACATTTCCATAGTGCTTTACCTTCACTAGCCAATTAATCAATTCAGCTCCCAATGGCTAACTGAGATTATTAGCAATTTCAATGTCTTTTGCTTAAGGCTGGGAGAAAATGCTGCTAAATCTTCACCCAATTCATAGAAACCTTTCTGTAAGCAAAAGTATGGAAGTACCTGAATGCTCACAGCCTCTTAGTGTACTTCTGGCTGAAAAGGCAGACTGTGCCCATGCCAGGGGAAGAGTTCAAGGTATTCTTAAGGCCAAAGACTGCAGAAATAAAGGCATTGCAAGAATGTGGAGAGAACTGGTAAGTGCTAACACTTCCAGGAATCTAAAGGCTGTGAAAAGCAGACATATGAAACACATTTTGGATTGTTTCTGAAGCACTTTTTTGATTCCTAGGTGTACATGTGGTTAGCACACAAGGAGATAAATGCATCAGGACAGGAGAGAAGCACTGAAACACCAGGAAGAATGAGTAAATCAATACTGTAATTATGAAATCTTCAGAAACATTTCTCTAAGCAATAGGAGAAGGTGTTACAGAAGGTGTTATAGGAGAAGGTGTTATAGGAGAAGGTGTTACATATATTGTGTTTTCTTGGAGTCAGGGAGTCCAGAAAAAACTGAAAATGGTCCAGTCCTTGTGGTATTTAATCCTTAGAGACTAATTTAGAATTATATATATACATTTCAGCAAAAAAATGGCATAGGCATCTATGCTACCATATTAATTTTGAGTCAGAGGAAGGAATTATGTTTTGAGTTAATCTGGTGTGGAACAGGAAGAGCCCAGAAGGCCCATAGGGACAGGTTTAAACTGTGCAACTTTGGTTTTCTTAGGTGGTGTTATGAGTTGGGCCTTCTGGCAAGATTTGAGAAATGTTTTTTCTCTGTTTAACAACTGAATTATATTAGCAAACAGATTGTAATGGAAATGAGAACAAAGTCTTTATCTGCAGTCATGTCATTATGTTACACTGAAAAATAAATTATGTTCTATATGAGCTTTTTTATTCTCTAATATTTCATCCTATCCCTTCATTAGTGCAGTAATCTCCTCCTCCATTAAATCTCCCTTGTTTTTACTTGCATATAGATATGGGAATGTGTAAAGAGAAAATGTGGTGAGGGTTTATTCATTTATGTTTCCTGAATTCATTTGTTATTGGTATCAGATATTGCATTAAAGGAACTCAAAGACTTTTTTGTTACATTTTCCACAATTATTCTGTTTCTATGCTCTTTTGCATTTCTCTTTGTCTTCTCACCACACTGCTATGGGGAAACTTCCTTTACTCTGGTATGTGCAATGTAGTTAAATTAACTTTCCAGGGTAAGCAGACTTGTATGGTGATGATTTTTACCAGACACGGGACCATCAAAAAATTATGGGCTAAAATACTCCATTCTCATTGAACTGAGGCAGAGAGAAAGGGGAAAGACTTACTTTATCTATGGTAATATTTTAATGTGTGTAAGACATGGAAAAGAACATCTTTAAAAGCACTGAATTTTCATGCAACCTGCACATTATCAGCTAAGCAAAAATTTATCTGAAATACTCAAGGAAGAGGCTTTCAGAACTGGGTCCAGACCAGTTGATGTCTCAGTCTCTTATTCACACACGCTAGTTCTTCACTGGAACACCTGCAGTGGATGTCCACCAACTTTAACAAAGTTACCCTTGATTTAATGGTCCTGGACATGAGGGGCAACTCAAACTCTTGGGCTAAATTATGGATCAAAGCTTTGCTGGAGATGGAATAAATTTACATGTTAAAGCCAAAAGCTTAACAATTACAGACAGGATGACACATAAGGAAATGAAACTGTAACTTTGACTTGTCAGTTCCAAGAACAAAGGACTTTATCTCCTGGATGAAAGGAGTTACCTTATAAGTATTCTCGGCAACAAGTCTCTTCTCATATTACAGGTCAGGTACTGGAAGGTGGACACTCATACCTCCAGAGCTACTATTTTACAGCAATTAATTCAGCTAGGGATCAGTTTGAAAAATTGTAGTTTCCTCATCTGTTCACGAGTCATTTTCATATGGAGGAGTGGAATGCTGTGTGATTATGAAAGTCAGAGGGGGGACAGAAAGCTCAAGAGAAAAAATGACCTTGCAATATCATGTGAAAACTTGTACAAATAGCTAATTCGGTGAGCTTTCACTAGAATCCAGATAAGACAAGGGCAGAACATGTGATTTATGCCACCATATCAGTGTGGCTCAGTTCTAATGATGGCTGTTCTTGTAGCTCTTGCAGCTGACTGTTGCCCTTGATCTTGCTGAGACACTCAGAAAAACAGAATGTTTGAGGTTGGAAGGGATCTTAAAGATCATCTAATTCCATCCCTCCTGCCTAAGGCAGGGATACCTTACATTATCACAGAATCAGAGGATGAAAGAATCACAGAACCCTTCTTTGCAGACCTGCTAGACCAACTTTCCCAAGGTCCCATCTGACCTGGTCTTTGGGTTACCTTTTTGTGTTTGAGTTTGTCCATGAGCTACTTGTTCATCCACACAGGCCTCCTGGTGTCTTTGGCCACTTCCTCTTTGTTGGGATGTGTTGCTCCAGGGCAACATGGCACTCTGCCAAGGAGATCTTTGAAGAGCCAAAGTCTGCTATCCTGACGTCCAGAGCTTGTTGCATGCCCTCCTCTTGCTGTCACCTCCTGGATTGTCTGCAACCTGCTGTCTTATCCCTCAGACAGAAGAATGCTTGAAGCTCCCTGTGAAGACCAGGTCCTGTGAATGTGAATGTGGTCCTGTTTCTTTGTCTGGAAAGACCCTCAGCCATTCAGTCTTCCTGGCTGGGAAACTTGTAGCAGACCCCCAGTTTAATATCAGCTGTTTAATATCCCTGCCCACCCTTCCATCCTCATCCATGAGCTCCTCATCCATCCCCAGGGGAAGCTCTGTGCACTCCAGCTGGTCACTGACCCTGTTGTCCCCTCCTCATCTCCCTGCCTGTCCTTCCTAGAGCCCATATTCTTGCCCACCATAGTCTCCCATAGAACATCTCCTGAACATCCATAAAATCACAGCCCTGCAGGCACATGCACAGCTCTGACTTTCCTTGTTTATTGCCGTGCTCCATGCATGTGATACAGACATTTAATTTGGGCCCCCAATAACACCAACTCACTGGAATTCCTTTGTGCTGCCCTCCAGGTGCTCTCCTGCTGACCTTTGATCCCCCTCCATGGGCATCCCTTGCTGGCCCGTGTGTCAAGCTGGGAGGATTGGGAAGGACTGAGATTCCCCTCCCTAATTGTGCTTTAAATAACAAAATAAACCCCAGAGGTCTTGGCACGATTCTTAGGAAAGAAGGCATCAACACTGAGGTGTGGTAGTTACCATAATGAGAACTATGGCCTTAAAATCCAGAACTAGTCCTTTGTTATAATTTAGAGCTATTTTTTGTTTTCATTAATTAACATCTTATTTTTCAAGACAAAATATAATCAGATTATATTTATTTGCCGTTTTCTAGTGAACATGGCTGCTTTGTCTTATAGAAAAGGTTAACCGTTGGAAAGATTAATTTCTTCTTTTCCAGAAAAACTTTAAGTTCTTAGTGAAACAGATGGCCAATCCTACCCACAAAATAGAGGTATTTATGCAAATATCACTGAACTAATTGATGTTCTGTTATATCAAAAAGAAGCACATAAGATACTTTTATGGTGTCAACATTTCTGACTATGATTTACTATGTTAACGATGTCTTATAGTGAGCTATTTTCCTAAGGGAGAGGAAAACCTGTAACTCTTGGACACTGTTAATTTTCTTGATCAATGCAGTTGCATAAAAAGAAAATGCATTATGTTAGCCTAGTAAACGACACATCCATAGGAAGGTGTAAATCAAATGTGCTTGGACTTTGTTTCATAAAGAAGTCATGTAAAAAATCCAGACTCATTCAGGATTGTCTGTATTGTATAATTTTAGAAATAATATGCATTTAAAATTATATATTCATAAATAATTACCATTCAGTTAATTTATAGCCCCTGAGGAAAGAGCCAGACCTGAACACCTCATTAATTTCTGTTAATCAGCAGTAAAACATTCAGAAGGTTCACATGCTTTAATCCCTTCTCTATTAGAGACAGACAACTGTGTGCAAACTGCAGGACAGTTCTCATTTTCCACAGCCCCTTAGGCTAGAACTCTTAAAAACAGCTGTAAAAGTGAACATGCATGTTTTGCCAAATGCTGATGGGACCCATATCAGCCTTCCTTTGATTTGTATCATTCCCCTGTAGACATAGAGATTCTACATGTAAAAGCCTCAGAATAGAAAGCAACATGGGGCTAATCCATAAATCTATAACTTGAAATTAACTCTGTTCCCTTAACTGCTCACCTGGAGTCAAGAAAAGCAAGGCTTGGAGATATGTCTGATGATTTCACCAAGAGTTTGTAAAGTAGAGAGGGAAGACAACATCTGTGTCTGAAGGGTTTACTGTATGTAGGGAAATTATAAGCATGGCTTCTTTTAGCTCCTGGGAAAGGGTAACAGTAAATAAATCCAATTCCTTTACGTCCAGCAGAATCATTTTAATGTCCATCACTACTGAAACAGATGGACAATTGCACCAAATAAATAAAATGTTAGTGTAAATATCACTGAGCTAGTTGACTTTCATCTAAACCAAAAGAGGGAAAACAAGATACATGTTACTAACAGCTGTGAGTATAATTTATATCATTAATGACTCCTTATGTTAAACCATTATCATGGGCCTAAAGATTCTGCAATCTAACTTAATTTCTTGATCAGTGAGATGAATGCAAAGATAGCACACAGGGACTGTTATAGAGTAAATCATATCTCTATGGCAATAAAATGTAGACCCACTCAAATACATGCTTTTTTCCTGAGGAGGTTTTATTTTTCAACTGTTTTTAGTTATGTAAGAGACAATAATTTTCTTTAAAGTTGTTTTTTTTTAATTTATTTTTCAGCTATTTCCTCTCTAGAGAAAAGTACAAGATTGTATTTATTACCTGTCTGTAAAACCTGACAAGTTGTGAAATTTCTCAGATTTCTCAGATTTACCTCATTACCACCGAGAATAGGTTTTATTATTTTTGGTGAAAATATACCATAGTTTCACTGAGTCCACAATTATGAAGACAAATTTCCTGCTTGAAGCTGAATAACAAGTATGTAATATCATGCTTCTAGATATAAACACAACATCTAGATGTTTTCCTTATACCCTGATTTTAGGGTGTAATACAGAATACCTGTTGGGATGAGACCAGTAAAAACAATTAAAGAATTCTGTCACTCTGAGTTTGCAAAGCCTTTGCAACATCTCCCAGCAGAGGAAAATGTTCAGGCTCACTAAATCAAAAGTGAACAAGGTGGGATCTATGAATTGTCTTATTAATTAATTAATTAATTAATATTTTCCATGAGTTTTGCTCCAGCACTTGATCCTGAAATTCTCTAAGTTCAGTACTTTTATTTTGAAGATAAGGCCATTTTGTTATTTTTAAACTCATTAGGTTAAGGGCTTGAAAAGATGCACATGTCAAATTTTAACAGCCTGAAAAAAAAATAAATCCAGAATATTTGTAGGGTTTTTTCCTCTTAAACACCTCTGGGAATCTAAATCCCTGGGCCCTCTATAGCAATTCAATCTATAAACAGTTTATGTATTTCAAATGCACACTGACTACTACATTTCCTTTCACAATCCAAGCATCAGAATTTTTTTCCCCTCATTTTTTCATAATGTGTTGGGATTTTGAAAAAATCAGTGACAGAAACAAAGAGCAGCCGGTGTATGCAGTGCTGACTCAAGTAGTCTGTGATAGCTCCCTAACAGATAACACATCTTGCTATGCTGCAGAGGCACATTCAGACAGATAATGTGCAATTCTAATTCAAAAAGTGTTTGAACATAATGTTTCTGTCTTGCTGCCTGATCTTTCAACTTCTGTTTCTTAGCAGTGTTAATTCTATTATAGTCCATTGATTCTCACAAAATTAGTTTTTCTCAGGCTGTGTTAGAGAACTTTTTAGTCATGAGGTTTTTTGTTTTATATATGGTGAGTTTTTTCCCCTCTTCCAACCTTACCCTGTCTGTGACTCAGACTAACCTTTGACATATTGCAGAAATTTTACTGAAAATCTCTTATTGGAAACGGACTGTGGAACATGATCTGAGTGACCATTTACTGAAGATGCCACAGAAAAAGAATATATGATGCCAGGTGAGATACTTCTACTAGAGTTAGGGAATTAATAATTTGACAGTCCAAGGCACTGATGAAACCTTGTCTGTAATGTGCAACATTCAGATCTCTGAGTTATCAGGGAAATGGAAAAACTTCCTAAGGACAGGAGACTGATGAACCTGAGCATTTCAGAAACAAAGGCTGTGAGGAGATCTGATTGCTGAGTACAAATGCATCAGAATTTAAGCACCAGGGAAGGGGATGAACTGCTTAACCTAAAGGCCAGTGCTAGTAACAGATGCCCACACATATACTTTGTGAGTAGGACATTTTCACTCATCAGAATGGAGTTCTGGAAAAAAATCCTAAAGTAACAGTAGAACAAAAAACAATCTGTTTTTTTGAGCAGGTGTTTTGTGCCAATGAGTAACATTTGGAGTCTTTCCTCACTAACAGTGAGAGAGAGGGAACAAGAAAATACAAGACACTGGAATCCAACTACAAACTCTTATTAGTGCCCTGTCCAGAAATTCTTTTGCCAAGGAAGATTACAGCAGGAAAATATTGTGCTGTGTAAGAATCCCATTGAGCCCAATTGCCCATCAGAGCTAGGTAAAAAGCCTGGCTCTTACCTGTTCAATGGTCTGAAGAGTTAAGGTTGAGCATCTTCAGTGCCCAGTTTTAGTGGCTTTGACAGCCCCGACTCACTAAGAGCAAGTGCAACATCACTTTAGAGATCACATGATCTCTTCTTGTCTTAAATGTATTTAATTTCTTTCCCTAAAATCACTGAAAATCATTCATTGTATTAAAACCTTAGCTAGGAGGTATTATTAGGAAGTCTGAGGAAACCTTCTTTATTCTGAATAACAGTGAGGGGAAAATGCTGAGACACTTATTCCTGCCTCCATGGCTTGGAAAATGCAGATTTTCTATGTGTAGTAGTTCAGCTAGGGATATTAAAGGTGGTCCAGCCTATGGCAGAAGAAAAAATGCAGCAAAATTATTGCTAAAAGAAATGCAAAATTCCAAGATTGCAAGAGAGTTTAAATTCTCTGTGGAACAGAGAATGTTTTGTAGAAGGATGTGGCTGATTGTTTCATTTTAGGATGGGAAGAAGAGGAAGACAGTACATTTCATGTTCAAGGAAGAAAAAAAAATTAGGCAAAGGTAACACCAGTGTTTCCTAGTTGCAGAAGACTAATAAATAAAACCAGACAGTTTATTTTTACAGGCTACATCCCCTCCTTTCTGCTAACTACAGAAACATTTCAAGCTTTTCATCCTATTTTATTTGTTTTTCAGCATATACTGTCTTCACAATTCATTTCCACAAATCTGATTATTTCCATTTTGTGCTTCACATAATGAATCACATCTTTGTTTCAAGAGCTCCTCATCTCCTGATCCCCTTTGGGATAGAAAGCATGAAATTTGATACATTAGCTGTTCTATCCCATTACATTAATTAGGAATGAAGATCATGTTTTGACAAATTGCTTCAGCTTTATGAAGCATTTATTGAAATCACTGCCTTTTAAATATATACAATTGCAGATCTTCTTATACAGAAAGAAAATAAACACATGGGAAAAGGAGAGAAAGCTAGAAATCAGACAGACATGACAGGAGCACACATAATTATTCTAAAATTATTTTCTCAAATTGCGCCTGCCTCACAAGGAGAAATGCCAAAGGTAAATACCAAAATGCTCCTCTTTTCATCTTGAAAGAGCAGATATAATTTCCTGTAGTTATGAGGTAGGGTTTGTTATTGTTTTTATTAGGAGCAGTGTGAAATCCATAGCAAAAGTTGAGAAATATTTTTGGGAGTAAATTTTTGATCAAGTTTCTTCTGGGAAATTTTTTTATCAGAATCTGATGCCTCTGTGAATGGAAGAATAGGACACCACTTCTTCCTCTACATCTTTAAACGTTTTAGCTCTTTGTCCTTTCAATTTCCAAATATTACAGCACCTCAGTAAAAAGGAGTTTGCAAAAAGCCAAGGACACTGCTCTGAGACACCAGTGAACCCTCTCTCCCTGCCTCTGCTCTGTGTTGGAGCAGACGTGCCCTGGTGCTGTCTCAGGTGTGATATCATGGCACTGAAGTGGAGCTGGATGTCCAGGGGACAAACCCAGGTCCACCCTCATGGCACAGACACTGCTGTTCAGGAAAGAGAACAGGGTGGAGAGGAGGGGAGAGGAGCATGGTGAGGAGAAGGCAGCTCACCTTCTCCTGTCCTCTTGGACAGCAGATCCATCTGTTGGATCCAGCAGCTTAGGGGCAGCGTCAGGAAGGAAAGTTGTGTGAAATTCCCATTATCTGCCTATTCCAGCAACACAATCAAGACCTTGGAGTCTGGATCTCATGGTAATTCTGTGATGAGTGAAGTCCATCTAGAAGGTGCTCCAGCCCACAGCAGTGCAACTCTCTACACATGAGTTCAATACAGTTGAAATTAATGGGATTTGGTAGGTTGAAATAGGTTATGGATGAGTTTTAATTCAAAGACAGGAATGGAGGCTTCTCTGAGTCTGAATTTCAGAACATTCTTTGGGACTGTGGAATAACATACCCAGCTATAAATGATCAGATATACACCTTCAGTTTCTTCCCTGCTGTGAAAGAGTTCTGTGCTTTTGGCATTATTTCTAAAGAGAGACAATAATACCTTCCTTCAGGCAAGGGATTTCTGAAAGCCTGTAAAGATTATTCATTCTCCCTACAGACAGGGTAGAGAAATTTGTCCAAAAGTCCTCTCTGAACTCTTTTGTTCTACAGCTTCTGGAGAGGCATGTTCTCCCTCTAAACACCTCAGAGAGGCAAAGCCCAGGAGCCAAAGCAGACACAAAGAAGTTTTTAAAAAAGCCATACTGAGTGCAGCACAGGCCAATCCACTCAGCTGGCTCAGAGAAGTTTTGGCAAAGCAGCTGAACTCTTGAGTGCTCAATAGAACAAAATACCAAAAATATATATCCCCTACCTCTGACTTCATATCATTTTCTTTACATCTTTATGTCTCTACCTTTCCTGTCTTTTTATTTCCAGTCTTTCCATTGGTATTTTTGTCTTCCTAAATAGCAGTGATAAACGTATTTATGCAGATCTCTTAGTAGGCAAATGTATTCTTGTATATGCTCTAATGTGCTTCCTGTCATGTTGTTCATTATTCCTTCAGACTTTAATAATGTTCTCAGCTTGATATGGTTAAGAATAATGAGGCATTTATTCCTATTCAAGAAGCTAATTAAAAGACTCTGTTTTGTTTCTCTTAGGTGGGTTGATAGCTTAATTATAGATGTAAGATTCACAAAAAAATACCCTTTCTATCTTGGATAGCCCTACAAAACTATACCATGTCTCTCTTTCCATTTTCTTCATGACATTACATATTACAGTTGCTTGGAAAAAGAACAATGCAATGAAGTTTGAAACAAAATGCTTCTGCTAACAAGCTGTAAAGTTATGATGAGCAATTACTATGTGAAAGCTAAAGTGAGCATTATTTGGAGCTGGAAATGAGGTTTCTATTGTATGTCTGAAAAGAAAATAGGGCCTGGCTATTGTCTTCATTTGTCACCTCCAGCTCAGATCATAAGTAATGGTGCATGAGTGATGCATGGCTGTGTGCCCACACTGGGCTTAATTCTTCATCGTGGAGGAGTCTGCGCAAAGCCAGAGACATGCAGAGCTTCCTGGGGTTTTGCCTTTGTTACACTGTATGCCAGGAGTGATTTAGAGCTACACTGTGGTGCCTTCCCAACAGTTATCCAGATTTATATTTTACTTCTATTGTCTTGTTGTTATAGCTTGCTGTTAAATACCATAAATTGTGAAATAAAGTACAAAGACCTAAAGGAGCTCTCTGAATTAGCCCATCAGAACCACAGTGCAAACAGAAATAATGGTAGGTCCTCAACTCCATAAACTCCTCAATCCTGCAGACCTTCAGGGTCCACAAGAAAAGCAGAGGGACCCCTCGACTAACTCAAACTGGAAGCAGAGGCAGAACTGTGTGGGGTACTCCAGCTGGGAGATGGAGGCTGTGGAACAAGACTAAAACCTGGAGAAAGAGACTAGTCCCTTCTGTCTATTTTAGACAACAGTCTTAATTTCAGACATCAATTTCTCCTCTCCTCTCCTCTCCTCTCCTCTCCTCTCCTCTCCTCTCCTCTCCTCTCCTCTCCTCTCCTCTCCTCTCCTCTCCTCTCCTCTCCTCTCCTCTCCTCTCCTCTCCTCTCCTCTCCTCTCCTCCTCTCCTCTCCTCTCCTCTCCTCTCCTCTCCTCTCCTCTCCTCTCCTCTCCTCTCCTCTCCTCTCCTCTCCTCTCCTCTCCTCTCCTCTCCTCTCCTCTCCTCTCCTCTCCTCTCCTCTCCTCTCCTCTCCTCTCCTCTCCTCTCCTCTCCTCTCCTCTCCTCTCCTCTCCTCTCCTCTCCTCCCCCCCCCCCTCCCCCCCCCCCCCCCCCCCTCCCCCCTCCCCCCCCCCCCCCCCCCCCCCCCCCCCCCTCCCTCCCCTCCCCTCCCCCCTCCCCCCTCTCCTCCCCCCTCCCCCCCCCCCCCCCTCCCCCCCCTCCCCTCCCCTCCCCTCCCCTCCCCTCCCCTCCCCTCCCCTCCTTCCCTTCTCGAGTCTCCTCCAGTCTCCCCCAGTCTCCTCTCCTCATCTTTCTCAGAGATATTAGACTGCAACTTTGAAAGTTTATAATGCTAAATAAAAATGCTAAAAAAATTTAAATACATATTTACAGTAATGCACCAACACTAATATGTTGGCTCCTTTCCTGGAAAGCTATAGGAGCCTGTGATAACTTTTAGATAGTCACAAAATCTTAGAGGAGAGAGAAATGAAAAGCCATTGAAACAGGAAGCAAATAGTTTAGCAATGGAGGTGGAAGGAAGGTTTTCTTACCCTTCAATTATTTAAGATTGAGTATTGAAACCCCAATGAGGGAAAAGAATTCAGTGTATATGAACACAGACCTCAGGGAAAGAGTAGAACTTAAAAGAAAGGTATTAAAATAAGAACAGCTGGTGGTTTTGAATCTGTGGATACTTTCTTGTGCTGGCCTTATTTATTAAATAAAAATGGTGGGGTTAGACTACAGTGATGGGTTTTGGGTCTTTTGGACCAAACACAGTGATTCAAGTTATTTAATGATGGAGTTCAAACACATACACCACTGAATAAAACTAAATTACTGGGTATAAATGATAATTTTGATTCTGGATGAACTGTTTTTCAGAGTGTCTATCAGATTTGGCTGTAATCTGAAGCCATTGTGTGACTAAAGTATATATTAAATAAACCCAGATATATTTACCTTACTGGAAAAATCCACAGCTCAATTTCACGGTCATTTCATAATATATATATTTCAATAGCAACTTAATTGCAATGTAGAATCCAGGATTACTCCTTAAATATGTGTGACCTAAATATGTGTGACCAGTATGACTTAGATTAAATATTTGTCTCTCTTTCTGCTTAAAATCAAATACAAAAATTCTCTGCTAACATTTAAGTAGTGACACTAAGTTTCAATGACCAACATTTAAGTGGCAACCTAGTGGCTATTTAGCAAAACTTAGAATCATAGAATCATAAAATGGTTTGGATTGGAAGGGACCTTAAAGGTCATCTATTTCCAACCATCTGCCCTGGACAAAGACACCTTCCACTGGATCAGTTTTCTCAGTGCCCCATCCAACCTGGCCTTGAACACTTCCAGGGATGGGGGGATCCACAGCTTCCCTGGGCAGCCTGTACCAGGGTCTCACCATCCTCACAGTAAAGAACTCCTTCCTGATACCCAATCTAAACCTGCCATCTTTCAGTTTAAAGCCATTGCCCCTTGTCCTGTCACTACATGTCCTTCTCCAGCTCTCTTGTCTTCCCTTCAGGCATTGAAAGGCTGCCATAAGGTCTCCCTGGAGCCTTTTCCTCTTCAGGTTGAACACTCCCAATTCCCTTAGCCCTTGCTCATAGGAGAGATGCTCCGTCCCCTGCTGCAAGATTCAGAAGGCCTCTGAACTGAAATCATCAAAGCTTCTAAGGTCTAGACTATGATAATTCATGAAGCAACATTTACTAATTATACCTAGGGAATGAATATCATTAAGAATTGGGAATGTGTGCACAGGAACAGAAGGCACAGGGGCTCCTTGTTAAAAATTAAATGTAGAACCTTTGTTAGAACATCTATTTGGAACCCATTTTAACAGATGTGAAATATAACAATACTTCCTGTAAAGGCTGATCTAAGGAGGAGCAAACTGTAGTTCCATGATCATATTTTTTGATCTTTCAGACTTCAAAAAGGGCCAGCCACTTCAAGGGAGACTTCTTAAGACCTAAAAGCTTCCGGTCCTTGTATGTGCCACACCCTTGCTGTTGAAAAGACTGATAATGGTGATCCACTCCATGAAAAGCTTCCTTAGGAAAATTATGGCTAATTTCACCAGTTTAATGTAGTGTTTAAGTGTTGGGCTTTCCACAGTCAACAAAATAAACCTTATCTGTTGTTTTCTCCTTAATGTCAGATTTCTCCTTTCAGCCAAGAACTGAATTTGAGCCTCTTTGTTTTCACAGATACCAGATTTCTCATGTAAGGCTGAGACTTATGATGATCCATTGCAATTAAATCTATTAAACCTGTCAGCCCAAGGACTCTGCTGCCCTATTACAACAACCTGAAACCAACACAGAGCACAGTGCTGCCTGCCCCCTTTCTGAGTGTGAAGTAGCCTTGAAGAAAACAGGGAAACTGCCTGGGCTCCATGGCTGAAAGGTGTTAATGGCACTGTGTGCCAAGATCTGCATTCTCTAAGGGCACCAACAGCTCTAGCTGACACTGTACTTGAAACCTAAAAATTGTCAAAGCTGAACATTTTGGGTTTTTCTGTGAGAGCTGATGCCTGTTGGCACTGGCACATTCTCCTTTCTGCCCATCATACCCTGAGGAACAAAAAAGATGATGGAAAATCTCCCTCATATCTGGGTAATGTTGTTCACTTTTGCACACAGCAGTCTGGTCACAGAGAGATGCTGTGTCTGATTGCCTTCATTATCCAAAGCTGAATGAAATTTTTTATGATCAAAGAAGACTAAAATGGTGTCAGCCTAAAGATGATACACCAGAGGATTTCAAAGAGCTTCAGTGAGTGGGAGATAAAATTCAGGTTTTTCCTGAAACCCAGCACTGGGCTAATCCACATGGGAAGATTCCCCACAGGAGTCCTCTCAAGGTTATCAATATATTTTATGGTATATTGCTCAACATCCACACAGAAATCTCAATTTCGCTTTAAGTTGCATAAGATGCAGTTGCTTAGAATTCACAGTGAATATTCTGAAAACTAATGTATTTTAAATTAAAACCTATTGCTTCTTAAGATATGTGCAGTATAAGGTAAAAAATTCATCATGATGTCTTCCAAAAGGATTAATGGGAGAATGCAGCCTGTCAGAAATTTCCCCAGGAAAAGTCTGTTTTGCCCATGACAGTAACTGTGGGGGATCTCTCCCTGTCTTTACCACTGCATATGAACTTTCATGGTATTTTCTCTGTGCCCTGTCCAGCTGAGGAGGGGAGTGACAGATTGGGGGCACAGGGCACCCAGTCACCACAGCCAGTTTCCTAAATAAACACACAAGCCAACTCTGGGGGCTTCAGTAAGAAGTGAACAACAAATATCTCCCTGCATACTTGGACACAGTAAGTGAGTAAATCATGGTGGATAAATGTGCAGCACACACTGCTCAGAGACACTGGAAAACACTACAGAATGAGGAGAATGTCTTAGGAGCATGGTGGGTCACTTCAAACTCCCCACAAAACACAATCAGAGAGAAGGGTCTCCAAGCTGTTAGCTCCTCTTCAAAAGAACAATTTTTTAGGAACTCTAGGCACTTAAGCCTATAGCTTTTATTTACTTTAGGAGTTTCTTTTTGTCACTAAGTATTCTTTATAAATGGGGAAGGTCTGTTCCCTAGATAAATTCAGAACAATAAATATAATTCAAGTGTATGTTATTTCACTGTGGAAGTATAGACAGTTTTGTGCGCTTTGTTTGCCTTCAGTTTAGATGCCAGTTTTTCATTTTGAGCATTTCAGAGCCCAGAGGAGATCAAGAGAAAACTTCCCTTTAAAGCACAGGGGTTTATATGTATTCCTAGGCCATTACTCCCCCTTTTTATGGACAGATGTGATTCAGAAATGTTGATCTCTCCTTATGCCTGGAACAACCATGCCCCTGAGTGCTACCATACAGTTTTGCCATGGAAACATATGCTTGTCCCAGTGTGTCACCATTTCCATGGGCCAGTCAGCAAGGGCAGCAGGACAGACAGATACACAGCATTCACAACCAGACTCTGAAAATATATTCTATTACTGCTTGTCCTTCCTTTATCCTCCCTGACTTTACCCTTTTTGTATTGGCAAGCTCATCTCTGGGGCAAGCATTGGCTTCTGCCATCTGTTTCTGTATCCAGGCCAACTCTGATCCTCATTATTTATGATAGCAGAGCTAATGTAATACAAAAAGCCTCCTCCAGATCCCTTTCTTTTGTTTCAGATTTCAAATGATTTTTCTAAACTTGGAAAAAGCTAGCTCTACCTTGACTCAAATGCGATTGAAACCCTTATTTTTCATTTCCTTCACCTGACTCCATGTCCTGTAAATTCCAGGTAACCACAATCCCACATAAACCTCAAATTCATTATCTCACATGCCTTATAAAGCATGAAACCATCCTCATCCAAGATCTCACACTCTGTACTCTGTACCGCACATTAGACAAAAATGCCCTGCTTTTGCTTCAATACTTCACCAGCTTTATTTACGGCTCCCAGAAGCTTGTGCATCTCCACAGCCATCAACCCCCCACCTTTTCTGTCTCCTTTTTAAACCCAAAATACTTGCTGATGGGCAGATCATCCTCCCTGTGACAATTTTTCAGTAATTTAATATTGTTTTTTCACTTTATCCAGTTCCTCAGAAATAAGAGCTAGGGGGGGTGAAGGAAAGGCAGGGAAAAGGCAAGAAAGAAGCAATGATTGATACAGAATAATACTGCAGACATCTAAAGCAAATATAAGTTATATTTCATCAGTTTTCATCACTTTTGGAAAACAGGTTTTCATCCTCACAAAAAACCAAAATATAGTATCAGAGATAAAAACAGCACAACAGCATTGCCCAGCTGATCTCCTCATCACCAAACGATAGATTTTAGAAATCTCCCAAAAGACTGTAGTTCTTGTACAAGACCAAAAGTTCTTGTATCAGTCATGAGGTCATTCTCCCCATTTGTTTCTGCAAATATATCTGCAATTACAAATGCCTTTTTAAGAACTGTTACAACTGAGTATATTGCTTCTAATTGCTGACTAACAATTGTCAAAATTAATGAGCATTAGAAATGTGCCAGCTTTTCCTTTTCATTCTGTTTACATCTATACTCATTAATTTGAGAAAATAAGTAAATTTCAACAATTTGGAAAAACACTGAGGCCTTATTGTGCTTAATTTGTTGATTCTTATCCTGCCCTCAGAAGGCCAGCATATTCCATGCATCACTTCAGATGAAAATAGGACTTCTTTTCAGGTTTAAGTGGTGCACACTGCTCCTAGGCACCTCACTGGGTTCAGAGGTGATTTCCATATTGCTGAAGTAATTTGACACTCAGTAAATTTTTAGCTAAATACTCTAGTTTTCATAAATTACATTTTTTTTCAGGATACAGTGCTGTTGCATGACTACTTATTTTATTGGTGCTGAAAGTCAATATATTCATTACTGTCAAGGAAGGCAAGAAATTTGTTTTAGCAGGATCTCATTCAGACTAATGCTAAAAACTGTGATTTCTATTTGATTTTGATTCACTGAAATTAGTGGCCACTGTCCAAAGCACAACAGATGAAGGATCACACTGCAAACCCTAGATCACAAATAGAAGAAGCTCCAGACAAATAGGAAGAAATAAATTATAAATACTTCCGGATTTTTTCCTTTGATAAGTTAAATGACAGTTTAGAACTCCAGGAAAGCTTCATCTTAACTTTAATAAGCAGCTATAATTTATATGTAGACACTTAAGATGGCAATAAAACAGTCATCATTTTCTAATTATAATTGAAAATAACAATTTTATTAGATTGCTACTGGTATAAAAACATTATGAGTTTAAAGTATATAAATGGAAACCTGATCATTTATTTGAGCCAAATAAGAACTGTTTTGAAGCTGATCATATTACAGTGAAAATGGGACTGAGAAACCCAATCTCTATTTCACTCTCAATCTACAATATTAACTTTATATTAGTTTAGGATAAATATGTTAGTGTTACCTGCAGGGAAGAGGCACAAACATCTGTCAATCTAAATTTCTATAAAATCTGAATCCTGGCACACCAAGATCTATATTCTCAAATATTTCAGCTGCTTCAAAGCGATTTAGGAGCCTAACTCTCCTGTTAATTCCAACAGTGTTGGCTGCATAAATTCTATTAGCTGTTGAATCTTTATAATAATTTCAGAAAGAACTTAGGTCTTCAGCCCCCCAGGTCATTTTGATAGCTTTAAGTCTTAATTGTAGTGAGCAATTGAACATAAGAAAAATAAAGTGGGTCATTGCTATCAGATTTTGAAATAACCAATTCACAGAGTGTGCCCAGGCAGAGGTGCACAGGTGCCACATGGAGAAAAGTGAAATTCCTGGTTTTGTAAGGTAAGTGTTAAACCCTGACTATTGCACAGAGATGCTGCTGCCATGGGGAAGCTTTGGGTGCTAAAAGAAGGTGTGAAGGATTGGAGGTCTGACACAAGGCCAGTAGATGTCTTGCAAAGCCCTTGTAGATCCTGAGGTGTTCTTGAGATTCATGATACACCATTTTGGAATGAGTTTCTGGAATGCTGTAGTATGAATGAGGCATAAAACACCCAGCAAAATGTATGTGGAAAGCTCAGCATTTCTGGCCATTAAAGTCTCAGGGAGTTTTCTGAGAGTGCAACTACTTACACATAGTGCTCCAGTCTGTTCCCAGCCTATGGCAAACACACATGTACAATACAGACCTGTGTGGGGTACAGGTGAGCTTCTGTACCTCACTGACTTCCTTATTCATGCATGTTGGGGCCAAAATATTTTGCTCCTGTCCTTTAGAAAGCTCTTTATTAAGTTGTGTCAAGATGAGAAGGGTTTGCTACAATACCAGCTCTGGACATCCTATTGCATACTCACAGAAAGCCTCAGTTCATTTCTCCTGGTCTGCAAGGAGAGCTCTGCTCAGAAGGTGATGATGGTTTGAACTGTGCTGTTTGAGAGATGTTTTGGTCCCAGAGCATCACTCTGTGGTTCACTGACTTCTACATCAGAAGCAATCTTACCACAGGTCCCCCTGGGAGACAGGACTGTATCCCCCAGACCCAGCATTCCCTGCCTTTGTCCAAAACACCTTCACTGATGTTCACTGTGTTCCCTGAGTTGGCAGCAGATACTCTCAACTGACTTCCACAGAAACATCCTTTTCTTCTGTCACGTACCACCTGAAGAGATCCAGTCCAAGCCCATCCCAAAGGGTTCCAGGACAGCTTCAACCATCCTAGCCATGGCTCAGCTCAAAAGGAGAAGTATGCCAGGAATTATTAGAAGTTAACAAGCAAAAGGTAAGCACAAAGCTGAAGAAGACCTTCCCAAAACAGACAAAAATTTAAATGACTGCCAATGGAAGAGGATTAGTAGCTGAGTGTTTTGACTCAGAGATGTACAATGGGAGTCGATGATCTTGGAGGTGTTTTCCAACCTTGATGAATTAATGATTCTATTCCATGAGCAAAGTACAGAAGGAAGTGCTTGGCTGCAATCTGCTCTTTATGCAGCTTCACAATTCAGTCTGGACAAGTTATTTGTTGTTTGTCGACTCCGAAGGAATTGCTTGACAGATTGTGCTGCAGATGTCATTGTCTAAGGGATTTTTTTTTCCCATCAGTTTTGCTTTTGGGGAAGAAAAATGAAGTGGCAAACAACATTTATTGTTGGTAGTTACCAGAGTTGTTCCTGGAAGAAAAAAGTGTTAAGAAGTTATGAGCTGGATAATAGAACTGCGTACATTTTTAATGCAGTGCTATTTTGTTTCATGGGGTAATAGATCTGCAAATAGCAATAAGAGGGTATTATAGTCAGAAACTTTAAAACACATTTAAGTGGGAAATACTGAAGTTATATATTGGTTTTGTAAGCTTTTCTGAGGGAAAACTGTTATTGTTATTACTAACTTTTCCAAATGCAGAAAAATTTAGAGAATAAATAAAAATCATAGGAATGCCATAAATTTAAAGACATCCACACTGGAATACAATTTTCTCACATTTTAATATACAACCATAGACATAGCTGTTGGAAACATATGTTTATATGAAATTTAAATCAAAACCCCACTGTATAAGGCAGATACAGATTTTTAGTAATGGAGGGCTTTGTTCCTCTCTCACTGAGGTCAGCTGTAGAGCTACTGTTAACTTTGCTGGACATAAAATCAACCATTTTGCTTGAAGCTGGAGCTGCAATTCTCAGGAAACACAACAAAATCTATTTTTTTTTTGGATAAAAATATTAATGGCTGGTGATCTGGTGGAAAGAGTAAACTGAAAAGAGAATCAGGCAAAATATAGAAAAAGAGTGGAAACTTCTCAGAGGTGCTTGAAATAAGAAGTGTAATGAAAACTTTGATCCCTTCTCCCCTCCCCTCCCCTGGAATGTGAGACTGTAAGTGGACAAACAGAGTCTACAGATGGGGGAATGAAGAGTGAACAGAGACATTTTTACCCCTGCAGCCTGTAACCCACCATCTAGAGAAAGCCTCTGAGAAAAACGCTGCAGCTCAGTATATTAAATGGGCTTGATAAACACTGGCTTTTCATGGTTCCACTCATCCCCAAAAAGTCATTACCAAAGTCTAGAATATGTCAGAGTCCTGCAGTCAGGAAGGGCACCCAGAGCTGAGTACCCAGCTGCTAACCAACGTGTGTATCTCCTGCTAGCAGGTCTCTGGAGGTTGAGGTGGGGTCAGTTTGGCTTTCACACCTTCCCTTCCAAGTTCTTGGGATTCAGAGAGACAATTTAAACTCTCCATGAAGTACCATTAATGAATATCAGATTAAGAGACTAAGACTTTTTTTTAATATACATGTTGTTAGTTTGAAACAAAGTATTTCATGTGCTTCATAAAACTTTCCACAGGGAATGCATCCCTGTGATTAAATTTTTTTAAGAATTAGCTTAATAAATTATATGTCACGGTTTCATATTAAAAACTGTTTGAGTAGTAATCACTCTTTGAGTCAAAACAGAGCACAGCTGCAAATTACTACCATGGAAAAGTACCTAATAAACCCTGAATTTCAGTATTAATAGATTTCCTCTAAATATATTTAATTAAATTTAAACTTGAGATTTAGCTACAGAAAAATGCAACACATTTTAAAGTCCATATTCTTTTGAGGAAGGTTATTTTCAATTTCTCAAGAAAGTCATTGCTAACCAAGTCAAAGCACTTCATAAATGTTAAATTATTACAACATTCCCTCCAACAAAACTGGATCATCACTTGTTTTAGAAATTTCAAGAATAATTCATGAATATATGCCATATCTTTAGGTTACGGACTGTATATCATGGTTCACAGTACCTTAAAGATCCATATGATATATATTTGAGCTAAAGGTTATGTTCTTGGCTGCAATGACATGGTTGGACTCAGGCCTTACAGTGTTTTGCAGCCTGAGCAATAAGTTCTCCTCAATTCATGGATATCTTTTCTCCTACCAGAGGAATTACAGTTGGTTCTAGCATACTAAACAAGCCTGCAATAGCCTAACATTTAAATACTTTGTTAATCCAGCTCTGAGTACATCTGGACTGAATCACAGTCTCTGCTGAAAGTCATCTGTCTGTTGCATGTGTGATATTAATAAATTATCTTGTTATCTGTCTTTTCTACTCAGTCTCAGTGAAAAGTTTCAACAGTTGTCTCAGCCAAAATTATCAGAATTTTTAAGGAAAAAATACTTCAGTTTTCTTGTCCAGAGTTCTTTCCTTTTTTTCTTCATTAAGGTCCCTTCTATGTCTTTCACATCACATCATGAACGAGCCTTTGCTTTCCATTTCCTCAGACATGGTCCTGGGCAGCCTGTTCTGTCTGACCCTGCTAGAACAGAGGTTTGAACCAGATGATTGAAAGAAGATCCCTTCCAACACTGACGATTCTGCGATTCTGCACCAGACAGTGTCAATATTTTTAAAAGTTTCTTTTTCTCAGTGGTATCCCATTCCACAAGTCCACCAAGTTCAGAGTTTCTCATCACTATGCTGATATCTTCACTGGGTTTACATTAATGAACTTGTTTCCTGCCTAATTACTCTCACCCTGGTCACACTGCCATGGCTGACAGGGACATGCACTCTAACAGCCACAGTGGTACAACTGATTTTGCAGGTACAGTCCCACAACTCTACTTTTCCAAACAGCTGTGATCACCCCCATTCAAAGCTTGGATTCAGCTATGTCTTCAGATACTGAAAATATATCTGTAAATTTGTACTGCAGTGTTTGTCATTGAGTCATTAGATTTCATGGCTCAGCAATGAAAACAAGGATAGATCCCAGTAATATGAATTTCTCTGAAGTTTGACACTGTACTGGAAATAATGATGCAGCTGAGCAACCAACTCCATGGCTGAACCAAGTGCCTGATTTGAGTAATATAGGCTGAATTCCAGTCTCAATAGCACCTGGGAAAGCAACAATATAAGTAAATATGGAACATAAAATATTTTAGTTTGTGTATGGGAGAGACTTAATTGATTTTTTACAACCATAGATGTAAATTTTTCAGCATGGGAAAAGACTTTACAAAATTTCATGAGCTTAGGTGTTTTCTGGTCATCTAGATGACCTTAACAGTGGTGACTGGAGAGAGATCTGAGCCTAAAGACTGATCCCATATTCAGAAAATTCTGCAGTGTTTTACAGAAATAAAATAAGTGAAGGGAGTAGAATCAATACCTGGAAGCACAAGAGATACTTCAGATTTAGTAGCATTGATTATAGCATGATTATTCAATAGCACACACAGGGGAAGCATAACTTTTCAGGAAAAATAAAATATTCTATGTAATACCCGAGAAACAAGACAAGAAAACAAAACTGTTAAAACAAATGTTAGGGAATAGACAGAACTTTTTACAATCAGAGCGCATAAAACTACAGAAGATGAGAGCTAGGATAATTAGAGCTGGTTCCCCATTACAGCATACAAATTGCAGTAGTGGTCACTGTCTTTAGCCTGGGAGCCTTGTTCTTGAATATGACACAGACTATTACACACTCTGGGTTCTGCTCATGACTCTGATTAACTTAAGTACCACGTGTGTTAATTTTTCCTAGATACACCAAGAGTTAGAACCAGAATGGTTGTAGCTTACAGGTGGCTCCTGTGCTCTCCTGACAGAGATTTACAGGCTCATGATTGGCAACAGCTTTAGTACTGGTTAAGAAATTACTGAATTACATGTATTATAGAAAAGTAAGAAGAACCCCACAACCCTGTTCTCTTTAATATTCTCAGTTACAGTGTGCAGCATTTCCTCAGTCAGTTCAGGAGTTGTTCAGCTTTCTCTTTGAGGGAATGGTGCATCTGTCTTTCAAAGGATGAGGAGGTTTCCTAACACATTACTGGAGTCCAGAATCTTTTGTTTCCTCCACTAAGTGAACCTATGGAGTGAGCTGAATCCAGGTCTGCTTCCCATCTCTCTGCATGCACAGGCATTTATTACAGAAACATGACTGTGTACCTCCATATCCCTAATCCTCTGTGTACACCTGCCCTAGGACAAAGCTCGACTCTTGGACATGTGTGGTTTCACAGCAGAGTCGAGAGTGCTGGAAGAGATCTGAAATCTTGTTATGAAAGATGTGTTCAAAATGTTCATTTCAGGCCTCTAATAACTGATATCAGTGTTTTGTAGATGCTTACTTATTTTTTTTTTTTTATCAATGACATAGAATCATAGAATTGTCAAGGTTGGAAAAGATATTCGAGATCATCAAACCCAACCAGCAAACTAAGTGTTACCAGTGCAATCACTAAACTACTAAACCACATTACCCAGTGCCAGGTCCAGATGCCTTTTAAACTATCACAGAATGTCCCGATTTGGAAGGGACTCACAAAAATCATCAAAGTCCAGCTCCTGGATCCCACCCTGACAAGACAATCCCACCCTGTGCCTGAGAGTGTTGTCCAAATGCTTCTTGAACTCTGTCAGGTTTGACACTGTGACCACTCCCCTGTTCCAGTGCCCAGCTACCTCATGGGTAAAAAATCTTTTCCTGATATCCAGCCTAAACATCCCCTGGGTCACCTTCAGGCCATTCACTTCTGCCACTGATCACCAGAGAGGAGATTCATACCTTCCCCTCTGTTTCCAGTCATGAGGAAGAAGTGAAGACCGCAATGAGGTCTCCCCTCCGACTCCTCCAGGCTGAACAGACCAAGTGACCTCAGCTGCTCCAAGTATGCCTTCCCTTCCAGGCTCTTCCTCATCTTTGTAGCCCTCCAGAAACTGAAAACTTTCACTGAGGGTAAGTATTACTTAGAAACAATTAAAACATTAGAGTGTTATCAAGATTATTCACATACCAAATCTAAAACACAGCAATGTATCTGCTACTAGGAAGAAAATTCTCTCTATCCCAGCTGAAATCAGAGCACCCTGAAGCTGGACACTCCCACTCAGCCTTTCTGTACAAGAGGAAATAAAAAAACAAGGAGGAGTAAAAAAACAAGGAGGAGTAAAAAACCAAGGAGGAGTTACCCTTTTAAAATGAAAAACTGAAAATACTTTACCAAATCTCATTTGCTGACAGTAGTTTACTACCTCACCAAAAATAACAAGCCTTCTCAGGTGATACTGTCATATTATTCTCCTGAGTGCCATGTGCAGTATTACAAAATCAAAGATGGACATTTCTTAGTATTTATGTTTTAGAGCTTAGTTGTGAACCTGTCAGGTACTTCTGAACTGTTTTTGTAAGGAAAAATAACAATACTTTGCATTTATATAGCACATCACTGTTCACTCCTATAGTGGTTTCAAGTTATTACCTAATCAATCCTCTCAGTGTCCCTGTGCAGCAAAAATGTATTCCTATATCCATTAGACAAATTGTCTACACTACAAGGAAATGTGTACCCTTGAAATCTCTAACCAACTCAGCCACACACAAAAAGTTTGGATAAACTACATATGAAATTCTTTGCTTAAGCTAGTGAGAGTTTTGGGATAGGCATCAGTGGTGTCAGACCATCACATCCAAACCCTGCATTGTTTGTGTGAGAAGAGCCAACACCACCTGAACTTCTTACATGTTCCTGTTGTATAAACTACAATTATACAGCCAATTGAAATAGGAGGTGTAGCCTGTGAAGTAGGATTAAAGGAGCATTTAGGATCCAGAGAGCAAAATTTTGTCAGTGCTTCTGTTTGGGATGGGTTGCTGAGATGTAACACTGCTGATGAGAGTCCTTCTTGATGTGCAGCAAAACCACACTGGGGATCATGCTGCATGGAGGCAGTACTGATGTCAAAGCTGTGTCTGGAACTGTTTTATCTAGTGGGATGGAAGCAGGTTGGCATACAGATTTTTCTCATTCTTGGTTAAAAACAAAAAGATGAACCAAATATTAGAATCATACAAACATTGAGTGGTTTAGGATGGAAGGAACATTAAAGATCATGAAGTTCCACTCCCCCTGCCATGGACGGACACCTTTCGATAGCCCAGGTTACTCAAAGGCCTGTCCAGCCTGGCCTTTAACACCTCCAGGGATGGGGCATCCACAGCTATTCTGGGCAACCTGTTCTAGTGCCTCACCATTCTCACATTAAAGAATTTCTTCCTTATATCTAACCTAAAGCTACTCCTTTTCATTTTAAAGCCGTTTGCCCTCATCCCATCACTACATGTCCTTTTAAAACAAGTCACTCTCCAGCTCTCTTGTAGCCCCTTTAGGCAATGAAAATTTGCTAAGAGGTCTTCCCAGAGCCTTCCCTTCTGAAGAATGAATCCAGTCCAAAACTTAACATCCCTGAACTTTCCAATAAATCCCATATGTTTGGAACCCATTAAACTATTCAGGTTTTCATTTTTTTTCATCTGACTTTTGCTAGTGCTCCAGACTTCAGATGTCTGGAGCTACATATCTGATTTTATTCACTGAAGAAGACAAGAATATAAGTTTTGAGTAAAATAAAATTTGTTAGAGGATATCAGTATAAAGGAGAGACTTGGTATCTTTGCCTTTTCATATTTCTGGTAAAGGACTTGCAATGACAACTTTGGATGTAAAAAAATATAGTGACTCTTAATGCAAATGACAGTAAGGAAATATCCAAACCTGAGGCAAATGCATTATTTTACCTTGTATGTACCTGAGTTGTCAAAACTGGCTAAGAGCAGGAGAATGGAAGA
Source organism: Pseudopodoces humilis (assembly GCF_049639895.1). Lineage (NCBI taxonomy): Eukaryota > Metazoa > Chordata > Aves > Passeriformes > Paridae > Pseudopodoces > Pseudopodoces humilis. Next base: position 7,115,820 of record NC_142200.1, read on the forward strand.
GGACTCAGATCATGTTATATGAGACCAGGAGAAAATGACAACTTTCCTCCATTCTCATTTTCCCTAAAGTATTTAGCTCTCCTGCCAGAGACTTATTAAGGAAAGTTTTAGGTATTTAGTTGTTGCAGAATCACAGAATGGTTGAAGTTGGAAGGAACCTCTGGAGGCCATCAATCCAACCACCCTGCCCAAACAGGGACACCTGGAGCCAGTTGCCCAGAACCCTGTCAAGACAGTTTTGGAATGTCTCCTAGGATGGAGACTCTGTAAGCTCTCTGGGCCAGTTCCAGTGCTCCATCACCCTTCAAGTGAAAAATAATTTCCTGATGTTCTGTTGGAACATCCTGTGTTTGTCCCCACTGCCCCTGTGCTGTCTCATTTACTGAGCCTCACTGTAAAGAGTTTATATCCTTCTTGTGTCATGGCTATTACAGCCATGATAGCCAATGGACATGGGCAAAACAAGAATTAGAGGCAGTTATAATCTGTTTTATTAGACCAACTGGTATAGTTGAAAAACAAGAGAATAACTTTTTGGTAAACAAATGCTCCCAAAGGATTAAAATAAATCTTCACAGGCAAATACAAAGTTGGCTGGATGTTATTTACCCTCAAAGCACTGTGGTTTTACTCCCCATGGACTGCCTTGGAGCCTGACTGAATAAAAGCAAAGCTACAAAGACTGACTTATATGTACAAATCTTGCCACATTTTCCCTTGAGCAGATGCCTGTTGGACTGTTGCTAATGCAGAGCAGAAAATTCTGGATGGAAAAGTGCCAAGTGTTCAACTCTTATTTTTGAAAAGTGCTCTACTTCTCATAATGGAAAAGTCTGACATATTTTCATGTCCAGAGACAATAAGGCAAATCAACAGTTTTCAAATAAAACTCAGTTTTTGATCATCAGGACCGTGTATCTCTGCTTAACAAAAGCCTTTCTGTCCTGCAGCTGAAAGATATAAAATTTGTGTTATGAACTGAAATCTGTGAAGTTATTCCTGCTGTTGTCTTTGTACAATGACAAAGTTTAGATTCTAGATTTTTTGGCCAGATTAAGAATCAATTCAGCACAATACCACTGATTTCAGTGGAGTTATACTGAATTGTATCAGTGTCACTGAGAGAATACCGTGACCCAAAGACTACAAGAATATCTTTTCTTGAAAGCTATAACTTGATTAGAAATAAACTTTTATGAAGAGAAAGTCAAGGTAATTCAGAAAAAAAATGAGAAAGTAAGATTGGTGCTTGGCTTAATAAAGGATTCAATTTTTCATTTGTTCTTAAAAGATTAATTTATAAAAGAATCTTTATCATACGTTATGTAAGATAAATTGAGGGTTTTTTTCTGTTTGCTTTCTTAAACAATTCAAATAATGATTAAATTCTGCTACTGAATACCATTCTGAATACCATTAAATTCTGTCCTGAATACCATTGGTTCAGTTGGTTTCAGTGATGCTCTTGCTATGAGAGGAATTTTGTGTCTGTAAATTACTATACTGAACTGTTGAGCTGTGTGAGTAGGTATTGTCAGAAGGGTTTGGTTTTTTCCCAAAAGGACAACAGGATCTTAAAGAGACTTTCCTGTTTCAGAAGGTCAGATTTTCCTCTTGGGTAAGCTGGTCTGGGATAGCACTAAAACAAATTAAATGGTTAATTTCTAAATTTATAGGGTGTGCAAAAAGCTGACTAAATTTTTAAAAAATCCACAAGTACTTGAAGTGTTTTGTTTTCAATTCTACACAATTAATAATTTTACAAAAGGCAATACTGCTATTAAACTTTTCAATTAACTCAAAAAAAATAAATTCCATATTCTGCTACAGAATTCTGCTACAGATAACAAGGTTAAAAATAATACTGTTACTGGATGAAATGAAGAGCAATGGCTTATTGTAAGACCTCAGATCTGTTTGTTTTTTTGTTAGTTAGGTTGGGCTTTTCTTCCAGTGGAAGATAATAAATTTTATCCCTCTTTTTCTTCAAATCTTAGCATGTTTCTGGAAGGTATTATAAACACTGTGTATAATTCTGTTCAGTTATTTTTCCTTTGTACTTGTAGGCCTTCCATAATTAGTCTCTTTTTGGAAAACTTTCTATTTCTTAACCCAAAAGAACGCCAGCACCAAAAAATACAGATGTCTTAGAGAGACAGGAGTATCTGCAGTGGTTGAGAGGAATGTGTAAATGATAAAGCAAATTTTCCATATAAAAAATAAAAATATGTAGCACAGAATAATGTGTGAATCTAATAATTAGAGAGTGAACACAGAAGCCTTCTAAAAACATTCATGCAGGAGGTGTACAGGGGCTTTGCTCTTCCTGAGGTGTGACCCTGGCTCCAAGAATTTCCTGCAGATTAGATCAAGAAAAGTTTATTCAATCCTTTCAGTCCTTGGTTTGACTTCTGGTACAATATGAGACTTTTGGGGATCCATTTACCTGAAGCCTGAGGAAGATGGTTATCTAATGCCAGTGTCAATGCTTAAGCAGTTCCATCCCATCCTTAGCTTTGCAACATACAACTCTCTGTCTCCTCTATTTGCTAAGGAAAATTGTAGGATTAATTTCTCCTTATATTAGCCATTAGAATCTAGTCTAAGCAGATCATGCAGTGCTCTCTCCAGTCAGAGGAGAGAGAGGGGTTTCCACAGAAAATAGGAATAAGCCATCCTTCACATGTGCCTGCCAGTCACCAGTGATCCAAATTACTGTCTTTACCAGTGTAATTAATTGTAAAAGTCCCAGGTTACAGTGATTCTTACCACAAAACCCCCACTGTTTTAATACAATGTGTAAAATGTGCAGGACCACAGTCTGTGATGAAACTTGTTTTGTGGCTTTTCAGTCATTTCTTCAAGCATTCCAGGTCAGACAGTAATAGCATCATGTTCCCTTATAATGTGCTACTTCACAAAGCTTTTCTTAGCTGTAAATTTTGCAGGCAAAGTTCATTAGCTGATCCCTACCATCACTTTTTCTTCTCTTGTCTAGTAACATTGGGCCACTGATTAACTCCTGGGATACCCAGAGAGAAATATCCTGAATATTTTCCTTTCAGAACCTGGATTTTTAACTTTTTGTGCTCTGTGTTTAATAGTCAGTATGTCCCTCTTCTATTCTCATCAAATAAATTAGTTTTGATAAAATACTATGTGGTACTTATCCAAAGAAATCTAGTCCCACCAGCTACCTTTATGAGTCATACCAATAATTTATTTTTAAATAAGAAGAACTTGAGATAATGTTTGTTTGATGAAGCCTGTTTTACAAGAAGTGAAAGTAAGTGAGATGAATATTATCAATAAAGATGGAGAAGGAAATAGTATTTTCATTTATTACTTGTTACATAATTTTACTAGAGATTTACATCTGACTGCCTAATCCCTGGCTCTGTGAAATATTATATTATTATATTATAAAGATCATTATTATATTATACAGATAATCCCCCAGAATGTGGGAATTTTCCTGTTTCTAAAAATGGGTTCAGATAAACTCATTTATGAAGGTGATTAACCAATTATTTGAAAACATCATGAGGGCAAGTTACTTGAGTCTACTTTTTGGAAAAGATTTAATTTGAAGAGCCTATGCTTTGTTTTATTACTATTACAATCCTATGGGATTTTTTAAATTATGCCACACTTACTACTAAAGATCGTGGATACTTCTTCACTATGTGTAGTTTCATCTGTAATTCATTTACAATTCTAATTCCCATCCATTCATTTTTCTCAAGATGGACTTCTTTTAATACCTTGATATTTTCTTTAACCATATTTTTATTGGTTCATTTGTCTCTTCTATCAGTCACTGACAGATTTTAATTTGAAACTCATATTCAATGCCCTTTATGCTCTCATTTTAAGCCTCATCTATATTTTTAAGTATTTTAACATTCAGAAGAGCTTTCTTTGCTCACTTGTGGGAAAGCATAATTTACTCACAGACCCACAAAGAGAAAAAACTTTATTTTTTAATTCCTTGTAACAAAATATTGATTAGCCAGTATCAATTAGACAAATGAATTTATATCAGATGAAACTGGCACTAAATTTCTAACTTCAGTTGAAAATAACTTCAAATAATAACTAGCATTTTCCATTAAAACCCCCATGACTTAATAGATATGACGTTTTTAATGAAAAAACTTGTTTTGTACAAATTTCCCACAGAAATGTTTTATCAAGCAACAGTGTTTACACCTCATCTTACGCTGTGATTTTTCAGTGTTACTTTCACAAGACAAAGGCCCACACCACACTTCTTGGAGAATCTCAAAACTTGGTGTCAGGGGCCTCTTTTGCAGATTCACCAGCAGGAGGTTGGCATCATAAACAATTGTCCATTGTGTGGTAAGGACATCATACAGAGCTCTTATATTTTTTTTAAATTATAATAATTAGCCTTTTCAGCATCTTGCATCTCTCAGAATATCCTTCCTTCTGTGCTCTAAATACCAGTTCTTGCTGAATGAAATTCATTATGCATGGAAACAAAGATTGGCTGTACTTTTTGGAAAAGGTCCTAAATTGTCAAAGACTGCACATGAAGCCGGAGAGCAGGAGTTGCTCGGGTGAGGCTCCATCTGGGAAGGCAATCCACGCATATGGAGGAGAGATCATTACCTGAAGATTAACATGATAAAACACTGCTGCAAATTTTCAGCTGGAAAGACAGAATTGCTCTCAACTAAGACAATAAATTAGATGACAATTCACATGCAGGGTTAATGGTAATATCTGTGGTGTCAGAAGCATGCAGTAATTACAGCTGTGAAGATGAGCTCTGTTGTAGCTGGTACAACAGCTAATTATTTAGTGCTGCTGGAAATTCCTTCCAAAACACTGGAGCTGGGGTCTCAAATGAGGAACTCTGAAACCATCTTCTGTCTTTCTGTTTAATACTTGTTAACCTCTTTAATCTTTTTACCACTCTGCTATCATTAATCTAGTCTTCATATCCAGGGCCAGTTCTGTTCTTGGGAATAGCCATATGTGATTGGGAAAACTTTAGTCTAAACACAGCATTTGAGTGAAATGTTACCAGAAAGTGTTTGCAGGATTATGATATTACCCAAATATTCCTTTTATGAATTTCCAGTCACTCTTTTTTTTTTTTTTGACAGTTCCTTTTCCTTCATTTATTTATTTCCCTTTGGCTTTAGAGGATCATTAAAGCAGGACACAGATGCAATTCCCAGATGTTAAAATTACCAGTGACAGAAAAACACTGGCATGATTGTACATAGAAGAGGAATGACTTCATATTTCATGAGTGGTCATGGAGTCATGTAATGCTTTGGGTTTCAAGGGACCTTAAGGATCATCTACTTCCAACACGCTGTCATGGTCATGGCTGTCATCCACTAGTGCCTTCCACTGTAGGAGAAGATAACCTGCTATAAGATAAAAAGAATCACCGTATCTGCCTTGTGCACCTTCTTTTCATCCTCCTTTCACACAGTTAAATATTACAGATCTCTGCCTGCACTGATATCAGTAGGCATTTGGACAGAAAAACACAGAATTCCAGATGGGGTGAGGGTCACCAGGAAGCACAGTGCAACATATTTAGGTAGTCTTCAGTCCAACAAAGCCCAGCTTGGAAAGGCCAGCTCTTTCTAGTGGGAAACTCAAGTGTCAGGATGAGAAATCCTGCTGCCTAAGGTGGCCTGGGATAGAGGTTCATGGTCTTCCCAGTGACACTTTTATTTCAGAACTGAAATTCTATCTCACCTGCACTATCACAAGTAGGTAGCCCTTCCTCAGAGGGGTCCCTGCCAGAGCAAAGAGGCAGGGGCACCCCTGAGGGACCACAGCCTGTGCATGGCTCTCCCCAGTGCAGTGACACAAAGTACTGCAGTGGAAATACAGTGAGAGGCAGGCACCAGTGGGGAAAAACCAGCAGGAAGCAAAGTTTGGCAGAAAGGAACCAGAAAGAAGCAAAGGGGGGGCAACAGAAACTGATAAGGACATAAAGACAGAAAGAATCCCTTATGGACAAGACCCCAACCTACTGTGCCCCTTTATCTCACCAGAGGAATTAGGACAGACCAAGTGGAACCTGTGATTAAAATAAGGTATTTTGGGACTGGGAATGGGCAGAATATGGTGGGTTTGGCTTAAAATGGGATTGGAGAAAGAGAAGAAATTATGTTTGCTGAACTGTTTTATTTTAATATTGATTTTTTTTTACTCCATACATGAATGAATGATAAGAAATTGTTATTAATTTGCAAGTAATTAATTTTCTGAATTATTATTGTTTTGTCTGCAGCAAAGTCACTATATGGTAATTTTTATAATCTTCTTAGTGTCTTGTCTTCTAAGAAGCATTGAATTATTGCTTAGAAGGTCTTAGCATCACATGGGGAGCACAAGGACATTTGCTGCTTTAGTTAGCTCCCTCAGTGCAGCGTGGGACTATGGCTGTTGTCAGCAGTGTCACATCCTGAACCAGCCTGTTTAGCCAAGACAGCAGTGTGGTCACAGAGATCCATAAATTGACACTGAAAACAGGAGGTGGGGAAGAATAAGAATTTCCTCTCAAGTCAATTCTTGAACTAAAACTACATTTTACAAATACAAAGTCCATAATTACTACCTGTGGAATCATTTGACTCTTGAGCGCTGAACTCTGTGACAAATAAAGGCAGGAAATACTGAGGTAAATGTGCATTTGCATTTATACTCTAGCACTTCCACATACCTCTAACAAAGAGGGAATTTCAGGGCAGCTGGCATACTCATGAAAACTCTTCTGTGACCCACCCTTTGGATACTGCCTGGGATATTATTTACTGGGCTACAGTCTACTGGGACACAGTCTCTCATTACCTCCTCTGAAGAGCCTCCCTCACAACAGGATTGCACTGAAGCCTCCCTCCACAGCCAGAACAAGCAGCTGGCCACAGTCACTCCTGACCCTATTGCTGCTCTTTAGGAATCATTCTCCCTGGTCATAAGTCTCCTGTTCTGAACAGTGTTCCTATCAGCAAACTTCTTGGTGCAAGAAGCTCTAGAACTGCCAAACCTCTCTGTAATCTGCTAAACTCCTTCTTGTAGGTGCAATATTCACCTGCAAGTCTGATTTTGACAGTAATCTCAAGGTGACCTCTGAGGACAAACTCAGTTATAGCCCCTGGGTTTTTTTCCCTAAACAAAACAAGGACAGGGATTCTGATTGCATTCTTACCATTATCTTATATTTCTGTTCTTAAACCATCTCTCCAAGGCCCTATTTTTCTTTTTTATGTTATGCTATCACATCTGGATAATAATATCATTAGAAGCTAAGATTTATCAGGGTTTCTTTGAGTCAGGCTTGTGTTTCTTCGAATCAAGGAAAAACAGTTTCTGGATTCAAAACCAGATTGGGTACACACAACAGCAAAATCACCCCCAAAAAGTCACAACAGCCAAATTTTCTTTACACAATTGTCAGCACTCTGACTCAACACTATTTTGAAGTCAAGAGGTTCAGCCACCTCCTCTGGGTGCTCCCTTCCAGCAATGGGAAAAGCATCCAGACCCCTCCTGAGCACACAAGAGGGTCAGATGCAATCACAGTTGGAGCAATACCATGTTTATAGTTTTGCTCCAACTGTGTTGGCCAGGCTCAGCACTGCCTCACAGGGAGCTGTGAACACACCATCTGGCTCACAATATTCCCTTTTTACCATGCAAGATCTTCCCCTTTACTACCCTCACCCCCTCTCAAACAAACAGCTCATTTCTGGTTACCATATCCCCATCAGCAATGGTTTTGCTGGTTTTCAATCCTTATTTGGTGGTTATGCTATAGTTTCCCTGATAACTTCTGAGTTTGACAGCGATTTTGTCAAGCTACTGCCTATCTTGTTATCTGTGATGTCCCGCCGTTTCTCATTTTGCTGTCTTGTTAGTGGCACCCTGGGTCAGTGTAGGCCATCTGCATGCACACTGCTTCCCTTTGTAACCTGCAGCATCCTGCAGCTCCTCGTGTCTTTATCTTGTCAGAGGCACCACAAGACTGAGTGAGCCATCTGCACATGCATCTTAACACATACCTGCCTGTGCCATCTGCTGCTGTATTAATAGGCGGAGGTAAATGAAATATACAGCTGTCAAAAATAGGCACTTCTTTTGTAAAGAAGATGAAACTGAAAAAATCATAGTTGTTGTACTGAGCGAGCCCAGATCTGGACACAGCACTCCAGAAATGGCCTCACTCCTTAGGGCCAAGTGAGGGGAAGAATCAGCTTACTCAACCTGCTGGCCACACATTTCCCCATGCACCCCAGGATAACATTGGTTTTCCTGGCCACAAGGACACTGCAAGCTGATGGTCACTCTCCAAGCCTCCCAGGTCCTTCTCTACAGAGCTCCTCCTCAGTAGGTCAGTCCCCAGCCTGTGCTGCTACGTGGGGTTACTCCTCCTCAGGTGCAGGACCCAACACTTGCCTCACTGAACCCCATTGTCTTCTCCACAGCCAACTCTCCAGCCTGCCAAGATCAAGCTGAATGAATCCCAACAGCTACAGATGTATTTCACTGGATCTAGATTTACCTTTAGGGTAATGTTTGGGCATCTTGTAATGGTGTTTTGCTGAAGTGAAGTTACAGAGTACCTTGGGCTTCCCACTCAGTTCCAGCCCCAGCTCCTACAACACCCTAAAGACCCAGTCCCAGACCTTTAATGGAACACAAAAAAGAGCCAAAAGAGCAGGTTCTACCCAAGTGGGTATGTTTGTCTCTGTGGAATTATAGACACCATAACTGTCCTTTCCCATGCAAGGAGAGCAATGGTAAATCCTTCATAAAAGCTGATCACCACAACCCCTAACCAGAGGTGCTGCACTAACTGCAGCCAGTGCTCTCCTGAAATAAGGCTTCCACCAATTGGCCTTACCAGGCTCTTTCAAAGCACCTGATTTATGCAGGTTTTATTTAACATGTGCCACTAGCAAAACAATGATCTGTGTGTTTTCACTCAGTATATTTTAGTTATTGTTAACTTCCCAGAGACAAATTTAATTAGTGATCAATTCTCTTTCAATGTTGTAGACTTCAAAAAGCTTTTCCTCTCACTGGGGCTGCACAGTAAAGTGCATTGTAATTAGAAGCGAATGTGAGATCCCTGTCTTTTCTTATTTAGAAAGAGTAAAAGAAAGGATTAAATTACATCCTCCAAGAGAAGAATGAAACAAATAATAAAGAAGAATAAAAACAAAACAGTAAATTGTCAAGACTTGCTCAAAATTAATGCTTATATGTTTATAGTCATAACTTTCAGCCAATATTGTTTTAGGGACCAGCCAAGGGGTCAGTAGTAGCTAAGAGGTCAGTCCAGGAGAAATAAGTTACTGAGGCAGAAGCAGAACACTTGATTCAGCTCCATGGATAAGTCACTGTTTATCTCTCACTTTGGATTTTGTCCTGCAGAAGAACCTTTGTGTTCTCTCATTTTCAGTGTGTGCATTTATATTACCTAAAGCTACAGGTCCTTGGTCCTGCAGTTTCTTTCTTGCTAGAAAATGAAGCTTCTCCAGACCAAACTCTGAGGAGATGAATGCTCCTGTTACTCTGTCTATCTCTGCTCTGCACCAGGAGATCCCCTCTAGCTACAGGGATATGATCCAGGATAATGTTAGGAGACATCTCATCATGCAGGTTATTGCAGCCTCTGTCTGAGGTGGCTGTGCCTCTCTGATCCATAAAGAGGCACATTTTCTAGAGAAATTATCCCTTTGTGCCCTTGGGGCAGTGCAGTAACTCATTGTCCTTTACACCACACACACACTGAAGCTGTGAAGTGCTGTAAAGCCCAGGGTATGTATTTTTTTCAGCAGTTCTGTAGCCCTGAGTGCTAATGCTCTGATCCTGCAAAGGAGACTGTGTGCACAAGAGTTTTTTCCTGGTCTTGGTAAAACTGGCTGATAAAGGCTGCTGAGCTGTGCTCTGCAAGCAAAACCTCTGTGCACTGCATGCAACTTCGCCTTGGGAAATGCCATAAACTCTTAGCAAGAAATATTTCACTTGTGTGGGGATTGTATGTCAGAGATAATGGGCCTAGTTTGAGGATGGCCTTTTACAGAAAGTTTAATATCATGCATTGGGCTCCCGTGATGGGTCTTTTGCCTTTTATGCTTGCAAACAGTATCCCCCAGGCTATGCCATAAACTGAGATACAGAGAATTGTTTGAGGCTGTCTCTGCCTGACAAAGTCATGATTTAATCTCCATCCACTACCTTGATAAGGCTGAAAATAAGCTGGAGACACTCCAGAATGTTCTGGGATGCTTCTGATGTGTATACTGTAAACCCCTTCTCTTTTTAATAAAGGTGATGTAAATGTTGCCTTGCTTAGATTAGATTTTTATTCAATACATTAGGACTAAGCAGTCTATAGAACTTGTATTTCTGCTACTGGTTTCTTCAAATAAGAGCAAATACAATTTCTGGTAGTTTTAACTGGTGCATTTATCAGGAAAAAATGTCTAGGGATTCTTACTAAACTATTCAAACAGTATTTTAAGCCTTAATCCATGGCTTAGCTAGATCTGGTCTTCCAACAACACACTACCAATCAATTCTTAGAGTAATTTAAGACCAAATTTTGCTCACTTTTATTACCATTCCATATCACTCATCTTTATGAAAGGCTTCCAGAAGTTCATCTCATTATAGAGTGGACCAGTTGCCTACAAAACCTTGTGCAAGCATTTTCCACAGGTAGCCTCTATCTGATATAATCTCCCCAGCTGCCCAGACATGCTCAGCTACAGGCTGTACCAAAGGTGAGGATGAATCCTCATGGCAGACACAGCTGGGTACAGACCTCTTTTCCATCTGCTGTCAGACATGAAAAATTATGTTCTATTTGTTTCAACTTCAAAACTTCACTGTACTTCAAAAAAAATGTCTTGCATCACCATTTTATAGATATGCAGATGAGGTCTGGAGTGTTCAGTCATTTCTGCTTGTTCACCAGCAGGAGGCTTTTCTTTGACCAGGAAGCTTCAGGGGCTGCCTTAACTCGATTCATGATGGATATCACCAGGGGTTCCTTAGTCAAGGTACAGAAGCTTACAGTCACAACGGTACTTGTGGAACGTGTAACAGGACATAAGAGAAGTTAATTTTTACAGATGTTGACACTGCAGCACAAAGCAGGGCAGTGAATTTTGCAGGGACACAGCAGAGCAGTCACAGGGTTCAAAGAGCACGTTTCTCTTCCCACGTAGTCATTTAGACCTGCAGAGAGCAGAGATCCTCTGGGACAGGGTTCACATAAAAAATATTATTTGCAAAAGATGGCCCTGACTAAACAGTTGACATTTTTTGGGTAGGATTGCAAGGGTAGTGACCTTGGTTCTGAAATAAGCATCTGACTGCTGCCAGGACCAGCTTTTAATGCTTTTTGACTTGTCCAGACTGACTTTGGAAATGTGAAATTACAAAGGCAGTATGAGTAGTTTTTAACATACAAAAATCCACTCTTTAATCTGAGAGAGAAAAGTATAAGGTTTATAAATGCCCTTCATTTTTACTTATTTTTTTTTAAATCAAGTTTTCCTTACAATGAGCATGTAATATAGTAGTTATCAAACTTTTCTTGTTTGTTGTGAGAACATTTGTTGCTGTAGAGCTATGTGTGAAGTCCTAATCTCACGTTTTTCCCTGTCACTAAGCCCTGGTGAACATCCTTCAGTTGCAAATTTGACATCATAATTCCTCAGGACTAGTTAGAAAAAGCACAACTGACAGTGTAAAGAGATTAAATGATTTTGTGTTTGAGTTCTTTCCATCATTATTTTTTCCTTTTAAAAAACCCTCAGTCACCTTTTTAGCAGTGTTTTTTCCTCCCCCTAAACTCATTTTACTTACTGCTAAATAAGTTTGTTAATCCCTTGATCTGAAAAGCTGACAGCTCATGTATTGATTAGCCACTCAGCCACGCTGCTGCAGTGTTTTCAGTTTACAGTCCTGTCTCAGTTGCTACAAGTTTGCCTAAAACATTAGTGTTCAGAGTCACAGCATTTGAAAACTGATTTAAATGGAGGGCAGGGCAGGACAACGCTGTGAATTACACAGCACAGGAGAACACACATGAGGAGAGAGGAGAAAAGAGGGGCCAGCCCAATGTGTCAAGCATGCAGATGGGAGGCACAATATCTCTTCTTTAGTTAAGGTTCAAATGCTTCACTGTCATTGCTGTGCAATTGAAGCATGAGAATCTTATCCACTGCATGGCTTGGTGACTGAGCTGCAAGTAATAACAGGCTGACTGGTCTTCACACCTTGCACTGGAATTTCTGATGGCCTTCCTCTGTCCTTCATGCTCATGCTGTGTCCAAGTTCTCCACACTAATTTTAATTCAGTCATGTCTGTGAAGGACGTGGCTGTTGCACCCCCAGCAGCAGTCAGTATGTGCAGGAGCCTTGGTTCTGCTGATGGGATACAGAGCTATAAAAGCCTGGTAGTTTTGCTTGTACCTGTGATATGAGGAGAGGCTGAGAGATCTTGGACTCTTCAGTCCAGAGAAGAGAAAGCTGGGGGGGAATCTTATCAATGTGTACAAAACAATATAAATATCTGATGGAAAAGGATGAAGAAGAAAATTAAGAAGAAGCAGCAGCCACTCTCCTCTAAATAGTGCCTATTGAGAGGGCAGGAGGAACTGGGAACAAATTAAACAGGTCAGGTTCCATTTGAACTCAAGAAAACACCTTTTTTTACCATGCTGATACTTAGAATCTGAAGTCTCAAATCATGAAACAAGTATGAAACAAACCCAACAGTAATCACAGCTCATGGCCAAGTTAAAGAAAAATTCTACAAGACAGGAAAATGCTAAAGAAAAAAAAAAATAAGAAATGTATTATGTACACAAATTAAACAGCAAAGAGAATTTATGTATTTATGTGTACAGCAAGAAGGACAATGGTCTATTGTTTTGGTTTTGAGCCCAGCTGGAGATAAAACACCACACACCCCCCCATTTGAAATAATTTTTCCTCCAGGTCACTTGATAGAGAATTGATACAGTCAGAAGAAAGTTAACTCTACCCCAGCCAAATCCAGCACATCCACCCTGCTAATTGCAGCAAGCCTTTGAAAATGTTACTTTTAATGAGAAACAATTTATAAGGAATTAGGGCAGGGTGCTAGGAGATTACTTTTTTCTGCCCCATTTTTCCTGGAACAATGTGAAAACCATTCAGAATCACAGAAAACAGGGCTGGGAGGGGCTGTTAGAAGATGTCCAATTTAATGCTCACTGTGGTGTTAACTATACCAAACCAGATGACAGCATGTTCGACTCTCCATCCCTCATGTAGACTGTCCCAGGGCTTAGCTTTCTTACTTATCAGAAAGATTTTCCTGAAGTCTAGTGGCTTCCTGATTTATTTCAATTAAAAATAATCTTTGTTCATTTCATTGTGCATGGACAGTTATAGCTGCAGTTATTTATCAAAATTTCTCTTTATATTTAAAAGTTTATAGGAAAAAAACAGCTGCAATTCCTTTCATTGTTTTTGTACTGATTTTGCCCTGGATGAATTTCTTCATAGTGACTATTGTGCATCTGAATTTTGTTCTGGAAATAGTGTTGCTTACACACTGATATTTCAGCTCCTGCTGAGAAGCACTTGCACAGCATCAAGACCTTTTCTGCTCCTGACATTGTCCCAGTAGTGAATAAGCTGGAGGTGCACAAGAGGATAGGAGGAGACACAGCTGGGACAGCTTACCCCAACTGACCAATTTCCATGTGACATGATACCATGCTCAGCAATAAAACTAAGAAGGAAGTGTGTTGTGGAGGAAGGGGGCAGTGCTTGGGATCTGGCTGAGCATTGGGTGGCTGGTGGTGAGCAATTTTTTCCATTATTATTATTATTATTATTATTATTACTATTACTATTACTTTTTAATTATTAAACTGCTTTTAGTTCAAGCCATGTGTTTGTTTTCACTTTTGCCCTTCCAATTAACTCCTTCATGCTGAGGTAGAGTGGAAAGTGGTCTGAGTGAGTGTGTGGCACGTAGTTGTCAGCTGGTGTCAAACCATGACAGTTTTTTTTCTAGATCATTTAATTTACAGGTGTTTCCATTGTTGTCAGGCAATACTGGTGTCCTGTCCCACAGAGGAGTTGATGAAATGCTTGGAAGGCACATTCTCCCAAAGGACATTCATTACATGTCATTCTCAAGTAGGGATGGAGCATGCTCTTACTTCAACAATATGGTCACCAGAAATGAGGCTCAGTTGACTAAAATAAGTTGTCTAGATCTGCATTAGAATGGGATAAATCTGACCTTCCTCCTTAAGTCAATATGATTTGGGCTTCATGGACTAGACTGAGATGGATACTGATGACAAGGAGACCCTGCAGTCAAGGGTCCTGGGCCAATATCACAGAGATTTCCAAATTATTTAGCTCACATGTGTCTTTAACACATGTGAAACTTGCCCCATAAATCGAGCTGTCACTGCTCTGGTACACAAACTTGGTTGGACATGTACCCATGTTTGTCCTACCAACATTCTCCTACACTGCGAATAAATACCTTTTCTTTCCAATTCAATTACATCTCACTCAAAGAGCTCTATTATTAATCAGCTGCACAATTTTCCAAGCACTCTATTGAGATATTGATACATAACCTTGGGGGTTAAAAAACCTTTGAATGAGTTGACAGTAGTCTGGGAAAAACTCCACTTCTCTGTATTAATTTGGAGCTGTTTGCCCTGGTCTTAACCTGGTGTAATTCATGGCAGAATTCGATTCTGTATAAATAGTGTTTATTAAAAACAGAAAGTAGCACATGGAACTCATGTACTGTATCACTATCATTTGTTAATCACCCATTTGAATTCCAGCTGTACTAAGATCAGCTTCTCCAAGTATAAACAGCATGAGAATAACTGGATAGAAATTGACCTGTTATTTGTTTGCCTGCAAATTCTCTACATCATATCCCCATGGAGGCTCTCAAAGCACTTCACAAACATTTCCTGAGCCTTAGTGACAGGCTGCAAGACAGATAAAAATTCATACAGGTGAAGATCAAATATTTTTAGAAAAGAAATCCTGTATCTCTCATACAAGTTGTGTTCCAATGCAGGGAATACTGAGTTAAATCTTATGCCAGTTATGGAGGCGAACAAGACATTGATGATAGTCTTTGTTGGTACAAAATTTATGACTCATCATCTCCTTGTGGACTTCCAGGAGCACAAACATATTGACATTTTAAAATGGTAGGGCCTTTGGGCATATTTCAGAGTTCTGGCCTGCTGCTTTAGGAAGGCCTATTTTAGAAAAGTGTTTTGGGGTTTTACTTCTGATTGGAAAGGGAGATCTGTAGCTGCATAGCTTTAGATATTTGATGTGGGTTTCTGGTTAAGGACTACACTCCCAGGAGTGTCAGCAGAGAAACTGTTGTCTTAGTTAGCTTCAACTGGCTTCTTGACTCTGCAGAGATGAGTGGTAGACGTTGTGACTCGCAGATTCCTGTGTTTATACACAGCTTCTAACTCTTATCTGAAAAAAAATGAAACTGTCCCTTCTGCTATGGAAAAAAATTATAATTAGATTAAACTTAATGTGATATTTCTTGTTGCTTAGCTTGATCTTATGTAAGCTGATGTTTCCTTGCACTCTTTATATAGACAGGTTGTGATTCATGGAAAATTATTTTTGGTACGAAAAGGTTAGTGAGCAGGCTAATGGGGTGTTGGGGGTTAGGTTTCTTTCCTTTTGCTCCTTTTTACTTATAGAATTATAGAAGTGTTTCTCATAAGTTGCTAGGAAACACTATCAAGTGGGTACTTAAGGAAAACAAAAGTGGCCAAGCTCAGGGGAGGAGAGCACCTGGTTGCGCTTCTGTTATTGGGGAGTTTCTCTCCGAGGGGCAGAGATCACAAGGACTGGGCAGGTGAAGGACGAGGCTGGGGCAGCTGCTCTCTCTCTCCCAGCTTCAGAGGGGGTCTCTCGGAGCTGCTGCTTGGGAAGAGAATTCGCTGCTGCTGGCAGAGCCCAGCTCAGTCCTGCTTCTTCTGCCATGGGGTGAGCCTCTGCTGGTGAGAGCAGCCACTGAACCGGGACCTTATTAACCTGCCTCATTAAAAGAGGGACCTATCCCTGTGCCCGGGATCTTGAGCTCACCCCTCCCTGGCCTGCTCAGATCCGGGCCATCACTGCTTCTTCAGCACTGCTCCAGCTTTTCACTGCACTGTCCTGCCTGCCGAGACATCTTGCTGTCCCGGCTTGCTGTTTCCGTGAGTCCTGCAGGGGCACCGGGACCGGCTGCCCGAGGGGGTTTGTGCAGCAAAGCCTCTGTGCCATCCCTTCCCGTCAGGGCCGAGCCGCCATCACCGCGTGCTCCCTCAGCCCGCGCCACAGTGCCCCCGGCTGGCACGGTGGAATCCCTGCCCTGGCCCCGCCCACCGGAAGCAGCACCGCCCCCTGGTGGCCGTGGCCGGAACTGCAGCGAAGGGAGAGCCCGCAGCCTGCAGCGCTCACGGGTCCTGGTCTGTGTTAGTGCCAGAGTTGTTGTTTATTTGCCTTATTATAAATACTAGCAAAGAACTGTGATTCCTATCCCCGTATCTTCACTGGAGAGCCCCTTAATTTCAAAATTAAAACAGTTTGGAGGGAAGGGGTTCACAATTTCCATTCCAAGGGAGGCTCCTGCCTTCCTTAGCAGTCATTTGACTTTCAAACCAAGACATGGGGAAAAGCCAAGCCATTGTAGAGCAGTTAGGAGCACTTGATGTTTATCACGGTTTTCTATTTACTGTTTTCATTTCCTGTTCTAGGACAATTCCACCCAATGTGTCATTGATGACATTTCTCTGACTAAAAACTTTCCCTTGATATGTTTGCCTGTTTCCTGCTCTAGCTGTTGTGTCATTTGGCATAACTCCTAATGAAGTGACAGATTAAATAACATTAAGTTCTGCTGTGACAGAAGCAGGATGTTGCCGAGCACAGAGACAACCTGTAGGATAAATATTGTTGAGAACTCATGCAAAATTTTAAACACCGGAAAGAGACTACACTGTTTTGACCAGAAGTTTGTGTTGGCTCAAGTACGACTGAGAAGAAATTAACTTTGAAAAATGGAAATTAGAAGAAACAATCTAATGAATCAGTGTGGTAGGGAAAGAAGTCTTTATATTTTTGTAACACCCCCCACCCCCCCTCAAATATTGTTCAAAAGGGAGCTTGATCTATGGGAGGTTTATAGCTCTGTGCAACATTGGTGACTTTGAAAGATTTGGTGACTTTGAAAGTTCTTTCCAGTCCAGAGTGCCCAGCACACGGTCATTCCTGCTAATGGGACACCATATGTGATACTCAAACCTAGGTAGGACAGTGTGCCACATGCCACCAGCCCCAGGGTTACATAACAAAGCAGCAATGTCCCCTGGCACAGTAGTACAGAATCAGAGCACTGAAAGAACAAAAGAAACTGATTTTTGTGGGAGGGAGAGGATTTTTTTCCTAGGAATACAAGTGCTTTTGTTAAGAGCCAAATGAGAACTGGCAATTTGTGAGCTTTCCCCTCCCTTTCCCACCTTTCATGTTCCAGCCAGAGTCATGTATCAAATCCCTTCCAGCTTCCCAAGTGGAGCCTCAGTGAGAAACAGGGTTCAGGCTTAAATGAAGGAAGAAATATCATGGAGTGTAATGAATCCCACACAGTGTCTTGAATTGAGGCAGAACTGAACGGTACAGAGAGATTTATTCTCCTATGAAATTGTGGGTGAGGTGCAGCTCAGCCTTGTTTCCCTCCACCTGCCAAGAAAACATCTGGTTTAGATGGAAAAATTATTGCAGAATATTACCATGATATAGCTGCTCTGGTCAAGTCCTGCTGGTTCCCACATTGCAGGAGTGCGGGACAACTCTGATTGATTATTTACTGTATATCTACAAACAGAAGGGCTGGGAAACCAGCAGGCACATACCAGATCACATACCAGGCAGCCTAAGGGATCAGCTTTACACTGCTCCTGAGCAGACACTCAGTTCAAGGCACAAGCTGTCCCTTAAACTAATAAAAAGCATTGCAACTACAAGTTTATTTAACCCACCAGGGAGCCAAGAATATGGCATTGCCTCAAGTGGTTTCTTCTTTAGGGTATAAAACTTGGAATAATATTCACTTTTCCAAATTAAATATTAAAGTGTTACCATCTGGCAATTGCTTCCTTCCTCTCACTCCTGTCTTTATCTGCTATTTTTTCCAACAGGAACTTCCAAAGCTTGATCCTAGAATTGGCTGGACCATAGTTTATTGGAAGGCAGAAGGTATTTCATACCCTTTAGCCTCACTAATATAATCATAATTTCCTTCAAGTTAACGAATAAAGTTCCTGTTATTATATATATATTTTCCTTCTGCCGGAGGGAAATAGTGTTATCTGCTTCATGCACATTCCTCAGCACCACATTGTTGAAATGCCCCCAAGCACAATTTTATCTATAATAATACAATATTTATTAAAAAAAAGGGGAAAAAGAAAAGGCAGAATTTCTCCTCCTCTGCTGCCTGCAGGACATAGATTGAGCTTCTAGGATTTTTCTGCTTGCCTGGGAGGGAGCGGTTTATGTTAGATTTCAGGCACATCACCATTTATACAGTGTGTTTTCATCCTGACTTGCTGTAGCAGTAAAGAGAACACGTCTAAGAATATATTCTTCTAGAGCACCTTTTATCCACTGCTCTCCAGATGCTTGAATCCCAACTTAATTTTCTCTACAGCACAGGAAGACAGCAGGCAGAGATTTAAGGAGGAGGAGAAGGGACAGCAGTTTGTTACCTCCTCACCCTGGTTCCATCTCCTGCTGAGCAGGAATTTGACTGGGGTTGCTCAGAGGGGCTGAGGCTGGTCCAGCACTGCCAGTGGCTGGAGGGGAACACTGTACCTGCCATCATGGCTGGGGATGACTCACTAGAGCTGCCCAAATCTCAGCTTCCTCAAAAGCTGTGCAGGCTCTGAGCATGGCCACATGCAGGTACCAAACCTCCTGTCACAATTCTCTCTTGTGTGAGATGGGAAAGGTTCTCCAGTGGCAGTAAAAAGAGATCACCACCACAGAGTAGACAACAGGATGTATCTAGAAAGAAGAAAATCCCACAAATAAAATACAAAGCTTTCCTTTCAGAAATTTCTTGAAGTGATAATACTTCAGGAAGTCCAGTTTCCTCCTTCTGCAAAGTGTGAATAAAGAAAAGAGTACAAATAATATTTTAATTATTTTGCCCTTTTGTTTTATTTATTTTATTCTCTGGCATATAATTTTGCTCTCTAGTCCTTCTTTTCTCATTCCCATTACAAACACACACACACACACATATATATATATATATGTATATACACATACACATGTATCTATGCAAATATAGGCATATTAGTTCCATATGAGCAAAGACATTAAACTTTATCCTTGAAGGAGAAGAACAAAAGGCAGCAAGTTAATTCAATAAAAGATACTGTTAATTATTAAAAAATGTCATTACTTTTGAAATTATTTCACCTTATCTAAAGGTAACATATGAAAGTGGACTGAGCAATTAATTTGGCAGATACAGTAGTAAAGAAAGTCCCTGCTAGAAATAGCCATCCTTTTCCACAGATCTCTTTCTTTAAGTGAGGCCACTGAACTCTGGCACTTTTTACTGGATGTCTTACCACCTTTGCTCTTTTCACAGCAGCATTTAGAGGTGCAATTGTGAGCATGACAACCCTGCTGGATCTCATACAGGCACACAGCATGAAATCTTGCATAAACACGCAAAGGGTTTTGCATCATTAATTTCTTAGCAGAATAGAAAAGGCTGGTAATAATCAGGCATGAAGTTTGAAGTTCTTCATAAAGTCCTGGAGTAGGTTATTGGCAGAGTTGAGACTGGCTTTAGGGCAGCCATGGAGAGGGGACAAAATTTTGGCCACTGGATCATCCTTTCAGACATACCTATGTGCACCTCCTTCTCTCTCTTGGGATTGCAAAGAACCGCTTATTTAATAACACAGAGAAATAATTTCTCGGCTTTAGTTTTTGGTCAGCCCTGAACTGGTCAGGCTGTTGGACTAGATGATCATTGGACATCTCATCCTACTGAAAATACTTATTCTATTCTATTCTATTCTATTCTATTCTATTCTATTCTATTCTATTCTATTCTATTCTATTCTATTCTATTCTATTCTATTCTATTCTATTCTATTCTATTCTATTCCATTCCATTCCATTCTATCCATAAACAAATTTAAGTTAATAGTTATACTGACATTAAGTGCAGAAAAGCTAATATTTCTCTAAGGGAGAAGAATATAACATCCAACAACATTGATTCAAACATTTTCCCCTGATTCTACAATGCTTCAGATTTTGTACCTCAATTTAATCTAGAAACAAGGGAACATTTTACCTCATTGTTTCCTTTGCTCAATAATATTTTCTAATTTGTCTCAAATATCTGCCATTAGAAGGCAAGTGTCTCTTCTGTCAGGTCTTTCTCTCTGGCTTTCATGAAAGGGTTTATATTGCTCAAAACTTATTGGGGCTTTGTTAATCTGACAGGCTGCCTTCTATTTATTCAAATGCACCCAGTAAGAGTTGTCACAGCTATGGAGAGTTAAAATGAACAGCCTGGTAACTTAATGGAGAGCACCAAAGAGTTTCTGCTTATTGGAGAACGTGTTTTTAGAGAACATTGAGTTTACAGGACCACATTTTGATAGCAAGAGGGCTGCAGGGGTGGTTCTGAGAGAAGCTGCCTGAAGCTTCCCTCATGGACTGGCTGTTGGCCAAAGCTGAACCCATCAGCACTCCTGGGATAATGTATTTGAGAAGGGGGGAAACGCCTGCAGAACTGCATCTAGAGAGAGGGCTGACAATATGTGAAAGAAACGTCTCTGCAATACCAGGGTGATGCAGGAGGGGCAGGAGGTGCTCCAGGTGCCAGAGCAGAGATTCCCTTGCAGGCCGTGGTGTGGCAGCTGTGTCCCTGCAGCCCAAGGGGGTCCATGGGGCAGCACAGATCCACCTGCAGCCCCTGCAGGACCCCACGTTGGAGCAGGGGGTGCCCAAAGGAGGCAGTGATTCCATAGGAAGCCTCCGGCTGGAAGACTTCTGGCAGAATCTGTGGACCCATAGACTGGAAACCAGTAAACTGGAACTGCCAGGACTTGTGAATCCTAGGGGGACCCCCACTGGATCAGCCTGTCCCTGAAGGACTGTCTCCCGTGAGAGAGATACATGCTGGAGCAGGGGAAGAGTGTGAGGAGTCCTTCCCATGAGGAGGAAGGAGCGCCAGAGACAATGTGTGATGACCAGAGCACAGCTCCCCATCCTACTGCACTGCTGAGGGGCACATGGGAGAAAATCCAGGACTGAAGCTGAGCCCAGGAAGAAGTGAGGAGTTGCGGGAAAGGTGTTTAAGATTTGGGTTTATTTCTCATCACCCTACTCTGATCTGATTGGTAATAAATTAAATTAATTTCCCTGAGCCAAGTCTGTTTTGTTCATGATGATGACTGGTGATGTCTCCCTACCACTGTCCTGACTCATGACCTTTTTCATTGTTTCTCCTGTCCAGCTGAGGAGGGGTGTGACAGAATGTCTTTGGTGGGCACCTGGTGTCCAGCCAAGGTCAACTCACCACATGTGTAATGGCATTTCAGCATGCCTCAGTCTGGTGCAGGATTCACCAGGACAGGCTTGACAAAGCAGAGGAGATATGGGTTTGGAAATATGGTAAATCAAACCATTACTCAGTAAATTGTTAGGAGATTGGCACTAGCAGTTAGTCAGCTGCCAGGAATTCATGTGTGTTGTCTGATAGGGGGTCAGATCAGCAACAGAAATGTGTGATTGGGCAGCACAGGGTGAACCTGAATTTATTTTTGTGCATGGAAGCACCTGTAAAAGACGCAATAAAAATTCTCTTTGCATACATATTTAACCCTGCCCAGTCCCTGCTGTCAGTCAGTGTGATCACTCCACTGAGGGTGTTATTAAAGGGCTATTTTGGTTAATCTCCACTTTATGTTTGCACACTTAGCTGAGCTGTGCTGCAGTGGATCTGTCAGCTCCCTGAATGCAGACAGCTGACAAGCGCCTTGAGAGCAACACCTGTACATATGCAAACAGAAAAAGCAGAAGCACGTATGTTCTCCATCTGGCTCCAGTCTGGAGCTTTAGGTCTATTAATCATGCTCATATATTTGAAAGCTTTTCCAGCTAGTTCATTGCCTGACTCAGAGGAGTAATGGTTCAGTGCTCAGCACTGAAAAGAAAGTCTCTGCATTTTATCCTTAGCTCTGCAATCAATTCACAGCACAGTGAGTTAATCTCTTAGGATTAGATCCAAAGGGATGAAGACTATAAAACCAAATCAGAGACATGCTTCCTTCCAGGATTTGGCTACTAGATTACAATCCAGAACCTGGGGACAGGTACCTGGTCCCTCTATTTAGAATCTTTGTGGGAAGCAACTGTTGTGTCAATCCAGGACATCTCAATGGAGAGCAAAATGCTGGGGGAAGGGGCACACAGTAATTGACTCTTCTCTCTCCTGCAGATGTGTATGGTTATCCAAGCTATATTCATTCTTTGCTAAATGGCTCCAGTCTTTCTTCACCAAATCAATACCATTTCTGTCTTTCTAATGAAAAGTTATGATTTACCAATGGAAAGTCTCTAATGCAATTTTGATGACATCCCTGAGCATACCACGTGGGAGAGCTGGTTCCAGTTTCACAGTTGCAAATAAGGATTCAAAGACACCTCCAAGAACATAGTCTACCTATTTGGGTGTGGGGAGGAGAGAGGTTTCCATTCCTCCTGTTGAAGCTGTTCTCTTCTGCAGGAAGAACCCCCAAGAAGTCATGGTACCATTGTATTTGGAAGTACTGCAAACTCAAGTGGACAGTGCCCTGAGCAACCTGAAACTAACCCTGAAATTGACATCGCTTTGAGCAAAGAACGAACTAGATGATTTCCCAATGTCCCTGCCTGACCTGTGTAAGTCTATGATTTCAAAATTACATGGAAAATACTTTAGAGAAAAGAGTATGTAAGAGTTTCCTTGCATCCTAAAATCTAGGACTCTTACTGTGAAGGACTTCCCCATCACCTAAAACTGTTCATATATTTTCTCCCATGTCCATAACTTATGGAATTACTTCTTTTCCTTCTTTTACCAATTGCTAGGCAGATCCATATACCTACTCAAGAAACAGGATACTGCAGCTAAATCCATGTGAAACTGTAAGTTGGACTTTCAGGGAAAGTGTCTTGTCAGATGCTTCATGGCAGATAGACAGGATGCTGTGTAGTCTGTGGGTCTGGTCAGTCCTGCACAGCATGAAACAGTGAAATACAGAGAAAAGCAGAGGTATCTGAACAGGAAAAGCAAAGAGTGAAGTAGTCTTGAGAGGAAGAGGTATAGATTTATGCACCTAAGTTTTACCTACTCTCCATTGTAAGCACATGTCTGTGTTAATAGTTTCCTCAGGGCCTCAAAACCAAGTTCCAAATATCATTACTTATGCTACTAAACAAGTTGCCTGAATTTCATCTGGACTTAGCAGACACATCTGATTTATTTCAATGCTAACAGGATCATGACTGAAATAAAATCTTACGCAGATGAGTGTTTCAATTGCTGCTGTTATTAATCCTGCTGTTTAGGTTCATGTTTAACAGGAGGCATATGCAAGGCTCATTTCATATCAAAACAGTGAAGCTTCTCATCTGTCACTGTCACAGACATCTGTGAGGAGCCACCTGCAGCACTTTTCAGGGCAGACAGGAACTGAAGAGTGTGAAAAGTCAGCATGACAAGCAGAGGGACCGTGATCCTGATAGTGCAATGTGTTTTCCTTGTCAAAATGGAATGAACCTGTCTTAGAAGATCCCATTTCTTCACCTCACACAGGCACAAGGTGGGAGTCAGGAGATGCCACAGTGCATTGGAGGCATGTGGCAGTGAATGATCTGTGCTATGGAATAAATGTTCTTCCTGCCCTTGACAGGTCAGTGCTGGGCAACAGAGCGATGCTCCCCTGTGGAGCACAGAGAGCTCATGCCAAGACCTCTTCAGCCAGTATTTGCCTCGGATGCTTTCCAGAATGGAGAAGCACAGATCTTACCCAGCTTTTAAAGTAGGATCACACTTCCAGTGCACTCACCCTCCCAGAAAATTCCTGACCAAGCACAGGCCAGGTACCATTCCCAGTAGGAGGACTGTGTGTTTTTCCAACAAGCCAGTCTACTTCTGGGGAATATGAGAGTTTCAGATGTGCACCTTTACTCACAACACTGCCTTAGCTCTAGAGAACTGCCCTGGTCTAGTTTAATTTACAACAGCAAGTGAAACCACAAAGTTCTATTGGCAGGAATTAATCCCAGCTACTTCATTCTGGAGGTGGAATCAGTAGACAATTTACAAGGGAAACCTGTGTAACAATGTCTCAAATATATTTCACAGCAATTTGAGGTTGGCAAACATTTCAGCAAAGTCATAGGAAGGCTTTCCTTGGCTTCACTCCACGTCAGCTGAACCATTTCTTGCTTAGCTGGCTCCCCTCAGAGATATTTCATTCATTTTCCTTACTTCTGGTGTGGGACAGGGAAACTGCAATCCTGGCTCTGAGCCCTGGCCATTCACCCTGGTCACTTGTTATCGACACAAGCCAGAACCATATCCTTTAGAGTAAAACAGGAATTGGGAGGATATTTAGTTGGAACAATTTCCACCTCTGGATGCCTCATTATAAACTCAAGGGCTGATGGAAAAAAAAAAAAATCTAATTTTTATTTCTAGGATTCTGAGAAATTTGGGCAAGGTGACCATGGAAAACCATTCCTCCCCCTCTAGAAATTATCATTATGGAGCTATTATAACAATTAAGGATACCTCTACTTCAATCTCACACCAAATTTAATCATCCTTTTCTTTCAAAGCTTAACAGTTTTCTAAGGGATGGTGTTTCTTGAATATTAAAACAATAAATATTTAAAAAATTTTTGTTCATTTATTGCATGAAAAATATGCCAGTCTCATGACAATTCTAAAGCAATTTTTTAAAATAAATGTCTATTTTCTCTCTAATCCCAAAGTCTATCAGTTTCCTCTCAAAACCAAGCAAACATCTTGTAGAGCTGAAAATATCCTGTAACTTACATGATACATTACATTTCTCCTTTTAAGCATATATATATATTAACACTGATGTTTCAGCCTCAGAACTATCAGTTATAAAACTGTGATATTGCTACTTTTCTCAGCAGAGTGCTAAACTTCTTAGGAGTCTGTTACCACACCTACAGCAGTTTCCAGAAGGCTGGATTTTCCACTTGTCTGCTGGACAAATCTCTTCTCCTCTCCAACTTTTTCCCTGTCCTGCTCTTTGTGCCAGTGAACATCTATTTTGACATGTTTATCACAGTTCTACTAGAAAGAAGATGTGTAATATTGCTGTAACATGATAAATACCTTATTGTCACCATTATGGGCTTTAGGAAAGAACCACATTAACTGCTATTGTAGCATTTAATCAGTTGTTTATAAAGCTGTAATCTTCATTTAGTAGAGTAACTTTGAGACCAGCTGACACTGATAATTCTGTGTAAATTAAGTTTTGTTTTATCTGTATTATGTTTTTACTTAACTGCTTCGGTTAGCGAAATGCTAGGAGTTCACTGGTCTGTCTCATTTCCTGAGGGATGTTTCTGCAAAGTAAAATACCAGTTTCACAAAGCAATTTCACAAGTACAGTACAGTAGAAAACACACAAAAGTAATTAATAAATAAAGTTGTTACAAGGAAATAGCTTTTTTGATTTGAAGAAGGTTGATTTTATTTTAAATCTGTATTAAAGTGAAAAATATGCCTCCAATATAATTTGGATGCATGAGAAGTGATGTTGAATATAACGTTCCCCTCTCTGTCTTGGGTTTTTAAACTCAAGCAAGCAGTATATGATTTATCTTCCACCCTCTCAATTTTGCCATGGATTCCATGTTTCTCCTTCTTGATCTTGAACAAAAGGATGTATCCACCTTATAGACAGTGGGTTTCAAACAGCTAGAGCATTTGCAACAAATTTTGGAAAAAAACCACAATGCTGAAAAGCTTTTGGCCAAGCAGTGGGAAGGCTCTTGCAGCTGATGAAAGGGCAGATTTCAGACTGGAATGGCAGCTGACCTGGGAATGTGACCCCCAGCAGTCGTCAGGGGAAAAAATCAGACAAATCACGTACACTCTGGGGCATTTGCATCAGTGAAAAGCATTTTTGAATATGCAAGGAAAGGACATTTAGGCCCTTAGATCATCAAGAGGGGATCTTTACTTCTCTTTGATGTTGTACAGAGCCAGGAACACTTTAATAATGGTGCCCTTTATGAAGAGAAGTCTTGATCAGGGACTGTCAAAAATCCAGTGCAGCGCCTGAGCTAAACTCATGGAAGCAGGATAGTGTCCCTTGATTAATAAAATAATTTACACACTGTGCACTTGAGAAATTTTTGCCTTCAAGGCAAAGTATTTTGCTTTGGTTTGAGTTTTTTTTTAAAATTTGTTTCAAAATGTCACACACTAAGGAAAAAATGCTGCAGCTGTCACTTGTGGGACTCCAGCTGCAGCTTTCCTCTAGGAAATGTCTTTTCATGACATCCAAGCTCAGGGATCCGCTGTGGAAATGCAGACAGTTTTAAGGAAGAAAGCAAAGTAATGTTAACCAGAGAACTGATCAAACAAAGCAGCGTCAAAGCACAGACTGGAGGGGGTTGAATCTTTCTGAAGCAAGAATACACCATGCCTGCCACATGTGTTGTTGCTATCCTGGGGAATATCATGGATCTAATTCTGGTGTTATTTTCTTCAAAGTCAGAAGTGTCTGTACTGAAGTCAAAGTCACGATCATGTAGGGCTTGGTGTAAAAGACCAGAAGTGCTCTCACCTGATAAAGTTTTGGGCAAATGGATCCAGGACACTTTACCATGCTAAAAAGAGCTACTTTCAGCCCACTTTTTCTTTGAGCTGCAGTGATCTAAATACAAAAATAACTAAACTGGAGTGTCATTCCCTGGCACTTTGTTACAGTAACTGGCTGAAGAGCATTAGCAACCTTTTGTATCTTCCTTTGTTTGAATATCTCCATACATATTAAAATACCTACATTTGTAGGTAAAAGCAGTGCACTTAAAACACAGGCCAGCATTTTCACTCAGGGCACAGGATGTGCCTGTGGGTTAACATTCATGTCTGTAAAGGCAGAGAGCCTCCTCACTTATTTTTGTAAATTTTGGAAGTTAAAAATGTGCACCAAATGCATTAATATGGCCTTGCCTGCAAAAGTTGTATGATTTCTGTGGAAGTAAATATAACATTTTTCAAAGCTTTTTGTGGGCTTGTGAATGTGAAATCCTTTAAATCTCCTTCAGGCTTGTATCCCATGTGAAGATTTGAGAGATTCATTCTCCTCTTACTGAGATATAGACAACTTCTCACTTTTTGATCACAAAAATTGATTCTTCCTTTTTTAGTCAGATTTACTCTGGGGTGGGCTGTGCATTTTTTCTAATGTAAAGATCCTAAGCTGCTCACTCTCTCAACTGACTTTGCAGTGTATCACCTCTCAGAAAGAGTGCTGAGGCTTAATTCCCTTCTCCAAAATACCAATTTGAATATCCGCTCCAGCAGCCAGGCAGTCCAATGACAGCTGGAATTAATGTTTAGCTGAGGATACATTTTAATCCAGAATCACAGCTAGATCCCTAAGCCAACATGCACTCAAAAATGTGCTTTCTGCCCCCCAGGTTTTATAAGCAGAACCTGGGTACCTGGCTTCAGGCAAAAGTCTGCAATTCAAGACCTGAGCTGAGGGATCTGAAAGCCCAAGGAAGAGCAATTTAACTTCTCCATGAAACTACCTCCACTTTCCCTGGGCTCTGAACACCTGTCTCCTGTAGGGTGGTCCTTGTAGTCTGGAAGTGATTTGGAGACTACTTGGCAGTGTTTGTGGCTTTGTTTCCCCCAAACAACTCTTTGACTTCTCCCAGAACGTGCAGAGAGGAATTTGCTGTGGAGAGGCAGGGACTGAGCCTTTCTGCAGTGGCTGTCTGATACTCTTTAGTGCACATGGCACAGCAGCCACTCAAAAGTAAAAACAGATAAATAAATATCCTGGTCACCTAGCAGCCTTGTGAAACTGCCTAAATCTCTAATATTTTTTTGAGATTAATCATCTCTGAACAATAAGAACACTAAAATGTAGACCACTGCAAGGACTGAACTGGGAAAGTACAGAACAAGGTCTCAAATATTTGTGCTTGTTTTCTGGGATGTAAAGCTTCAGGCTGAATTTAAAGGGAGATGGCTGCCCTGGACACATCACGAGATAGGGTTTTAAAGGAAACCTTTAACACAAGATACAAAAACTCACTCGCTGTTGTTGTATCACTGTAAGAAATAGACACTGATAACATACAGACATGTCCCCATTCCAGTCTGAGCTCTTGCTAACAATGTTTCAGTTATTTTTTCTTCTCCTTCTGTGCCCACCTACCACTTGCAACAAATTCAACCATAAAGTCTGGCTAACCCTTTATTTTAATTATAAGCTTGGTTTACTGATTCTGGCAGAAATATTTCTGCCTTGCAGTGCTAACATGAGGTAATGTTTTGGGCAGGTACCAGTGCTCTGGCAATCTAGATATTCTCTGAACTGGGTTCATCTGCTGCCTACATTGTCTTCAGAGCTGACTGCAAGACAGGGAGTCCATAGGGCTGTTTGACTCTCTATTTTTGTACTTTTGCCATCTCACTGATTTTGCAAATGTAACCAAAGACTCTGTGGAATTTCTGTCAGTGTTGGTCTTTCAGGTATTTTCTGGTGGCAGGACACTGTAAACCAGGGTTCCTCCCTATGTGCATTCAGATATTTGAACACTTCCTTCCACCTCCTCTGGCTGTGGTTTATTCCCTCTGAGGAGTGACTGCTTAACCATGGTGAATGCATCCAGCTCATGAAAAAACTGGTAGCTCAGTGCTTTTGCCTGTCTGAGCTGGTACTTTATTGAAATGTTCACATCAGCTGCATGCACAGTAGAGATCACAGACAAAGAGTACCAACAACATTGTAATGAGGGCAGCTCATCTGAGAGCTCCATTGAGAGCCAGACTTTACAATATCCTAAATGAAAAAAAAAAAAACAAGGCACCACAGCAAACAAGATCATCAGTAGTGCAGCATTCTGCAACCTAAATGTATGTGTAATTTTAGCTCAGGAGAAGGCAAAATCATAGATGAAAACACCTCCTTTAAGGAGATTTCAGAGGCAGATGAGTCTTAGATACCCTGTAAAGAGTCAGTTTGACAAGCAGCCTTTGGAGCCAGGCCCAGTCCATCTCCCACACACCCAAAGAAAGGGACAGCCCTTTTCCTCCATCCCTTTAGTGATGGGGTCTTCTTCCCCAAATGAGTAACCCTCTGCCTCATCAGCTATTGAGTGTACAGCTGCAGCCTCTCCTTTGCCTTTCAGAGGGGGACAGCACCACTGCTGTCCAGTTCTGTCAGCATATCAGGTATTTCACAGAATCCCACCCAGCAGGGTCCTGTCAACATAACAGGCTATTGACTTATGCTTTGAAGGGTTTGTACTCCTGGAGACTGCAGAATCCATCAGATAACCTTGTTAATTTTATCAGTCCCTAAAAATGGCTGTCATCTTAACAAGAGTCAGAGATGAGTCTGTGCTGTTTGTCCCTTCCTGCACATCAAATCTGGAGCTGATCCACCTCTCAATTTCAGAAACAGATGTGTCTGATCTGACCAAAGAAGTTGCTGGGCCTCTTCTGTCTTTTCAAGGAATGATTGGTGACTCTTTCCCATTAAGAAGTCAAATATGGGCTACAAACATAGACATGACAACTCTGATATTCTTCTGGAAAGACAAAATCTCTGCCTGAAAATTACAGAATAGGATATGACCTGCAGGGTATGACCTTTTCTACCATATAAACTAAACCCAAATAAAAGAAGGACATCAAGACTAAATGACATACATGGTGGAAAAATGCATGAAGCAATGGATAATTATGCATAAGATCAGGAACAGCATTGCATTCCCAAGAATAGACTCACCTAGAAAAGCACAGAATAAGAAGTTAACTCACTTGTTTGAATTAATGTGGGAGGTCCTCCAAGAGACGAGTTTCAATACCTAATTTTAAGCAGGGAAGATGATTCCTCTGAAATTGTCTCCTAGTAAAATGAGATTTTGTCACACAATTACCCAAGCTACAAACTTTTATTGTATATTTTCATTTTTGGTTTAACCCTGGAAGGCCTGCACCACAAGCAGCTGTGCACAAGTACAGCTGACTGTCACCCACAGCTGCAGGACCAGTTTGACCTTCAGACAGGTCTTGCTCTGATTCTCAGCCCTGCTGTGCAGCACTGAATGGTTACTCCTGTTCCTCTCCCAGCCTCTGCTCTTTCTTCCTCTGCCCTCAGACAGCTCTGACAAACTTTACAGCAAACTCTCAACTCTTACTGGGAACACAGGGGTTAAATTTCCTCTTCCTTGGGACAAGTTTGGCAGGCATATACTGATTCTCTTCTCAGTCGTGCCATTTCTCTCACAGTGCATGCACAGTTATAGCTGTGAATGAGTTGCAGGCTTAAATTTTTAATGCTGAAGGCTATTCCTAGCTACCTCCTCAATATTACCACCTCCGATGCAACCTATAATGTACCCACAGAGACATCCTGGATTCCACTTAATTGGAGCAACTTTTACATTTGTCTTCCTGGTTTGTTTGTATCACTGAGTTCTTAAAGGGAGTCTTGCTGAGGTATGGTAACAACTTTGCTTCTCCGTTTTGAAAAAAACCTTCAAATTCCATTACCTGCAAACTGTTGTAAGAGAAAGATGAAGAAAAGGGTTCTTAGCTCAGAATGGAAGGCAGACAGTTAATAAGGAGGAAAGAAATCGCTGTGTATTAATGACTGGATGAAAAATGGTTGCTGTGATGTATTTAATGGGATGAGCTGAGCTCAGGGTATTGTCTTCCAGAGTATTGTAAAAAGACAGAGCAACATCTGGTCTGAAGACGTAAATAGAAAAGAGACTCAAAAATAAAGGCAGTAAAATGATTTTACAGGGTTGAGGCAGACACAGGATAAGTAACATCAAAAGTCTTGGAAAATCTGGGAACTGATAATTTCCTGTGCTTTAAACTGATCAGTACCTGCTAGTTTTTAAAAATATCATTGCATCCGTACTGTATAAATTTGGAAATAAGTTTAAATCTATGGAAGCTTTAGGTAAAGAAAATATCTTTAGGAAAAAGAAGCATCACAATCTTCTCTGTAAGCATCTCTACAAGTAAAAATATTTCTTTCTTTCCTTTTTTTTTTTTTTAATATGTCTTTGTTGCTGGTAAAATAATCAGTTTCTGCAGGGAGACAAGGTGTGCTTCCTTCATCTTGGCCTAGGACCACTCCACAATGAGCACCAGAGAAGTACAATGTTGAATGGGAGAGGTAAAACACTTCCTTCTCATGCTACATTATGAAAAGTCATTAGGAGCTCCTTTTGTAGGAAAGTCTAATTCTTGTTTAGCCTTTAGCCAGTTTAGCAATAAAATAGAATGGAATAAAAAAAGTCCTAGTTCGATGGCACTATTAAAACAATATTTGTATCATAGTGTCTATTTAAAATGAGTTAGAATTTCACTGTGAAATTCCCTGGCTATTCTTCCTGAACCAGCAAACACTCTAATGAGACATTGTCTTGCTCTACTGTCATTTGAAAGTAAAAACAACAGAGAAATGAGGATTTTGCATATAGAATTGGTTTTAGTTTCAAGACAACCCACATAGAAACGTTAACACATCGACAGCATGAAGGAGAGCAGAACACCAAGCTTCCTCTGCCTCCCACTTTAGGAACAGTAAAGTTATAAGTTTTGAACCTAAGTCCACTGAAGAATCTGTCAGGTCAGAATCCAACCACTCCTGACACGCTTTTCATGGCCACTGCCACCCTCTAGCAGGCACAGTGTGGCTCAGTGCCCCCAAAACTGGTGAGTCCTAAATCAGCACTGCAGCTCCCTTGTGCTCTTTGATGCAGACGGACATACAAAGCTGCTCCTGATGCTAAAAAGAGGTGACATCATCCCAAGATTTGCCATCACGTAAGGACAGATGATGGGAAACTTGTGAGGGAAAGCTCTGGCTCTAAATTATTAATTGAGCAGAGGACCATATTAACATGAATTATGTTCTCTCAGTAAGAAGGAACCAGAATGGATGTAGCAACAAATACCTTCTCAGTTCTTGGCACAGATATCTGATGGTTCACAGGTGAGTTCTTGTCCTGGATATTTGGCAAATCTGCTCCAGCATGGGCATCTCTGTCCTGTGAGTCTTCACACAACAGCAAGACACTGCTGAGGGTGGAACTACAGACAGCAGGTAAAGTGGTTTTCCTTAAACTGCAGCCTCCGAAAGATACTGTCCCTTACTCCTAGGGGGAATGGAAACCATGCTGCTAGCTCTTGCCCTGTCCTAGACATATATTCTCTTGTCAGATGGTCTTTCTCCCTGTCACTGAATAATTTCAGAGTCTCTCATGTCCAGATTAGCTAAGGTCTGTGTGAAATGAGTAAAGAGAATGCATCTGCACCTTAGCAATAACCTATGAGAAAGCAGATGTCTGGATATTCAGTCATGAAGTAGTAAAGTCCTGGATTTTCTCTTCTGGAGCATTTTTGAAAATTGTGGATGAGCTCTCTGCCACCTTTGCTAGACCTGATATTGCACTCAGCCCTCAAGGAGCTCCAACAGGACTGATGAAACCAATAGGTGATTTTATTGGGTTTTGAGTTTGAGAGAGGTCATTAGCAATGGGGAAATGGTGAAGAATATTGCCCTATTTCTTGTTTTGTCTCTGTCTGCCATAAAACTGGAGTAGTGACACAAGGCTCTGATTCAGTTCTCACTGATTTCATTGAGATTTATCATATAAATCTTATATATATGGCAGTATCTTGTTTTTCAGTCAAATCTTCTCATTGAAAGATTCTTGATAATGATTAACCTACTGACTCCCTGTGTTCAGGGGCCATTTTAAAGAAAAACAAACCAAGGAATTCAGGTTAATGGGAGGACCCCTCTGGTAAAATTAATTCCATATTGGGACCTCAGTACAGAAAAGAGTCTGAGAAACATAGAAGGGTCTAGCAGAGAGAAGCCAGGCTGGTCAAGGGGATGCAACACATAATGTAGCAGAGATTATCCTGGAGCAAAGGCTAAGGGTGTCCCCTGTCTAAAGGATGCCTGCAAGCAGATAGAGACAGAACTTCTCAGAGGTGAACAAAAGAGATAACTGGATAACTGACACAATTGTAGGACAGGAAATATAAACAATAGAAGAGGGGCTCAGCCAGGCTGTAGGATCTCCATCCTTGGCACTATTTCAGGCTCAAGTGGAAAAACCCCTCAGGAACCTTTTATAACATTTGAAGGTGACCTGAATTAGAGCAGGACCAGAGAGATGATCTAGGATATCCCTTCCAATACTTTCTTATGTAATTCTATGTCCAACATGAGGGTGGGAACAACATTTTATTATCTTCCCACTTCTCATCTTTCAAGTTTCACTAGAACTTGAATTATTTGCTTGAACTATTTGTTAATCCTGTAAAGGTGCTCTGTCATATGTCTAGAATTCAGTAGGATTGTAAGCAACTGGACTGACACGGTGTTTTTCATATATATTTATGCATTTATGAAGCACATACAGGCATCATCTCATACTGTCATCATGCTGGACTTCTTGGCATTTTGGTCTCTTAAAATGGTTGTAGCTGGAGCTGAATTTAAAGAAATAAATATGCAAAGATATTTTAAAGAGAGTTTAAAGAGAGTTTTTCAGAAATACTTTGTGACTTCATGCCATTTTTCTCTGCATATATCAGCCTGCAGTCTTGTTATCTCATCCACCACCTACCTTCTTGTCAGACTTCTTTAAGGACTCTGCTAAGCCTTGATTTCCCTTTTCCCTTTCAAAGAAGAACACAAAGCTTTTTCTAAGAGTTTTGGGAGACAGCACATCTGCAGCAGAATGTCACGTCAGTGACTATTGTCTCACAGATAATAATGCCAGAACATTATGGAACTTGGATGAAGGAAGCTGCAATGTCTGTCTAAAAAAAAAATAGAAGATGAGGTTTTCAGTTACACTTTGGGAAATATAAGCCCACATGTGAAATTATCCTCTTTTGTTCCCATTCATGTTGAATATATTGCAGTAAACTCCGCTCAATTGCAGTGCCTGGTCGTTCCACCCTCCGTGGGATCAACTGAACTCGATGATAGTAAATGGTAAATGACTGTTGCTTAATCAGGATAAAATTAGCATAAATTCCAGATAGTGAGGTGGAATATCTGTGGTTAATAAAAAGAGAAAAAAAATTGTTTTTTTTAAAGAAACAAATTACATGTAACTTTGCCTTACCTGGGAATAAGCTTCAAGCTCAGTATTGCCGATGCAGAGTGACAGACTTTGAGCAAACCTGGTCTGGATTTCACATCAACACCCTTACCCATAACTGCATGTGGCAAGATGTGTTAGGAGGTGAAGTGTGGAAAGTAAAAGAACTTCACACAGAAGTTTCTGGGTTTGTTTCAACAGAGAGCATATTGGGAAGGTGCAAGTATAATCAAAACTAAGAGAAAAAAGGAAAACAGTCACGGTATCAGAGAATGTGTCAGATTGGAAGGGACGCCAGAGAGTCATCTGGTCCAACCTCCCTGCTCAAGCAGGGTGATCCCAGAGCACATGGCACAGAATTGTGTCGAGAGACTTCCTGAATATCTCCAGTGAGGGAGGGACTCTACACCCTCCCTGGACAATGTGTTCCTGTGCGTGGTCACTGGCACAGTAAAGAAGCTCTTTCTCATATTCAGGTGTGTAATATCTTACAGTAATATCTTCCAGTGCATCAGTTCCTGCCTCTTGTCCTATTGCTCAGCACCAATGAGCAGAGCTTGTTCTGACACCTCCCTACAGATACTGAGGTCCCCTCCGTCATTGATAAGGTCACCTCTCTGTCATCTCTTTTCAAAGCTGAAGAGGCCCAACTCCCTCAGCCATTCCTCATGAAAGAGATGTTCCAGTTTCTTCATCATCTTTGGACCTTCTCCAGGAGCTCCAGGTCTCTCCTGCACTGAGGAGCCCAGAACTGGAGTAAAATCCATGGTCTGGATCTTTTAGTTGAAGTTCAGCTGTATTGGATTTCTCCTGCAGATTTCACCACTGAAATTCACATCTGCAAAAACATTCACTTACTTTACACTATTTACAGACAGACTGAGTAGCCAGAGATGTGAAAACAATTTAAACATGGAAAGTGGTTTCTCTGCTCCTTTGAAAGAAAAATGTGGGTAACAGGAGGAGCAAGATATTTATTTCTTTTTTCTAAGAACCAAGGGATTTGCAACATGGCAGGAAGAAGCACATGGTCAGTTAAAGTGTCTTTGCAGACAAAAGGTTCAAGTACAGTGATAGAGCACTGTGTTTCTCTCAGGTCATACTCAGAATGCAAGAGTAAACTATACTATTTACAGAGCCTGAAAGTTGTGCTGGGAAACTGTCTCAATAATGGCAAGCAATTGTCTTTTTGTTTCTTTTGCTTTTTGTCTCTGAGCTCAAGAATCTTATGTGGTCATTGAACGTGAGAAGACATGAGTTAGAACCTTATGTGTATTGTGATTTCTTTATGGTCTAAATCAGTTTATGACAACCCATTTTCCTCATCTGCAGCATTTTCTCTACTGCAAAGTTTGGGGCATAAAGCGTAGCTATAGTTTTTACATGCAATTTGTTACTAGTCTTTAATATTGAGAAAAATTATAACAGCCAGATTCCAATCCCCTTTTTTTTTTCCTATTTCCTCACTGTTCAGCAAAGTACTTCAATGTTGATCACATGCAAGCTGAAGAACTGTTTGCAGAATAATGTTGACTTAATCACGTAGTGACTAAGACCCCAAACAGTCACCTCAAAAATTGATATGCACAGATAATTCATTCTGCAAAGTACCTTTGGTAAACAACTGATCTAACTACCTGAAGTTCATGAAGTCTCACTGGAGATAAGGTGCACTTCAGCTGAGTAAATGCTCCATGACCAAGCCTGTGGCCAGGTCCACAGCTACATTCAGACTGTGCTATTTTAAGAATTTGAGCATCATTTGACATAATAAAGTCTCACTACATCTAATAATAGATTGTATGATAAAGTCTTGTATATTGAAAGTCAAGGTGTCACACCAGTGTTGTACAACTTACCAACCAGGATGAAAATATTTGGAGATTTAGGTTTTCAGATATAGTGGTGCAATACAGGGTTTAATATTTCTCAGTTATTGTACTGTGTCAGGTTTCATAGACTGGTGCACAGACAAATGAACGATGCTTATTTCATTTCTCATTATGTACACTGACAATTTATGAGCCCTGAAGGCAAGGTCACATCATTAATAGAACCAATTAGAATAGGGTTAACCTAATAAATATCTTTTGCTAATTAACAACAGAAAATGTTTTATTACTTGGCATTAACTAACTTTGCATTCGAGCAGGATATGTGTTTTAAGGAGGACTTAATAGGTTTCCAAGCATCACTTCAAACTGATAAACTTCACTTTCCTAAATTAAAAAAAAAAATAAAAGGGTTCATTGGATTCTCCACAAAGCCAATAATGGTTGCAAACCAGTCAGTGACAAAAGCAGCATATTGAACACATGCAACTTTACTGAGAGCCATAATGCGTTACAATTTTCCCTGAAATGCTCAGCCCAGATATCCTGCTCACAGCAATCTTTAAAGCTATTTATATATTACCCATATTGCTTTATTATTTTTCCTTTAAGAAGAGCAGTTTAATGCTTGAGTGCTTTTCAATTTTGCCATTCAGACAGCAGATTAACTTTATAATGACTAGCTTAATTTTTACAGGGTATAGCATGTATTTGGTCTGAAAGATACCCCTGACAATATGAGGCTTTAGATGACTTTGGTGTTTCAATAAAAGTTAGATTCAGTCTGATACCTTCTTACAGTGCTATTGTGGCTGATTATACAACTGCATGTTCTTAGGGGCCAGTGTGCAGTATGTAATTTACAGGCTATTTCTTTCTTGGTGTTTGAAAAGGCAGAGATCTCTGAACAACAGGTTAGGAACAATTCTGCCCTCCATTTCTCCTGTAACAGGCAGATTACAAATGGATGAGGACTCTGCATTGAACACCTTAAAAATGTGTAGTACTAAGGGAAAAAAAGCACCTAAACTGAAGAAAAATAAAAAGGCACAGATATACTTGAAAGCCTATTAGTGGGGACAGCTTTTCAGGGTCTGGAATTGACTGGATTTGAAATGACCATGCAGAGAGAGGGGGCCCATGAAATGAACGCCTTCATCTCTCTTCTAGACACTTTGGACTCTAGTTTTGAATAAAATATATTTTATGTAACTCTGGGTGATTTTATCTCTCACTGAAGAGATATTAACTATTGCCCCCATAAACTGCACTGCTCATGATTCTCCTCTGAATGTAATGAGCAGATCACAGAACCACAGAATCACAGAATGGTTTGTGTTGGAGGGGACCTTAAATGTTATCCAGTTCCAACTCCCCTGCCATTGGCAGAGACACCTTTCACTAGACCAAGTTGCCTCATCCAACCTGGCCTTGAACAATTCCAGGGATGAGGCACCCACAGCTTCTCTCAGCAAAGTGCTCCAGTGCCTCACCACCCTCACAGTAAAATTCTTTCTTGTCCAGTCACTCCATGCCCTTGTGAAAAGTCCCTCTCCAGCTCCCTTACAAGCTCCCTTTAGGTACTGCAAGGTGCTAAAAGGTTTCTCCAGAGCCTTCTCTTCTCCAGGCACAATCCCAACTCTCTGAGCATACCAAATAACTGAGATGCTCCAGCCCTCTGATCCTCTTTAAGGCCTTGTATGGACTCATTCCAACAGATCCATCTCCTTTTTGTAGGGACCCCAGAGCTGGATGCAGCACTGCAGGTGGGGGTCTCATGAGAGCAGAGCAGAGGGGCAGAATCCCCTCCTTCACCTGCTGCCCACAATAGCCCAGGACATGTTTGGTTCTTGGCCTGCAAGGGCACACTGCTGGATTATGCTGAGCTTCTCTTCCACCAACATCCTGAATCCTTCTCCTCAATCCTTCTTTCTGCTCCCAGCCTGTGTTTGTATTTGGTATTTCCCTGACCCAGGTGCAGGATCTTGCACTTGACCTTGCTGAGCTTGATGAGGTTTACACAGCTCCACCTCTCAAGTCTGTCCAAGTCCCTCTGGATGCCATCCCTTCCCTCCACCGTGTCAGCTACACCACACCTCAAATCTAAACAAAACACCAAAGAAACCAAAGATTGCTTGAAATA
This sequence comes from Pseudopodoces humilis, assembly GCF_049639895.1. Taxonomy (NCBI): domain Eukaryota; kingdom Metazoa; phylum Chordata; class Aves; order Passeriformes; family Paridae; genus Pseudopodoces; species Pseudopodoces humilis. Next base: position 7,154,319 of record NC_142200.1, read on the forward strand.
ACATTGTTGTCAAGGCTTGAGTATTGACACTGTCTGTGAGATAAGCCTGGGTTTAAGGTTATTCTCAGATCTGTGCAGAGCTGGCAGTAGAAACAAACTAATTTCCTTTTGAAGGCTGAAGGAAGGAGGTCCTGATCTGCAGCACTGGTGATGCCAGAGATGGGAGGCATGGGGTGTGCTCATCTGTGCTGTGTCCTGGCTGGAAGGATATTCAGACTGAAGGAGTTCATTCCCCACACAGGTTAGAAATGTACCCCAGCCTAAAAAGAAAGAAACTCTGCAGTGTCAAAAATCCACTTTGGTTTATGTTCAATCTTTTTTAAGCCACTTTCTCCACAAATGAGTATTACTCATTGCCAAGTACTTACACACTGGGATTCATTACTTCCTTTTCTTTCTTTAATACAAAGGGGGAAAAAATTGTGTAGGTAGAACTGTGAAAACCTTGAATGTTTTTGTTGGATGGATTTAAGTGCTTAAGGTTAAAAAAAGGAAGGAATTAGATGTCAGATTTAGGATTGGAAAATATAAAAAAATTTTCTTCAAGAAAGATTTCTTAGACAAGTCAAAGAGAGATGATACTTTTTTTCCTCTCTCTATATAAAAGGATCATTTACCATAGTCTGAGCTTTTTAAACACTCATTTTTTAGCAAAACCCACTGAAAATTAGATAACTTTTTCCCTCTGAAGGTTTCAGATTTCACTAGCTGACATCTGTTTTTAGTAATAGATACAATAAAACTACCTGTGCCAAGAAAGTCAGACCCTTGTGTTTATTGTAATAAAGAAGAAAGATTTACAATTTGGTGTAAAAAGTTTTTATGGTTCACTATAATTCTTAAATTCAAAGTGTTTCTTAACTTTGAGAGAGAAACAGTAAAGGTGAAGAGATGACCTATTACTACTACATTTTCCTCAGTTTATTTCAAAGAACATTGCTAAGGTGTTTTCAATTTTAGAGATGGTCAGCAATTACATTTTGGAAATATTTTTCAATGGAAAAAGGTCTTTTCTGAAATCAGAGTTTGTCTATGCTCTCTGAGGAAAAACAAAAGTGATACATCCCAACACACTGAAAAAGAATCTGAAATTTCAGTATTTGCATAGAACATGGAATTATGGGAGAGCCTTTCAAGCTCTTAACTGGAAGGTTACAGCAATGTCCAGACCTCTGCTCAAATGTTGAGGCAAAACTGATCTCAGAGAGGTCTTGGATCTACACAATAATTTTTATTTCTATCCCAGGTTTGTTTTATATATATATATATAATATATATTATTAGGCAATTAAATTTTTTCATGTTTAAAAATAACATACATAATATCAATCTAAAATTTAGAGAAGACACCACCATGACATGGTTTTATAGGCATCTACCCTGAAAGAAAACACAGATTCTTTTACTGTTTAAGGAGAGGTTTTGTTAACTTCTTAAAGATCTATTTTAGACCCTATTTTAGGAAATTGTGAAAGGATATATGAGCAGAAGCTCAGTACAAATGTGTTTATATTCCTGTTTAAAAGCCATCAGCTCAGAGAAGTCAGCTCTCAAAAGACAAAACTGGAGGTGTGGAGCTGTGTGTTTATTCCTGGGGAGGTGGAAGTGCTACTCATTGATGTGGTGGGGTTTGCTGTCTGGAATTGCTGCTTTTTTTGAGTATTACCAGTCCAGATCTGATGGACTGCATGATTCCAAATGTCACTCTGAGCAGTGGGAGCCCACAGTCAAAAGGAAAATATAAGTGCAGGGCTCAGTTTGTGGCCACAGAAAATGTTAGAGTTGACTTTGGGGAGGGTTTTCCAGCTTTTTATTATTTCTTGCCAACTACAGTATTGGACAAGGCCTTAGCCTGAGTATGAGCTCTAAACTAAAGCCAAAAAATGGACTGAGTTCAAATTGCACTTATTTACATTAGTAAACAGGATAAATAAATCTCCTCCTGCTGCCTGAGATATCTCTTTTATTCTGTTGTCAACACTACAGGTTCCTGACAAAGAGTTTTCTTAAAAACAACCTGGTTGAATCTTGTCTGCCCCTCCCATGTGCACATCAGCAATGAGCAGCTCAGTCCTGGGAGCTGGCTTTTCCTGAGGAGGGAAGTGAACCCTTTTAACCTCAGCCTGACTGGGAACCTGATTAGTGTAATGTGTAAAGAAAGCAGCAAACTAATTGGGAAGTCACTGGGAGTGGCCAGGTTGAGGAAAGATATCGGGGCATCCTCTGACTGTAGATGCAACTTCATAATCTTCTCTAAAGAAAGGCATTTTTGTTACTGAAAGTAGGTGATCATCACACAAGTTTTAGTCAGTTTCTTTTGGGAAGTAATGCTGCATTCATCCCGAAAACAGTGTGGCATCAGCAGAAAACCAGGACTCTCTACTGTGATCACAATTAATGTGCTCTCTGCTGCGATCAATTTACACTTAATGATGCATTTAGTGGTAATAAAAATGGGCAGATACAAAATATCCTTACCATTGTTTTAATTTGGTACATTTTAGATGTCAAGGAAAGGTTGAGTCATAGAATCTATCATTTTGGAAAAAAAAAAAAATCCAAATAGCTGAGGTAGAAAGTCATGAGGAAAGAAACAGATAATAAGGTTACTGGGAATTACAAATCCTTTCTCTCTGTACCAGTCATTAGTGCTGAGTTAGGAAAATGACATTTAGAAAGTTGTTCTTATAATTAGAAATGTCCTCCTTGCCTCTGTACAGTAGTATTCCCCTCTGCAATTTCTCTGCTACCAGGTAAAGATTTTAGGAAGTCATAATGACATACAAATAGACCATGCTAAATTAAATTGATTAATATATCATATGACGATTTTCAGCTGCTTCAGGCAAGTCCTAATGCACATCTAATCAGCCAAGAAAATCCAAACATCCAAGAGGTCTGAAACATCAGGGGAGTTATGATACAAAGCTTATCTTTGAGTGAAGGAAACGTGACACACTGCTTTCCACGGCTTGAAGGTTTTGTATATTTTGTATATATTGTATATATTAATATACTTCTCACTGTAGCATGGGGCCAAACCAAACCTGATCCAACCTATGAATCTCCCTGCTGGAAGGTTCAGGCAGGAAAATTTAGACATGAGAATTCATTTTTATTCCACTGCATTTGTCTGTTCTCTTCAGGACTATGATTCAATGGCCCTTGGCTGGGCATGAAAAGCATTTTTGTCATCCTACATTTTCTTAGGCAGACAAAGTAGATGAGGGAGCTAGAAAAGAAATGTGGTCATCAAATACTCTGAACATGCAGAGTTGACTCACTTTTCTCTTCCTACCCTGGAACAAAAGACATTAGGTCACTTTTTGGCAAGAGGAAAAGTGAAATGAAGTACTGAGACAGACTGAAAATATGAGCTTGAGCAGGTGCAGAGAGGGTAGGTACAAATATCTTTCAGCTGTTGAATATTGATTCACAGGTTTTGAAGTGCAGTTTTCCATTTTCCATAAAAGCTTGGTGTTTGGAGGGACAGAATGTTTTCAAGGGCCATCAAATTTCAGTTGATGAAGAGTAGAACAAGAATAGAACCACAAGCCTGTCCCAATTGTCTTCCACAACTTAACACCGTCTCATCTAAAGTGCTGAGTTTGGAAATTTTCTGTTAATTACTTTTACTGTTTTCTCTTTTGGACCTCTTTAAGACTTCAATATTCTTGCATTGCTCTTAAGGATTTTCCTCTGTTTGGAAAAATACAAAGTGCTGAAATGCTAAAAGAAAGTCAGATAGCAAAGGCTGTCCATGTTAATCCTGTACTTCTGTCTAGAAAGTGAGGATGCAGGGAATCTGCTGTAAGCAGCATGTTTTTATACAAAAGGAATGACAGTGAGGTCTGTTTACGTACACCTCTGTTGTAAGTCAGCCGGAAGAGAGAGGATTACATCCTAGGAAAACCACAAAAGAAACAGGGCTCATTTTATTTCTGCAACAATTCAGAGCAAGAGTGAGAAAGTGGAGTATTGTGAGTGAGATGAAAATATGATCTGCAGAGAATCTCTTGAATTTCAGCAGAACATTTTGGGTGGAGCTGACATTCCTCTTGCACAGGAAAAAATTTCTTTGGATTTATAATGCCCTTTTTATGAGGACATGTAGTGATAGTATAAGGGAGAATGGCTTTAACTGAAAGATGGGAGGTTTGGATTAGATATTTGGTAGAAATTCTCTCCTCTGAGGGTGATGAGGCACAGGTTGCCCAGGGAGTCTGTGGATGCCCCATCAACAAGGCCAGGTTGAGTGGGGCTTTGAGCAATCTGATCTAGTGAGAGGTGTCCTTACCCACGGCAGGCAGGTTAGAAGCAGATGATGTTTAACATCCCTTTCAACCCAAACCATTCTCTGATAATCCAAGCAAACCCATTTTCTGTAGAATATGCAGCATCATAGGCTCAAGCACTGCTCTCCTGATTCCTGGTTCTTTGACAAGGGGACAAAGAAATGGGAAGACAGAAGCAGATCCATCAAGGCCTCTGTAACTAATGCAAGTGCAATCCCTAAATATATATTAAAAAAAACCAACCAAACATACCAAAATGTATGTTCCCTGATTTTGTGATTTTCCTCAAGGAGACTGCACAAAGAGTGGTAGGAAAATACAGAATAAGCAGAAGATTTCCATTTGGCCCTAACCCACATCTTCCTTTGTTGTTTGTAATGAAGTTGCCTCTCTCCCATGCCTTTGGCAGGCAAACAAAGGTTTTAATTTGAAGCTCTTGGGAGGCTGTAGGGAGAGATGAGTTATATTTATTCAGACCCTTTTGTGGGTTACTTGTGTTTATGCAGTTCTGGATGGCTGGAATCACATAAATGGCACATTCATATCTATTTACAAGTGACTATTTAGAGACCTTATACCTGCTTCTAACATCTATCTCCTTCTACCTAAAAGTTCCTGAAAAGTGACAAATTGTGCCTTCAAACAAAAAGAGGCACATTTCCTAGAAATACTTTCTTATATGGGATACATCAATAAGGCAGGATGCTGAAAAAATTTATAAAGTGACTATTTTTTTTTCCCTGTGAGAAATTTCTGGCATCAAGAAATCCAGTTATCAAATGGAATAAAAGGATTCCACTAAGGAAACATGCTTCAGATGCTTCCTAGAAACCTATGGCAATTTCCCCAGGTGATGTCTCAGGAGAGCATGTAGGTGGGATTGGCTCTGGAAGGAGAGGAAAGGTTCACCCTAAGGAGACCTTGCTGCCCCTTCACAGCCCCTCTGCTGTTGCATCTTTTTGAGATAGTGTTTTCTTTTACCACTGCTGCCTTTTTTCCCATCTCCCAGCACCCTGCTGGTGCTGGCTGTTGTCCAGCATACAGTGACTTTCAGGTCTATTGCAAGATCAGGATCTCCAGGCTTTTCCCTCTCCTGAAGTAATTAAAGCTCCTTTGTGAGTGAATAAAGATGTCTTGTCACCTCTTTCCCATCTCTCCACATCCAGGTCAACTTCATTGTCCAGTCTCATTTTGAGGAGTTGAATTCATTACAAAATAGAAAGTATAGGCTGAAAATCAAAACCTTTTACTCATTTTTTCCCCACAGCAGAGTCCCTGTCCTATGTAATCCAGTGACACAAGAGCTAATCCTTTGATCTTTAGAAGTGTTGTGAACATAATAAAAGACTCTATTCCTTTTATTCTTATCCTTGGATGAGTTGTGAACAACACTTCAGAAATATCCATCCTGTCATGGACATTATCTGAGAAAATTAGTTAAGCCTCTTCCCCCAGTTCATCAGTAGATGGTGGCAAAGAGTTCTTGCTCATCTGAGTTTCAGACCCCAAGGGCTGGACAAACATGACAATAACCACAACTGATGGGTAATAGTTTGCCGCCTTCTGCACTCCATATCTTCAAATGCTCTATTCGTGTTTGGATGAACCTGTTGGAACTTTTATTTTCCCTCTCACATGCAAAGTTTTGTGAGATCACAGAATCATTTGCTGGCATAATTTCCGTGTTTCAGGTAGCCCTTATGTTCTGAAGGCCTCCAGACCTTATTTATTTGGCTGAACAGGGAGTTCACCTGTCTAGGTTCTCCTCTTCTTTCCACTAATTTGTCTTTGTTATTATTTACTCTGCACCTGAGTTAACTGTGAGGCATAGAGGAGAATAATGCACATGAACCATGTGGCAAACCACAACTCTATTGCAAGTTACACTACTCTATAAATAGAAAATAAAATGAAACCTATTTGTCTGTATAGGGAACCAATAAAAAAAGGCCATACAAAGTCTCCTACATGGAAGATCTTACCAGAGAAATAATTATATCCTGAAATTACAAGTACTGCACTTGAATTCTCAACAGCATCTTGCAACACAGACTGGTATTTCATTATTACAATTTCATGGTACTCTAAAATCAGTAATCTTAAAACTTTATTTGGGATTAGAATACAGATTGCATTTTTTCATTGCCAAATTGTATTACAATTTTGTATCAGCAGTGTGCTAATAACTAGACCAAATTAGCATTTTAAGCTTTATTTGTGACAGATCACAGCATGTGTCTGCAGTCTATCCCTTAGCAACACAGCTTGGGAGATACATAAAATTTTGGGTGCCTCTACTGTTGGCAAGAATATTGAGAAAGTCTGGTGATAAACTATGGGGCAAACAATAGTGTCTCTCCTAAAACTAAATCTACCTCCACTCTGAATTGTAAACTGTCATCTATGACAAGGAGAAATAGCAAATGCCAGTTTTATTTTCAATGTGGTATTATTTTTACTTTTTTTCTCCACTGCTTGATAGCCATTGAAGTGTCCTTCCAGTGTAGCAGGGAAGAACAGCTTACTCAAACACTCAAAACTAATCTGTGGAGAGAAAGTCAAAGCAATTTTCTCTCACAGAGGAATACAAACAGTGAGAGTTGATCTGTATTAAAATACCCATCCATGTTAATGACTCCAAAGTGCTATTCTTAATTATAACATTTAGATTCATTTTAAATACTTAAGAGGAAGAGAGAAATGTCACTGTGTGCAGCTGATAACTGCAGAAAGCTTCACTGCAGAGAGGAAAGGAAAGATGGTATTTAACTGTATGGGTAACAGGGTAGGAAGTAACACAGAAGATTCAATAAAAGAGTGATCCAGGCATGCCTTCAGACATCTGCCACAGTGGAAAATCTCAAAGTAAAAATTCTGGATGGAGTTCTGAAAGGTTTGGCCCACTTAGTGTGGATGGGCAGTGGACAGTGGGGGACTTATATAAAAAAAATAATTGTAAAAAGGTGAGTGTTTGAGGGTTTGGCTTTGTGACCACAAGGGTCTACTTTAGTCTATAACTGAGGTAGTGCAGAAACACTTGCACGGAACATTTCACATCCAAAGTCCTCAGTGCTAGACTCTGGGGGAGCAGTGGGACATTAACAACAGCACTGTGACCACCAGTGTCAATCAGACTGGTTTTACACATCAAGATGCTTCCAATTTCTGCAGAAAAAGGACAAGGGGTCTGGCAGGCAGTAAACTGAACATGTAGGAGTGTCCTTGAAGCAGCAACAAAAGCAGGAGATTCTGGGCCACATTTGCAATCCTGTAGCCAGAAAATCAAGGGAAGAGGTCACCCCAATCCACTCAACATGTGTTAGCCAGATTTGGTCTTCTCAATTCAAGAGAAACCTTGAAGTACTGCAGGTGCTCCAGTGGAGGGCCATGGAGATGATCAGATGGTTGGAGAACTTGACACATGGGCAAAGGCTGAAAATTAGCTTTGCCAAAAAAGATAAAAGAAAACTTGGTTTGCTACACCTAGAGAAGGAAAGGCTCAGGGAGATCTGATCACCGTCTTTGACTCCCAAGGAAGCAGTTGTAAAGAAGGGGAGGTGCTCTCTACACAGAAATACGTACAATACGTGAATGGTGGCAGGAAGAGAGGCAGTGGGTAGAAGTTGCTTCAGGGAAATTTTGCCTGGATATAAGAAAAAAAATGTTTCACTGCAAGAGCAGTTAAGCATTGGAATACATTTTCCAGAAAAGTGGGGGAAATATTCAAGACCTGGAATAAGAAGGCTCTGGATAATGTAACCTAAAGCACTGCTTGAAAAGTTCATCCATATAATCTCCCCTTTTAAATGAGAGTTTTCAGTTATTCACTTTCTGTCACTGTCCTGTCTTAGGAGAGAGCAGCTCCATGCTCACCTTCCCCTGTGCTTCACCCATGAGAGTGGAGCCATACTGCCTGAGAATGCTTTTGGAAAGAGCTAGGGAGAAAAGAGACAGGAGGAAAGTGTCATTTACAACCTCCAGCCTCCCACCTATACAATGGACAAGCCTTTCCTAAGGGATTCGTCCTGTCCCTGCTGCCTAAATATCCTGAAAACTATTCCTTGTCCCCTGCTGTGACCTTCCCTGTGGCAGTGGCTGTCAAGTGATAAGCATAACCTTCCCTCCAAATAGAAGAATATGTTGAACCATGTAAAATAAACATAATTCCAAGCCCATATCTTCCAGCAGCAGCACTACATTGTCTCTTAACATAATGGATTTGTTAGCATCGCCTCGGTTTGAGAAGTGCAACAGGAACTGCTAAGGTGAATAATGAGAGGTTAACAATGAAAAGTAAGCACTGTGTGCTGAGCTGATGACTCACACAGAGCTGCTCAAGAGATGCACATATTAAAAACAGCTGGAAAATATCAGACAACATTAAAAAATCCACCATCGCTCTCTTAACCTCCGATGCTGTAAATAGACCTGGAAATTCAGTGCTGATTCTATCTCGCTTTAGAGGCTGTGGTGGAAAACACGGCACCACCACAGTTACAGTGTAGCTTTTGATTTATCGCACTGACAGCCCCTTCAATGCCTCCCTGACAAAGAAGCACAGGAGGACAGACAAGCAAACTGGATTGTAACTGATTTATACCAAGTGGGAAAGAACTCTGTGCATAGCCATATCCCCGTGCTGGCAGATACACACTTCTCTCTAATGATTTCTGTGCCTGATTTATAAGGCATCCAGTAGGTTTCTGATCTGTCAGCAGCTGCAGTGCTGTCTTAGCTTTAAAAACACACACAAGTCCCTGGAAGTTGACCCATGAAGCTCATAGGAGAATTGGAGATGAACAGAATGCACATTCCTTATGCTTTGTTGCCTTATGAGTGTCTCCTCCACATATTACACCATGACTTGGAACAACTCCTCCCCCCACTCCAAGAGACCTCAAAACACAATCCAAGAGTACCATCAAACCCAGCCCATCAAATATAGGTTATTTTACTCAATATTTTCTTTTCCTAGGTATTTGTTATTTATGCCCCAAGCTTATTCTCTTGCCATCATCCTGTGCTGCCTTCTGGCCTGCATTTGGTGGCTGGCCACTTCCACTATAGAATAGGGAAAAACATTTGCTGTAAGATAATAAAGTATTTCCATACTATCATGTTCACTACCCTGTACAAGGAAGCTCTTTCAGACATTGCAAAAAAAGGGATAAACTTCAATCAGATGAAAGACTCCACTGAAGCCCATTCATGAGACTGTTGACCCACTGCTGAAACAAGGACTACCCAGGACTTGGTTATTATAACATAAATACAGTCTCTATTTACTGGCAGATGTGCTCCTTTCCTCTCTGTTATCCTCAAATGTTAAGAATCCATCAAGGCTTTGAGTATCACATTTTATTTCAGACCCCTTTTTTCTTCTCCTCAACCCATGAATATTAGCCTGCAACTGGCATTCAACAAAAATATTACTTTTTATATGTGCAAATACTCATGCCACATAAAGTTAACCAAGTGAGACTACAGAATTATAAAATCAGCCAAATTGGCAACTAGGAAACTTAAGAACTAAGGAATATATTAGTAAAGTGCATGGGCAAACTTGCCCATTTGATCAAACCAGCATGGGACAGATAAAGAACACGTGCAGGTGCCAGGAGCTCTTTGCTTAGTGCTTGCCCTGAAGCTCTTACATGGAGGCTGATTCCTCTCTGCCTCCCATGCTGTTGAATCTTCACCCTCTCACAACACAGCTTGGCATTATTTGGGTTACAAACTTTGCTGGAGGTCCCAAATGAGGCTGGAAAGCATTACATTAGTTATGCATATTAAGACTTGATCTGGCACAGCAGTGAACAGTTTAATGTGTAAACAGGGTATGTGAAATATGGTATTATCACTTTTATTGATAGATAGGGATAACAGGCACAGTTTTGATTTACTGACAGATGGGTATTGTTCCTGCCCATTATCCCATATGCAGAGCCCTGAAACTCAGTCGTCCATCTTAATCCACTGCCTTAATCACCATCTGCTCAGAGCAGGGCAGGGGACACTCAGTCTCACTTTGTACAGGTGTAAACCTGCCCATGTGCTAACTGCGCTTGTGTTCAGTTTGAACAAAGCCATTACTCTGTTTTAGTCTCCCTTCAGGACCAATGACCTAGATTTTGTAGGGCTGGCTGTTAGTTTTCATTCTCATCGGAAGCCTCATTTCAAAAGAAAAATAAAAGAAAAATATTTAGGCATCCTAAAATGTTTTTAAGTTTTTAAACTGAACGTGAAAAAATAGTAACTCAGCACAACTGAGCATTGCTATTCATTTCAAAAAAATGCAAGCCTGTGGCTCAGCAGCAGATATTCAGCAGAACTGTTAATGAGGCTGGTCAGCATCCCTCAAGACTACTTTCAATTTTACATAACCTGTCCCTAATGGAACCTCTGTCATTTCAGACTAAATTGGGAACTTCATAGAGCATAACTGTACAGAAGTCTGAAGGTACAGACCTGGATGTCCACCAGGCTCCAGTTGAGCAGCATCCACAGGGGTTCAGTGCTAGAGATTGGTCCCATTTACAACCTTCAGAGTGTACATAGGTCTGGATTTTCATCAAGGCAGCCACTTTAGCACTGTGCTGGATTTTCCAAGGCTTGGGCATGCACTCTCTCCTCCACCATGAACAGTGCTGGAGCGAGCAGGGGGACAAATCATCCTTGCTACTCAACATGATGAAAGAAGTATGCAGATTAACAAAAAGCTGTGCCTGACAAGCTGTGAAAGCAAACATAAATTGCACTTAACTTGTACTTAATTTCTTTTGTACTTGCAATTCATAGGTGGGGTAAGAATTCCTGGAACCTGGGGCATTGCAGTGCAAACAGAAGCAGAATCTGCCTGTTCATGTCTGCAGCTGACTGGGTGGTTCTGCCTTCTTTGCACCACAAAATGACTGCATAAATCCACTTTTTCATGGAAAGCTGAGACACCAAGTTCAGCTGCTGTACACTTGCCTGCCAAAGCACAGACAGCCTCCTGCTAAGCATTCTTTCCCAGGTAGCAGAATTTTTATGGTTTTGTAATGCTTCATCAGGTGTTAATCATAACGTTTTACTGTCTGAATAACAAGCTTATCTCCCTCAAGAAAGCTTTGGTTCACATCCAAAATTCTGTTCATAGAGTAGACAATATACTTTGATAGCAGTGACCACACTTCACCCTGTACCCAATGAATTTCCAGGCTCATGGATTGAATAAGAACATTTGTTAGTTGTTGCCTTTGGTATTACAGAAGTGCCTACAATTTATTTGCCAGGATACTGATGCTGAAAAAACCAGTAATTCCAGAAAGGAATAGTCTATTTTTCCTCCTTGCTCCTGTGTAAAAATGTAGCTTGATTAAGGTTAAAGGGTAGCAGTGAGGTGTGCGCAGGTGAAAATCAGCGCCTCACTTGTGATCAAGAACTGGACCAAAGCAGAAAGCTCTGTATTCACAGAATCATGGGAAAATTTGTCTTTTCTCTATTCTGTAAAAAAGGGGACAAATTTCGTTCTCTCCCACCACATGGTGGAATCTGAGCTGCTTCAAGTCCAGGCTCTCCATCAATATTTTCAAGAGATCCTTTAAGTGATGTAGAAACCAAAACTTAATTTTCAGAGTGGTTTCCTGAACACCTTTTTTCCAAGTGCTTGCTCCTTCTGAAAATGGGACTGAGGCTCCTGAACCACAGTGTTGGTTGTAAAAGCTTTGCTCACTCTCCATAGTGCTTGTACAGCACAAGGTGGTAAAGCAATCCCTGAAATGTTCCACTCCCAGGTTTTGAGTGGTCACTGGAAGAGCTGTTTTGCACTGTACAAGGTCATAATGAGTTATTCTGCCCAGAAGTCTTTAAGGCTATTCTTGTCCTTGTTTTCACCTGTAAAATAAAGATAACCTTATAATGGGATGCTTTAGTCAATGCTTTTCAGACAAGAAACAACCATCCCTTTCATCCTTCCTATTGCAATTTTTAGCCTTTATTTCTTACTGTTTGACCTCAGAATATTTTACGAAGGAAAATATACAGTCAGTACCTAGCCCTGAAATCATTGCAACATCATCTTTATGGATTTGCGTTCAAAGTCTCACAGTTAATATGCCCTTTTTACACGTGGATCATGCTTCAGCAGACAAGTGCAGATGCCAAGATGTTCATCTGGTGACTGTAGGGTCTGTGTGGTCCAAGGAGAAATCATGGTAAGGTTTGGAAGAGGTTGCTGCCAAATATATGTGGTGGCTGCTGCAAGACTGAACCTCCCAGAGCCACAATGACAGCTCCTGACAGAAGGTCTGCAAGCCCCAGAGGACACTTCAAGGTTTCTGAAAGTAATCCCACACTTGGACTGCTGCCTTTTCCATGCCAGGAGCATGGCCCCTCCCTGGGACACAGACTTAGCCATTGTTATTAACAAATGCCTGCTGTATTTTTCCATATGCACTGCTAGAAAAAAAATCCTTCACTTTGTGAAAGGTGAATGAGGAATGTGATGAGAACAGAGTGAACTAATTTTGACCCTACCTCCTTCAGCACCTGCTGAGTTGACTTGCCTTTATGGAAAATGCATGTGAAGAACAAGGCTGGAGTCACAGCTGTGCAGATGGAGATGTGTGGGGTGGTGTGTCACTGCCAAACTCAGAGGGGAGGTTGGAGAGCACTGGGGCTCAGAAAAACAGTGTCCATCAGCCTTGACATTGTGGAGGTACAACACACTTCTCTCAAGTCCTTTAGCTGGCACACAGGACACCACAAGTTGTGATGTCCAGGAGCTGCTGTTCAGGTGACATGCTGGAATCATTCTGTTGTTCTACATGGACATTTAGCAGAAAAGCCTGGAGAAGCAAAAGCAGTCTATTTTAACCTCAGTTTAATATAATTCACACCAGTTCTGGAGCCACGTTAGCTGCTGGCCCTGGTGTTAGCAGCGTTTTTACCTGGAGAGTTAAGCTCACTGCAGTCCTTCAGATATTTTTCCGTGATTTGCCAATATCTGATCTCATCCAAGGCACTTGCACAAGGTACACCCCGAAACTGAGCTTACATCCAGGGCCTCCAGCCAGAGGGACTTGTGGGCTCTCAGAACTTGAAGAGAATCTGATCCTGCAGTATGAGCCAGGCTACAGGAGACCGAAGAGTCTGGTTATATTTTAACCTTAGTTTTTCTTGCCAGAGTGATTTCTTTTTTTCTTTCTGCTTATATTGTTCTGACAGAAACTGGATAGCTGCAGCACCCATCAACTTTTACAATTTTTTTTCTTTCAGCCACAGTCACGTATTAAGAAATGTGTTTTTTCATGGATGCCTCCCCTGTTGTTTTGCTGACTACCTTCCCATCTGTTTGCAATCTCAAATCATTGCAGTGACAGAAAAGTCATGGGAACAGCTGCCTTTAGAAATCCACAAAGTCACATCATTATTCTGTGCTTAGTCTTGGCTAAAGAGCTTACCTGGCTATGCTACAGGTCACTTCCAAGGGCAAGGCTTTTCAACATCCATGGCAAATAACAAAAAAGTTGTTTTCTCTTCTTATCACCCTCACCTTCCCTGGCTGCTTTCTCTTCAATTTCTATTACTTCTCACTTGTGCACCTTTATGAATGCTTGCTTTGTCTGTGCAATTACAGGAGTGCAACCATGTGGTTCAGTCTTCTAAGGAGACAGGTCCTCTACACCACCAGTCTTGCAGAAGCTTTTTAACAGAAGGATACAGAAGGCTATGCATCAGCAAAGATGACTGTCTTGTCTAGAAGCTGTTGGCTAAAGGTACAGGTATTCTTGACCTGGAAAGGAACTCGTTATAAAAATTATCTTACTATTCTAATGTGTAGTGACAAGGGAAGTCAACAGAGAAATAATAATAATAATAATAAATTGAATTTTTAAATATATATATATATATATATTTGAGATTAGTTGGTCATTTTCTGCTATTTTATTTTTTTTATTTTCCTTTTATTTTTTCTTTCTGAATATAATTTATAACAATTTATGAATGCTCAATAACTTTGTCCTTCATCAACCTGTTTGGTGTTTCCTCTCATCTTTGGAAACCTTGTTACCTGCTATATCCTGCAGAAGGCAGTCCACAGATTAACTACATGCAATATAATGAAAAAATACTTTTTGTTTCTTCTCAGTCTCCTTCCCTTCTGTGTAATTGGATGTCCATAGTTCTTTTACTGAAGAGGTTGTAAACTATCTATCCCAACAAACCTTTCCATGCCAAAAGCAGTTTTTACAGACTTCAGCTGCATTTCCCCTTATTTTCCCTAAGTTGTCTCTTGTCTGGACTAAAGGTTTCCATCTTAGTCTCTCTTGGTAACAGAATCAGTTTCTCACATTGATTGTACCTGAGATGCTTCTCTGATTTTTTTCAAGCCTTACATAAATCCTGCAAGATGGGAATACCTGAACAGTAGAAACAGTGTGAAACATGAAGTGTGGGCAAGATATGAATTTACCCAGTAGTATAGTAGTGCTCTTCTCTTCCTCCTCCAGCCCTTTTCTAATAACTGCTCACATCTCACTTGCTGTCTTGACAGCTGAAGTGCACCAGGCTGATGTTTTCACTGCACTGTCACAACCCCAAGTTCTCACACATGAATGGTAATGGCCAGTTCAGAATCTGTCATGTTCTACAGGAAAGTGGCATTGATTTTTATCTCATGTGTCCCTTCATATTTACCTCCACCAAGCTTCACCTGCCAGTCACTGAGTTCTGTGAGAGGTACACAAGGGACATAGACACGCTCTTCCTTTACTAACCCAAATATTGTAGTATTATCATCGAATTTTGCTAATTCATTGCTTCTCCCAAATCTTTTAAGAATAAAATCTAATACGGTTTGAGGGGAGAGACCATGAAGCAGAGAGAATACAAGAAGAATGGTTCAGAGAAGCCCTCACATCTCTTGCTTTGAACCAGAAGCCTTCAGCACTCCTGATGGCCTTGGAGCTGTCTGCCCTGTCTGTATTATATTGAAAGGGGTAAAAAAAATGCCTAAAACTCTCAGCAACTAGAAAATTGACTCCAGGAAAAAAAAAGACCTCACAGGCACTGTGCCATTGAATGTGCTCAGGGAAGAGAGAGGGAGAAGTGGACACTACAAGGAGTTCAGTCTGTTCCACCTGCCAGTGGAAGAGACTTGGCTGCTTCCAGTGTGGTTTTCCAGCATTATCCAAGAAGAGACGTCAAACATCACCATAACTGGTTTTCCTTGGAGAAAGACCTATTCATGGTATTCTCAGATTTTAAAAAGTTATTTTCAAGTTGCCTAGAGAAGATTAAATTTTTTCAGGGCTTACTTCTCCCAAATAAAGAGATGCCCAAAGCACATTTTCTTTCCTTACAGCATTGCTCTAATGCCTGCAGCTCCCTACATGCCTGTGAGGTGAGGAAGCATTGTCACTGTCATTTACAGATAGAAGATGGGACAGGAGGGGTTCTGAGCCAAGGTCAGCTTTCAGGTCAGTGGTGGAGGGGGTCCTCAGATCATTGTCTCCAAAATTCTTAACTACTGAACCACCATTAGACTATTTTCCCTCTCTGGTGACAATTTATTTCCACTCATCTTGTGGAAACTGAAATAAATCAGTCTCCAGGTTAGATTATCCAGAATCTTTCTCTGGTGGCTAATGAACAGGAGGCAAATTGGTCTTCAGACACTTTGGTATAAAGAACAGTGAGTTCAAGGCGAGAGAAGAGCTTATGAATTAGTCCCACCTTGATCCTGTTCTTTGTTCACTTCTGTTCCCACATCCAACCCTTCACTCCATCTCCTGACAAGTCAACAGTGTTATTACTCTTGTAAACCTCAATTGTTGCTGATTAATATAACTACAGGAATAATATCACATACACTTTATGCCTAAAAGCCAGATAGAATATTGATCCATAAAAAATAAAAATAAGATGAAAAAAATTTAAAAACAAAAAAAAAATCAGTCGTAAATTGCATAATTACCTAACCTGTGCTTAGAAAAAACCAATCTTACCCAGCAATGCTGAGCTTGGACACATGCCAATAACTGCTCTGACAAAAGAGCATTTTGAAAGCTGCTAAATCAAGCACCCAGAAGTTAAGAAAGTGTAGTTCAGGTTGACTTACCATGACTTCTTTGTGCATTTAGAGTCTGCAGTTACACGGTCACACATAGATATGGTTTGGTGGTGGTGGACTTGACAGCATTGGATTAATAGTTGGAACCGACCTCAGAGGTTTCCAACTCTAACGATTTTATGATTCAATATAAGTTTATATTCTACAATTAATGTTTGCAAGAGAGTGGTGTTAGAGTGTCTGCAGTGGGGAATTTGACATCTGGGAAAGGGAATGTGCAGTCTGAAAGAGCCAGAACATTGTTGGCCTCATGAACAACAGAAAATTCACATGCTTAATACTGGATATGCACCTGACTAATGATTTGTGTTACAGATTCTTCTGGGAGTGGGACCAAGGACTTGTTATATAAATCTTTGCTCTCCCCCATCATGACATGGACCATAACAGGATGATTAACCTTAATATAGTAGCCCATGCGTAACAAACATGACAAATTTCTGAGCATCAGGATTGCTTCATATTTTACACAGCTTCTTCAAAGTATTCTCAAAGGGCTGAATTAAGGCTGTTGGGATAACTAAAACACAATTCTGTTTCTAAACTGTGTTCATTTTAGGTTTAGTTATGCCTCTACATTCTTATTTTCAAAACTTTTTTATTACGTGATAATAACAATTCTGCAATTCTCCCAGAATATCTGCAGTTATTAAAGTGCTCTCCCAAAACGTTATTTTAATTTAATGTAATTTTTCAATATAGAAATCTCTTTTGCTCTTCATAGTTAAAACCATATTCATGAGCAGTGTAAAAAGATATTTTAGAAAACAAAACCTCAAGACAAATTTTCTTTTAGGTACCACAATAAGCGAAGCATTGCCACACAAATAATCCAAATTCTCAAAGGTATGGAATACTGCCTTTGCATTTTTGTGAGTTTAAGCTTAACCTTGGCGATATTGGATTTGCAGATTTGTTCAGGCTGAGTCATTTTATTTTGGAAAAGCTGATGCAGATCTGTTTTTCCTCTTAAAACCAGTTCCTATCAATTTTCTCTGACTTCTGCTCAATGTGAAGCTTGTCAAAACAGCAGGCACAAATGCAGACTCCTCTCGATCTTTCCCCTGAAAAGTCATCACATTGACATTTCTATCCTGCACCTATTAGCCTCTTCCTCCTTCTCTCCATGGTACCTTCATGTCCTCAACATCTCTGGAGATTCCCTTTTCTTGGTTTCTTTCCTGAATAACCTTGTTGAGAATTGGATTTGGTGTGAAATGTGTTTTGACTTTCTGTTGGAATAAATGTCCAGCTTTTCAGCTTTTTGCCTGGTTTCAAACTTTTTTCCCTAGAAAAAAATTTGCTTTCTCCTGCAGGATATCCTCACATAAAATGGTGTTTGTTTAAACTGCCAGTCTCTTCTGCTCTCACAGAGATTCAGACTACCTCTGCCCTTAGAAAATATGTCATTTGCCAAAAATGCTGCTGGCTTTCTCTACAAAGGAAACATCATATGGTTGAATAAACTATTATTATAATTATTATGTCCCTTTTTATTATACACATTTAGAAAGAGAATAAATTTCTCCAGGAAATTTAGTTTTCATTTTCTAAAAGATTGCATTTTGAAACTAAAATGTCACAGTTGTCTCTTATGCCAATAGCTTTTTAAGACTATTTTCATGTGTATATTTGTGTATATCAGAATCATAGAATAGTTTGAGTAGGAAGAGACTTTAAAGAACATCTAGTTCCAAATCCCTGCCATGAGCAGGCACACCTTTCACTAGACCAGGCTGCTGAAGGCCCTGTCCAACCAAGGGAATTAATTTTTGTACTCTGAGAACTTCATGTGAATTGTTGTGAAAGCCTTGAATCTTTCATTTAAGATTGCTTTTATAGTTTATTAAAGGAATGTGCAATCTTTGGGTATTTGCAGAGATTACCACTTTATCTGGTACAGCTTGTATGAGTTTATGTCCTTCTGGGCAACTGGAAGGCAATGTGCAGGTTTTCAGAGTTTTCAGCTTACAGGACTGCAGTGAGAGGACAAAGGAAAATTCTGTTTTTTGTGATATTTAACAGGCAGTCCAACATAGATTACACATTCCTCCCCTGTCACATGCTGCTTTGTTCATATTTCAAGTTAAATTCCATTTTACTGAACTATATTACTGAATCCAGCAGGAATAACCAAGAATTTTCCTTTGGCTGACTCTAGTCCATGAGTCTCTAGAGGCACAGAAGCAAATAATTTCCTTGGACTGCTGCATTTTGATAGTCAGATCCTGATATTTGTGCAACCCCATTGCAAATCATCTGTTTTCCTTAAATTAGTAGAAAAATTAGTAGGTAATTAGTTTTAACCCTAACTGCTGGGGGATCCCCCCCGAATTTTATAGTAGTTTCTATCAAGGAGATCTGGGACTTCAGTAAAAGTCACCTTTCCCTTTCCTTGTGGTGGCATTACAATGCAGAAATGAGAGACATAACTAATTGTAGGAGCCAGGACACCACTGACAGCCCCTGTGGCAACATCTCAATATCTTCTCCATGGCCCAGCATAAAATTTAGGTTCACTGTTTTTCCGAGAACACAGAAAGGTTGTCCCTCTCATTATCTGTCCCCTGGCAAGCTAAGATGGGATTTATATTGCCTAATTTTGTCTGTCTAGAATCAAATTTTGTAATCTAGGTTAATCTATTCTTGTCCAGACTCACTTTGAAGCCAATGGGTAACAAGACCAGCTGAAAGCATAAATTCACTGCACCTCAAGGCTGCTGCCAGGTAAGAGGGTAATTGGACCTCTCTTTGTAGTCTCTTCTTTGTCATTAAGTATGGAGGGACCTGGACAACTAACCCACACTTCTGCAAACTCTAGAGGGTCAATGAAGGTGTCTTTGTAACTGCAAGCAAAATTTGCACACAGACCCAAGTTTGCTCAATATGTGCAGAAAACCCAAGGTTTTTTGTGTCCTTCCATGAAGTTTTACAATACTAGTAATACCAGAAAGCTTGTGGGACACTCAAAAAGTAAGGGTGGTGGAAGGGGAATTTTCAAAATACTCATTTAACATAAGAACATGTATTTATATCACACCTTTGAAGTTTCTGTTCTCCTTTCCTCAGGAGAATTTGGTCTAAAACTCTAAATCTCCAAATGCAAAGCAAGCTCACTTAACTTTACAGACCAGATTCCTGAGTCACTCTGGCAAAGTGGCACAGGGCAAAAATATCCCTTCTCTTCCTCTCCTGCAGTTCAGAGGAATTAATAAGGTCAGGCAGATGCATCAGTGTTGAGCGCTTGAACAAGTGCTCTGCAAGACTGGGTATAAGCAAAGAAAGAAAAATCAAGGTGTAGGTCCCAGTGAGACAGCAAAAGCACAAGAGCATTAAATCAGGAGAAACAGTGACTGAGTTTTGTTCTGTCCCAGGGTGTTTGGGGTCACAGGAGGGCCCAGGAGAGCTGCTGCTCTGGATGGATAGCTCATAGCTCCTGTGTCACTTCTGTCAGCAGCATGGAGCTGTCTCAGAAATCCAAGACATTTTCTCCAGATGCACTCATGCTGAAACAGCTATCCTGTGTCCCTGTGTCGTGGTTTGGAGTCCTTTGCAGGATTATGAAGTGCAGTTCTGATGAACCTGGCTGGCCAGAAGAGGTAGATCAGATGGCTGAGTTTGGGGGATGAAAGAAAAGAGTGTTTCTCTGGAGAGACCTGGAAGAAAAGGCTAGAAAATACTCTGGGAACAAAGTGGAAGAACAACATTTTTTCTTGTTGTTAGATTTTATCCCCCTTTTCTGTTCTTTTCCAACTGAGATTTCCACTGGATAAAACAAGTATAAAGCTCAGGAAAGAAAATTGGAATTGGATCCCCATGTGAAGCTGAGCTATCTCCCAGCTGCAAATCCTTCAGAGATTTTGACTCAGATGCTGTTTCACAAGTAGCCAGGGATGCCATAAACCAGGACATGGCTCATATTTGTGAGTCCAGGCACTCCACTTCCAAATGCTTTGTGTGCATGTGTGTGAACAAGCTTGACTTAAACCACTCAAGACCAGGTTTTTCTGGTCACATAAGGGTGTATTACCTGTCAGAGCAAATGGGACCTAGACAGAAAATGAGCTTTTCTGCACAGGCACGGATGCAATGTGGTGCTCTGCTCAGTCTGCTACAAACATCCCTGATGAACCCTATTTTTTCTTTTTAATAATCTTCATTGCTCAATTTGTTTAATCTCAGAGATGTCTGCCCCTGCTAGCTAAGGCTATGAAAGACGCTGTATCAGATTAAAAACCAAAGAAGATCCATTTTCTCTACCATCCTGCTTCCAGCAGCTGCTAACAGTAGATATCTATAGAGAAAGGAAAGGTCACAGGAGCACTGCAAAAATAGAGTGGCTCTTTCCCATAATACACTCCCAAACTCAGTTCATCCCAGTGAGAATTAATAGAGATCAGGATTTTGGTAACAGCTGTAAAAAGATGAGACATAGTTAACTGGACTACATTTTAACAAAAGTATGCTAAAATTTCCTAAGCAGAATGTCCCAATTTTCAAGTCTTAAATGTAATTAATTTCAAATGTTGCATTAAGTTTGTTGTTTTAGTTTGTTGGCTTGGGTTTGTTTTGTTTTGTTTTTTCCTTGTATTTCACTTTTTCACTTCAATATCTCAACTGCATTGGTTGTTATTGATTCAGAAACTGACAGTCCATAGAGTCTGAGTTGTAATGATGGAGCAGTACAAATACCTTGTTTTTTATTAGTGGAAAATATAATATCCCTTAATAAATTTACAAGAACTTACTTTAAGAATAATATAGAGCTACCTAAAAATTAAAATACAGCTGAAATTCAATCTAAATACATCAGCTGAAGGGGTTTAAAAATTAATTTTAGAGAAATTGTGTCCACAAAGGAAAAAAAAGGTCACACTGTTAATGTTTGTCACAAAGAGGCAAAGCCTTTCTCTTCACATTAAAATGAAACAGCCACATTTAAAAAACAATTCAAACTGAACAATTGCTTTGATTTTTCCAGAAAACAAATTGAATTCAAATGTTCTAAACTTACTTTGACCTGGACAGGGCTGAAATGAAAGCTTTTTCTTCTTTCTTATGTTAAACAAATAGAAAAAGTCCTGAGTACTAAAAACCAGCAAGAACACAGTAACAATTGGACATATCTGACATCTGAATACATAAATTCATTCTGAATCATGTCAATTAAAGTACAGAATAATTTTAATTCAGCTCATGAGAGAATCACATACATGAGAGTTGCATAATATATTGGTAAAGTACTTTCCCTGCTTGGAAAAAAACATTTTTTTCTAAGCAGCTTTCTAAAGACCATTTTGCAGGCAGACTATAATGCAAACGAATATTTTGTCTAGTTGAGCTTGTTGTCTTCAGATGCCCTATACAAGAAAACAGATCACAAAAATTCATATTTTTTTCTTGGTACTTCTGGTTGGCATTTAACACACCATTGAACCTGATGGCTCACTCTGAAGTGCTTTGCTGCTCTTGTGGATGCTATTCCTTATGAATACTTAGTATTTTTTTTTAAAAAAAAGATTCCTGTATCTCCCCAGAGTGTGACTCTGTGAGCTTGTCTATGGAATTATTGTTATAGCAACCACTACAGGTAATTGGAACCAGACTGTCTTGGGCCTGTGAGTGATGCACAATTTATGGTTAATCTGTCTTGTTCAAGGCCCAGGGTTTACGAACTTGCTTGAGTTTTATCCAGCAGTAGAATTCCAGTGCTTCTAATCACAACATCCATAGCTTTGGGGGTGGGAGATGAGGACACAAATACTGCAATAATAATATTGATGGAGAAAAAAACAGGTCAAGAACTGAGACAGAGAGAAAAAATGGGTTTGGGGATATTGTGTACACAGAGTATTAGTGTTCAGATGAGGATGATGAGGTTGAACAAGATGAATGTATTAGAGTGTGTTTTTATGGGGAGAGCAAAAAGTGAAGTACATAGGCTAATACTTCAGTAGTGTTCTTACAACACAGTAAATTGATTTGTGGCAAGTAATATACTCATTTCAGAGGGCAGGTTTGCTTATTTGCTTGTTTGCTTATGGCTTTGTAATTGTGTCTGCATTTAGATGCTCCTCAGCCATTGAAAACAGATCATTCTACCCTGCAATTACAAATATTGATTTACAATGACATGTGTCTCTTACAAAGTAGTGTTTCAGTAACATCTGCAAAAGCAGATGATGCAGAAGCATTAATCTCACCATCTCTCTGATTAAAAAAAAAAAAAAAAAAAAGTGGTTTTGCCCTGTAATGGCAAAAAGGAATATAACTGTGATGAGTATTTCAAAGAGAGTATTATATTTCTAAATTTCCTGTGCTGTGGCTGAAGGCATACAGATAAAGATTAGGGAACACTACAAACTCAACAGCATCTGATTTTGGTATGCTATCAAATAGAAATAATAGCATGTAAACTGCACATCCTGATTTTTGGTTCAAAATGTACCCCAAAGTATAATTAAAATAAAAATAGGGGAAACTACAAATGAGACTGGTTTTGAAACACTACATAAATGGATGAGGTTTATTAGCAAATTCATCAGTGCTCATGGCCTGAATACAAGTCTGCAGACAAAACTGAAGTCAGCTGCATTTTTCATTCTTTATTCTTTCATTGTGAATGTCTCATATATTTCCCTCTATTTTTCCTATAAAAACCCTTCACCAAATGGTTTCAAAACAACATCCAAAAATAAAATATCTGACTTCCGTAATACTGAAAGAATTATTAAACAAGAATCTAAAACTGGCAAACTGGGAAAAGAAAATAATTTGAGACCTCATCTCCTTCTAACTCATAATTCAATGTCTCCTCTTTTTTAACATAGGTGAAATGTCCCCCACTACTTTTCAGCATTTCTTACCTCTTTTAAAACAACTGTCAGGCTCTGTTTAATACATTTTCAAAAGCCACAATAGTTTTTTAGTGATAAAAGAATAAATAATAAAATACACAAAAAATGAGTCTAAAAGAAAAATCTGCCATACAAAATAACCATATAATAAGGTGGGATTGTTCCTACACCATTGCTTTATTTCACTTTGTGACTTGGACATCAAGAAATAATTTAAACTACTTAGACCCCACTGACCTTTTCAAAAAGGAAGAATATTAATTTTAGCCTGGAAACTTCTCCATTTGGGATGCCCCAAGTACATGAGATAATACCCAAGGCCAGATAATATATAGGACAATGTGTGGAATGTAATCTTCTGATGGTAGAGCTCGGCAGGAACACTCAGAGCACATCATAAGGTCTTGGATGCCAACATAAAGCACTTGATTCAGCTCATCACTCACAGGCATCTGAATCTGTCCTTTTCTGGATGGACCAAATCTCCTGACCTGTGCTTGTAATGGAGGCTTGGACACGCAGGTAAACATTTAAATTCAGATTTATTGATTTGAAATTGACTCTTACTTTAGGTTTGGCTATACAAACATCATTTCAAGTTACTAACTGTTATGCTCAAGTCTTCTAGGTGGGCTTCACCTTGGCTTAATACCACACATAAAACATCCTTATGAGGTTTCATTTTAATATTGTGAGTTTTAATGGTAATGGAGCCTTTACAGCTAAATATTTATTGACTGCAATTATAGAAAACACAAAGTAGCACTTTCTGCACAGCAAAGACCTTGGTAACCACAGGACTGGGCAGCTCTGCTATTTAGAGTCAAAATCTTTCCAGCCCCATGTCTGAATAGTTCTGTGCTTTTATGGTCTTGAGCTAGATTTACATATCAAGTGGTAAAAATCTGCAATTTTCATAAGTTTATATACCTCATTCTCTTTTTATGCTCTTCACCATATTATACACTGCCTGAGCTTGCAGGGTCTGTGTGATGGAAGTTATGGCTTCTCTTCTGTGCTTTTTCTGAACCCAGCATGAAACAAGGCCTGCAAAACCTGAATTATCATTGCAGCTAAAACACCTGCAATCAAACTAATGTCGTGGTAGACACATATAACTTTTGAAGTCAAGCATAAAAATGTATTTAGCAGCAGTAACTGCAGAAGGGTGAAAGATGCTGTGTCCTTAAGTGTTATATTGACATATAAGAAATTAAGAATAAATCCTTTACTGTGAGGGTGGGGAGGCACTGGAACCAATTGCCCTCAGAAGTTGTGGCTGCCCAATCCCTGACAGTGTTCAAGGCCAGGTTGGATGAGGCTTGGAGCAGCCTGGTCTGGTGTAAGGTGTCCCTGCCTGTGGCATGGGGGTGGAACTGGGGGATTTTTCAGGTCCCTTCCAACCCAAACCATTCTGTGATTCTATGGTGTGCACTAAGCCTGGGACGTCCCAAACTCTGATAGCACAAGATCAGCCACTGGCAGTGGTTCTACCAGAAGGGGCCACCCACCTGGGCTGAAAAGTTGTTTGAAATTGCCCTTGTTTGAGAATGTCAGCTCCCTGCTCTTGCTGTGGCTGCTGTGATCAAATCTGCCAAGACTCCACTGCATTTGTAACCTCGGTAAATGGGACAGATGGATGCCAAAGTAATCGCTGTCTCTGTGGCAGCTTATCTAATTAAACATTTAGACAGAGAAAGGTATAATTGCAGAATAATCTATCTGCTTTTATTGTGTGCTTTCCCTTAAGACACTACTGTCTTTCTGACAGAGAAAATAAACTTTGACAGATGTTTACTATCAAAGTAAAAAAGATAGTGGAGTTCTATTAACACAGACTGTACTCAATAGCGAAGCTATTCCTTCACAGCACTCGATGCCAGCATTCTTTGTAGAACAAAGATTTTGGTACTGAGTAAAATTTGATTTACATGCCTGAGGGAATAATAAAAGAAACCTATTATGGAATGAAATGGGCTGTAATCACATTGAGAGGATAGAGATTGTTCCTTGGGTGAAGAAGGGGCAAGGCTACTGCCTGGTAAAATGGCCTACTGCAGAAGAAAAAGCAATGTTATCCAAAACACAACACACCAGTGTTTGAGGAAAGACGTGTAAATGGTGCACAACACCTCCATCACTTCCAGCTGGGGATGATTGCACTGAGTGTTCCACACGGGGCCACAGGCAGGGAGGCACAGCTGGACATGGGGCACCAGGACAGAACAAAGCCTTCCTGCCCTTCTCATAATGCCTCAGCTAATGTTAACTCAGACCATGCAGGGGGTCAGAATCCATCTCCAGGATGGGGCCATTGTCCCCACAGCACACAGGGTTTGAGGAGCAGGGCTCAGATGCTGCTCCCCTGGCCAGGAGCCAGCCTCAGCTGCTGCTGGGCTCAGCACAAGCCAGGCAGGGAATGATTTCAATTACTGCCGGAGCAGCTGCTGCTCCAGAAGACATGGATGAAGCCAATCCCTTCTCCAAGAGCAACTTGAACTGAGCAAGAGCTGGCCTGCAGGCCCATGGCACAGCTGCACAGCGTTATTGAAGCACAGGACTCTCATTAGGTCGGGAGCAGCTTCTCACATGTGCACAGACATGAACAGAGACTGATCTCCACCACATCCTCCCTCTGTCTCCACTGGCACTATTGCCACTAAGACCCTTGTACTGACAATTCAGGATGCTTCCTGCAGCTTTAAGGGTGTGCAGCACCCTGTGCCTTGTAAGCTCACTGTCACACACACACTGTTCCTCCTAAAAACATTTCTGCTCGGGTTTAGAGAAAGAAATGCTGAGCTCCTTCAGGCTTTCTAACTCTCCTTCTCATTGCTACTCATGACAGGCCTGATGTCTGCCCTTCTATCAGCTTACTCTGCTGTGATTTTACCAGGAATTTTCTCCTATGATTATGCACTATGTAAATTCAATTCTAATTATATAGAAATTATCTTTCTGATTATACAATGATATATATATATATATCACATTTTGAGACAAATGATCAATGTTACAGAGGGATATCAAAAAAGCTAGTAATGAAAGTAGTTCATTGGAAAACACCAGAGAAGGAAAAGCAATACAGAAGCAGATGCTTTGTGGTTTGAAGACTTGAATTGTCCTTGTTCCCAAAGTGCTACAGAAGCAATTGTAGTTGACAGGCACATTTCTTGTGGTAGGCATAATGTCATTCATTGCTTTATACTTGAATGAGTTGGATACTACACAGTCTGTCAAGTCTAAATCTATCTATGTCATGACAATTTATGTTATACTACAGTACATTACTTGTTTTGATCATAAGACTAAAACCATTCTTGCATGAAATTAACTGAAACTTTAAAATAAAAACCAAGCTCTTTTCAAAGCAACTGAAATTTTCCTGGGTCTGGGATGGACCAACAAGCTACTAAAGCAGAGGAGCAATGCAGGAAAGTGAGCTTTGTTCTGTCTGCAGCCTGAAGCTCTCAGACGGGTGTGCTCAAGGCCCAGAGGCTTTAGCCAAGTATCTCTTGGTAGAAAACACACTCTGGTGTGAGATCTGCCCTGCAGACAGAGAGTTACCTGTTGAGTACAGTGTTTGGGTTATTGCCTTTTGTCAGAGTACAATCATTGCACTGTTTGGTCTTCTGTTTTTAAAGGCTGAAAATAACTGAGTGAAGCACAGGGAAAACACTTGGGACAGGTCTTGGACTTCCCAGCTGTGGGAGAGTGATGATGGGAAGGAAATTTAGGAAAGGGGAAATCCTTACAAATCTTGGTTCTGTGGACAGATGAGGTAGAAATTTTTTCAACCTTGGGCTGATTTATTCCTGCACTAAAACTCCTTAATATTTTCTTTATCTTCTTCTGCAAGATAATATTTAATATGCAACCCTTTATTGGAACCTCCTTTCACCCAGTTATTTCCAGGCACATTTTAAGAAGTTTTAATGAGAAGATAAAGATTCAGTTTTCTGGGTGAAATCCTCCTGTTGCAGATTTTTTAATTTTCCTAACCAGTTCTTTTTACCTTAATTTTTTTTTAAAATAAAAATATTTTCACCAATTTGTGTTTGCAAGTTTATGTTTGATTGGTGTTTTTTTTGGTTTTTATTTTCTTTCTTATAATTTTTTGGCTAGAGTGAATTAAGTGAAAAGAGGAGAAAAAAAATAGCTGAGGGGATGAAAAATGACCAGGTTCTAGAACCCACATGTGGGAAATGAACTTCTCACTTTCCATAGACCTAAATTAAATTGCATTATATGACCAAATTACTTTAATCTCCAAGTATATACTAAAACCCTATTTCTCACTTTATATTTTTCAAATGATCATAATCCTCAATCAATTTCTTTCCTGATAGCAAATATAATAATTAATGCAAGAACATTAAATGCTACATTTGAGGGAAATTCCTAGATTTTTATCCTTTTACCCTTACTCTCTTTTGTGCCTTTCTCTTATGCATTATTACAAGAAGAAATAATTCCTTTCCAAATCTGGTTATATGCTTAGTTTACAAAAAAAGTTAAAAGAAAAAGATTGGAAATAGCAGGCTTTAATCAGGGTTTGCAATAAGAGGATGAATTTGAGAAAATATATCCGTGAAATTTCATTGTTCAAACATAAACCCAGATACCTTGGTATGCCAGGGGGATCAGCAGCAAATCCTATTAGCAGATAGTGGAGGGAGAGGGGTTGTGCCATGTGACTGCTTTTAACAGCTGCAATAAAATGGATGTGTGAGAAAAACAGCTGCAAAGTGATGAAATATTCAGGCAGTGCTGTATTGAGAAGTGTTGTGAATACCCATAAAAACAGCTAATTTAGATGGACATGGCCAAAAAGATCAGTGTGAGGTCTCAAAAGAAGTGAAGGGGAAAAAAAGTGGAGAAAAATCAGAGAATACTGTTGAGAATACTGCTCCCAAATGCATATAAATATATTCCAAAATATTAAATGGGAATATCTAAGCAGAGAACAAAACTTGGCGATGCAACCCTTTGCAAAAGAATTTAGATGATTTAGAGAGCAGTGAGTTCACCATGAAATTGTAACATGACAATGTTGTTAAATACAAAAATCAAAAGCCTGTAATCTTTTTTTTCCATACAGGGATCTTATCACTTAAGGATATTGTTCTCTGTCTAACTATCTGCGTATTTTCTGTTGAAAGAAGAAAAAAATCCTTTTCTGTGCAAGCATGTACCATCTGCCTTTCTATTTATTGGAAAATGTGCAGAAAATTATGGAGAGTTGAGAATAGAGTACTGGCAGTGATTAGGGATGGGGAAGAGTGGCTCATGGGGATGCTCACACACTCCTAAGGGCGGCCTTACACAGCCCTGGTTCTCTTTGACAGCAGAGCTGCTGAAGACATTCACACCATCCTCGCAGTCTCCAGCTGCTCACTTCCTTTCCTCACTTTTCCTTTCAGGTTCCTGCTCCCTCAGGTCTGCCAGTGGCTTTGACTAGGCTACAGTGAAAGATGGCTGAAACCATGAGTTTAGGAAAAAAATTACAGCTCCTTTTCTTTTAATAGCCAAAGCATCTTTTTACCAACTCCATTTTCTCCTCCAAGAGTCCAGGACTGGCCCCACAAATGATTGCAGCAATACATCCAAAGGGGGAAATTTATGGGGCCATATTTTGTGATGGTCAAGAGCAGAAGGAAATTAGACTCTCCTGAGAAAGATTTTGCTGGCCAGGGAAATCCAGATGGCTTTTTTAGGTGTAGCAACCCTGAACTGATGGACTTGTACATGACAACAAAACCTGGAAGAGGCAAATTGATTGGCCCAAAATCAAAAGCAAGGAATGTGCTTGTCTACAGATACATGTGTAATATTTAAAACAAAAGTTGTAGTATTTAAAACCAAAGTTGTGTCAGCATGATATAGACAGAAGATTTTTCATTAAAATTAAGATAAAAATGGAGGGTTGAATATTATGCAGTATACTCTGAAGGGTTTCTTTTGCATTTTCTTGGATGAAAAAATCATATGAAATATTTACAAGAAAAATCTGAAGAACAATCCTCTATTGAAAAGGAACTGACTAGTTAAGGATCTTCTTTCTTAAGCTGGTCAGTGAAGTAGTATTTACAAATGAAATTTTTTATTGTGTTAAATTATTTCTTTTATATTACAGATATTTTGTTTTAGTTGTAACAGCTGCTTTAAAAGTACACCAGTGTTTTGAATGTCATTCTACTGAAAGCAAAGATGAACTGTAAAATTATGCACTTTTCTGCAGATAGAAAAGAAGTTAAGGTTCTCTGGAAAAGCATGAACATATTTTCCCACTCTTTAGATTTTCTTTTTTCATTTGTTTATTCTTCAAAATTTGGGCCAGGCAAAATATTTCCTGAATCTGAAAGATGAAAAACCCAAACAATCTATGGAGGAGTTGACCTTAAAATTAAAAAAATAATAATAAAAAAAAAATAAAATAAGAGGGAGGGATGGAAAACCTTAAAATAATATTTGAAAGTTTAAAAAATACAATATCTTCTATTTGGAAGGTGGTTTAAAAATTGCTGGGAGAACTTAGTAGAGAATTAAGGTATGATCAATATCCATTACATTAAATAGGATTCCAAGTGTACAGAAAAAGCTTGTTTAGAGTTTACTTTTAAGCTGTCTCCTACTAAATTTGTCTCAGAGCATTAGTTGCTCAGAAAATGTGGGATTTAGAGGTTTTAGGGGCCACCAGGAGCAGTCTGGCTGTTAGCAGTGCTGCAGGGCATGGCAGCACTGAAGCTGGTTTGTGGCGAAAGCCCCCGTAAGCATGGAAGAGGATAAGGATGAGGAGGGAGTGTTTGTAATGAAGGGAAAGAGTGAACTCTCCGTGCAGCACAAATGACACTCGAGCATCACATTGGCACAGACTGCTCTGCACTGCTCTGCAAGCAGCCTGTGCTTCACAAGGCTGTTTACAGCAGCACCTTAGAGCTGTGCTATTTATAGGCTCCTTCCTCCACAAGAAACCCCACATGTGAGAACAAGATGGACAATTTTGTACACATAGCCAAGTTAACATAAGCAGCCTTTCTTGGATGTGAGAATAGAGAGGAGGATGGGGAAGGGAGGAACTCAGTGTGCCAGGTTGTTTTCACAGGCATCAGCAAACAATTTCTCTTCTCTTCCTTATCTCCCATAGAGGACCCTGTACAAGTCTGGGAGAGCCAGAGCACTGGGGATGGATGTCTGGGCCATATATTTGTGGTTGTATTGCATATAAAGCCAGATTGTTTCCTCTTAATATGTAACAGAGAATCATTTAGTTCTCATGCTTGCATGGGATTACCTTAATTATAAATCTTGAGTTAATGGGCCTTCTAAACCTAAAGATTAAGATGTAGCCATTCTGACCTTTCTCCCTTTCACTACACCAATGTGCAAAATTTCCCTTTTGGCAAAAATGGCATGAAGATGGTGAAGGCTATCGAGGGGAACCATATGAGATTGAGGTCACTTGGTCTGCTCGGCCTGGAAAAGAGTGGAGACCTCATTGCAGTTAAAACTTCCTCGTGAGGGGAAGAAGAGGGGCAGGCACTGATCTCTTCTCTCTGGTGAACTGTGACAGGAGCCAAGGAAAAGGCTTGAAGCTCTCTCAGGGGACGTGCAGGTTGGATATCAGGAGAAGGTTCTTCACCCAGAGGGTGTTTGGGTACTGGAACAGGCTCCCTATGGAAGTGGTTACAGCACCAAGCCTGACAGAGCTCAAAAAGGCTTTGGACAATGTTCTCAGGCACATGGCAAGATCCCTGGGGTGATCCTGTGCAGGCCAAGAAAAGGACCTGGATTGATCCTTGTGGGTCCCTTCAAATACAGAATATTGTATTATTTTAATTGGGTGTTTCTACAGCTCTCACACCCTTTGACTGCCCTTTCCCATCTGCAGACTCTCCTCTCTCAAGTTGCTGAGCTGTTATGGGCACAGCGTGGCTTGAGGGGCAGCTGAAGTTGAAACATCTGCTGCTTTTGTCCCAGCCTGGAAAATAAGGCTGGACTGAGCAGAAAGATTTGGGTGTGAACTGATGGCTGCAATACTTAAGAATCACTAATTCTGTGCAAAAGGCAAAGAGCGTTACATTACTTTAAAGACAAATGTGTGTGCAAGGACTGCTCACTGGTGAGTAAAGCATTTTCCAGCCTCTCCATTGAGAGTAACAGGAAGCATTGAGGACATTACACTGTGTGAGTTTACCAGAAGATCTGCAAGTCAGAGTTGCCTTGAAGCGTTAAAAAGAAAAAGAAAACAACCCACATATAGTGATGTTTGCTCACTATAATACTTGGAGTCATCTTGTTTATGCAGCCATACTGAGTTTATGCATGTTTAGCTTCTGTTATGACTGCAACAGAAAATTTACTGTTGTTGCCTTTGGAGGAAGATAAAAGATGGATGGACAGGAGCATTGTTCAATTGTCATCAGCATCCTGCAATGATCTGGTCTGGTTTAGTTTGCCTTGGAAAATCAATATAATTAAGGCATAGAAAGGACTGTAAAACATAACAAATACAATTCTGTCTTTAAATATATGGCATTTAAGACTGGAATTTTCTTCATTTTAAGACATCTAAAAATTTGGGGTCTAGTTTATAAGTCACCCAGCTTCCCTCTGTCATGTGGGAAAAAAGAGGTGATTCCACAATGTATTCCACCATTATCCTTCAGCTGTCTCTAAACAGGACAGACTGTAGAGGAGATAATCTCTCTACTGCCTACCAAGCAAATGTTACTCACTAGTTCAGTTGACTGAGATTTGGAAGATATGAACTGCTATGATCTGCTAAAAAAATAAAAGCATGTTCCTTTGGAGGATTTTCATCAACAAGCATTTTCTTTACTGAAATATAAAAAAAAATTCTTGTCATAAATTATTAGTTTCCTACTGAAAATAGAATGTTTTTGAGAAAAAGACCCACTTTCTTCACATATTTTTATTTAGCCTCAAATCAAAGCATCCATGGATGTAACACACAATGTGCAGAAATATTTGAAAGGATTAGATTCTAATCCTTTCATTAATCTGAGATACTTCTATAACCTGAAATTTAAAACTGATAACACATCAAGCTTTTTCATGAATGGGGAGCCTGTTTAACTTCAGTTTCTGCAAATTTAGTAGAGTGAGTGTCCTTTGCTGAGTGAAAAGCTGACTGGTAAATTTATCTGTTTCTGACTGAATGACATATGTGTCTGCTGTCCAGGACCACGTGGAATTACCCTGACAAAGAAATGTGGAGGAATTAGGAGATCTGGTGGAAACTTCTCATGCTGCCCAGGAAACAGTCTGTTGGTCAAAACAGATCAGTGATCTGATTTAAAATTGGACTGTCAGGGGAATCTAAACCTTTCCCAGAAGAAGACACAGTAGAAATCCCAGCACTGGTCATGGAGTAGTCCCTGGCTGAAGGGCCTGTTTCCACATCATCAAGTGATTCTACAGCTTCCTAGGAAAAGCAGCTCATATCCATGCATGGGTTCTCTTCTCCCTTTTCTTTCTGTGTGCTTTGAAGGAAAACATCTCCAGACCTGGACAGCAGTGAGAGGGGCATTTTGTGCCATGGACAGGGTGACACTGAAACCCCACCACGTGCCACCTGCTGTCTGTCCCCTCGCCTAGATCAATGAAAACACAAATCTACCATCTCCTGTAGAAAGCATTGGTTCTGACTTGGTATCCCAAAGTGCAGCTGCTCAGCAACTTTCAGACAAAATTCCTCCACAGCAGAAAAACAGAAAAACACCTTTTGGGAGCTGGACTGACTTAAACAAAACTTTTTTTTTTTTTTTTTTTCCCTAGTCCAGGGCAAGACTTGTTGTCATATTAAAAATTAATCAGAAAATAGAAGTTACACTTACAGTGTTGTTCTAGGAAATTCCTATCAGGCAGGAGAAATTCATTTTCCTGTGCTGAATCGCTGAATCCAGCAGATCAAACTTCAATGCGGTCCCCCCTGGTGTCAGCCGAATATCTTGTCTCCTGACAGCTGCTGAAGGCATCCCCCTTCCTTCAGAGAACTTTAAAGGCTGCAAGTCTGGATTAGAAAACATTTTCTTTCTCACTGTTGATGCAATATCCCTTGGACAGGCAGGTGAAACTGTGTAAACTGGAGACCATGCAAGCTGTTGGGTAGATTCTTATTCCCCCACAAAGAGCTCTCTTGCTCTCTTATGGCTGGTGTGGACTGAACCAGCTGATTCACACAAAAATTTGTCCTTAGCTTTCTCTCAAATTTCCTCACAGAAAATATCTTTCCTTTCTTACTCATGAGCTAATTCCCATTAAAATGCTACACTGGTCTTTATTTAAAAAAAAAAAAAACAACAGAAAAAAAATCTGGGGAAAGATGGCATGACATCACATTTGACATGGCCATGAATCATGCTGCTCAGAGGAATGGGTATCCAAAGCCATTAAAAGTGCTTCCACACTTGACACAAAACACTGTTTAAGAGGAGTCAGGCTGGGCTGGAATCTGCTCTCTGTTTCACCAATCTCATAATGAGCTTTAGCAAGAGCTGCTCTTGATTTATGTTGGATCAGGGTCAGACTGGGAACTTGTCTCTCTTTCTACAGTGTTCACATCATCTCATAAACAACTTCAAAACTAAAAAAGTACAGCAGCAAAAGCTCCAAGAACAACTACTGCAGTATAATTCTAAAATGCAAGCCTACCCCTGTTACACTGACAGTTATTTTTAAAAGTACACTCTTGAAATAATCAAAACCCATCATTTCTGTCCCTATAAAAAGCAGTTTGAAAAAAACACAACTGGTGGTTAAATAGTTGTTTGGGATGTTTTTTTAATTCAGAAATCATTTGTAAAGCCTCAGGATCCAGGGAGACATAACAGCATCTGTCATAGACCTGCAGGCAAATGAACTTCAAATTGACAAACATAATGCTAGAGTAAAATTTCCTTGGGGCTTTATTATTCACAGCAAAAAAAAAAAAAAAAAAATTCTTTGAGACAACAATCAGGTACTTGAAATACTTGAAATACAATACTTTATCAGGTGTTTGATTTCTAAGTGGAAATTTGGTAAGCCTTTTTCTTTGAAGCACAAAACTTTTAAAGAAGATTTTAAATATGTATATGGAACAGTGGTGGAAATCACAATAAAATTACAGTGAACAGTTGGCATGAGCAGTTACTTTACTTGACCAGATTCTGCATTCATCCTGTTGAATAACACTGTGTGAGTGAGGATTTGGGCTCTTTCTAAATCCAGCGTCACTATCTTAGTCATAAACTAAACCACTTTCTAACAAGTACTGACATAAAATGCTGCTTTTTATTGTTTCTGAAACAACTTAGATGTACAAAGTCTTGATGGGAAGTGACCAAATGACAGACCAACAGCATAGTGGCTTTCCTTTGGCTTTGTGCTGGGACTGGGGGACAATTTTCCTTATACTTTAAAGTGTTGTGGGTTCATGAGCTATAATGCTGCTGCTACACTCATAAAAGCAATAGTCTTAAGTGATGGGGGAAGCAAAGGCATTATCAAGGGTAAAAATGGGACTTTAGAGATGTTGGGAATTAAACAACCACCATGTAAGATGAAGAATTCTATTTCTATCCTGTTTCACAGTAGTAAAGGCAGCTGTGAATCCTTAAGGCATACTGATATATTCACGTCTATTTTGAACACTCTGCTCCATAAAGAAAATATACATCATGGAAACAGATCTTTTCTTGGGGGATAGAGAGTACTATATACATAGAGAAAGGTGAGTTCAGACTCAAAAGTTGACAGTACTTATTTGAAATATTACTTTTATTGAGATCTTTGCCATTGACTTGCACAAAAGTAAGAGAAATACAGGAAATAAGTAAAACCATTTCAATGAAAGCAAAATTGATGTTCAGTTGTGACCTGTGCAGGTATATGGAGTATCTGGGTCTAAAGACCAGCCCTGGCACATGAAATCAGTGGGGCTGTTGCAATAAAGGCTTAGGGTAGTCCAGAAGATTTCAGGAATCCAGCAAGCAGGGACCATTAGCTATGTTTTTTCTTCTTAAGCAGACAGTTTTATTGCTCTTTTTAAACTAAATTAACAAGTTACAGTGCTACCTCTTTTTAAATATGTTGAGTGCCCATAGGGAGGGATTATAACCGGATTTGGTTAATTGAGGTTTAGTTTATCTACACTTCTGGATACAAATAATCTTATGATGAAGATACCCTGAAGCACAGTATATAACGTTGATTTCCTATTCATCATTTGAATAAAAATGAGAGACTGAATTGAGTATAATTTTACACTCTTGCCCTGAAATTTGGGCAAGGGTGTCATGCTGTGAGGTGTTTTTTGCTCCCTGCCTCTACATTCAGTCTGATAAAGCTGTATTCATAAAAAATGAAAAAGAAAGCAAAAAGTACTCCTAAACTCGGATTATGATGAAAATTTTGGGATAATTTTTTGTTCTTTTCTAAATAATTTTCAAACACTAGGATGAACTGGCCTTCTCTGAAAAAATGATTCCCTGATCAGAAGATGCTTGATATGTAAAAATGTCCATCTTCAGCGTTTTCTGTATGGTGAACAGAACTGAAAATAATAACTGGAGTTGAGAGAGGATTGAAAAACTTAATGCTCTGGTTTGGAAGTTGACAGAAGTTTAGGGTCTTATGTGGTGCAGCTTAGTCAGATCCTGTTTTCTGAGCTCAGCTGTTGGCTTTTCAGCTTCTGCACCACTCATTGATTTTTTCTGGACTTCTTGCACAACTGAGATGGTGAATTAATCAAGTTTCTTGGTTAACCACACAGGAGTTTCTCAACCACCCTCATGATAGAAAGCAGTTCCTCAACTTTAGGTGCCCAAGGGCTTAGGAAATTCCAGGGAGAGGTGTTAATTTGTAGTGCTGTCTTCATTATCATCAACACCCATCATTATTATTGCTTTAGTGTCTTCTATCAAAGTTTTCCTCAGTACATTGAGCAATGACTCCGCAGTCCCTCTGTCCTTCATGTGGTTTCTCAGAAATGTGAATTGTGGATGGAGCCATCTACATCAGCCAAGGGGATGCTCTCCTCCACATGCTGGGGGAGATTCAGCCCCCTCAAGGAGCATCCAAAGTCAGGACAAGCCTGCAACTCCCACTGGGAAAAGGGCCTGAAGTGTGCACAACCATGTGGGTCTTCATTCTCTCTTCACCTGTGATTTTGGGAGCTACAAATCTGTCTGGATGAAAACAAGAAGCCACCTAGTCCCCATGGCTTATCTGGTAAAGTTGGGCTACACTTGAACAACATTTCTTTTTTGTTTTTGGTTTTTTTTTCCTCTTCTTGACAGTGCTCTTATGGTTCTGCAGCCCTTGACTTTTCATGTTTTTATACTGTACTCTGAAATTAGGAGAATTAGAAAGCTTTGGACATTGGGCTTTGAAAAATAACACAACGTAACACTAATCACAGCAATAAATGAAATGGCTGTGCCTTGGAGTGACTTCATGATGCTTGTATCCCCAGTCATCTGTTCTGCTTATGCTGGTTATTAAGTTCTGTGCCTTTCAGACTGGTTCTGAGAGAGAAAGAGGAGAGAAGTTCACACTGTGTCTGCAGAAATTGCATTTGCTCCCATGTATTCCTTCTCATGGACTGTGGTGTGTGCAGCATGGACAGCAGGAGAGAGCTATCCTTTGCTTTTAGTTAGTTTTTATAGCTAGCTGAGGCTGAGAAGTTCCCTGGCTTTTCTTTTTCTTGGAACTGATCAGCCTGCTCTGGACTTTTCCCTCTGCCAAATAGGCCTGAGAACATGTTTGAGGTTCTGCAGCAATGCTTAGGGTTTTTTTCCCAGCTGTAAACTGAGTCTTCACTAAAATGACTGAATCATTTGCTACCTGCAGTGACATAATGAGCCCTGCCTTCAGCTAACATCCAGCTGTGGGATTGAACCTTCACATCATGAAAATCAGAATTGATGGACTTGCCCTCAAATATTGGTTCATTGTGGAAAAGCAGCAGATCTTGAAAAATTATTTGGATTCACACCTCCAATCAACCCTAAAATATTTGTTCCACTGATCAGGCTTGGTTTTCCTCCCTCAAATCTCTGTTGAAGTCTATTATTTGAGTTGCATTTTTTCCTCCCTAAAACTAGGCTGAGTAAGACATCTCTGTGTTAGAGCTTCTGTTTTCTGGATACATCAAGTTATGAGATCACAGCATCCTGTTCTCCCCTCTTTCTTTGTGATGTGGAATCACCCCATAAACCATGAGAGAAACAGCTACAATAAATAGCAGAAATCAACCTATCTCTGCTGATCATTTGCTCTGGTCACTGGCAAATGGTTCACCCAGCTCCTCCAGTGTAAGTCTAGTCTGTAAGCAGACACTGAGAATAAGAGTTGTGATCTGGTAACCACCTACATCAGCCTTCAGGGCAGTTGTTATTCTTCTGTGATTACACCTCTAGAAGAGATAAAGCTGGAAAGAAAGGCAGAGCTGACCAGCTGATTTGTGTTTAAAAATGTACTGCAAGAGATATGAAAGTACTTGGTGAAGCCCAAAGCCAGTTCTGTTATGGCAAAGCAATCACACACCTTGTTCATGGGAAGCATTGTGCTGACTATCCTGGACAGGATTCCCTTTATTCACAGGCAGGCAACATTTTTGAAAATATGACTCTTTAGAATATCTCAGGAGAAAGAAGAGAACACAGTCTCCAAATCCATTCAGAAGAGAACACAGTCTCCAAATCCATTCAATCAACTCACTCTTTCCCACAGCTGTCCCAGCCCTGGAGCAACCGTGTTCTCTTACCTGGTTTAGCTCCCCAGTTAACCTCTGTATCCCATAAACTGCATGATAATTTCACTGTCTTACTGCTCATATCATTGAGAGCAACATAAAAATACAAGCCCCCTCGAGCCTTTTGCTGCTTCACATCTGCAATGAAACAATTTCAATAAAAAAGTTTCTTCTGAACGATTCTTCTCCCAGGGAATGAACCCAATTACACCACAAAAAACCCAAATTACTTATCCTTTTATAATTTGGTCTTCTTTGTCAGGTCATTGCAGTCTTACTGGAACTTTTATGCAGTGTGAAAAAAAAAAAAAGTGAAAATGCGATGTTTGCAAGCTGAGTAACTTTCATGCTTATAATGTTTGGTTGTTTATTTCAGTAACTGTTGAGATATTCTAGAAATTTTCAGCTAACTGTCTCACAGGAACAATCCAAATGCCTAGAAGGGTAATAATGTAATATTCATTACTGAAGTCTTATTTATTATATTTATTATATGACCCTAGAAGGGTCATAAAATAATATTTATTGCAGAAGAGTGCATTGAGGAAAGACTCTAAAAAGCAGTTTTCATAGAATCCAACTGTGCTCTAACTTTCTTTACTATTTTTTCATTACATCTTTTGAAAAATGCATGTAAACATTTTAATGTTTTGTGGTTTATACAAAATCTGTAATAGAAATTGTTAATGTCAAGGATGCAAATAGACTGCAAATGTCATCTCATAAATTCTGACATATTTGGTCAGGATGCAAACAAACCAAATTGTTGCTGCTTGGTTTTATCAAAGAGTAAGACAAATTTCATTGAACAAACAGGAGAATCATAGCTATTATGTCATAGATAAGATCCTGTTTTTTTGTTTTGGAAATATGCTATCAAAACAAAATTAAAATATTTGTAGCCACTTCAGTCAGAATGCTGGAGAGAGACTTCTAGGTAATGACTATTACCACTAGCCACAAAAACAAGTCACAAAATTTCTCCTTTCCCCCTCCTCTCTCATTACCTGGAGTGCAGTCTGCTCTGCAATGGGCAGCTGGGTCAGGACAAATGAGTTTGAGTGCTGGAAGCAGCTAAATGGAAGCTGAGATCCCAATGCAAAGTCATTTCTTGAAGTGGTATAAAAACCTAAAAGACTTGTTAAAATCATTCTTTTTAGAGAGTTTAAATTTTTATATCTAGAGAGTTATGAGGAAAGGTTCTTTCAGATTGGTTAATTCCCTCCTATTATGTGTCTTCATAGAGGTGGGAAATTTGGTCATCTTTAAGAACTTGGGCTTCCTTTTCTGAGCTGTGCACTTGAAAGTGTCTTATTTTCTGTCATTAAACTGAATACTCAATAATTTACGTAAATATAGCACAGTCATAAAATGCTATAAGGAGTAACTCATGTAACTGCTTTGGGAGTAAACATGGATATTAATTTGGAAACTTTTATTGGTTACAGACACTGCTTCAGAAAAGAAAGCCTATGACAAAAATTCATATCATCTTCCAAGGTTACTTACATAAAATTGTGCAGAATCAAGGTTAAAAGTAGTTATAGGGAGAAAAAAAAATATTTGACCTATTTAAAAGAGTTTCACCTTATTTAAGCCCCTGAGAATACTGAAAAAATACCTCAGAGAAGTGGATTAGATAAAAAAACAACATGCTGATAAATTCCTGCCACAAAGGCAAAAACTGCATTCCAGCTCTAACTTGAATGTGTTATTAATTTACATAAAGCAGTTAATAAGAAGATGTGGGAAGGAGTTCTACAAACAGGCCACAAATGTGGAAAACCCCTACAAGCTAAGTTTTATTTTTCCAGAAATAGTGCTGAAAAAGATATATAAAAGCCCCAAGGTGGAAAAAACCCTTTCCTTCCTCAGGAATTTTATCTTATCATCACATCCTCAGATCTCTACTCAGCTCAACTCCAAGTATATTTGTGAGAAAATAGCAACACATCAAAATCTGGGGGAAACAAACTTCTCATTTAGGGCATGACACTTTTACAGCATTGCTGGAAAAGCAAAGAAAGACTGGATGAGAATTTTATTTATGTTTTTCCTGTAATCAGGTAAAACACAATTTTACTGAAGATAATGGTGCCTCTGATTGAAAACCACAGCCTGTTTATTTAGATGATGTTTTCCTGTGCAGGAAAATCATGTAATTCTGGCAATCAGAGATAAGTAATATTCAATACAGGTTTTAAATCTGTGGTAGTCTTAGGATGCCTTCTTTTGGATACACCTGAATTTTATGTTACAATAATTACTTAATTATCAGAGTAATTTGTTATTTCTGCCATTTATTAATATTTAAATTATCCATAGGAATATGCTTTTTACAATACTCTTTGACATAAAATATGGACTAATTTTTAGTAAGGCAGTTTCTTTTGGAAGTTCTCCCCACAAGGACAG
Source organism: Pseudopodoces humilis (assembly GCF_049639895.1). Lineage (NCBI taxonomy): Eukaryota > Metazoa > Chordata > Aves > Passeriformes > Paridae > Pseudopodoces > Pseudopodoces humilis. Next base: position 7,194,762 of record NC_142200.1, read on the forward strand.
GCAAATAAATTAGAAGCTAAAGTTCATGATATCTACTGTTCATTCACTGTTTTTTCTGTTTTCCCCACTCACATCTTTGAAGACAACACAGTTAAGACTAATAATTTGGGACATTTTTGGCTATCCTTAATTACAATTTCCTTATATACCTGGTAGAGAAATCTATGTGACAGAAATAGATTCAATGTACCTGCAAGGCTTTCCAGTATCATTTAGAAGAGAAAATTGTACGTGACTTTTCCTGTGCATTAGGGATCTCCAGCCCTGTGGGCATTTTCCTGAGTAAATGCCATGGGATTAAATTCTCTGTCCAATATGGAGTTTTGCTGGAAAAAGAAGATTTCCTGCTTTAAGCAGTGCATAGAAGATGAACAGGTTTTGTTTATTGTATTGTTTCCATTAGAACACAGAAGTAAAGCGAATTTTTATTTCCCAAGTATTTCTTGTTACCTCTTTGACATAATGGGCTAAGGGGCAAGAGAAGTTAAATCATCTCAGCTAAGTGAAGGTGACATTAACCAGTTTTACTGTGAATGGCTTGTCAGACATTATTAAGCTTTACCTGGGTCCGTCAGGGCTCCAAGCCTGTTAATAAACATTGCCACCAAAAGAAGGGAGCAAAAATTACTGCAAAATTATATTCTTATTTCATAGAAAATAAAGGCAAAGATTTGTTCCTTGTCTCTATTAAGTTTGTGTGTTGAAAAACAAACACTGTCTTCAGCAAGAAATGTGTCCCTTCAAATTATTTTTTATATTTTTTCAATAAATTTGAGCAGTAAATACAACAAAATAGTTGTAAGACTAAATTAATGTTGTCTTCAGGATGCCAAAATCTCAGATCACCTGTTAAAACCATTCATGACCACACATTTTGCTTTTCATGCTCCCTGAGCACAACACTTCTGAAATATCTGTGTTCCCAAGATGGAGTTATCTGGAACACTCCTCATAATGTGTTTGAACAGTTAAACTAGCCTATAGCACTATAACATTAATGCATTATAAATGAATCACTATGGAGACAGGATGTCTTGATCATCCCAAGTATTTGCCTTTGTACTCCAATTCAATATCTGTGATGTTTGCCTACCAAGCAGAAAAAAAAAACAAGCCTCATAAAATTTGATTATTTTATTAGAGCAGTCAAATTAAAAAGTTAAGGGGATAATGAAATATAAGACAAATTGAAACAGTAAAATTTGCCATCTGCCTAGCTCTCACAGTTGATGCATTCACAAAACTCTTGGCCAGCTGAGAAGGGTCTGACTGGTCAAACCCTGCAGCCTGTACCCAGGCATGCCTCTTGGAGGTTTTGAATTTTGGAGATTCAGCCACAGCTGCATTACAACCACATCTGTCTCCCACACCAGGGGCCAAAGAAAATGGGAACGTGTCCTGCAAACTTCCAGCTGTCATTCCTGCTGTGTGCTGACACAAGTGCCAAAAGCCATCTGTCACACAAGCGCAGTGTGGAGTCAATTTCAGTGAGAGAATGTGGTTAAAAGGCAATTGGCTTTTCACCCTGACTTCGCATTTTCTTATGTAGAGCTTCCTCCGATTTGAGGGAGAGGTCTGTCTGAATGTTAACTGGGCAAGGGCTGCAGGCCTTGAAATCTTGGCCCAAGATATCATGAAAATCAGGCTGGAAAGCCTCATCTCTAATTACAGTTGGCAAGGCAAGGAGGGTGGTAGTCCCCTTGTCTTACCTCCTGCAGCCCCACTGGATTGATGCCATACACAGACCTCTGGTCATATAACAAAATCACACTCATCCACCTGGACAGCCTCCTTCCTGTGCAAATCAGCATTGCATCTTTTGCTGCTTGTGGAATTTACTCCCTCGGGAGCAAATCCAACACCCACTAAAATTAATGGACTCTCTCCAAGTAACTGCAGCAGATTTAGGTAAGAGATTTAAAGGATAGTTCAATCAACTGTGTTTCCAGGGCCAGAAAACAAATGGTGCTTACAGCATGAAGTACCTATGGAACTTACTGAAATTTTTACTGGAATTTTATGGATTCATACTCCTTTAGGAAGGGAGATGTTGGCTGTAGGAAAGAAACTACACAGGTTGTGGTTTAGCTGTTTTGGCAAATTCCAAACCTACATGGAGGTCATGGAGCTCAGATTAATGACTAGGTTTTCTTCACATCCAAGATCAAGTGAAGATCATAAAGAGCAGCTTCAAATTCACAAATTCTCCTGCTCTCTTCAGACGAATCTGGAATCATAGCAGCCAGTTTTAGCTTTGTGGCAAGGTTTTTTTCAGTTAGAAATATGAGGTATGACAGGACTGTTGTTGCCCCTGTGTGTAACAGATTTAATCTGACAGAGAAGTCAATACTAAGTGTGTAATGACTTCCATCACAAACAGTTTTGTGCTCCTGCTTTTCTTATCCTCAATGCCTTCCAGCCCATCTTCTAAAAACCCTCAGATTTTATAATTCCACACATACTTGGACATGGCAGCTCCTTGTGCTGATTAACATCACCCTGCAGTTTCTCAACAGAAGTAAAAGTAATTATTCTGGTTTTACTCTTCTGTTCATGCCATGAAGAAAACCTCCTGCATTTTACATTTCTCCTCCATTTCCTCTGTTGGTTCTGCTGCAGAAAGTTAAGCTGAATTTAAACTCAAATCCTACTCACTTGTCTTAGTTTGATTGCCAGTATTTTCTTGGAGCTTCACATTTTTTCAACATTTCTCACCACAGTAATCATCTGTGAAATGATGAAGTAAAGAGAACTTACCTGTGATCTAAAGAGAGGATCTCATGAAATGCAGCCCCTTCTATTGAAGCACACTCTCAGCCTGGGTGAGGACCATGGACATAAAACTGAGCTCCACTGCTTGTGTTGTTTTATTCCTGCACCTGTAGTTCCATGGCTGGTACATAAATGAACCTTTGACTGAAGAAAGAAAAATATTCCCTTCCCCAGCCAGGGATCATGTTCATGTTTTGCTCAGTTAACATATTTCCCATGTAAAATGTCCATTTTTGGGCTCCTTGTGAGAAACAAGGGCTGATAAAATAAGTAAAACACAATGAAGTGGACAATACATGATCTCCAGAGATGAAGCAGGCAAAAAGAGGGGAAAGAGGGAGTGCAACAATTGCAATTTCTTAAATAGTTCATTGAAGCCTATAAATAAATCAGTAACTTGTCTGTGTCAAGTCTTCATGTGGTACACTCCCTTGGTGGCATCTTCACTTTCCCTTGGCAGGGGGAGATGCTTTTCAGACTGTTTAGTATTTTATATAAATTCTACACATCTTCATTCTGATTAGTGGAACCTGCTCCACACTCTCCCAGCTTCATCTCTTCCAAATCAACCTTCATGGAGGTGACACCTCCTATTTGCTTTGCTCTGTGGAGCATCCCTTTTGCCATGTTACCTGTTTCACAATCTGCTTTTTGAGTGGCATCCTCAGCATCTCATCAGAAATCTAGAAAATATATTGATGTGTAAATGGGGATTATACCAGCCTACTGCTCTGTTTCTTCAAGCCTGTTTTTTGTGGGGCTTGTACTTGTACTTTCATTTTTTAAGCTTTGTTTCTAACTGGAAAATATATATATATATATGTACAAAAGATTCTTCACCTTTTTTTTTATTAATTTGAAAGATTTTGTCCCTCTTATACTTTCCAAGCTTCCCACTACAAGACTAAAAAAAATAAAAGTGTGACATCCTTCATAAAGTCAATAGGAGATATGCAGAGCCTGTCCATTAAAGGCATCCCCTGGAGGAATTAAGCTGTCAGGAGCAGTTTGCAGTGGGCTCAGTTTGCAGAGTGACTGCTCCCCGGAGATGCGCGGGCGATCGTGGCTGGGCTCTGAGGAAGGCTCTGCTCCTGCCTTGGTGCAGACTCAGACCCTCCCTGCTCACCTCTGCCCTTCATGTGTCCCACAGGAAGGGGCAGTGAGGCTCTGAAAGTCCAGACCAGGAGAGAGAGAGTCTAAATTTACTGCAGCATAAATATCTCCAACAAATACCAACAGCACATGAAGCATGACCTGGGGTTCCTGCTGTGAGTACTGTAAATACCTCCTCTGGAAGAGATAGATCTCTCTGGACTAGAGGAGGCAATTCAGGGAACTTCAGCTGGCTTCATGATGCTGAGATATCTGCTTTTGAACAGTCCTTGGGCTTCCCAGCACCTCAGCAGAATCACAGGAAAGGTTTGTGAGATGTAACAACAAACCTATTTTATATAAAATCAGTATGATGACAGCAGCAATCAGTTCAGGCACGAGAGGACTTAAATAACTTTAAGAGAAACAATTATTTGTTTTAGTTATGTTTTCCCAACAATCCAGTGACCAGAAGCTGATTTATATTCCTCTGTAATCTTCACTGGAGAAAGCACTTTCTTGTTTTCTTTCAAGATATTCCAAGTTCTTAACTTACCTTTAAAACACTCTAAAGTGAATGACACCTTCAGCTGCTAAATGGCTGCTGTGTACAAGGGACAAATTTTGCCTAGAGCATCCTGCTATGATTAGGACATGTGGGCATGGAAACCCCCATGAAGCCTCACACATCATGGAGCTATTCTTACTGAATATGAATTGAGGGTCTTGGGTGGCCATAGAGGTCACCAGGAAAGTTTAATCAGCATCACAACATCATCCCTGTCAGGCAAAGTGCTGAGATACATGGCGGACTACTCTCCACTTGAAATGTGTATGCACTGCTCTGTGCCTCAGGTTTTGCTGCCTGTATCTCTGCATCAGTCTTCATCTCTTCCAAAGCATCGCTTTTGCTAAAGTTCAGCCTTGTGTTTATCCAAAACATGATCTGGTTAAATAATGGAAATAACCACATATCAAAAACTTCATAAGCAGTTCTTCCTTGTGAGTGATGGCTAATTTTTTTCTGAGTCCCAGTTAACACTCCTGCATAAAAAAAGACATACATCTGAAAAAGTTAGGGATTTTCTCACTGTATTTTGAGAGAAAATTGCCATTGGAGGGCCAAAAAAGGATTTGAAACAGGAAGAAGCTGTTGCTAATAATAGAGAAGTCAAATGTCTGGTTATCTGCCTGGCCTGCCATATGCTACAAGTACTAATAAGCAATTGTGTTGCAAAGCCAAGAGCTCCTTTGTATTTTACTGCACTTAAAAGAAGCCATTGTCTGAGAGTCAGGCTGTTTTTCATGGCAGAAGGCTGCAGCTCAGCTCACACTGAACTTCAAGAAAGGGAAACAGAGGGATATGGGGCACCTAACAGGAAACCTGCTTTTCCCTCCAGACATTGCCCCAGGACAGACACATCCAAGGGAGTCACCTCCTTGTATTCATCCTTTGAACAACCTACAGTCTCAGCATTGTTACATGACCTTCTAACCACACACACGCAACAAAAGATTGCTTGATGCTTTACAGATGCATTTCCTGGTCAAAATAATAGTTTGACTCAGAAAGAAAAATATAGAGAACCAGTGTGGTTTCCCTTGTTAACACTTTTTTAAAAAAGGGTAAGAGGTTTCTCACTTTAAATTTTGTGTAGGCTGTTAGCCATTTTTACCTGGAAGCAAAATATGATAAAAAAATAAGTCTGATCATATCAACATGATCTGTAAAGGCAGATTTCTTGAGTCCCTGGCCAGTATAATTTTACTTTAACAGCCAGAATTCTGTTCCTGGCATGAGGATGTGCTCTTCAGTGTATTTCATTCCACCTCCCACTAGATACAGGGTAAGAAATAATCCTTTCCTTAGCTCTCATTAATAAGCCTGAAAGCTATTTGTTAACTGCTGATCATTTAAAACCCAGATTTCCTCGGTTACATGAGATGTTGCAACCCATACTGGGTGCACACTAATAATTCAAATAAGAAATTCATGAAGGTTGAAATAATTACTAGCATAGCATATATCTTTTCCAGGAAAATGGAACTACCTAGTGATAGATGTAGTTTCCTGTAAAATTCAAATAACAGGAGTTTTAAATGCTCACTATTTCATTGGAATGCTGTTTACAGCAGACCTGTAACTTTGAACTCTGACTGCTAAGCCTTCAAGTTGTGATTTGTGTAGAACTCAATTGCAGTCTGGAAAGGTTTAAATTGCTTGACTAAGTTATCCATAACTTTTAGTTTAGACAACTGGAATCATTGCACTCTTCTGTCAGTGTTAATTGGTTTCTAGATTACACTATTGTGCTGTGTTTAGCAAAGAGAGAACTGGTATCCTGCTTCTCTGCATGCTGTTCAGTAGGCACTGGATCATTAATGTGAAATACTGCACAACTGGCTTGCAATTCATCTTAAAGATGAACTGCAGATCCTCAGTGGTCTTGAACTTTTAGTTTAAGAAAATAAATAATATAAATCATTTGATGTAAGGCAGAGGGGAGGAACCAAAAGTGCCCATTCCTGGCAGTAGGGTTATAAAAAACCCTACTGGAAAATGCCTTTCTTCTTATTAGACATTACTTATTTCCTGACATCACTTCTTGGAGTGGATTTATTGTCACCAGCCAAATATTTTCCACAACACAGAGGGTGCCAAGGAATTATCTGAACATATACTTCTGTGTCACTGAAAGTGGCCAATGTAACTTAGAAATGCCTCCCAAAATTCTCAAGCTAAAATGACAGCACAATATCACATAAATTTTTCTTTTTTTTTTTTTCCTTGGGTAAGAAATCCACACTTATTTATAGCCAGGTTCTTGTTTGCTGTATATTAGTATCATTTTTCAGAGCGGTAGGCAATAAATTGTTTGAGAGTTTAATTATTTTCCCTCTATTAGAAAATTTTGGGCCAGTGCACTGGAAAATCCTGACTCAAGACCAACACTTCATAGGGGAGTGTCAGTTAAATTTCTGCACAGGAGTTAGGAAATACCAGGAATTTGCTGTCTGTACAGAGCCTTTCTATATAATGCTTCCAATTTTTGATTGCACTATCACTGATGATGACAAAATATCTCGCATATGTTTCAGTAGAAGAGAAAATTAATTTGAAAATATTTTTTTATATGTTGCAAGTCTGAGGAAAGGCAATTGCCAGGTTGAGTGTGAAGGCACACCACCATATTCCTGGCAGTCTGACAACCTGTGACTGGACTGTCAGCAAGAGTTTCAGGTTCTCCTGGGAGACAGGTTTCTAATGTATCCCCTAATATGAGAGCAGGGTCAGTCAATTAAATGAAAAGAATGAAAAATTTAAAAGATGTGAAAATCTCTCTTTTTGTATAGGTTAACACAGACTGTCAAATCCATTGAACAGAGTGTCAGCAGGTCAAACATTATGGCTGGATATTTAAAGAGTTTGGAGGATATCCTGCCAATTTTACTGCAGTGCAATGATAATTAGGCTCCGTCCTGATGGTCTTCAGGTTCCAAGAAAAAGTTCTTCCTTTGAACTTCACTATGTACTTGGTGAGTTACAATAGAGCTACAAGGACCAAGAGAGAAGAAAAATTCTCAAAGGTCAAACATCTAGAATGAAGTGCAGCAATATTCCTATTCCTACTGACTTCCCATGGGAGATGGAAACAAAACCCTCAGCAGCAACTCTGAAATTCTCCTGCATTGTGTTTTGACTATGACTAAAGTGCATGAAATTGAAACTCCTGTGGGAAGTGTTCTGCTCTGTGGGAAATATTATCAGACGAAGGAAAAAACAAAATTTAAGGAGCGTGGTGAGAGGAGTGCAGGCTCTGGGCCAGAGGCTGCAGAGAGTGCAGCTCAAGTAGGGCTGTGTAGACCCTTTGGAGGGCAAGGATGCAAATGAAGGGCAGAGTTCCTTTTAACCTGAAGAACATTTGAGTTGGATTCTGCAAGTCAGTGGTTGAAGAGGATATTTCTGCCCCCCAGCATCATTCTTGTGCCTTACAATATACCTGTCAGTCCCCAGGATGCAATTCCAGATGGGGTTTGATGTGCAGAACTAGACAGGTTATGTTACTGGGCACATTCCCATAAAATTTTTATTGTTTCACTGTTTTGGTTTCACCTACAATAATGTTACTCTTCTGGAAAGGTTTTGTTTCTTAGTGTAAGGAAACAATTATATAACAGGGGTGAAACACAAAGGCTGCTTTATGCTACAAGCTGTATAACAGAAATCAGAGTACAAGTGAGAAATAAACATTTGTGAGGAAGAAAATTACATAGGAGGAGGTGGAGAGGCACCATAAAACACATTACCAGTTCAAGAAAGGAAGTGGTTACTTGGTACAAAAACTGAATACCAAAGAGAGCAGAATGAAACTGACAATACTGAGTGAAGCCATAGAGTAATCCCAGATGTGGCTGGGGTTTATTATTGGTTTTGTTATGGATGGATATTTATTGTGAATGATAAGGTTTCATTATTAATAACCCAGACCATGGGGCAGGTGGGACTCCTTGCATGAGATCATTTAGATTCTTGCCCTGCTGTGTTACAGAGTGACCATAATTCCTGCCAGATTTTTGACTGCACTGTTTGTGAATCCCTTCAGTGAAGGACATTTCCTCTTATGTCAGTTTTTCTGAGTTCTTTCCTCCTTTTCTTCAGAAGTGTTTCCCAGTGACCTAGCACAGTTTCTCTCACTACATGTGGAACCCACTATATCTTCCTGCACAAACCATGGATATGGAGAGAAGATCATCCCAACCCTCTTTGTGTGGGGATGACAAAAGTGTGGTTTGGCTTTCATATGCCAGGCTGAGCTTTCAGCCTTTCAAGTATAAAATCATCCATTTCATTAAAAAAATTACCATTGTTGAGTAACATTAAATTCGTTATGTCATTTAAAAATATCTCCTTTCAGACTGCAACCATATGTGAAACATGGTTTCTCTGTAACCAAACAGTAAAAAAGCCCAAACAAGCAAGATCTGAGAGGCTGTGCTCAGAACTCATAACACAGAGGAATTCTGTGGTCTGGAGTTCACTTCAGCAGGAAAAATGCTGTAAGACATGCTGTGATTGAGTCATTTTCTCTACTAAATTTTCAAATTGCTATGACAAGACACTTTAATTAGTGAAAAAAAGGTTATAGGTCCCTCAAGGTGTCATTGCAAAGAAGTGTTTTATATATGCACACCTTGAGGGTATTTGAATAAGGAAATCAGTCTGCAAAAGCAGAATGTGAAAAAAGTTCTCTTTTTGTTACTGCTATTTTGTTCTCCACCCACCTATAAAGTTTCTGTATCACTGTAGCATGAACAGCTTTTTCTTTCCATTCATTGAGCTGTAATCTATTCAAACATCCGGATGAAGGAATCTTTCAGAGGAGACTTTTTTGGTTTTGTTTTTGATTTTTTTTTTTTTTTTTTGTAATAAGAAACCTTACCAGTCAATTCCTATGGGAGATAGAGTAACCTTTTTCTCACGGTACAATCCAAATCATTTGGTCATTTATTGGGTTTGCACAGCCAGATTCTGGCAGTGGAGGGGACTGCAGGGGTGGCTTCTCTGAGAAGCTGCCAGAAACTTCCCCTATGTCCAGTGCCAGCCAACTCTGGGATAAACTCACAGCTGGGCAAGGCCAAGCCCATCAGTGGTGGTGGTAACACCTCTGGGACAATGCTTCTAGGAAAGGGGAAAAAATGCACAACTGCTGCTGAAGAGAAGAATGAGAATGCAGAAGAGAAACACCTTGGTAGTGAAGGAGGGATGGCAGGAGGTGTTCCATGCACCAGAGCAGAGGTTCCCCTGCAGCCCGTGGTGCAGCCCATGGTGAGGCAGCTCTGCTCCTGCAGCCCCTGGATGTCCATGGAGAAAGAGACATCTATGTTGGAGTGCGGGGATGCCCAAAGGATGTTGTGACCCTGTGGGCAGCCCATGACTGTAATTGCTCAGTGATTTCTCTCTGTCTTTATCTCAACCCACCTTTTGCTGTCTTTCCTCTCCACTGTCCAGATCAGGAGGGCAGTGGCAGAACAGCTTGTTGGGCACCTGGTGTCCAGCCAGGGCCAACACTGTAAAGTGAGACTTCGTATTACACCATGTCACAAACTATTCACAACAAAGGCGACAAGCATGCACCTCTCCTGCCAACTACTAATGACCTTCTTACCCCCTCATCTCTGTCTAAAGTTGCCACCTCTAATTATATCTTTCAGAGAAAAAGGCCTGTGATTTAGGAAAAATGTAAGTGACAAAATTATTTAGCTACATTTGCCAAATTCAAAATCCTGCTGCAAACCATGGGTGAGTTAGTATATCAGGATAAATTGCTGTATTTAGGTTGCATTTACATTGCAGTTTGGATGTTCTCAGAGGTTCATTATTAAAGACATAGGTAGCAGCTACCTCAGACCTGGCATTTCTGGGGCTGGAACAAGTTTGGATTAGGAGGTAGTGGCTCTTAGCAGCATACTGGAGTCCCAGAGCTTAGCTCATATCTCTGCACTCTGTGACGATTGCCTGGGGAGTGAGACAGCACAGCTTGGGGAGAGGGAGAGAAGAGGCTGGACTGACATGAGAAAAGAGGAAAGACTCAAACAACCAGTCCTAACAAGGGGAGAGGCTGCCACCACAGCCCATGCCATAAATCAGGTCCACTGGTCACTCCACTCTGTGGAGTGATGCCTCATCCATGAATGGCTCCTTCCAGCCTGATGTTTTAGTCAAGAGAAACAACTATTAGACACACCTGTGCTAACCTTTTAACATTCACTGCTCAAAGGCAGGGCACAGACCTACAAGATATTGACTATCAGGAGCCCATTCCAGGAGCTCCAGATCACTGTGCCCTGCGGGAGCCAGGAGCACACTGAGCATCAGGAAGCACCAGGATGGTGGTGCATTTTCTCTGACTGCAGAACAAACAGAGGAGCAGCCCAGAGATTGACTTGGTGAGTCTGTGCTCTCCCAGATCCTGCTGAGAACAAATATCATGTTCTGTGCCCTTTTTTAGCTGGCATGGCTGCCAAGAAAGGGTCCCATTTATGTCTTCTTCACAAGTTTTGCTTCATCTTCACTCTTTCCTCAGGCCACCATAAGTTCTCACAAAGGGTTGTGAGTTCATAAGTGCAGATGAGTTGGAACTCATATCAAGAAATTAAAAAGGAAATATGTAGACTGAATGGTGTAAGAAAGGGACAAGACTTTTTCATATTTTCATTTCCATAAGTGTAACATATCCTTCTTCTGTTGCATACTTCTTAATTTTTAATAATTTATATAAATATATAGATGTGTTTTCTTTTAAACTTTATTTTTTATTTATTTTTTTAATCTCACTTTTGGGTTCAGGAATGTTATTGAATGTTCAAGCTGGTTAAGATGGTTTTGTTTCCTTAGAGATGCAAATTCAAGAATCAAAGTTGAAACACAATATGTGAGAATAGAGTATTTCCAGTATTGTTTAGATAACTTGATGAGCATAATTCTCATAATTTTTCATTTTCTCTCTAAGTCCCCTTTTTAGTTCTTTTTAAATTCCTTCCTGTCCTTTTTCTTTTGCAGTATAGGCAAACTAGTTCTGCCCAACTCATCTGGAAAGTGACTTCTTTGTAGATAGATATTTTCAATAAACTTGTAATTTTCAACTCAACCTTATTATATATTGCCTATAATTTCATAATGTCCCAAGCAGTGATTTTTCCATCATTAGATCAGTGGGAAGTCGGGAGAAGAGAGGGCTGTACATATTTTATCCTTTTTCTTCCAATATTTTTACCATTTAATGTTGCATTGCTTTCAACATGCCTTTCTTATCTTTAAACATAATGGTTCTGAACAATTAGGAAGAGCATGGGTATTAATTGAAGTTCTTAATCGTGTAATAATTTGTTGGGGGGGGGAATCTGAAATTCCATGTATTATTTCATGAAAACTGCCTGGAAAATGGGGGCTGATCCCTGTTCTCTGTGGAGCGTGTTCTCGCTTTTCATTGGAGCATTAACACATGATTCAGCCTAAGGCAGTTATTTCAGAAGGGTGTGAGGCACACAGCTGCTCTTAGACTAGTGAACAACCTGGAAAGTAAAAAACCCAAAAATTCATGCTCCTGAAAGCTTGTTTGATTTAGTCTCCAACAGTATTGCTTAGTCTCATAAAATATATTACCTATCCCCACAAATCATACTTTTCTCATTAGAGTGTTACATAGCAAACTTAATTATTATAATCACACTGGGGATGCTGGATTAAAAAGCCTACAGACATTTAAAGTAGGATTAATGTCTTCATGTAACAGCAAAAATTGATGTAACTTTCATGCCACTGGGAAGAAAATTTGCTATGGAAATAATGCCATTTTAATTCCAAAAAGTTTGACTATCTGCTTGGTTTGAGGAAACATTCTGCTTGCTACATTTTTCTCAGCTTCAAGGTTTTTCAGTCTTGTACAGAAATCATACAGTAATTGGATTCTCAGACTTGTTTCCTAAGGAAATGAACCTTTATGCATTCCTTCAGTCTACCTATCAGTCTCTTGGCTTCTCCCTAAATTTTGAAACTACTAGCCAATTTCAACAAAATTCAGAGCGCTCCAGACATCTGAAAGATATTATATTCTAAGGTTGTGCAGAAATTGGGAGCTGAGAAGAATAGAAAGATTTAAATTAGAGCTGAGACAGAGGCAAAGGCATTGGGCATTACAGTCAGCGCCTGGCAGCAGCTGGATGTGCCAGGGTCTCACAGACTCAACCTCTACACCTGCATCAGTTTGCTCTACTGTGATACTAAAAGCAGGGTATAAGCAGGTTAATTTAGTCCACATTTTATTCTCTTCCATCTCCCTTTTGAAAGGCATATAGATTTTTTTGATACAAAAAAGGGTATTGCTAATGCTTAATATTTATAATGTGCTAATAGTCAGAGATGTTAGCCAAGGTCAGAGACTAAAAAAAGAATGAAGGTAATTTAGTGGCTAAATCATTAACCTACAACAGAAGAAATCTGAGTTCCTTGGAGTCTTCCCATATGAATTTATACAAGAAAAGTGAGTGGGAGTCATCTCATGTAGTTCTAGCCCTTCAGAAAGTAGGTAGCTAATTTAATGTGTTTTTTCAGATGCCCTCATGAGTCAACAGAGAGACCAAGAGCCCAAAGCTGTTTCCTGCAACATATTTTGGTAGGGTGGACACTTTCTTTCCATTGGGGGAGCAAGATAATATAACTCAATGGGGAGCACGGAGGGTTGAGGCAGACATTTCTCATCAGACCATGTTAAAACAAATTGTTATAAGGTTTCATTTTACTAGTTTAACAGTTGCAGGTCATAGTGTTGATTTATTTGCTGTCAGGGGCTTTGTGCTTGTTTTCAGAGTTGCATTATCTAACCCCTCACTTGTTGTATGTGTTCTCTCTCGTGCTGTTTATCATCTCTGGGGGTTGGATTAAAGTTATCATTTTCCCACACTGTAGCACTGGCTTATATGATAAAGTTAGTGGTCAGGATACTAATTTGGTAATTGTACTTAGCATTGCCATCATATCCATGCCTCAGGAGCCATCTCTCAGGAGCTGTTTTTCATTTCACTCTTTACTCCTCAGAAAGCCAGTCCATGGGGGGACAAGAGGAAACACTTTTCTCTGTTCTTTCACCTTTCCCTTCTGCTCTTGAGAGCATTTTGACTATTTGTATGTTCATATTGCTGTCTCAGCCCTAGCTGGATAGTTAAGTGTGAGACTGTATGGACAAGTGCCTGGGATAGTGGACACACCCAGTCCTTTAGAACTTCACCACTGAACAAGTGAAAAACTGTGAAGTGGGATGGAAAACATTCCTAAATACTAGAGGCATGGGTACACAAGTTGCAAGGAAAAAAATCAAGAAGAGAGTCCTTTCAGGAAAATTGCTGCTCCAGTCTCTGGTGAGCAGTTCCCCAGACATAGTGGAAAAGCTTTCTTACTTGATACCTTAATACAGGAACTTCTGATTCTTATTTACAAGAAGTCAGCAGTCAAGACTGTGATCAGGACCAGAGGGGCTCTGCCTCCAGACAGGTCAAGGAAGGGGAAAACTGGATTCATTGGACTGTATGGATTCAAGGCACTGTCACAGCAGACCCACAGGAGTGTTAGGCTCTAGTACTCACAGGTGCAGAGTGTACCCTAATGCCATCTGGCTACAGAGGTGCAGATCCCATCTGTATTTCCTCTTAGCTTCCACTGGACTGGCTCCAGGAGCTCCATGTGTCTCTTGTGCTGAGGAGCTCAGAACTGGGTTGTCTCTGGTCCAAATGATGCAGGTGAGTGATAAGAAATTTTAATGACCAGCCCCCGGTTTTCATTAACTTTCTCCATTGAGTGCTAGATTAGAAAGCCCAGTGTGTACCAACCTTTACCATATTCCCAAGAAGTTACTTGTTCTTGGACTATTTATATTGCTGTGAAGTCAGCTGCCATGAAATAAGAGTAGCACAATTTCATTTAATTCAATTCTTGTTGTGAGAAACAGCAAAGTCCTCTTTAACTACTGAGGCTTATCAATGGTAAACCTTAGTCTAGTTCAACATGTGCTGATTTTCTAGCAGGCAGCACAGCACCTGATAGGCAAAAAAAAAGCAAGGATTTCTTCAGAGATTTCTCTCCCCCAGTGGTTCATAAGTGCATGAGAATTGAGTGTCAAAGTTTAACTCCAGCTGACAACTCAGCCCCACACTTACTCTCTACTCCCTTGGTGGGATGGGGAACACAATCAGAAAAGTAAAAGTGAAAAAGCTTGTGAGCTGATATAAAGGCAGTTTAACAGGTAAAGCAAAAGCTGTGTACACAAGCAAAACAAAGCAAGGAATTAATTCACCTCTTCCCATGGGCAGGAAGGCGTTCAGCCATCTCCAGGAGAGCAGGGTCCCCTCACACATGACAGTGACTTGGGAAGACAAACACCATCACCCTGAATGTCCCCCTCTTCCTTCTTCCCCAGCTTTGCACGTTGAGCAAGATGCCATACGGTGTGGGAGGTCCTTTGAGTCAGCTGGGCCAGCTGTCCTGGCTGTGTCCCCTCACATTTTCTTGTCCTCCCAGAGTGTCCTCAGTGGTGGAGTTGGGTGAGAAGCAAAAAAGCCCCTGGCTCTATGCAGTCTCTGCTCAGCAGAAGCTAAATTCAATTCTAATTTACAATAAGGCAAGCAAGCCCCAAGTTTGCAGGTACATGAGCTTGTCCAGTAAAGCAGTTGAAGAAGCAGCAAAAGCAAAATGCACCTACAAGCATTCAGAAAAGTCATGATTTTACAAGTGACAGAAATCCCCGGAGAGCTTGGGGCCAGACTGATGGAGCTCCAAGCAACTCAGTCTAGTGGATGGTGGCCCTGTTCATAGCTGGGGGATTGGAGCTAAATGATGTTTAACATCCCTTCCAGCCCAAACCCTACAGAGAGGAAGAGGGGGAATTGCCAAAAAAAGCCTGACTAAATTAGGGTATAAACCCATTAGCCCATTGTCTTTCTATTTGGTGTTCAAGTGGCCTTACCTCAGGAGATTGAGAGTATCTTGGGGCCTCCTACAGATTGTTGTAGTGCTGGGTTTGTGTTGCCCTCTTTCACCTGAAATGTTTGCCATTTTCAGGATCCTTAAATATATTTTTTTTCCTTTTGAGTAAACAAGTTTCAAGAATTCTCTCAAGATAGAAATTAATCCTCTTGTCAGTGTAACCTAGTTCCTCATAGAAAAATCTTTAAGTCTTGTTTCTCTGAAAATAATAGAAAGAGACATGCTACAATTTCCCCACTCAGAAATGCAGTGAATAGACAGAGGAGTGAGGCAGGTGAGGAGCCTGCATGGTGCACAATGACAGGAGGAGATGCTGTCATTCTGCCTGCACTGAGGATAGGGGGGAAAAGATTAGCAAACATAAAGGAGATGGAAAGAAAAACTACAGAAATTTTTCAAAAGTAGAGAAGATGACCTATGCATGTTTTGGTTTTGAGAGAGCCCCGGTCCAGAATGGTGCAGACCAGCTCATGTACAGCTGCATAGCATTCTGTCAGTGTCATCTCTGCATCCTGTGTGGCTGCTTTTGCCTTGAGGCAGTGTGCTTTTTTTTCCGCTTTGAAATTCAAGAAGTAATGGATGGATGTCTTACATGATTTCACAGCCTCATGTTAGACCCAATAATGCAAAAAAAATTCCTATTGCTTGGAGCTCACCCAGAACCACAGAAACACAGAATTGTTAAGGTTGGGAAAGACCTCTAAGATAATCAAGTCCAACCAGTATCAAAAACATGCCCCTAAGTTTTTTTGAACACTTCCAGGGATAGTGATTCCACCACTTTCCTGGGCAGCCTCTTCCAATTACTGAAAGCCCTTTTGGTGAATAGACTTTTCCCAATATTCAATCTAAACCTCCCTGAATGCAACCTGAGACCTTTTCCCCTTGTCCATGTAACACATGTTACCTGGGAGAAGAGACTGAGCCCCATCTGTCTCCTTCCAGGAATTGTAGAGAGTGATAAAGCCTTCCCTGAACCTCCTTTTTCTCCAGATTGAACACCCCCAGCTCCCTCAGCTGCTCCTCATCAGATTTATGCTCCTGGCCCTCCCCCAGCTCCATTGTCCTTCTCTGGACCTACTCCAGCCCCTCAATGTCTTTCTTGTTGTGAGGGGCCCAGAACTGAACACAAGATTCAAGGTGCCACCAGCACAGGGGAAGAATCCCTGCTGGATACTCTGAGCCTGACTCAAGCCTGGAAGCCATTGGCAGGAGCTGAGCTCCTGCTCATCTTTTCATCCACCAACACCCCAAGCTCTCCTCAGGGCTGCTCTCAACCCAGTCCCTGCCCAGCCTGTATGTGTTGGATTATATGTAATCCATCACATCCTTATGTAAGGATTGCCCAAACCAAGGTGCAGGACTTTGCTCTTGGCCTTGTGAAATTCATGGGTTGTGGCTGTAAATGTGGTACGTGAATGCTGAGGGTGTTTTGTTCAAGCTGTCTGTGAGCAATATAAACTTTAAAAGTTGTGTCCTAGATTCACAAGGCCAACATCATTATGTGTGTGTAAGAGGAACTTCACTTTAGATAGCTTTGTGCAAATTTTATAGGTTTCTTAGATTTCATTAACAGATCAGAGGCCAAGTTGAACTTGGGAAAATCAAATTAATGAAGACAATTTTGTCATTATTAAATACATCTAATTTACAAAAGAGCCTAAAAGGGTGATGAATAAAATAACCTGGTCAAAGGGGATAGACTTAAAACATCTTTCTTCTATGCTTTTCATCTCCACATGGAAAAAAAAACTCTTCAGGTATATGGAGATCAACCAGATTCTCCTTCAAAACTTTTGCATTACTCTGTTACCTTGATGGCTATGTAAACCATTATGTGCTTAGACTCCAGGGAGTGCTGGCATGGCTACAACAATTGCCTATAATTTTGATGAGCCATTATAAGAAATGTATTGTTTCTCAATCTCTAAGTTGGAAATTAATGACACCCAAAAGCTGGTGCAACAACAGATGCTCAGATGCAGAAAAAACGGCCTTTGTGTGTTCACACGCCTTTAGTTACATTTAATATTAGTTAAGAGAATCATTGAAAAGTAGTACCATTGTTCACAGATAACATTAATTATTTAAGCATTTAAAGAAGGCAGTGCTTTTTGAAATTTAGTTTTTTTTAAATTAATACTTATATATGTAGATGCATATGTATTTACTTCTACATACAAACAAACACACATTTTTCTATCTATCTATCTATCTATCTATCTATCTATCTATCTATCTATCTATCTATCTATCTATCTATTCATAAAATATCTCTCTTTCTCGGCCTCTCTTATTTTCCAGCCTGAAATGCCCAGAGATACAGGGTTGAATGAAATGATGATGAGATATAGCACCAATAGGGAGTTAGGTTTGGGCCTGGGAATATAATAAATTATTGATAATAATCCATTTAACTCATGTTAGAGGAAAATGTTCAAAGAGAAGGAAGGATTTATGTTTTGGTTGTCTGGCTACAATGTTAAATAATTATAACTAGTCTGTTCTCAAATGTTCCAGAGGTGCAATACATGCCTCTGAGATTAATTACCACTAAGTGATTGAGGAAATATCTCTGCACCTTCATGGCCTTTCTTGTTTCAATGGTGGCATTGATTGCATTGAGTGATGCTAAAGCAGGGGAAGAACTTGTTTAACCCACCGTGGTACACCATGAAGGGACGTAAGGATAGATCACCCAGCCAGCTAAGATTCTGTGGTATTAAAAAAATATCTGAAGTTACATTTTTATTGAAATAAATGAGTAGTTCAAGGAAATTACTGAAGCCTGATAAAATCCTGCATAGTATGACTGAGAAAAAATGGACTTTACCAGCCGCACTCAGACTCAGAGAAGATTTATGTTCTCTCTGTCAACAAGCATTTTACCCTTTTTGCATAGAATTCTCACTGAAAAGAAACACCTGTCTTTATTGCAAGCTGTCTTCTTTGGTGAAGAAACAGGTGAAGCTGTAATTCACTAGAACAAAATAAAAATAGTGCTCAGCTATGCCTGGCTTTAGTGATATTTCGAAATAGATTTTTTCTTTCATAAAAAGTACATTTATTCCTATGACAGCTGTGAAGATAATAAATTTTGCCCTAGTAAAAATTCACTGAGAAATTGCTCCACTGAAATTTGTGCTTGTTTACTTACCCCTAGATAATCTGTCTTTGCTGGTGGGTGAGAAAGTTGTGAAACTTCTTAGACAATATTTTTTAAATCCATAGATTAACTGGGTTCTACAAGCATCAATCACCAGGATTAGATGTCAGGTCAAAATTAGTTCTCTAAATTACCTTCCTAGTCAATGGGTATCAATTGGCACCTTCATGTTGTGAGTCAACAACCTATGAGAGAGACTAAACCTTATACTGCTAAAATGAGCTGAGTCTGGGCCATAGCTGGAAGAAGATCGAGTCCCGATTTACAGGGTATTTCAGTGTTCTCCAATGCTTTTGCATCAGCTTTAAGAAAACCAATTAAAGAAAAGAAAAATACATTTCAGAAATCTCTTTCTTGCATACATGGATAAGAACTAGGCTTGTCCAGGTACCCCAGTAGAAGCTGAGTAAAAATTAACAACTCATTTAATTTTAATTATCAACAGGTCTTGTTACCGGTCTGTGGGCCTCTAGCACAACCCTTTGGTGTGGGTTATCCCTGTGTAGGATAAAACAGGTTCTAGAGTTACTGCTTTTATTCACTAGTAAGCCTAATTGCAAGACTCAGGTTGGCAAATATGATATACAACATTCAAATGGACTTGCTATTTCCTGCAGGAGCATAGGACCTCAGTACCTGTGATGTGCAGCAGAATGACAGCAGCAAGAATGACAAAGGATCTCTACTGTATTTGGCTAAAAGGAAACTTTTGGGACAAGTTTTTGAAGCTTCTTTAAATAGTTGAACCCAACTGTAAAGACTTAATAGTCTATTCCCACTATCAGGCAGTCCAAAATCCTTCCTGACACCTTTTCTTAGGGCAGCTTTTTGGGTGATTTTATGGAAGGTACAAAATTCTGGGTTCCCTTTGAGAATGCCAGCCCCAGAACTGAGACTGGAATGCATGCCCTTGCTGGTGGGTGCTTCTAGACCCAAATAACCAGGCATTCCTGCAGGAAAGGTTGTTTCCATTTCATCTTAAACACTACAGAGTCTCCAGCTTTGCAGAGACCCATTCAGCTGATCTCATATAGACAAATTCTGCAAAGTTAAGTCCACCTTTTCTGGAAAAGTTTGCCAAAGGCCTTCTACAAACGCAGCTGATTGAAGTGACATTTTACATTTCAGATTTAGCCTGCTCTGGTTTTGGGACAGGATGTGTTACTGAGGGATATAATTGCCTTCTGGGTAAGTGCAAGTAAATATTGATCTTAGAATTCTTTGCTCATTCTTGACCATAAATTGCTACCCTTTTTCCCAGAGAAGTGAAAAAAAAAAACTTCATTATTTGCAGTTATTTGCAATAAATTTTAAAAATTAAATTAATTAAAATAAATAAAATTAAATTTTAAAAATTGCAAATAATGAATCAAAAAGAGTTAAAACTTTCAGGACTGGACATGCCTCTGCATTTCTGTATTCCTGGGGTCCTAGAAGGATCATTATATTCCTCAAGCACCTTCCAACATTTACTTTCAACTACTAATTGAGAAATGACCCACAGACTAAGCAAAAACTTGCATACTAGCACTACAGAGATGACAGATTATCTTCCCCCCATTACCATCACAGAATAACCCAGTGTTTGGAAGAAATTAGCTCCTGGGTGATGAATTACTTCTTTAAACCACACCTAAACAAGACTATTAGTTATGAAAAAAGGGTTTAAATATTTTTAAGTCATCAAGCAAAGGTGCTGGGCAAGGAAGACACACCAGGACAGCACAAAATCACAGAAGCACAAATGAATTATCAATTGGCAAGCATTCACATCCCAATATATTTCTTGGAAAATGTACTTAAAATAATTTAGCAAAACCACACTTTGAGGAGTTTTTGTGCTCTGTTCTACTGATGTGTATTTATTAGACACACTGCATGCACAATGCTTCCAAGGGGTAATTAAGATACTCCTCAAGTAGGCATGACTTTTTAATAGACCTGTGAGACTGGGTCTATCTAATTTTGGTACATGAAAGGTCTCTGTAGTGATGTAGGCTCCTCTGTTAGGAGGGTTCTGACAGAAATTAACATGCAGGTAAGGATTCCATCTTCAGTCATCTTGAAGCCAGCACAAAGGTAATTATTTCTATTTTGATACCTTTTCTGTAATATTTCCAGAACAGGAATCTTACAGCATTACCAACAGCACGAATCAATTTCCTTCTATTTTAGCTTTTGAAAGCTAGAAAGCACAAAGAGATGGGACTCAGCTCTGAGCTATTTAAACCTAAAAGGCAGATTAATTTGTTTGAATGTACCCATCCAGTACCATGTTAGGATCACGTAGATCTCACTCAGACCTTATTTGCTTATTTTAGATACCAAACTAAAAGGTCTCCAGATACAGACTCCTGAGGAGAACTATGTCATTCTGTAGAAACTGAGGGATGGGAAAGGCATTCCAGTCACCTAAATATGACAAGTAATAATTTGCCAGCTGAGTCCTATCTTTCGTGATCCAGACACAGCGCCTCTTCCACTCAATGCTGTATTTTTATTAAAGATAAGGGCCTGGGGCTACTTTCTGATCTCTAGGGTGTTCCATGTAACCTGCACCTAGTCATTCCTAATGCTGTGAGATGCAGATCTGAGGCAGATTGGTGCGACTGACAGTACATGGGATGGCTCCAGTTGGTAAGAGGGAGCCAGGCAGGACATCTGTCCTGGAGTGGGTGCCTCTGTCTCACAGCAGAATCTAGGTGAGACCTCCATTAGCTATAAAATCTGACCCTCAAGTAGCTATTTGTGTGTGAACAGATATATATAGAAATTCTATCATCTCAGACAGACATTGACCCCAGTTTAATCAGGAGTCTTTGAAAAAAACAGACGATCTCTTCAGACTCAGAGAAAAAGATCCAATTGTCTAAAGAGAAGATTCATCCCAGGTCCTAGTTTAAGAGAAAGAAGCCTTCTGACATTACCTTTTTTTTTCCCTAAGGTTATCTATTTTTAATAGATAACATTTAGAATATTTTTAATGTTTTTTTTTATTTGGAAACTGTTTATTTTGTAGTATCTTAAAATCAAGAGCATATTTAGGCTCTGAATGAGCCATAGTTGTGTGAAAAAGAACAGCAAAAAGAAATGTTGATGAGTGTTTTATCACAGTTGATACTTATCACATTAATAAAATATATACCAATGTATCTACTTGTATATTTTATAAAAGTCTCAGAAAATATGCAAGGTACCACCTTTATCTCTTTGTTAGGGGGTCTCTAGATAGATGAACTTTCAAGATTTGATTGTTTTAATCTTTGCTGAACTTTCCACTGACTCATTGGGTTCTGGATTTTATCTTAATGGAATATTAAAGCAGCCTTCTAGAGGGCATGGGGGAAAAAATACCAAAAGGAAAAATAAACTGAAAGAGAAAAATAAAAATAGTAATAGAAGAGTTATGAAAATTAATTCAGAAGACGGCAAGCAATTTTCAAAATTACAGCAAAGCATGGTGTTATCAGTTATTTGATTACAAACCCCAGGGTATTAAGCTTTAAGCTTCCTTTCTACACATATATTTAGGTATTTAGGAGTAGTAACATCTGAAGTAGATCCCTCAGGTAGAGAAGGAGTTAAGTGATGAGATATTCTAGTTTTGTAAGAAGAATTGCTGGAGATATAAGGAAAGCAAATTAAGCAAGATTCAGTATGACTGAGGGATCCACTACTTTGCAGTATGGCCTTTTCTGGAGAAGTTTTGAGGCTGACAGATTTCTTTTTCAGGGGTTGAACACTCAGATTTGAAATCAGTAAAGTGAACCACAGCTCTGCACATTTAACTGATGGCCCAGAAAGCCTGACAGTGTTGGGTAATGAGGCAGACCTAGAAAATACATCTCATGAATGCATGACTGAAAAATGCAAAACTGAGCTCCCAAGTGCTGGAGAACTGACTGTCACACAAGGGTTCTCTCAGAGTTCAAAGCATTTCTTTCAAGAGTTGCAAAAGCAAGGTTCCTTTCTTCAGGACACTGTCTGCATTCATTTCACCTGGCTGTCCTGCCTGCTTGCCACAGAATGTGCACCACAGAGACAGCCTGGTGCACTCCTCGCACAGCAGAAAGCACTGAGTGTCTTCCCCACAAAACTGACCTCCTTAGGACTGGGAATCTCAGACAGGACAAAAGTCCCCTTTGTGAGAGCACAAACACAATCAGTTTCTGTATCTGCAGTGGGAGGAGTGCACACTGGGTCCCATTTCAGTAGCTGTTCATCACCTCCCATCTACTCTCTCACATTAGTTTCCTTTCCTATTCAACACAGAATCAGCAGCCAGAGGCAGGTACCATCCTCAAGAGCATTTCAAGAGCAATAATCAGTTTTCCTGCACAGGGTCAGAGCTGATGTGACACATAAGAGTCCTTGTGCTCATCATTTACACACTTTGTCCTTTCAGCTGAGCAGCCAGGCTGTTCAATAAACTGCTGCTCTACCTGGAGGGAAGGCACGGAGCTGGCACGAGGGAGAGCACACACAATGCCCTGCTAAAACATCACACTGCCTTCTACTCCTGACAATGCTCCTTCATAATCAGCTGGATGAGGGGATTTGCAAGTGCCACTTCCAATTAAAAATAACACTTCTGCAAAGGCAAAGGGGTGAGGTAATGACTGTAATTCTAATCGAGCTGGAGCAGCTGCCTCATTAGTACATACTCCATGATTAATATGCCTTTATGACCTGTGTTTATGCACCTTAACCCCTTCCTTCTGGACCAAAGGAAACCCCATTCCCATAAGAAACACTGCTGGTTCTTCAGGGATGCAAGATTAACTCATAGTGAGATGAATCGTATTTTTCCTGTGAGACACAGTTTTGCAGCAAAATGGAATGCAGTCACTTTAAAGGAAGATTTGATGGAGATGAAAGGAACTGAGTCCAACATTTTCAGAAAAATTGCCTTTTGCTTCAAATTCCAAATTTGGTATTAAAAATGTTAAGCCATTTTCCCCCCTCATGTTTCAGAAGTTGAGGAAGCTGTTTCTTAAGAAAAAAACCTGGAAATTAAGGAGATTTCTAATCACTTCCAAACTTCACACTTGGAATGGTGTTTTTACAATAAGTAATCCTTCAGGGCTGGACTTCAACAATGTAATGTCTCATTATTAGTGTCAGATAAAATGCAGTGCTGAACACTCAAATGTGACTTTCATGACAGAAACAGAGAAATTCATTCATGTTTTCATTCTCATTTCTTCTCAGACTTGCAGTGGAGAGGGACTTTCACCTCCAGATGACAACTGAGGATCAACTTCACTAAAGCAATTGAAGGGTTTTCCTTTGACTTGGTGGAAGATCAGGTTTTTCAAGTCCATATAAGAGCATTTCAAAAGCCAGCCCACAGCACAGCAAATCAGGAGTGATATTAAGAAAAGGGAAAAAAGTAACTCAGCAAGTGAGGAATGAACCATATTTCCTTTAACAGATGTAAAAAATGACTGAGGTTTTCTTAAGCCACAAAGCTCCTGGAATTTTATTTGACAGATAAAACACAAACTGATGATGTCTGAATGTATAGTAAACCCCTAAGCTCCTGTTTTGTGCTCAAGCTGGCATGTTTTTCATTACCCCAAGGTAAATCTTCAGGTACCAACATCTTCAGTGATCTGGGTGTGCCTTGCAACCAAAATGCTGCCTGCCAGAACATTTCTTCCACTAAGATTTTCAATTTGTCTCATTTTCTTCAGCAATGTGTATAGCTCAGCAGAAGACAATTTATCTTGCATCAACTTTGAAATAAACAATGAATCAGTGAAGTGACTTAACCAGATTTTAACTTCTTCTCTTGTGTCTCCATCTTCCTTGGATTCACCACTTTTGTGTCACACAGAAGATGCTGTCCTGTGTCACACCCCTGACACAGAAAAGCAATCTCACATTTCACAATAAAGATTGTTGCCAGTAGTTGAAAAGGGGGATCTTGCACACCCTCAGACTTCAGACTGAGAGTCAGGCTCTACTCAGGGTAGCTTCTTTGATTGCCCACACGTTTGTCAGTGATAAAGTTTTCCTATGACTCCTTAACATTTAAACAGCTGAACACAAGAAGTGAGTGAAGAACAGAATGACTGCTCACCAGAGGTGGACAGACAGCTATAAAGAGAAGGATTAGCGTAAAGATCTCCCACTTATAAGCAGAATATGAATCATATGTAACATCTTTTAGCATACTGGTCAAAAGAATAAATATTTTAACTTATGCCTCTTTGAAGATTTGAAGGTTTTTTACATGCTGGTTGCTAGTTTTCATTAGGAAATTAATCACTGCACAGATAGAATTAGTTTCATCAAATCAGTACGTGAAAAAGGATTTTGAACAAATGTGGCTTATATTGAAAGACTGAGTATCAGTTACCTCAGCCTTGAAGATAAACAGAGTCTTGTTAGGTTGTGATAGGATTACCTGCTTGTATCATTTAAACAACTCTAATTTCTGCCACAGGCTTTTCAAGCCTTTGAACACTGACATTGATTCATTAAGGTTTTTTTCCATTCCACTCACGAATTATATTTCCCAGTAGAAAATGAAGCAACATTAATTACAAAAGTGAGATTTCTACAGTGAGATATATAATTGCCAGTACTGAAGTGCACATTATAAGATCATGCACAACATACTCTGCTGACATATTATGCAAAACAAATCCTTGATCTCTTTTGCAATTATCATTTCATCCCCCAAAAGTTTAAACTACATCTATTCCAAGAAGTTAAATATATCTGTATTGTTCTCTATAATTGGAGCATGGAAAAATCTACATTAGCAGAACCACTGAATGATTTCTGTTGGAGGGGATCTTAAAGATCACCTCATTCAACCCCCCTGCCATGGGCAGGGACACCTTCCACTAGACCAGGTTGCTCAGGACCCCATCTAGCCCAGCCTGGAACACCATTAGAGATGGGAAATCCACAGCTTCTCCGAGCAACTTACTCTAGTGTCTCACTACTCTCACAGGAAAGGATTTCTTCCTAATGTCTAATCTAAACCTACTCTCTTTCAGTTTAAATTCAACTTCTTCTGTCCTATCTTTACCTACCCATCTCAAAAGTTGCTCTCCAGCCTTCTTGTAGACCCCTTTAGGCAGTAGGAGGCAGTCCTTCAATATTAACCAATTTCCTTGGGCCCCCTCTTCCCTCCAGGGCTTCATCCCATGGCACTCTACCAAGCAGATCCCTGTAGAGGCCAAAGTCTGCTCCCCTGAGATCCAGAGCAGTGAGATTATAGACCTTCCTTGCTGCCCCAAGGATCCTGAACTCCACCATTTCAGGGTCACTGCTGCCAAGGCTGCCCTGGAACTCCACATTCCACCTCAACCCCTACTTTTTTAGTGAGAACAAGGTCCAGAATAACACCTCTCCTCATAGCTCCTCCATTACTTGGAGAAGGAAGTTGTTATCAACACTTCCTCAGAACCTCCTGGATTGCTAATGCCCTGCTGTGTTGTCCCCCCAACAGATACTGGTGTGGTTGAAGTCCCCCAGGAGGATGGGGGCTTGGAAATGTGTGGTCACTCCCATCTGTCTCTACAGGGCCTCATCCCCTCAGTCTTCCTGGCTGGGTAACCTGCAGCAGGTCTACCTTATAGTGTCACCTGTCCCTGCCCTCCCTTTAATCCTGATCCAAGAGTTCCTCCTCCATCCCTGGTGAAGCTCTGTGCACTCTGACTTGTCTTTGATGTGGAGAGTGTCACCCCTCCTTGTGTCCCTGCCTGCCCTACCCAAAGAGCTTGGATCCTTCTACTCCAGTCCCCCAGTCACAGGAGCCATCCCACCACATCTCTCTGGTGCCCATAAATCACAGCCACCCAGGCACCTGCACACCTCTGACTGCTTTTTTTTATTCCTCATGGTAAATATGTGTGTGTGTGATAGAGGCATTCAGGCTGGGCTCTCCGTGAAGCCAAATTACCAGTTGGAGTAGCCAAAATTCCTTTGTGCTGCCCTCCAGGTGCTGTTCTGCTGACCTGTGATCCCTCTCCAGGCTCTGGGGATCTCTTGCTCTCCATAAACTTGAGTGTGTGGGATAGAGTTAGGTTCATATTATTATACTCTATTAACATTCAGATCAGGGTGGTGACATCCAAGGTTCCTGTAGGGAATGGGCCTGATCTGCCTGGTGCTCTGTGTCTCCAGCCCTGAGTGCAGCCACTCTGGGGGCCGTTCTGGCAATTTGGCAGCAGGGACAATGACTTTCATTACCTACAAAACCTCCCTGCCACCACTGAATTTAATAATAGAGACACAGCCTCAAGTTTCAAACAAAGACAAGAAGAAAAAAGGCTTTCTGGTGGTTATAGATGTTCTTCACAGCTAGAAGCTCTATTGGTAGCAGGTAACTATTGATACTGTTAACCCAGTGTAGTCACTTGTGCAATTCAACTAACATTTCATTTGCCTACTTTCATCAAAGACAGAGCATACAGAGATTTCAGATGGATTCCACTCCCCAGGAAATATTTTTGTGACTACCAGTGAGAAGTTTCTGGGACTCAGGATAGGTTTCAATATATCTTTTGGCATGGTTAGTCATATATCCACAGACAGAAACAGGAATGGTCCCACCCTGGTTCCCACTCTGGTGGGATGAACACCCTTCCTCCAGTGCTCGTGCATGTTGAGAGCTTCCAGGAGGGAAACTCCTGTAGGGTTTCCTCATATGCAGGCGCCCTGCAACCCCTGCAGAGTTGCCAGGAACAGAGAACCTCCCAGCATATCAGAGCCCTGTGGAGCCACAAGCACAACTGGGAGTTTTTCTTTATTCAGAACCTCTGATTTTCTATAATTTTCAGCAATTTGTCACCTTCTCTGATATAAAGCTGCCTCAAAGCACACCTTCACATTAAGTCTGGCTGCAGGGTGAGAGAGTAGAAGATGGCACTTCACTTCCATGTCTTAGGGCTGGTTGTAGCAAAAGAAAGAGAGAGGAAATGTCACCATCTGCTTTGCTCCCAGTCCTGTCTCCAGTCTCTACATCCTGCCTTTATTATTGTCTTGAACTTTTGGCTGTCTCTGGATATTTTTCAGAAGGGCCAGAAGAGCTCAGCCTGTTCAATGACTTTCACAGCTACAGACAATTGCTTCCTTCCTTCTAAAATGGGAGGGAGAATGCTGACAATGGCTAAAGAGCACAGCAAGGTATCACAGCCTTTTTGCAGAAGTCTTAATGATCTTCCCCTGCCCCAGTCCCTGGAAAGAATAAAAGGGCAGTATTTGGCAAAGCTGTGTATGCATACAAATGTATATATCAAGTGTTCCCAAGTAACTCGGGAACCCAGTGACTTTAGAACTAGCCATAATTTTCTCAGCAGAAGCATACATAAAAATGAGGGTTCATTTATGACAGGATCTGGTGTCAGGAAACATAATTACACTGATGAACCTGAAAATTTTTAGCTGATACAGAAACCATTAGTGAAGTCCTACATAAAAGCTTACACCCATGCAAGGGAAACTTTTTTCTACATTCTAGTGTATACATAAATTTCTCTATTTCTCTCTTTCATACATTAATTTTTATGACGACAAGAAAGTAATTAATAGGTAATTACATTACCTAGGAAAGATACTCTACTGTTGGATATGTTTATGGAAATGAGGAACAATTAATTTGTCATCAATTTTATGGTAGTAATAAAAAATATTTATCTACCTGGAAGGATTTGCATGAACTTTGATATCTGATTAATAGTAAGAGTTGTTTATATTAAAATGAGAACAAAATGTTCTGATTAGTTCTTATCACAGAAAACCTACAACAGATCTGCTCTTACAGATGTGTGTATTCTGGATTTAAAGATACCAGAGTCTGGCCCAAAAGAATATTTTGGGAAAGGAAAGGTCACTGTGAACTCTAATTTTATGCCCAATGTGATGACTTATTGGCATGGACAGCAACCACTTAACCTTCTAAATTTATTTCTGGTCACAAACATTAATGGGTTTCTCTTAACCCCTGTGTGAGGAAGGTCAGCATTATCCCAGTTCAAAGATGAGGAATTGTGCAGAAAAAAGCAAGTGCAAGGATTTTTATGCTTCTAAACCTTAGTCAAGCTGCTAAGTTATAATTGACTTGGCTCCCATGCCTCAGACCCATGGGTGTGATCTACAGCTTGATTCCTTTGCAGAAGGTCATGGGGACCTGGGCGCTGTCGAGATGCTGGATCCAACATGAAGTGGGTGCTAAATTCATGCAGGGGTGAGGACACCAAGAGGCCTTAAACCTTCCCCAGCTTTCTCTTTGCCTCCATCCCAACTGGGTGCATGGTGTTTGTTTTTGGGATTTCTGTCCCAGCCCTGCTGTGTGTGCTCACCTGTGGTGCCTCCTCTGAACCAGCAGCACTTCTGTGTGTGCCAGAGAGCAGCAAAAGCCTCTGAAGCCTGGGGAAGGACGGATGGCCTTGTACACTGTGACAGAGATCTGTGTTCCTTTCTGCTTATCCACATTTTGGGCAAGATCTCTAATTGGCTCTGATCACCTGTGTAAAAATGAAGTACTGAATCTTATTTAATTAGGAGTTTCTCTGAAAACCAGGCTGCATTAAACACTTTGTTCAACAAAATCTGAACAATGATAGTATAGCTTTGGGATTGCTTTTTATCCCTGTTTTCTATTCAGGCCACATGATGTCAATTCGTGTCCCAGATGTAAATCTGGGTTGGCAATCTGAAGAAATTCCTTTGCCTCTGGATGGGATGCTTTAAGATATGCTTTTGTTTTGGGCACCAGCTCACATACAAGACAGCATCTGCCCTCCATTCATAATTATAGAAACTGAATAATAAGGAAGCGGGAAATTAGCCAAGAATAAAAAGTTTTGTGTGCTCCAGTACAATTTCCTGCATTCAAAAATTTTATAGGCAAGAAATAAATATATTTAGGTCTATAGAAGATTGACCATGAGACATCACTAAAGTTCTCTTATACCTTGGTCATTCCTATTTGAGAATTAACATTGTGTGATGCAAGATCTCTGCTTCTGTCCTGTAGGCTGTGACAAGATGGTTACTATACTAATAACATCAACAAAGAGAGCATACAGGTCACATGGAGGTAAATGCAGCTTTAATGCTTCCTACACAGCAGAAACTTTTCCAGATGAACAGAATCTCACAAAATCTCTGCTAGACAGCTGGCATTGGCATGGGAAATTTTAAAGTAGGTAGGAATCATCTTTGAGCTTTTGTGGATTGAAAGAGTTCACTTGTCCTTGGTGAAGGATTTGGTAATTTCTTCTTACTGTCTTGACAATAAATTACAAATTCTGTTTTGATGACTGGCTCACACTTCTGCAGCTGACCCTTAGTCCTACCCTTATACTGATATCTGGAGATTGACTTCAATGTTTCATCAAAAATTCCCTTTATTTACACAAGTTAGCTCAAACAAATATAATCCTGGAGTAGTTTTTTCAGGTAATTTTCCTTTGCAGGAAGATGTCAGCAGCAAGCATAGATTTCTACTCCAGACAGCTCCTTGCCGTTTGGAATTCTGATTCCCATCTTCCAGAAAGCAGACAGGACAGATATGATCATGCCCCAGTGACAGTGATTTTGAGCACACTGACCTAGTTCAGGCAGGAAGTTTCTTGAAATCACTGAAAACAATTGAGACAGAGAATTAAAGACCAGTCAGGCTAGCTTGAATTTCTAGAAAAACTGTTAGAATTGATGGTCAAGCTACTGGAAAGCACTTGGAATTTAAAACAATGCTGTGACTGTACAGAAATATTGCAGTTAAAGCACTATTTTAAATAAACTGCAGTCACAAACAGGTCAGTATTAGCACTAAATATCTCTGGAGACTGCTTTGCAATTTGAAAATAAACCCAAGCCAAACCCCCAAATTCTCAGAGCAATTACCTTCATTTTAGCTTTTTTGAAGTGTAGAACTTCTAACAAATTCAATTTATTCTAGAAGTACTTATATGAAACATGTAAGGCTCAGAGGAAAACAAATCTTTCAAGTAGTGAAGTAGGAATCAAGTATAAGTTGACAATTTTTTTCAGGAAAGCAAAGATCTACACAATAGCTTCCATCATCTGAGAACTGTACCTCTTGCTCTCACCCATCACACATGTTTTCAATGACTCCAAACTTTTTATGTGGTCAAAATTATATAGAATTACTGGGAGTGCACATTTAAAGCTTCAGTATTTGAATGCACATTTCAGTGGAGCTGAGAACCTGCTTGTCATCCACTTCTCCCATTTTACCAGTGCTGAAATGGTTTTGTTTGAAGAGTTCAGAATATGCATGGAAGTGCTTAAGGAAAAAATTCAGTTTTACTTCACCCAAATGAGGCAACACATGGCTCTTCTTCTGGGAAGAAAAATACTGTTTTATTTTGGTTTTAGGTTTAAAGTTACTTGTGTGTCTTGGCAGAAAGAGTCATCTGACAGGTAATGCTGTGATGAAGATCTGACATGTTCTAAATCCTCCTGTCTGCTGCCTCAGCAAAATGGGAGAATGTGTATTAAATCACAGCTCTGCAATTTATGTGATGACAAAGAAAGCCTCAGAAAGCAAATGATTCATTGCACCATGATTGTCTATCAGAATGAACAGTACTGAAACCCTTGGAAATGAAAAGAATGTCTCCTGACATGTCAGAAGAGAAGAACAGCTCTCTGAATACCCAAAGACGTGTACAATGGCAAGCAGGACCAGGTCTCAGGTTCAAGAACTGGGCCATGATTATTCATCCATGTCTAGCTGTTAGCATGCTCTCTAGGCTGTATTTCCTCAGGGGCAACCTGAAATTCCTGGAACAATGTGAAAAACAGGATCTGCAAGGGACCATTCCCAGGAGACAGACTGGTTAAAGCCACCTCAATAAGTTTTTTGAGGGAAAGATTTGCTGAAGAAGGTTATAACTTGTTTTATTTACTATTTATTTATTTAAATACCCCAACAACCAAGAGGTTGGGTAAAGATTGGGACTGTCTTGGAAATGTATTTCAACATCACAACACATCTACATATAGTGGAGAAAGCATGTTTTTTGCCTCATTATTTCATCTGTCTTCCATTTCATAATGATGATGTTTTCAGGGCAGTTTGAATTAGTGATTTAGATTGCTTCTCTCATTTACAACAGCTAAGGATTCATAATGAAAAGGAATTACATGAATTCTTTTTCCTTGTTATTTGATTCATGTGAGCCTAGCTCTGCAGATCACAGGAAAATACACTGTGACCCTTTTTGCCAGTCCTTTCTTAATTTCACAGTTTGCTAATTTTCATAAATGTCAGAAAGAACAAAATTATTAAGGAGTGCTTGGTAATTTCTGAAGTATTCATGCTGAAAATGCATAGATGATGATTATCGTCAGCAACTCCCCCTGCAGAAGCTGTCACACAGAGTCTTTATAAAATGCTTTGCTGAAAGAAGCCTGTTCAATAGCGACCTGAAACTCACTGATAAATATTCAGATGCATTTTTCAGCCAAAAATTTCTGGGTTTTTTTCAATCACCATATTGTTTTATTACTTTGAAAATATGAACAGTACTAACTAAGGATATGCCGGTTATATAAATTAAATTAAAGCCTATCTTACAGTGTGGCTGCATTCAATTGATACGGAAAGACCAAATGCACAAAGAGGAGATATAGGGGAAATGGAGCCAGACTCTTTCTCAGAGGTACTCAGTGAAAGATGAGACAGTGGTCACAGATTTCACCAAGAGAATTTCTGTGTGTAATAAGGAAAAAAAAAAGTCAGAATTAAAATGGTCAAACATGGATATAATAATTATCCTGAGAATCACTAGTTGTGGCATATCTCTCCTTGGTGATATTAAAAAACTTGATTGGAGAAAGTCCAGGGAAAACTAATGTAATTTTGGAGTTGGCACCAGTCTGCATAAAGTATTAAATACAATGAGTTCCCAAAATCCCTTCCAACAAATTTTTTCTATGTTTTTTTTGATCCAAAAATCCACTAATTTCAAGCTGTGATTAGAAAAAATTATAAAAAGTTAATACGACAATTCTTCATAAAGCAAAGCAGTAAATATTATAGAGGTCTGAGAGCTCTACTTATAGTTCCAGTGTTCTACTAACTGTCCAGACACACCAAGGATGGTCTGTGCTCCCAACTCATGAGTTGTCACTCACTCAAATTAATATACCCAGATACAGACCCATCTTTAATTGAATGTGGGGCCATACCACATAAATGTCTTCATCTGTAAATGTCTTCAAGCAACCTTAGTTTTTACAGTGTGAGCAAACCTGATTGCTGAAACTAAATAATTTAACTGGAGACTTTTCTCATTCTATGGTGGGAACCTTATTTTTTTCAGGTGAATCATTCTAAACTTCACCGACTGCGGTGACCAGAGTGCTGCCTGACTGTCCTGTGAGCTTTGATGAGGACAAATATGTTCTAAGTACATAATGTTGAGAGGAATCTCATCCAAAGCACTTTATAGAAGAGTTTAACATCATTGTGACTAATTTCTATTCTACAAACAGGAAAAGTGGCATTTAAGGTGGTGATGTGGCTCTCTCAGATCAAATCATGTGAGAATGTGACTCAAAATTTTCAGCACTGAGTTAACCATGCCCTCCCATAGATTGCACAGTTAAATAATACCAGAACTACAACAAGGAGAGACAAGCTTTTATTAAATGTCATCAATTGCTCATTATGCTAATTAAAGATCTGGAAGGCTATGCAGTACTTGGCTATGGTTTAGAAGCAGACTGTGTTCATATATGGTAGGCTGATAACATTGGCAGGCAGAAGCAATAATGTATATATTACTTGCTAGAGAAATCTGTGGCTTTGGGAATTTTGAGGAGGTATATAAAAACATAAACTTCTGTTTAGTATTAAAATTATATTTCAGTATAAAAATTGTAGAAGAAAAAATTTGGGAAAAAAAAAAAAAACATTAAAATTTAAAGTTCAAGAAAACCTGTTCCTGAAATCCGTTATACTCAACATCTCTATTCAGTGTGTTTAAATAAAGTTTATGTGTGATGTAGGTGTCAAACCACCCTGGACTGGAATGAGCAGGGAATACATGGAATAGTCCACTGCTACACTGCCAGCTTTGACAAAAATCTTTTGAGGCACAGATTCCTCCAGGTTCAACAGTATTCACCTGGGTGCTACCCAGCCCCTGACCTGGGCAAGTCACAGTGCCTGAAGCTCTAAGATTAACATCCACTTTGTTCCAAAGCTCCTTTATAAATGATATTAAAAATGTATGGCTTTTTCTGCTTTCCCTTACTGCTCTACAGATGTCAGGGTCTTTGATCAACTGCACTGGCATCAGTAGGATTTACTTGTATTATAAAGTTAATGAGTTTTTACTTATACTGAGGCAACACAGCAACAGTACTAAAAACCTCACAGTTTCAACATATATTAACTAATATTGAGGTTTCAAGGCTTCTTAGAGAGAAGATCCAATCCTCAGGATTCAAACTTGACAACCTCTTTAAATCAAACTCTCAGTCTGGCATGCATACAGATAATTTTTCTTTTTGGCCCTGGAGAGGAGAGTCTAGTTCTTTATCCATAAGAATAGCACAAGCTGGGTTTGGGTCTTAAATCAATGCAGATTCCTTGGCAGGTTGTATCTAGGTCTACATTTCTCATCATAATTTCTATCTAGAAATGCAAGGAAGGAAAATGAAAACTATAAGAATCCAGATGAAACCGGATGAAAACTAATGCCTATTAAACTTCTGCTTTTTTTTGGTGGTCTCTGCAGTGGATTCACCTTGGTTGAGTTACAGGTGCCCACCAAATCTATCACTCCCCCTCCAGGTTAACAAAATTCTCGTGAGCTGGGACAAGGAAGGTCACTCACCCATCACCATCATGGGCAAAACAGACCTTACTTGGGGAAATTGGAGATCTGAGAAACCAACTTTCTCTGGGGACAAAAGAAACTTTAAATATGTTTTCTACAGATTGGTACATAAGGACACACAGGTTTATTTTGTGTCCATTGAGTTACCAACAACACAAATTGCCTCTCTTCATTGTGGGATCCTTTGCAGGTGAAGATTAAATTGAGATCTGCCTACAGAGAGGGATAGGAGTTACTATAGTGACAAGTTGAAGAGGGAAGTAAGAGGAAAATGAAAGCCTGGGAGTTTATCCAATCCACATGTCTTGTGATGTATGGAGCACTGCTGTTGTTATAAAGAAAACTTTTACATCCCAGGAGTTATGAGACTCCAAGGTGATTGAATATGAATATCCAATTCTTGAAGATGTCCCCCAACCCTCAGATGTTTAAGTGCTCCTTCATTTGGTTTGTTAAATACTTTTGTAAGACGGTGTTGTCATTAATAATCAAGAAAATCACATAAGTAGGGATATAATCACAGAATTCTAAATCCTTCTTGGGTATATCAGAGGTAATGGAAAGATAATTCACAAAGATTAGAAACAGATGAAAGTGAGTCTTAGAACTGATTGGAGGATGTTCTTTTCCCCTCATGTCTGCTAAATAAATCTCCATCTCAAAAATAATGAAAAACTTCACTTATATGGCCAAAAAACTTCTGAATTTTTGTGCTTGTCCAAAGGAGAATATTCTGCAAAACCCAGTTGTTTTCCTTTCACACAAATCATTAAGTTTTGTAAAATTTTTAAATGTAAATAAAAAAATATCAAACGCCTGAAATGCTCTCTTTAAGTGAAGAATATCACTTGAAGAAGTTAAAGACATTAAAAGGTTGGTCAGTAGTTAAGGGTATATTATCTGAATTGACAAACCTGGTGTGCTCTTTGTTGAGAAAATCTGTACAAAGTTATATTGCACTACACAAACTGTCCCATTCTACCAAAACTGTGCAAACAGAAGTATTATGATTAGTATTGAGTGTATTAAGATTATGGTTTTTGTCCATAATCCGAAGCCAAGGCACTGAAGTATTTTTTAGGGGGAAAAAATCATTGAAAACAAAAAATGGATGGGAAAATAAATTCAGAAGGAATTGGGAGCTCAGTTCTTCGTATGATCCTGGTGGGAATGAATAATGAGGAACTGGCAATAAGTACGTGGAGTGAAGAAAGAAGAATTATACACAATGAGGCAAGAAAAGTGTATACAGCATCAATGTGAATCAATTAGAAAAGCTTCAGGAGACTCTTCCTGACAGCCAGACCTATTAATCTGTTACTGAGATCCCAAATGAAGCTCTGCTTCAGGAGGCTATCTCTACCATGATAGATGTTTCCTGGGAATGTTCATCTCTTCCATGGAAGTGAAGGTCATTTTAGTACTTTTCCCTAGTTCATTGATGCACACTGGTCGAAACCATTGTGATATTTAAGCCTCAACCAATGACAGCAGCACTTTACACCCCTTTTATCATTCTAGGACTGAGCAACCAAAAGTTATTTCAGCTCAAGACCCCATAACCATCTTGGTGTACCAAGCTGATTAGAGGGGTGGAGCACCTCTCCTACAATGACAGGCTGAGAGAATTGGGATTGTTCAGCCTGAAAAACAGAAGGATTAGGGGTGACCTAATAGTGGCCTTTCAGTATCTTCAGGGAGCCTACAAGAAAGATGAAGAGGAACTTTTTGCATGAGCATGAAGTGACAGAACAAGGGGCAGTAGCTTCAAACTTAGGGGAAGTTTAGATTAGATATTAGGAAGAAATTCTTTCCTGTGAGAGTGGTGAGGCACAGGTTGCCCAGAGAACTTGTGGCTGCCCCATCCATGGAAGCATTCATGGCCAGGCTGCACAGGGCTGGTGGAAGATGTCCCTGCCCATGGCCAGAGGTTGGAACTAAATTGTCTTTAAGGTCTCTTCCAACCCAAGCCATTCTATTATTCTATGATTCTATGAGTCTATGAGTGTATGAGTCTATGATTCCATGAGTCTACAAATTGGTACTCTGTAATTTTGGATGCAGAATAGGTGATTTCTGTATTACACTGAGCAGTTACATTTAACCTGAGTGAAGGCCATACTCTTGTTGATGAACTCTGTTTTAAAGTGTCACAATTTAAGAGAGAATGAAACAATAATCCTTACAGTGCTTTGATTTCAGTTGCTCTCTGCCCCACGACAATAGGAAATTAAGAAGCTAAAACCCTACAGCAAATGGATTTAAATCAACTGAAACAGCAAAGAATAACCTCATAGGCTTCAGCTCAGTCCTGGAAGATTCTTACTGCCTCATAAGGGACCACAGCCCACGCTCAGCTTGAAGGTTGCCTTTGTTTTGCCTCCTGGCTCAGAACTGTCTCAGGCAGCTCTGTTCTTTTTGTGAGCAAATGCCTAACTGTACTTTCTCTCTATAAAAAATGAGGATAATTTATCATTATCTCACTAAGGCTTTGAAAGGCTCAGTGCCCAATATTGTCTCTGACTGAAAGCTCATGAATTCAGAAGATTGATGTTGGCACAATCGTGTATCTTCCCTTTTAAGTCAAATATTTTCCCATAAATATTTTGAAGAGTGTCAAGCCTAACAAGATTTCAGAAATTAAACTAAAGGGGGAAGCATTTAGAAAATGTCTATTTTAACACTTTTGATTGCCATATTTTAATCATGACATTTCAAAGTTTCTGAAATGAAACTTGTTAGATTTTGCTAAATATATTTTGGGTTAAGATCAGAATGAAATATTGGATAGCTGCACTGAAGTATTCTATAAATATGGGAAGGCGGAAAACCACCCAAAACTGAAAACCATAGACCCAAAAAGACAACAACTGAACTTGTATTTCTGACAGAAAGACACATTATTTGGTTCCAAGGAATTATTGGAGGTCACAATACCTTCACAGGCTTTAAAATTAAGACATCTTGGTTTCCCAGACAGAAAGGCTTTCTTTTGTAAATTCCTGGAAAGACACACAAAAGGGGCTATGTCTGAGGCTCATCCCTTTAATATATTTAATATATTTGCTTTCTCCAATTTACTTGTTACTATCAGAGAAAGCCATATTGACTTCCAGAGGTGCACACACTTTCCCATTGCTCACTAAACCTGAAAGTGGCATTATTGCTTCTTCTAGTTCCTCTAAAGGCTTCTGCCTTGGCAGAAGTAGAAGCTGGATATGGATATTTAGGTAATCCTTGTCTTTCCCAAATCTAACCCACTGCCACCCAACCTTGCTCAACAAGGCACCCAACAGGGCTTGGATTTTCCTTGTTCTCTGGGACCAGGAAAGGCAGAAATGAGGAAGGATTACACATCAGTAATGATCAAATCATTGGTGTGCCTTGAAAAGCACAGTCCATGAAGAGGTCTGGGAGAAATCTGGCCATAAGTCATACAGAAACCAGAAGAGAGGAAAAATTACTTCCAAGTCCATAACTTACCCTGCTGGACCACTCAGCTGTCCCTCAACCTCATTCCATTCCCACCATGCACAATCCTGAAACACTCTTGAGTCAAGAGTGCACAAAAAACACTGAGTTCTTCTGTGGGGAGCCTGTGGGCATCGAGGAACTGCAGATATATTATTCTCCTGTGCCAACACCATGTGCTGAACATGACCAATCACAGCACAGGATTTCCTAAATCCATGTACAAATTGCAGCTGTCTATGCCCTTCCAACCCTGATATGGACCAGGAACAAGCAAGTCACTTGTTTTTTGGCAAGAATAGAGCAATCCCCAGCACACAGAAAGTGTCAAACAACTCCATGAGCTACACAAGCCAATCTCACACCTCCAGCTCTACAGAGGCTATTTCTGCAGATGGGATGATGAACTAATCTGAGGTGTGTCTGCCCTAACATACTGACAGACTAAGTTCACAGAAATACAGGGTCTCTTGGGCAGAATATTTAAATTTTCTTTCTTGTCAGCAAAATCTCATCATCTTCACCCAAGGAAAACTCCAGCCAATTGTTCAAGGAGGTATTGAAATGTTAGTTGAGTATTGGACAATTGGTCTTTCAATAGTATTGTTCTGCATAAAGAGAAAATGGACATGACTGCTTTCTTGGTGAACAGAGGAGGGAGACTGGCTCTTTTCAGCTCAGGTGAGAGTTTTCTGGCTTTTTCTTTTAAAAAACCAGCTTGAGTTAAAGATGGTGTTATTATACTGGCAATCATGTTTTTAAACTTTAAATTTCTAAGGGATCTGTAAATTGCCTTCATGGTGCTTTCAAACCAGCTGGTGGCTGTGTTGGCTGACTATCTAAGTTATTAGTGAATGATTTGGCACACCGTTAATCACTGTGCACTCGCAATGCCAGCTTTGGCAAGAGATTTTGCTTCCTTAAGGAATTTCCTATTCTGCAAATCAGAGTTTAACACCAACCAAACACCATCTATCAAGACTAAAGTCTGCCTTACACAGCATGAATTATATTATTACATTCATTTCCAGCAATAAGTCTCTTGAATGTCTTGGTTTTTTTTAACATACACTCAGTTTAGGAAAGCAAAGCAATTCTTCAAAATGAGTTTTCAATTTGTACGCTCGAATAGTTTAAATTCCATTCCAGCAATACATAATGCATTGCTACCATGCTCTGTATCTAATTCAGGCTGCTTGGTTATTAAGACAGTAACCACTTGTGTATTGTCATCAGTACTTAGCAGATTGAGGACAATCTTAGAATGAAAATCACTCCCAGCAGGTTCTGCATTTGGTAAAGTTAAGGCTGATATCAAGACAAACCCAGGAATAGTGGAAAATAAATTACTGTGTACTTTTACTTAGTGTGTTCTAGAGAAAATAAAAGCTTTTTTAATGTTTTTAGCCTGGCCAGAGTTGACATAGCCCGCTGCTTATGAGAAATGTCATGCTAATTGTATTGCAGTTTCTGCTACTGCCACCAGTCTTGTTAGAGATTAATTTAGGATTTGAAGGAATAGATGAATTTATTTGCAGCCCAAATATATTTTCATGATGTTAACTCCTGATGCAAAATAGAATGAAAGAATTCTAGCACTGCAGCATGGATCACACAACTTACAAATGGAGTGGCAATGTCAACCCACCCCAAATCCACCCATCCCCTGCAGAGCTGAGACTGAAGGGGTCAGGCAACATTCACACACTCCTGACCTGGAGTCATGGGTCTCTGAAAGTATCATCTTGCAGAGAAACAAAAATGAGATTGTATGCCACTTACAGTAATTGTAAATTTGTCAACAGACAAATTATTGATCCTTGCACTAAGAAAAAATTCAATACAAGTCACCCTGCTACTTAAATTCATATTGATGTGTCAATTTTATGCACTGTTTATACTCATTTTTTTTGCCATAATATTCCTATGCATCTAGCAAAATACATTTTAGGGATAGCTCTTTGAGGCAGAGGAAACTTGAACATCCTTTCAAATGCAAAATGAAGCATTTTGAAATGAATTTATTTTAAACTGAAATTAATAATAAATGTGAGAAAAAAACCACCCAGATTTTCTATGCTGCAAAGGAAAAGTACATGCCCAACAACCTTTTTTTTTAATCTAATATAATTGTTAACAATGAACTACATTCTCAATTTCAAAAAAAAGTTTGGACTTTTTTACACATTCTTCAATGGATATTTTTCGGTGTGAGTTGGTTTGCTTGTTAGTTTTGGTTTTTTGTTTGTTTCACAATAAAATATCAACCAAACCCCCCTACATTATTGCAGTGATTGTTATGATCATTCCTTCTGGTTTTATTTCAGAACACAGAAATGACAATGTCATTCAGCCTTTGTATTGTAAATGGTAGAAGAAGCAAAAAAATTCTTCCTTCTTCCTGGGGACCTTTGGATTTTATGTCAGGATCAGGGTTGATGGCAGCGTTTTATAATGATGACACAGCTCTGGACCTGTCTAGGGCACACCTGGTTCTTAGGCTCTTCTGTTCAAAGCCTGCTGCTCACAGAATAGTGGAAGAAGATGTAATGAAAGGATGGAGGAGTCCCCTTGTCCTCTTTCTCATGAAATTGTAGTGGAGGTAGATTTTTAGTGCCATTTCCTGGCAATTTCTGAACAGTCTCTCTGTGTGCAGGTACAAGGTTTTATAAAATCTGTTTTACAGACAAATTTATGTCCTTTGGACAAGTCAGAACTTGAACAGCTTTCAAGGATGTCAGGCAAATATTTCATCTTTTCAATTTTTACTAAATAGTGATGTATCATAGGCTACAGTGAAAGAAGAGCAGCACTGGAGAAATAGACCTGGATATCCAGATATTGCTGTTTTGCCTATACCACAGGCTTCACATAAATTTAACCAAACATTACTGCTTCTGTCTGAAAAAATCTTACAAAGGCCTGAAGAGACTAAGAAGGAGCTACTTGTACAGCTCAAGATAGTTGCAGAATTTCTGATGATTTGTGTTTACATACAGGAAAGCCCACTGGACCCTCTGGCATTGAGGGCACTCTCCGTGGGTGAGTTTCCATATTCCTGCCCCAGGGTCCTCTCACTCCCCATTTCAGTGCTGAGCTGGCAGCTTCTCAGAGTGTCCTGTGGACCAAACTAAGGTCAAGAAGGTGGTCATGGAGGGAGGGGAGCAATATCTTTGGGTTGCCCGTAAAGGCAGTCATTGCACAAGTTCCATGCTACAGAAAATTCTCTGATTTATCCTTCCCATTCTCAAGCAAGGTCATGCCTGTCACAAAGCCAGCTGACACAGATGGAACACACAAACAAGCAAAATTAAAATTCCAAAACTAGATCTCTTTGGAGGCATGAATATTGGTTTAATAAAAATTACTCCCTCTCCTAGTAAAATTTTCTTATTCATGTTCATAAACCTTCCTTTCACCACTCCTGTTTCCAGGCTTCTGCAGAGCAGAAGAGAGAATGTACAGTAGTGCAAGGCACAGAAATTGGGTTCATGAACATCATCTGTCATCAGCATTTGGATTTTTGGGGGGGAAAAGGATTTTTTCTCCACTAAAGATAAATGAATTCCTAATGCAAACAAATTACATAACCTCCTAAAAAAATCTTGCAAACTAACAATTTCAGCAACACTGAAGCATCATCAGGTAACTGAAAACTCAGCTCCACAAACTGCAAAGGCAATAACATTTTATATGCATCAACCATTACTACTTGCAGCTGAAGTTTTAAGCGGAAATGAAATTTCTTTTGTGATACAGCCACAAATTTAATTTTTGAGAAATGTCTAAGACAACCACACATGACCTTGCTAGTATACTACCTCACAGTGTTAATTAATAGCTATTACTTAGAAATAGTTTTAGTGGAAAATAAATCAAATCAAATATAGACCAAATTTTTCAAGGGATATATAATCAGGTATCTGTTTGTACTACCACTAAACTTGTCTACTCTCTTTAGGCATTTTCATCATTCTCTTTTAATGAAGGCTATAAAACAGAGATAGTGGCAGGAAGAAAACTGCCCTTTAACAATTTTTATAGCTTCTGAGCAAACCCACACAGTGAGAACCAACCACCTGGACACTCCAGGGCTTAATAGATAGCTGTGGTAATGGTATTCCAATAGCATTGCCTGAGACACTTCTGGATCCCGTGATAAATGCTGTGTAGGCATGAGCTTTTAAAGCCCTGGCTTAGCAGAGTGCTTAACAGCATCCTTAGTCTTAAGCAGTAAATTTAATAAAGCTGCTCAAATGTTTAAATTGGACAAATAACTGCTGTGATAAGTCATGAACTGATGTACTACAGTTAACTGAGGGTTTGAGCCCTAAGCCTCCAGAAAACACGCTCAGACCATGGGATGTTGGGGGTTTTCTCCATCTATTCTATCTGAGTTCTCAAATGAGAGTGCCTATAGTGTCCTTAGGAAACAGGACTTGGATTGACTGAGCTTCCAGGAGTGCCCTGGCAATGTGATAATTGCTTCCCTGGAGCTCTTTCCTCTTGCTAACATAGCCCAGATTGTGGTTGGTGGTCCATGACTGAAGGATACATTATTCACTTATGTTCAA
Source organism: Pseudopodoces humilis (assembly GCF_049639895.1). Lineage (NCBI taxonomy): Eukaryota > Metazoa > Chordata > Aves > Passeriformes > Paridae > Pseudopodoces > Pseudopodoces humilis. Next base: position 7,237,215 of record NC_142200.1, read on the forward strand.
CTTGACATCCACTGAGACTCCAGGGTCCTTTTCTCTTGCTCAGCCAGTCTGTGCAGGGCTTTGCCTTTGTCTTCATTGAACTTCTTGAGGTTCTTACCAGCCCCTTTCTTCAGCTTGCACACCCACATGAATCTATCTTCCACCATGTCAACCACTCTCCTTAGTTTGGCTTCAGCTACACACATGTGAAGGGTATATACTGTCTGTCACCCAGGAAAATGATCAAAATATTGATTGATTTTGGTTTCAGAACTGAATCCTGATCCCATGGAAGCACTAAAGTTCTACTCTCTTCTCTAGCCCAGATGGATGTAGTGAGGAGTTTATCAACAGAGATTGGAGTGGTCTCATGTACTACATCCTGGGAGCTGTGCACTTACCAAAGACAAGCACATCAACACATCTCTGCTGAACTCAGATTTATGCTACCTGACCTTACCTGCTTGAAACCAGAGCTGCAATTATCACCATGCCTAAATTCAGCAGCAGCAGTTTATATTGCAGACACCTGACCTAAGAGTCTAGAATCCCACTGCTGTCAGATGGAACCAGTCAGCAGAGCTGGTGGAGTTCAGGCTGCTCCTAGGCTTGAGACCGGACATAGCCAGGCATAAAGAAAATGCCAACAACTCTGTTTACTGGGAGCTGCAGAGAAGACCAGGATAACATGTTGGATACAGGTCATGAGTAATCAGACCACCTCCAGCCCTACAATCCAGACCAGGGTTGCTACTAATGCTCCCTCCCTACTCCGTGAGGAGTCACAGGCTCCTCTTTGGGACAGTGCTTTAAGAGTCTGGGATACACATTCCTGTACATCTTCCCCTCCCTCTGCTGACTACACACTTGGTTTCATGGATATGTAGTCAAAAACAATGAAACCTGCTCAGTCTGCCAGTGTGACAAATGGGAAAGACAGTCCTGATTCCATGTCAGGTCTTTATAAAAGTAACAGAGGGGATTTATTTCTGGAAACACCTACCTAGCATTAATTTTCACATATACATCTGCATTTCTGAGGTGCTAATAAGTTGCCCTCAATGTAATTTAGCAAAGCCTGGCACACATCCTTCCTCTCCTGAAGATGTCTTACTCTCTTTATTCAGGGCTCCTTACCTGTAATGACATGCTCTGCTGCATATTTAAAAGGTTCAGCTTAGCAGGGCCATGGTTATGTTTAGTAGATTGTGAGAGGGAATGGTACTTCTTCAATAGCAAGTATAATTTGCCCCATTTTGCCCTCTTGATAGAGAAGTCGAGCAATTTCAGTGAGGAAAATGTTAGGAATAAAAACTTTATCTCTTGTTAGAGATAACATCATGGCAAACAGCTATAGTGTTTCAGGATTCTTCATTCCCTGTTGTTTTTGCACTCCTTTCCAATCATTAAGATAACTGCAAGGGTTGTTATGATTCTTTTAAAAATTATTTTATTTTATTAGGCACTATACAAACATGTTGTGCTAAGTAGAAAGAAAATGAGTGCAGGAGCAGCTGGCCATTTCTTGCTATCTGTATGAGCTAGGTGAAAATACAAATAACCAGACTCCCTCACCATGTGTCAGGCACCAGGTTTAGTTTGACTGTAATTGCTCCCCCGATTGCCATGCAGAGAGCCTCAGCAGCAGTCTGAGCTTTGCAAAACCATTATCCTCTCCTGCAGTTGGCAGAGGTGAAATAAGGATGCAGAACTATCTCTGTTGCTCCAGATTCCAAAACTTTTTCTGTCCCTCTCACCATCAAAAGTCCAACTCCACTTATGTCTTAGCTGAGAGATACTTTACTATTCCTAATAAAAGCAATTGGTTAATTATTATTGTCTATTACATGTTGTTTTTCAGTTCTACCTCCTTCTTATCCAGAAAAGGAACATAACTTTTATATAGTTCAAAAAAGATAAAGATGGAATGTGAATTATTTGAGGTTGATTTCTTATGCAGCAAATATGAATATTTTAAAGACCTTATCACAAGCTATATTTCAGTTGGTAAAAATTTAGCTAAGCTCAATTCCATATATTTATTTTTCCTTCAAAATTAATTAAATTAATTTTTATGTGCCTATCCTGCACTCCTCATATCTTTTCTATCCATTAAGATGCCAACAGGAAAGTAATTGCAAACACTAACCAGTGCTTTATATCTTCCATCTCACCCTACTTTTACTCTGAGTCAGCAAACAGATTTTCAAAATAAATTAAAGCTTTCCCACTTCCTTGTGGAGAGACACATCATGTTGCATCAGAGCCATCTTTCAAACTCTCTAACTAACTGGGGTGAGAACACTAAAATAAACACAATTTCAAATTCTAGTCTTGGCAACTTAATAACAGGGGGTGTCTTGGTATTGTTAAATTATATTTTGTAATGGCTTTCAAGCACACTTTACTGGGTGTCTTATTTGTAATGAAAGGACAGGTTTTTATGTATATAAAAATATTTCCATATCATATTTAAGCACAACAGTTACTGGTTTGACCTTTGCAAAAGGCCATCATTGCAGAACTGGAATGATACTTCTCCAACTCCTCTTCGCCATTTTTTGTTGCTGCTCTTCTTTTTCCCTACAATTTCTTCATTCTCACAGCTGAGTGAACATTTAAGAGAGCACCAGGGAGGGAGAAAAAATCTGTAGACCTTGTCTCCAAATTATGTGATGAAGAAACATTCTGTTAATGCACAACACTCCTCTTTGTCTCCCCCATTAAATGGGGAGTTGAAATCTCATGCCAGACTTGCCCATATTTTTTGCCTCCAAGGCAGGGGCTATCAAAATCTCATTGACAGAAGTCACCTAATGAGACAACATGAAAAAGCAATGAGTATGTCATATGTTTTTGCATTGAAATAGGTCCACAAATTTTGCCCAGCTCTGATATGAAGCCAGCACTTGAATGAATACTGCTTTGCATCCTTAACTATAAAAGCTGCAACCTGCACAAGTCTGATAACAGCTCACAGTTACTGCTGAAACATTTTTTTCCACCTTGCAAGCAATTCCTTTAAAGGAGAAAATTGCAGAGCATCCATTAACACCATTAACTTTACCTTCCCTCCATCCCACTGCTTCTTGCATGCTGGGGCTGCCAGAGAAGAGATCCCACATTTCTGGGTGGAAAATAAGCCTGACTGTGTGAAATCAACTACATTCCACTGGGATACAAGTCAAACCCTTCATGACAGCAGTGGTTAGCCATGGTGATTGTTTTTCTGTTAAACCAGAGTTCACCCTATTCTGTTCATTCTCTTTGCTCTTAAAGGAAAGGATTTCAAGCTCACAGGAGTCCAGGTTCTGGAACACTCTTCCTTGTCCAAATACCAAGCTGACAGACTGAGCATCTATGGGCTTTCCTCCCACTCCATCTCTCCAGAGACCTGCTAAGACTTTGCAGTTGAAATTAAACGACCAACCCCATAATTTTATATGTAACTTGTCACCAGCAGTCTCAGTAATGAAGACACCTGCTGGTTGCTCACCACCCAGGCATCAGAGAGATCTCTCCTGGCATTGATTTTAATTAGTTCATTGCAATGCTTTTTGTCTTCTCATCCTCCTTTCATCAGGAAACCTTCACCCATACTCTTTTCAAAATCCTACTCTGCAGATCTTGAATTGTGCTGAGCTGCAGCTGGCTCAAAAATTGGACCCCTTGCGTTCAGAAACTCCACTACTGAAGGCAGAGCAATAGAGCAATTGCCCTCTCTTATGCCCTACTTATTTCCATGCAGTATAAATGGTTTGCATGCCTTGTGAATCATCTAAATTCTGTAGAATTGACATTAAAAATATCTGACCTCATTGAAAATGAAATTTTTCAGCCTCTGATACTGAGAAGTCAAAATTCATTACTGGATGAGCAGAACTGCAGCTACCCATCATAACAATTTTCACCATGTGCCATACATTCATAACAACCCTTTCCCTAACAGCAGACAAGATGTGGTGCATTTGATCACATGTAGGCCAGTTCCTTTCAGAAAGAACCATAGTGGGAAAAGAAACTTTAGAATATACTAAAAACCTATTATCACCATGATCTGTCACAGATACAGAGAAAGGAACACATGAACCACAGCATGAGAGTATCTGCAAGAGGGTACAGTGAAGCACAGCCCCAGTGCCAGTAATTAAATGCCTGTGAAGCCTTTGTGGCCTGTTAGCAACAGAGATGTGAACTTTCCAGGGCTTTTTCTTTGTTGCTTAAGGCTCATACTCTGCAGCACAGGACCAGGAATGCCTGTACTACCAATTAAAACAAGGGGACAAAGAGATTTCGAGCACTGAGCCCTTACTACCTACAATTAATATAATGATTTTGGACTATTACAGCTAGCTCTTCTATGAGAAATCTTTTTTTTTTTGGATGAGGCTATTTCTAGCTTGGAGCAGTCTGTGCTGTTTAGAAATTGCTCACCTCCAAGACAAGGCTCGTTCTGTCTCCAGAGACCTTCCCTGAAAATGTTCCCTGAAATGGTCTCTTACACTGCCCAGGACAAACAAGGAGTATGTCCTTAAAGAGTGGCTCCAGGAAGACTCTCTGGAAATAGAGGGTCTTATTTCTTGAACACTGTCAAATTAAAAAATATATTACCAAGAAGATTAAGGCAGTTAAAATCCATTTCAGAGGCTGAGGATTTGAGGATGAAAAAAAAAAACACAAACAAGGAAAATTTGAACACTTGTGATGATACATGCTGTGTATCTGTAAAGAGTGCTGGGGAAAGGAAGACGTTTAGAAGCTGCTTTATGTACCTGCTTTAGGCATTTACCTCAGTTAAAGATGGAGAAGTATTAAATTTTTGAAGACTGTAACACTCCATATAAAATAAAATTTATGGGTACAATGTTTTCTGCAGAGTGAAAAAAAGGAGGGAGAAGAGGGAGCTGTGTGAGTGATCTGGAGCTGAAGGAGAAGTCATGGTGCTTTTATTAGTGACTGACAGGAGAGCACCTTCCTCTGGCACTGGGACAAAATATTCAGGCAACAGCTGCAAGTTACAGGGATCTGCTGGCCACAGTGGTAATCAGATTTATTTCCTGTCTGCATAAGTAATTTTATTGGCTCAGTAGATGGGAGAAAAACTGCAATATTCTCAGCTGGAGTCAGGGTGGTGGGAAGCTCTTTACCTGGCTTTGTGCCTGCAGCTCCACCTGAGAACTGGAGAGAGATGGAGAGACAGGCTCTGTCAGTCCCTGGGAGACCTGATGAAAAGCATTTCAAATTTGCCACATGAAGGAACTCACTCTCTCCCATCTTCCATTTCTGTAATAGAGATGGGAATTGGAGCCTGTTTTCCCGCAGCCTCATGCCAGTGAGGAGGAATGGCTTTCTTACAGAGGAGAGCATCTTGCTCCCAGTGAGACTGGTGAAGCAGCAGAGCTGCCTTCCCCTAAACTTTCAGTCCTGTAGAATTCGATGCATATTCTTTTCCAACTATTCCTTTGTTTTCCCCTAGAGGATCTAAAAAGGAAAGATGAGCGCTTAAAAGAAAAGAAAAAAAAAAAAGGAAAACCCTCTAACACAAGGATAGAATAACAAACAGAAATCACTTTATTTTCATAAAACTTTAAAAAACCTAACACTTCTGTTTAGGAAAATCTCTAGAAGAAAAAAGAATTTGCAAATTACATTGATGACATATTATTGCTATGAAGCTCTTTTAGTGAAATAAGGACTTCAGCTTTTTTATCTTGAACTAAGAGGTAGCTTGAAACCTCTCAGACCAAACACAATAGACTGAAAGCTAAAAGTGCATGAAAAAAACTGTTGAGCAGAAAAGCCAGCAATTTTTTTAGAGAAGCTTAGACATGTCCAGGCACAATGATCTGGCAGCTGTCAGTCTGGAGCTGAGGTCACCTTTTTTCCAGAGAGTCATCTCACAGAATCATTTAGGTTGGGAAAGACACCTAAGATCAATCACTGAGTCCAACCATTAACCTAAATCTGTCAGGTCCATCACCAAATCATGACTTTTATCTTGTCCAGCCTTGCACTGGAGGTAGGTGTCCTCCCATGAAGTATGACAGCTCCTTTAGCCATTTCACTGCCCTTTTCTGTCAAAAACACCAATGTTAACAAAAAACTTCAACGGAAAAAAACAAACCAAAAAACAAAAAAATGTTATTTTTAGATCTGTTACACTGCTAGCTTAGGGCAGGAGTGGCTGAGGATGGGTGAGGTGTCCATTCACACCCATGAGGAGATTGCAACTTCTATGGTGGGACAAGAAGGAGCAGCAGAAGCTGATGGCACATTGACCTCAACCTCATCAATATTTATAAATACCTGAAGAGAGGTGTCAAGAGGACAGTGCCAGGCCCTGCTCTGTGGAATTGAGCAACTGGACAAGAGGCAAGGGGTAGAAAATCATGCACAGGTTATTTTGACCCAGATATTAGAATATCACGTAAGAGCTTGCTCCTTTTTCAGTCTGTGCTAGAAACAACTCATCCCACTGGCTGCAGTCTGATCTTTCCAGCAGACTTGGACACTAACCCACCTGCATCTCCCAAGGACAGTTTAACCTTCTAAGGATCATAATTAATAACATGATACCAGTTCCATCCTTCTCTTCAACTTTGAGCAATTGGACCTTTCTCTGAGCCTTCCCTCACCACCCAATTATCTCCATATCCTCTAAGGCCTTTTAATTTGGGAGAAGTTCTAGAAGAGCATAAACAGCAGTTTTGCTGCTGGTCTAGGCACTAAACCCTCTCAATGGCTACACTGCTTTTTGAGGAGCACCTCATCATCCACCTTCATCCAGCACCCAGGAAGTCAAAGCATACATTAGATGTTGTATGAAAATAGAAGAAAATCCCACCTCCCACATCAGCCAACAAAATAAGAGTTATCAGCTGGATGCAGATATCAGCTGGGGATGCAGACATAACAAGACACTCTTGGTCAGCACAAAAGTGAGTAGCAGGCCTCTAGTAACCAAAATACTAAATTAATTGGCAGAAAGGAATATATTCTTTTTCTTCAACCTCTCAGCTATACAAGTCATTCATCATATTCCAGACCCTGATCTTAACTTATGAGACATATTAATTCCAAGCTGCAATGTGCTGTTCCATATTAGTCACTGCTTCTAGAATTTCTTATGATACTAATTAAGCCCTGAGATTATTAAATTCTCTAAGCTGTGCACTGTGTTTATATTACAGAACGCAGGATTTCAATTGAGCAGCCAGCTCATTATTGCTCATGCTCAGACTGTGGGATAATGAGCTATTACTGCTTCCCTCAGGTGATTCCTGAGCTAGGAGGCAGCAGGAGGAAGAGCTGCTGTGTGTAGCTGTTGGCATTGTCTCACCAGGGCAGAATTTAGGAGAGGTTCTCATAAGGAGAAGGCCAAAACTCCAGGACAGAAATCAAAAGGAAAATTCAAGGAGAGAGTGCCAGAAGCCTGAAGTTCTTCTTTTCTCTTAGTGGTAGAAATAATTAAGCTCACACTTTTGATGGCAGATCCCATTATTTCTCCCAAGCAATAATATTTGACTCGTGGAGCAGAAAAAACATCATCACTGTAGACAAAAACTAGACAGGAATATCTTTTCAGTCTTGGATGTAATTGTTGAGATGATTCTCCTGTCTTCTCCTACCACTGGAAATGACTAATCACATCTGCCAATGACTGATTCTACCTTGTCTTTTGGCCTTTTTGGATTTTTGTAGTTTATTTTTTTCATAAACTTACTCTGACATTACAGAGAAGATACCCATAAAGTGTCTTTTATTCTTAAAGATCTTTGAAATTCAATCCTTTTCTGCAATAATTGCTGGGAAATGCTACTTTCAGTCTTCCATAAACTGTTTTGTAACCTATGTGAATAGGAGCCACCAGATAAAAACATATCTAGATATCCACCATTATAGTATCAGAACTCCGGTGGATTCTGTTCACATTTATCCTCCTCCTCAGAAGGATCTGAAGTGTTATATCTTGTTGGGATGAGACACTAGGTTAGTTATAGCATAAACAATAGGAGGAAATGAAATCACTCCCCTGTCTCCTGGACTAGGGTCTTACCTCTAAAGTAATATTTTCTCCACCTCAAAGTCTTTATTCAGGTTTTAAAAGACAACCAGCTACAGCTCTCCCCACATCACATTCCATATCTTTTAATAACAACATTTTATATTGGTGATAACAGAGATAAGGATGCACCTTTGCTGTGTTCTGACTGCCAACACTTGAAGGAGAGCTGGAGGAGTGGAAGGGCAGTGTGTGCCTCTAGATTGGAACCAGGCTAAGAGGATACAGGAGGTCTCAGTGTTGGATGAAACCCAGGTGCAGAGAGGGGAATTTCTCCAGAGCAGCCGTCCTTGGAGAGTTATCCCAAGCCTAGTTTTCCCCTCAGGCAGAGCCAGTTCACTCCCTGTAGAGGACAATCTGTCAGCCAGTCAGGAAAGTGTATAAACCAGCAAGCCTTCCCTCATGATCAAGGGAGCAAGGCCTGAGAAAAGACCTGGAGTTAACACATTTGGCACTGCTGATGCCCTTTGATGCTTTACTCTGGTAAGGATTACAAAAACACATTCCAGCCTAGAGTTCAGAGTTTGTACCCTGCACGTGAACAGAGATTGAACCATGATTTCACTCATGCTTGATATTGATGTAATAAGCTTGAATTGTGCACAATTCAATAAGATTGAATTGTGTAATCCTGGCTTCTAAATGTATTTCCACATTCAAAATAAAGGCAAGCTATAATCAATTTTGAACAATATTTTCAGCTCTGTCACCAGAGAGAGCATTGCTTTTCAGACAACAAATAGTAGCACTGAGCACACTTGCACAGGGTCTAAAAAAAAATCCTGTGAGGAGGATTTGTATTGTCTGCAAATAATTTGTGTTCAGGTCTGACAGCCCTGCCTGACCCATCTTTTGTTTTAATTAAATGAGACAGCGCCTTCCATTGAAGGCAATATAACATATCTATTTCCCTCTTTGTCTAAATCATATCTGCTGTGAGATGTGGAGCTCTCCAAGATTGTCATCAGACAGAGGGACAGTTTGTGAAAAGAGCCATTATAAGACTTCAGCAACTCCAGCACTTGTTTAGTTGAGAGAGACTTCTCAGAGATTCTTAATTTCTCTCAGACCCTGGAACAACAAAGATATTCAGTGTGCATGAGATAAAGCTGGCCTGAGAAAATGAGTGTAAGAGGTGAACTTCCATTCTCCCAGCTACTTTAAATAATTTATCATTTCTAGTAAAATTAGATTTACTATTTCAAATCAAATCAGGACTGTAGATTTTAGTCTAAAATAAATAGCTAATTGAGTGAAATAGTCTAGCCTGTAAACTGTGGGCAAAGCAGATGGACAGTGGAAAAGAAGACAGAAAATAAGCAAATGGAAATAAAAATATGGGCATCTCAGGTGAAGGTACTGCTCAAAGCCAATTAGCAGCAGTAATCACAGCTGACAGAAAGGAAATTACCCTGGAATCACTGAAATAGAGAGGGATGATTGACTGGTGGTATACACTCTCTCTGCTCTGACTTCTACAAGTAAGGAAAAAAATATTAATCATTTATAGAAGTGATAATCAATCAGCAACATTAAAAACCCTCACAAAGTTTCATATCCTCTGTCCCAAAATTCTGTCAAAACAGATGTTATCTACAGCATTGCCTAAACGGCCAGCAATGTCTGCCTATTTCAAAAAAATCCATGTTATCCAATTTGCTGAAATCAATCTCCATGTGCAGATTAATTTGGGGCTGATCTGTGAGTGCATCTTAATTTCCTCAGTAAGAAAAGAAAATGAAATCATGTCAGGAAGATAGAACAGCTGTAAGAAAAGAGCTAGCTGATATCTATGCAAAGGGTCCTTTAGGACTGTCATGTTTGCCAAATTTAAAAGGCTGGCACCAACAAAAATGTGAGATGATATCTCCTTTTATGAAAGCAAAATCCAGAAATATCCTTTGAGTTCAAAAACAGAAGATATCTTTTGTCAAACCTGATTTCTTACTTCTTCAGAAAACACCCTAAAGCTTTCTAGGCTGCAGTTTGATGTTTGGAATGGCAGTTTTCAAAATACTACATTTTTATACTTTAAGAACAAACAAAGATTTTGGCATCATCTAATGCCTGAGTTTAGCAGAGACCCCTGGCTTTGCATCTATCATTTGATTCACTTTTTAGAAAGTCAGCACAGTAAACAGTTTTCCTGTTTTATGGTAGGTTTCCTTTCCCAAGGTAGGTTTATTTCCCACACTGAAGCCTCCTTGTTCTCAGGCACCACACACAAAACATAAAAAATGATGACTCTTCTTGCTCCCCTGCTTTGGGAACACCCCCATTTGCCTTCCTCTCCTTCTTGCCAGCAGCACTGTGTGTTTCCTTCATTCTTTCCGTACTGGAGGCCCAGTGAAGGATGGTCTATCCTGTTAAACTGTCTTTAAGCAGGATGAATGTAATTACCTGAGCTGGAATAAATCCAGGACTCTGGATTTAACAGCCATTAAAAATCTTGTTGAACATTTGTCATACCTTCTCGAATCACCACACACCGTGACAGCTTGGCATCTGAAAGATGGTAGTTCAGAACAGCACTGCTCTTACACCAGTGCACTTGCTCCTCAAAGAGAGAAGAAGTGAATGTCCCAGTCATGGGGACAATGTGATGGATGGTGCACCAAAGGACTTTGCATTTCTCATATACTTTCCACCCAAACATCTAGAGAAGGGCTGAATTAAGCTTTGGCAAGCCTTCAGGTTTGGTAACTGGCTGTTAGCTTCAGCATGGGAAGATGGAAATGTGGCTTGTCAAAAGTCACAGAGCAAAATTTTACAGCAGAGCAGGGGGTGGAAATATCCTGGAGAGCTCACCTCTCCTGCACAGAGATCTCTCCTCCCCATGCCAGAGGCTCTACAAGAGTTTTAAACAAAGAAATAAGAAAGCTCTATAAGAGTTTTAAACACAGGAATAAGCTGGTATGGAGCCCCATGGTCCAGACTTACACTCAAGTGTGAGTGCAAGACTTGTGCTGCAAGACACAACTCCTGAATTGGTTAATTACATCAAATAGAGACAGTCACAGCAAGGAAAACTTTAAAGAAATTATTGCCAAAAACTCCTGTTTCTCTCACCTTCTGCCACATTTGGGGGTATCTTTTGCAAAATCTCTGACATTTCCAGAGCACTTTGTGTGAGTGAGGAGTGAGGAATGAGGATGCTCATGGGATAAATGGCCCAAGGATGGCAGGGCATGGGCTGGAGATGGATTGATGCAGCACAAGCTCTCACTGCTTGATATTCTGGCAGTGGAGAGAGTCCAGGCTGACCTTTAAAGGCAGTGTTGCATGAGAATATTTGGAGAGGAGGGACTGTCGGAAAAAGCTCTTTGTTGAGGAAATGTTGATTTATAACTGGTTCTTTTTGTAAATTAACATGCAGATGACCCCACCATCTTTTCCTGCGCAGCTGGAGCAACACATGTTGTGTAAAGAATCAACCTGTTATTCTTAGCATATAAGCTGTTCAGTTAAGGTACTTACAAATGGTTTCATGACTGTAGCTCATTACCAGAAGATATCTTCTGCTTTATAGGCTCATTTTTAATATGCATTTATATTAAAACGAGATGTTGTAGCTTGATCCAGTTTTCATTACAAATTCTAATCTTAAAAGGAAGTGGATAATAAATCCCAAGTTAAACCTCATAGTTACTTATGCCATGCCCCAAATGCTAATGGGAAAAGTAATAAAGTAATGCATAGCAGACAAATAAAAGAAAGTGATTTTATTCTAATAAAGCAACTTATCTGTAGTCTTCTATCCTCTATGTTCTGAGCCTATGATAAGTATTGTTAATGTAGCATCCACTTCTGGTTCCTCAGACACTTGGTGCCAGTGGTATTTGTTTATCCAGCTGTATTTGTTAATCCACTGAAGCCCTGTGTAAGGGAATCCTTGATTACTCTTAGCCATGAGGAGCTTGTGACCTTCATCAAGACTGGCTGCTATCACCACTTGGCTTAAAGAAATCACCTCAAGTGAGAATCATATTCCCTTCATACCTTTTCTGGTTACATGTTTAATCTTTGAAAAGACAGTGTTTTTTTTTTAGGAAAGAGAGAAACACCAGCTGAGTTTGTTGCTTAGAGCATGTTTGGCCCTTGGTTTACTTTTGAGCCTATTAAAGGTCAGGTGTCTGTGCTCATCCTGGAGCACAGTCTCAGAAAGGAGCTTTTGTAGGTAAGGTACAGAGCTCTTTACCTTCTCTGAAAAAAATAAATTTGTAACTTCTAAAACAAAAACAATCAGTCAATCAAACAAGCAAACCAAAATGCCTTAATCTGGGGAATGGTGTGTGGCAAAAAGTATTAAAAGAGAAAGATCTTTTTGAGGGAAATACTGGCAAAATCTGCCCATCTTAGATAAACAGAGGAAAAAGGCTGGAAAAACATAGAAGTATGGAAAGAAGATCACCCTTAGATGATCTAGAGCAGCCTCAAACAACATCTGCTCTCTACAAGCAAAGCTCCAAAAGTCAGTATTTGCTGTATTTCTATCAGAGACTCATTTCACTTCACCATCCCAAACTGTGCATCCACTTTAAGCTAATTGTGATTCCCATATAGCCAGTTTAAAGGAAACACCACCCACCCCAAGCTAAAAGAAGAGAGTAAAATATGTAACCCTCTGTAAATCCATCTCCACTGGCAGATGCAGGTGTGTGCTGTGAGTCACTGAAGGGAGTCAGGACCAGCCCCACCCCAATTAGTAGAAGTGGGTTGGTAGCTGGAGTGCTCCTCACCAGGAAGGTGCTGGTAGCAGGGGAGCAAGGCCAGCCTGGTGCTCTGGAAGGATAAGAACCTGTTGGTTCTCAGTGATCCCATCCAAGAACTCTGTGCTGACTATAACTTTCAGTTAAATACATGAAATGAAATAATTTCCAGTCCTTCACAGTCATTTTATCTCATAGAGGATTAGCCTGGTGAACTCTACAGCCATGAAGGGTGCAGTTTTCAGTATTACCTTGTTTTAATATCACAGGAGTCAATATTAAATTATTTCTTTAAAAATGCATGAATACAATGGAAAAATAAGTAGATGAACTATAAGAATTCCTGGTTATCTTATATTCCCTTATGGGATTGTTCACAAAATGTATGGCTAATTTAAAAATCTGATTACCATCTGTTATTTCTTGCCCCATTTAGTAACAAAAATGACTGAGTTCAATCCCACCAGTGTCGCACTTCACCTCTGGAAAACTTTTGTCCAAGAGTTTAATACTGTTATAGGGAAGATCTATGTAAGCAAAGCTAGTGAGGTTGGGGCTGGAAGCAAAGTCTGGAAACATTGCAACTTTTCCTACCACGAAATCTCCCAACATCTATAGTTTCAATTATAATTCTATTCTTACAGTGATTGAATCAAGATATCCCATTAACTTTATCATCTAAAACCAAATTAAATTACTGTGGGTAGGATTACAATAACAGATACAGTGTAAACAAACAAAAAGAACCCACAATAATTGAAACATTTTAGTTTAATGTTGTCACTTAATAATGCCTGGATCTCATTCCAAATGGGAATAAGCAATACAATGGAATGAAAACATCTCTTAATGAACCTCAGAGCTGAGGTGCACTCTGGCATCTGAGTTAACACAGACAGATACTTTTACATCCATCTTGGTATGTCCACAGAGCACAGGCAAAGGGTTTTAACTCAGACTCAAAAAGTGCCAAAAGAAGGTAGTAACAAATTTAGTTTAGTGTGGTATGTGCCCATATGTGTGTGCGTGGCAGAGGGCAGAATTGAATGAAGATTATGAGGAGGCGCTGCTGTTAGAGAAGTCTTTGTAGGGTTACAACAAGCAGAAAATGAGACAGAAATTTGAGTCCAAGGGCTCACTAACAAATGGTTTAGTAGTGTCAAGACACCTGTGGTGGGGCTGTCCTGAAGTTAGGGAGAGGGATTTGGTGTGGGATCTCTGTAAATCATTAGGAGTTCCTTGGCCCTAAATTCTATTTTCAGTTATTCCTCCAACAGGATTTAATTTACTGTCTACATTTTGACTGATTTCCTGTCTTGCAAAAGAAAACATCACAAGCTCTGTAAACCAAATGAGATCAGCTGTTTACCCAGACATGGGAAAACAACATTTGTGATGCTCTGTAAATCAACAAGACAGATTCTTCTTATATGGCCCATTTTTGTCTCCTAAAACAATGGGGACCTGCTTTGATTTCCTTTACCATTGTGCTCATTGCTCAATTTCCTCCACTGCCTATTTCACATGTTAATCACCTCAAGAGCAGAGACAGTGTTTTGTTTTAGGCCCCAGCCAGCTCCACTGCCTTCCTTTCTCTTCCCCCTGTACTGACAATCCCAGGTTTACCTTTACCCAGATGGTAAATGGCAGCTGAACTAATTTGTTTCAGACCAAATCTCTTGTAAGATCAGGAGGGCTCTCTCAAACGATTATTTTTTTTTTAAAGAGATTGCATATCTTTGTGCTTTAGAGAGCAAGTCAGAGAAGAAATTACTGGTTTGTCTTGCTTTGTATTTCTCAATATCTAAGAAATAAAAGTTCCCTTTTCATTCTTTGTCATAGCTGTATCTATTTTATTGGTGGAGAGCAGCTTTTTGCTGCCAAAGTGGATGCTCAGGACTAGCTCTCCACAGAGCAGGGAAGGTCAGTGTTGATGATCACTGCTGTTGATGGCCAATGATTACCTGAGGAGATTCCTGATGTGTCTTCATGTCAGTGAGATCAGAATGCAGCCTGCTGCAGATGCTGGTGAGCCTCTGCTTTCTAGGAATTAATAGATGGGATCTTATTTGTTCTTTTAAATACTCAGACACAAATTGCTCCAAGCTGTTGGTTTATAGAAATGTCTACTTTTGGTACCTCGTTTTTTTTTCCCTTACTGCTGGAACAAAAGTAAATGCTAACTAAATACATGAATTGATTTTCATGTTGAGGTGTAAGTGTCCTGGGACAGTAGCCTGCAAGAGAAAATAACAAGGTTCATATATTTTTGCCATTTGAAAAGTCACAAATTGTTTCTCTTCAAAAAATGATGGCTTAAGATTGTTAAGGTGTTTTTCTGACAAAAAACAGATGTATGATTTATAAGGTGTGAATCTTACTCTACTGGCTACCAGACTGGTGGTGAAGACACCACATGTTCAAATATACTTCTCTGCATCAAAGCATCATCTGAAAAGGTTCAGCAGAAATGGGTGCTCTATAGTAGGAGCACAACATAAATAGAGTAAAAACCATTGATCATAGGAGTGCAACAAGGAGAAGGGTTAAAAATAGGCACAAGCTTCATAAACACAAAGTGATTTGTTCTGTGTGAAGCTGGGACTCCACACCTCCCAGTGTCCTTTGGAAGACCCTCCTTACCAGAGAGCACAGCCGTCTGCAACAGTGGGCAAATATAAAGGTTTCATTCTAAACTCTGAGCCTGCCATTCCCTCCCCAAATTTCCCAAGCTGAAAATGTTTCTAATGATATAAAATTCATAACAGAGAGCTCTGTTCTGGACTGATGTGCCATTGCAAAGCCTTTTGTCTTCTGTTCATAAAAAGTCAAAAACCTTAATTTTTGTTCACACCAATTAGCACTTGGTTCCCAGAGCCACGGTGCTGACCCCAAGTCCCAAGTGAATAATGACAGCCTGTCCTGCAAGCAGGCACCGAGCACGTCAGCTGAGCCTCAGACAGCCTCTACAGGAAACACATCTCAGCAGTGAAGTATCTTCATTTTGGGTTCATCTGTTTTACACTGGGGTCTTAATGCTTGGCCTCGATGATCTTAGAGGTCTTTCCAACCTTAACAATTCTATGATTCTGTGATTCTATACAGCATCTTCACAAAAGAGCCATGGTTGAAGGACTTACTGGGTGTTGACATGCATTACTTTAATGCCTACTTAAAAAAACTTAAGGGCTCTTCACTTCCAGTGTGATTGTCACATTTGGCTGAAACTGAAGCATAAAGAGACCGCAGCTTTGAGCGATTTATGTCCCAGGTTTCGCATTCAGCATCCTTGCAGGCCATTTCACAATTCAAATTCATATGTCATGCCCAGATGGCAATGAATGCTGTCTGAGGCAGTTCTGGGAATTACATCCAGGGCTCCTTAGAATAGAAGCAAGGAGTGGCTTCTTTGGAGAGAGCTTAAACCCTGTCTTTATTGATATCTTCTGTGTTATTAGGAAGCTCCATGTGGAGAACAAGGCTAGGTGTTGTTTTGCTGAGCCTTATAACAAGGCAGATTTTCCCTACCACAGGCCTGGTGAGTGAAAACCTCTTCAGCAGAACCCAGGATGGGAATAAAGCTCAACAAATGAAGCTCAGTTGGAGCTGAAGAGATTCCATTGGCTTCAGTTTCTCTTGCATTGGTGTTTCCATGGCAGTGTTTGGGTGCTGGTGGCTTCACTTCCAACTACAGTATTTTGTCCATGGTTCCTATTTAAATGTACTGCCCATGGCTATTGGCTATTGTTTTTAACATGGTATTATTTTTAATTGGAGTGAGTCTGGCACTCCCCAGCAGTCTTGCTGTGGCTTTACAAAGAAGCAGAGGAGGGAAGAAGGCGCACACACTGCTGAGCTGCACTCAACTGAACTGGACTGAAATCAATTTGTTTCCAACACAGTTTGACATTTTAACAAAACAGTGGCAAATAACTGTAATTTCATTTTTATTGTGCTAAGAATAAGAACACAGAGAACAGAAAATGGCATCTTCATTGCACCTGAAGGGTTGAGGAAGTAGGAAGGATGGGATCCATAAGATGATTTTTATTTTGCATATAAATTATGGTTTTTTTCCTCACTAGCATTACTGAATGCCTTTAATTAAAGAAGAGTATTTATAATTTACACCTTGGTTTTCTGAGAAATAACTTGTTAGAGAAATGAGAGGAAAGAAACATGGTCTAGTTGCAGGTCTGAGAAGGGTGAATGTCAATAGCAATCTCCAAGATAACATTTTCATTTCTGTAAGATAGGCCTCTTGCTTAGTTACACAACTTTCTTAGTAATTATACATAATCACTGCAGTTTTACATAATAACAACACTTACGTATAATGACTGCAAGGGCCATGACAACTTAACTTTTACTGTATTGATCTTTGAGTTTTCAATTGTATAATATTTAAAGAAAGAGAAGACAAAATGCACACTAGCAAAGAGCTGGCATTTTAGGCATGTCTTTACCCTTAAATAAAAATTAGTTTGAACCTGCTGGAAGGATGGGGATGAAATAATTTCCAACATACTTCAAAATGCCAGACTGCAAGCAATGGGAGCCATTGCTAAGCACAGGAGATCTCTTTACTGTGAGAAATGCCAGAGCCTGGGTACACAACAGAGAGCCCCAGCTGCAGGAGTTGTACAGCTTGCATCCTCTTCTATGGGTCAACTCAGAAAAAGCACCTTAGTTTTATAATTGATGGACTGCTTAAAAAAAAACCAAGTGATGAGCTAAAAGCTAAAATTCCTGCCTGTCAGGAAAGCTGATGGTCTGGACCCATGCAGGTCAGGAAGCCTTTTCTCCCCAGGAGTTGCTCCAGCTCTGAAAGGACATTCCCCAAGGGCTTTAGTATTAGAGGTCAGTCCATGACCTTCCCCTGTGTGGGCAGGGTTAACAGCTCTGAACATTCCAAGGGGTTGTAACAGAAACAGCTATGCACCTCACCAATTCAGAGTATTGCATCTCTGGTCCTCTAAATATGTATTTCCCCCTCTTTCAGTTTGTTGGAATGATTTTTCAGTTCCCCAGAAATTTCAGAAAAGGCACTGCACATCCAAGGAAGAAGAAGAGGCTGAGAAAATGCATAGCACTCCTAGCATCAAGGAAAGCAGGCCCCAGCCTGGGAGGTTCCTAAAATCCCTGCAAGAGGTGGGAAGGGCTGCTTACCAAGCCCCTAAAAATCACAGAAATAAAAAGTAATATTCTGCAAAGGTTTAGGCCAATTTATCAAGTATATTCTTTCTGGATGTATAGACAGCTACTGGATCATGAGAGAGAGTACAACAGAACATTCTGGCCTCATTAGAGGGGTATGTGTGACTCAGATCCCAGTATGTGTGACTCAGATCCCAGTGAAGGCTGTCATGACCTCCTGTGAGCAGTGCAGATATCCCTGAAGATGAGATATCTCTGAGAATGTGGTAACAATTCCATGGATTCAGTCCTGCTCTGAGGACATACTGCATTTGCTAAACAGGAATACTTTTTCTCCCTCAATTTCGCCTTCCAATTTACCAGCACAGCCATTTCCTCAGCCTGGCACCAGCTGATAATGTCACTTTTGGAGTGCTGTGCATCTGCCTAGCCCAGTGCAGACAGAGCCACGCTCCCTCCCGCTGTGCTGGAAGGTGCCAGGACGTGGGGAAGGCTTCCCCCAGGCTGTCTGACTCCATCAGGCAGGTTTGTGCTCCCTGGATGGGTACAGCTGCTGAGCATCTGAGCTGGCTGCCATCCAGCTGGCACAAAGCAACGGGAGGAAAAACCCTCACCACTTCCTGAGCCTTAATAGTGCTATTTGAGGACCTTCAGGAACTCCATTAAGGTGAGGTAAATTGAGTTAATTATGCACATTAATCATGCTTATTAATGTAGTGCTAATGAGGATACAGGGTCCTTCTTTTTACCTGGTGTTAGGCAAGCACAAAAAACCCTACTGACTAAATGGTGTGTGTGGGAGAGAGGGCATGAAAACCCTGAGATATACTAAAATGTTCTACCTGCAAAAATGGATTATTTTGGCAGGGATTTCTGCCTCTCTATATTCACATCTGATTCCTGCCACCAAAATCAAGATTTACTGTTGTCAAAACAAAACCACCTCTATGGACAGAGAAGTCTTTGCCATAGCTGATCTCCTTCATGTCATTGCAGGGCTCATCCCACAGTACCTGAACCTCTACAGTGCTCCTGCTTCCATGGCCAGGACTAGCCCAGGCAGTTACACAGAGAGCTGTGCTGTGCAGGCACAGAACTGGGACCCAGCCTTGTCTTCCTGATGTCCACTGCCCTTAAAACTGACACTGAGTTTTGAAATTGACTTTCTCCTGCTCTGCCCCTTTGTGAGTAGGGAAAGACAAAGTCTTGCAAGAACTATGGTGGAGATTGTTTCTGGATAAGAAATGTCAATTCATTGTCTCACCATTTCACTCTGAAACCAACTTTAAGTAGTTCTGGGACTAATTAAATCTCAATTCCTTGTGGAATTCAGATGAGGTTTGTGTCCCTCTGTTCTATATCCAAAATTACTTCAACTAGCTTTGCATTTTTTAGAAAGTTCAGTGTGTTCTCATACCATCTCAGGGCTCATGTACCTGTCATGATTTCTCATGATAAAAGTATTATTCTGATGGGATTCAGAACAGGTGTTTGAACTCCAGAATTCTTCAAATCAAGTCTCAGTTCTATCTAGGGAGCACCATAAAGGACTCAGAGGAGAGGCAGGGCCAATTGTGTGGTGCCACCATAGCCAAACCACTCTAGCAAGCCTAGTCTTGACTAGGGTTATGCACTGTTTGCACCAAGCTTTGGGGTCAAGGATGAGACTAGGAGAGCTCAGGAGATATGAAACAAATATAGAAGTAACATCACTTATAAGCTTTGAGGAGAGGCCCATGAAACTGAGTGAAGGTTCTTCAAGGTCCAAAAGCATTTCAGTATTTAGAAGAACCAGATGAAGAGCAAAATAATGAAGAAAGGGACTTTAGTAAGAGGCACCTTAGGATGATATTTTCTCTTATGGGATTTAATGCCTTTGTATGTGCCTTTATCTCTATTTTGTAAAGCAACTTTCATATGTGGTTAAAGAATAGGAAAAAAAAACCATAAAAATACCCAAGAAGTTTCCCATAATTATTTCACAAATAATCTTAATTTGAAGATACCTCCTCCCCATAAACAATGCATCTGAAGGAATTTATCTAGATGTCATCTTCTTTTGGCAGCAGATTTGGTCATTGGCTGGCAGAATGGTAATATTGTAAAAAAAGATAGAGGTCAATGCTAGGAAAAAACAGAATTTAAGGAAATTAATAGTAAAAATATGAATACAAAGGGTGCAGGAAATACAAAATAGTCTTTGAGAGAAGCCTAGAGAGTGATTTTGCTGATAAATTTTGGCAAATGGGAGTGTGGAGACAAAGTGCAGGTGACAGAGGTTTGTTTCTCAGTCCTGCCCTCCCTTGCGACTGACAGGAGATTCATCAAGATTCACAGTTTTGTGCTCTGGCTGAGATTCACCATATGGAAGGAATTTCCCCATTCATAATGTCAGCTAATGTGGTATAAACTCCTGTACCATATGAGTCAATCCTCCTTTCCTTTGCATTTAAGGTGGAAATGCATCTGCTGCTGAGTGGGAAAGAGCAAGCACTGTAGGATGAAAGCAGAGGAGGTTAGGAAGGGAAAGAGAGATGTTGCTTCGCTTTGGCCTGTGAAGTCCTGGGGACAGTCCTGTTGGGGCTGCCAGAAGCTCTTGTTGCTCTATCGATTAATGTCCCTTTCTCCTCTGAGTGGTCTGGTTAGCATCGTCTGGCTAAACTTCTGGATGCTTTCCCAGCTATTTCTATGAAGACAAGGCTTTATTCTCTTTATTCTGTTCTTCTGCTCTGATAAACTTTTCCATGACCCTCCAGAATTAACTCTGCTGGCTCACTCCTGTGAACAGCCAGACAACATACAGGCTGGAGTGATCCCAAAATTCTCTGGGAGTATGCTTTCTGTTTGTCACTCTCAGCAGTGATGAAGAATCAACACCACCCAGTTCAAGAGTACAAATATTTACACTACATATTTCTGACTGTCAGACCCCAGGTTGCCAAGTATTTTCTTATTTTATGAAGTATGTAGCATGCAAATTATTCACCTCCTGATTTCCATCAGCTTATACAGCATCAATGGGGACTCTCCCACATCTTCATTAGGCCACGTCTTCTTCCTGGTTGGGTAGACAGTAACAGACTCCCAGTAGGATGTCAGCCTTGTTAGCCTTCCCCTGAATTCTTACTCATAAACATTCAACTCCATCATCACTAGTTTCAATACCTATGGCATCAAAACCTCCCTAATATAAAGTGCCAGGATACAGTCACCTACACAAGGGCTTCAGCAGGGTCCCACCTCCTCCTGCAATTCAGCTTTCTCTGCTTTATCCATCTACACATCATTTGGCACAGGATTGACCACTGGATTAATGTCAGTAGTGGCAGAAGCCCAGCAGGCAGCAAGAACCTCCCATAGTCTGAGGCAAAAGGTTATAATCCCACACTCATTACCTGAATTTAGCCAGACCCTTGCACGATCTCCTTGCAGATACCACTTTCTATTGTGTGGCTCTCCAGAGCTCTCCAACTGATTAATTACTTTGTTGTTACACTGAACATGGTGGCAAACCCAGATCATTATGAGAAACATGTACTTGGTTTATTTTATGTACCCTGAAATACTTGGTGGAAATACTTCCTATTCTCCCTCTTGTGTTTCCACAGGAGTTCTGTACAGCTCTGATTTAGCCTTTTGATGGCACAGGGAACTCCTGCCAGAAAGTCTAACATCTACCTGCATTCCTGTCTTTGCAGGATGTCTGTCATCATTTCTTCCATAATTTTTTCAGGTACAGAAAATTCACTGCTTTGGTTTCACACACAATGTCACCTGCCTCACACCTGCCTGCATTTTGGAGGATGCCTTTCTTTCCTGCCACAGCTTTGATATCAGAAACTGTACCAGATTTATCAGCACTTCTTTCCAAGCTGTACCTCTTGGTAGTCCCAGAAACCAGCAAGCCATGAGACACCAACTCTTGTGGGTCAGTCTAAGAAACTGTTATATTGAAAATTCACATGCTGTAATTAGCACGTGTGGTTATGATTATGGTTACGTGGACTTTATTCTTGCTGGTTAACATTTATGCTTGGCTAATGGTCAGGGACTTTGGTCAGAATTGGAAAATAGGCTAGATCTGTACAGGGAAGGATGTGCAATGTCCAGACACTCAGAGCATCCTAGCTGAAGTTGCCCCAGAGCTTCCCTGTGCTATGGTTAACTGTGTGAGTAACTCTGAGAGGGCCAGGGATCTGACCTGGCCACAGGTTTTTTTCTGGTTAATCTCAAAAAGAGTCTGATTTGTGCATAATCCAGTAGAAAATTCACACTGACATCTCACATCAGTGACTTCCTGCTACAATGTGTGGAATTTTGTATTGCATTTCCATTTTTCTTTATCCTATTCCCAGTTGCATGTATGACTCCCTGTGCTGATTCATCCCCCCAGCCTGCCCAGGCTGCTCCATGACCTAAGAAATGCTTTTTAGGCCTCAGCATTGATGAACTGCACCTGGCCTCAACTCCTCTCCAGCTTGTCAGAAGCAGTTCCCAGGAACTAGTCCTGTCTAATGAGCTCCTGTTTTTTAATGAACAGCCTTGGAAAATTATTTTTCTTGCCTGAATAACAACACAAGTGCAATAATATTTTTGTTACTGAACCTTCAAAGAAAGTTACCGACCCAAATTGCGGCCAGACGGAAAATTACTGTGACTAAAGCCAACTTTCTTGCAGCCCTATAAACAGCAGTCCAAAGTGAGACCCTTTGAGTTCTCCTGGATTGCAGCGAGCAGTGACTGGCAGATCCCTCTGGGTGGGACCTCTCTGTGCCAGCAAACTCTAAAGTTTAAAGTTTGTACTTAGTGGACTGGCAGACAACATCAGCAGATCTTGGACTGATCCCCACACTCCCCTAGGTTCAACCCTCTGCCCATTTTGAAGATGAAAAGTCATCCAGAGTGGGAACTTCACTGAATTTGAAGGGAATTTTTCACAGATACCGTTCAGATTCCCTTTTGGTCTGTGTGCCTGCCAGTGGGTATGCTGTTGCCAATGGACTATGGATGTGGCTCTCCTAGATTTTTAAGAACTTTAGATTTATAAAATAGGCCTGTAAGAGAGTTCCTCTTGTGGTGCAGTGAAGTCTATATGAATCCTTCATTAAATTGTTTAACTTAAACTAATGTTGTTTAACATTAGGCATTAACTGTCAACCAAGACTGGGTCTCAGTTTAGCAAGGGGATCTACTCTGAACCTGTTGTATCAACAGGAAGGTCTTACCAATTCCTTTTTAACCGTGCCTTTTCCCACTCTTATCCCTGTCTTCCCCCACTAAGCCCACTGCCCCTTGGATAGTTTTTTATTTTGGTTATAGATAGATTGATTTTAGGTTTGCTTTTTCTGTGTGTGTCTTTTCCATCTGCAAGAAAGTTCCAAAGTCAATAGTTACAGCAACTGCACACTAACTTTTATGACATTCAGAGCAATGTGAGTTTGTTCATCTCCATGTTTATGTTTCAGAGTGCCTGGACTATAATTTTATTTTATGGGAGGATTCTGTCAAACAACTTGCAAAACTTTTCTAGTGCAACATCTGATTCACAGACAACAACCAGTCAGACACAATCAGTCACAGATAGTGGCATTCAAAAATTTTGCATACAGCCACCTTTTTATTTAAGCTGTAGCTGAGTTTCTACAGTTTACCTCAACTCATACAATGATTTAATCATTCTTTTGATCTCTGTGAACCCTGGTAAAAGTTTCTTATACTTAATTTGTGATCCTAACTTTTAAAATTAAATCAATATCACTCTGTTCAATAAGAAACTTTTAAATGCAGGCACAGCTCTAAGCTTGGGAATAGTCTAATTGACTTCAAAGGAATTAAAAGGTGCTTAAGCACCTTGCTGAATTAATAACTAATTGAATTATAACTTCAGGAACAAACTCAGTTTAACTTGAAAGTTCAGTATAGTTTATTCAAACTTCCAGTTACAGATGGAATTTTCAGGTCTGTATGAAAAAACACAGTAGCATGTCAGAAATTGCAAATTAAAACTTGCATGAAGGAAAAAAAACTAGCTGTAGAGATACAGGAAGGAGCTAGTCTAACACAATTTCTAAAGCTTTTCCAAAAAAATTGATGTTCTTTCCTTTATTCTTGCAAGCTGCAAGATTATAAGGACTGACAGTATAAAATTACAAAGATAGGAGAAATGAAAGAACTATGGGAAGGGAATGAAGAGTCTATTCAAAAGACAGTTTCTCTTGCTTTTCCTGCTGAAAAGGATTCTGTTACTTCCCATACACAGAAAATGCAGTAATTTTTCTCTTCTGCAATATTATGTGCAGAAGAAACAACCAAAAAACAGTTTTGATGGTACTTGAACAGATTTCAAGAAGTCTTGCAGTGTGCTATGAATAGAAATACATTTGTTAACTGAGGGAGAGGAACAAGACATTTTTTCTTTGCCAAACCAGATAAAATGTAACCAAATTGCTGGACTGGTGAGATTATATCCTCTCCTCCTTCCTTGCTCCCAGGGACAATGGAAACTTCCTTCTGGTGTAAATGCTCTTTTTTTGTCTGAAATCATTATGAAAGATGTTGTTCTTTTTAAAATCCATTAAAAAAATATTTTAATAGAAAACTTTAAACTGTGATGTTGTGATAGGACTGTACTTTTAATTCATGTGAATCCTTAAGGAATTGATCTACAATTATCCCTTCAAAAAAACATTTGCAGAACCACATCTTTTGGTTCAGAATACACCAATACTCCTTGCATACTCATTTTGAGAAATAACCATTTGGAACAAAGAGAATATAATTTATCTAATTTCAATTGGTGCATGATCACAGGGCAGTAAGGCTTGGGCTAATTTAATCATTTTGATGAGCTCACAGCCAAGACAAATATGGTTTATAAGAAAGAGCAAAGCTGAGTTTCCAGCCACTATGTTGACTAAATTATTATTCACACATTATTCACCACTGGTGCAAACACACCACATCCTTCCTGTGCTGTTGAAGTCACCTGCTGTCTGAATGCAGCTATCAAAGTCATGTATTATTATGATATATGGTGCAGTAAACTCGAAGATTTTCCACATAAATCAAAACAGTACAGATTTGCAAGTTAGCCTAGTTTACATCAGGGTCCCAACTTGCAAGAAATAAAATTATAAATATGTCTTTTCACCCTCTTGAAATGTTCCCAAAAGCAACTGGAGGAAAATGGTTTTCCATTACTGAAGACAAAGTGTGTGGACTGATGAATGTTGGTGGCAGAAGGCATCTAGGAAGCAGCAAAAGTCTTTTAAAGCATCACTTTGTCATAATCAGAACTGTGTATCCTGCAAAGAACAGTTAACAAAGGCCTGTCGGGCTCCTCATGTCTCTGAGGAATCTCTTTGTGAAGTCTCTTCTTGTGTAACTACCTCACCTGCTGCAGACAACCTTATATACGTTTCTTTTAGGTGGAATTGTATCCCAGCATTTTTGTTCAGATAAATCCCTGCCAGCTGAATAAAAGGAAGGGCTATTATCCACCTGAGTTGATGGAGCTGATATTTTCTGTGCTGTAGTAGCTTCTCTTTGCTTCTCAGAGCTAAGTGAATTATATTATGAGATTTAAGCAAATGATCTAGTTAGAGTATTTATGGGGCTTCCATTAACCCAGGTTTCCTATGCAAGATCTTGAATCACGCCCTTGTAAGTAAAGAATATCCTTAAGCTGGTATCAGTGGGGCACTGAGGCTCTCAGAGTGCATCAGCCTGGGTGTCTGCAGCACCTGAGTCACCCTGGAGCACCCAGGTGCTTGGTGACACGGAGCAGGTCTGGCTGGGGGACAGGTCCCTGCCTCAGTGTGCCCCATCCCATGCGGGGAGCTCCCTTTTTCCTTGACAACAGGGTTCACACAGAATTCCTCTCAGACCCCAGAGGACCTGGGCAGGTGACAAAAGAGCAGGATTAAGGAAGAAACCCCACATGTAATAGAAGGAGAGAGGAATGACAGGTTTGTATTTACAAACAAGCTCTGGGTCTGCTGATAAGATGAAATTATCGCTGAGAGATAACAGAAACAACGGGATGGATTCCACTGAAGGATGAAAGGAACACTGAGGAAACACCATGAATTCTACAAGAGTTACGAATTAAGAGGGGAGTGATGCATTGGGGGGGTTCTCAGGTATCAGGCATTCCAGGAAGTCTATACCTCTCAAATACCTCAGCCCATGGGGAAAGAGAGAAGGGACATACGGCCGGGAAATTGGGATAAAAAGGAGACTGCGCCCTCCAAAAATTTGAGAGACCCAGGGGAATGCCCCATGGCCTCTTTATTTAAATAAAGTGAAAGGACTCCTCTGTCTCTTTTTTGGACATAAACCTCTGGTGTTTGTGGATTAATTTTCCTGACAAAGGGCTTTACAAAAAATGGCTTGAGGATAAACCTAGGCAGTGTACCCAGCGTTCCTCTGGGGATGTATTTGCAAGCCTTGTTAGGAGCTCTGGGTTTGAACACTACCCTGATTGCCTTGAACTTCTGGAGTCTCTTAAATCTTAGACTACAATGCCCAGCCTGGATCTTTCCTGAGTCCCTAGAAATGGTGTGTTACAAATGCACAGGCTCATCACACAAACAATTCTGCTGATTTTCTGCCATAAAACAAACTGTTAAGACCTGATGCTGAGGTCAGAACTTGGGAGTTACAGGCTTATTCAAGAAAGGTATTGGGAATTTCAGCCTCTCTTAAAAGCTGCAGAGAATACCAAACGAGGATCAGAGATCTTCAGGACATTGCAGAATAGGAAGAGAGGCTCAGTACTGAGACCAAATCACAAATAACCTGTGCTTGTAACACCACAGCTTGTCCATCTGGGAGTCCACTGGCAAACATTAATCTCTCCTTGCAGGAGTTAAGTATTTTTTTAAAAATTAATTTGTTTTTTTGTTTTTATCCACAACTGTCTTTCATTGTATATCTGAAAAAATGGTTTAGGACTGGTTTCATTTTCTGAAAATATCTTTTCATGAACCAACTATATTATTGAGAGAAGAAAAATGTTCTGCAAATATCCTTTGGAATCAAAGATGTGCAAAGTGTTTTATCTATTTCTTTCAAGAAGAATAGAATGAAAAGTGTGGATGGACTTTTAACCCCCTTCAGGACTGAAACACTGATGAAGCCATATGGGAAACCTACTCAATAGAATATATATGGATAAATGAAAGAATTCAGTTTTTGAAGCTTCTTATTCTTAACACTAAATTCCATTTCACAAGGCATACGTACACGCATCTCTAAAGTATTACCCAAAAAATCCTCTTAACACTGCAACAGCTTTCATCTCTCTGATTTCTGCAAAGACTAATCCATACCTACAGAAACAAGGGACCTTTTGTTCAGCTCCATTCTTAGGACATTTTTTGTTACATTTTTCCTCTGTAGAAGCATAACAGAGTAAAGGCTAATATGGACCCAAGGAAGCAAATACAAAGGCAGGCTTACATTCAGTGTGTGAATCTCGACTCAGAAGAGGATAGGCGTGAGGTTATTATCCATCTGTAGCTAATTCATTTCTTTCTGTGATAATGTATTTGTGGCTCTGATTATCTGCTTGGGCTGGCACTGGAATCACAATGGCAGAATAAATTGAATCTGGAGTAATAGTGCTAAGTCATCACATCTAGATTAGTAAATTGAGTATTTCCAGGGGCAATTTCTGGTACCAAGGTGAGCTAGCATAGGCTGGCTCCAAATTCAGCTGAATTTCTTTCACCTTCAGCAAGGCACCAACAGCGATTGCTGGGACCAGTTTCCAGCCCTGTTAACCACCCACCTGTACTGGGATTTGAGCCAGTAGCACTTAACCATGGGAGAAAACACCCCAGGGAGCATCCTGGGCTCATGAGAAGAAATGTCAAAATTCAGCATCTGAGGGTGTTCCTGGCCTGGTGTCATTTAGGTCTCTATATCTGCTTATGATATAAGCACACACCTGTGCCTGGGGAAGGAGCTGAGGACAAAGTTTTTGTGAGTGTGTGACACAGACTTACTGTGCCAACTGGGGCAGATCTCTGGGAACGTTTTCTTTCCTTCCTACTGCTATTTCTTTCAGTGCAGTGTGCATTATCTCACGTTGTTCTGGCTGCTGTTAGGATTAAAGATAGGCAGGTAAGCTTGAGGAAAGATTATGGGGACCACTGGTATTCAGATTAAAATGCTTCAAGACAGTATCCTTATCAAGTATTTTTGGTGCATGCTTCTTGTTCATTTCAATGCCCCTCCAGACAAACGGGGATTTTGCACAGCTCATTTAACAGGATGTATAATTCACTGGTGAGCTACACACCACCCCATCTGTGCCAGCCCGCAGAGCAGAGGGGCTGGGATAGCCCCCAGCTACAGAGCCTGGCTCACAACGTCATTCATCTCATTCCCAAGCTCCTGGCTCACATGCCTGGCCTGACTCAGGCTTGCACACATGTGCCTGTTAAAACCAGAGTAAATGGGTCATCTCCAGCTCATTGTAACTTTGTTTCATATGTTTGTTTATCCTTTTGGCTGGTATCTGTTTCAGATCCAGGATCTGCCTGAGATCAGTGGTCAGTGCTGACAGAGCAGTGACCGTCTTCCCCAGAAGACCTATGTGCGGAAATTGGTGATTGTTTTTCTAAATCGAGCTACAGAAACTTCATGAATACTTCAGCTATCTTATTCCCAGGTTTCTTCTTCCTTCATCTCTGAAAGTCAGGTTGCATCCTCCCTGCTTGGAGATCACTCTTTTTTAACATGGCACCTCATACAGTGATGCCTTGCAACTGCAAGATAAATAATTCTTATATTTTACTCTTTCAGGATTTAGACTTTTGTTATTTGTGACAGATTTTATAGTCAACTGTGGCTTTAATGTTTCAATGTTTTGAAATTAATAAAACTTTGGAGATGGAATGACTTTGTGGGTGTCCTGTGTGTCATAGTCAAGCAGATCAAATTATTTTTATTACAATTTAACCTTGGCTTAAATATGACCAGGATAAAGGTTGTTTCAGAAACATGTATTCATTCCATGTGTCGGGAGCAGGAGAGAGAAGGTCCTGGCTATTTTCCCAGGTGCAAAACAAATGATGCCATAAGAATCTGCTCCTTTCCAAAGGGTCACTGGTCCTTCTTTCCTTTCAAGTCACTCCCTTCTTGCTTTGTCCTTCCTTAAGTGTCTCCTTTTATAGCTCTTTTTTTTCTCCAGCTGGAGAATCGTTGGAGTAAAATCTGACCTCAGTGATTTATCCAAGGCCACAAAATAAATAGGCTCTTTATGAAAAACCAAAGACAAGGACATTGGTCCATATCTCTGTCCCATTCAGATGGCTGAGGTCCTTCTGCTTGCCCTGTGGCCAACTTCAGGGTCAAACTTTGGTCCAGTGCATGCTCACATGCATGTCTCCAAAATCCCACCTGCACCTGTGTGTTCATGTACAGGTACACAATTATTCCCCTTCTTGCTGGCACGCTGCTGCTTTCTTCAGGCTAATGTTGATGTAAAATTGAAAAATGGAAGCCAGAGCAGCAAAAAATTTTCCTCTTGTGTAGATCCTGGTAAATGCCCACAGAAGAACTTTACTGTGTGGGTGACTGTGCACTGGAACAGCTTGCCCAGAGAAGTTCTGGAGTCTCCCTCACCAGAGATATTCCAAAACCATCTGGACACAATCCTGTGCCATGTGCTCCAGGGTGACCCTGCTTGAGCAGGGAGGTTGAACCAGATGATCCCACTGTGGTTCCTTCCAGCCTGACCCATTCTGTGCTTGGTTCTGTAAAATGAGCTGAGGTCATGTGCTGTCACAAAGCCTGGAGGCAAGTTAAGCCTGGTAAAGTTGTTGAATGCCATTTCAACAGTAACTTCTCTGTTGCAATGACTCAAGAAGAATGAAGGCCAGGCCATCCCATCACTCTCCTGCTTCCTACAGGGTTCCTTTCCAAAATTCTGATTCTTTAAAACCATTTTTAGTGCTACATGTGCTATACTTGCCCAAGTATGATCTAAGAAATGACCTGATTTACCAGAGATACGTTTGGTGCTAACACTAATAATCCAGGAATGAAGGACACATTGAGTAAAGGAAAACCTCAGTGAAGGCTGAGGATACCCTTGCCAGGAGAACTTCAAGGTTCTCCCCAAGTTAATAGGACAGAAATTACAGTGTCCCAAGGCCTTAAACAATGAGCATATTCTGGCTTCAGAAGGACACTTGAAGCACTCCAAAAAGCAAGTGGTTCACTTAAAATACGTTGTTTGAAAGACTCTGTGCATTAGAGACAATACTTACAAGGCCCTTAGCTTTTGGCCAGGACTTCTAAGAAGTTATAGATCTGGAGGAAGAGGGAGGGTAAAGCAGCACCATAGTGGGTGGCTGATTATACCCATGAATTTATACTGTTGCAGTGTGGATACTTTTCCCTTAAACCACTGTAGTAAAATGTGATTTATTACTGCAAGGCAGAGTGACAGTTCAGTCCAAGAAGTTCTGAAAAGGGAGATTTGAAAAGCTTCATTAAAGAAATGAGAGGGATGGGCTGTGAAGGGGTTTCAAAGCAAACTTTGTAAGAGATTTTGCTTTCTAATATAAGTCACTATTAAAATAAATGAGCATGAACTTTGCAAAGAAATGAGACATTATGTCCCATGAGATTTCATCAACCTGTCATTATGGTCAATGAAAGAACTTCCATTAATCAAAAAAGAGAAATATTTTCACCTAATCATTGAGGGAACCTGAAGACCCAGCATTTTTTCATATTTGGTTTAATTCATATGCTTTTCTTTTCATCAGTCTTTTCATTACCTGTACATCTCATTAATGCAGAGGAAACAGTTTCTGTAAAAGAAAAATTTTTTCTGGCAAAAAATGAAAGGTCTCCAGCTTGCTGAAAATATTGTTTCAAAATTGAACTTCAGAAAGAAAACAAAGAAAACAAGGATATTAACATCCCTAAATCCTAAGCACTTGAATTTGCAGTCATAATGTTAATTTAGTGCACAATTTTCCAAGTAAAAATTCTTGAGTATTAAACCAATGACATAGAAGAAAATGTGAGTCACAGGAAATTACATAAGAAGCGTGATATAGAAAATATATTGGTAATAAAACATTTCACTTTCTCAGACATTAGCAAGTCACTTAGATCTGCATCTCAGTGTTGACCTGTATTGAACTGTGTGTTACGTGCCATGAACAATGTGCTGGGACTGTTCAGGAGATCTCCAGAAGGCAAAATCTGTTACAAAATGATTTAAAAGATTTTAGAGAGTGAAAGAATAGACCACAATCTCAAATGCTGCTATAACAAGCAAAATCAAAGTACTATCTGTATGGTAGCATGAACAATGGATCCTCCATCTTTAATCATAATTAAAAGGAAGAATGGTTTCTTTCCAGCATGAGAGTTTTTCAAATACAATCACATTCCAAGAAAAGGTGGGGGAGCAGACATGTTCCTTTTAGATGCTCATAAACATCACAATCCATTGTTAAAGGTGTTTAGACTCACCCAGAATCAGCCCTGGGTTGGCAGGTCCCTTGAGAAAAATTGAATCACTCTTTGCTATCTAGAAAATATAATTTAATGACAGTGTAAAAGACATGTCAGCTCTTGTCACTGTCACACTTCCATCTACAGGCTTTTCACTGGGAATGCAGTAAAGTTTGGCTTTTTTGCCTTTTTTTTTCTCCCTTTCTCCTCTGAGGCTATACCAAACCTGTTCTGTGTGGTTATTCTATGCTATTTTGAATCAGAAATACTTAGCAGCTGGGAGCATGTTTGGCACTTGTATAGATTTCTGTCATGTATTCCTTTCAAGTAAAACCACAGGAATACAGGCATGAAGATGATAGCAGACCAGGAGCAGTTTCTAGACTGCAGCTTTCCATGCTGCTGCAGGAAGAGCATGACACATTGGCTCTTTGGGGACATCACCTTTCAACCTCCCACCCCCTCCTCAAGCCCTTGTACTCATGGACATTAACTTGTGGAGAGGAGTGAAGCACAAACATCCCTCTGTGCCCTGCCTGAGCTTTTTGACATACTCCAAAGTGCTAGTGGGAAAAAATATTTGATGTTTCCTCCTTGCACTAGGCTTTAAAATGGAATTTAAGTAGGAGATTTGAGAAGATGTAAAGGAACTTATTGTTGAAGGCTATGACAGAAGCCTGTGACTGATGATCATCTTTCTTTTGGCTCTCACACTTTTATCCTTGAGACTTGAGGAATTTGGAGCTGGAGCCTTAGCCAGCATATATGTGGGATGACCAAGTGATCCAGAGCTGGTTTAGAACATTTTTCCACTGGTGAATCGCGAGCAGGAAGGACCTTTGAAGGACTGCAAGGAACAAATTCACTCAAGGAAAGCCAAACAAATTTTTTTAACTAACAGAAGTTAGAGCTTCCAAGAAAACCACAAAATTGTTATGGCAATGGGTTAGAATGACCTCAAACCAAGAAAATGCTTATGTCATTGAGTCCTCCTTCCTATTCCAGAATTAACTTCTGCATCATGTTCTAGACAGACTGAGGGACCTTAATTTTGTCTGCAAAACTAGAGTTTGTCAAAAGGTAGTCTTATCTGAGTATTTACAGTGAGTTTAGTTTGCAGCTACAAAGCACCATTAGCAACTTCATTAGAGCATGGACATTCCTCTTAAGGTCCAGCCTAATCCTGTACCTACCAATATCTCTGGCAAGCAGTGAAAAAAAAAAAAAAAGATGTCCAGGGAAAAAGAATACAGGGAAAGCATGTATAAGTTCCAGAAAACATTTTCCCAGTCCCTGCCTATTTCAGGGTGTTTAAGCCTAATGTGTTTTGAGTATTCATAATCTCTAAAGGATATTTTCCTTGTCCTTGTCTTGTCTCCCTTAAACACACCTAAGCTCTTTGCATATGCATAACCCTTTAACTATTATTTGCATGGATCTACCACCCATTGTTAACAAAACCTACCTGTTTTGAACAGCCCCTAATGTCATTTAGTGGCCCTTAATTCTTCAAATGGAAACCTATACAAACTTGCCTCATCAACTAGAGCCATTTTCATCAGATTCCCAGTTGTCATCAGAAGCAGAAATTACTTAATAGTGCCATAATGTAACTGTGTCCTGATGTCTCAGTTTACATTCTGAGCTGTTTTCTGCACTTTTTCACATCTCACTATAGAGCAGGAGAGAAAGGAGAGAAACTGTGTTCTCCTGTGACTGAGATCATGTGCTTCACTCAGTAATGTGTGTGGAGGACAAGGAGAATTTACCTCCCCCTCTTTTTTACTGCTCTGTTTACAATCAGCCTACTTGAGTCAGTAGGAGAATTCTGAAAGAGGCAGTTTCTTACCGCAAAAAGTGACTCCCAAGTAGTCAGAGCTGTGGTTAAACTGCCTCCCACACACTGAAGAGCAGCAAACCAAGCAAGCAAGCAAAACTTCTCCCTAAAAATGTAGCATCTCAATGAACCAGTTATAATGCTGCCAATCACAGGGCTGTGGAGATGGACTGAATTGGGTGTACCTCTAATTAAGCTATGGACAGTCTTACATTCCTGTGAGGAAACTACCAGCCAGATGTGTGATTATCTGCTCTCCTTTAACACACTAGTTTTCATTCTAGTCCCAGTTTGTCAGAAAATTTCTCCATCCCTGTCATTTGCAGGGATGTCCCACTGAAATATCCCACTGAAATATCCCACTGAAAACCATTATTAGTGATATCCCACTGAAAACCATTATTAGTGATATCCCACTGAAAACCATTATTAGACCAAACTGCTCAGCTCGAGCATGAGAAAACCACTCTGAAGGGAAACATGGAGGAACTCATTTTGCCTGCTCTGAAAGGATCACTGGGCATGTGAGCTGAAGAGGAGAGAGGCTTTTGTGCCTGCTTCCCTCCTCCTGAGTGACCTTTCAGCCAGAGGAGACACACAGACAGCTCAGCAGTTCATCACTTGTCGACTCCCACGAGCAGCTTGACAGGCTGGAGAGGTGGGTATCCAAAACTGACACCTTCTGAGAGAACCACTTCTTGAAGGAAACAAAACAGGGTGGGAAACAGTGGAAGGCAGTCCCAGACTCTCCAAGATGTGTGCCATCACCTGGTCCCTCCCAGCCCTGGGGCTGGCTGCAATTTCTGCCACAGCTTGGAATTGCAGCAGAAATGGCAGCTTCCAGCTCCCCTCAAGGTGGGCATGCAGTTATTGTGGGAAGGAGTCCCTGCCTGTGGCCTGGGGTTTGGAACTGGATGATCTTTAGGGTCCCTCCCAGCTCAGATCATTCTGTATTCTACATCCAGAAATATCCTCATGCTGTCAAACCACATGAGATCCAGCCCAGACCCATAAGGTCTGAGAACATACAATCTTTATGGCCTGCATTTGTCTGTGATGCTAACTGGTGAGTGATCTCCCTGTCTTTAACCCATGAGGTTTCTCATCTTATTTTCTCCTCCTGTCCTATTGAGGCAGAGTCAGTCAGTGAATGGGAATCTGGCCCCTCACCCAGGTTAACTGAGCACAAGTCTGTAGGTTTAACTGAGCTCTTCTCAAGCTTTGGCAGATGATAGCACCACAGAAGGTGCCCTCCATCTGAGGGCCTTCTGCACTTAAAAAATGTCAACATTATGCTACTGATGCCGGCAGAGTTACATTCAATTGACACCAATATGAATTGAAAATCTTTCTCCAGGAGTTTTATTTTCTTGCTTGTGTCAGGCAGCACACAAATATGAAATGAAAATAAAATGACCAGATTTCTAACAGACTCAAACTGTGGCAGGAACAGCTTAGAATAGAGGTACTGAGGAGTGTTTTCACTCTGAAGATAATTGGGTGACAGGCCAGATCAGTGATTTCCAAAGAAGTGATAAATGAAAACTGGGGGGAAAAGAATATTTGGGGGTATGATTGTTGAGAAATAAACATAGAGAAACAAGTTTTATCTAGGTAGATATTTCCTCTTAATTTGTTTCTATTTTCCTTTCCAATCCATGTTCCATGATCAAATATATTCAGCAAAGGCATCCTGCAATACCAGAACATTTCCTGCCACACTTTTTGACACAGTTAGCCAAAACAGTTTGGTCTTCTATATTTTTTTCAGTTAGGGAAAACTGCTGACAGGAACAGAACCTCTTTTATTTACAGAAACATGCCACAACTGTAGCAATTGTAGTATAATTTTTTTCCAAATTCTCCCCATCACTCCCACCCCTCCCCATCCTACCCAAGTTATATCTGAGTCACACAGGTTTGTTTTTCTTCTCATTTCTGATGCTTTCCTTCTGGTTCATTTTCTGCACTTGTATCACCTTTTGGCTTCTCAGAGGCCCAAAATCTTTACTGGAAAATAGAGAATTTGCCCTTATTTTTCATGGTCTACATATGGCCTTTAGGTCAATGCTTTATGTCTCTGCTCGAAGTAAAACTGCTGTCATTGCTGCTAACAAGCTCCATAAAGAAATCTTATGAAATCTTAAAATCCTTGAAAGAAGATCAGTGTTTATACATAATCTGTAGTATTGCTCCTTTCCTTTCCTTTCCTTTCCTTTCCTTTCCTTTCCTTTCCTTTCCTTTCCTTTCCTTTCCTTTCCTTTCCTTTCCTTTCCTTTCCTTTCCTTTCCTTTCCTTTCCTTTCCTTTCCTTTCCTTTCCTTTCCTTTCCTTTCCTTTCCTTTCCTTTCCTTTCCTTTCCTTTCCTTTCCTTTCCTTTCCTTTCCTTTCCTTTCCTTTCCTTTCCTTTCCTTTCCTTTCCTTTCCTTTCCTTTCCTTTCCTTTTCCTTTCCTTTCCTTTTCCTTTCCTTTCCTTTCCTTTCCTTTCCTTTCCTTTTCCTTTCCTTTCCTTTCCTTTCCTTTCCTTTCCTTTCCTTTCCTTTCCTTTCCTTTCCTTTCCTTTCCTTTCCTTTCCTTTCCTTTCCTTTTTTTCCTTTCCTTTCCTTTCCTTTCCTTTCCTTTCCTTTCCTTTCCTTTCCTTTCCTTTCCTTTCCTTTCCTTTCCTTTCCTTTCCTTTCCTTTCCTTTCCTTTCCTTTCCTTTCCTTTCCTTTCCTTTCCTTTCCTTTCCTTTCCTTTCCTTTCCTTTCCTTTCCTTTTCCTTTCCTTTCCTTTCCTTTCCTTTCCTTTCCTTTCCTTTCCTTTCCTTTCCTTTCCTTTCCTTTCCTTTCCTTTCCTTTCCTTTCCTTTCCTTTCCTTTCCTTTCCTTTCCTTTCCTTTCCTTCCCACACCTTCCCTTCCCTCTTTCCTTTCCTTTTCCTTTCCCACACATTATGCATCAGAATATAATTAACTACTATTTCTTCCTCTTAGCACTTGAAATACAGCTATTGCAAGTGGCTGGCCTGGTTTCAAGTGCTTCAGTGATATTATCAGTCTACCCAGGAGCCCCTTGAAAGTTTGATTGCAATTAGTGTTTTCCTAGACATGGATCTTACCTTGTTTCAAAGGGTTGCCATGTTCAGGATTCAAGCAGGTCCCAGGAGCCTGCCCATGGTCCACATGACTCAGCCCCTCTCTGCTCACTGCTGCACTCAGGACAAATAGCTTCTCTAACCCACCAAAAAAAAAAAAAAAAGGAAATAATTTACCAATCAACAGTAATAGGACAAGAAATATCAGACTCACTCAAAACCACTAGCTTATTAACTGCTCAAGTTCATGAATAGACTGGGGATAATGCGGATCCTGAAAGTGACCTGGATTCAAAAGGAAATGAGACAAAGGTTAAAAGGTTATCAGACACAAGGACATGCCTCCAGAAGTGTCTGCCCTGTAGGTCACTAGGATACTCTGAGATTAACTCTGTATTTGCCACCTTCTTTACCCTGCACTTCCCATCTCCTACCACCATTGCCCTGAAAGGCTGTTGGGTCAGATGACCTTTATTTGGATGTAATGTGGTGACAATTTAGATAATGTGAACTAACACATCTGACCCTGTAGTTCCAGCAGTCCACTAAAGAGGGACACCACAAAACTCATCGATTACCATGTGATCATCTGTTTGATGGGCAGTGGAAGCTTAGCTAGGAAACAATAGACAAACAAAGGAAAGGCCTCACACAAGGAGTGAGTTGCCATGGAGCCATCACAGGCATGGAAAGGTTAAGGATTCTGTAATCCAAATCTCTCCAGGGTTTTCAGTTTACAAATGAAAAAAATGTAATTAAGAAAATATGTCTATATCTGCAAGGTGATATTTTCCAGCCCCTTTTTGTCAATGACAAAAAAAAAAAAAAAAATGGTTTAGTTGCAGCCAACACTGCCATCTCAGAAATAAATGAAACTTTTTATATCCTTCTCCATTCCAGCTGTATTGACATTGCTTTTGTTGGCACTCCCAGAGAACAAGACTGAGGTAAGGACACCCTGCCAGTACCTCCTGAGAGGTGTCCCTGGATGAGTTTAGCTTTGTGCCTGTTGTCAGGGGATGTCCAAATGACAGCCTCTGATTAACTCTATCACATTCTCAGGTCTCAGCAAGATTTTCACTCACGGTCTATCAGACATCTTTGCAGAGTCACATTTTCATCCTGGTAGCTCACCGACTAAGTTCTGTATGAAATTTTAACTCTTTAAAACTTTTAATCTTGGAGCCCATCCTTTTTCAGAGGAGCAGGTGTGTTAGCCAGGGCTTCACCTTTACTGTAATCTTGCTGTGCTAATTACGGTCCTGGCAAGTCACATTTGACATGAGAAACCAGCAGTACACGGATCTGGGGCTCTCCTGATCTCCTCAGATGCTTTGCTAATACTGCCCACTATTTTTCCACTGGTGAAATGTTCATTCATAAAATCTCAGCATCTGTTTTGGTGTCAAGAATACGTTATATGTCTCTTTGAAACACCTTAGGTGCATAGCACAGTCCAGGTCTCCCAAAAGGCCTACAAGTCTTCTCAAAAATATATGTTCTGTTTTTCCTGGGGAACCTACCAGAACTCTGCTGATGCACCAAGTGTAGAAAAATATTTGACTTCAGCCTTGTCTCCTGGAATTTCTCCCCAAGTAGGAAGGAGAAAGTGACTCCTTGTTATAAGCATATATATTTCTTTGGGGCTTGTACTGATGGGACATTTTGTACTTATTTGTTTGGAGAGCCTTTGAAAAGACTATTCAGTCATCAGTGAGTTCACCAGCTTTGCTGCTGTTAATTTTTTCAATTGTTGTCAGCCTTACAGCAATAAACAAATTAAGTTTCTTTCTCAGGCTCTACCTGCAGACAAGAACTGCAATAATGAGTTGAACAGGTGGGAGGCTGAGGTCTTCCAATTGAGCTCTGGACTCTTCAGCAGTTTGCTTACCCCAGGAATGCTTCTTCAGTGCCATTGGTCCCTTGACCTTCCAGAGGATGAAACAAAGGACATCTCATGTTTCATTCCTCTGTGATTTCTATACAAACTCCCTAAGTGGGAAATGAGTTTAATGTTGCATAAACTAAGCTTAACCCATTTATTTGCTAGAGATTTTTTTTTGTCTTGTTAGTCCTGTAGCATTACTGTTGCTTGATCTCACTTTAGGTTGTGTATCCAACCTAGAATTAATAACAGTCACTTGCTTTCTGATGTGAAGCACCTCACTCCCCACACTCCTTATGAACTGTCTTGTGATGGATTATGTCCAAGTTAAATAAAAACTATCAAAGTCATCAACCTGCTTCAATCATCTACTCTAAGAACAAGACTAATCTTGTAAACTCTGAGGGAAATCACAAAAGTTTCATGCATATGAAGAAAAAGGATAATCCCAGCATATCCCTGGACTCTTTCTCTGAATCTATCAAAGCAAGCACTAACTAAACAGATTATTTTCGTGTCAACTACATGTCAGCTTTTGATGCCACACTGAATGGATGAAGAGATGGATGAAGAGACCATGTGAGAAGTACTTAGGGTGAGGTGAACCTGACCTAAGCAACAGGAGCACTAACAGTAAGAGAACTGGAAATGGATATGACAAAGGAAGCAAAAGAAGCTGTCGTGACTGTGCACCTTTACAGAGACACTGCTGATATCCTGTGTACCAAAAGTCCTCCTTCAAGCACTAATACAAAGAGGCAGCTTTGAAGGGAAAAGCAGGTGACAGAGCTAAGAGGGATCAAAGGTGACATCTAAGTGACAAGAAAAGCTGAATTGTTCTGTGGAGACCACTTTAAGGTATCAAGCAATGGAGTCAGATTTGAAGTGGCAAACAAACCTGAAACACATGCAGATGGTTTTCAAGTGGCATGCATAAGTGAGAAAGGGAGCATGTAAGTTTAAGGTGTCAAGCAGAGCTGAAACAGCTAAAACAGCCAAAGCTGGAGTAAAGCAGCATTTTTGTTAAAAAATTCCTGCAAAGGCATCTTGCTACCCAGCATAAGAACTGTGTCCATTCATCTGGGCCAGTGATAGAGTGTCCAGGGAATCCTAGGAACAGCACATACTTAATGCTGGCAGATGGACCTCCTTCAGTGGTTGAACTCATATGACCCTGGATAAAGAAATGTGAATTGCTGAATAATGAGGAAAAAGTAACATCTGTTTATATACTACACTTAGATATTGTACTTCTATTCAACTATGCCCTGAGTCACTGACAACTTGAAGGAAGGTCTGGGGTCAGACCCTTACCAACATATCCTGAAAGGGGTTTCGTGTGCGTGCCTTTCCAAGCTTATTTTGTTCTGACCCCTAAAACAAAATTACTGTTTCAAGTGTCTGGGCAGCCTATTTCAACCTTCAGGTCTTGTAGAGGTTCTTGTGTGACTGTTTATTTTTCCCTTTTTTCTTTCAAAGAAACCAAACAGTTTTGTGGTCAAGAGACCTGACAGCTGAGTCACATTCTGATCATGTTGGTGCCATTTGACCTGACCATATTACTCAGCCAGACAAAATAACTACCTACATTTTCAGAGTTTTGTGTTCCAGGAGGCATTTGGTTGCCCCATTCTTTCCACTCTAGATATTTTATTTGAACCATTCAGAGGCAAACAGCCAACTCAGGCTGTTGTTCCTGAAGTCTGCCTCATGCCTTGTCTAACTGATCAGATGTCTCAGTGCAGAACTGATCTCAGGTAACTCTTTCCAGAGAACTCACTATGGCAAGTAAACAGATTAATGTATTTTAGGCTGGAGAATCTTTCTAACAAATATTTTTTGGGGTCTCAAGCTGTGAAACTGCACAGCTTTTAAGGTTGTATGCAATTTATTTTGTGATCATGCCAAGAGAAAGGTAGTTTTGGAAACATTAGGAGCTTTCAGTTGTACTTGCATCTGTCTTCCTGCACAACCTTCTGCTAATGCTTCTTTTTCTTCCTATGCCTGTGTGGATTTCTTCAAAGGAAATGAAGTCAGTTATTGCATTTGGGTGTTCATTTGGTTTGGTTTCCATCATGAAATTTATAGAGGTACACAAGAGAGTTGAAGGTAGAAGTGCATAAAGAAAATTCACTGCTAAGTTTCTGTCATAACTAAGCTGGGAAAGCTGCACACATCCCATTCCATCATCTTTCCCTTCTGTATTATTCTAGGGAACCAAGTAATGTCACTGTTATGAAAAGGGTTTGGGATTTGAAAATGGGACAGCAGTCATTAAGAATTCTTTTATTCTGATACGTGAGACACCTGAAAGCACTGACCAATAGTTACCCAGCAGCTTTTTTATCTGTGGCTGATGCCTGTGTGAGGCAGGGATCAAGGTTCCTACAGAGCTGTCTCTTCCCCCTAATTTATGAAAAGCGATGGTTCTCAATGCCATTTGTTTTAATGGTCTGAACACTTCTATTATAAGGATGAACAAAATTATCACAGCCCAAAACTGAACGCATCGCTGTAAATTTTTAAGTCATATTGAGTCCTTCATGACTAAAAGAACAATGGAGACAATGTCACCTCCCAAAGAAGAGGAAGACATGAGAACTATATGAAAATGCCTTTAGGACATAACTTTGAAGTCTGACTGTGGGAAGAATTCTTTTATAGACAGACAGAGGGTAGTGCTCATGCCAAAGTGTTCAGAGTCACTGACTTCACTCATTAACAGTGGAATGGAGTGTGAAGTCATCCATTGATTATCTTGTAGCAAGACAATTGAATAAAGGTACGCAAAGAGAGGAAGGTTGGTTGTAAAATATTAGCACAGAAGTGGAGGTTGTTGAGCTACACAAGTCCTTAAGTAAGCTATTTAAAACTGGTTGGTTTAGCTTCAAAAGGCCAAGGATTAAGCAATTGCTAACTGACAATAATTTGCTAAAGGTGTCCTATATTCTGTTTGCAAACAGCAGAAAGGTGGCTGAAACTGGTAAATCCAAAATGTGAATACCATGAGCTACAGCAAGCAGCAGGGATTTATAGACAGTTCTGCAGTGATTGACACAATGGCATTCACAAGCCTCAAAAAATGCTTGTTAAATTCTAGGCATATTTGCCCCATTTTAAAGCTGAGTGGAAGAACTTGTGTTTCTGGCCAGCTCTGGTGTGACTTTTGCTCCTCACCATTCCTGTATTGATTCTTATCTCTTCTCCCTACCAAAACATCCTTTCCTTTTTCTCTTGATCAATCTGCCCATTCATACACCAAATAGCAAAGTGGAATAAACCTTCCATAAGAACCAGCAGGCCTCTGTGCAATGGCCTCTGGTGATGGAGCCTGACTGAATCTCCGTCCCTGGAGGTGAGGAGGTAGAGCAAGCCTCTTGTCCAAATGCCACCGTGCTGGCAGGGAGTGGAAAGGCCTCTGGGATGTGTGTTCCTGCCAGTCTTTGTTGCTAAAGATGTTCTGAGTGTGAAAAAAATTGACCATGAGACAAGCTCCTGTTTGATGCTTTTATTAGGATTCAGCTCTTGGGGTGGGGGCCCGAGGAGTTGCTTGCACCACAGCTGTTCCCACACTGGCAGCTCCAAGGAGGAGGCACAATTCAGCTTTGCAGCACACACTGCAGAGCTGGGGCTTCCATCCTTGTGGAAGTAACAAGAAAGCCTGTCATTCTGGCTCATTGTCTAGGGTGGCCAGTCCTTTCCAGTCCTCTTTAGGTCATGGTGATGCAGGAAGATGGTTTCTAAGCAGGCTTAGGTGATGCAGGGAGATGATCTTTCATCATAGCTTGCTAGAATGTTTCCTTGTCCTTTTATTCCTCTGTTAGCTCGTTGTTTTGGTGTCTTGCATGCCTTAGTTTACATATTACTCAGTTGCACAGCTCCCTGGGAGTTGCTTTGTTCCATGGCATAGCTCCTTAAGGAGTTGCTTTTGTTACAGTGTGGCAGGGAAGTCAGGGAAAGGGTACAGGAATGTCTCATAACAACTCTTAAAACACTTCAGAAACTGCTAAGTAATTAACATTACTAATAACCATCGGAGTAAACAAGGGGTACAACAAACAAGGTTTACAAATGGGATAAGAACATTAACTGTACATAATTAAACACAGTATTTTAACCGGGGTGGACTTCTTGAGAGATTTTGTTCATGACAGGTGTAAGCAGGGAGAAACATAGGCAAATATTGCACAAAGTTCTCAAGATCTTTAACTCTTCAGTGGTTCCAGTGTGCAATCAGGATCTGAGGGAGGTCCCATAGCTGGGCTACTGTGCCAGGTCACAAACCTAACTAGTCACCATGTACTACAGTCTCCTTTGCACTCACACAAGAAATATCCACAGACCTGTCTCAGTCCTCGTGCTTCTGATGGGGGGAAGTATCTCCAGTGCTTTGTGGGATGGAAATCTTATTTTCCAGTTGGTGAAATTATAAAACACTCAATGTATTTCAAATTTTTGTGTGCTTGAAGGCAACACATTGGACCGGCTGAGGTATGTCTGGAAACTTCAGTGATACTTACACTATTAAACTAAACTGGTTTGGATTGGGTAATTGCTGGGTTGCTCCTTGGCACAGATTCTATCCCTCTTCTAGACAAGGCTGGACACAGCTGGTGGGACAGCAGGAGCTGGGACTGCTCCCAAAAAGCAGGTTGAATGCAGCCACCCTTTTTAGTACAGAGACTCCAGCTGTTCTGACAGGAGGTTTATCATCTCTCTTGCTTCAATATACTTTGCACTTTTTGCGAGAGAAAACAAAATCTTGTGGTGCGCTGGGAACCTGGAGAGAAGACTGAACTTCCAACTTGCAATTTAATTTTGTTCTCAGTGCTGCTGCTCATAAGAGAAAGAAGCCTGTAGAGTAGATGTTTCCATCTACTTGAGATCATGGGATCATGAAATCAATAAATAGCCTGGGTTGGAAGAGACCTTAAAGACTATCTAGTTCCAAACCCCACCATGGACCAGGACACCTCCTACTAGGCCACATTGTACAGAGCTTCACCCAAATTCAATCTCAGAAAGCAGTTTCAAAAAGGTCATTATTTTAAATGTTCTTCTTGTCAACAAAAGAATATTTAGAATCTTTAATCTCTTTTTATTTGGGATGGCGTCGTTCTTCAGTCTGTTATTTA
Source organism: Pseudopodoces humilis (assembly GCF_049639895.1). Classification (NCBI taxonomy): domain Eukaryota; kingdom Metazoa; phylum Chordata; class Aves; order Passeriformes; family Paridae; genus Pseudopodoces; species Pseudopodoces humilis. The sequence continues at coordinate 7,280,535 of NC_142200.1, forward strand.
CATTACTGGGTGCCTTGCTTTTAAACCAAAGTGAGAATTAAGCTTTTTTAGTATCTATGCAAATGTCCTGAGCAAGGTGCTTAAATGTGAAAGCACTATGTCAATGAATGAGATATGAAAACACTGCTAGAATTAAGTCCAGAAATCCTCTTGCACCTCCATAATATTACTTCTTTATTGTGAGTAAAGGAAGTAAAGGAGGTACATAGAAGGAAGTAGGAGGAAGGAAATGCTAAATAAGGCACAGGAAATTTTCCTTTAACCTGTAAGGAAAGGATGTGAACTTAAAAACTGTCACCTTAAAAAAAAAAGGTGGGAATATACTACAGAGGGGAAAGAAAACAGGAGTAGTGATTTCTTAAACACTTTTGAGACCCAAAGGTATTGCCTGACATAACTTTTTTCCCTGAGACCCACAGTGGTTTAGTTCTTTCCCACCATTGACAAAAAATGTCCCAGTCTCCCAGAGCTCCACATTCTTGGCATTGGCAGTATGTCTTACTAAATACTTTTGTCCAAACCATGTCTAGATATCTATTTTCTTTTTCTTTTTCTTTTTTTTTCTTTTTCTTTTTATTTTTCTTCTTTTTCTTTTTCTTTTTCTTTTTTCTCTTTTTTTTCTTTTTCTTCTTTTTCTTTTTCTTTTTATTTTTATTTTTCTTTTTCTTTTTCTTTTTCTTTTTCTGTTTCTTTTTCTTTTTCTTTTTCTGTTTCTTTTTCTTTTTCTTTTTCTTTTTCTTTTTCTTCTTTTTCTTTTTCTTTTTCTTTTTCTTCTTTTTCTTTTTCTTTTTCACTGTATTGCTGTTGCTACTCTACTTCAAAGGGTATTGGCATGTGCAATTGCAGAACTTTTCAGTGAATGTGGGGAGTTAGTACCTAATTTTATCCTCTCAAAGACAATGTCACCTTTCCCTTTACTAGGACAGAAGATATAAATACCTGCCGAACAAGCTGCCTGACATTTCAGTGCTGCAAAGTCTGCTTTGTTCATTGTCACGCTTATCTGAGGTCCTGCAAGTACATCATCATAAAGCTGGTCTTATTAGCAGTACAAAAGAATTGATCCAAGTCAGAGGCTGGATTTCAAACTCTTTAGTATCTGAAAAGTAAATTTCTGAGATGTTCTGAAATCAGTGAGTTCAACGTCCCTTCCTGGAGTTATTAGATTCTGGTAAGTGCAACAAGAGTTGTATTCCATATGCTGCATCATATTATTAAGTCTAATTTTATTATCTCTTCCTAAAAAAAAAACCCAGCACTTTGCTTTAAAAGAGTGCTGTTATTAGACTACATGATCACTGGAACTGCACTGAGCAAAGTTCATTTAGTCACAGTCTTCAGATACACATCTAGCCAACACCCCAACAGCTTTGTACAGAAGGTGTTGACAGCCACTCCCAATGTTTTTTGTAGACACATCAGTAGGAAGAACCATTAATTTCCTCATACAGATCAGGTAGAGAGGGTTTTGACATTTTGCAAAAAAGCAGTCATGGAAGGAGCAAGATGAAGTATCGAGCCTAATTTTATTGTGGGAAGCACAAGGTCAACTCAATAACAAGAAATCAATCTTCTCAGATTTTCTCAGCATATCCTCTTCTACTGTGTTGGTGAATATGTTTCCTTTTCTTGAGTACATGGAATAAAGTTGTTAATAACAGTTTTGTAGGTTTCTATTTTGTTGTTCCAGATCCATACCTCTGTAGGTAGAAAGTGACAGGATCAGCAACTTGTTTTCCCTCTTCTTTTTTGCTCATTTAAACAGTTTTTAAAATGCTATCTTGAAAGATCAGAAAATTTTATTTACATTTATCAGTTTAATTAATTCTCCTAAATGCAGGAATATCTTACTTAAATAGAATATAATTCTGAATTCCATCCATTTACTGAGTTCACTATCTCAGTTTTACTAAATCAATTTTTTCTACTTTTCTGAGGAGAGGTTTTTGCCAACTAGCTTCTAAACCTCTAATAAATATTACCCAGTACATTCAGGTGGCTTTTCCACCTGAATCCCTTAGCTTGCCTACTGTGACACATTTTTGAATATGGAAATAAGGGCAAGACTGGAGCTGAGCAGTCTATGCCTAGAAAATAGACACTGCAGCCTGCTGAAAGCACAAATGCTGATAAAAAAGCAACAGCAGGCAAAAATAGTACAACTTTTTTACTTGTAGTCTTGTACCTACTTTTGCAAATGTGGCTTCAGACACCACCCTTTAGCAAACCACAGAAGGAAGGCAGAGCTCACCTCTGGGGGAAGGGAGAATGATGTGCAGGGAGCTGTGTCTGAAAAATGCCTCAGGTTTTGATTCTGAATAGTCCTCCCCTTCTCAATGGCTTGTAGTGAGCTGTGTGTTGCTCACCTGGAACATCCACTGGTGGTTCAGGCACTCTAAAACTGGAATCCTTCCTGCAGTGCATTTCTGCTGGCTTCACAAGTCTGCAGGTGAGACCTTATTTCAAAACTTCCTGCTGGACATAAAAGAGAACTCAGTGATTTTTTTTTTCCTTTGAGCAATTCCTTGCTTTCTCTATGTTTATAGAGTAAGTTTGGAAGATGCAGAAAACTGTGGGTGGATGGGTATGGAATGTACATGCTGCCAAAGATCACTTCATGACTGATACAGCAGGGAGTAAACAGTGTTAATACACCATTATTTTCACTCAGGATTTAATTCTGTAATGCTAATAAAGAAATTATTTTCAATCATATCTATTTAGACTGCTGATCAAAAATGGTATCATCCTCTGCTTCCTTACATACAAACAGCTCTAGCAATAACTTAGATCAAAGGAAACATAAAAAAAAATTGAGTTCTAGCTGGTTTTTGGGTCTATGTTGTTATTGGTGCCAGGAGGTGGTGCCACAGAGCAGGAAACAGTTTGGGTATGTCCTGACATGCACACCTTGCATGATCATGAGATTAGGACATGGTTTCACCTTCTTTCAAAGTATATTCAAGTATCTTTGCTGAATCCTGTCACAATTCAAATATCCCAAGGTAGAAACAGAATATTTGTTTGCCATTCTATTTGTATTCCTTCCACATTAAAGTTTCCTTTTTAGCAAGACATTTTATTAGAGAATTCACAGCTTCTACACCATGAAAATTCCTCCATCCTTCCATCACAAGCAGACTTAAGAGTTGTGTGTCATGAGCTACCTCCCTTACTTTTTCTCCCTCCTTTTCTATTACCTTTCTCACAAGTCTTGGAGATTTTTTTTCTGAAATAGATAAAAATGATTCAGTCATCTGAAGCAGGCTGAGGACCAGCATGATCACTCCTTTATAAATTCTAGAAAGTTTCTCTTGTTGCCTTTCCTCATTTGCCTGGTTTAAGATTGCACAGAGCAGAATTAGATCAACAAGTCAAAAGCTAAGAGTCATTTCATGTTTTCAGTCCTTGATAGCACCATGACATGTTTGCAATCCAAAATGGACACTATTTCTACAGAGAACCTGCAACTGCTTGTAGCCACGTACAGAGACAGTGATCCTTCAGTAAACCTCCAAAGAATTCCTTCTTGAAAGATATACTGTGCCTTGTAAGTCACACAAGAATGAGTAAATCACTGTTTTAAAGAATTTGAGCTTGGGTGTGCTTTACAGGACCCATTGCCACTAAGGAAACATTAGTATGTTCCTGAACCTAGAGATGTGACTTTAAACACCACCCTTTTTTTTAGTGTTTCAACATCATATACTTTCAGATTAGTTGGTTTTCAAACCAGTTTCCCCACTTCCTGTTCTCAGTATCTTGATTATGAATTTGATATAACCAGGTTGCCATCTTTCTTCTGTTGCATGAAAATCTGTTGGCTCTGTTTCCTTTCCAGATCTGGGCTTTCCCCTGCCCCACTCTCTCTTTGTCAGGCTCATGCACTATCTTTGTAGCATCCAGACTTTGCACTGAATTTCACAACATGCTTTCTGTTTGCTGCCATTCTTCTTAAGTTTTGCTTCCTCCACTGCCTTAGTCCATGGTTCACACACTCAGCTGGAGGAGCTGCTGTGTTTTCTTTCCCATCAGGTGGTGAGGTCTTTGCTGCTGGACTCAGACCCCCTCAGATCCGCAGCATGATGCTTTCAAACATTTGTTTTATATAAAGTATCTTAAATCTGAGCCTCACACATGTAAAAAGTCTCTGGCTTCTCAGAGAAGTGCCTTAACTCCTCAGGATGAGATGTGCTTCCTCTCAGGCTGTCTCTGAAGTACCCCTACTCCCTCAGCAGTGGCACAATCTCCTTGTTTCTGGAGAGGAGGAGAGCTATGGAGTAATTTTACTGTCTATCTTTGTTGGGGTACCTGGAGAATCCCGAAGGTGTATCTGTGGCAGTGTAATATGTCTGGAGAAAGTTTCTGGAGTGGAGATCAGCAGACACAGAACAAGCCATGACCATGCCACTGAACCCCGTCCTTGGACCACATAAAACTGCCTGGAGGGGAAAGTACTAGCTGGTGCTGCGTTCCAAGCTTTGCACTGAAGTTTGCAGTAGAGTACCCAGCCAAAACCATGCCAGATGTTTGTCTGACAATTTAAGAACACAGACAAATATATCCCAGTGTTCAAGAACATTCCTTGATACTCAGTAATAGTAACTCAGTGGAACTCAGTAATAGAGCTTGAAATGTCCAGGAGAGCCTTGCTGTTTCAAAACCTCTTATCTTTATTCCCCCTTGAAGCGTTTATGGAGTTTTTTAAGGATTTCTCATGTTTCCTAGACTTTGCTTCCCTCAATAATACCAAGGTTATCAGCTATAATCTTTGTGTTTGGGAGACCCAGGAGACACAACAGTCTGATCACAGAGCAGCACAGAGCCTTTCTCTCCTTGTCATACACAGGACAGGAGTGCCTGTCCCTTTGGGCACAGCCAGGGAAACAAAGACACCCAGCAGAGCATGCTGAGGACACTGGGTGTGTTCTCAGAGCCTGGTAAACTTTACTGGCTGTATTAACACTTCAGCATACAGCAGCTTCCAGCCAATTCAGATTTGGTTACCTGCTGCTTTCTTACCCTGCAGAGCTGCCTTGCCTTTGTCATCCTGACTGCTGCTCTTCTGTTGAGACCAGCAAATCAAATGGATCCACCAGTTTGCCAAGCTCAGATTGCATTATTTCTAGCTCAAATTTGTCCTGAAGATGCTTATTGCTTTGAAAAATGTGTTTATAGACAGAGGTCAGTTTAGCACAGAGAATATTTCTGGTCATGCTCCCTGGTGTCCCACAGCTTGACAAGTCAGATAGGATGAGTGACAAGCTACAACATGTCTTGTTTCCTGGGGGATTTTTAATTTTTTTTCTACAGTCCACATTTTCGTTTTGTCTCTGCTGTGATCCTCAGCCTTGTCTGTGTGTCTCCAATAGGACTTTGCTCTCAGTATGGCTGATTCATAGGCAATGCTGGGATCAGGTTTGTTTGGATGCTCATGTACCGAGAGAAGGGCTAGCGTCCTTCAGCAGTGTCTGTGCACTCAGACCATTAGAAAGTCCCATAACCACATCACTGATCTCTTCCTATGCTTTGGAATAACCTCCCAATCTTCTGCACAGTGTCTCTGCTTGTATTGATGTCTTCCACACAGTTGCCTGTTGTACTTAATATTTTCTGGTGTTTTGCTAGGATTTAGTTCTGTTCAGACACCTATTGACTTCAGTATTTTTGGTCTTTAACACAAACATCTATTATTTTTTGCTAATTTGTTTTGGTTTGGGTATTTTTCCAAATGAAGTAGTAACTTCCAATAGCTCCTTCTGCAAACACAGTATTTATCATGATGGTAGCTTGGACAATATTTCCATCTGACTTGTTTCTTTACATTTGTTTTTCTTTAGAAGAGATAATTAAGTTTAGCTCGATTTTCTTTCCTTTATTCTCCATGATCATTCTGTAGAGTTTCCATCCATATTACCATACTTGTTAGTTTTTCTCTGGAAACTGTTGAATGCTGGTGATCAAGATACTTTTACAATATCTCTTTGCTGTACTTTTAAGTGATGATTTTCTACCATGGTGCCTTATGAGAGGCAGCGACTTTTCACATCACAGATCTTGGAGTAGAAGAAAGTTACTCCCTTCATCTGCCACTGACTGTGCATGGTGTGGCATCAGGTGTTCAGGGTATCATCTTCCTCAAGGAAAGGAAAAGGAACCCAATACCTGGCTGCTTCAATCACTGCATAAAGGAATTAGTAAGAGAAAGGTGTAAACCCCTCACACATGGTAGAAGATGTATGTTATTGTTTGGTAAAATCCCATTCTCTACAACAGGAACTGTCAACACACACATTTACCTCCAAGTGCATCAGACCTCTGGATGGTTGCAAATGGTTGAAAATGTTGATTCCACCAAATTCTTCTCTCCAATGCTCTGCATATCCAATATTTCCCCTTGCCACCTTCAAAGCTACTTGGGAACCAAATGTTTCTGAAAATCAGAGTATGCTGTGGTACCTGTCAGTGAATTTTATGAGCTTAGAACCATTTCCTCTGCTCAGTGATGTATGCAGAAGTCCTGTGGGGCAGCTGGGCTGTCAGGTTCCATTTATGCTGTGGCAGTTCATAATTGAGTGCATTTTCATGCAGATCATTTTTCTTTGGGCACAATCTCTTTTGGGCATAATCACTTCTCAGAAATCAAATGCTCCCAAACCCCTGTAGCCATTAGGGAAACTGGTTATCTGGCACTTCATGGAGTTCATAAAGACACAGGACAACTGCATCTGAACTCCCCACTTATTCAAATTGAACATGCAGGGTTTTCATCCATGAAATTTATTCAACTCTGAAATGCTAAATGCTGGAAATGCAGTCACTGGTTTTCAGCAGTTGGAAGACACATTCTGTGGTTCAATGTGCAAAACACAAATGGATAGAGAAGGAGGGCACCTTTAACTTGGGCTTTGTGATTCCTTGTTCAGGCTGTGGCTGTGGCTCTGTCAGAAGCAGTAAGTGGGTAGAAGTGTGTGAATAAAGATTATGAAGGATTGACTACAGGACAAGAAAGCAACAAGAGCACATGGAATTGGAGCATGAGGGAATATTAAGGAGTGGGAACATGAAAAACAAGTAAATGTGGTTATAAAACACCATTTTGTCCTGAGTAGAGTGAGGATTAGATGCAGGATAGATGTTGAATCTGCCTCAGAGACTAAATTTTGCAATGTGTAAAGTTCTGCAAGAGTTCAGAAGTCAAACTTGTCTGGCAAATAAGTGAGCAGCATTAAGGATCTCTGAGATGAATAGAGGTGTTCAGTATTTCTGTCCTCCTCACCCCTCTGCACTCCTTCTTCCCACGTGAACAGAACAAAGTCAGGAATATGCCTTGTCCTGTATCCCCCCAGTGAGACTCTAGAGAACTTGAAAAAGGCAGTTTCATTACAACACCTTCTCCCTGTGAGTTCTGGTAGAGGGAACATCTTGAGAGGTCTAAGAGGCAGAATATAAATATTAAATGTTTGAAGGATACCGTGCATATGATGGAAATTGCCCAGACTCAAAACAGGCTCAAGTTGACAGAAGTTGCTTTAAGTACTTCTTTTATCCCTTAGACATCCCAGAATTTTGTAGGAGCATAAAGAGATGGAAATATCTTGCAAAACCAAAGGGAGTGAGTGGTGCCTTTGACATGTTTTCCAGAAAGGATTCTCAGTGTCACCTCGACTTGGCATCTCACTGTGACGTGGAGAAAGATCCCTTTGTAAACTGCTAACTTTTCAGTGGAAAAGGATGTAGAGGGAATCCAGTGTCTGAGATGAGAGTTAAGTAGGACACAAGTGCACCTCGGCACTTCATCCTCTGCCTGCTTCCTGCACACTCGGTCAGAATGCCAGTGCCCTGATTACAGCCCCTTTCCAGCTGCTGCAGCTGCAGTGAGGCAGATGCTGGTTATGCAAAGGCTCCCCAGGGGTCACAAAAGTAGATTTGGGGTAGCTGGAACCCAGCAAAGCAAAGCAAAGCAGGTACTGGACAGCACTGAGCATCCCAGAGTTCGGCAGGTTGTCTATAGTCATAGTATGTGTTCCCTCCACCACCAGCAGAGAAGAGGAACCAGAGGGGTCAGCTTTGCTGAACTGCTCCTCCTGCTAATTACAGAGGAAAATGAAGTGACTGGCTCACAGAAGGTGCCTGCTTTACAGGTGGCTAAAGAGAGGTGAAATAAAGCCCTAGGTCTTGTCAAGATCCTGAATATTTTCCTTCAGAGAGCAAAATTGCTTCAGAGCATTTAGACAAGCATCAGGCATTGACCTTTAAAGATAGAAATAAAATGTATTTGACTCTTTCGGTATTTTGTGCTCATCAGAATAAAAATTCCCAATACTTCACCTGCTTGTCTGCATAAAAAACAGTCCCACTAGTGCCTGGTCCTTTATTTATTTACATCTGTGGAATGGATGTTTTTGCTTTAAGACTGTGATTGATTAGGCACACACGAACAACACTCTGCTAATGTTTAACACAGGGTAGGGTTTGCTCCTGGGCTTTCTGCAAATGCATCTGGCTAGAGTGAGTTACAGAATTGGACAGATTTACAGCCACCAGCTGACCACTGGTCTCTCCCTTCAGTCTGGTGATGGATGACTTGTACAAATGCATGGAGAGACTCATAAGATATATCATACTAGCATATATTTTGTCCTGATTTCATTTTGGGCTCATCAAGCACACACTTCTTTCTTCTAGAAATAACTGTACAAACATTTTGAAGAAAAAACAACTCATCCCCCTAAATTAAACTACTAGAAATTCTCCAGTAACCTGTCAGCACTCTACAAAAATAATAATATAAAAGGAATTCCTGTTTATGTGGAGTAGAGGTTTGGGGAAAGTACCTCATATCTCAAACCATGAATATTATTACAGTTTGTTAAAGTAAGAAGGATTGTACTTCTGCCACCCAGTCACCCCCTAGATTACTAAGTAGATTTGTCATTAGAGTCATCATTTATTTAGTGAAATTCAGAGTAGACATTCTGGGATTTCTCTTTTGGTGTAAACCTGGTCCTTATCCTCATTTGTACTAGAAACATTTCTTTCAAAACTGCTGCAATGAAAGTGGATTTATCCAGGTGCTGCATGTGTAAAATCAGTCAAACAAGTCCCTTGTCTGATGCAAAGATCATCTCTACCCACCAGCAGATGTGACTGCAGGGAGGATGCTCAGTCAGACCAGGACACATCTGGCCAGGCCTGGCTGCAGGAGTCACTCTGACATTCCAGGTGCCTCCAGGTGCCACCCACACCAAGATTCGTCACATTGGTCACACTCCTTGTTTGTGTACGGATTTGGTGCAGAATGGGAATGTCAACAGCTGGTCTGGCAGGAACTTCTGCAAAGTTATAATAGTTACACTGACCTTGTTGTAGACCACAGAGGTATCTGCTCCTGTCTGCTGTGCTCACATCACTGCAGACAGATCTTCCATTTTAATGTGGAAAAAGCCCTGTGGTGCTCAGATACGCAGGGGCAGCAGTTCAACCCAAGCAAACTGCCATGGGGACACTGTTCTTTCCTTCTAAGCTAAATTGAAATAAGTTAATAGTTAATCTAAAGCTACAATAACAGAATTGCCCCAAGAGAAAGAACAAAACTCTTATAGGAAAATATTCATAGGCAACACCCTCAGCCAAAACTCTCTTGGACTGAACAAGGAAAACTTTCATGCAGTTTAATATTTTCTAGATTATGAAAATTCAATTCAGTTCAGAGTCACATTATATGTGCAAGAAGTAGGGTTTTTCCAGTGAAATGTCCTCCATCAGTCAGTGTTCTAGATGACTAATAATATTTACAAGAGGTTTTCTATTGGTTTAAATTCATACTTCCAGCTAAGCTATTACAGTTTCAAAGTGTCTGAGCCCTCATTTTATTTTTCAGAGCATTAGGGATTTATTTCACTTTTTTTTTCAGTGCAGTGAAGCTAAATTAATAGAAAAGTACTATAGTAATTTAAGGGTTTCTACACAGGGATTTTTTGCTCTACCTGAAAAACCCAGAAATTCTCCAGCTGATATTGACTAAATAGATTCAAGGCACTGATATGAATTCTGCAGCAGATGTGACCATACAGGGATCTGAAGAAAGTGCAACTGTGTCTATTTGAAGTCAATATTTTTATTCTTTCTGATGCATTTCACTACCAGGAAAGAGCAAGGCAGAAAAGAGACTGGGGAAATGGTGTGGGAAGAAGGCTCCTGAGTTTTGCCAAGACCCTTCAGGAACTATTTCCCTTCCTCCCTTTCTCCCTCCCTCCTCATCATCTAAACCCCTTGGAATTTAGCAGTGCTCACACAGCTCCTACCTGGTGAATTGATGGAATTTTCAGAAAGGAGGAATGAGTAATGGGATGAGGAGGGAAACTTTTCTGATCCAGTACAAGAAGAGAAATTCTACTTTCTATATTTTCAGCATATCTACTTAGAGATGAGTCTGGTTATGACGTAGCAGCTTTACTCCTGTAAATATTTATTTCAGAGTAAATATCTCTGTGTACAGGTACAGCTTTTCTGGAATGAGAACCCTGATCTTGTTCAGCCTAAGACTCTAGTATTGACAAATTAACTCTTAACTGGTACAAAATCTACCTCCATATGCTTCACTACCCAGAACAAAACAAAACAAAACAAAAACCCCAAAAAACCCAAAACAAAAGAAATCAAATCACCAGTAGTGGTTTTCTGGTCTAGGAGTAATTTTTAGAATTTTTTCTCCTCCAGCAAAGAATTTTCAGGTTTTTCCCAGAATATATTTTATCTTACCTATTTTAAATTTTTCAGCCAAATCTTGATCTGATTTTTAGATGAGCCTTGTGAACTGTTCAAAACCAGACAGCTGCCCTTCCCAAGAATTACATGATTGATTGTACCACTGAGAAGTACCCTTCTGTACTTCTACCACAGAATATCCCTGATACTTGTGCTACTCTGGATTTCTTCCACCATCGCCAAGAGGACTTTGAATTCAGATGTTGTCCTCCAGCATGTGCTCCCAAATCGCATTTCCAAGAGAAAATCTGCTTCCCAAGTGCAAGCAAAGCCACTCTCTCTAAGGGAGACCTGTCCCCTCAACCTTTTTGGAAGCAGCATGAGGTTTTCTTAACCCACACTCTGGATGCCTGCCTGACATTCCCTGCATCCTGATAACTGTGTGTGTAGAGCAAGAGAGGAAACTGGAATGAGAAGGCTTCTTCTACCTCAAAATGCAAGGGAGACCAAGGAGGAGCACTTGAGAGAGCTTGGTTGAATGAGCTTGTTATAAATTTGTATTGTGATATTGGCTTTCACAGATGAATATTATATGTTAAATACTTTTTAGCTATGTATGTACTTTTTTTTTCTTGCTAACAAGTCTTAAGCTTAAAAGAATTTCCTAGGTACAAGGCAAGGAAACCCCAGAGGGCAAGGACAGTGGGGCCCAAACTCTTATCAAGAGAACAATAGAGGCCAAACTGTTATCAGTGAAAGGTATGAAACCCATCTGTCCTCAGGGGAAGGATGACGGGCCCCGGACTGTTATCTGCCCTGCCATTTGCAAAAAGAAAGGAAACCAAACTCCAGAATAATGCTGACCAGCAAGAATGATGACCAGCAAAAAATATATGTTGATCAGCAGAAAATATAACTGTGAAGAGCATGATCCAAGAAGGCAGAACCAGGGAGGGGACATGCCTGAATACGCATTAACCCCTCACAGCAAGGAGGGGATAAAAAGGGGATCCCTGAGATACCAGGTGTGCTCTTGGCAGTGCGCCAAGGCACCCGGCCGTTTTAACCCTTTGCTTTATTTCTTACGTCTCCTAATTGTCTTTTATTTATATTAAATTCTTTTTATAATTTATTAAGTGAATCTCGTTTTTAAGAAGCTGACCTGCCAGCAAGAGAGAAAACGGGAATGGAGTCAGGCAAACAATCCCAATGCCTGCACACAGCCTTGTGCCTCTGGCTTTCCCTCTGCCAGGAGCCTGCAGCCTCTCTCCTGTGCTGACAAGGTTTCTGCAGTTTGTCATGACAGCTGAGTGTTCTCAAACAGAGAGCACAAATTACACACACACATGCTGCACCCCCTCCGATCTCCCTGCTACAGCAACACCGGGAAAAGCAGACAGGAGGCTCCATTTAATTGCCATGGGACATGAATAAATGTCCCTGGTTTCAGTGGGAGTTATTTGTATCCTGCAGTGGGAGAGCAGCACCCTGGTATCGCTGCCGCTCTCTGGCTCTTGGTAGCCGGGACTCTACAGTCCTAGCAGGGCTAATCCTGCTGCCAATTTTCTCTCTGTTTTTGTCATTTTGTGCTCTGCTTTTGTTGAACATATCAGGGGCTATTAGGAAGAAACTTCCCCTCTGGCCTGTTATTCCATTACCGTTCATTTTGAGGGGTTTTTTCACTTCATCTGACACATTTGATGCCAGTCTCTGTCAGAAATGAGTTTCTGGACTAGGGGGGAATCCAGGGGTTCAGGATGCACTGAGAGCTCAGAGCTGGAGGATGGGAATGCTGCAGATGCAAATGAGATAGGCACATTCAGCAGCATGAAATACTCCTGCATTTTGCTCAGTCTCATTGCTGCAGCTGACAGAGGGGATCTACGTGTCCCTCTGTGACCCCAGAGCCTCAGAGGTTTCCCACTTCAGAGGACTGTGTTCCCAGCTCTCTTTTCATCGATGTCCCAGCATGCAGGCATGTGCTAATCACTTTTAGCAGGCCCATCATTTGATTGACTTCAAAGCTGGGAATCCAGTTGCTGCCTCTCTTAAAAGATAAGAAAGGCCAGCAGGACAAGGGTTGTTTTTCCTGCCTTTAGTTTATAGCTGTCCTTTTTGTGTAGGTCAGAGATAAAAGGTGTTGTTTTGTGCAACATTTGTTGGATTTCTTTCAGCCATTGTTGGATTAGCTTCTCACGTCTTTATCCAGAAAATGCATCAGAAAATGTAACAAAACCTCCTTCTCTGGTATCACACATTCAGACTGAAGAAGTGTTGCCTTTGCTTCTTTGAGTGCCTAAGGTTAAACAACTGCAGTGATCTGCCATGGAATTCACTCTCTCCAAAGGGCACCAAAACCACAAGGTCCTGTACAGAAAGTACAATCTCCAGAACAATATCCACAGCCAAAAACTCCTGTGCAATGGGCTCTTTCCATGGCAACATCTTGCAGATGGCTGAATTTCAGCAGTTATCTGGGTTGACACATTCATTACCCTGCACTGGAAGAACTGGCTTCTTATGCATGAAATGATCATAAAGATGAACATAAGAAGTGTTCTGAACTCAGAAACGGGAAATTTAAACAACTCTCTTTTTACCCATCATGAACTCAAAGGTGTGGGTTTTCCAAGGAGCAGTGATTTCTTTTTATGGCAAAAAATTTATTCCAGAACTATTTTCTTCCCTTCCTCTTTGTGACCTGATTACAAATCTCTCTTATTTATTCATTATTTGTGTGTTAGGTAAATACCTTTAAGCATTTGATTTTGGTGTGCAAACTATTTTGCACATAACATTTTGCAAGCCTTTTGCAGAAATCTGAGATTTCTGATCAGTGTTGCAGGGCTTGCTTTGAAGGGGGAGGTGCTTTTTTTATGCCTCCTGACTGAATGACTGGTGTTAGTTACCAACTCAGCCAGCTGGAACTGTGGTCAGGAAAGTGGTGCCTATCCTTTTTTAACCAATGCACTCCATCCACAGGGCATGCCTTCCAACAACTGAGCTTCAACTACTCTCAGGATGGGTTCAAGAACCATGGATTTGCCTCACAGCTTTGTTTATTATGCATTGAAGGAGTCTAAGTGATGGATATTGTCCCTGTTCTTGTATCTCTTTTGCTTTTGGGATTTTCAAAGTGAAGAAACAAACTTAAAGGTGTTTTTTTGTTTTTTTTTTCCAAATACAATGCAGAAAAAGATAGAAAACTACAAAAATGTTCTTTGCAAAACATAAGATTTGCTTAGCATGGAGTGATGCTCTCTGCACACAGTGCCCATGCCTGTGCTGGGAAGGGAAAGGTGAGACCAGTAGGTGACTGAAGTCTAAGCACCAGAGAAGAAAACAAATCCAAGTGAAGCATGAAGGCATGAAGAAATATGTAGGAATTTTTGGTGCTAGTGGCTCACATGTGTGGAGCTCACTTTTCTGTGGGTGTGGGGGTTCAAAGGAATTGCACCATCTTTTTCCTCCTAAAATGGTGCTAATGTTTCTGATTCTGAGTGATCCTGAGAAAGAAACAGCTGTGAATGAAAGGTACCCCAAATGTTCCAAAGGATGTGAAAAAAAAATTTAAAAAAATCTTTTATATATTTCTTGTTTTTCCCCCTCCACTCCCTTCATGCTCTCAGCATTCACTCCTATATCCCCACTTTTGGGGAATTTGCTTTCTTCCAGCCTGCTCTGTTTAAAGGTTTCTGTAGCTTAATAACTTTTAAGATTTGAGTCATATGCCTTGCTCAGTGACATCTTCCCTTCCCCCATGCCTCATCTAAAGGTTTCTGGATGTCGATCCACCGGATGTTTCCAGTCTAGAGCACAGCACAGCCATTGTGTGAGTTACATACATCAAACACTGAAGTTCAAGAGAGACACGGTGTTTGCTGAATGGTTGGAGTTCAGGGGTTATTTGACAAGAAACATCTTGATGAAGGACCTCTCCTTTCTGCAGCCTGTTGTTTGTGCCTGCTCTTGGAGATGAACAGCAATCCCAGCCCAAACAGGGCCCCTCTGTCCGACCACTGAACCAAGATACATGCTTGTTTCCAGTTGCTTTGGCTAGACAAGAAACAGCAGAGTTAATGGGCAGAAGGGGATATTAATTTGCATTTGAATACAGCCCAACACAGTTACTCAATGTTACTGCTGGGTAACGGGAAAATTAAGCTGCAAGGGAGTTAGCATATGGAAAAGAAATGTAGCTGATGCTGAGAAGACAGACTGCAGTTGCAGTGAATTAGTGGCCACAGCTGTTAAGCAGGATGCCATGCTGCTCTCAGGGCAGTAGCAAAAGTAGATATTCCATTTTATACACAGTGTGACACAGTGTGGAGTGGCTGGAGAAATAAAATCAACTAACAGGAAAAAAAAAGTGCGTATGTGTGTGGGAAGTGATGGAGTTGCAATATTAAAAGTCCAGTGATGAAAAACCACAGAGGCAAAGGAATGCAAGGGGAGGTATCCTGCCCTCTTTAAAAAAAGCAATAAAACCCATAAAAAAGTTTCCTTCCATTTGCAGCAGGCCATTATTATTTTCCAGGAGTCTGGCTAATCACAGCAATTCTCCCTGAGTCAGACAGAGCCCAGAGCCAGATCTTTATACACGTTTCTATGTGTTATTATAGTTGAGAGCAATATGTGGTTACTGTCTCAGAGCTATTGCTTTTTTTATTCCTTCTTTTCTCAGGATCTGGGTTTCCTTTCCTGGCTGAGGGTCTAACTGAAGTGACCTTGTGAGCTACCTGCAATCCCAGGGAAACCAGGGGATGGATTGGGACTGGAAAGGTTCATACAAGCAGCTCCCTTTCAGCTCTGGGTCTTTCATTTCATTAAGCCCTGGTTTGGACTGCAGCATTCATTGCCATGTTCCCACAAACACACAGCAGAGTAATATGGAAAGCCACAATGTCTCCCCTCTATTTTTTTTATTTTCTTTTTTTGATAAGTGAAGACTCTTGAGATTAAAACACATACAAAGGCATGACCAGACATCCTCACCCCTTTTCTTACAAGACAAACTCTAGTCAGAGCATTGCTTTTCCAAACTGGCTAAAATTGGTATCATCAATAAACCAAACTTTTTTAATGGCACAGTGACCCCACAGTGTTCAATACACTACTCACCTAAACTTTCAGTACCCTTTCGATTTTGACATGTGTTCCAGGAAAATATAAATGTATGGAGACATTTGAATTATTTTTTTTTTCCTAAAGAAATCCCTAGGATTTAGTTCCACATCTGCCAGCAGTACTGGTGTGTGGCTAAACACATTGCATGGCTTTGAACTTCTCAAGCGTGACTGTAAAAGGATATTGACTGTGCTTCTTATTGGTTATATCAGATGAGTGCCACGTCAGTCCTTTGCTTGCTTTGCTGATCTCATTAGAAATAATTAAAGTTTTTATCGGGTTCACATCTAGTTTCTTTGTTTAGCTGGGGCTTTTTCAATGTGTTGGGTTTTTTGTTGGTTTTTTTATTTTATTTTATTTTATTTTTTTAACAGATCATTTACTTGTGAAACCTTGCCACACTGCTGTTCACCCAGTTATTATTACTGAATTCTTTCTGAGGGTTCACTACCTCTCTCATAAAACATTACATTTCCATTTAACAAATTTAATAGCAGGATCTGGTTTCAATCCTCCCTACACAGAAAAGCTACTTCAGCTTTTCATTCAGACAAGGAACTTGGTGGAATGTGCCTTGTGCTCTGAGCAGCTCCCAGCCCTCAAAGCATCTCCTTGCTGGGGCCAGCTGGGATGCCTGGGGCTGCACATTGCAGGGATCTGGGCCTTCCTCACCTCTTCTGCTGAAGAAATAAATGGAAGGAAGAAAGAAGAAGGGCAAAGAAATAAGCTGTTGTTTTGGGTTTTTTTCATCAGCCTAAATAAAAGGGAGAAAAAATTCTGGTTTTGAGCTGAAAAATCATGACCATTCTGAAAACATTGAACATTTTGAAGGGGGTAGATTTTGAGTAATTGCAGTGCATGAATTAAGATATATTTATATACAAAGCCAGCACTGCCATAGTACATTGGAGATTTCACCCTGTCCATATACCCTCAGAGAGGAAGATATACTCACCACCACCATATAGACACAGAGCAGCAGCAATTCTCATGAGCATCTCACATCTTGTTCATGGTCTCTAGGTGTAAGAACACGCTACATCGAGGTGAGGAGGAAGAATTCAGCACTGAAGCTTGTCCTTAGTGAACATCTCCCATCTCAGACACCTAGCCACCATTCATTGCAGAGGATCACAAATCATTCCTTAGCAAAGACTGAAAGTGCAGACTTACAGGAATTTGCTGAGGACTGGCTGACATATATTGAATAATTTGTTTACCCTACAATCATATTTTCAGGTGGATGTTCCTTTAAAGGCAGCTGATAACTTCTTGTAGGCATGCACATAGGTTTTGGGGCTGTTCTTGATTTGACCCAGTCAGTGCTTGACTTTAGCTGATCCCAGCACAGGAGCCCCTTGGGAACTCCTGAGGTTCCCAGCTGAGTACCTCACCTGCTTTGCCCCCTGGGATACTCTCACCAAGCAAAAGGCAGGATATGAGAGGAGAAAGATGAGATCCTGGGAGAAATAAGGGCAAACAGGGAGAATACACTTCCCTAAATCCCTTGGATTTGTGACCGCCTTCACAACACTCTGCAGCACAACTCTGCAGTGGTGACCGTCTCCCTCTGGCAGTCTCAGCTTGGGCAGGGCCTGATTCAAATCCATTAAAGCCACTCTAAGATCCTCTTTGATTTCAAAGCACTTTGGATTTAGGCTTCTTTCCCATCCAACAGGAGCCCCTTCCAAATCAGCTCCAAGGCACATCAGCTGGATGCTGTGCAAAGGGTTTCTAGCATCAGTTTGAGCTCTGTGGGTATTAAAGAGCACAACATCCTACTCGATTTTCAATCAGCCACATTCTGCCAGAAGTTGTATTTTGAAAGAAAGGAGAAGGGAAAGGGGAGGTAATCCCACACACAAGTGTATGCAGTGCGCACGAGTAGAACATAAGTAAGACATAATGACATCTTATTAAAACAATCATTGAAATGAAAATTGATTATTTACTTTGTAACCCATTATGCTTTCCCAGAAAGTAGTTTTCAGATATAATTTTCAATTTTCTTTGAACCAGATGTGTCTCTAACCACAATTGTATTTATTGCTCACAGATGTTGCCACTTTCAAGCCACCAGAGCAGAAAGGAACACCAGGAAGAAAGAGAGGGATGAAAACTGGTCAAGATTACAGGTCTGGTGTCCATGGGCAGGACCAGAGCTCACTTGCCTGTGCAGATGTTTGTTTTCCCAAGGACATACTGATGAGCCACTGCAGGTGACATGGAGGAGCAGAAAGAGGGAAGCCCCTGACCTGGTAAGTTTTCTTATTGTACCTTAGCTGTCCTTGAAGCTCCAGTCTTATCCAGGATTTAAGAGAATTGTTGTAGTTAGCAAAGAGGAATAACTACATAAACCTAAACATAAAATAACTTCATAAACATACACAATTAAAACTATTGCTCTCATCTTTGCATCTTTGGTTTTTATCTCAGACTCTGGAAACAAACAACTGGGAAGCTCACCTGGCTCAGTTGCAGTAGAAATAGATTAATAACTTTCTGAAAGGTCAGCTCTTCTGTAAATAACACAAAGACTTGATTCCAAGCAAAGTTGTCCCACCCCCTAACATGTAGGCAGCTCAGTAATCACAGCCTGGATGACACCATGTGCCTGGCAAATCAGATCTTCACATACTCTTTCCTAAATGCCTTAGAGAAGAAGAAAATAATGGAGGATTTTAGGAAGAAAATGAACCTTTCAAGACCCTCCTAATTCCAAAGAATCTGTGTCTGTGTCTTTCCATGACTGCAGGCTGAAGCAACATGAAGCAAGAGAAAGGTTAAATTTGCACGTTCTGTTTCAATGCACACGTACACACATCTCACACGCAGCCCCAGGGGTGGTTGGAGCTGTGACATGGAAACAGTTAACCAGAAAAGTTGTCCCTCACCAGTATCAGATTCCTGCCAGCAGGTAACAGATGTCTTTTGCCGCCAGGAAGGGCAGGGGGAGCACTGCCATTATTCCCAGCTCTGGAGCAGGTATCAGCTGCCTGTCTCATTCTTCCCAGGGCAGGCTTACACGAGCACTGTCAGAAGGTGTGATTCAATCCTGCTTGGATCCCCACAGCCAGATGAAGCCCTGCATGAACCCATCAGATGGCAGAGCTCAGAGCTGCTCCCTCCTGCTGCCTCAAAGCCTGGCTCACTCTGGAAGCGAGCACCCGCTGTCAGGCTTTGTGTGCAAAGCTTGGTTCGCCTGCTTCGTCTTTCCACGCTCGGAACAGCTGTGTTCAATCAGATCTGACTGCAAAGTGAACTCCTGAGCACACAAATGCTAGCGATGATCTGTGCAATTTCATCATCCTGTAATTGGCAGCCATACTGCCTAAGGGGCTCTGAGCTCCTGACCAGCACTGGCACTTTCCTGAGCCTTTCCTGAGCTCCACTCCCCGAAGCGACATGTGCACGTACAAGAGCCGAGCAACAAAACACTCCCCAAAGCGTCATGGGTTCATCCCAGCCAGCAGCTCACTCATTTCCTCCAGGTGGGATGTCGGAGAGAATTGGAAGAGTGAGAAAACTTGTGGGTTGAGATAAAGACAGTTTAATAGGTAAAACATAAGCTGCACATGCAGGCAGAGCAAAACAAGGAATTTATTCACCACTTCCCCTGGGCAGGCAGGTGTTCAGCCATCCCAGGATAGCAGGGATCTATCACACCTTGCTGGAGAAGACAAACACCATCACTTTGAACATCCCCCCCTTTCTTCTTCTTCTTCCCCAGTTCTATGTGCTGAGCATGATGCCATATGATGTGGGATATCCCCTGGGTCAGTGTCCCCTCCCAATTCCTTGTGCACCTTCATCCTCCTCACTGGTGGGGTGGGGTGAGGAGAAGAAAAGGCCTTGGCTCTGTCTAAGCTCTGCTCTGCAGTCAAAAAACCATCACTCTGTTTTGGTCATGCATCTAAAAGCACAGCTCTACACTAGCAACTAGGAAGAAAATCAGCTTTATCCCAATGTACTCAGGGAGGAGAACTGGGCATCAAAACCTGGTCATGGCTGGCACAAATGAGAGAGATTCTGTTTCACCAGATTATTCCAATTCCAAAGGACATTGCAGACATGAAAATATATCTTGCCCAAGGCCAGATCAAACCTCTGCTGGTTTCACCAGCCATGCTGGTGCCCTAAGTTCCCACTGTCCTTGTTAGCAAAGCCCTAGCAATTCTGAGAGTGTGTCAATGAAAGAGGAGGCCAATTGAGAGCCAAACTCTGGATTTTCATGTAAATTCAGGGTAAATCCTAAATCACAAAAAAGCTTTCAGATTACTCTGAAATATACTAATAATTTTATTGGAATTATTTAAAGTTGTGAGCAATTTATGAGATAAAACAGGAACTGGAGAAAATGTTTTCCCATGAAGGTGGCCCCAGCTGTTGTCAGTTCATGGCCACATCACTGGATTTTTCCCTTGCACCTTCTCACTGCAGCTGTGTCCAGGTTTGCACAAGCTCAGCAAAGCTTTTGGCACAGCTGCTGCCCTTGCTGCTCTGACAAGTGACCCAGCATTTATCTCTTCTATAATCAGGATGACCATGAAAGTTGCCTATGGTAGATTCATAGCTTTGAGAAGCCTTTCCAAGGTGCTTGCAGCCACATGAATCTCAACTCCCTGGTGTGCCTACAGCCTTGCTTGAGATTGCAAGCCCCCCTTAATTCTGACTGTGCAGGACTGCGTACCCAAGCCTTGGTAGGACTTGGAGACAGGGTGGTGATAAAATGTGCTGCTCTACTGACATGGCTTTTCTCTTCCTGATGGTGAAAGTAATTGCATTTGGACCTCTCTACATCTCCATGCAATATGTTTCTGAGAGACAGAATGGGTGAGAAGATTTCAAAGGGCTGCTCTTCTTCTCTTGCTTTCGCTTGCAGTATGAAGGGTTCTGCAAATCCTGCCACAAGCACTGCTCTTGCACCTCAGCTCTTCTTGTGCTTCCTGCTGGAAGGCAGAAGAAGCAAGTGTTTAAATCAGGTGCACTCTCCTACCAGGATCTGAGCCAGCCTTGGCTCAAGGTCTCTTAAACCTGCTGCTGTGAGGCTCATTTCCCTTAAAAATTAAAGCCCATGTTAAAATTAGTATACTGTAGTATTTTATACTATGTGGTGCCCATGCATTTGATGTGTGGAACATGTCCTCATATGACCCCAGTGGCTATTCAAACCTGCAAAGTTTTGTTGATTGTGTTCATCCAAGAGAGCTACAAGAGCCTGTCCCTGGACCCTGCCTGCAAGGCTTGCTGCCCTTCCTGAGAGCTCATTAGGCAGTGGAATTGTGCACAGGACCTGAGCAAAAGCCCAGTGGAGCCAGTGAATGATTTTCTATTGATCCAAGCCCTTGAACTGAAGCAGCACAGGCAAAGCAAATTGGGAAAAGCTTCTGCTTTCAAACCATCAGAACAATATTTAAATTTCCCTATGTTGCCTCTTTTATTTTATTTTGGTTTTTTTTTTGGACTCTGAACTATTTTGTTCAGACAGATTTCCCCTCTATATATCTTCTTGTATTTCTAAATGCAGTTACTAGTCAGGGGGGAAGATGAGCAAGAGGCAAAAATCAAGGCAAAACTATGGTAAATGCATCTTTATTTAACACACTAACAGGAGAAGGGAGTGAACCACAAACTATTGTAAGAATAATTACAGTATTAAAACAGTAACAAGAAATTTTAATATATCATGGTCTTGCTATTAAAAATTGTTCTTTATCTGATGAATTCCTTGTGCTTTAATTTAATTAAATCTTCCTCATTCACATGGTATGCAGAAGACAGAAATCTTCAGCAAAGCTGTCAAATGGCTACATTATCTGGGAGTGCAATGCACACTTCCTCAGGAAATGAGCACTTTTCTTTGGAAAAATCATGTTTACTACATCTACTCTGGCAAAGCTTATCCCTATTGAAACAGAAGAACAGCTGAGGAAATGAAAGCTTCATTTACCTGAGCTGAGACAGGGAAATTTAGAGCAAAAGAACCCAAATTTCTAAAAAAGCAGATGTTAAAATCTGGTGGAAAAAAACACAGCTGGAAAAGAAGGAAAAGCAAATGTTACATGGATACTGCATCAACTGCAACATCATCTTGCTTTTTTGCCTCATTAGCCTGCTGTTCCCCTTGCTTGAATTGTTGAACCAGCGACAAGAGACTCTCCACCCTGGAAACAAACTCGCTTTAAAAGAGAAATAAAAAGTGTGTGTGTCTCCTGTGGACAACTTACACTGGGAACACCAGCAATAGACTGGGAAATGAATGCTTCTCTAGGTGTATGCCAGCTGTCCAGCTTATACTAAACAATGTTCTTAATTAGTGGTAATGGGTTGGCAAATTCCTGGACGTGCATAATTATTTTTATTTTTTTTTATAGTTATGATCACTTTAAGAAAACAGCATATTACAAATGATGGCTAACAAGGACAAAGCAAATGTCAATTAGAAAATATGGCTCTAATCAACTCAAGTCACCTTAAAGCACGAATCACTGTAAATGCATTTTATGTTCAAATGGTAAAAACAGCTAGCAAAAGACAGGAAACTGCTGTGAAAAGAAAAAGCAGAGCTTTTCTGCTAAAAGCTATTCTGCTTCCCGAGCTGAAAGGACAACACAGAAATTAATGAGGAATTGTGACAAATCACACAAAGGCACTGTCCTCATGGTGCTGCCCTTGGTGAGCAGAACACGCCTGCACTGTCAGAGCAGGGGAAGGGATGTGGTCTGTACATCTCTGTCACCACTTGCAAGGCACTTGTAGTGACACACAGCTGCTTTGATGAGCTATTGCCACTTTTATAGTGGCACTATATATATTTTATTTTTCAGAATGTACCACTTAATTCTCAGGTGTCTGTTTTAGACTTTTTCAGCTCTCTTAGATATTAACACAACACTGGCAGACGTGATATAAGGCGCATGGAAAAGCTGTGTCCTCCTGGAGAGGCAGCTGGAAGGCAAATGAGTTATGTGAAGGGAGCCAAACTGAACAACTCTGTTTAGACATCTGAACCAAGTAAGGAGACATTTCAGGTCCTGTAAATCCTGTGCTGTCCTTGCAACACCACAGCTTGCCTGGCTGTATGGACCTTCCCACCAGACACTCTCTGAAAGCTGCTGAACACAAAGGGATAAGGCAAGAACACAGCTCTGAGCTCAAAAATATGTTCTACACCCAGCAATGTACTGGCATTTGAAATTGAATTCCTTCCTCTGTGGAGGGTGTACACGTCAGATGAAGAAGCAAGTGGGCACATTTAAGGGAGGTTGTGGCATTGAGGAGGGCATCCAAGAAGTTACATCTCTGAACTTTCCAAACTTGAGCTTCTGTGTGATTGGTGACACTGAAGGGAGCAGAGAGTGTCAGGTTTCAGGAGAAGATTCCATGAAAAAGTCCTTTTGTGGTGTCTCTTCGTTGTTGGCACTAATGAAGATTGGAGTTTTTAAGATAATTTTTTTGGGGTACTTGAGAGATAGATAGATAGATAGATAGATAGATAGATAGATAGATAGATAGATAGATAGATAGACAGACAGACAAACAAACGTAATTTTTGCCCCTAGCTTTAAGGACACAGAAGAAAACTGTTCCCCCAGAGCACAAAGTAACCATTATCCAAACACTGTTAAATGAAGCAGATCAATCTGCAAAGTGAGGAAGGAGATGTCTCCCATCCATCATGATGGCACTGCTGAAGGCCAGGATACGAAGGTTTGATTTTGTCTACTCTGACAGCACTCATTCAGCCAGCAAATCTCTGCCACCTTACACACAGCTCTGAAAGGTAACTGGCAGCATATTCATGACTTAGAGATACACTGACTCAAGCAAACACGATGAAAATATATCAGCATAATCTGGAAAGCAGGGGACAGGGAGGGATATGAATTATTCCCCCTTCAGAATAGGGGTGCTCAAAACTGCTATTTGTGCTGCTCTAAACAACTCAGAAAGCAGAGTCTGTGCTGAGAATACAAATCTTGATATTATTATCTTATCTTGGTGGTTTCAGGGTTGATTTTACCAGGAACCAGAGATGAGCAGCTTCCTCCCTTCCTAAGTAGCACTTTCAGTATTTGCAACCATGAAGGATTAAAACTAGTATTAAGCAGCACCAAAAAATTAATTTATTTGAAAAATATCACAAGATAAAAGGAAAGCCATTTCTCTTGGTAGCCCTATCTTTTTTACTTCTTAATCCTTTTTACCAAGGCATGACTGAGTACCTCCATCATTGACCACAGCATAATGTACTTTCAAATACACTAACTCAACATAACAACCTGGCTGCAATAGCTTGGATTTGGCACTGGCAGAAAATCCTATTTGAAAGGCCTGGCAAATTCATTCAGGGTCTGCACTCTGTGATGGCTGACCCAGGTCACTGTCACAGCAACCTGGAGAGCTGAGGGACAGCTCTGGCTTCAACTGGCTTGACGTCATGACCAGGCTGACAGGATGGGTGTACAGCTTCAGCATGAAAAGTCATCCTTTAACCTATATAAATGTAGATTTAATTGGCTGGTAACGCTCTCCAGGTGTCCCATGGGAAACTGCAGGTAAATTACTGACTTTAGTGACAAGATGACCTCTGGGAATGGCAGACAATTTATATTACACAGAGGTTTGGAGGTTCAGTACTGCCCAGTGTTCTGTCAGCTTTGGCTGCAGATCAGTGCTTTAAGTCTGTTCACTGGCAGCTCACGAGAGTGGAAGATAAACCAGCCATGAGATCTTGACTGGGACATCTTCACATCATCTTCTCTTGTGTCTGGATGCATTATCCACATTTCCAGGGCATGTTTACATTGGAGAGCTCCTTGCAGGGATTCCCAAGATCACCACACCCGAGATGTTGCTGAAGCAGGACACTCCATAATCACCTCGGCAGATCTCTACCCCAACAAATTAGACCTCTTGAGAGGCAGCTGATTATGAACCTGAGAACATTTGGAGGTTGCACCACTCTCCACATCACAGCTAGAGTCTGCACTGTGTGTGTGCCCCAGCCCCTTGGTGCTCTCTTCCCATTGAAATCATTTGTACAGCTCCAAGCAAAAATAGGGTATGATCACCAGGGAGTCTGATAGAATCATAGAATCATTTAGGCTCTTTAAGACCATTGAGTCCAATCATAAAATAAGTTTCAGGAAACTATACAATAAGGGAGGGAATAAATTGGTCCAGAAAGAGCTTTGTGAAATGGTTGCAGACCAGGCCAGAAGAGCTCGAGGATTAAGAATTTCTCTGATGCTGACACTCAGTTTTCTCTTATGTGTGAATGCATGTTGATAGCTGGCATGTACACATTCCAATTAGCATTTCAACTAGACTTGGAAATCTCTCACGTTCAAGTGATGTGCTACAACACACCCATGTTTTCAGAAATCTTCAAGACAAAGTGTAAAATATCCTTAGAGCAAAGAGACATTGTCAAGTTGCCCCATTTTCACACAGGCCAGTGGCTAGCCATTGTAGGTATGTACCTTTTAAATGGAAAAACAAAGATGTATTGAATTATGCCTTTTAAGGCATTTTCATAGCTAAAACATGCCCCCAACCTGCAAAGTACCTGAAGCAGGGCAGGAACTGAAGCAAACATTTTGGCTCTATGTGTTACTACAGCATGAAAATGAAAACATTTAACAGTTACAGATATTCTGGCTTCAAAGATTAATCTGAGGTCAGTTCCTGCCCCTAGACTGCCCTGCAGGTCTATTGCATTTTGTTGTAATTGCCTAAATGTAATTGAGAGTGAGAGTAGAACCTTCAAAGCCTTTTTTTCAGTTTTTCACTGTTTTGTTTGTGCTTCTGCTGCCACAAAACATTAGGAACTGATGAAAAAATTAGCAGCTCTGAAACACAGTTTAAATTGGTTGGGAACCAAAAAGACGAGGAAAATTCAAGTGAAAAAATTTGAATATAAATGGAAGAAATGGCCACCTCTCTCAGCATTGCACTTTATAGTTTAGTTATTATAGTTATTAATATATTATAGTAATATATAAATTATTATATTATTATAATTATTATAATGGAAAGAAATATTGTAACATAGGAATTGCTGTGACTTATATATGGTTTCATAAAAATGACAGGAATTTGAAGGTTGTGCTGCCTCTTAAACAAATACAAAATCTTACTGCCTCAGTAACATTTGGAAATTTGAGATAAAGCCAAAGACCCATATCTTATATTAACAAATTACTGTCTCCTAGCAGAGGCCTGCATAGCCTTTTGTACAATTAGTGACAAATTTGGGGCCTGTGACATAGTTAATGCATGGAAAGTAGGACTAGTCTGCATGATGGATGATGACTGGGTAATGATTGTAAGTAATGGTGTATTTGTACATCTGAACAAAGCAGAGAAAGCAATTAGCCCTTCCCGTAAGCCCTCCATCACTGACAGGCTGTCATGCTTCTTCAGCTTCCCTGGGATAGAGGAGAGGAGAGGAGAAAAGGAGGTGCTGGGAAAAATAACAGAAGGTAGAGAGGAAGGAGAGCAGAGCAGGCTGTTCCTGAAACCCAGTCTGGGTGACTTGGATGCCCTTCTTTCTGTGTCCCAGTGGAGCCTTTTTCCCTTCCAGCTTCATCACTGGACATGTTGTCCATCCACTAGTCCCTTTTCTGGCTCCTTGGCAGTGTCTGCATGTCTGATCCAAGTGTCTCACCTCTAGGCAATCACATTCCAGCACTTCTTTCTCCCTCCTGTCTCTTGTGCACTTGCTCATGCCCTATGTCATAAATAATTGTGTGGAAAGAGTAGCTCAGTGCTGAGGAGCCAGCTTTTTCTTCCCTCCACCCCACAAAAATAAGAAAAAATAAATACAGGGAAAAAAAAAAAAAGTTTAATTGTTAGAAAATAAATAAGGAAAAGAGCAAAGAACTTTATTATGGTAAAACACAGATCAACCCTGAATATTTGAGTAGACTGTGCAAAACTTTGCAGAAAGTGGAAAATGTTCAAAGGGAAGGAAAATTTGATTTGAGGAAATGAACAGCAGCTAAGGAGATTAGTGTTCATCAAACTGCAAGGGTAGAAGAAAGAGTGAAGGAGGAACTATGGAAGATCTATAAAATTATGAGTCCCAGTGAGTTGGTGATGTGAGAAAAATTATTTGCAGTCCCTGCCAGTTGACAGCTAGGGGCAATCAAATAAATCAACTGGCAAGTCTACACCAAAGCAATCAAAGTAGGATATTTCTTCAGACAATGTACTCATCTGGGAAAGTCCCCACTCCTGCCATCTCCCTGCCTAGCTTTCCTTTTTCATTCTCCTCTACAGTTCAGGCAATATTATTTTCTCTTTCTACTCCACACCTCTGCACACATCAGAAATCCTCTCCACAATATTGTCCTCCTGCACATCCGTTGGAGCTCCCAATATCATCACTGCAGCTACACTGGCTTTTACTCTCCTACTAATTGGCACTAGTACAAGGCAGTGCCCATGGAAGATCTCCCTTCCATCCTGAAAGCCAAATCCACGAGCTGTGTCATTCCCTATAAGTCATAAATGCAGAAGATACTGACCTGCAGACACGAGATTCATATCAGTGTTCCCCTTCTGCTCAGTTGGGAGGGGAAGGTGCAGATTGGGTGATGTGAGTTTCTTTCTGAACTGAGCATTGCTGCAGATCAGGAAGCGCCAGACCAGGATTCAGGTATTTCAAGTATCTTGTCTGTCATCCTGCTCTGCTGTCTCTAAGTATATCAGCAACTTTCTCAGGGTCACTGGGATGTCATCACAGCCCATTAATTCTGCAAATGTGCTCATGTCCCTCAGTGTACAGAGGGACAGAAACTCCAGGGGCAGTTTCTGGCAGTTTTTCCTCCTGGAAGTGGAGAAGGCACAGAGAGCGAGACAGGCACAGGAATGTACTAGAGGCATTTGCAGATATTCACGCTCCTGTTCCTCAAAACAGCATGAAAAAAATCCTTCTTTAATCTTTAGTAAAGAGCAAACTGGGTGAAGACTTCACAGAGAAATGCAAAATACTGAAGGATATAATGGTAGCAATGATACATTTGACCCCAGGTCAAATAGAAGAGAGAAAGAATGAGCTACAGATAAGAAAGCTGCAGGCAGGAGGGAGTGAGGGGAAAGCAGAGGGCCAGGGGAAACAAACAGGAAAAATACTTTCTTTGTTCTTGAGTTTTAATTTCTGTATGCCTAGTTGAACTTCTCTATGAAGGTTGTTGTGCATGGTTTAGATTTGGGGGTGTTTTGGTGTGTTTTTGTTTATTTCAAGGAATAAAGCCACTACTATAAAGTGGTTGGTAACAGAGGAGTTTTTTGAGTATATCTAATACTTATTTGAATAGGGGAATTCCTTGAATTTATATACAATAAACAACATATTATGTAAATCTGCTGTGGGTAACAACAATTTACCATGAATTCAGTAGAGAAATGGCCGCTCAACTCCTTCAGATGCTTTAACATCTGTACATGGGATGTTTCAATATGTTACTTTTTGTCAGTCAAAATGTATTTATTTCTGAGATTATCCCACCTGCCACACAATGCCTTTTTGGCAGTGTGATATGCATTAAGTTTGATTTAAAGGAATGGAAATACTCAAAAAATAATTTCATTATAATAATTTATGAATCATCAGGTTGATTTCCCTCCCTAGTACATTGAAAGAGTAACAACAAAATCTACCTGCAAGAGTCTTTGTCAAATTTTGACGTCTTTTGGGTGGCTGCAGGGTCAGCAGCTGGAGGTGGCACTGACACAGGCTCTGGGTTGGGCCAGGGATGGACTTGGTAGCAGCCACAGGCAGGAATGAGTTTGTTAAATGTGATGATTCTGTTCCTACTGAGGGTTGTGCAGGAACTCAGAGTTCCCCTCTCAGGGAGACACGAGGTGCTGGTGGCAGGGTTGTTGTCTGCATATTGTTTTTGAGAGAGGTTCTAGTGCTTTCCTTAGAGCCTATGACACCACTTTAACCAACCTCTAATCTGAGAAAAAATCCACAACCCACCCATTGCCCCTGTCAGCCCGTTTGCTCCCCACAAATGTGTCCTTGATCACCCTCACCACACTCAACTGGCTCAGTGCAGAAAGTACTGGGCAAAAATACCTCAAAACTGGGTTTGCAACATTTCAGTGAGATAACTCTAATGGTCCCTCCTGGCCTTTGTGTTTGTGATTCTTAGAACACTCACCCCTGCTGTCATGAGCAAACAGGTCTGGAAGAGATAGGGCTGGAAATCAGGAGATCCTCCCTTCCATTCAGCTCACAGACCACGAGGTCAGCCTTTTCTCACTGTCTATTTACGTAATGGTATAATCATATTTAATCTATTTTTCAGACTAGGAGGAGAAAGTCCTGCTGGAGACTTTCATCAGTTTATTTTTCCTTTTAGCTTTGTCCAGCTCTTTATGCTCAAGCATATTAGGTGATTCTAGTGAACTAAAGCCCAGTGAAGCTGAAATCCTTGTCTCTAAGTCTTTCTCTTGCCCTTTTTCCATTTTCAACAGCAATTAAAGGAAAAAATGTCCCCTTATTATATCCCATCACCTGCTGAATCATGAGTCGATATCCTGAATTACAGTGGGAGGCTTTTAAAAAATACTAAACTCATTATTCCCTGACCTAGTGATTTATATTGTGATCCTTCTCGGGAAGAAAATGCACCAGGGCTGCAAAGTGGGAAAATGAAATCAGGAGCACGTTGTAATAAATTGAGCAAATGGTACCCCACATGATAAAAACTGCAGTCAGGAGGAAGGAAAATACCAGGGCTGTGTGAAATATGCCAATTTAAATTGTCATGGTTTTGACAGATCAAAACCTATGAGCTTTTATTTGAGGTAGGTTTGCTTTCTCAGAGATCTCACTGAAGCCATAGGATCTGACAGAGCCCATGTGCAGCTGAAAAGAGAAATGTCTGGTGATCTTGCCAGATGCATCTATTTACTGCTGAGACTTACCAAACATTCACAGCAAGTCCTGAGATGCTCTGGATTGCTCTTTTTGGAGCTGAATAACATCCAATGGTTCTTTCTTCTAAAGGCTTCAGGTTACAAGCAGAGTCTCACTCATCCATCTGAAGGCACCTGCCTCAGACTGATCATTCATTCAAGCATGGTCTTTCTATCTACCACACATTCAGCAGCACAGATTTTGGCAATTTTCCTCCAAGTTCTGTCCATAGTGGGTACCAGTGAAGACCAGAGACAGGCAGTCTTTGAGGAAAATAAACAGTCCAGCATTAATGTCCTCCTTTAACCTGTTCAGAGGGTGTGGAATTGGTGCTGTACTTTCCAAACTGGAAACTCTTCAACATTCTTGTGGTATAACAGTGAGTAACCAAAATGCCTGGATGCTCTTTTCACATGCTGTGCCTGCCAAAGGGCCCTCAAAGAGGCAATTTAGCCTTTCATAGCAGCAGGTTGGCTTCAGTCACAGTCAGCATTGGAAAAGGAAAGCTGTTCTGAGCAATGAAACACAGAATAGCTAACACAGCCCAACAGTGCCCATCTTTACTGCATTTCACACAAACCAGGCTGATGCGACTTCAAAGACCTAAAAAAAATGTCCTGAGGTGCAATGCATTTATGAGGTGTTTCACAGGGTAAGTCTCTTCTCTCAACTCTTTGGAGTTTTCCTGGCATGAGATAATAATAGAACAAACCCCATCTTGCCTATGCATGTTCAGTTAAGATCAGCTAAATTAATTTCTCTTAGTTTGGACAGTTATTACTTTGTCAGTTGCCTCTGGATTTTTACATCCTGTAAAACCCAACTGCAACATGTTGTGCAGTTCCGTGCATACAAAAAAAATATCAGCTGAAGTTTGCTGCTTAAAACAGGTAGGAAACCTCTGTGGAAATAGGTCTCACATTTTTTTACAACAGTTTATCCAACCTTACTGCTGGTAAATCTTCAGGGAAATATTTGTCTTTATTTTCAGCTTCTTTAAAAGGAAAGTTTTATCTGTTTCCACTTTCATTTAATCTTAGTTAATCTTATTGTAAGAGAAACAGCAAAGTTCATGCTCAGGCTGAGACCAGTCCAGGGAAGTACTCACCAGTGTGAAATGTCCTACTGACTTCCAGAGGGACTGAATGTTTCAGCTTCTGCATGCTCTTAAGTGCATTGATTCTGGGGAATTTCTGATCTCTAAACCTGAAAATGTGACCACAGAATATATCCCAGGAGGGTGTCAGCTTGGCTCCAGGGGAAGCAGGAGCAAGGAGGGTGGTGCAGGGGAGTTGTGGGTGCTCAGCTGCAGAGCTCCAGACACCAGCAGAGGGGCTGAGGTGGCTGCCATGGAAGCATCTGTGACACCAGGAAATGCGAGTGCCCTCCTCTGTGCCCTGCCTCCCCATGGGACACTGCAGCAGAGAGCAGAGGCTTAGGACTGCAAAGTCCAGAATATCTGTACAAAGCCAGAGTCACCAGAGGACTAAGATAATACACAGATCATGAGAGGCAGACACACAGCCTCTTCCCATGACCTTCCTCTGTAGCAGGGCGAGGCAGCACCAGCCCTGGGCATGGCACAACACTCTGCAGCTCTTTGCAAAGGTGTCAGGTGCCAGGGCCCCTTGGCAGGTGCCAGTGGCAGCACAGGGAGAGGTGATGTTGGAGGCTGCCACACAGACCCGCCTGGTTTCTCTGGGGCTCAGGAGGTACAGCACACTTTTGTTATGTAACCAAAGCTTTTTTATGCAACTGCTCCTCCAGCGCTGCCCAGTAAGATCCGATTATTATGGAGGATGAAAAACACTGTTATTTTTAACAGCTGGATCAAGGCTCAATGGGCTTAAAAGGACATTCAGTAGCAGCTGCTTCCATAAGGCTTTCAACAGTGGTGACCACTGCAAAAACTGTTTGCCTCTGTTTTGGACACTGCTTTTCCATGGCATTTGTGTCGCCTTGCAGCTGCAAATGAGAGGTTGAATCTTTTTTCCATAAACTTCTTGTTGCAGTTCATCCAGGCAGTGGAAAAACAGCTTTCCAAAAGCTTCCCTTCCATGAAGTTAGGGAACATGAAATAATACCAGTGCTTCTGGAAGGTAATATCTCAAACCACAGCCTACTGTTCACACAGGACATCTCTCCCTAAGCACCTATTGGTAATAGCTCATACATTGTGCAATATTAAAATCCTTTATCCAACACTCAAATCATTCTTGATTTCCAAGTTTCAAGCTTCAAGTTAACAAGCTATGTTAAAAGTCAAGAGTGAGACTATTCCAACTGTGGCATGCCTGATGCTCACCTCTGTGCCTTGACTGTGGTAAGCGTACTGTGAGCCATTACAGTGCACAGGTTGAGCAGGAGGTGTCTGGGCTTTTGAGGAAAAGTATCATAGTTTAGTTATTCAACTTCCTGTCTTTCCTGAAGAAAAACAAAAAAAAACCCGAAACAAACAAAAAACCAAAACAACAAAAAAAAAAAAACCTGAAATTGTCAGGTAAACTTTCATTTTTGTTCTGATGCATATACACAAACCTCAGACCTCAATCTTCCTGAAGTTTTCAGAGCTGGGGTAGAAGTTTGTTTCACTCCAAAGGCAAGTAAGGTTCCAGCTGAGATCTCACATACCTTGGATGTCCAAGTGTTAAAGGAGACTGGAATGTCTTTTTTCTCTGGTGCTAGATTAGATGGAATAGGGCAGTACAGATCTTATTTTTTAGATCAGCATTCAAAATCTCAAACTATTCAAGTTTATTATGCAGATTATTTCAAGCCTTACAGGCTGAAGTTCCATTGATTTTCTGTACCTTCTCAGGCCAGCAGAAGGTGTCTGGGAAGTGTTGGACAGTCAGAGCATGTTGTGAGTCTTTATGGCTCACTGAGCATTTGGAAATGGTTCCAGAGGTGTTTCTGTAAAAGGTTCTTCTGCAACCTGAACTAACAAAGATTCGACTGACTGGAGTATGCAAATCTAAGTTCTTTTACTGCCACTGGCAAAACCCCACATTTTTCATCAAAGGATGATTTCTTTCACCTCAAACATCCATTTCAGAATGGAGCAACTAATCAGAGATGTGATTTATTGTAGTGACCATATCCAGTTGGCAAAGACTAGGTACAAATTTAATTCTCAATAGCTGAAGAAAATTAAAATCAACCTTACCTGGAAAATGAAAAGAACCTCTCAAGAGTTTTAAGCAAGCATAAAAGTGCATAAAAATCAAATTTTATCCTGTGTTGCATTTGTATTAGATTGAAATGCAGTGCACTAGGTGAGCTGAAAGATGATCACGAGACAAAGCAGGATTAACTTGATGTTGATCACACAGCTCTGTTAGTCAGGGTGTGCAGCACTGTGACAGGAGGACTAAGAGTGGTGGAAATGGAAGATGACTGGATGTGGAGACACCAGCAGGAGCACTAAGAAGGGACAGGGCTCTCAAAATGTTTAGGGCACACAGAAGTCATCAAGACCCCAGCACATTGGCTCGAGCTTCACAGCATGCCCAGACCCGGAGATAAAGAATGACATGATGATTCACAGAGGTGGGACAGAATGGAGACACTGGTCACTGCCAGACCCAAAAGAATACAAAAATACATATTGGAAACCTAGACACCCTGAAAGAATTGTGAGAGACACAAAAAAGGCTTAACAGATGGTGTTATGGACCTTGCATCTCATAGCTGAACAGAAGCATTGCTATTCCTGGCTGCCAGGCTGATGTTGGTCACCACAAACATGCTGCTGCTCATCAACATGAGACTGGGAGCATGAATCAGTGAAAACATTTTTTCTTTCAGTTTGAATTCTAAGAAAAATCACCTTTTCTTACTGTAAAGTCACGAAGGCCTGGGCTATATGTGGGATGAATATTTTCAGCACGTGTTGATGGAACATTGTGAGAGTGTTCTGCATGCCAGTTGTCGGTGTAGAGCAGGAGTTATTTCCCCTTCAAAGAAGCTTGATGCACGCTCTGTGCTCTGTTTCTGTCATCTCAGAACTATCAGTTTGTCGTGGTTTAGCACAGCTGGCAGCTCAGCCCCACACAGACGATTGCTCAGCCTGCCCTGCTGGGACGGGGAGAGAATCACAAAGGTAAACGTGACAAAACTCGTGGGCTGAAACAAAGGCAGCCCACCAGTAAAGCAAAAGCATGCAAACAAAACAGACCCAGGAAGTCACTCAGTACTTCCCATGGGGGCTCCATCACATGTAACTGAGATTTGGGGAGAAAAATGCCATCACTCTGAGCATCCCGCCTTGCTTCTTCTTCCCCAGATTTTTACACTAAGCATGACATCACATGGTGTGACCTGTCCCTTGGGCCAGTTGGGGTCAGCTGTCCTGGCTGTGCCCCCTCCCAACCCTTTGTGCACCCCCAGCCTCCTCACTGCTGGGGTGGGAAAGGAGCAGGAAAGTCCTCGGCTCTGTGTGAGCTCTGCTCAGCAGAAAGAAACATTTTTGTCTTATCTCAGAAATAAAGATACAATGCCTGGAAATGACTGATGCAAGCTGTTATTAAGGGAGATATATTCATGCATTTCAGCAGAGTTAGATGATGATGAAGTTGAAGCTAATTCAATCTTGTAATTGCAGATAGCTGTTGTTTCAGGAACAGTATCATCCAAGAGATCTGGACTGTATCATCTTGATGTTTACAAATAAACAGTGAAGTGGAAATTAAACTCTGGCTAAAATGAAATTAGAAGAAGTCACCTCCTGTGGTGCAGTGAACACGCAGCACTGATCATCAGCAAATGATTTCTACTTTGGTAGCTTTGCTCAAATAAGTAGTTCCAAAATAGCACAGAGCCTTATTTGTACATTGCAGATCATTTCATTGTACAATATTGTGTTCTTCAAGCTGAAAACAAATCTGAGTCACTTGCCCAAAATAGTAAAATTGGCCTTAAAGCAATGGCATTTCATTCAGGAGTTATCAAAGCAGGTTTTTAATCTAAATGTTACACCCCATCTTGCTGTTGTTTATCGTTGTAGAATGTAGAGATGATACTATGAAAAATGCTGGTATTTGAAATAATTTTTTTATTCAGCATCATTGTCTGCCATTTCCTCTAGTCTGAAAATTTATTTGCTTGTAAAAAGAGGCACTATAGGATAATATGATACATAATATTTTTATGGTTTCAAAAGAGTGATAGCAGTTAATACCAGCTGAAGACTTCCATTTTTGGATAGGCTCTGATGAAATCTTCCACATCTCTAATATCTTTCACATTTGAACCAAAACTAAGTCTCAAGAAAAAAAAAAATAAAAAAAAATCTGTATATTTGGTCAGGTCGAAGACAAGTGGAGACAGAGTGACAGACTGAGTTACCTCACTTCCATCCTTCATGACTTCTGTGGTTGTGCAAGAATCACAATTTCTGAAGGATTTACTGTGGTGGCAATGCCCTCACCACGTACTGGGGGTTATCAACATCAACTTTAACATGAGGCTTTCTACTTTAACTGAGTCTCCTTCTATTTTTAGTTTAAATGGAGAGAAACATAAAATCAGAGGCTGACGGCCTCAAGTTCATCTTCTTTTCACCACATTGTCCTTCAAATTTGCGAAGTCCGGTTGAATCGATATCTGTGAAATTTTCTGTAGGGCTTAGAGAAACTGGGAAACATTTTGGCTGAACTTCCTCTGTGCTGCTCCCAGGGTGCAAAACAAGTAAAAAACTGACTTACCCACACCCCTAAACAGAAGATGATCACCAAGCTGTGACACTATTTCCCTTAGCCAAAACTAGTCACTTCTGCCTAACCTGGTTATTCTGGAGTGCCCAGTGAAGATCCAGCAGCTATTATACAGACAGTTGAAAGTAAAATTCCATTTTTCATAAAGCTGAGAGCCAAAACAAGGCAGAGAAATCAATATCCCAAAAGTACTTTCTTCTCCACACTGACTATAAAGACAGCTCAAGTTGACCATCTCAAATGAATAAATGTACAGTGGAGATGTCTAAAGGAAGATAAGTTAAATGCCAGCTGAGGCATTACAGATTAATGAACCCCCATTCCTGATTTTTGTTGCCTTTGGAGGGGGAAGTTGAAAGGAAGAGTGCAGGACTGAATTCCCCCTGGGCACTGTACAGCTGATGAGGAGATGAACTGCTTCCTTCAAAGCCTAGATATGATTTATCTAAGGCAGAGAAAAATCAGGAAGAATAAACAAAGCAGTGGAGAGATAAAGCAATTATCCCAACAGTTTGTGGGCTCCTCCACCAATGCACTACTGGTGGAATGTGACCTATGAAATTATAAACTTGTTTAATTTCTATGTTTGCTTAGCAGTGATGTGATTGATGTTGTTGTCTTAAACTTTATGAAATACCAAGTGTTTCAGACTGGCACAATAGAACTTAAATTAAAAATAAATAGATTTTGCCCATTGTGGCTGCTCTTCTTGATGCTGTATCCTGGAAAAGCTGTGAAGAAGCACAAGAACATTCACCCCCAATATGCATTTAAATAAGAAAGCTGTCATATACCTATTTTTCATTTCATATTGTACCCAGCTCTGAAATACAATTTATGAAGGAGTCACAGAACTACCTACAAAACATCAGTATTGTAATTTGGAAACATAAGCATAATTTATTTTTATTCTCCTAGATAGTGAAGCCTAAGGACATGACTAGTCATAAAATATGATTTTCCAAGAGAAGAAAGTGTATAACTGTTTGGATTTGGTGTGTGAAGTATGCAGAATGCAATGCTTCAAGAATATTACACTGTAAAGAAGGTCAAGGTCAATGCCAGCAGATGTTAATGTCTTCTCCTAGAAAAGGAAGAGTTAGGCATCCCAGATGGCAAAGACCTTAAAAGGAAGAACTGCAAGAACAAGCGGTTGTCAGCGAGCATTATTTCACTAAAGGCAGAAATACTAACGAGTAGTGAAAGCTGTTTTTCCTTTCTTGTGGAGCAGTATCCTGTATTCCAAGTGGTCTGTTAATATTTTCAAATTTTATTTTTGCTTTTTGAGCAGTCTGGATACTCATTGGGAACTTAGACTTGGCATCATGAGCTGAAAGATAATGCTTGGGAAAACTGGGAGATGCAGCAACATAAGGTTCCTCTTAGGCCTGACAGCAAGTTGTCTGGTCTGCATTCATTCCAACATCCCACAATAACACAAATTACATCTGTCCCAAAGGATTTAGCTTCATGGGTGCTGTTGTTTTCGAGGAAATAAGTATTCAAATGACTTTGAGGACCTTGACTGTTCTGAACATTTAGCAATTTCTAAACGACACCGTGCATTCATGACATTTAAATTTCATTAGCATTCACACAAGTCACATTTTGGCTATAGAGGTTATGCAGGAAGATTTTAAAGACTGCCATCAAACACTTTCAGCTGCATGTCTAGTTAAAGTCAAGTGGTCTAAATGACACCTTTTCTGTGCTCAGTCAGAAGAGTGAATGTGGTCACAGTTCTCTAGGGGTGAATATCAAGGTGCCAACCCCCAGCACTGGGGAGCCACTCTGAGCTGCAGAATCTGAGCTGAGGGTGCCAGAGCTGCTCCAGAGCCTGCTGGCTTTGCTGAGCACACGGGACAGGGAGGAAAGAACCATCACCAAACTGGAGGAGAGTGTAACACAGAGTAGGGAAGCTCTCCTGGGGAGGGGGAGAGAGAGCAGAGAGGCTGGGCAGCTCTGGGGCATCAAATTCAGTGGGAAGGTTCACTTCAATTTTGTAACAAGAAAACTCTCTCTGCTGATCCCTGCTCTGTTCAGTGTACCAGCATGATGCTCATATATTTAGGTTGTCTCTTTAGGCTCTGTGCTTAACCAGTAAACAGTAGAAGCTTCCTCCAGGACAAATTTCAGAGCAGGGACTTAACAGAGCTGAGCTGGTGACTTCCCTCAGTCTTTAATCTGGGAAAAACCTCGGGCTACTATTTTAAAGCTCCCACTGTTCCCAGCTTAGCATAACTCCATATCCTGCACCATGAAAGCTGAAGTGGTGATATTTCTCTCTCTCGGAGCAGTGTCTACTTTATTAATGTTTTGGAGGTGCAGGTGCTATGGTAACGAGCACCACAGTCAGTGCCTAAAGAGGAATTTACATCGCAAAAGATGCTGTCTTTGAGCAGCTTGACACATCTGTTCATGAACAGCAATCTGATCCTGTGTCAGCCCACAGAAAACTCAGCTGAGCTGCAGCTGGATCAGACAATGCAGTTGTGTAGGGATTTCAGAGGTAATCTGAGGCAGAGCCATGTAAAATGCAAGTGAGAATGAGAAAATACCCAGAGGTTTTAGGAGGCAGCAATATTTATTAGGAGCCTGAAGTTATCTATTCTAAGCAAGGCAGAAGGAAAAGCAAAACTTGTGTATAGCACATAGGCAGCAATAAAGGCTCACACCAAACTGAGAGGATTAATGCTCTCCTAATCCTGTCACTCTTCAAGGAATTTTGAAATATTGGCAACTTCTGGTAATCGAATTTTCCCAAGAAACAAAAAAACCAAGCAAACAAAACCACCTAGCTTCAGACAACATTAAGTATGGCAGGAAGAAATCATAAAATCAAATTAAACTTCAGAATAAGCTGTATGAAGCTCTCAAGTCTGCCTTGAGTGGACTGTAATTGCTGAAATCTCTTTGCCACATATAGCCATAAAACTTCATAGTTTTCCTTTTTTAGTAAGCTCCACTGACTTTAACTCATGTGTTTTCTAGAAGAAAAGGAAAGATTTCAAAGCTATGACAAAATATTCTTTGATGCAATTTCAGTAAAGAGAGAAAAAGCCAATGATGATGATAAAAAGAAAACAAAACAATACCCATTGAAAAGAAATACAGAGCAAAGATATTGAAGGAATAAAATCGGTGGATAAACAAAAAAGAGGAAAAAATGGAAACCGAGGGAAGACAAAAAACATATTTTCAAAATTAAAAGGTCCAGAAAAGCAATTAACAAAATGCAGTTAAGCAAGAAGCAGAAAACCTGTTCCATCATTTGGCAAAAAGAATAGGTACTCTAAGCTAGTGTTCTGCTGCAATTAGGAAAAAAAACACTAGGAAAGTCTGAATATAAAGAGATCTTTAATTCCATTTTTTCATTAAAAACCTTATGTAAAAATATAGAAGGAAACATTCTGATTTCAAATATTTACACTAAAGAGATGTATTTCACAGAAAAGCAACTGTTCATGTATGGAGAATTAGAAACATAAAGACTTGTGCTAGCTAAAATAAGAAGAACCAAAACATGAAACAGATACAAAAAGACGCAGAACCACATGGTTAACTTTACCATCCAGATATTCTCAGTGGTGATGTATAGACAATATGGTAATGTGATTTTTATTGCAGTCCCAGTGGAAAAGAGCTCTGTGCAGGGAGGAGGATGCTGTGGAATGCTCAGCTGGTGTGCCACCTGTGCAGCCCCTCAGGTTTAACAGATGGAGTTGGGGGAATTCCGATTATTGAACTGGGAAAGAGGTTGTACACATTTTTTAAGGTATTGCCAAATCCCAGTTTGGATAATTGCAATGAGTGAAATGTAAATAAAAACTTAAATTGTAACAGTGACAAATTTTCATCTTGAAAGGTTAAAGAGGATCCGAGGAAAACCCCTACTAAGCTCTTAATATGTGATCAAGAGTGGTGGTCAATAAAGAAATTTCACAAATACACTTAAAATTTATCAGATCCCAGTATTTTTAAATCAAGTAATTATATTACTGACTTCCTCCATACAATGAAAATTTATCAGTCCAGGTATAATTTAAATATTTAGAATGTAAAGTGATCTAAAGTGCTTTCCCTCTACCACCAGCTGAAAGAAATAAGAATTAATAGAAGAAAGAATAGGAATTGATATGAAACATTATTTAGATGGATGGAATGGCCTGGCACCGCTTTTGGATACACAGAACACATCATCTGAAGTTTCTGGATGCTTTTAATCACTCATGGACCTACCTGTTCCTGCTCTGGGAAACAGAAAGAAAGCAGCATTTTCTGAAGGCACTTCAGCAGCCTGAGGGTCTCAGCTGCCCTCTGAGGATACCTGTCCCTTTTCATTCCCAGGGAGGTAGTTTGGAACAACAACAGGAACAAAAGCATGCATGGACAAATCTGAGCTTTGAGCAAAAGGAGCAAAACTCCTTCTCTGTGGTTGCTGCAAAGTCTGTGTGGTCCCTGAATGTTGGATCATGATAAATGGGAGGCCTGACACATTTAGAATGAGTTGGCAACCAACCTTTGTGTGTATAACTTTTCAATAGGCATGTAGTCATAGGGAGTGCTCAAGATAAATAATGAAATATTTGTGGGTGCAGTGCCCTGGGGGGCTCTTCATTGACCCAAGGGCAACTTTTAATTGGGATGAACATATTCCTCCTTTGTCTTGAAACAAGGACTGTGTTTTTCTTCTCTGAGGCCCTCACACTCTTGTGTTCTGTAGTTTAACAATAGCCCTTACTGTTGAGGGTTTACTATGTCATAGTTTGGCTATGGTAAAAACTGGAATGCATAATCCACTACAGCCAGTTGTTTCATTCTACAGTGCCAAAACAAAGCTTGGATTGTGGTCAGAGTAAAGACTCAGACCTGGATACGTTCTCAGACCAGAGTAAGTGCCTGTGTAAGCAAACAGGAGATATGCACATAGCATTTTGGAAATCTGGGGCAGAGGGCAGGAGAAAAAATTGATTTATTCTGTGCTCCTCTTGATCATCCCTTTCTCTGTTTCTTCTTGTTTTGTTTGTCTTTCCATATGTTTTGGTGTAAGAGTGAACCAATTTCCCTTCCTAGGCCCTCAAGAGGGAACATCTTCTCCCTGACAAAGAGAACCAACTCAGCCTGGGCATATTCCAGCAATTTCCAATTAATGTTGAAGTTCCAATTAATGTTGGAATTCCAATTAACATTTCCAGATGGAGATAAGGGATCTGAATAAACATGTGAACATGTTGCTTTTCATTGCAATTCACAATTAAGCTTCTTAATAATGTTCATGAAGAAATTTTGGTGGGAGTGGAAGACAGTGAGATAGTACCTGTTAGAAATAGGAAATTGGCTGCAGAATTGAGTGCAATGCTCCATTCAAAGTAGATCTCATTTTGCCAAAGCCATTTTTCATTTTTTCGTATCCATTCCTGCCTTTTACCACCAATTTCTTCCCCCTTTTTCTAATGAAAAATTACAGCAATAGAGTCAAACCAATATATAGGATTTTTTTTGATGTTTTCAAAGGCAAAACAAGAGCATGCATATTTTCAAGTGACATTCTGCCATGACTAAATGATTTGTCATCTGCTGGGGGTGCTAATTAGGGGTAATTTCATTAAGATTTACCTGCCAATGTATTTTGTCTTCCAAAATATTACATTTGTTTACTTTGGGAATCTCACAGCTTTGTGGATATAAAGACACTGGGAATGAGGGAAAGATGTGGCAGCTCTCTGCTCAGGATGGCACTATCAGTAACGCTTGCCTTCATCACTTATCTTTGAACAGGACTGTGAAAATTCCAAAAGCCTTTCAGCAGTTTTCAAAAATAAAAAATGGGAAGAAAGCAGAGCTAAGAAAAACAAATTATCTGAATATCTGAGCAGAGAGAGTAGACTGTGGAGATTCCAGAGCGTGGCCAAATTACATCACTATTAACTGTGGCAGGATCCCAAAAGCAACAAAACCAACCAGACAAAATTCAGTAGATCCAATAAAAGGGAAGAAATTAAGTGGTCACAAAACATGTCTCGTATTCATCGATATTTGAGCACGTATATCTCCATATGTTAAGAAGACTACAGCATTACTTCCAGCTCCTGAATTTTTGGTATTTCTCTAGAGGAATTCAATCCCATACCACACTGGAAAAGGAGCTTACCAAACACACTGAGACAAAATGTTTGCAGCAAGGAAATAGCAAGCCTTTGTCACTGCATTGAGACATAAATAAGCAAGGCTAAAACCACGGCTGTATATTTTGCATAGCTTGCCATCATGCATTTTTAGATGCAGACATGCCATCACTGCATTTTTAGATGTCTTCCACCTCATGGAATTCACATGATTCCATTAGACTCCTAGGCTATCACTGTAGATAGGAAGAATCAAACATCTTAGAGTGAGATCCACAAGGATCTCACTTACCTTGTAAGGCTGCTTCAGTTTTCCAGGAGGATGTGATCATTCCTCCTAATGGGTCTCAAACTGAGACAGCGTCACAGCTCTCCAAATGAAGGAGTTTATCTTGGGGTTTCAGGGAGGGACTTTCCACAGTCACTCTGCACCTTTTTCCTAAAGTACAGGAGAATGTGTACAGGAAATTCATCTTCCTTTATCCAATATGACACTTTTATCCATGAGACTGAAAAAACAGCAGTCTAGTTGTACACTCCCTGTTCTACAAAAAAATGGAGGGATGATAAACTGAGAGTGTTCCACTCTCAATGACAATCTGGATCCAGTCTCTCCTTTGCACTCCTGCTGTGTTGATACATCTCCTACTCACTAGAGGGTGGATGTC
The DNA here is from genome assembly GCF_049639895.1 of Pseudopodoces humilis. NCBI lineage: Eukaryota > Metazoa > Chordata > Aves > Passeriformes > Paridae > Pseudopodoces > Pseudopodoces humilis. The sequence goes on from NC_142200.1 coordinate 7,322,815, forward strand.
ATCACTGGACTGTAGTGACACTTGGCATACACTAATATGAGATTCTTCTGCCTTAGTGTGGATGTTTAAAAAACACAAGGGACCCAGTCAGCCCAAGCTCTCATTAGTGTTAAAAGGAAACAGAGTAGTGGATCTCAGGTGCCACCTCATCTTAAGGTGGATGCATAAAACAGATTCACTAAAATCACATCCTGAAAATATCTATTTCTGCCAATTGACTGAGGATGACCCTTATGAGCTCTGATGGATTTATTCATGTGGGAACAATATCTCTAAAGTATCACATTTTTTACTGTAGATCCATAGTTTCACAAGCAAAATATTCTTGAGAACTGACCTCAGACTCACAGAGAGTACAACTTTCTCAAGTCTGTTTTTTGTTCTCCCACACAAGAAGGTATTTTTGTAAGGAACTGACTATGTGAATTTGATAGTTTCTGAATAAATAGTTCACAGTTTGATATTTTGGAGACAGTTAATCTCACCAAGAGAACCCTTTATTGCCTGTTCACAATAGCAGGTTGGGAGATTTTCCTATCCAAAGACTCAGTGCACTCTACTACATATTAAAATATGTATGTATCCCATGCAAGAAGAGAACAGTAGTCATATTTTAATGGTAAAGTGTGTGAAACAGAAAACAGTTATAAAACTTGAACAGAGTCACAGTGTCAACAGTGAGTGGGCAGAGATAAGCAGGCACTAGAACCCTCTGGCGTTTATGAACTCAATACTTCTTCCTCCTGTTGATCAAGGAAGTCGGGGGCTTTTGTCATTGTAACTGAGTTCTTTTAAATGCCTTGCAAGTCAGGAACAGAGAAGCAATTCCTTAGAAACATGACTCTATTTCTTTTCTGTTATAAAAAATCTACCCACATTCTTCAGAAGCAGGACGACTTGTCCAATACTGTTTGCATCACCATGGAGTGCTTGGCAGCCATCAGCATTTTGGAAGCACCTCAGCAATGTACATTTGGAAACACTTTCCACCACAGGTTTTCTCTTTCATGTACATTCTTGTCATTTGATATATACTGGAATATCAAAAGATGTGAAATAACTCATCCAAAGAGGATACTGCTACCTTTAATTTATCTTTTACACTGAATCCCAGAAGAGCAACTTGAAGAAAAAATGTGGAGGTGTCAGGTTATTAAAGCATATTGTCTTTCAAACTGTTTTTCCTCTCTTTAGCAATTTGCAAATCCTGTTAATAAAGGAGGTATTAAAAGCAGTCAGTCTGATTTTCTGAAGAGTAAGATATTAATTATTCAGATCAAACTCCTTGAAGAACAGATGAGGTCAGACAGAAACAAGTGCAAGGGGAAGAGGAACTAAATGTGTCAAGGCAATGTGCAGAAAATGAGGATGCCTGTGTTTCTGAAGGCAAATGAAGTGATGTCTTCAGTAAGAGAGGTGGGACACTGACCCCACAGATGCCTTCCCTGCCCTACACCCAGGTTATCTGATGGGCTTTCTTACCTGGAATCGTGGGAAGTGACACATGTCATACACATCAAATTCCTCCATGCTCCTGCTTTATGTACCAAACCTATTTGAAGTCGTTTGATACATGCCATCAACTCTAACAGCCCAAGGAATCTGGGTTTCATTGTCCTGTAAGTGCTCTTTGCCTTTTCTACCTCTTTTTATGATGCTTCTTTTTAAAGCACCTCAAATAGTCTATGAATTAAGCAAACTCATCTTATTAGAAGAGTCTCCAGGGTGCCTTCAGTACTTCAGCTTCTAACTTCAGACCCTGGACACAATCAATGAATGAATCAATAATAATCAATGCACAGAGCATTTCAGCAGGATTAATGACTGGCTGGGAGGTGCTGATGGGCAGAAATTAAGTCAAGGGCCATTAATCCCAGCTGGTCATTTGGCTCCAGGCAACGTTTTGTGCCAAGGTCATTACTGCTATTCTAAGAAAAAAGTGAAAGGAAGCTGATGTCGGCACATGGATATTTTTAACCTGGCTTTTGCAGAGTCAGTGGCTCTTTATGACTCTTTCTATTAAATGTGAACCCCCTTCCAACAGGCATTTCCATTGCAGAATGTGTCCCAGCAGCATTTTCTCCATTTAGTGAATCAGCAGGTGTTTTCAACCACCTACGGGTTGCATAGAGATGTCCTAGGGTTTATGGAGCCTGGCAGCCCACCATCTCCTGCAGTGAGGATTTACTCACTTCCTCTTGACACTCAGCTGTGAGTAGGATAACTTCTGTATGGGCCAAATTCTAAGAATTGTGTCAGCCACATATCATGTCTACCTGGCCCTCAGAAAATCCTGTCAGCTCAAGTCAAAGAGACATCACAGAAGGGAAAGGACTTCTAAAGTTCTTCTTGGATAAGCCCCAGGATGTTCATCAATCCACACAGATACACACAAGCATATGGGGTGACTTGAGATCGATAAACTTAGAATCACAGAATGGTTTGGGTTGGAAGAGATCAAAGATCATTGAGTCCCAACCTTCCTGCCATGGGCAGGGACACCTTCTGCTAGGCCATGTTGCTCAAAAGTCCTATCCAACCTGGTCTTGAATAGTGCCAGAGATGGGGCTCTGATAAACCTGTTTCAGTTCCCCACCACCCTCAAAGTAAAAAAAAATTTATTCATAACTTCTCATCCAAACCTATCCTCTGTGAGTTCAAAGCCATTGTCCCCTGCTCTATGATTAAATGCTCTTGTTAAAAGTCCCTCTCTAGTTCCCTTGCAGATCCTTTAGGTACTGCAAAGCTCCCATAAACAGTACATATCTTTCCCAAAGTATCTTCAATATTACTGACCCATGATGTATGGCAGACATACTGTGTCAACAAGGAATTGTAAGAGCAAACATTAATGTCAGGACCATGCCTGTTGATCAGCTATGCCAACTGCTAAAAGGTTGTCAGAGACAGTTTGGCAAACCCACCTGCTGTACCCCAGAACATCTTGTTCTCCAAAGCATTCCAAAACCTTCCAGCGAGTATCCTGAGTGTGAATTCCTAAGGTTCAAAGCCTGTCCCTCACTCCTGTGCTCGCAGACTGTGTAGCTGTAGCTATAACAAGACCAAGTGGACAGTCCAAGTCAGGTTCCTCCACATCAGCATGCAGCTGTTTCCTTTTGCAAGGAACACATATTGTGGATGTCTCTATATTGCTCTTGGTTGGTCACAGTGAGAAAGGAGCTAGGCAGTCCTAATCATGCTAAATCATAATGTTATGGTTAACTGGAGATTGCCTCGTTTTACTTGCTGTAAAACACACTGAGGTGCATTCAAAACACCGCTCAGAATTTCTCCCCTTTTCAGGCTTTTATGTCAATCAAACAGGAAACCAAATAAATTGAAGTGCCCCTCTGTTCCTCCATGCAAAAGCAACATGCAGCTAAAAATTATAAAGTCTGAGCCTCTCCATGTGCTGCACAACCCCACAGGTGGACAAATTTTCCTGTCAAAATGCAAATATGAAAGCTCAAAAAAATGTCTTGAATAGACATGGATCTTTTGAAGGTAAAGATACTAGATGAAAATACCTGAGACAGCATGTACTATTTTCTGATAATCGGGAAAGTTTAGCAGTGGTGTTACTTGCTTTCCAGGAATTTTGGAAAACTTGTATCCCAGGGAACACAGTCTACTAAATCCAGTAAAAATAGAAAGAGCAGAGAACATTTGGCTCAAGACAAGGTGTAAAATCCCATGAGGGGAGGAATTTTTCTTTATTTCATTTGGGCAGAAGAAGAAAAAAGCAGATGAAATTGTATTCAGTGCAAACATAATGTCAGTAGCAGTAGTCTACAGACTGGAATCCCTCCATGTGCTGTGTGAATAGTAGTTACTTTCTGTGTGTAACTTGATGTAATCCAGTTTTTGCTAAACAAAAGACACCTGGGAAAACTGGTTCCTGTTCACTTTCAGTAGGCATTTAATGATTTATAGATATTGCCTACATACCTCTTATGGTCTGTCATAGGATGGGGTCAGAAAGAACTATATACATGTTTATTTTTCTCTATAGCAAAACAAATTTTCTGTTGAAACATTAACAAGGCAAGCTGTGTGTTGCAAGAGAAGCTGATCAGGTGCTATTTTAATGCTTGAAAAAAATTAATGGTTGGCAAATAAAGAAGTTTTCTGCACACAGTTTGTGTCATATTGTTTAATGAAATTAAGAGAAAAAATAATGGCTCACTTAATGGCTTAAAATCCTGAGGAAATCGTGCAGATCTAGATAGAAATCTGGATACTGTGGGCTAGAAAATGTGACCTGGAGCTTCAAAAGAAGCAATGACAGTCTAGTGTTGGCCTAATTATCTTCACTAATAACTAAATCATTCTCAGCCTATGGCCACAGACATACTGTAAGATGTTTCTGGTGTGATTTAGAAGTTGGTGTTAATTCAATTAGCAAATTGCTACCTCACCCTGTACAGGCCCATATTTAGGTACAAAGTGCAACTCTGCAGTGGTACCCTGGGTTTTCTCCCAGCTCCACCTCCAGGGTTTAAGCCCAAGGTGTATCTACGGCATATTCAGTGAGATGTGGTGTTTTGGGGGCTTTCTGGAGTGCCAGCTGCACTGCAGGTCCTGCTCTCGTTGGTCCTGTCAGCTCACACAAACCCAGCCAGTACTGCAAGCAGCATCCTGCTCCAGAGGAAATCCAGCGTGTTTCCTGGGATATGTGTCTGGAGTCAGAAAGACTTCAGAAGGAGAGCTAGAGAGAAGGGGAGTCCCAGAAGAAGCTAAATGAGAAAGAAACCCAAAGAAAGTGGTGCAGGGGTGACTCTGCAGCTGCCATCCGAGGAGTCCCGGGGTGAATTCAGTGCCAGTGTTGTCGTACCTCAGCTGCACATCTGTGGTTGTGCTGCCTGGCTTCTTTCATTCCTATTGCAATTACAGGCTGCTGAGCTGCTCCTGCCTGTCAAATCACTTCAACCCAGGGCTCAGAAGGCTCTCAGTCCATGATGGGAGCAATGCCCATGCCCAAGCCTCCTTGCCACTGCTGTGTTCACTCCTGGGAGCAGGGGTCCTTTTACCAGGGGGTGGAAGGAGAAGTGGCCAAGCTAGACTTCCAGACTGCATGGAAGCAGGGATTTGCAGCAAGGGAGGAAAAGCTGAAACAGGCAGGCAGGAAACAATGTCTAGCAGCTCAAAATGCGGTTAAAACATCAGCCTGGAATGATTTCTTACCTCACAAATATTTGAAATTGGTTCTCAGGAGGGCAGATATGAGATATCTTGTGTTGTTTCTGATGAGATAGTAACTCTGTTCCTGGTTGAATAAACTGTGTTTGCTTAGAGAGAGAGAGAAAAGAGACTTTTAAATCCAAAGCTGTAATTAAATGTGCAGTAATTCTGAGAGTATTCATCCTGGTAAATATTATTGACATTTCCTTTCTGCTTTTTCCAGCGGAAACAAATTATTAATACCCCATTGTTGCAATAATGAGTTCTTGATAGACATAGATTTTTTTTTTTTTTTTCTTGTATTGCTTTAGCACTGAATCAGTTCTCACAAGTGAAAAATAGAGATCATTTTGTTTTGGCATCAGTGGCGGTGACAGAAAGAGGAGCACAACATGGCAACCCCATGAAATGCATGGCAAGGCTGTTCTGGAATCAAGGAATAAAAGGCACCAGTGCCAGTTGCCACCTTCCAGTCGCTGGAATGGGATGATCTGGGTAAGCAGTAACTGAGAACCTGACCCAAGCCACTAATGATGCAGAAACCAGCTCTTAAAATATTTCCTTTCCTACTCCAGGTAGTTGGTTAAACTTGGAGCTCCAGTTCTAACCTGGAATTCCTGAACCTACTGCCCCTATGGTGCTGTTCTACAAGCAGCCACAAACCTGTCCCCTGAGCAGTTACAGGCTTCCTTTCTCCTTTATTTTAAGGTCAGTCGGTCTTCTTTTTTTCAATTTTCTAGATACAGATACTTTAGAACATTTAGCAAAGGACTCTAGAAATCTGGATAACTACTAAATTATAATGCTCAGCCTCTCTCCAGTTTACCACTAATTAAATGTCCTTAGGATGCACTGGGACAATTATAATAATTGATGGGTTTTTAAAAGGAGCTGAGTTGAAAATACTTTTCTGCTGGAACATGCATCATTGTGGAGCTGGAAAATGAAAGGAAATAATGTGATAATATTTTGTCATACAAGAATATAGAAAATAAAAATGTCTCAAATAAAAAATAGAAAATTCAGCAGTTTGATCTAAGCAGCACTAATCATACCAATAATGAAATGGCACTTTTTTTGTTGTTTTGAAAATTATTTCATTTTATGGACAAGCATGACTTATAGAGAGAATTAATGTCTTTTATAACATGGGATGATGCAGGTGGGAAAAAAATCTCATAAGCATGTAGTCCTTCTTTTTCTTATAAAAATTCTAACATAGCAAAAGAAATGTTATGTCAAAATCCAATCAGATTGTTCCCATTTTTTGGAAACAAGACATTCAAAATCAGCTGAATTCTCCTACAGCCCCATTGTCTTCATTGCTGCTTTGGAATGGAAATAAGTGTTACCTGTGCCAAAAAAAAAAAAAAAAAATTTCAATTCAACCATACCAGTATATTAGGGATGAAAAAGTTCCAGACACTAGATTTGGATCAAAATGGAACTCTGCGCCTGGCCACCTAGCTGTCTGCCAGCAGAGCAGCCTCCTTGTACTTTGATCCATTGATTAGGATGTTGGCAACCAAGGTCAGATGTCCCAGCTAAAGTCCAGCCCAAGATTGCCCTTAACACGGTGGCTGTGCCCTTAACACGGTGGCTTGTGCCCTTAACACGGTGGCTGTGCCCTTAACACGGTGGCTGTGCCCTCCTGGGGGCTGATGGAGAGGGTGCTAAACGTGCTTTGGCACAACACCCACCCTGACACCTTCCCAGGCTGGTCACATCAGTGCCTCCCTCCTTCTGCCCTGGAGCAGGGATCTCCTCGGCTGCTTGGGAGTGTTTACACTTCCCTGTGAACACAGTCCCCCAGTGTTTATCTACACTCAGAAATAAAGGCAAGGAAATAAAAAAACAGGCTGGGACTGTTTCCCATCTGCTCTGCCCCAGAGCACTGAGCATCCTGTGTGCAGCACAGCTGAGACCAGCTGCTCCTGCTCCTCTCTGCTGGGAACAGCCTGCCTTGCAAGGGCTTCAAGCTGTTTTAGGAGCTGGTACCCACACCACACAGAAATACAAAGTCCTTTGTGCCTAATTTACCACTGTGCCTGGCTTTGAAGAAAAGTGGGATGTGGAGACTTTTGCACAAGGCAATGCACTGTTTTCTTTTATCATTTTCTTTAGTCTGCAGGTTGATTTGAGGCACTTCTGGAACTTAAAAATCCCAAGAAAGAACTTATTACTCATTTTCACTATCTCTAATTAGCAACTTCCTTGGAGGAAAAAAGGAAAAAGTAAAGAAGCTTGGAAACTTTACTTCCCAGTGCATTGGAGATTTGTTGGACACAGATAGACATCACCACTTGGCTGCTATAAAGCTGCATTTATTGACTCTTATTTCCTCTTTAGTCCAGGCTCCTTTAGGGCACCTTGGAAATAGCTGGGGCTGTAGGAGAGCATGCAGAGCTACTTGGAAAATGATTTGCTGGCCATGCTGCCCTGTAGGACCACTCCCCAAGCTGATCTTCCTGCTTTTCCAAGTCATGGTCCGTTGCTCTCCTGATGCCATGGGAAGCAAGAAATAACAGCACAAACTTGCCCTGATTTGAAACCCCTTTTGTTGAAGGCAAATTGAAACTATCTTTGTTCCATGATGTCTTGGTTCATTTGGAAGGGCCATCTCTTACTGTGTTTCTTTCCATGTTCTTTGAAAGCTTTCCCCAGATATGCCAGAATATATCAGAAATAATTACTAGTTTTAAAGTGATGCATATTTTGGATATGAGCAATGCAATGTTCAAACTCTATCCCACAGCTTTCCTCCAGAAGCAGATGACAAAATATTGTGTGCAAAATGCAGCATGAAAGCACTGCAGGATCCTTCTCCCATGGGTCTGGTGGGCCTCCTAATGAGCAAGGAAAATTGCTGAGAATGAGATTTTGGTAGCTAAGCCTGTCTTAGTGCTGGTGAGTATCTGTAGACACAACTGTGTAGAGTGCCCTGTCATGCAGAGGTGCTGTTACATTTGCAAGAAGTCTGCAATGTTATTTACATCTGAAAACTCAACTGCAAATTATTTCTGGCTGCTGTCTCTGCTTTAGGGGAACACATGGATGCATTCCCTTGCCCACAATATTAAACCATAGTCAGGGAGTGGGCAGTGCAAATGTGTTTGGCTCTTATCTCAAGGTCCACATGGTTCATGGCATCTTAAGTGACATGATGAGCCTCCCTGCCACAGGAAATGCAGCAGATATTGTTTGACTAACCTAGGGGCTTAGAAAGAGAACAAAGTACCCTGATGGGAAGAAGCAGGAGGAGAGACACAGAGGAAACAGGATATTTCTGTGTAGAAGAGATGGGGACTGCACTTGAAGAAAAAGGTGGTACATAAAGGAAAGGAGCTTATAGGACAGTTTTCACGAATTGAAGACAAAATGGTCCATCCAGGGAGATACACTTGAGACCCTCCCTTATTCTGCCATACGGTGATAATATGAAGGAAAACAGATGTTACAAAAGTGGGTGCTAGTATTCCTACTGCTGTGTGGAGATATACAGCTTCTTGTTCTCTGAGACTACTGGTGAGGGTAACACTCAGCAGGCTTTGCTGGAGCAGACCTACCACACTCATGAGCAGAGACAGAAAATTTCTTTATTCCCAGTCCAAGCTTCAAATCAGGAGACACTAGAGACAACACAGGTGTGTGATATCCTCTCATCCATAGCACATCAGAAATTTTAATGCGTAACCTAAGGTGCCTGCTGTGTGATAGAGAGAAAAATAGTGTAGGCTATGCTTCACTGAAAAAACTCCACATTTTTAATATGTTGGGTCTGTTTATCTTTACTTAAAAAGAATAAAACCTCACAGATAATGCAGACTACCTGCCTGTAAAGAGTATTTTGTGCCTAATTAATTTTATGTATGGACACAATCTGCTTTACCTGCTAGATTAGGTATCAGTTCTAAAGTAACGTTTCTTGCTTGCAGCTTGGGGCACAGGGCACCATTTTATTAACCATTTTAGATTGCTTGTTTCATTTTTTTATACTTCAATAAAACTTCTGGCATAGTTGCCATTTTCCCTTCTGTCATAGTTGAACAGACAACAATGTAAAGTTTTCAAGCAAAAACCCTGGAGGTTTTACTGAGCTCCCAAAGATGAACAAAAGCAATGAGCACAGTCAAACCTGTCAACAGAAGTTGTTTTGTTTCAATGATCACTCCACCATGTAGAATTCTTGCCACATAACAAACTCAAAAGCAGCATCTCCCAGAGACTCTCTCTGACTCCTCCAAGTACCCTAGGAGAGGTGGAAGATTAATGGTTTGTACCTTGCCCCTAAAGAGAGACAGATGGTTACCTGGATGGAACCACAGAAGGCACTGACAGCCAAAAATCTTCCTTCCTGCAGCCATCCTACAGTCTCTGTGCCAATACCCTTGTGAGGATAAGCCAAACCCTGTCACTCACTGAAAGGATTGAATAGCTCAATAACAGCTTTTACTTAAACTCCAATACATTGAAAAAAATGTGCATAAGGAAAACCTGATGTCCAACATCACACAGAGCAGGAGCAGAAGAGTCCGAAAAGGTGAGACCAGAGGAGGCACTCCTTGCATCCAAGCTCAGCAACAATCCTCTCAGAAACACACTCAAACTGCTCAACAAACTGGTCAAGGAAAGAGCTTTGACATCAGTGGAGCTTAAGGGCTTGGGCTGAAACTGAGCTCCAAATGCTCGTCTCTGAATTGAGGACGATGGGGTAGTTTAGGAAGCAATATGAGCTTGAAAATTATACACGATATGATATAGACTTAACCTAAGAAAACCAGAAGAGCAGCAGAACTCCCACTGTATACAAATTACTGGCACTATATATGCCAAAGCATGACCTCCAGCTAGGATATAATAACCAGCTTTCATGAACAGCACTCATTATATTGTGTCCATTATAAAACTGCAGCTACATGACAGTGCCATAGGCTATAATGTTCTCACTTAGAAGAATTTCAATTTTCTTCCAAGAGACAACGTCTTCCTTTTTCAGGCCTGTTTTGTTCATCCTGGACTCATTTTTATTTTATAGGGTGGGATGTGGGGTATATTTTTGTGGGTTTTTTTGTTGTTTTTTTTTTCCTAAAGCAACAAAGGAACTGCACTCAAAAAAATCTGTCTTGATTTGGGAGGCATAGCAAAGCAAGGATTCAACCAGTGTAAATCAGCATGATGTACCCCAGATGAGGACTTTTTCCAGACAACTATAAATCTAATAGATCAAAGTGTTTGTCAATGACCAAAAATATCTCACAGAAGTGGCCTGGCTGGCCCTCTGTTGACACAACAGAAAGATATTGCTAAATCAGCAAGAAACCTTGGATTTGTTGTGTGATGACTTAAAAGAGGTTTTCTCAGTTATTCTCTCAGCTTTTCTTCCTGAGTAATGAGTGTGAGATAACTCAAGGAGAACAAGTATCTGGCTAAGGAGTGGGAGAAACACCTGTGGGATTTTGGATAAAATACTGAATGGCACAGGCAGAGCCAGGCAGTCTGGAAGAATTTATCAGCTGTGAGCTACTGCACTTCATCTGCTCCAACACAGCCAGGAAGACACAAAGATACCTCCACATGCTGCTAGGCCTGTCTTAAGAGAACCTACAGACCTCTACCATATAGAAAGCTACACCTGACAAAGTCTTCCTCAGCACCCTTCACTCAGTGGTGTGGAGATGGAGATAAGGGAGAGCAGGATGCCACTCATCTAATCCTGCAATACCTAAAAACAGCTGGGAAGAACAGCACCTCCCCACTGCCTAGTTCCTTCTTATGAGCCATAAAGGAAGTGAAAAGGAGCAAACTCCAGCAGTTCTGGTGTTTTCATAAAGGCCTGAGACCTGACAGTCACTGTTCCTAAAGGGATGCCAGTTTGGGGGAGTTCATGGGCTGTGTTTTCCCAGAGATGTGGGGAGATGCCTGGGAAAGCCTGGCCCCAGAGGGACAGGACAAGCAGGTTTCCACTCCAGGTGCAGGAGCTGTTATCTCTTGGCCCAGGCAGATACAATTAGTCTGTGATACATCTTGCACTGAAGGTGAAGAGCCCTCCTGAGGACTCTCTCTAGGATAATAAAGCTTTCCACACAGCCAGGAAATATTGTCCAAGGCTGCCTTGAGGGCACATTCCTGTGAAACCCAAGGCAGAGTTCACACCAGTCCCTGTCCTCAGTGTCACAGCAGGGAACCAGGGCTCCTCAAAGCCTTGACAGGGATGGTAGCTGTGTTAAATCTGAGAACAGATTTACAGCTCACAGTAGAGGCACCTGCAGCTCCCTGCTCAACCTGGATTCTCTGTGGGGCTGTAGTGGGGCTGTCTGGGCTGGAGTTAACTTTCCCCACAGCAGCCCTGCTAGTGCTGTGCTCTGTGTTTGTCGCTGGCACAGAGCTGATAACAAGCACACCTGTGTTTCAGCTGTTGCTGAGTTCCCACAGTATCAAATCTTTCTTTCAATTCCTCCCTCAAAGACCATAGGCTGGGTGTGGACAGGACCCACTGTGGGCAGTGACACAGCCAGGACAGCTGACCAAGATGACCAAAAGGTTGTCCCATACCACAGGATGACATGTTCAACAAAAAAATCTTATAGAAAGGGTAAGGGCAGGCCATATGTTATTAAGATATTTGTGTTCTAAAGCAACCATTACAATACTAAGATCTACTTCCCAGAAATTAGCTGAACGTCATATGCTGATGGAAAGCAGTGGTTTTTATTTTTTTTTTTATGTCCTTTCCTTCCGTGTGTGGCCTTTGCTTTCTTTCATTAAACTTGAATTGTCTTGACCAACAAGTTTTTCAGCTTATTTTCTTTCCCTGTCCTGCTGAAGAGAGGAACTGAGAGAGGAATTGGGTGGGCACCTGAGACACAAACGAGAGCAATGCACCACACAGAAGATGTTGTCAATCAGTGGTGCCAAATCTACACCTAGAAAAAATGGATGTAAAAAATAAAATGGTCAGTGGTAAATAAGCCCAGCAAAGAATCAAAAAAATCACTACACAGGAAGAAGGAAAGACTAGGGAAGGTGAACTCACCTCCAAACCATCAGTAGTGAAGCCGTTAATGGAGAGTTTGTTGTTTCCTGGGTCATTGCTGATTGGAGAGTTGCAAATGTTAATAGAGACATTGCACTGTTGTCTTTTCCTCTCCAGGATGAGAGCCCTCCTCTGACAGCTCGGTGGTCCCACTGTCCTCTCTCTGCCTGGCTTGCAGGACACATCCCCAGATCAGATTTCTCTGTTCTGTCCCATGCTAGTAGCTCTTGCCAAAGTATCCCAGCAACAACCATACAAATTTTGGGGAGTGACAGAGAAATTGTCTCACGTTCCCTGAGTAATACCAGTCCTTTCTTGCAGTCACAGTTTCCAGCTAAACCTTTTTTTGTCAGTCTCTACTTTTCTTTAAAGCCCACTGTCACCAATGTAATTCAGTTTTTCTGATTAGGCTCTCTGTCTGTCTGTGTGATTTGTACTAAAAACCTCTGAACCTGCTGGCCAAAAATATTGACAGATGTCAGAGCTGTGAAGTTCTAACGCTTTATGAAAACCCTGTCAACCCTTCCAGTGAGAAAATCTTGGCATGAGGCTAACTTTAATGAGTAAATGCTTCAAAAAGCTTTGCTAGGCCACTGCTGGGTTTTTATTTCACTCAAGTCATCTCCTTCATTGCAACACATTTGGGTAGGATTTTTTTTTTCCCCCCCCACTGAGCTAAGATCTTGCTTGTGCAAGTAACAGTGTGAAAACATTGGGGAATTTTCATGATGGCAAGCTTGTGGAAGAAGGAGACCCCGAAGATACCCCATACTCTCTACAGGTGATATCAGAGAGGTAGAAGATTATGTTATCATTTTTGGCTGGTCTACCCATCTCCTTCATGCAGGAACATTTTATTTACAGCCTAGGTGAAATGGCAGACCTTTAGCACATGGTCGACCATTAGGATTCATGGCTGATTCATAACACAAGATGAAATTAAAAACCATTGCCAGAGCTCCTGAGCTCTGGCTCCCCTACATTTCCCATGATAGTTACAGCAGTACCTGCCCTAGTAAAAGCATCTGTAGGGGATTCACTAATAGGTTCAAGTGCCCAGGAAAGGTGTGGGAGGATGTGCTTGTTGCAGGTGTCTCCTGTCTCCAGGAGGAAACATACCAAATGTATTTTAGTAAAGGTCTTTCCATGCATTAATTAGAGCAACACTGAGTCACCCATCTCTTTAAACTGCTGATAGAGATCAGCAAATACTTCCTCCACAAGATTTTTACATCTTCCAAGGGCTGCAGGTAAAAGTACAAAGAGACATATATACACCCCCTCTTTTACTGAGAACCTCTGTGAACTGTTTTCTGATGAATCTAAATGTTTGCTGTCAGCTTCTGCAGGATTAAACACTGGATCCTCTTCACTCCCTGTATCCAGGGCAGATACTTGGGAGTTGTAAGGAAGGAGATTCACTGTCCTTTCTTTACCCCCAGCCTGTCTGCAGTTCCCTTAGCTGAAATTCTCAAAACAGATTTGATATCCTCTTTGACTGCTGGGAGATTGTAAAACAGCTTTTCCTGGTGAAACACCAAACTGTCTTGAAAAAACTTACGTTTTTGAATGGAAAAACAATTCATTTGACCATGTCCATTTGAAGTCTTTTTTTAAACAACTCTATCAAAAAAGAAGTTGGAGTTGGTGATTTCATTTTAAAATGAAATTTCTGTCAGCTTAATTTATAGAATATAGAACTTGATATTATGTAGAAACTGAGGACCGTGTCATAGCTCATTTATGATTTGGTTTAGTATTTTAGGAATCATGAAGTTGTCATTGTTAAAAAAAGAGTATTTTCATAATGGGAAATAATGTGCACTTGAGTCTCATAGAGCAGCACTCACCTGTGTGTCCCCACACCCTTTTTTCCTTCTTATAAGTCAAAGCACAAGCTAGACAACCTAAGTTGCATTTCAGAGTATCACAAGCTCCCTTTGGCAGACAACTTATTCACACTGGAGAAAAAGCACTTTGCCAAGTTCAAAAATTAATTAAAAATGCCTAATGTGACTCAAGAAATCACACACTGAGCCCCTGTGATACATTTTTAATGAAAAAATACTCCTGAAATTCATTAAATGTTATAGATTTATACCTTCCAGATAATTCAAAGCAACATCTCCAGAACTACCAATGATCTAATCTCCCAAACTGAAAATTATATGAAATATGGCATTTGACATTCAGTAAATATTCCCAGATATTGTTTAAAAAAGGGGGAATAAAATATACTGGTAATTAGGAAGACTGGAGGAGAATATTTCATTTGATATAAATCAGAAATGACAGTTCACAAATAATTCAGTGCTTCCATTATTATACTTTAAGGGTTTTGTAGGGCATACAGTGTTGTTTGCTACCAAATAACTCTACCCCAAATGCAGTTATTTGGGATGGCATGTCTGGAGTTTCTGTATTGATTTGGTACAGGATGACAGCAGCTATTTAGAAGCAATAAAAGATCTGTGAAGTGACTTGTGCACCAAATTGACTGTATTTTTTGATGGGTGTCTTGAGACACCTTGGAGGGACATGGGTTTTAAGGATTCACCATGCTCAGTGCTCTCTCAAGTGTGTCTGATAAAACAAGTTGTGTATCCAGAATTACTAATGAAGCTTTGAAAATTTGGAAAAGAAATGTGTATATTAATCCTTAAAAGGGCTCCATTTTTAAGTCTACCATTGCTGCCTCCTTTTAGAAAAACATCCATTTCTCATCCTGAAAAATCATGTCATGTTTTTTTCATCACTCATGTTCTTTAAAAAAGTAAATTAAGCACTTAGATCCCAGTGTCATTGAGGGGTGAGATGTATCTTTTAAGTCATCCTTTAAAAATTTGGACCCTGGTTTAGTTTGGACAACCACAGAAGCAAGGAACATCAAGAGGAATGAATTGAACTCCCCTCATTGAACCCCAGGGGGATTCCTTTCATGAAACCTTGCTGCCCAGCACATGGAAAGGATGCATAAACAAGACTTTACCACAGGGGAAGACAAAAACTTGAAAAATGTGTCCAAGATGAAAATATTTGGGAGTTACATGCTGGCTGTGGATGAGTTACTGGTATCATACTCAGTATGGTAATGGTCTCTGGTTAAACAGGGGTTTGCACCTACACATTCCTGGGCAAAGCAGGGCAATGTGAAGGGGCTTGAACATATTGTTTCCTTAGACAGATGTCATGCAACCAACTGTCCTGTCTTTACTGTCCATGTACTTTTATCCATCAGTTGTACACTCCAGTTAAAAACTGACAATCCAGTGGAAATTCCAGAATTATTGGGAATATTTGTCTATGTGTGCAGTGTTCCTTTTCCTTTCATGCATATTTTTCTTCTATTTAAAATGTTGATAATATCCAGTTGAAGCCATATCTTAAAGATAACTTCATTGCTACTGGTAAGGAAGTCCAGGGTTTGAAGTGATTTTAAGTTCTCCTGTATAAAAGATGACCCATCTGGCATTTAATCTAAAATCAACATTTTTATGAGCCATTATGAGTCAGAGGAATGAGGAAGAGGGAAACAGATACATGTACACAGTGCTTGTGGCATGTGACATGGGTTGCAGTCAGGCTGGTGGAACATCCTGCCTGCATTGATGTGAGGCCACAGAATTTAACCCATAAAATGGCTAAGATGAAAATGTAAAAGAGAGGAGGGAAAAAAAACCAAAAAAACCCCAAAACAACAACAAAAACAAAACACAAAAAAATAATTTCAAAAAACCCACAAAAACCCCAAAACAAAACCCAAAAAAAAAAACCCAAAAAAGAAAAAAAAAAGAAGGAAAAAAGAAATAAGAAAAAAAAATAAAACCCCCAAACACAAACACTTCCCTTCTCAGAAGTGGACAGGAAACTGCTGTGTGAAATTTCACCTTTCACTGTTGCAGATGCAGCCTTGCTGAAGATAGAGAAGATAGTGAAACTGCACAGTGTGTGCAGTATGTGCCACTTAGCTGTTGCAGTCAGTGTAAATCAAGGTGTAAGTGAAGGGGAGAGAAGAAAACAGAAATACAATTCCCATATCTCTTGAAGCTACAATTTTTAACATTTCTTTTGAATAGCATCATCAAAAATTCACCCTAAATCATCCAGAGTCAAAAGAGCAAGACTCAGCTTTTTCTGTAAGGAGATTAAAAACCATCTCCAAGAAGGCAGAGCTGTTGGTTTTGGCCTCCCACAGAATGTGAAGCAACTTCTCAGCGCTGGCAGGGCACAAGCAAAGCCCAACCCACCTGTGAGAATCTGTCCCTGCTCCCACCAAGGATCAGGACAACCTTCCCTTCAAACTCACACTAAATCCCAGGCGGAGTGGAACCTGCCCCCATGGCAAGCAGCAAATATTAAAATTCCAAAGATCTCAGCTGGCTCTGCTCTGTGTTTCTGCCAGCTGGAGATCATTTTTCCATAGCTTCATGATCCAGAAATATTCAAGTTTGTAACTTCTTGAAATCCCCCTCCTCCAGCTGAAATATGGCATTTTAAAAACCATTTCCTTCATCCGGAGACCTCTGTGGGTTTTGAAAACATGCCATGGGTTTAAAATATTTATTTTAATGGTTATTCTTTTTTTACTGAAACAAAAGTCAATTTTCACAAAGCCACAAATGTCTGTGGCCACTCAGGCTTACTAATATTTTCCACAAATATCTCAGACAGTAGTTAAAAGAAAGGAATTTGTTTTAAGTCCTGGCACCTGAAAACAGCTGCTGTGATTTTTTTATATTTTTCATGAATTGCTTGGGGAAAAGAAGTTGGATGCACTTTTATGAAGTATTTCTTAAAGGTTCTATCAGACTACCAAGTGATAACAGATTAATAATTGTGGAAAATTCAGTGCAAATTGACAGATAAAATTTAATAAGCTCAGAAGGTCACCTCCTAGAGTCAGGTATTAGACAAATAAACTGTTTATGCCACCTAAGCAGGACAATGAATGAATACTTGTTGCTTTGCTGGTAAACAAATGTCATTTCTGGGATGAAAACCAGAAATCTCTACTTGGAATGGGGTGGGCTGTGCAACAGAGGATGCTGGCACAGCCTGGCCCTGCTGAGCAGGTGGGAGGACAGTGAGCATCAGTCCAGGTGCTGAGGGAAGTGTGGTGGTGGCAGAGGATGCTCCCACAAAGGTGAAGTCCACATGGCTTCTCCTTCCCCCAGCTGCCTTAGGGAGCAGGGAAATGCACTTCCCAAGGAAAGCAGGACTTGACACAAGTGATTGACTCTGAGCTGTAAATCCTGAGAATCCTGAAATGCTCTGTTGCTTCAGCTTCAGCATTAACCTAGAAATTCAAGTGATTTATGGCAGTTTCCTGCACAAGGCAGGGACCAGGGTCTGAGGAGCCCCTCTTAAAGGAAGCTGGGCTGAATGCAAAGCTGCTGGGGCTGCTGACTTGTTCAGAGCAGATGTTCATAATGCTTTCTCACAGCATTACTGATCCTCAAGCTTTTCTTCACACATCATGTGGTCTTCATGACATTTTACTTTGTGTTATCCCTTCCTGGAAAACTGAGCTCTGAAAGCCTCTCTTGTTGTAACCAGCTGCCCTGGGCTCCTGTGGGGAGAACGTCTTGAGAAAGAACAACACATGATCTCTACTCTGGGCAGATGTGAAGGTCCCAAATCTGTGCCTGTTGCCACCACAGCTGTGCTGCAGCTGCTGCCACCAGCATCCAGCACTGCTGCCTACAGCACACCAAAAGGGATTTGTCAGGTAGGATAGAGTGAGGCTTGATTTGAGCTTACAGCAACATCTTGGACAGGCTGAGAGGGTGCTTTGTGTGAAAAATTCCTGATTCTTATTGAAGAAATTTGCTATTCCCTTCACTACATGTGCAATCAATTCTTGTGCTTCTATTTCCAGCAGGCAGCTCCTCTCTGTCAGGCCAGCACTGCTGAGCAGAGCCTGCCACTCCACAGAACCAGTGCTGCAAAGTCTGTGACTCAGAAGAGGAGCCAAGGCCTGGCTGGCCATGAAAATTGAATTGTTTCATCATGCCTGAAGCATGGAGGAGTCCCTCAAAGGTGTGGTGTGGGGAAGGTCTCTGCTACTGGGAATCTCAGGTTGCCTATTCATAAAGAATCTTTTTTCATTTTTCCCTTTTTGCTTTAAAAAGAAAAAGTACAGAGCAGCATATGCATTTCTACAGTCTAAATCACAGAACCACAGAAAGGCTGAGGTTGCAGGGGAGTTTGGGAGGTCATCCAGCCCAAAGCCCTTGCTCAGGCAGGGCCACTTAGAGCCAGTTCCTGAGGACCATGATCAGATGAATATGCATGAATGACTCTTGAATATCTCCAGTGAGGAAAACTGCCTGATCTGCCTGGGTAATCTGTGTCAGCATTCAGTCAGCCTTGCAGTAAGGAAGTGTTTCCTGGTGTTCAGAGGGAACCTCCTGAAAAAAATGCCCCCCTTTTCAGTCAGGGGCAAAGACTGAAACAAAACTTCTTGTTTCAGTCTTTGCCCCTTGCCTCTGGTCCTAGCACTGGGCATCAAGGAAAAGAAACTGGCTCCAGCTAAACTGCACCCTACCTTCAGGTATTTATCTGTATTGATAAGGTCCTTTTGAGCCCTCTCTTCTCCAGGCTGAATAGTCCCAGTTCTCTCAGCCTTTCTGCATATCAAAAATGCTGCATTGCTTTAATCATCTTCATGGCCCTTTGTTGGACTCTCAAACATGTTTGGCAGCTCAGCTCTGAATACAACATTGCAGATGTGTCTCAACCAGTGCTGAGTAGAAAAGAAGCATCACATCCCTCATCCTGCTGGCAGTGCTCTGCCTGATTAGGCCCAGGACAAATTGTCCTCTCTGTTGTAAGCACATGGTTCTTGCTCATGTTCAACTTGGTGCCCACCAGGACCCCCCTGTAGTGCAAAATTGATTTCCATCTGTGGTTTCCATGGTGTTTTCCACCATGCATTGGTGCATGAGGTTGTTCCTCCCCAGGTACAGGAATTTTTCCTTCCTTTTGTAGAACAACTGATCACATCTTTTAGAAATAAGTCCTTTAAGTGACTTTAAAACAGAGAAGAAACTCAACAAGAGGCAGAATGAAATGCCAAAGTATGGGAATAAATGGAGCATCCCTGTTGGGGAACTGAGAGAGTGAGGACCACAGAGGAAGAGGGGCTGTGTCCCTTTCCCTGCCCTGCCTGGGTCCTGTCCAGTGTGTTGTGTTAAGGCTGCAGCCAGACAAAACCCTCACAAGAAATGACATGAGGTTTGCTCCAGGACAAAAACTTGAACGCAGTGAAAGTCTTTGAGCACCCTTCCACTACTTGCTGGGATTTTCAGGGGGAGAGATGCCACCAGGCATGCAGCCAGATGGAAAAATCCAGGGAGAGCCATGAATACTGTCATGGTATCATTTCACAAGTGGTCATCAGTTTAACACATTACCAATTTTGAAAGCATTTTTAATGTGAGAAAAATTGAAACAACTTTCAGGTTTCCAGTACTTACTCATCCTGTGTTGACATACTGATAGCTGAGTTTATACCATATTTTATTGTGCTGTGTATGTGTTAGAGCAGTATTGCAGTAATCTGGGCTACCAACCCTTTGCTTTATCTTGTTTAATGTCCTGCATCTTCTGGAGTAGAACTGCCATTTTAATCCAGTCCAGAACATTTCCCATTAGTATCAGTACGTCCTTTGGGAATGTTAAATGGAGTCAAGGGAGAGAGAGGGAAAAGAGCACAGACCCAGTTATAAATATAGGACATTCCTTTTTCTTTAACTGCAAACTTTTACACAATAAATGATGTCTTCTGAGTCTGCTGTGGTTTATATTGGGCACATATATTGTCAGTAAGAAGAACTTATGAGTTTTCTGTGGGGAATTCCTCTGCTTTTATTAAGATTAAAAGGAATTCACTTAAAACTATGCTTAATTGCCTGCTGTCTTGACACAACCTTTGAGAAGAGTGAGGGTTCCTCTTGCTTTCCAATAGCAGAGCATCCCCAGAGACCCTACTACCATGTTTTCCTTCATCTGCAGAGGTGCACTGCAAACTGAGGATAAGAGCTTTCAGTGTCAAGCCCTGTTGTAAAGTTGAAAGCTGAAGACTAATGAGGCTTAGGGAGAACATCCTGTGCCTTGGTCCATAGATCTGAAGGGCTAAAGAGATCTAAATATCTTCACTGAGGGGGAAAATTCAGTCTGACCAATCTAGTGACATTATATGATGGAGTGACTGCAGCAGGCAGCAAGGGAAGGCTGATTGCTGCCATCTGCCTAGAGTTCTGTAAGGCCTTTGACATAGCACAACGTGATTATCTCCAAATGGAGAGACATGGATTTGATGTGGATGAAGAATTGTCTGGATGGAGGCAACCAGAGGGTTGTGGTCAGTGGCTCCTCTGTCCAGGTGGAGTCTGGTGCCCCTCAGGTGTGTCTTGGGACTCTTCCATACCTTCCACACCTTCATCAGTAACATGGAAAGGGAAATAGAGTGTACCTTCAGCAAACCTGCAGAGGACACCAGGCTGAGCAGGGCAGCTGACACAACAGAAGGATGGGATGCCATCCAGAGGCCCCTGCACAAACTTGAGATGTGGGCCCACAAGAGCCTCACAAAATTCAGCAAGTGTCCAAGCACAAAGTGCTGCAACTTTCTTGGGGCAATCCCAGACACAGGTAGAGACTGGGAGAAGAACTCATTGAGAGCAGTCCTACAGAGAGGTTTTGGGGTTCCTTTTGGATGAAAAGCTGGACATGACCTGGCAGTGTATGTTGGCAGTCCAGAAAGCCAACCACATCCTGGGCTGCATCCAAAGCACCATGGGCAGCAGGCCAAGAGAGGGGATTCTGCCCCTCTACTCTGCTCTTGTGAGACCTTCCTCTGGAGCTGCTCTTGCAGGTCCTCAGCAAAAGACATAGACCTGTTAGAGCAGGTCCAGAGGAGGGCTGCAGCACCTCTGCTGTGAAGACAGACTGAGAGAGCTGAGGTTATTCAGCCTGGAGAAGAGAAGGATCGAGGGAGATCTTATGGTAGCTTTCCAGTACCTAAAGGAAACAACTTAAAAAGATGGAGAGACTCTTTACATGGGCAGATAGAGACATGACAAGGGGAAAGACTTTCAGACTTAAAAAGAAGAGATTTAGATTAGATGTTGGGAAAAAAATGTTTCCTGTGAGGCTGATGGGACACTGGATCAGGTTGCCCAGAGAAGTGGGCATCCCAGAAGCATTTAAGACCAGATTGGATGGGGCTCTGAACAACCTGGTGTAGTGGACTCAGTCCTTGCCCTTAGCAAAGAGGTTGGAAGTAGCTGATCTTTAAGCTTCCTTTCAACCCAAACCATTCTATGATTGTAGCTGAGTAGGCAGATGAGGCTCACATGGAGAGGCAGAGGGCCAAGGGATGCCTGGGAGATACAAAGCAGTTGTAATTTTGTCCATTTTCTTCCAGTCTAATAAGTGCATTGCCTCAGTGGCTTTCTGTAAATGTTGTACCACTTGGTCTCCTGCAGAAACTTTTCCCCAGAGCTCTCTGCCTTTGCATGCCTTTCATTTGAGGTTACACTGTGAAATTATCTATTTTCCAGGACACCTGCTGCTCAGGAATGCTCTTTGCCATGCCCAGGCCTTCTTCTGCAGCATGCTTCATTCAGGTGAGTGTCTTCATGGAGAGCCAGGCAGACTAAAGCTCCCTTCAGAGATCTTTTCCTCCCAATGATCCAGGTGTAGAAGGAAGTAGCTTGCTCCCACCCACAACTCACAGGAAAAGAGAGAACAGGCTAAAAAATCTGAAGCTATAGATCAGACATGGAGAACTGCAGTAGTTAACTGGATACCTCTGTGACAGCTTAAGTGACCCTGAGAGACAAGTCTCCAGAGGCAATTGGAGTATCTGCTGTCACAAGTGAAACATCTAAGTCTTAAGATGTCTCTTGGATCAAACTCAAATCTCTGGTTCCTGTGTGGAGAGGTCAGCTCTGTTTCAAGCCACCAGACAAGCTGCAGCAGAAGACAGTGATCTACACCAGGGGAGGCTGGGAGCAGTGAACAAGGAAAGAGACAGTGAAGGGGATTGTGCAGAAGACAAATCTGACAAAGAGAGATGGAAGATCAAAGTGAGAGGACAGAGAGAGAAGGACACTAAACCAGAGCAAGAGACAAAAGGGCAAATTGGGAGAAAATGGGAGGAGACTGAAAGAAGATAGAAACTGGGGTGAGAGGAAATTAATTGGAAAAAGAGTATGAAAAGGTGCTGCCTGAAAAAAGGAGATGGACAAAGTTGCTGAACAGAGTGGACCAGAGAAGAAAACAAACAATACTTTCAGAACAGCAAATGTTTCCATGGAAATAAGATGTAATTGAAGAGGGGTATGTACCCTTATCCCCAGGCTGAATTAATATGTCCTGCCCAGCAACAGTCCATCAGCAGCAAATAGATATCCCAAACCAAATCATCATAAATGCTTTTCTTGTGCTACATGAGAGGCACTGCCTCTCCTGGGAGCAAAACAGTCAAAGCAGTCTCTTTGAGACTTGAGAACACATTTCAGCCTCATATTTCTAAGGATCTGAGAAGGAAAGAAAGAATGAAATTAAAGCCTCCTCTGCCCTTAGCAGGAAGTTACAGACAGTATTTCCTCTAGGGGCTTAGTTTCCTTCTAGCTCTTACACCCAGCTGGGATCATAGTGGCATCAGGATGAATACAGTTGATCGAACCCATTGCAATTCTGTGACAGAATGGTTTAAGATCTTGCAATCATTTTACTCAGCACAGTTAGGAGGTGAATTACTCCAGGGTGGGATTCCTTCACAGCTTCAGTAGTTTAAGTTTTAGTAAGAACCTCTCTTTCCTATGACAGATGCTATTTCTGTTCTTTCTTCTTGTGAGCAAACCCTTGACATCTTCTTACCCCTCCCCCTTCTTTGTAGTCCTGATCAGAAAGTTGAATTATAAACCTCCCCCTTTGGCTCTGGTTGCATCTCTCCAATCCTTCCACGCTGCTGTCAAAAGATAAAGAGTCACAAATCTTGTTTCTCTCTACCTAACAAATCTCACACATCAGTCAAGTGTGCCAACCTCCCATCTCCATTTCCTGTTGGCTTTATGTCCTTTTGCTCCTCTTCTCTTTGAACTTTGCTGCCAGGTACAGGAAACAAGTCATGACTGGTACCTACAGCCTGGATCCCAAAGCTTGGCAAATCTCTCTGTCTTCTTCCCCGTTGTGCCCAGTTCTGTGGCTTGAGGCAGAGCACATCACTGCAGCAGAAGTCACGAAACATTCTC
Source organism: Pseudopodoces humilis (assembly GCF_049639895.1). Taxonomy (NCBI): domain Eukaryota; kingdom Metazoa; phylum Chordata; class Aves; order Passeriformes; family Paridae; genus Pseudopodoces; species Pseudopodoces humilis. The sequence continues at coordinate 7,346,293 of NC_142200.1, forward strand.
CACTGTTAATTTTCTGGTTAGTACTACCCAGTACCAAGAACTAGAGCAGTGATAGCTACTCCTCAGTTCAGTCTCCCATAACAATTCTTTTTCAGGTGATCTAATTACATGGTGTTTTACATTTTCTGAGTGCATTCCCTTTGCCCCAAGATTGCAGTAGCAGCTTGAGACGCACATGAGCTAAGCACCACATCATTTCCCAGTAAAAGTAATTCCTCAGCTCTATTATCCTCTTACATCACTGTAGTCCAGAAATCCACCTTGCTGACTGTCTCTCCACAGACATCCAACAGAGCAGACCCTATAGAAAAAATGTCAGTCTGTCATTTCCATCTTGTTGAGGAATCAATTAAAATTTGGATGACTGCTGCAAGTAGCAAAGAGAACTGCTCAAAACTCCACCAGCAAACAAGGCTGAGCTAGAGCATGCCCTACAAGTTGTCTGATGATCTTGGACCTGGTACAGCAAATGTAGGATGCATTTTGCATATTGCAAGACATATTGCAGAGCAATAAAGCCTTTAGTCCCAAATGCTTCTATCAAGAAAGATGGCAACAAAGTGAGGCTACAAAGAAGGAGGTAATTTCAGGATTAAGAATGGAACTGCAATGAGCTAATGCTTTCTTGCTCACTCCCCCAAGCCCCAAGTTAAAACTGCCAAGCAGAAGTGGCTACCTGCACAAACACCCTGGCCATTAGGTTTAGCTTTTTGACCCACCTCTCCTATTTGCCGGATCTAGTTGCAGACTGGCAATTTCTCAGCCATGCTTTCCCTCACCATCTGTAAAATTATTCAGGCTACTATGTCCATATGTATATCTATATCTATATATAGATATACTTAGTCTTGTAATTATTGTAATAACTAAACATACTCTCTCCACTATTCCTATTTTTTTTTTCTTCAAAGGGATTGGCATATAGAACGTTTTGAAATTTAAATTTATGATCAATTTAGATTCAGGTGCTTTAAGATGAAAAGACTTAAGTACATTGAAGATTCTATCCTCCCATCTCTGTACAACTAAAGCTATGAGGAGTGTTTAGCCATGGAGAGGAATCCACATGCATCCTGGAATGTTGCAGTCCGAAACCACAGGATCACGTCCAGGGAAGTTACTGGGACCCAGCTCAGGATAAGAATGAGATGGGCATCTGTTCATGAAACCATTTATTCAGCATGGGAACAAACTCAGATTCAGAGACAGAAAGCCTTGAACACAGGCAGGGTGAGGGGTTTTGATGGACAGAAGGGTGGAGTTTAGTGTCAGGGACCACTAAAAACACAATAAAGGAGGAACTCCAGGGGCTCAAACCCAATCAGAACTCCTGGGCCGCTCCTCACAAGGGGTCTGGGGTGGGACAACTTCATCCGGGCCTCACACAGCCCATCCCCTAAAGCAGGAGGTCAAAATACACACTAACTGGGCATTTCAGCCCTGCCTCCACTTTAACAATGCTTATCTGAAACTAAATCTTTGCCTCCCGACAATGGAATGTGCAGCAACAGTAGAAATTAAATTAAATACATCTCAAAATAGGTCCTTCAGGAAGCAGCCATTATGTTTTTTTTTAAATGATCAAACAGACAAACACCCTCACCAAAGGCTAGTCAACAGCAGCCACACCAAAAATCAAAATACAATTAAAAAATCTCAAACTACTAAAAAGTGTGCAGATCCTAAATAGAATCCTTTGTTTTGCTGCCAATTCAGAGTAGCTGCATGGCAATAACCAGTGCATCCAGCTTGCTGCAGCCTACAACACTCAACACATTTTCTAGGTGAGGGCACTGAAGAATACATCAGATTTATGGTGCTTTGAAAGCACACACAGGAGACTTTTCATTACCCAAGCCCCAAAGGAGATATAATTGGTTTCAGAATTTATGTGCAATAAATCCTTCTGCTTGGTTATTTGTTAATAAGTTCTGTTGATAATACTTTGCAGTGCCTTTAGTGCCTCCTCTGTGTGTTGGCACAAGGGAAGTTCAAGTTTTGTCTGTTTGATGGTTGGGGCATCAGTAGCTCTGCAAATTTAGATGTGAAAAGGGTAATATCTCATGCTGAGGCCAGAATATAGTGGTCAGGTGTTGGAGTCAGAGGTACAGGATATATTCCATTATCTGTGCTGCCAGGCTCTGACACCCAAGAGACCACTGAGTTTAGCCTAAAACCACAGAGACAGCTTCTAAAGTTAAGAAACGAATAATGTGAGTGTGTAAGTTAGATAGAGTTATCTTAAGCCACTGGGTGAAAAAGTTAAAGTTTGGAGTTTTAGTTATATTAATATGTGAGATGCAAGATGGAGGATTTGGAGCGTTGTCCTTTTTCTTCTTCTCCTTCTTCTTTGTCTTCTGGGGTTTTTGGGTAATATTAGGGGATTGGATAGAGAAATCCACAGTGTAGTGTACAGGTGTCAGGTAATTTGGTCACTAAAGAAAATAAGTTACTTGGCATTTTATTATTGGTAAATCAACACATAAAAGACCTTGGAGAGCTTCTTTGTTCTCCATTTTGTACCTTGCTAGTTTAGTGTACATAGCTCCTTGTAGTCTGTATATATGTAATATAGATAAGAAAGAATAAACTGAGCCTGAGCACAAGAAAACAATTTGTCTCTTGTCAATCTCAGTCCTGGGGAAAAGAACCAAGCCACCAGTGTCACTGTGACAGTCAGGGGAGGTCAGAAAACGTCCTGCACCTCTTCACCTTGCTGCTGTGCTGTGTTCTTTACAGATGGTGAGGCAAAGGATAAGGTGTCTCTTATTTTGGGAAGGCACGTGAGTAGGCAGTGTTGGAATCATCCAGGTGTAGAAGGAATGGCTTATTTTTCTGATTTGTTAGTATTTCTACTGACTAGCGAAGTAGATCTGTAAAGCAAGTCACATTTTTGTACCCCTATATCTGTTCTAGCATTCAGTCTCCATGAGTTTCTCCAAGTCCATCTCACAAGCAGCAGCTCCCCATGAGCTGTTGCAAGGTGAGTCCATCCCACAGGCAACAGTGGGTACCTTAAGTGTCTCAACACCTGTGTCCAAGCACACCTGTCCCCTCCCCAAGACATTCTGAACCCCAGGAGAACAAACAATGATGTTCACATGTCCCTGGGCCCCCCAGGGGAGGTAAAGAGCACACAAGTCATTCTCTGGCTGCTCTCTATAAGGGTTCGGTGGAGCCACTATCACAGAACAAAACCACAGCAATCACAGGTAATTTCCAGGTGAAGAATGTTATCATCATCATTACATCAGCAGGGAATGCCCCTGGGGATCAGATGTGAGCAGAACACAATTAGATGACAAGGAAACCCTTTACCCAAACAAGAGTTTAGTTTAGGGTTGGTTTAAAAAAAAAAATGCAATGAATTGTAAAGTTGCATTCAAGATTTGCCTGAAAGCTGATTCCACAGAGGTTTTGATTATCGTTTTTGCCAAATCACTTCTTATTTGTAACCTTTTATGCCTACAGCATGTACTTGCCAAATTTAGACTAGAAGATCACCTATATTTTATAAGAAGATATGAAAGGGCAGGCAAAAACTATATTTTTATGGTGAGTTACAGCCTTTAAACACTGGAAAATAAATGGATGTGATAACCCTACACTGCACATCTATCACTGCCACCCAGCCTAGGAAAAGGATCTCACTGAGTTGACATCCTTCCCTGCAGCCCTCTTTCTCCAAAAAGCCCCATGTGCAACAGGAACCATATTCACTGATAAAACAGCAGGAATTTGACTTTTCAGAATCTAATTTATGGCTGCCAGTAGTGCTCTTTCACTAGTGAATCTTTTGTTTCACTTATGTTGGAAAGGTAAAAGAAATCATCAGCTTCTTGTGCTTCTGGGTACATCTGTGAAAGAGGGGAGGGCAGGGGAGGGCAGGGGAGGGGAGGGGAGGGGAAGGAAATCAGCAGAAATTTTAACTTTGCAGAAGGTATCCTGGGAAAAGTAGTCTCTCCAAATAAGACCTGTGAGACCTTTTTGGGTTATTATGAAGGACATGTCCTCGCTCATTGCCCCTCTCTGGGGGCCCTTAGTCTCCTTTGCTGCCCATTCATTTTTAGAAGTGACATATGGCAGCAGTCACAGACTCCTTCAGTATCAAATGCTGCTTTTCCTTTGGTGCTAGAGACACGTATTTTGGTTTTGGTGCCCATTTACAACTGAAATGACTGAAATTTCATCTGTCACTTCTGTCTGAATTGGGCTGGAAAGACAGCCTTCAATCACTCCAGTGCCAATGGAAAGGGAAGGAGGAAGTGCACAAGGTTCCCATTACAAGACTCTCATACCATTCCTCGTAGTGCAGCTTTGCAATACATTTGGAGGTGAGCTGGAGATGAGACAGAAAGGTCCTGACAGAACCTATCTTCTGCCCAGAGGGGAGATGGTCTCAGAGACCTGTTTCTGAGCTGGTAACAAGAGAGCCTTGTTGTCATAAGTATGAACATTAGCAATGGCAAAGGCTCACAAGGGCCTAAGCCAGATCCAGTGATCACATTATTCAGCTGTATCAGCTGACTTCTTCAAACAAAACCTAAGCCACCTCCAATACTTGGTTGAAAGAGGGCACAGGAAGACAATAAAATGAATCTTTCTTAAGTAAAGAAGTAGAATGTTAAGAAAACAAACCCTGAAGGTTTAGTCAAACACAAAGTAGAGGGGTTTCCCTGGACAGTTGTCAAATCCTGATCCTCTTTCACATCTACAGAAGCAAAGGAATTGCCAGGTGCTCTGACCTGTGCCCTGAACCTCATCAGTGGGCATCACTCACAGCATGTGTCTCCAGCACCTGGACCAAGAAGATCTGCAGGAAGGTGAAGCTTAATCCTCCGTCTAATGAGCTGAAACAGCAGAGTGCTCCATTTCCTTCAGCCATAATCCAATTTCCACATATGGAATAATCCACTTCACCTTCAGAAAATAACTTTATCCATCAAGGGTGAAAGAATGAAGCAGATTATCCCTTTACTGAATGAAACAACCTGTTGCTCCCTAAAAAGCCCTTGTCCACATGTGACTCTAGCTGTTGGCTGCTAACACAGAATGACTCTTTGTCGCTGTTCCTGTAATGCGTGTCTGTATACCTGCTTCACTGTGATGTCACTGTTACCTATTTTCCTTTTAATCTTATTGTCAGGAAAGAAGCTTGATCACAGCCCCATAAAGTAGATTCTGGCTCCTCACTTAACAGAGCTCAGGATGTTGCTTTATCTAGTTTTGCTCAAGAGAACTGGCAGAACCTTGTTTACATATTGGCTAAGAAGCTCAGAAAGCCCCCTGGATGTCTGAGGTTAGCAAAGGAGTGAGTCAGTGATCACAACTAACCAGATTATTTTATCCACCTGTTGTTCTCAGGGTGCAGACAATGGGAAGACCAGATTGCTGTGTGTCTTAGAGTTTATCTACTGCTGCTGTATAGAATTTGTACTGCTCATAAGAGATTACTTAGAATAAACCAGAGGCACTCCTACCCTCCTTTTGCAGAACAGGATATGTCACTAGGGTGTGGGGAGTAATCCAGGACCTTCCCTTCACAGAGTGACAATGGTTTGCAACTTCAAAGAACTCTCTCCAAGAGGCTTTGCTGCAATTGCTACAGCAACTAATACAAGGGGCTACACCACAGTTTTCTTCTTGGAAACAAATGTGGACACGTTTATGGGGTGTGTTTTAAGGTGTCCAGGGAGAACTATACCTAGGCTCATTCAGGCATTGTTTCTAGTTATCTGGATGTATACCTCAGTTTTAAAATCCATACAATACTTCTCCTTTGTGTATAACACGAATGCAAGAAATGGGTCACTGAACTTTGATTAAAAGAGAGCAGAAAACACATTAAACTTGGTTTGGGGAGCTTTGGCATGAAAGTCTGTCACACAGTTTTTCAGATTCTTGCATCAAGTCTCAGCTGTTGATCAGAAGTTAGCTGTGTTATTTTAAAAAAGTTAATATATGTCCTTTGAAGGAAGAGAATGACTCATAAACTTAGTCTGGGCTCTGTTGTTACCTAGTATGAAATTTTTTAATATTGAAACAACCCATAAATTCTAGACAGGATGGCTGGAGATAGACTGAATCATGAACAGATATACAGAGATATGAGCTGCACATATGTACACATACTGGTATTTTTCTTCCATAAGGCTCATTACTTCAGTATCAAAGCATGCATTTGCTTAGCAGCAATTCAAAGACCTGGAAGATCTTTAAAGGAAGCAGGGAAGAGGAGATTTAAGCGACTCCACTGCTGGAGGACATGGAGAGAGTTGGTAACAGTCACCTACTGCTCACAGGAAGGAGCATGAGGAACATCATCTTAATAATGAATCTAATATAGTTTGCATTTTATATTAGTAAAATTACACTGCAGTTGGAGTAACTTAACCCTGTTCTGATCCAGTGTTGGTATGTATGGGCAGTGTGGCACACCAACTTAAATAACAAGTGAGAAACTTTCTCCTCACTCCATGTGCCTTTTCCTTTTCACACAGGAACCTGGTCCACACAGTCAGCTGGTCCCTGAGCAGCGGTGGAGGAAACCCTGGCAAGAGTTGCAAGTGGAAGATTAGATTTAATTGAACGACATTTTGATTCGTAAAGATCACACAGATGGAGAAGCCTGATTTAAAGGAAAGCTAAAGGTCATGCACTACTTAGGCATGGAGTGGAATTTGTCCATCCTGCTAACTCTAAAAATAAACTTTTAAGAATGTAATAAAATTGGACTTAGGACTAGAGGCATTTTGTATATTTTGAAATGCTTATGTATGAGCTGTGTGGGACACATGCGCCTAATGAAGGGAGCAGGGAATTAATATAGTGATTAAAAACATGGCCAGGAACACTGTAAGTCTGCAAGATGAGAACTACATTGCTGTGCCAAGTTCACTAATAAACTAAACAATGATTTCACTGCCCCTGATTTGAGACCTTTTAGCACCAGATCCACAGCAACGTCTGTGGCTTTTGAGCAGTGGGTGCACATGATCCAATCACTGAGACTGGGAAGTTTTATAGGATCTCATCCATTGACTTCAGAGGGCTTAGGAAAAACCCTTTTCAGCTTGTATATGATTTTTTTTCTCCTAATTAAATTCTATGATAGATAAGATTTGGGATAATGAAAAAACTCAGTCTTCAACCCCCAAAGAACAATATATGACCCCACATGTACATCAGTTTCAATTAGTGTGACTGGGAAAGTCAAGTCCTTCTGAAAAACTGGCTCAGGAGTACTGATTTCTCTATAATGGGTAATGACCATGAAAGAACTCAGAGCTCACAAAATTAAAGTGGCTTTTTTTCTAAGAGAAATATTTACAAAGATTCTGCAGATTTTAAGCCATGCATGCATTGAGTGATAGCATGGATATCTCTATTTCTCATGCCTACTAATCGTGCTTGCCTCCTTCTGAGCCCCAAGATTATTACCAAAGGCACCAGTGACACAAGATTTGGTGGGAGAGTTGCCTGAGCCACCACTGCAGGTGACACATAAGTGCCACCTACCTCTTTGTAGGTCCTATAGGCAATGAAAAAGTAGGAGAGCTTAAAACAATTCTCACTGTCATGATAAAATACGAAGCAGTCATCACTTGCAGTACAATCCTTCCTTGAAGGTTATCAATCCAATGTGATATTTTGAGAAGATCAGCTGCTACAGAGAAGCATTAGATATATCATCAGAACAGACTTCCACCCTAAGGGAGGCACATTGTTACCAGTTGTTTGAGGAAAGAATAGCTTAATGCAAAAATAAATACTCTAAGGCCTTTTAATACACAAGTTTGAAATGAGGCTTCAACCTACAATAATCCAAGTAAACACCAAACCATTTTCATTCTGTGCCCTCCGGTGAGAGCTGAGGGCATCACTTTCCTTGAGGAGCTTAGTGTGCACACAGAGAAAGGTTGCCAGTGTGAGGATGGGCATGTGTTCAAAACTGAATTTTGTTTCTTATAAGCAGAAGTACTTTTCCTACACAAGCAGGATTTACCCTGATCATGATTTGAAACCCACAAAGCAAATGCCAGTGAGATAAACTGGGAAGTGCTGTCTTTCAGTGGGACTTGCACACATCACTGTAGGAAGAAGGGTGATATTTTGAGTGGCATAAAACTGCCTACAGACATCAAATATACTTCTTTTTCATTGCATTATAATTTGTCTAGAACTGTTCAATTCAAGGAGTCACTTCACCCTGCATGAGAAGAGAGTGGTATAAATCAGGTTGCTTCAGGAGCAGGTCTGATGTGAAACTATGCTTGATATCTGGGCAACAGAAAAGATGGCTTCTTAAAGCAATTGCAAATACTTAGAAACCACCCAAAGAAGAAAATTTACACTGGTCAGTGCAGGTTTGCTGCATAACAACCTTACTGAAGGTCTTTCTGTGCAGAGCCCAGGCATTCAGTGAAATGCAAATGTACATGAAAATATCTAGTATCTGAGAAGAAACCTGCAGTAATCCAAGGCAGGGGGCTCAGCCCAGTGGGTCTTCTCAATGTCCCTGTGACTCTGCACACACAAAGCTCCCTTTCACTGCATCTGATCTTTGCTGTGAACCTCACAAGGACATCAGTCTGATGGCAAGCAAGAGATTGGAAGGCTTCCAGATTCAGAAATCATGGTTTTAATCCTGGCAGGAACCAAACACAGTAAAAGCAAGCCCAAAGAAATTATAGCCAACAGGAAATTCCGATCATCCTTTGGCTATAGCCACCAGTTCCTCAGGGTCATAACCCAGACCCTTGTGTGTATGCAACAATTCTAGTTGTCATCTTCCAAATAATTAGCACAGACAGGATTTATGTGTTTTGCTGGTTTGTGGGACTTGCATGTCATGATAAGCATTTTGTAAGCTCCTAGACTTCTAACTAGCAAATTGAGGACTGAATTTAAATTAATTCAAGTCTGAAGTCTCCTTATATGAACAAATTGTTTTAGGGTCTGTATCTGTCTGTTTTTAATACAAATGATTCCATTTGGATTTTGTTCTCAGTGAGACTTTTAGCATCAGAATCACAAGAGAGTCTAAGGAATTCAGAGGGTGAACTCCTCAGTCTGTTCTGTTAAGTGTCCCTCCAAACACAGAAAAGGAATGTAGAATGGAAAAGTAAGATGCATTCCTGTCTTCACCACTCATTAGTGCTGCTTTGGGGTAAGAATAGCACCTCACTTATTCCATGCCAGAGCAAGGTGTGAAACAATTACCAGAAGAAAGATCTACTTGTAAAATAGGGTCATCCCGTCTCCTTGCTAACAGCTCCCCATAAATCTCTTTCCCTGGTCTCATTGCTCAGGAGCATGTCCTGCATACTAACTGGCAACCTATTTACATGGGACTGGCCACTCAATCCCCCTTTCCCTCTATTTCCCCACCTTTGTTCCTCTCTAAACCAGTTACATCCTTTCCCTCTCCCTGTCTTTGGTTTCTCCCTCAGCCCATAACAGGTCTTGTAGAATCCCTAGCTGCTCTTCCTCCACATCCTATCATGTGTCCCATACCCAGGCAGGGATTCCTCTCCCAGCTGAGGTGAGCTGGGGAGCTGTTTCCCCTGGGAAGGGTGTTACCTCCTGCCCATGAAGATGAGGCTCTCCTGTTTAGTTTAGTCTCCAGCCCACTTTAGTCTTGTGTCTCTGACTGGGATATTATGGTTCCGTGGCTTGTCCTTCTGCCTCTGCAAGTGTGAACCTTTAAATCACACAACCTAATACAGCTCTTCCAAAATACATCACATCAGATGAAAGAAGACCCTGAGGACAACCCTCTGGCTCTACATCTGTGTCTTGAAGTTTTTCTGTATAGTTTTGCATAAAACACTTTCTCAGTCTGTACCATGGGACATAACACACTGGGTGAAGTGGAGGAGGGTGATGATGTTGGGCACTTTTTTAATGGTTGTCAGATACTGCCAAAGACTTGGTTGAGAAAAAGGTTTGAAGGAGGGAACACAGAGGGCTGTACTTCATCCAGACTATGTTAGAAAAAAGAAGGGAAAAGAGAAACATGTTCTGAGAAGAATACTTTGTGGGCACTTGAGACATCTGGATTCATTTAAACAGAACTTGGCTGTATGGAATTCCACGCTCTGCATTATGGAATAAGCCTCCATGAGGACATGGGACAGGAGAAAACCAGAACTCTGGGCCTATGCTACCTTGTGCTACCACACGTGCTTTACCCCATACTGCACACCTCCCAGTACCAGCCTTGCTGCCCTAGAGGGCTATAGTCTGTCCATCTTCCTCATCTGGGGCATTAAATGCAGGTATTTATGCTTATTTCATCTCCTCCCTTGAGGCCAAGGTAAAGCACTGCTGCACTTGCTGAATTTGTCACTTTGTGCAAACTCCATTTATATGACAGCAAATCTATATAACTTTCCTGTGTCCACTTACTCTGTTGTTCATCTGTCAAGAAAAGGCAGCCCATCAGGTCCTTGCCCAAGGGCACAGTAGCTGCCTCCTTCATGTAGGATCCTTTGCCCTACATGAAGCCAGACACCAGAGCAAAAGCCTCCTTGGATTTTTCACAAAAGTGCAAAAAAAACACCACCCAAAGCCCCAGGTCTCTATTATAATAAATGATTGGGGGTTTTTCCTTTCAGTAGTTCATATTTAAATTTTGACAATCAGTCTGGTTCCCCTTTATATTTCCTGTTTTCCGTAAGTCATAAACATGCATAAACAAGGAAAGTCAAAGGAATGGAAGAGGAAGATAAGTCCCAACAGGTACCAGTGTGAGGGAGGGAAAATCTTGGTCTATCTGCGCCTTGTTATCAGCTATGAGATGGTAACCAAACATGCCTGTGAAAGCAGACTTTGAGTCTAATGTAGTCTTTACAGGGCAATGGAAATAAAAGTTACCTCAGAATAGAAATATAATATTTCCTGATAGGTCTAGATTGAAAAAAGGTCTGGTGAATCTTTTATTGGACCCTGAAGACACTTCTGTTCCTAGAGGATTCACAATACCCTAGAGGATTTTCTAATTTTTGTAATTGTTGGTCACTTTGGTCTTTCCTAACCATAAGAGAGACTTCAGAAGGATGTGGCTTAGTGTTTTAAATTGAGCACAACCAGAAGACAATAAAGATGATGCAGTTTCTAGAGCTGAGTTTTGTTAGAAAATGCTGATATGAAACATCCATGGGACTGTATTCATTGCAGCAATCTTCCATTAAACTCTAAACTTGCATGGTACCTTTGAGTTTGGAAGTCATAGGGGGTCCTGAGGCTCTCTACTCTACTATTAGTTATTAGGGTCTGTAACCAAGTATCAGTTCCTAAGTTCCCATCTTGGATTTTGGTACCACTCCCTGTTCTATCATAAAAGTCTGGAAATCATGGGCACCCCAGGCTGACAGGGGATTTTCAGATCTGTGTTATCTGAGGTGGATGGAAACTAAGACACAATATTCCAGTGGGAAAGATCAGCAGCAAACTCTAATCATACTGAAGTTGATTAACCTGAGCATTACCCTAATATTTACATTTTTATGAGGCATAACATCACTGGACCCTGCATTGCTAAATCTACCCTCTGCACAGATTGGAGTTATTTGAAACAGTTAATTTTATTTAGAATTCAATAAGCATATCTTCACAATTTTTCTAGTACCACTTTAAGGGAGAAGATGCTGGCAGGACAGTAGATATTTGGTTGTGGAGTGAAAACCAACAGATGTGACCCAGCAGGCTGCTGATCCCTTTTTCCACTCCTTGTTATCTTGCCCATGTCTCACAGCTCAGCAAAGAAATGCCACATGGATGGAATGAGGCAGAATTTTACTGGTGGCCAAATCTCTCCTTATGCAGTGAAGAAGATTCAGAGACAGCTTTTTTAATAGTCATTTTTTCAGTGCAAGTTTAATATCTAAACATCCTGAAAATTTGTCCTAAGCTAGTGTGAAAAATGAGCCTTAGTCAACCCAAGTGTTAACTTTGGCTTGCTGCATCATACAGAGGAATAGACTATATCATACAGGTTCCAGTTTTAAACTAAACAATACAGGAGTCCCCAAACCTCAGCTCTGCTCACAGTACCCTCTTTACTCCTGGGTTTTCTGTTCCACCCATTTTTATGATTAATTTTCTCCACTCACCTCACAGCAGCAGCACTGTCACCTCACAGCAGGAACACTGCCAGGTGTTGAGAGGAAGCACATTTTCACAAAGGCTACACAACACTGAAGGATGACAGCCCTTGTCATCTGAGACCAAACAGGAGTGTGGAGGCTGAATGGGTTGGGACAGTCAGACCCTTCCCTAAAGCCCTTACGATTAACGAAAAAATTTTAGAAGTGTGCAAGCATGTTTGTTGTTGTTGTTTGTTTTTTTGTGGTTTTGGTTCTTTGTACTTCATCTTGGATTTTCCATTATGGTGACCCATGAGCAATACAGAACCATGCCAGGACGTTCCATTCTTGCCTCCTCCCATCCCATCCTTGTAATTGTGACAGCACAGGAAGCTCATCTCCACACCCACAGGAGACACAAGGGATGTGGGGGAGCCCCAGTGTCCCAGTCAGAGGCACAAACACCTGCCAGGACTGTCCATAAGGAGTTTTGGCCCCATAGAGGGGAATCCCTGCTGTGGGCAGCAGCTCCCTGGGTCTCCTCATTGATTGAGGAGGGTCTCTGCATGGGGATGCATGGGAACAACGTCTTTGGATTGTGAAAGGCTTGTTAAGGGATGGTGAGAGGAATAACCAAAGGCAGGGAGGAACAAGCATTGGAAAACAGAAGGATAAGGGGATAAAGTGGCTGGTCAAGTGTAAACAGGTTGCTGGAGACTGTGCTTGCCTGGCCATGCTCTGTGCCTCATGAACACTCTCTGTCCTGTCTTCTCAACAAACACTGTTTCAAACCTCATTTAAACCCCCTGTTCCTGTGTGAGACACTCTCTGCTTGTATATGGGGACAGTTCCAAGTGCAGCAACTGGAATGGGAGCAGGAACCGTGGGATCCCCGTGACAGTGCTGCAGTGGTCAGTCTGTGGTCACCAGTGAAGCTGGAGCTGCACCAGCCAGGGAGTAGGTGACATGGCCTGGGAGCAAAGGGGTCAGCAAGCCTCTGAGGCCAAGACCAAAGGAGGCTGGAGAGACCAGGGCAGTCCCAGAGAGTGTTCTGTGTGAGCGAGTTGGTCTGAAATAACAGCTGAACTGGGGTTGTGATCCCAGGGACTGGTGCCTCCGAGGGCTTACCATGTTCATGTGTGCCCTCTGTGTGTCTGTACCCCGAGTGTCCAGGATTTATGTACGTGTGCAATCTGTGGTGTGTAGGTGTGCCCTTTGTGTGTGCCTGCAGGGAATGCACACTCAGCCTGCGTGCTGCTGGGACCTGGCACAGAGCTGTGCCAGACTCTCCTCCCCACAGCTGCTGGACCCAGCCTCCCCAACAGCAACCACTGCCACTGCCATGCCACCCTAGGCACAGATGGGAGAGGTTTTCCATCTGTCAGCCCAACATCACTGCCTCAGCAGAAAAGTCCAAGGAAAGAAGGAGAGAGCACAGCTATAAATCCCAGGATGTGGTAGTAGCTGTATCCATCAGTCATGAGTCAGTCTGATCTGTGGATCCCATAGCCCCTCTTCCCTTCCTATCTCCTCCACTTGCATCCCACCAATCTCCTCTCTTCTGAAGGGAAATGTGTAATTACTCCTCAAATCTAGCCAACGCTGCCTCCCTCCTTCCTGCCTTCTCAAACCTAATCTGTGATCAAATCCACCCACCAAAGTCAAATGTCTTTCCAGGGATGAACTTTCACACAATCTTGGGAGCAGTTTTCTAGTTTTGTGGTTGGTGAGAATAAAAAATTAATGTGTTTTTTTTCCATGTAGAAGCATCAGTCACGCATTGTGTGTACACTAAATTCACAGGGTCATAGAAATTAGAGACTGGAGAGCCCAGGGGAGAGAACTGCTCCAGCAAAGGAGCTGTGCAAAATTGTTCTCTGCATTGCATTAAGGCGAGGAAGGTCTTTGAGCATTCCTAACTGTCATGTCGTCCTTGTTTTCTTGTCACCTTCTTCCTGAAACACAGGTGTGGGCATTGTCTTTCCCAGAGAAAGTAGCTTATTAATTTTAATGAGGAAGGAAGATGTGTGCTGTTGAGGAACAAGCTCAAATTAAAATATTATTATGTAATCAAATATGGGATTTTCACAGTGACATTTAAAGAGCCATGTCCTTATTTTCAGTTAAAACCTGCAGTGAGCTGGCTTATGATCCATCACCATCCCTGTCTGAGGATCTGACCCAGATTAGATTTATTTGATTCTATTCTCAGGCTATTATATACTCTCCCATTATGGATCGAGTCTTAATGCCAATCAAATGGTATTGGAAAATCTCCAAATGGTTTCAGCTGAGTGGGAATGGCCCTGTTCAGACCATGTGCTTAAGGTCAGTGTCTGCTCTCAGGTATAAATCCAGCAGAATGTCACTGAAATCAATTGAGATATAGCTGATTTATAGAGATGACATTGGCAGTAGCAATTGACTGCCTCCAAGAACCTGTCTGTGCCCTGAGCACTGTGCCCTCAACTCAGCCCTGAGCTCTCAGGATCCTCACACAGGTGCTCAAGTCCACACACTAGAGGACCTGCTGTCTAGTTATCTTCTGACACTCATTTGAGCCTTTTTGGTTTAATTTTCTGAACAAACAGATTTGAGTGCACTGATTCTGGGGTGGAACATCACATGATTGAAAAATGTCAGGTTTGCTGTAAATTCACTGTCATGTGTTCACCTATCCCTGTGCATATGGGAGCAACAGGAAGAAAGTGTCCTCCTTTCCTCTGCCACCTCAGCTGAGAGGCAGCCAAAACATCCTTGAATTTCTGTGTGGAAACCAGGAGTTGCCCCGTGCTCTGCTGCTCCCACCATCCCACATCCTCATTCAGTCCCTGCAGAGATCCTGGAGATGTCCTCAGAAATTCCTTCTCTTGCATCATGCCTCCTCCAGACTTCTCAGCATGGGCTGTGACTTTGCTGCTCACCTTGTTCATGTCCTGAATTCACCCCACGCTTTGTGGATTTAAAAGTTCAGCGAAAGGGCAGCCCCATGCAAAGATTTAGAGGGTTCCTAAGATACTGCTGCAACAAATCTTTTACTCCCACTCCAAGCAGTGGAGGTCTGGACATGAGAAGAAATGCACAAGGAGGAAGAAAAAACCATTTTCATTAGCAGTGACTTGCTGACAATGTGGTTTCTCTGTCAAAACCTGTGACCTGAATTATCACTGCCTGTGCTGCCGGAGGGTTTATTGGAAAATGGATAGCTTTGCAGGGAAAAAAAATCAGGCTGGTGGACATGACATTTTTTTTTAATAAAAGGAAACAAACTCACTTCCTTATATTGCATATAAGCAAAGAGGACATGATCAGAAAACTCTTGATGATGAGTTTTCAGGCTGCAGAGTTCATGGCTGAATCACAGGTCAGGGATGTTCCAAACTCCCTTTGTGCCCTCAGCAGCTAAAGCCCCCAAAAATGCATTCTCCATCCTATAGTTATTTAGATGCTGCTTGAGTTTCCAGTAAGCTGAAAAAAAACCCCAACCAACACTCAAAGGAATGTCATGGCTGGGGGGTGTCCTCACACCATCTCCCATTTTGTGTGAACATCATCCCAGTGGAGTTCTGCAGCCAACAGAGGCTTAAGGCTCTCATTCAGATGATGTTCCCAAGTCATTGCCAAAATATCAGGAGTGGAGGAACCTCTCCACTGTGAGCATGGTAGGTGTATCCTGCCCCACTTCTGGATGGATGTATTGTCAGGAAGACAGTGAACAGGCTCAGATATACAATCCCTTTGTGGTCTGAAAGACAGACCTGTGTAAGCTCCTGACAAATTCAAACACAAGACAACACTGGGTGGCCAACAAGGCCAAGTGCAAGCTCCTGCACATGAGTCAAGGCAATCCTAAGCACAAACACAGGCTGGGAGAAGCATGGATCGAGAGCAGCCCTGAGAAGAAGGGCTTGGGTGAGTTGATTGTTGGAAAGCTTGACGTGACCTGGCAATGTTCTCTGGCAGCCCAGGAAACCAACTGTGCCCTGGCCTGCATCCCAAGCACTGTGGGAAACAGGTCAAGGGAGAAGATTTTCTCCTTCTACTCTGCTCTGGTGAGACCCCACCTGCAGTGCTGCATCCAGCTCTGGGGTCCCCAACACAAGAAGGGTGTGGGCTTCTTGGAGCAAGTCCTGAAGGTGAAGATCAGGGGCTGCAGCACCTCTGCTATGGATAAATGTAGTTGTTGGAGCAGGCACAACACAAAGCAGATCCTTAAGAAATTTCTTCCATGTTTTTTTTTATTGTGCTCATCCATAGCATTTTTATACCCTTCTGACCCCATAGTGCACCATCTCATTGGCCACCATCACACCACCCCTCAAGTCCATTGGTGGAAGCACTGTTTTGAGAAAGCACCCCCAAAAATCCAAAATACAGATAAATCCTGTTTTTCCAAGGTGTTTTTCACAGCACAGATGTTCTTTGTTTTCTTCTACCTTTATCTTCTTTCTCTTCTTCTCACGGACACACAGGAATTCTGCTGGTTTCCTCTTTCTGTCAATTCTTTTGTCTGACCCCCTCCCACCGTGGGCCCTCTCCACAGATAAAGGCTGACATAGCTGGGGCTGTTCAGCCTGGATATGAGAAGGCTCTCAAGGGACCTTAAAACACCTACCAGTAACTAAAGGAGGCCTACAAGAGAGATGGAGGGAGATTTTTTCCATGGCAGATGGAGATAGGACAAGTAGCAATGTCTTTAAACTAAAGGAGAGTAGGTTAAATTAGACATTATGAAGAAATTCTTCCCTGTGAGGGTGGTAAGGCACTGGAACAAGTTCCCCAGAGAAGCCATGGATGCCCCATCTCTGGAACCTCTGCCATCTTCAGAATACTTGTTATTGGTGCCAATACTTCTGTTCATCTTCATTCTTTTTAATGACGTGGTGGGTTGAACTTGGCTGAACAGCAGGTGCCCATCAAGCCACTCTATCATTCCCCCTTCTCAGTGGAGGGAAAATAAGATGGAAAATTAACTTGTAGGTTGAGATAAGGCAATTTACTGAAGCAAAAGTTTACATGCATTGAAATAAAGAGAAAAAAAAAATGTATTCTCTACTTCCCGCCAGCAAGTGGTGTTCAGCCACTTCCCAGGAAGCCAGACTTCAGCACATGTAGCAGTTTTTCCAGACAGCAAATATTGCAAATAACAAAAGCACCCTCTTTGTTCTCCTTTTCTTAGTTTTTATATCAGAGCTGGTGTGTTGTATGGTATGGAATATCCCTTTGGTTAACTTGGGTCAGCTGGCCTGCTTGTGTCCCTTCCTGGGGTCTCCCAGCCCCTTGACGGGGAAATTCTGGGGAGACAGTGCTGATGTTGTGCCAGCTGTGCTCTGCAAGAGTCAAACAATGCTGTGATACCAACGCCTTTCCAGCTCCCAATGCCCAGAGCACTGTGAGGGCTGCCATGGGAAAATGAACTCAACCTCAGACAGACACAATAAAAATTCTTTTCATCCTTCTGACTCTACAGTTCCTGGATTAGTCAGATTCTCCTATTTTATAACACTTCTGCAAGCATATGACTAAAGGGGAAGTCAACACCCTGTAGTCACAGATGATTTTAGTCAGTGGCTAACAAGCCAAGTGCTTGACCACTCCCCTCCCAGCTAGGCTGTCTTTAAGTCAGCTTGGATGAACCAAACTTTGCATCTGTGTTTGCCCCTGCTGAGTATTTTTTGTTTCATTTTTAAAGAATAGTGGATTGGCTTTTGGCAATAAAATGAGGATCCCAGCCCACCTTAGGTGAGTTCTTGATTTCCTCATACAGAACAATTCATCTCATCTTCATCAACATGTAAAAGCTCCTAAACAAACCTCACCAGTCAGAAGGGGTATACTCAAATTTGATAAATTTTTCTATAGCAAACTCGGTTTTTGAAAATGTACATGTTACTGTAGAAGCTTTTTCATACTTCTGGTTGGTCCTATGTGGCTCAGTGTTGTGCTGTGCAGATATACCCAAGTCATGTCTGAAAATCCATGTCAAAAACAGAAAGCAGGATAATCATATGAATGGAATCTTCCAACCAGACAATCAGTTCTCCTGAAAAGCAGGATGAAGAAGCCAGGAAAGCCTGGCTGCCTCATTTGGGACTGTTGCAGTTCCTTTGTGTGCTCTTGCACTGCATAAATACCCCTTGACTTACAAGTTCCATTTATTTGCTGGAATTAATGCAACAGCATGCAGTTACTATGGTGATGTGGGTTCCCTGACTATCTCAGGCTAAATCCATACCCATGTGTGAGCTGGTTCTTGCAGTGCCTGAAGTTTGCTGGCTCTGGAGTACAATCAGACTGGAAGCCAACGTGTAGGAATGGCTGGGTGATCAGGAATGTGGATATCACTTACACAGAGACATTGGCTCTGCAGTAGCTATGGGCTTCGTGTGTCTCAATGTCCCTACATGCTCCATGCATGGAAGGGACAAGCACAGATGACATTTAATCTTTATGAAGAAAGCAATGACACAATTCACATCTCCCAGCCTTGTTGCTTGTGTACTCTGCATGAAGCTTTCCTTGTGCCAGGCTCCTCCCTTTAGAGACAGGAGATAAGGATAGTTCTGCCTTATTCTCTTGACTGCAAAAGGCAAGACTTCAAGAGTAGGCGGAATTCATGCAGTTACAAGGTCCTCAAAGTCTCTGAAATACCTTGATTGCTGTGACATCCTGTTTCCAGGGCTTCAGGGCATTTCATAGATGCACAGTTCTTTCTCTGCTCTTCTGCATAAAGGGCTCCATTTGTAATTACTAGAAGCAATTAGGGAACTTCCAAGAGCTTTAACAATTTCTCTGTTGCTGGGAAAAGGGTGCACTTAATCAAAGCTATGGTTTGTGAATTACCTGCTCAGCTGTTGATGGTAACTGGCTTTACCCTGCAACTTGTTTGTGTTCCCTGGAGCCTCGGATACCTCTATGCTGCCATGATGATTTTATCTTCTTCAGCCTTTTCTTCAGGAATAGATCTGTGTCCAGCTGTGTCTCAGTCAGCAGGTTTGTCTGCCTGGTGCAGCTCCCCATGGCACACAAAGTTGTGCTGTAGCACATTCTTGAAAAAAACAAAGTTGCTCAGATGTGCTATAACAAAGATGGTTTCCCTGCTAGCATGGCACAGAAATGTTTGCTCTGTTGAGAGATTAAAGAAGATCTGCAGAGTTTTCTGCTGACAGGAATGTGTCACTTCACAGCTGGTGGTTTGCAGAAGCACCCTGTCATTACCCAAGCACCCTGTCTGCAGCTGTGTGGCGCCCAGGGAAGGGAAGTGGGCTCATTGCACAAGCCTCCTCCAGATGACTTACCTGCTGCTTGGAGCACTAATCAGTGTTAGAACAATATGGACTACAAGGCTGGAAACATATTTATGGGTAGATTTTGCAGAGTGTCTGTAGATGCAGAAATTTTGGCAAAATTAGGGGAAAAAAAGAAAATGAGGGGGGGAAAGGAAGACTCAGGGATAAAGGAAAATTATTTGCCTAAGAATTTGGGGATCTTAAACCTCCCATTTTCTTAAGTAAGTTTAAAAACCACAACTGAGATCCATGGATGTATTTGAACTCTTTATCTACGGAGGATTATATCTTTGGATGTTCTTTTAGTTCCCACTGAGTCTGATGCTCTTTAGATGGTCTCCAACACCTGATGCAGAGAGAGAAGGGGGCTGTGAGGTCTCTTCATGGAGACCTGTGAGGCTGACAAAATGCTCATCCATGGGTATTGTGGAGAAAAAGAATGAGTGTCTCAAGCTACTTTGATGCCTTGAGAAGGTACCTGGAACAGAGGCTAGACAGTGTAAAAGGAATAAAGTAGGTATTTACTAAAAAGGCCCTCAAAGGATACACCTTGGGCAGTACAAGAGCCTGGCCAAGGCTACACCCAAGATGGACGATGGCCACACATTTTCACAATTTTATGAGTTTTGGTCCATTTTCATATTGGGGTTAATTGTCCAATTACAGCTTCAGATTATGAAGTCCCATCCTTCCAGATTCCTCTCCTCAATTCACTATTTATACTTTTTGGGCCTGAAACTGCAATGGTGTCCTTGGTTCTCGGGCTGGAAAAGGATTGTTTTGACAAACCAAACTGTGAAGAGAACTTGCTAACACTTTATATGAAGTTCAGAGTTATATACTAATGCAGTACAGAGTCTGGAAAATGTGAAAGCTACAACTTAAGGCATCAGTTTCAAAGGTCTTTCCTGGAGATGGGAGAACCACGAGAAAGTGGAAAGACTGCAAAAAGAGAGGCTTCAACATATCAAGTTCTCTAACAACATCAAGGCAACAACTTTAGAATAAATTTGCAGATTGTTTTAACCAGCCTAAAGCAGCACAGCTATCATGCAACAAGTCCATGGGGACAGGCACTGATGCATCTGAGCTTTCAGCTCTGTCACACCTCTGCATTTTGAAGAGAATGTCTCCCATGTAAACTGTTTCCCATGAAACTTCCCTTTGCAGAGAACAGCACAGACCCAGATGGTTAACATGCCATGCTCCCTCACACAGACTTTCCTCTTATCCTTCCTTGTTTTCTTTTACTTGCAAGGAAAGAATTTATTTTAATGCCATTTAAGCTGAAGGAATCTGGCTGCTGTTTCTGTGCACTGCAATTCTGCTGCCCTTCCAGCACAGCCCTTTCCTCTCCATGGCAGCTAAAGGAGAGAGGAATGAGATCTGGGCTACACTGAGGTGATTATTTTTAAAAGCTCATTGAGCAGACCATTTGGCAGTACAGACATCACCTGCCACCAAAATGGGAAAGGAATTTGCTCTTTTCTCTAGCACACTGGGTTTTGCACACAGGGTCTAGCACAATGAGGGTTTTGCCTCATTGAAATGTAATCCAGGTAACTGCCCCATTCAGGATCTACTTCCAACCCTGCAGTTTGGAGTTACAGGTCTGTTTGACTCCTGAGGTAAACAAAGACAGTAAACTGTTCCCCAATATAAATAGGAAGCAGAAGAATAGACCTCAAAGCTAAAAAACATCCTGTGTAAGCATGTAATGCCTCTCCCCTTATCTCTGTTTCCACACTGTCTCTGTGTGATGTGCACAATCACCAGTCCACATCACCAACACAGTGAATTGGGTAGTTGTGGTTTTTGTGTGCACCAGCCAGTTCAACCCACCCACGCCAGAGAAGAAAACAAAGGATTTGGTTATTCAAAACACTTCCTAGCCATGACAGCCTGAAATTAAATGGAAATGCTTTTTTTTTAAGGTGTAGGAACTAGACTGCAGCTAGCAAGCAAAGCAGCTAAAGCCCAGATCTAGGCAGTTGTAAGGCTTTTCAAGGGTGTGATGCTTGAGAAACAAAGGTCAGAGGAGCCCTGAGTCAGTGAAGGCTTAGATGCTAGCAGCCATTATGTAGGCCACAAGAAGGTAAATAGTGGCTGTAAGGCCAGCAGGAGCCCCTGTGGTTATCTCTGCTGAACTGCTGTGTAATGCAGAGCAGCATTTCCTCAGTGCTTCCCACGCCAAGCATGTGGCTCCTGGCTGAGCATGAGCCCCCTTTGCAGGGCAGAGAGCCAGCCTGAACTCTCAGTTTTGGGTAAAGATGTCAAGAGATGGACAACACGCCACTGCCCTCAAGGAGTTACAGGAGGAGCTTGGATTAGGAAAACCTCTCATCCCACTGCTCCCATGTCCTAGCCAGGACTAACACCCTCTAGGTCCAAAAATTGGCCAGGTTGCTCTCTCAGAGGTCAGATATTAGGCCTTAAAGCTGTTCAGAAGTTAAGATGGAATGAAATATGAATCAGGACTCACTCTGTCCCAAAGACAGGTTTAGCTGGCAGCACACCTCCCTTGTTTGTGCTGCTTATTTATTTGCCTTGTTGTGATGAGCTTTCACCTTACAAATATATTTGGATTCACTTTTAGGACAGTGTCTCTCATTGGATACAGTGAACTTGGAGTTGTACATAGAAAGCATAAGGAAAGCTGTAACTCCATAATACCCAAACCTGCATTAGGAGTCATGCAAAAGGTTGGTGAAAGGTGAATCCAAGAGCTGCAAGAATTTGGGCTGCAGATGTGTGAAGTACTTAGAGCCCTCTGCTTTGCCTGGTTTCTGCTCCTTGACTTCTAACTGAGCATCTGAAGCCTCTTCTTACAGCTTCAACGTGCTGTGATCTGCAAGGACAGAACACTGCCTGTTCCATGGGAGCTCCCTGCAAGGCTGCCAACCAGCCCACATGGCCCCCAAATGCACTCAAAAGATCCTCACTGATTTCCACAATAATGCAAAATTCAAAACAGGTGAACTAGATCATCCCCAAATCTCCAAATCAATGTTAAAATAGCATTCAATATTGTAAAAAATTTTGCAAAGTTTTGGGTTGCATTCTTGTTTCTAAACCTTCAGGGCATATTCCTAGCACAATTAGAAATAGTGTATATATGAATTAAAATACTATTAATATACATTTGCATTATATTTAGGTATTACTATATAAACATTTAAGTACATAAATGTTAATATAATTCATCAAAGCTAGAAATATTATTTTTCTAAATCATAAGATATTCCCATGTATATTTTTTTTCCTGTGATAGTGTTAATTTTCTTTATAGCAGCTCATATGGTGCTGCTGTGTTTTTGATTTGTGCTGAAAACCAATGTTTTCATTACTGCTGAATTTTACACAGAGGCAAGGGCTTTTTTTGCTCCTCACCCCACCCCACCAGTGAAGAGGCTGGGGAGGGAACAAGGATTTGGGAGGGGACACAGCAGGGACAGCTGACCCCAACTGACCCAAGGGATATTCCAGACCCTTTGGGTATAAATTAATGTATAAATCTGGGAGAGAAGAAGGAAGGAGGTACATTTGGAGTGACGGTGTTTGTCTTCCCAGGTAGGGAGAAGGATCTCGGCTTTCCCAGGGATGGCTGAGCACCTGCCTGCCCATGGGACGTGGGGAATGAATTCCTCTGCTTGGACATGCAGTTTTTGCTTTACCTGTTAAACTGCTTTTAGCTCCCACCCCCCACGAATCTTCTCACTTTTACCCTCCCCCTTCTCTCCCCATCCCTATGATGGGATGAGCTGACTATCAGGGTTAAACCACAACACCCTCAAAAAAGCTATTTCTAGAAACGAGGGATTTCAGTGAAACAGCAACACTTCTGTGCGCTGTGTTTGCTCAAATAGTGGCAGTGATTTTTCTCCCCTTCAGATTTTGTTAGGGATGAAGCCTTAGCACAGATCAGTTTTAGAATTGCCACACAAATATTGCTTGTTACATCTGTAATTTGAATGCTGGGTATTCAGAAATGACAATTCAGCCTTCTAAAGCTGAGCACTAAAAAGTAAAAGCTATTTCCAAAAGTCCATGAATAACTTTCTTATGCAATAACATCCAAAAATCCAGTGTCAGAGTTAAACTTTGAATTCCACAGACTTTAACTTGCAGAAACACACTCTGCCTCTGCATATGCTACCTTGGGAGATGAAGATCCATCTGAAAAGTCTATAAATTTGAAAAATAACTCTCATAAAAACTAATTTGATTTATGTAAGCACATTAAGGGGAAAATACCCTGAACAGTTGGTTTAAGTGCTTAGACTTCTTTAACTTAGTATTTCCATATGGTTACATTGTAATTTTAGAATATTTTGTTGCTTCATACTCTTCTATGTTAAATTTGAGAAACAAATCAAGGTACTGGCACAAAGAAATTAAGCAACAAAGATGCTTGCAATGAGTGCTTGATTTTTCCCACATGAAGCAATGATTTTTTTCTACAAATTCCCCTAATCCTCAAGGAAACATTATCCCAATTGTCACAGGGTTGTTTTTATGATTGTCTGTGAGCAGACAGTCATAAAAATCTTCTGATATAACAAGCAGAAAAATAAGTGAAGAAATGAACAAACTATA
The DNA here is from genome assembly GCF_049639895.1 of Pseudopodoces humilis. Classification (NCBI taxonomy): domain Eukaryota; kingdom Metazoa; phylum Chordata; class Aves; order Passeriformes; family Paridae; genus Pseudopodoces; species Pseudopodoces humilis. Next base: position 7,370,267 of record NC_142200.1, read on the forward strand.
TTTATTTTTTTAAAAAAGCAGAATTACATTAGCTAAGTAAAGATTAGTTTCAAAATGCCAGACATGGTTTGAATTCTTAGTGAATTATTTTGTGTTTTTAACGCTTTCACATTTATCCCACAAGATTTTCACTTTTGCATGGACTTTACTACCCCTGCAATGATCCACCACTAAAAATACTCAGTTTATCCAGAGTTCTCAAACTGGCTTATGTGCTGTTTTTTTAACTTCAGCTTCTGAAGATCTAGAAAATTACTCTTTAAACCAGCACAACACATTGTGTGAACTTTCTCAAACCACTGCAAGCCCAGATTATAATGATTTAACTAAAATTGATTCCTACCAACTAAAACTAAATGGATACAAACCACTTTTAGAGCAATGTGGAGCTGCAGGGGAGTGGTGTGATCTCACCTGCACAACTTGGTTCACTGACTGCAATAGTGTACAGCAAAATTCAACAAGAAAAATATGGGGTTTTTTTGAGGAATTTCTTCTTCACTGCAATTCATTCTTCCTGTCTCAAAAGAGCATGGTAAGAGCAAGTGAGAAGACAAAGTGATAAATGGCATAATGAATTTGCTTTCATTATCTGTATTAGACCAGGTTATGGGTAAAGAGGAAGTAGATGCTCAGATGACAAAGCAAGTGTCGGTTTAAACTTGGTTCTCCAGCATGTCCTGAACATCTGTGAGGACACAGAGCTAAGTAAAAATGGCAACATTTGTCCAAAAGTGTTGTTTGTTTTCCTGAAAGTATCTGCAAACAGAGCGAGTAAGCACCATGGGGGGAGGAAAACAGGGATTGAGAGAGAATGGGAAAAACAGAGAAGAGAGAGACAGATGGGGATAGAACTCACCTGAGCTGCTCCTGCAGCTTGCAGTGGAAGACCTCAATAGGGAACAGTAGGATTCTCTTGGGAAAACTCCTTATTCCTCTCAGCCAGAAACACTGGAAATTCCCCCTCAGCCCTACCTGCCACCCATGCAAGTAGCCAGTATATAAATATATCAATCATATTTATCACATGAGAACATTCCAACCAGCCATTCTTAGCACAGGGATAAGCTGATGGGCAGGAGAAAGGATTTTCATTACACTTCTTTCCTTCAGACCAAATAAGCCACAATGAATTGATGGTCAACACCCCAACACTTAACACTCTCTATGTGAATTAAAGGGAATCTGCTGAGATATATAAATCTTTTGGCATTTGTTGCAGAGAGTATGAAACTCATAGCATGTCTTCTTCAAGTGAGAGAGGGAAAAAAAGGCAACCAAGAATGGATTTATTGTTCTTTGCTTTATAACTCAATAGATGTAAGAATTAATTTAATAAAAAAACCACCTGGCAGCTGTCTGGCAGAGCTAGAGGCTGAGCCTGGTACAAATAGATACAGCTGAATGGCTAATGTTGGAAACCAAGCTGGAAGGAAGGAGCTGAAACCTGTGATGCAGCAATGCTTTTTAGTATCAGAAAAAGGGGAAACAGTTATGGAACAAAAATATCAAGATCAATAGTTACATAATCTGCTCTTTTTCCAGGGGATCGTAATTATTAAGGCATTTTCTCATCTGAGCCACTTGCAACTCATTAAAAAGGTACAATCAATAGCAAGCACAGACTGTGGACAGCACGAGTACTGAAATCCAGCTCTATCTCCCTAACCAGATTTTCAGTGAACAGCCCCTGTGTGCACCCCCAGCACTTGAGAGTGAGTCCTCTCATCCATAGGCAATAACACCATGCATCTGCTGGAGATCTGCAAAGCATCATCAGTGTGATGTGCAGAGGAGGATGCCAAGGAAATGATTCAAACCTGGGAAAATGCCTTAGTCCAAAAGTCAGATTCATCTTGCCTAAATACAGAACTCTACAATGCAGGCGGTGATATGAGAGGTAGCCAGCACAGGGCTCCTTGATTGTTGCTAGAGAGAAATAGGAATGCTGTGAGGGACATTTATCCAGTCTGGTTTAAAGATTCACTTTGGGATGAGATGAACTTCACTGTGAAAGGGCTTATTGCTCTGAGCTGACTCCAAGGGGTTGGTGACTAGTGCTGTACAGCCATCTGTTGGGTAGAAGTGCACATCTGGCCAGATACATCCATGTGAGAGACTGAAAAAGTTCTATCTACTTAATTTGTCAGAAGCAGATCACAGTGCTCACATTTCAAGGACACCTTCATGTAAAGACAGTTTTGTTTCCAATGGGCATTGTTAACAGCAGACAGAAACAGGAATTAACAGGCGTAGGCTGAAGCCAGATATGTGTAAAGTGAAGGGTTTTATACAATGAATGAAACAAGCCACTGCTCAACAGTAGAGGAGGTGGCTTCTTGATGTCTTGGAGCCTACAATGTCTTCATGAAACATCACTGCTCCAGTTCCACTTAATGTAGATTAAAAAAATAAACCTATTAAACTGAATAAAACTGTGTTGCTCCATAAATCAGACCACATCAGATTACTTCAGAACATCTGTCTGGTCCCTGTCTTAAGTTTGTTTAAAACCTGCATACTTTTCCATACCAGATTCTTCTCCTCTGTTCTGCAGGGGAAATAAATAAAAGCATAGAAATATGGTAGGTTCTTTTGTCTTTAAAAGAGAGATAATCCTTTTCAAAAATAATTGTGTTCTACACAGTCATGGCAGCTAGCACAAGGATTTCATCTGCACAGACAGGAACAATTTTGCAAGCCAAATAGAACAAGTCACCTGAGCTGCTGCCCCTGGAATCACTGGTTCTTCACTCTTGTACTTACTCCAAGTGACAAATGTAGGTGAGAGGGGTTGAGTTTGTTCAGCCCCCCACCCTTGGTACTGGTGTTCATAACCACCTGGTTTCTGAGACAGCAAGAAATATTTGCCCTGAGCTCTGTACTGCTGGCTCAGTTTAGATCTTAGAGAATTCAGTAGAACATGTTCCATTGCCTCACATGAACTGCTGCCAGCTCCTCTGACTCCTTTGTGAAGCATGGTTAGAGCATCACAGGAGTGGCTGGGAGGTGATGCATGCGCTGTGCTATGTCCTCATGTCTTTACATGCATTGTTTCTTGCTTTGCACATTTTCCTTGCTGTAAAACAAGAAGCAGTTTTGTGGAAACATGAAGCTACAGTTCTTTATATAAGGAATTGTAGGTCTAATGTATTAAGGCAGGTTATTTTCTCAAACATAATATATTTGTCAGGAATGCTTCAAGTCCCATATGCAAACTTCAGAGAATTTGCTCTTCCTGGAGGTTTTCTTGCATCTATTGACTTTTGATATGATGGTTACCAACGTTATTTTAATTTACAGCCTGAATACATTCACCTGAACATGATATTCTTTTCTCTTTCATCTGCTATCCATTCCCCCTTCCCTGACATTGACTTCCCTATCAATCAACAGCAATAGGATCCCACCTCAGCTTTCCTTTTACAAGGTTGAGCAAATCTCATTTGTCCATTTCAAGGCTTCATCCTGCCAGCAGCTTAAAGTCATCATGTACATCACAATATTTCCCCTCCTACACTGGAAGCAAGTAAAGAGCTCTTATTTCAAAGCAAATTGTTTTATAAATTTCTAAGGATGAGGTTTAATCAGTGACTTTTCCCTTAAAGGGCATCTTGACAGCTCCCTCAAATGTGTTGACTGCTCTCCAGCAGTTAATCTCTCAGCCCAGGTAACTCCTCCTATACAAATCTTGGGGAGAGTTTCCAGTCTTAATGATTCCATGGTTCTGTGCTTTATTTGGATACCTTCTCTTCCTGAGTGGTGCTGGGCTTACCTATTCTCTTGGGTGATGCCTCACCCTGCCTCATGGAGGTGTGCTATGCAGCACTTTGAACTACCCTGGACATGAATCTTGCTCCAGGGGCCTGTTTCACACCCTGGCTGCAGGCACAGATTTGTAGATCAGTTGGGCTGCTGCAGTGGTGAATGTGAGCAGCTCAACATCAGGAAAAAAACAGTACATCCAATGAGGTGGTAGGAGATGGGGAAATGGTCCTCTGTATCCTTAGGAAGCTATTTTGAATCCACTTTCACTAAAAGCACCCAAGGCTTTATCTGCACCTCGATAGAACCATAGCTTGGTTTGGAATAGAAGGGACCATAAGATCATCTAATTCCAACCCACCTGTCATGAGCAGGGACACCTCTCACTAGTTCTGGTTGCTCAGATCCCCATCCAACCTGGACTTGAACACTTCCAGGGATGGGGCATCCACAACTCTTGACAACCTATTCCACTGCCTCACCACCCTCACAAGAAACAATGAATTTATAATACACAATCTAGATCTACTTTGTCTCATTTCAAAGCCATTCTCCCTTGTCCTACCTATCACTACATAACTTTTGAAAAAGTCTCTCTCTAGCTCTCTTGTAGTACCTTTAGGTCTCCAAATGTGCTGTAAGTTCTTGATGACTTTTCTTATCTGGGCTGAACTCTCTCAGTCTGTCTTCATAGGAGAGCTGCTTCAATCATCTGATCATCTTCAAGGCCTCATTTGGAATTCTAACAGTTCCACATCCTTTTCATGTTGGGGACTCCAGAGCTGGATGCAGTACCCCAGGTGGGATCTCAGCAGAGCAGAGCAGAGGGGCAGAATCCCCTCCCTCACCTGCTGCCCATGGGGCTTTGGAGCAGCCCAGGTTTGTTTGGTTTCTGGGCTGCCAGAGCACACTGCTGGGTCATGTTCAGCTTCCCATCCATGAGCACCCCCAAGTCCTTCTCCTCGGGGCTGCTTTCAATGTGTTCATGGCCCAGTCTGTGTTTGTGCCTGGGACTGCCTCAACCCAACTGCAGGACAGACCGTGCTTAGCACACATGGACTCCACACTACCAGTCTGGTACTGCCCTTTGCCCCCAAGAAAACAAACAATTATCTGGGGATCTTTTTCCTGCTTAAATAAAGTCCAGGTAAACACAATATATTATATAATCTTTTCCTGAGAATCATTTCTTGGCTCAATATACTTACACAGTAATCTTGTTTACTGTCTCTTTGACAAATACAGATTTGCATTTTATTCCACTTTGTATTTCTTTCCAGGTGGTAAATAGGTTTTTTTTTTTCTTTCTGAATTTACTCTAAGAAATCACACTGTATTAAGCTTAGATTAATTGTTCTCTGGTTTTCTAAATAATTTGTTTTTCCAATTTCTTAGATGTAAGTTATGCAGGAATGCAGCACCTGTCTGGTTTACACTAAGACCATTTTCAAGTCTTTAAAATCTTTTGTCCAGATTTCATATCTAATCATTAAAGCAATTCCTTAGTTTACACAACTTCGTTCTTCTGCCATCAGGGAAGTGTACTCCAAAGCAAACTTTGATGACAAGATTTTCTCTAAATGTTGATTTGTTAATATCTAAAACAGCATTACAACTGAATTAGTGGTGCTTTAGTGAAGAATTCTGCTAGCTTTTGCATACAGAAATCATGTGACATAAATATTTTCTAGGCAACATCTGGAGAATTGATTTCTAAACATTTTTAGTTTTTTTTTTTCTTTAGCAGCATCTTAGCTGGTCTGTCCTGCACTGAGCTCCAAGTTGTGGGTTAACAGCAGATCTTCAGAATTATCCCTGCACAAGCACTCACCAGCCTTCCTTGTAAGGATTCTGCTCAAACCATTTATCCCTTCCCAGCCAATCTCAATAGCTGGATTGGACTGAAAAGTTATTTTAACCTATACATCTGGCAAGAAAGCAAAACCACACAAACTTTTCTATCCTACCTTGGTTATTATATTGTTTTTCTACCATTCAAAATAAATGCCTATCCATACTAAATTAAGGTGTATGAGTAACATTTCCCCGGTGTGCTTCAGTGTTTTATGTACAATTTTCCCTGGGGATGGATTCCACCTGCAATTACCATTTTGTGTTATTTGTGTTTAAGTTAATACAGAATGTACAGCCCTTGCTATGTGTGTGTGATGTCCTTTGAAAAAAGGCATTTATCTTGAGAACTGCATGGTGGCACAGCTCGTGTGCTTCTGTGATATTCAGGAGAGATGAAACTGTTAGCTGGTGCTGATCAGACAAGCACATAAGCCTGACTTTTAAAAGGTTCTTCTGCGTTACTATATTTATTTTGTTGGAGCCACAGAAAAATGCGTTCTTGTCAAAATGTGTCTTTAACAGGCTTTGCTTGCCATTCTTCTTGTGGGCTGGAAATTCAAACAGAAGCCTAATAGACACTTCAACCTAATCAACAACATTTATTTTCTGGATCTAATTTCACCTTCTGGTTTATTCCTGACTGTCCTGGGGGACAAGTGAAATGAAATAAAATTACACGATGCTAATAACTTCACAATGACTTAATGCACATATTTTCAAGTCTGTACTTGGGAATAGATGGTACTCAAGGCACTGTGAATGTAAATTAGGTTTATTTTACTTTTGTGATGTTCTGTAGGTGACATCTGAACTGCAAAGAAGGGTCATTTATATAGGAGAGACTGAGCATGCTACACATTCGATCTGTGAAACACACAGAAAGCATACATGGCTGTCTCTCTTTGCCATGTAGTTACTTACTTTTATCCTCATTTTAGGTGATTTTGGCAAATTGTTTTTATATTATTTTAATCTTCCTGTATCCTGACAGAGAGAGAATCATAGAATCATTAAGGCTGGAAAAGACCTCCAAGATCATCAAGTCCAATCTTTGAGCCTACCCACTAAGCCATATCAAAAAGTGCCATGATCACTTGTTTCTTGAACATTTTCAAGGGTGGCTATTCCACCCCTTCCTGTGTTATGGTTTTTTTTCTGTTTTCATATCCTATCAGTGCCTTTTTAAATTTTTTTATAAGTGTGTATTATTCCTTTCAGGCTTTATACTGTCCTTATAGCAAAACTTCCATTTATCTAAGAGCAGAAAAGCGAATAAGTATTTCATAGTACAGAGAGGTTTTTATGTGAGTTTGTGGGAGCTCCAGATTTGCTGAATATTTCTGCAAATCCAGCTTTTGGTGTTTACTGTGTGCTTTTGTGTGCTGCAATGCTGAAAGGTTTCTCTGACTTTCACAGACATTTATTGAGAGCAGATTGTACCAAATCACAACCTTTACCCATAGCCAACGCTCCCATATACAGCACTAATGAGTCCTAGCTGGTAAAAACACATCTCTGTGTGATAGTTTGGCCTCACAAGAAATCCTTCCCTGATGTCACAGCTGTCTCTGATGTGTGCCTGCACCCAGGTCCTGCCAAGCAGATGCAGAGACCCCTGACTGTGTTTCAGTACCACTGAGCTCTTACAGCTCCTCACCATTTGAATTCCAGGAGCAAGCAGGGAAAGTTGTTGTTTCTTGTTTCTCTTCTCTTTGCTCTTAATGCACCTCGGTGCCAGAGCCTGGCTGTGTGAAGTGTGGAAGCTGAGGATGTGATCTAAAAGCTTGCTTTAAGCCTGCACTCTTACCACTTGCTTTTAGAAGACTCTGGATCAGGGAAGGCTGTTACAGTCCTGTGATATCTGTTAGAAGTGTGGAATGTGGTCTGCAAAAAAAAAACAGCGAGAAGACCATGCCAAACATGATAAAACCATGTCAGTTATGGCAAAGTGTACAGCCATCAAATAGCCTTATCAAGGTTATTAGCATGGTGTTTAAAAGTGCTACTGTTGCAAGTTACACAAAATAAGGGCAGTGACTCTTCAGGGTTTGAATACAGAACACAATGTACCTCCTCAGTGGAGGTAAGGTAGGTATACACATATCATCTGTCATGTGTATGGATATACATACACCATCTGTCTCTTCTGCCAGACAGAATAAATAAACAGTGCAGTCCATCTGTGTCAATCTTCTTAGTTTCATATCTATAAAGTTTGGAAGTGTTTAATCTCTTCCACACCTAGTCATACTGATCAATAGATGTGCTTCCGTATAGTATAATAATAATAAATATACATTATTATTTATTATTTATAAATATATTAAATAATAATAATAAATAAACATTAATAATTAGCTAATATAAATATAGATTACCAGTAAATCACTTTCAAAGGGAACCAGCTGTGCAGAGCTTGATCCTGACCTGGGGGCACGACCAGGACGGTCAGCAATCACTCCTGCTCTGTTCACTGAGACAGGAACTATCCAATGGCATTTTGGCCTGTGCAAGGAACAGTCCCATTCAACAGAATTAGTGGGAGAAGCTGGGGATGGGGCATTAGTTGCCCCATTATATATAACCCTGGATCTTCTCTTTCTTCCCACTGGGAGCACAGTGCAGTGGTAGCAATAAGTGCATCTTTTAAAGCAAGCCAACAATTTTTGAATGACAATTTATTTACATAGGCGAGGAGAAATAGCTTCTTGGCAACTGTGTACATGCCAAATGCTGATTTTCTATTTTAACTTCTAGACACAATGGCAATTGGCTTATTTGGAAGATGACGGATTATGAACTGAAGGGAGAGCTAATGAGGGAGGAGCAAACATGAGCCCAAATCTGCACTTTCCCAGTGCACCACCTCAATTTACAGCTTGGTGAAACACCTGAAATTGGGTTTGGGTCCATGGAGCTTTTGAAATAACCAAACAAATTTACTTTTAGCTGCAAATATGAAGTAACTTTAAAATAGGAATGACAAGCTGGACAATCCAGGAAAACAAGGAAGAGTGTGGGAACCATTTGTTAAGGCTACCAGGCTACCTTTGAACATCTGCAGGGTAGATGACTCCTCCCTTTTTTGTTACAGGCACTTGGGAAGGGACAAGAAATGAAATCCGTAATAGGTGAATCATTGTTTTTCACCAGCAATTAGCGTTGCCTATTAAAACTGTCAATAATTACTCAGATGGTGTTCCTAGCACAATATTTAGGGAGTTAACAGGAGGTTGGCAAAAAAATACTCCAGCCATCCTTCAAAAAAATAACCCAAAGACAACATGTTTCATGGCTCCTTCTCCGGCATCACCTGGGTCCATCCCTTTTGCAGCCTTACAGCAAACAAAACACAGCTCCTCTATCTCTACCTTGGTATGAGGCTTCTCAAGATGGGAGAGCCATAGTTCTGCCCACATCTGGTTTAGCAGTGTGTTTAAGAGGAAAAAAGTGCTTCAATTGCTTAATTTCTCCTTTTTTCTGATCAGTGCTGGTGATAATGGTTTCCTTGTTATGGCTTGTAGACTCCAGCACACTGCTGTATTGAAGCACAGGAGGGCTCAAATCTGACTCTTAAATAAAAAAGGTTTTGGTTCCAGCACAGCATGTTTGTAAAATATCTACTAACAAGTCAAAAACTGTTCCACATGGCCTGTAAAACATATGTTAAAAATTATGCATCATAGACCAGCTTTAAATTATTCATTTTTAATTCCTTCAGCCTTGAAGGGCCTTTAAACATTGACTACTAAGAAACAATCCTGCCACTGAGGGAACAGCTATAAAATAAAAAACTGGCTACTTGAAAATATAGAGAAAAATGCTTTACCTAGGCACAGTTTCTGAATTTTAAAATATGAATAAAGGTCTGGATCCCCACTTGGTAAAAGCTGATACAGCTCCTTTGAAGTCTGCATAACTATCCCCCATCAGCAGTTGAAAGTCCTGGCCCAGACTTTAGAATAGATATAGTTTCTCTACATAAGACGACAAGCAAGATTTGCATGGTTAGTTCAAACTATTCCATATTCACTGAGCTGTTGAGGAAATACTGTCTGTGAAACAAATCCTGGATTCTTTCCCAAAACCATCTAAATGACACTTGCTAGTGAAATGCTACAGCAGGAGAGGGATCGGATCCAGCACACTGGGCTGGACCCTGCTGTAATTCCGAAGGCATTATCAGAGAGCACTTGTTACCTCCACGCTCATTGGGCTGCATCAGGGAAGTTGAGAGCATCTGAAGGAATTGAGTGTAATACTGATATAAAAAGGAGAAATAGGCTCTACACTTGCTGCTTCATGTGGATTTGATCTTGTTCTCTTCTCTTGGCTCAGCCAGGTGCTGGCAGAGACCTGCAGATCTTCCCCAAGCTCTGCACTTCTCCATGCTACACCAGTATCACTGTGTCATGCCTCCCTAAGGCATCTCTGGGGCAAATACATTCCTCTTCTGCTTTGCTTTACAGAAAGGAGCCTTTCTGAGCAAACCCAGCCACTATCTCCTCCTTGCAACTTGTGACCGAGGTTGTTGTGGCTGGAGAGGTGCACCATATCTTTTCTCTTGTGTGCTTCAGATAAATGGTGCAGAGACAGGACTGAAAACACAGAATAAAATAAAATAAATTTTAAACATATATATTTATATATCACTCCCTTTCTTCAGTCACAGAATCATAGAATAGTTTGGGTTGGAAGGCATCTTAAAGACTATGTCATCTCACCCCCTCTGCCATGGGCAGGGACACCTTCCACTAGACCAGGGTGCTCAAAGCCCCATCCAGCCCAGCCTTGAGCACTGCCAGGGATGGGGCATCCACAGCTTCTCTGGGGAACCTGCACCAGTGTCAACTCGATTAAGGACATTCTTGGCTGCTGGGTCCAGCTTTCCTTGATACAACCTAGTGAAACTTTATATGTTGTATGATGATAAATCAGCTTTTTTACTAGCTACATTTTTTTTTTTTTCTGTTGAACTCATGGAGAGACCAGGTGTGGTACAACAGGCAGTGAAATGCAGAGTGCTCAGACTCTTCTTCCTCATCCCTCTCTCATTCCCTCCCTCCATAAATGCTTGGGAGAAATCTCCAAACCTGATGCACAACCCTATTACTAGTGAGCTGTTCCCCAGAGATTCTTTTTCATAAATAGTCCCACTCACCCATTATTATTGTGAAACAAATGAAGCACCAAATTCAGCCAATTTGCCTGAAAGTATGAGAGAATCAAGGCAAAAAGGTAACAGAGACACTACCAGACGGTCAAATTGGAGCTCCTCATCTCACCTCCAGCAAAATGTCAAGCAGCTCCTGGGAAAAAACAGTGAACAGCTATTTAATAGACTGTTTCCACCACACAGTAATTCCTTGTATTGATACAGTCCTCGTAAAAGAAGACTAATGTGCTTTTTTTTTTCTTTTTTTCTTCTTTTTTTTTTTTTCTTTTAATGCTCATTACTGTAGATTAAATCCCTTCCAAACTCTGTTTATGAAGGATATAACACTATGCTGCTCTTCAGTATTCAGAGGCAGGATTTAGTGACGGGGTGAGTCCCTCGAAGGGCTTGTACAGGCTTATGCTCCCTCAGCAGAAAGCTCAGGCTGTCACAGGTGCTCTCACCCGCATGCAAATGTCTGCACAGCACGGTACACGATGTGACACCGGTCTAAATCCACACTCAAGCTTTTACTAATATAACTCTATGGAAACAAGCTCAGTGGTGATTGATGAATTACAGCTCCCACATAGCACGTTACAGTTTCCAGTGGAAGTACCTTGTGCTGGATTTAATAAACCAACAACGTGGGCAGTTTCAGCAAGTAGATTAATCACCTGTAAACTCGTCTGCCTCACAAAGGGAGTTGTGCACTGGCTGTCCAGTGTTACGGAACATGTTTTTCAGAGCTCAGGAATGCATTCTCCTCTCTGATATGTGCTGTGCATGTTCACTGTGCATATTTGCCTGCCTACGGAAGGGTGGAGGAGAGAAGATCAGAGATCATTTGCTTCTTTGGAGGTGCTATAATCCCCCACTTCTAGTCATGACCCCAGTCTTTAAACATCTCATGGCTCCAGTCTTTACAGATTGACACTAAAAAAGCCAGCATTATGTTGTTAAATAGTTTTAGCAGACACTTTATCACTTGAATGTATCTGTCTGGGGGATTCTTTAATGATGCTGCTTTCTTTTTAATTCTACAGGTTTTTATAGTCACCTTAAAAATGTCTGGTGCGGGACAGAAAGAAGAGGGCTGAAGTACCTGTCCTGTAAAAACAGGCTAAGGGCAGGGATTGTGCAGACCAGAGATGAGAAGTCACTGGGGAAACCTTACAGCACCTTTCAGTAGGGCTGCAAGAAAGCTGGAAATGTTTTTTTTGATTTTTTGTCCCCCCAAGGGAATGTAGTGATAGGACAAGGGGGAATGGCTTTAAAATGAAAGAGAGTAGGTTAAATTAGATATTCAGAAGACATTCTTTCCTGTGAGGGTGGTGAGACATGGGACCAGGTTGCCCATGCCAGTTGCAGATGACCCATCTGCCAAAATGTTCGAGCCCAGGCTGGACGGAGCTCTGAGCAACCTGGTCTAATACAAGGTGTCCCTGTCCGTAACAGGGGGGGTCGAAACTAAATTGTCTTTAAGGTTCCTTCCAACCTAAACCATCCTATGACTCTGTGAATATCGACTATGAGCTATTTTTATTAGCGATGCCACACAGATTTTCTGCCCTGAGAAGCGCCGAATTTCTTTCCACTTTCCCTGCTGCCTTTGGGATCCACGCAGCCCAATTTCAGACACAGCAGTTTGGGGCTTGTGGCAAACACAGACATTCCTGGCAGATGACTCTCGGGAGGACCCGAGAGCCGGATTTCATCGCGGCGGCGCTCGGGGTGAGTCCGGGTTCGCCTCGCACCTCTGAAGAGCCCGGCTCCGCGGCCTGGGGATGGGAGGGGAGCGGGGCGACATGGGGGGCAGCGACCGGGGCAGCGATGGGGGGCACCTGGGGCCTGAGCCGGGGCTGCTGAGGGCTGGAGGGGAGGTGGTGAGGGGAGGCGATGAGGGGAGGCGATGAGGGGAGGCGATGAGGGGAGGCGATGAGGGGAGGTGATGAGGGGGGGCTGGGGGGTCCGCCCCTCCCGGCCCGGCCCCGAGGAGGAGCCGGGGCCCCGCGCAGTCCACGTGGCCGAGGGCGCGCTATATGAGCGGGCAGGAAGCGCCGGGGAGGGAGCGAGGGGAGGGCGCCTGGAGCCGCTCGGCGGGCAGGGCCGGCAGACAGACAGACACACAGACGGACAGACACACGCACACACACACCCAGACAGACAGCCAGCTCGGCGGCAGCCACAGCAGTGACCGTCCGTCCGTCCGTCCCCCCGGCCATGGGGCTCGGCCGGCCCCCCGCACCCCGCCGTGAGTACCACGGGACCCCCTCCTTCCTCCCCGCTTACCTGCGGATCCCCCGCGGCTGCAGAAGGCTCGCTGGGAGCCTCCCAGCCTCCTGACTCCTCGTTCGGCTCTTGAGTTGTTGGGGTTTTTTTAAAAAAAAAAAATATTTCTGTTATTTAGAAGCAGGGGTGGCCCCGGCGCTGGCGGAGCTCGCAGCATCCTCCGGTTCGGTGCCCCGGAGCGGGGAGGCTTCTCCCGATCCAGCCGGGATTTCCCCACTGGAGGGAGGCAGAGGGGAGGCGGCGGGTGCCAGGGTGGGCTCCGGAGCAAAGGGGCCCCTTCGGGCGATGCTCGGGGGGCGACAGCGCCGGGGATCCCCCCTCCAGCTGCCCCTCGGGGACCGCTGGAGACCGGCACCCTGCTTGTTCTGTGCCATTTCTTTCTCCCCTGGGTAAGCTGTGCGCCGAAAGAGTAAAGCCAGCGTTACTCCTTTAGAGGGCAAAAAGCTAGGTGTTTTTGGTATCTGCTCGCACATTCATCCTTGCAGAATTAATTTTTAGAGGAGCATGAATAACTAATCTTCGAGGTCAGCAGTTTGTTTTTATTGTACTTGGTATATTTTTCTCGGTAGCAAACATCCATCCCAGGTCCTTAGAGTGATTGTGTGTAGTCTTGGCACAAATTAAAGCAAGCTAGTAAAAAAAAAAAAAAAAAAATGCCTCGATGTACATTTATTCATTTGAGGCACACAAGATTTTTCAACTCTTTGTAACGATTGTGCTTGTATGTATCCAATATACTGAAATAACACATTCACGTAATTGTAAGTCTAAATTATATATTTGTCTGCTGGGCACATATGTTGAAGGAAAAACCTCCCTAATTATGGATCTTTCAGAGAGATTGGAAGGGTGACAAAGCCCTTGTAATCTTTTGGGTCAATTTTCATAAGCTCCAAAAGCTCCCTTTGAAAAGGAAATTAAATTTCAGTGTACAAAAGGGACAGGAGATTCAAGGATATAAAAAAAGAGTCTCTTATTCTACTTTGATCTTGTCCTCAGGAGTTCATTTACTTTGGTGCTCTTCAGTGACACAAGTTAAAATGAAGAGTTGTCTTTAGCTGGAGTCTTCCTGCCTCTTGGCATTTTGGGAGGTACTCAATTAGCAACACACACTCCTGTATATTATTTACACAGCTTCAGCTGGAGGGGTGGCTCTGTGTGGAGCATCTGCTTGGAAGCACTTGGCTTGTAACATCCACAGCATCCTGTGGCACCCATGCCAGCCAGAGCCTTCCACAAGTGTGCTCACCCCTCCTCAGTTCTTCTGCCCCAGTCTGGAGGCACTGGTGCTCTGCACAATGTCTCGACAGAGCTGCTCTCGTGTTAGAAGCTGGGGGTGGCCCTGAGTTCCTTCTCCTGCTTTCAGCAGAGGCAGAGTGTTATCTGCAGGGCAAGGCTGTGCTGAGGTCCTTTCTGGGCTCGTCTGGGAACCCGACAGTTTTCAATTGAGTGCGTGTCCAGTTGGTAGCTGGGGGTAAAGGAGGGAATGGTTGGATGTGAATGAAATTAATGGATCTGCTTATTAGTTAATTGCATGTGTTTTCTTGATTATCCTGGAAACCAGAAAGACCCAACATAGGTCTATGGTGAACTTGGTGCTCTTTTCCTCTACCAATTTCTCATTTAATTTACTCTGTAGGGTAACATTTCCATGCCAAGAGATTTAAATTCTGTGCCTCAACAAAGTCCCAGTCTATGGTTCTGCCAAACCAGCTTTAAAGTTATCACTAAGTTTTTAAACTACAGTTCTGCTAATACACATTTATTTTACCTTTTTGCTTAGTAGAAGCATTGTCTCTGAAAGTGTAAAAGAAGAGAGAAATTGTATTATTTATTCTTTTGTCTCACTCACTTGGTGCACAATTTGATTCTGCAGGGGAGACACCAAGTTGCTCTGTTTGTATGAGTTGGTCACACATCCTGGCCAGAAACGAACTTGAAACCTTCTTTGCAGTTTTTCTTCCAAACTTGATTATATATTGGTAATGGCCTCTCAATTGAGGAAGGTTGCTTTTCAAACTGAACATAATTTTATATAAGTCTTGGTATGTGCTTATCTTTTTTTTTTTATGTTTATGTAAAACTGGGAGCAACTTGAGAGGAAATTAAGGTCATGCAGATGGCAGTTCCATCTTCTAGGTTATAAAAACATCTTTTATGTCAAGTGAGTTGCAAATGCTGCCATTAAATGATAGTAGAAGTAAATTTTTACTTGGAACATCTTTTGCACCCATTTTTAAAAGCATAGCGAAGCAGAAACCTGCTTTTAAAAAGCAAAGGAGAGAAAGCAAACTCAGCTCCACAGCATATTTCAAGTGCTGTTAATCTCACCACCTGGTGGAGCTTTTCATGGCTCTGGCTGAGGGAACTCTGAAAAAGATGCATTATTTTGTCTTATTTCAACACAATCACATGCCACATGTGGAGTTCCTTCAACTTTTTTCTTATTTATACCCGACTTAATTAATTTTCCATGTCTTCTGTATCTTTTATACTTTGCAGCAGGCAGCATAGGACTGTTGGTGTCTCACCTGAAGCAGCAGATAGATGAACTGGTAAAGCAGGAGATAAAGTTTTCACCTACAAATACTTAAGTGGAAGAATTATTTTTAATAACCAGACCCTCTCCCAGGATACTCAGGTGTAATCTTTCTGTGCAAGCCCAGTTAGCTTTGTACTAATAATTTTTATATTTTTATATAAATATTACTCTAAAATATTTTTATTTACTATAAAATATTTTCTAAACAGCCTGTTTTCAATTAACCTGGCAAGGAGCAGAAAGCAGATGTATGTTGAACTGATCTGAGATTCCTGATGTAGGTAATTAAAACATGGGAATGAATTCCAGGAGATAAGGTGCAGTATGGCAGATACACTTTGCCTCCCTCTGCCACAGTCTTGCTTGACTGCATCAAAACCTGTCTGTTGTGTTTATGGTGTGCCTCCTAAGTGATAAATGAAAATCTAACTCACAGGTATGCAAGCTGAAAGTAAACTCTGGGGTTATCTTTCAGCTCACAATTCAGAGGAATTGCTTACAACAGCGAGAAAGCTCCCTGACCCATGCAGACATTTCCTGCACAAGACATGCAGCCTTGTGGGCAAAACACTGCTCTAAGTGTTTGTATTGCTCTTTTTGCCACAGAGCCTGTGGCAGCAGCCAGCAGACCAGTGGAGGCCGTGGCTAGCCTAGGAATGTGACAGCTGCCATCTGCATCTCCAGTCCTGGCAGCAGTGGTGTGCCTGGTGCCACTGGTGGAAGGGACAGCTGCCTTGCCACCCATGCAGAGCATGTCTGCATCCCTCTCTGGGCTAGCTTGGTGTCTGATCCATTGCCTTGTGGGTATCTGCTCTGTATCACCCAACATGTGTCTGCTCCAGGGAGCTGGGAATCTCCTACCAGGCTTCAGGGATCTTGGTTTCTCAACCATTGTCTCTTAGTGCCAGGTGGTTCAAACAGCACTATCTGCCCTTGTCTTCTGGTGCCAGTACAGAACAACGTGGCTGGCTGACACCTGGGACTGTATTTGAGACTTCAGGAGGGTGGGTTTGAGGTCCAAGGTATCTTCAGTGGCACCTAAAATGTGTTTGGCAACTGAATTGACCCTATGGGAGCTAAGTGTGTTTTCTGAGCACAAACCTCTATGTTATGAAATAGATAATATAAATAGATAACGTTATCTACATAAGCAGTCTCTGTTCAGGCTGTATGTCTGTTAGCATACACTTCTTGTGACCCCTCTTGTCCTGATAAGGCCTCTGAGCTGACCTGGCACTAATTAACAGCAACCACAGAGCAACTGCTGTCACTTTTCTGGTCACCTTTCCCACTCCTATCCCAACCTTCTCTTCCCACTGGTGCCGAGAGTCCCATGCTCTGGTTTGTAAATAGTAAGCTCAAGTCACTTTGTCTAAAATGTCCCATCAAACTTTGAAAAGCTCGTTTAAGTTACACAACACCCTCAAGCTGTGGAATGTGGAAAATGGGGGGTCTTGACAGAAAAAATCACTTGTTAAAAATCTCCCCATAGTATTGGTAGAAGCTTGCTCTGAAGCATGAGTCAAGATTAGGAATGTCATCAATTGTAAAGACTGTAGTAATTGTTAAAATGCAATTCTGGGGGAAAGGAGGGTGGAAAGCAATTCTTTCCTGGCTTTGCTTTAGTTTGAACTGCCTGTGATTAAGTTGCTTCATCTGGACTGACGAGCACGTCCTTCCTCAGGGAGAGGAAGATTTGTGCCCTGTGTACAAGATGACCAAACCTCTGAGCAGAGAGGAGTTGAATTATTTCAGGAAACCTGTTAACCTCATCAAGCTACATCTGTTTCACTGGGCCAGTCCCACAGCTCCTTCTGCCAAGCAATTGCAAGGTATCGTGGAACGCAAGAGACACAAAGAGACGAAGTGGTTGAAACCTGCACCTGGGGACAAATGTTGGAGGTGTAGCTGTCTGTCTCTGAGGACATCATCTCAATAGAACTCCTTTTTGTTTGTTTTTTCTTTTCCATCTCTTTGGAAAGTCCTTTGTCCCAGCAGGTTTTCGGTTCAGGCTCAGCTTTCCATCCCAAGAGATTTGAGGGGAGGACAAAGGAGGAATGGGTGGCAGGTTAGAGCCCACAGGATTCAAGAACAATGTTCCCCACCTTGCTGGTGCCTGACAGAGGACTGCTGCTGGCATGGAGGTGACCACACATACTCTTGGTATCCCCAAAACTCCTGCAGTGGACTCCTTATGCATCCCTTTGGAGGGTTGTTCTGCAGAGTAGAAACTGGCACAGTGACACTGAGGTATTAAATCTGATGCATTTAGAATGTCTCTGGGCTAAATAATTGCACTGACATTTTCCAGGATTCGTGGAGTTTTGGATTTTTTTTTTGTTTTTAGAGCTTTGGTACACCAATACAAAACAAAGGTTTTTCCTTTTAAAGGACACTACATTATTTCTAGAGGCTGGATCTTCAATCAATGACTTAATCTTACTTATCTGAAATACTTTGTCTGCTGACACATCACAGTGCTGTACTAGCTTGAAAAAGAAATCTAATTCTATCAAATCTGCCAGCTCAGTTAATATGACTGCCAGGGAAGCATAAGGCATCACCTCCAGTTCTTTTAGGAAGGTATCAGATTCCTGCTGCCAGCTCAAATTCAAAGCACAGTGCACGTGGCCAGGCTTGGATTTTAAAAATATTTTCTAAGGTACTTCTTGCATCTTGGCATACAGAACTACAGAACAAATTGGACGATATCACCTGAATATTTGGGTTGAAACACAGAAGTTTGAGTCCTACAGACAGTCCTTTGGGATTAGTCTTGAAGCTGAGACCTGTGTTACTTTACCCTGAGACTTCTACAAACCCATGTGTAAAGAACATGGTGTAGGGCTACCTGCAACTTGAATCAGAGCTGACCTTTTGTCTCTTTCTTGACACTCTAAGGTGCATCCAAAGCTGCCAGGGTGTGATAAGGACACCCATGCCTGTACTTTAAATTGCTTTTGCCTGATGGGATATGGTGATGCCATCTAGGGAACCTGCAGCCTGCATGACTGCAAGACTTTCGCTGTAAATGCTGTTGCTATGTGCATTTAATGCTTTCTCTTACTAGAGCTTCACTTAAATCAATTTGTGCAAATTGTCTGACTTGTATTTTTTCTGGTGACAACGCTGAGAAAAATACTCATTTACATTGAATTGAAGCAATTTTTAGTTAAGCAAAGGCAGGTCAAAATAATTATGGTTTTGAGAAAGTGATGCATTGTTGCTTTTGGATTTACTTCGTCTTAATTCCAGGTCCATTTCAAACCTCTCAGGTAGTCAAAATTACTCATTTTGAAAGAACCAAGCTTGTCTTCAGAGATGTCAGAATGATTCCTCTGAATTTGATGTGACCTGCATTGTCACAGTTTGTCAGTCAATGGCAATACTGATATTATAGCTGAATTTGGGGGTTTGTTTCTTTTCTCTTTGAAACTATTTTTGTAGTGAAGTTATTATTCTTTGGAAAGTTTACCCTGTTTTTCTCTTCAGGGACAATTCTATATGTTTCAAGTAAGAAAAGGATCTCTCCTGCTCCTCAGTCTGGTGCTTATTAGAAGAATTAGAACTCTTCCTCCTTGATCTCTCTTCTCTTTTCAGCTCCTGTATCCTCTGCTTTTCCCCTTCAGTTAAAATCTGCCTTTATCGAGAAGCATTGACTTTATGATCAGGTCTCCTGTGGCTTCCCTCTGCCTATTAAAACAGACCTGCAGCTCTTCTCAAGCAGCTGGCTTGATTCTAGCCTAAAAATTTAACCTGAAAAGTGAAGAACTTCTGCTTGGCCCCCATCCCAGTAACAAACATTCAGCTTCAAACTTCAGACTGTGATACTGAGGGCTGCCAGTGTCTGCAGGGGTCTGAGCAGTAGCACTGGTGGGAATATGGAGCATATAGATACTAAATTTGCAGGCAGGACATTGATGCAGCTGAGAATGCCACAGCCATTGGAAATGTGCAAGTTATCTTGGAATCACAGAACATCCTTAGCTGGAAGGGACCCACAAGGATCATTGAACTGGCCCTGTGCAGGACATCCCAAAAAACCCACCCTGTGCCTGAGAATGTTGTCCAAGTGCTTCTTGAGCTCTGTCAGGCTTGGTGTTGTGATCACTTCACTGGAGAGCCTGTTCCAGTGCCCAGCCACTCTCTGGGGGAAGAACCTTTTCCTGCTGTCCAACCTAAACCTCCCCTGACCCAGCTTCAGGCCATTCCCTTGGGTCCTGTCACTGTCACCTGAGAGAACAGATCAGTGCCTGCCCCTCATCTTCCTCTTATGAGGAAGCTGTAACTGCAGAAAAGTCTCCCCTCAGTCTCCTCAAGGCTGAGCAAACCAAGTGACCTCATCTGCTCCTCATACAGCCACTCCTCAAGGCCCTTCACTGTCTTCATAGCTCCTCTCTGGACACTTCCTAATATTTTCCTACATTTCATGTGTTATGTTGCTGCTGTGATGTTACGATAAAGTTCTCTCTTGTGCTCTGGAGATTGTATTTTTGTGTTGCCATTACAGCACAAGGGAAAACTGCATTACCCTTTGTAAAAGGTCAGGAGTTAAACAGACCCTTGCAAAAATTTCTCTTGCTTAGGAAGGCAATATTGAAATGTAAACTGGCTTTTACAAAATATAATAGGGAAACCAAAGTTTGTCTTTTCTGGTGCTAAGAGGAAGAAAACAGTTTGGGAGAGTAGTGTGGGGGTGCTTTATAAATTTGGTAAAAGGCAGCTCCCTTCCCTTGGGCTGCCACAAATGCCTATGGTGTGGCTTGCTGGTGTAAGTGAGGAACTCTACAGTGGATTAATGGAGAAAATCCAGGCAGGGGACACAGCTGTGGGCTCAGGATATGGTTTTGGTGCAAGATCACAGCTACAGGCAAAAAGACATCGGCTCCACCAAGGTTATTCTGATGTCTGCAGTGGGGTGATGTGAAGGGCTCATGGAAGTACAAAGTGTGTGTGAGATACTGAGAGCTTTTTCAGAGCTTAAGGGGAGTTTTTTCTAGTTTAATCTCCATTTCTCTTCTTCCTGAGTAGGTACTGAAATGTCCTTTAGTCCTGCTCTTCAGGCTTTTTTCCCTGTCATGGTTTAACCCCCCAGACAGCAGCTAAACCTCACACAGCCACTCTCACATTCCCTGCAGTGGGAGAGAACTGGAAGGGTAAAAGTGAAAAAACTCACAGGTTGTGAAAAATTTGACATGTAAAGCATAAACTGCACATGGCCAGCAAAGCAAACCAAGGAATTCATTCATCAGTTCCCGTGGGCATTTGTTGCAGTTGTTCAGCCATCCCAGGAAAGCAGGACTCCATCCCACATAATGGTAAATGGGAAGGTAAATGCCATCCCTCTGAAGGTGCCTCCCTTTCTTCTTCTGCTCCCATCTTCATGTGCTGGTCATGATGCTGAATGACCTTGGGTCACTTGGGGTCAGCTGTCCTGGCTGTGTCCCCTTTCAGTTCCTTGTGCACCCCCAGCCTCCTCGTGAGTGGTGTGGGGTGAGGAGCAGAAAAGGCCTTGGCTTTGTGTAAGCTCTGCTCAGCAATAATGAAAACATGCCTGTGTTATCAACAGTGTACCCAACACGAATCTAAAACACAGCCCCAGCTACTGTGAAGAAAATTCACTATCCCAGCCAAAACCAGCAGAGTCCTTCTTTCGCACTTTCTTCCTCTCATCCATCCTTTTTCCACAAATTCTCCTTGCTCAAAGGGACAGGCTATTCCTGTAGCTTCCACCATCCCCCTTCCTCTCTCTTGCTTTGTTCTCTGTGTGCCAGGATCAGAGGGAACCAAGACAACAGGAGAGACAGGGACACTTAAACTTTGCATCTGAGGACAAGTGTGTGGTGTTGGGGGACACACCTGTGGCTGAGAACTTGGAATGAAGGCCTGCCCCTTCTCAGCTCCCTGCTCCAGACTTTTTGGCTGCTAAGGACAGTATTTCTGTTTCCTGGAGGTTCAGCCTGTAAAGTGTTTGGGGATTCCAGCAAAGATGTAAACACTGCCCTTTTGACGAACAGCTTGATTTTTGAACTATGAAAGTAAAAGGAAATCTACCACATGGAGAAAAGAGCTTTAGAGAAGGGATTCACTCTCTGCCACTCCATTGAGTGGTGCAGTCATCAAAGATGTGCAAAAAAAGCACAGCTGATGCAATGTAAATCTATATTTCTGTTTTGTTTACTACAGTGAGGTTATCACCATAGTGCTACAGGATTGTGCAATCTGGTGCTTTATCCATGTTCATGAGCTGATTTTGCTTGCCTGGATCCTACGACCTTACAGAGGAACATAGTGTCATTGACTTACTGTGCCTGTCACAGGAGATTTTTACTGTTAAAAAGTATGCAAAAATAGATAAGCAAGAGTAAAAGCTGCTTCAGACCTGGAGTTATAGAGAAAAAGCCTGTAATGTGGTGGCAGGATGTGTGAAACTGCAGCAGCTTCACAACTTTGTGATAAAACTGTGAGGATGCTGGAGCACAGCTGTCCTGCATCCTGCTGTTAAATCCTGTCTCTCTGGTTCAAAGACAAGGATGTCTTTGATGGGACAGTGTGTCAAATGCTGTGTGCAAGTTCATGTAGATGATGCCAGTGGCTCTTCCCTCATCCCATAGCATTGTAAGACCCTTGTATGCCCATTGTAGAAGGCCACCAAATTTGTCAGGAGCAATTTGATATAATGCTCACAATTCAGACAAGACTGACAAGAGTTGGGTGTTAATGCCCAGCTAAGACACTGGTTTGTAATTCTGCAAAAACTCTGTAACTCTGTTGTGTAAAAAATGCTCAATGCTTTAAACAGAAATTACCTCAAGCATCTGCATAACTGGTTATGAGCTCGAAGAGCAGGAGATGGGTACTGGCTGTTGAAAAATACAAGGTTATTGAAAAACAAAAGGTGATATAGCAATTGCAGAAGTGGCTGAAACACTTGGAAGTAGCAGTGAAAAAAAGGAGTTTAGGATAAGCTGCTTCTCCCCAAGGCCAAAGTCTCCTGTTGATACTGAGTATTGGCAGAGGATGTTGCTATGTAATTGCAGTTCATTTTGCAGTGTTTATAATAGAGGAAAACTATGGAAGTCTGTGGAAAAGAAACAATAGGTTAGAAATACCAATCAAACTCCTTTGGAAGGGGATGTCTCTGTCACAGAACACCAGAAGAGGCTGCTTGTCTCTTCCTCTGCTGCTGCTGATTTTTCTCTGCTCATTTGCTGAGCTTTGTTTCTGCTGTCTTAGGAGGAAACACATTTTTCCTTTGCCTGTAAAAGGTCTGGATGAAGAATTCTGAAGTTGGAAAATATGTCTAAGATCTTCAAGTCCAACCATCAACCCAGCACCACCTTCACCATTAAACCATGTCCTCAAGTGCCACATCCACAAGTTTTTTGAAAAATTGCAGGGATGGTGACTCCACCACTCCCCTGGGCATCCAGTTCCAATGCTTTACAACCCATTTAATAAATAAAAAAAAAAAAAGTCCCAATGTTGAGTGTAAACTTCTGCTGATACAACTTGAGGCCATTTTCTCTCATCTTGTCTCTTTTTACTTGTGAGAAGAGACCGACCTCCAGCTGGCTACAACCCCCTTTCAGGGAAGGTCTCCCCCCAGCCTCCTTTTCTCCAGGTTAAACACCCCCATCTCTCTCAACTCATAAGATTTGTATTCTAGCCCCTACACCAGCTTTATAAAGCTACAATTATACCAGATTAAAGCAGTAGTGCTCAGTGTGGCCACTGTCTCTAATTTTTTTTTTTTGATAAAAGCTTCCCACACTCCAGTGACAGTAGCCCTTTGTCCCTTTGGCTTAAAATCCCCAAGTCCTGTCTGTGGTGACTGTCATCATACTAATTGAGGAACAATCCTAAGAAATTTGCCCCATTTTCAGATTATTTTGGAAAAAGGAGAGTTGTCTTGTGGGAAGCAGCTGGACCAAGAGTAATATCTCAGTGCAGCAGAAAGCAATCCTTACATTCTCCTCAGGCAAGCTGTCAGAGACTCACACACCCAACTTTTCTTCTTTTGTGTGTGCATGTATTTTTAAAGAAGCATTGCTCCAAGTGTGTTTTTTCTGACTTATCTTACCCCATGCAAACTTAGAAGATTTCTGTATTTTATGAAATAAACCCACCAGGCACAGCTCCATTTTGGAAAACAGCTTTTCATTAAGGTGTAACCCTCCCCTGCCTTGCTCTCAGAGCTGCTGACCTTACTTTTTTCATGTCTGTGAATTTGGAAAATAGTATTATGAGTCTGGCTGTTATCTGCCAGTACAATTTTTACACCTTCACTATCTGGCTCTGATGATTAGAAAATATCAGTGTGTCTTCAGTGAGGAGCTTCTCATGGAACAGACTGGAGCTGGAACAAGACCCCAGGGCAGCTTGATGCACTTGCTATGGGAGTCCCAGGCTTGCTTGGCAGAGGGGCTCACCCTGAGGGTGGGATTAGTGGGGTGCCATGTACCCCTTCCCACTCTTGGAAGAGACCAGCTGGCTTTAGGAGGCAGCTCTTCCTCAGGGTGAAACCTGGTGCCATTGGGACTGTGCCACCTGCTGTGCTGCTGCCACCCTCCTCACTTAGTGAGATGTGGCACGCTGCCACCCCTGCCCCAGGGCTGAGGGCAAAACCTGCAGAGATTTGCTTGTTTTGAAAAGTATCTTTCACAGCCCCTCATCCCTACAAAGGGAACCCATCCAAATTTGCCTTTGTTACTTTTGTATCTGATCAGGCTTCAGTTGACAACTCTAGTTCTTGGAGCTGGAAATTCTGTTATTAGGGCACTGACACTTTTCTGAATATTAAAAACCTCTTGCTTTTATAGCTGTCAGAATCAATCTTTCAGATCTCCCCCTCCAGCTGCTGTGCTCTCTTGTGAGCTGATTGCTACTCCTGGGCAGGTAAGTGTCTGCATTATTTTACCTGGCACCAACAATATTGACTTCCAAGGAAAGGAGGGTGTTTCTGCATCTTGGATCAAGTCCTGTGTTTTGTTTTTGATACTCTCTTATGTCAGAAAAAAATGCTGCATAACACTTTCCCCTTTCTCCAAGAGAGAATAGGGTCGTGCTCAGTAACCTTGAGTATAGACTTGTCGTATCGAGTGAGCTCATTAGAGCTTGATCTGCTCATTAACTGGAGACTGTTGAAGGCAAGACCAAAATATTTCAGAATTCAGCGAGGGCAGCATGCTTCCCTCTGAGAGAGCTGGAATGTTGTTCAGCACATGTATTTGAATTGATTGCTGAAGCTGACATCTGCTTTCTGAGGTTTGCAAAGCTTGTGGCTTCTCATAATCTGTAAAACACATGGCATTTGTGTGAGGTTTGTCAGTGATAGTTCCCTTACCCAAAACCAACAGGACTCTTCCTGTATAGCAGAGCCCTTTCCTTAGAGCCATCAGTCATCACTGTCTAAGAGTCTATCTGAAAGTGGGTGAAAGTAAAATTTTCTTTCTTACTCTTCCCTTCCCCAAGGAAATTCTTTCATAGGTGTGACAGCCCTTCACAGTCCACTTATAGCTCCCATTGAATTTAAACTTCCTGTTCAGAATTGTTAGGATATGAGAAAGTTAAGAAGATGTTCTTCCTCAAAGGCCACAGGACGAGGGATCCTTGTCAACAGTACATGGTGAAAATTTTCAGACTTGATGAGTGATCTTTATGGCATGCAGTAGGCACCCAGAGAGTGTCTTGGGTGTTGAGAGTTGAAGTTGGTTTGGATTTCTTTTCAGGAGGTGCAGAACAAAGCCACAGCACTGGCATTAGCATTAAAGATGTCCTTCAGCCTGCCCAGCTGGCTATTTTAGGAAGCACAAGTGATGTAAACGTCATGGCAGAGAGACTGAAACACTTGTGGTTTAACCCCAGCCAGCAACTAAGCACCACTCTCTCACTCCCCTACCAGTGGGACTGGGGGGAGAATCGGAATGGTAAAAGCTGGAAAACTCATGGGCTGTGATAAAGACAGTTTAATAGGGAAAGCAAAAGCCAAGCACACAAACAAAACAAGGAAATAATTTCTTGCTTCCCACGGGCAGGCAGGTGTTCAGTTATCTCCCAAGAGAGCAGGGCCCCGTCACAGGCAGTGGTGACTTAAGAAGACCCTCAACATCACCCCAAGTGTCCCCCCTTCCTCCTTGTTCCCCAGACTTTATATACTGAGCATGATGTCACATGGTCTGGAACATCCCATGGGTCAGTTGGGGGTCACCACTCCTGGCTGTGTCTCCTCCCAGCTTCCCATGGACTCCCAGTCTTCTCACCACCATGGCAGTATGAAAACCACCCAAAACACAGCCCCATACTGGCCCAAATCAGACACCACACCAAATGGAGTACTGTTTATGCAGCAGGATCATGCTACCCTTCTCAGTGGGTGACTTCACAGTTCCCCATCACCTGTGGGATTTGTATCTTTATCTAAACAGGATGGAGATTTGTCACTTGGCTTCTTTCACCAGGATGCTCTAGGTGCACACTGAAAACCGGTGTGTTAGCAGGGCTGTGCCACAGCATCCTGAATGGCCAAAGTTACATCCTTTTGGTTTAGCTGAGCAGAGATGAACCTTTCCTTAAGGTGGTGACTTGATTTCTGATCTTACCTGAAAATAAACAAGGTGCTGACTGACATGGTTATATTTTCATTGCTTGATCCATCAAAGGAGACAGTGGCAGGGAAAGGACACAAGTAACTTTCAGATGACATTGCATTAATTTGTAGCAATGCTGGAATTTCTGTTGAGATGTTTTCTAAAGATGTTGCAGGCAACCGGCAAAGACTCTGCTTGTTCTTTCCCAGAACCAGAGACAGATGCTGTAAAATGGAGTAATTAAATGTGTTGATTTCTTGTAAAAATTGGTTACTGCAGTTCATTTAATAGTTTGGGGGTAAGAGAGATCTTTAAACATATCTTCACTCTGTGTAATTTGAAGGTGGCCTTTTTTCTCTTTTTTTGGTGTTGGTTTGTGGAGGGGTTTTTGGGTTGGATTTTTTTTTTTTTCTTCTCTTTAAAGCACAACGTTTATTTAAGAACTTTGTAGGCAAAAAATATTTTATGATGCCAAACATCTTCTGCTGTGTGTTGAGAGCAGGACTTTCTTTGCTCTTCAGCTCAAAGTGCTTTAGACAGAATGGGAGAAGGACATGGGGGAGAATTGTGTTGTACTTAGTGGAATTAGAATAAGCCCACAAGCACATGGTTTGTACTTGTTAATTCCAAGAGCCTGAATCTGATCTCACTCCTACTAATCTCTAAAGGGATTATTCCTGGTTTACACCATCCTGAATGAAATCAGAATCTGGCCCTGAAAGCCTGTTTGTACTTCAGACATTGTCTCAAGGCAGCTGACCTGCAAATATGAAAAGGAGACCTGACTTCCCGTGGGTTAACTGTTTAAATTTGTCAAGCTAAGTTGACTACAGCTTGTTTAACAGGGAAATGGTACTGCAAAACCTCAGGCTAGAACCCATTTACCTCTATTGGACTAATAAGAGGTAATCAGAGAATCCTTTTTGGTGCAACACAGTGCTCTGTATTTGCACCTTTCATGTGAGGATATTAAATAACTACTTCATTGCACTTCTGGAAGCTGTTCAGACAGACAAATCTCTTTAATGACCTGCCGCGACTCTGGTTGCTAGCAGTGAAGCAAAAGTAAGTTAGTACATTGAGTCTCTGGTCATGAGTGGCATCTGTGAGAAGAGGTCTGCAACCTAGAACAGTGTGAAGCTGTTAGCTGAAAATACTGGGGTTTCTGGAAAAAAGGCTATGTCATACTTAGCTGCTGAGAAGAAAACTGATTTTTATTAGTGCAGGTTCAGTTAGTGTTCGCTGAGACAGGTACCAAAAGCAAATTTACAGTTTCAGGGTGGGAAAGCACAGGTTACCTTTAAGTCATCATGCCAACTCCTTTATGGCCCCAAATTAGTATTCTTTTTGTTCATGTTTTAGTTGTCTACATGCTCATTTTTAAAGCTGTGTTTATACTGCAATTAAGGGAAAGTTGAAAACACCTTTTCACAGGGCTGCTCTAAAGGAAACTGGTATATTATTATATACCTGTGCATATTCTCAAATGAACACATCACTTTTGTCATTCTGCAAAGCACAGTTTTGGTGTAGTGACACATTTGCACAGCATTTGAACATACTAAATGCAGCCATACAGTGGGAACCAGATGGGTAGCCTCATGCAATGGCCCACCTATTTCCTTTTAGATTTTGTTCTTGAATTCTGTTATCAGCTGAAATTTCTTAGTAACTGTCTCTTTGCCATGTCAGTTTGAGATGCTCCAAACTTTAGACCACAGTAGTTGATGACTGTGGATGGTCCTGTCTTTATGGGCTGTAGGATGCCCACATCCCATGATTCACCCAGCACAATGGAAAAACACTGAACTCTGGGACATTTACCGAAAATATTCAGTATAGGAAGACTTTGCTCACACTGCTTCAGTTATCCCATGCAAACATCTGCTCCTGCTGTGGAGCTGAGCTGCTTTTTCCTTTCCAACCTGAAAGCATGGTTATGACATTAAATATATTGAACCAAATTTGACATACACAATCATTTGTCTGGAAAATACCCTTAATTTCCCTTACAATAAGTAAGAAAGTCTTCTACTTCCTCAAAGTTGTATTTAGTTTCACTGCTAGTCACTCCAGGTTGTTAGCCAGGATGTAAACCCTGCCTGCCTATCAGCAGAGACTAGAGGAGCTAATGACTGTATTCCTGGAGGTGAGACTTCATTGATTCAAGCTGAAACAGCTGGTGAGCAATGCTCTGAGGAGTTGGCATTGGAATAAAAAACTCAGTTGGCTTTGTGTCTATAGTTTATATGAGGAATCCAGAAAACTCTGTAGTGAGATCTCTGCATTTTTCTGTTTTCCAAAAAATAATAATCATCATCATGTCAGGTCCACATCTCTCTACTTTTCTGTATTTACCTGATATAAACCAGAGTAAGTGCCATGTAAACAAATGTGGGATTTACTGGGGGAATGAGAACTCCTGGTTAATCTCACACTCTTCAGCAAAGCTCTCCCTTCAGTATTGTCTCTGCAGCAATGTGTGCATCAGCCTGGGTCCTCTTGAGTGAAAAAGAGTGATACTGGACCTTCCTTTAAGCTTTTCCTGTTTTATTGAATCAAATTCTCTAAAAATTCTCTCCATCTATATATCCACTGTAGGGTAAGAGACATTTTTCCCTGTTTGTCTCTGCTCTCTGCTGGTCCCATGAAGTTTGTTGTCACAGCAGATGTAAAGGTGGAGAAATTTTAAAATGCTGCATATACCAGATATAAAATCTACTGCCTTGCTAAACTGGTTAATGTTGCTTAGCTGACATTTCTGCAGTGTAGGAAAAGCTGCATATTACTGGCCAAGCACTTTGTAATTTTCTCTTATTTCTAAAATGGATGCCAGCAATTGGAAATATTGAGCAATTTTTAATTGAAGTGATATGATCAGTGGGTGATTAGTTTTTGGAGTGCCTTGGATGTATGGTATGTTGAAGAGACAAGCCATCTGGAGCAGGGCTGTGGTTTAGCTGCTGTAATGAGTACCCATGGACTGCAGTGCCAAAATGACCAGGTTTATTACATCGATGAAGATCTTGAGTAATTCAATTCATTTTCACAGATCTAAATGAACTAAAATGAGAACATAATTTGGCCTGAAGTTTTAGTTTGATGCTCTTAATTATTAAACCAAGGATCATCGATGTGTTTTCCACTACGCTTAAAATAACCAGCCACAGCAAATCAGGATGTTGAGTTCCTTCCTCTGCCTGCAGCTTTTACCAAATGTACCATGGCCAGGATTTCACCACGTTTTGCCTGGATGGCCAGTGTGACTTCATTAGGTGCTTCTTGTATTTGCTGCTCCTCTGACCTACAAGCATCACACTCTGCCTCTGACCATGGGGATAGGCAGGGGAGAAGAATCATAGAACCACAGAATGATTTGGGTTGGAAAGGACCTTCAGAAGTCATCTTGTCCCACCCCCCTGCAATGTGCAGGGACATCTTCCACTAGATCAGGTTGCTCAGAGCCCAGTCTATGCTGACCTGGGGCGTTTCCAGGTGTGGAGCACCCAGCACTGCTCTGGGCAGCCTGCTGCACTAATGCTCTCACTCCTGGGGATTAGTGGGCAGATGAGTCCCACCATGAATCCCTGACAGTCACAGAGTTTACAGCTTGCAGTGCTGCAGAGTACCTGCAGCAGCCCTGTTTGTGTTGCCAGGCTTGTAGCTGCTGGACTTAATTACTCCAAAATGAAGACTGGTTTTTGGTATCACACCAAAATTAATCTCCCTCTTCCTGAAATTTTCATTACACAGTCTTTTTTGCTGAAGTCTGGTCAGTCATGGTGATGCACAACCCTGAAACTTCAATCTAAAGTGCTGCCCTGTTTTCAGTGTATCGAGGAGTGTTTGGAGCAGTGAGGGTTACTCAAGGAAGTGACTGGAAGTGGCTGAAAGAAAAAAAAAAAAACCAGAAAGCAAACAACCTTTGAGAATGCTTTGATCTGAAATCAAATATCTGCACCAAGGAGGCAGTGTATTTTTAGGAAGAGGGCACAGGCTGCATGTAAGTAGATGCATTCTATTTGATGTGCTGAGATCAAGGTGTTGGAGTCTTTAACTGCTCATCTGGCCATCTTATATTGTGTTTTCCCTCTTAATTTTTCCCTTGTGTTTTAAAATGGTTTTTCCCACTTGTTCTGTGAGATATTCTTATGCAAAGCCAAGTCTCCTGCAACTCAAGCAAGCTTGTTTGTATCACAAGAGCAAAGATGTGTCAGAGTTTTAGTTTTTCATAAAAACACATCACTTATTTCCTTTTTTTTTCTCCCCAAGCTTGTTATTAAATGAGCAGCACTCTAATGAAGCATTTAACGGAGAAAACAAAACAAAACAATTTCTATATCCTCTAGATTGTTCCCAAATCCCTGAATGAAAAATTATTTAGAGATTAAAGCCCTTGCTGTTTCTTGTGTCATTGCAAAGCAGTAATGAGCAGAGCTTGAAAAGCTCTGCTCTCTCCTGGTTTGGAGTACCAGCTTCTATCACAGCATCAAACAGCCATGCCAGCACTTTTTCAAGGTACCAGATGATTAAGTTTCACAGCAGATTCTCCCCTGATTTAATGCTGCTAATGACTATGTGAATGAGACTTACAGTATAAGCACAAGTTTGAAATCTCAGCTTCAGCATTGGAGCTTAAACAATCTGTACAGGAAGAGGCTGTGTGAATGTAAGCATCAGTTTAAAATTGTCAAGTTTTCCAGTTTTTATTGCAATTTCCCCAAAGGCACACAATCCACAGCAGACCCAGGAATAAATTGCAGGAATCAGGTTCTTGCTGTAAGCAGGGACAAGTGGCATGCCCTGAGCACTGGCACATGATGAGCAAGCCTGTGGTCTCTCACTCAGCAAGAGGTGAGTCACTTGGGTAATTCCTACTTTAAACAGCAGATTGGATTCATGCTTCAAGCAGCCTCAGACAGCCAAAGAGGAATAAACTTCAGGTTAAAACCTTGTGTTTTGTGTCATTGCCACCTTCTTCCTTTTTACCCTTGCAGTGACAGTGTGTCAGAGGGTAACAATGGGAAGAGGAGCTTTGCTGCGTGTGGGAATAATAAAAACCAGCAAGGTCTACACTGTGAGGTCCCAATCTGCAACAAGAGAAATAGAGCACTTGTCTTGCCTTGTGATGTACAGGAAAGAAAAACAGAGGCAGCTTTAGATGGAATTTTAACTAAATGGTTTTAGGTTTTGCAAGCTATTTAAATGGCTTGCATGGGAAAATGAATGGCTCATTTACTGTGAGGGTGATGGAACACTGGAACAGGCTGCCCAGAGAAGCTGTGGATGTCACATTCCTGGAAGAGTTCAAGGCCAGGTTGGCTGGGGCTATGACTAACCCACTCTAATGGAAGGTGTTCCTGCCCATGGCACGGGCTTGGAACAAGAATATCTCAAAGGTCCCTTCCACCCCAAGCCATTCTGTGATTAGTAGCTCCTGATACCTAGCAGACATGGTCCCAGATGACAGTATGTGGTTGACAGCGTGCTGATGTTCCTCAGCAGGATTTGCAGTCACTGTGACAAAGATGTGGGACATGGTTTGAGGCACTATCCAAGTGGGATGCTGCCGCCCGCCTGCTGTGAGAGCAGAGCTGAGATCCAGCCAGGATGACCCTGGAGCAGAGAAGGGTGCATTGATGCAGGAGTGAATCAGCCCAGGTGCACAGCAGTGCCCCATGGGATGGGAGCTGGGAGAGCTGCCAGGCCCAAAGTATCTGCAAAAGTGTCATCCTTTTAAGCAGAAAGCCTTGGTGGCCCGAGGAGTTTCTGCTGCCCAGGCAGCTCCATGACCTGAGGTGCTGTACATTCGCAGTGACCCTGGTGACCAGAGATGTTCTCCTACTGTACTAGACATGCAGTGATGGAGAGTGGAGGGAGCTGCCACCATGGAACTCTTCTTTGGCAGGATGAAGCCTGACAGTGTTTTATCTCTGTCTCCTCTTGCTCCCAGTGCTGGGAATGGGGGTTGAAATGTGCAACTGCACCCGTGCCAAGGAAGGTGTTTTTAGGTTTTCAGGGCTTCCTGAACATTGCAGCTTTAGTACATTTTGTCCCCAGACAAGTCTTTATTCTTCATTTCTGCAGCTTTTCAGGCAAGGCGGCTCAGAGCACTGTCCTCCCGGGTGTCCGGGGTTGGGGGTGAGGAGAGAAAGGCACAAGAGAAAGCTGTCAATTGGAGCCAGTGGTCAGAGAAGCCAAGAAAACAAACAGCTAGGAAAAACACCTGGCTTCTGGGACTCATTTCCTTAAGAAGCAAAGTGGAGAGCAAAAACATGTGGGATGACTAAAATACGAAGAAAAACCGTGCTCATGTTTGGCGACAAGCCCTGCCTTTCAGCACTGATGGTAGGGCCTGGTTTCTCCATCTTGCTCCAGGGTTAGGACATATGTGGCTCTCATGGACAAGACTCCCACTCCATCTGCCCCTTCTCCTTACTGCTGGCTGACAGAGCCACTGGCAGAATCAATATTGGGAATAATACCCTGCTGTGACCCTGTAATGTAAAAACAATTTTGCAGAAACAAGTCCTGGAGGGACTTGGTTTTCTTTTAAGAATACTCTAGATTCTCTCAATCAGGACAAAACTGCTCTTCTTATGAAATGAAAGGCAGTGAGTGCATGGAGAACAGGCATGGTGCAAGGTGGAAGCTGTTCATGTTCCTTTTGGAACAAGGAGAGTTTTCCTGTGTTAGAACTTCCTTAGAGTGCAGATCAGTGTTGGGTACATTTGACAGAGTACAAGCATCTGCAGAGCATGTGCTGTTGTTAGACCCGGTAGTCTGTCCTCCTTTTATGGGTCACAACGAGAAATAGTACTTTAATATGTAATTTATATCATTTAGAGGAGACATTGGAAAAATAGGCTCTGGAGGTGGGACTTCCTCCATGCTGACAGTTCAAGAAGCCTTGATGTCTTGCTCTGGCGTTGAGGTGTGACGTGAGATCAGATGGGTCCTGCCCCAGCACAGCTGGGAGTGAGATCCTATTAACATCTTAGCTGGGGATGCAAGTGCCAGAGGGCAGAGGCTGGGGTGTCTAAATGAGGGAGCTAATGCTGGGTCTGTGGTTACCTTCCTCTGTGGAGAGCTGAAGCACCAAGGTAGTGCCCATCTACCTGATGGGAGACTTCCAGAGCCCAGACACCACTGAGTTGTCTGCACTTTAATTAAAGTCAGTGAGGGGCATGCTGCCTTGCTTTTTTTATGTCATTAAAAAAACCCAAACCAACAAAAAACATATATATATATATATATGTGTATGTTATCTATCTAACACATAGGTGTTCCTTTTAGACAAATGTGGAAGAGATGGAGAAGCTTTGTTATGGTCCAAAATGAACAGGATCTGTTCTTCTTTCTGTAGGAAGAAAAAAAAAACCAAGTCACTGGCCTTGTTGACTGAGATGTGTGCTGCAGAACTGAGGACCCAGACTGTTTTCCATAAAACCTAATGCATGAAACAGAGTCAATACCCAAATACTCAGTTGTGCTCAGATCCATGGCTCAGCTGAAAACTGGTTGGTGCCTTCCTGCTGCCTACACCTGTACACAGTCATGGATAGATGGTCCAGACTGACCCGATCCCAAGTGCCCACACATCCAGTGACTGAACCCTTTTCAAAGTGGTTTTTTCCACATGAGGAAACATCTTCCTCAAGTATTTATTACTTTGCCTTGTCCTCTGATTGAAAGGATGCTGTGAGCCCTCTGCACAGGGCAAGTGTTTGGGTGTTCTTTTTTTTTCTCAAATGAAAGAATAGCAACATTCAAGTTCCAGTGGAGCGATGATGCTTCATCAAAGTCTAGTTGACCCTGAAACTTGTGAGTTTTGAGTAAACCAGAAGAGCAGGGTTTCTGATACACCAGGTGCTGTGTCTCATGTCTGGGCTGTATTGCTGCCTCCATAGGGTTAAGGAGGAAATGCCTCTTCCTGCCTGAAAGGGCCTTTCATAACATTCTGCTGGTCTTTTGGAGCACCAGCTGCTGGTGATAACCTGAGGATGGAATTTCTCCTGTACAACCATCTGAACAGTTGTAATTTCAGTGGCAATTTCCCTTTGCTCACACTGCTCAAATGCACTTTTCTGATGATTTGTAGCAGGGGATTCATTGGCTCCTTTTTCAGCAGGACAGCTCTGCTGTGCATGCAAGTCAGTGTTGATATAATTATAACACATTTGTCTTTAATTTGATAGCCCATTGCTCTTATGCATGTTCACTGTCACTGCAAAAGTGTCCTTTTAGGTGGCTTTTGTCAGGAAGGGATGAGGGGATGCAGAAGTGAAATTTGTTCAGTAAAGAAACATTATTTCTGTTCTCTGTTAACAGCTAAGCATGTAAAAGAATAAAGCAAAAAATACTGGTCAGTCATAGAGAAGTAAAAGAAGCAATGCTTTCCAAATGCAGCTGAGGGATGTGAAAACATGATTCATTTTCAGAAGATTTTGTGTTGTAATTCTGCATCACACCTCTGGCTCTCAACACTCTGCTCTCTGTCTCTCTGTGTGTTCAGTTCATAATATTCTGATTATTTGTCACTAGCTGGGCAGCTATAGCCTTAGTTATTATGTGATCTAAAATCCCCTAAGACACCAAAATACTTGAAGACAAGGAAAGATGTTTCTAAATAGCACATGATATAGCTGGAAAATCTGACCACAGAAAGCCCAGATGTCTGCTAGAGGCACAATTTTCTTAATTACCTAGTTTTGGATACTTAAGGAAGTGCATTAAAAATAAATGAAACTAAGTTGTGGGATGTTCTTTTGAGGTCTAACATGACTGGTATGGATGATCCTTAGACTTTCAGATGCTTCCAGAAAAAACAAAGTATGGCCACTGTATGCCATTTTAGCGTGTTTATTATTTTATTTATTAATTTATTTTTAACTCGGGAAGCTTTTAAATCAAAAGTTGCATTTCAGGTTGGGGAGTACTAAGTCTGTTTTGGAATGATGCTTTCCTTATTTGCAAGGTTTTTGCTGAACCTTTTATGAATATTTGACTTTGCAGAAACCCCCAAATTCCCATCCACCCATGTGCAGCTTTGCTCTGAGGTGCTTTTCTGGTGCTCTGGCTGCCCTTTTTCAGTGCCAGGCCTCAGGGAGTCACAACTTCCCAGCACAAAGTACTTACCCTGTAGTTCTGCTTTTGCTTTGTTGTATTCTAGGTTTTTTTTAACTTTTTCCCCTCTGACCTGCTGCTGATGACCTTGCTGAACCTCTGTCCCGATCCGTATCTTATGCTACCCTGAAATATCGTGCACAGGAAGCATCTGGCTGTTCCCCTGCTGTATGGGGCATTTTTTCAGCGGATTATCTCTGTTTCATTCTGCTTCGTTCTGGCACAAAGCCTGCAAAAGTCATTTGACAAACCTAAGCTCTCTGCAGATCCAGATCATCCATCTCTCGCCGCTCCCAAGACGCCAGCGATTCCCGCGGCGTCCACCTGCTCGGAGCTGGCTGCCTTGGGGACGTGGGCATTTGTCAGGTTTGCTTTTTTCCCCTTCTCATTGCTTTGTCAGTCATACCCCCTAGAAAAGGAACTGTGAGTTGCTAGGAGAAGGTGAATCAAAATGTGTTCAACTTTGGGAAGTGAAGTGTGTGATGGAGATGGGATTTTTAAACATCTACTGACAGTCTTCATGGTGGCAAGGAGGGGGTGTATTTCTCACAAGCTTCTGGCTTCTGCGCTTGCAGATTTCCCATTGAGAGGGAAGTTAACTTTGATTTTGCAGGTGCAAGAGAAAACAAGTTTCTGTGGCTTCCTTCCGATTTTACACTGTCTTTTCCTTTTTTAAAATAAATTTTGTTCAGCTGCTACGCACAGCCCTGGCAGGTACCCAGCCCCCTTTGTGTTTCTTTGTTGAGTCAACAATAAATCCAGCCAGAGGAGAACAGCTTAATGGTCTGTAGTAATCATCCATCCAAACTCCTGGCTACAATCTTCATCTCTCCAGCCTGTGTAGCTCCTTTCCTCCCAAAGGGGAACCATTTGTGTGTGTGGTGCATTGCCAGAGGGTCCTTGTGCCTTGGTGAGTGTTCAAGGCTAGGCTGAATGAAGCTTAGAACAGCCTGGTCTAGTGGAAAGTGTCCCTGCTTGCAGCAGGGGGCTGGAATGGGATGATCTTTAAGTGTCCTTCCACCCCAAACCACTCTGATTGTTGATCACAAGTAGTGCAGGTGATGTTGGTGCAGCATAAAATGGCTGGGACCCCTGGGATCCCCACATCCTTGGTGAAGTGTGTGCCTAACATGTCCCCTTTTGGAAAGTCAGGAGAACCTTCAATTGGGATGTAATACCTTTTTCCAGGCTAAAATATAATCTGCTCAGTTCCAGATAAATGGGTTTCACTTTGATGCTGCAGGTCTTGTGCGTTATTGCTGTGTTGATAAGATTAATGATGTTGTCATGGTCATCTTAGTGGTGTTTCACTGAAATGCCTCCTTTTCAGGTTGAGTAGCAATGTGGGAATCTCTCCCTTCATGTTTTAATTTTTTTTCCTGACTTTCCTATTAGCAAGATAAGCATTGAGGTGTGATTCCCAGCGCTGAGACCAGAAGGTCTGTTCAAAGAATTCAAAACCTCATGGTTCCTGAAGGGTATTTAATATTTTGGGGCTGCACCAAACCACTCAGAATAAGCTGCAAGGAACAAAAGCTTCTGAGAAGTGTACTTATTCATTACTGTGTACAGTCATACATTATAAAGTTTAATACTTGCTTGCAGACTGGGTGACAGGGACTCCATTTGCGCTGTGTTTGCCTCTTAATCATTATGATAATTTTTTATACATCATCTCTAAAAGGCAGATTAATTCCAAGCATGACAAAACCTCCCATGGCCTTGCTGCTGAGATCTGCCCAATAAAAGCAGCACTGGGTTTATTTTAATTTTTTTTTTTGAGGCAAAGTTCTTATTTACCTATTATCAAGCCATGCAATTACTTAAAGACATTATTCTTCTGCTCAGTGATGAAATAAGCCCTGAAGTCACACCAGTGAGGTCACCCAGGTACCTGCAAACACGGTGCCTGAGCGTAGCTAGTTTGCTGCTTGCAGCTGGTGCTGTGCCCTGGAAACAGCACTCATGTAGAGTGAGATACATATATATATATATATATTTATATATCTCACTCATCATTAGTGAGATGCTGTTTGGCTGGGGCAGTTCCCAGCCAGGGTGTGTGGCATGCTGAGGCTGTGCTGCTCTCAGCATCACGGAAATCCTGAAGTGAGCCATGTCTCTCCGGTCAGCACACGGGCAGGAGCAGGGCAGACATCCTGACAGAGACCAGACAGCGCTGCTTCGTTCACAGCACACTTCTTGTGAACTGCAAGAATTCATTTTCCCTTTCGGGGCCCCTGAGCTTGAGTTTCAAAACGAGAACCATATTTTGAGCTCTTTGTTCCGATAGAAAGTCAGCTCCTCATCCCTGCTGAAACCCTCTCAGTGCTGCAAAGCTGTAAGAATAAGCCAGGCTCCAGCTCATGCCTTAAATGTCATGTTTTGTGTTTTCCAGATTGGCTCTTTTGGTGGGTCCTGTGCCCCATGCAGGCTGTGGCTGAGCAGGGGAGGTCCTGCAGCCCTGTCACACTGTGCTGAGTGTGGCTGCTCTCCCTGCACAACTCCTTCAGCTCATTTCGTGTGAGATCTCTCTCTTCCAAGTGAGTAAACCGCAGATGCAACTTCCTGCAAAATTACCAACTTTTACGGAACACTTATGGCTCCCTGCATGGTCTCCTCCTCCGCTCCCACTGTGCTGCTGCTTTTCTGAAGGCAAATTAAACAGATCTATTCCAATCTGACTGAAGCCATTGAGTTACTTAAACAGATTGACCTGACTTGGACTTATCAATTTCTTTAATGAGGTGTCCCCTGCAACTTCTGCTTGGCTTTTTGCCATCCTTCTCATTAAAAAATTTATTTTGGAATCTCTTTTTTCCAGGTGGAGTCATTGCCAAATAGTTGGCTGGGTATATGCCTGACCCTTACCCCCTAATAATGCTTTAATTTTCATTTTTAAATCTAGCAAAGGCACTGTGAAATTACCTTGCTTATAGATGTATGATTTGGAAAATGTTTTAACACTAAGTGAGGAGCAGCAGTGAAGAGGGTGCTTCTTCCCTCTGGCTCCATGGAAATAATCCTGCATAACAGTAAGAGTTTCACAATTAAAATGCTGGTTTTTGCAGCCTGGGTGAGATGTCTTTTTATGGTCACCTTTTAAAACAACAACAGTGACAGATTCCACCCAGGCTGGAGGGATAATGATTTCCCATTGAAACTTTATGAAATGGAACCTTCAGGATCAAATGGTGGATCACCTACACCCAAAGTGCAGGGGGAAAAATAAAAATCATTGTTGATTTGTAGAAAAGCTGGTGTGCTTCTTTGGGATGAGTATGCATCAAAAATGGTTGGATTAATCCAGATTTACTCCAATAAAACTGTATTCTGTCCTTGAGCATCCCCCCCAGGCACATCATCCTTGATGCTGATGGTCCTTCCCCTAAAGCTGTTAAATTGGCTGATGTTTCGTGATTGTTTTGGTCTTTTCCTTGAGCCATTAAGATCATTTATGTATTGTACATCAGTCAAGGCCAGATCCTCCACGTGTGCATGAGGTCACAGCTGTTTGAAGGCCTTACTCAGGCCACAAGGACAATGCCTGTTTTGTACTCCAGATCCTTCAACTCGAAGGATCAACTTCACCCAAAAGTACTTCCCAAGTTCTTCCTCCTCTTCAAAAAAAGTAACAAGCTGTGACCTGTCTTCTTTCAGGTCACAGATTATTAATCCTTCAGGTGTAACCTTGACCAGGGCCCCCGGTGGTGGGAAGGGAGGATGTTGAGTTTTCTCAACAAAACTTTCTGCAGCCCATCTTGTCCATGTATGTTGAGCACAAGACATACAATGTGGGAACTCCAAGGAAGCACAGGCAGAGAGAGAAATGAGTGATTTTTGGGTGCCTGCTGTATGCAGCCATGAGGTATAGGGCAAATGCTCACTCTTCCAAGGTGCAGTGTGCACGGACATCACACCAGGGAACATTACCACTGCTACTGCTGCTTTAGGTTTTTATTTTTTACTTTTAAGACAAAGTCTCTGTAGAGTTTAGGTGCCAGTGTGGGAAGAGAGCTACTGACCAGAAGGTGTTTGATGCACAAGTTTGCACCGAGGCATCTTCTTGTTGTTGTCTCTCTGACTCTTTCCCAGAGCAGAGTCCAGAGTTCCATCTGAGCTGACCAGGTTTAGCAGGAACTGGTTTTGCCTTCATCTTCTGCATGTTCTGTCTGTCTTAGTGGGGGCAGGTTCCCAGCTCCACTGAAGTGGTCTGTTCTTTCATCCTGGTAGAAATAAATCCAACTCATGCAAAGTTGCTGCAGAAGAAAAGCCTTCTGCCCTGGCCAATAAACCACTTCTGCTCCTGTCTCTCCTGCTTCAGCCAGCCAGCCTTGCTGCTGACAGTATTTTCATCTCAAATGCACAGTTAGAAAAGCAGGGCAGGGAAACCCAAGATATATCTTGGGAAATAGCTACCTTCTATGCAGAACTACATCTCATTCCCAGACAGAGAGAGGAGGAGGAGGGTGTGTGGCTGTGGGCCCTGGAGTCCAGTGGGATGCAGGGAAGTGGGGGCATCCCAGTGGCATTAGTGAGGACGCTGTTTCAGATCCCAGCAGCGTGCTCCAGCCTCCTGGCTGCAGTCACAGTCACAGTATTTACTACTGACTGCTACTGGATTTTTACAAAACTGATTCAGCAGGGCATCTGCACTATTTAAGGGAGTGGGGAATGACCGTGTGGTTACAAAGTTAGATGTGTGCATAAGTGTCTTGCTGAACTGGTATTAATTTAGAGAAAATAAATAGATACTTCCTGGCTTGAGTCTGGGGCCAGCATGTGCAACCTGGTTAGATTTAGGGTGTTTCAGTTCTGAGTGCCTAACTTAAGATACCTCAACACACAAGTTAATAAAAAAAAAACATGAACACCCACAAGAAAAGCAGAGCCTTAATGGCACTGAACCATATCCAACACTCGTTTACAGAGGGATTTCCAAGGTGTGCAGTCCAAGCAGTTGGATAGTGAATGTAAAGATGTCCAGAGGACCATGTATATTGCATTTGCAGAAGTATTGTTGAGCTGTGGTCAGAATGACCACAGATAGACCCGATGTGACTCAAATAATCAGGTAATAGTCTGCATGGAAGCCACAAGAGTTTGGAGAAGGTGTTTTTTTGTGTGTGCCCAGTGGGCCTGATCCCACATTCCTGTGCTGGTTCTGAGGAACTGACCATTAAAATCAAGGAGGTTTTTGACTGACTAAGGAGTTAGACTGTATTGCTGTGGATTTTAGTTCCTTCCATTCATTTTCCTTTGATTATCAGTACAATGCTTTATTTTTGCACAGTGTAGTATTTTATTAAAGGCACATTTGTAGCTAATAATATTTATGAAGAGGCAGCTTTGACTGAAACTGCATCTGAATGTCACTTGAATAATGAATGGGAATGCCATATAGCCATTAAAATTTCAACAATGATAACTGTATGTCTGTTAGAGTCCCCTTTTTGATGGATATGGCCAGCAGCCATTAAAATACAGTGAGAATCCTTGTTCACAGTCCCATAATGGGTGATAATAACACTCTTGATAAGAATTTGCAGCTTAAGATACCAATTTTACAAAAGGGATTTATTGCAGCTAACAGCAGCTCTGAAGATGAAAATGTAACCATCATTCAGTTCTACTTTTACCTTTTTTTTTTTTTTTTTTTTTAAGTCTCATGTATGTAAAGAAAGGATTTTACTTCCCCATCACTCTCTGGAGTTGGTTTCCTGCTGGCCCTTATTAAAACTTTCTCACTTTTTGAATATAAAATGTTAGCCAAAATCCCCACTGGTTTAAAAGAAAAGAAAACCAAACTTCTCATCCTATTTTTAACACAGAGGGTTTGTAGAATTTAGAAATAGATGTGGCCTACTGTGTCATCCAGTCAATTTTCTACACCCCTCCATTATTTCTTGCAAGCCTTCATGTTTCTGGGCTTTTTAATGTTTATAGATGCATTGCTGCTGCAGCTGTTCTCCAGCTCGGTGACGTGTGGATGTCACTAGGCTCTAACAAGGAGACTCATGTGGCACTTTGAAGTTGGAGGAAAATAGGGAAAAATCTTCTTAATAGAATCTATCCCAGAAAGTGACTTTGCTTAGCTTACAGTAAATAGGGGGTGCTTCAAAAAGTGTATTAACTGTAGGGTAACTGTTTTCTTGGACCTACAAAGCTGATGCAAGAGGCAGTGTAGTACAGTGGCTGAGATGACTGACAAGTTTTTATTCTGTTTTTTGACCTTCAAAAAGTCACTTAATCAAGCTTTTCCTTTACCCCCTCATCCCTTCTGCAGAGCAGGGTTTATCTGAGCAGAAAGTGCTTACTAAGCATCAATTGAACACCTACTGTGCCAGGACCCTGAGCTTTATCTCTCAAGCCTGGTCAAATCCAAAATAATAGGTTGGTCTTCTGAAGAAATAGGTTGTTGAAAGAATCATGTAGGCTTGGGTTTTCGACTGGTACAAAAAACTGGATTTCTTAAGGATTTGGCAAACTGAGTTTAGCTTTCCTTCTATAATTATGGATATAGTTTGTTGACTTTGCTGATTCTTTACCTCCATTCCTGTGTTCAGTTCCGATCTGGCAGCAGGAGCTGGAAGGCTCACATCCTTCTGCATTAAACAGGGTGCAATGCCTAGTTATTATAATGATTAAATTTGGTGATTAAGTGATCTGTAATTGTGTGTAAGCTCAGACATCCCAAGATATTCCTCAAAGCCATGGTGGCTGATCATCTGGTCAGGGTTGGGGTGTCACTGTGTTGATTAAATCTTACTTTAAGGAGAAGCTGGTTCACATCTCTGCAAACACTTAAAGCTCTGTGGAATTTTGCTACATTTCTCTTTGCTGAGCAATACGTGAAAGTACATCAAGTGCAAGGCTAGATAAGTAATAAATGTCAAGAAAGTATCGATAGAAGGATGTATTTGTAAAATAAATTAATGGCTCCTTGTTTAATTTAAGAAGACAGAAAAATATCACATTCATGATAAATT
Organism: Pseudopodoces humilis; assembly: GCF_049639895.1. Classification (NCBI taxonomy): domain Eukaryota; kingdom Metazoa; phylum Chordata; class Aves; order Passeriformes; family Paridae; genus Pseudopodoces; species Pseudopodoces humilis. Next base: position 7,412,579 of record NC_142200.1, read on the forward strand.
TCTGAAGTACAAAAAAAAAGAGAAAATAAATATATGCCAGTATTATAACTTCCTCTTCATGGCTAAAGCTATGGCATTTTTAAAGCCAGGAATGAAGCAATTTTAGGTATGATTCAATTGAAATTTCTGCCTTTCTCTGTCCTCTTGGAATAAATCAGCCATGCATTTTAAATTTTCCTCCTTTCATATGCTATGGGATATTGATAAAAAATGATAATAACAAAAAAGCAATGCCTTTTATAGCAAAGAAAAGGCAGTCTGGTAGTCAAATGTTTTTCAAGCTTGGTGCAACTTGGACTGAAAGACTGGAATATCACCTAGTAATAAGTTTGTGGAGATGAAATCCACTTGGATAATAAGTACAGAGCTATGCAACTTGACAGGCTGAGTCCTAAAGGGCAGCAGTCTTGGATCCAATAGTCTCTCTCATTTTGAATAATTGCTGTGCAACACACAATCAAACATTTATTGCTGAGTACAGGTGCATTTGCTCTCCCTGGTGACCCTCTATAAGCAAATGTGCAAGACGATTTTATTACCAGGAATGCAATTCACACAAACTGTTTGCTTTAGAGAATTAAATAAACCCAGACAAAGGACAGTCAATACTGTTGTTTTACCTTCTTGCATTTAAATGTCGCCTCCTGCATGGTTCAATAGCAAGCTGGAAGACAGAGAGGTTCTGTGTAATGATTCATGTGAAGAAATTTACCTTTGAGGAAAAGGCACAAGAGCACCAAAATCAAGGGGTTACTTTGCTGTGGACAAATTTAGAGTATCAGCTTCATCTGAGGCTGCTGTGATTGATGACTAGTGAGAATTCGGTTGACTGGAGAAATCTTGGATAAAAAATTTGTTTCCAAACTAGAATGGCCGAGCAGTGGCAAAGCTTTGATTTTTCTGCCAATGCAGCATTTGAAGAGTGAAACCATATTTGTGGCTGTGGTTGAAAGAGCTTCTAGGAGACATTTGAATCCATGCCATGAATTTTTGGACTAGGAGCATTTTTCAGTGCAAGGGAAAATGACATCTCGGAGCAGCACTTGCCTGGGGAGGGGCTGTGATCAGTCCTGCCTTTGGGCAGAGCCTTCCCTGAGACCAGTAATTCTTCAGTGCAATTAAAAATAAAGGCATCTGGTGCCTGGCTTGTAGTGATGACAACACATTACAGGGCTGTGGAGGGACATTAGGAGCCATTTAAAGTGCCAATTAGTGCCTTAGTCGTTATTCTACTGTATTTGTGCAGTGTTGACTATCTCTTGCTAGGACAAAATTAGACCAAGCAGAGTCAGAAAGGTTCACACCTTTGGTCTTCTCCTTTCTATCAGCTTATGAGCACAAGAGGGCTAAGGCATCCCAAGCCTTTGTTGTCTTCATAAACCCCTGAGAACTCCATTGAGAGGTACAGATCCAACACAACACCCAGGATTCTCAAACCTTGTAATTGCTTGCATTCAGATACAGGCTGGTGTTCTCTCCCCCAGCACTGTGTTTTGTACAGTGATAAGTTAAAGAGAAGCACTAGAAAAAATATCTTGGACATGACTGATAGCACCTCATGGAAGCAAGAGTAAATACTGAAATGCTGATTTATCTTTCCAAGACCAGCAGCTGGGCTTTTTATGAGACTTGAACTAAGGAATATAAACACTGGGTGACAGCCACAGTAGGACTGACTACTCAGACTGTACCTCCAGTCTATCCAGTTATTAAGAGCCAGCACAGAGCAGTGCAGAGAAGCCATCAGAACATTGCACAAGTCCTCAGCTGTTGCAGATCTGTTTGTGGGGCAGGGATGAGATCTCCTAGGGCTCAATCCCAGCCAGTATTCTGGTGTGCTCATCCTCTGCAGGGCTCAGCCCCATGGAGCACAAGCATCACAGGCATGGGATGAAAACCATCATGGACCATTTTCTGTGCGTCTAACCCTGGATTTGGAGCAACAGGTGTTGTCCCAAGCAAAGATAGGTGGAAGGAGATGTGTCTTCTCAGCACTCTTGAGAGTGTGTGATCTGGCAGAGGGGTCTTCTCTGCCAAAATTTGCTTTATAATCATTTGTGAGGTAAATAAACTGCAGGTGTCACAGCCAAATTAAATGGAAGCTATGGCAAAGCTGGTCAAGGGCGCTTTCTCCTTCAAAAACTCATGTAATGGGTGACCCAGACTTTTAAGACAAAATATTTGGCAAGTGAGTTCAAACAGAAGAAATTGTCTTATTCACTCAAAAGCTCGTTCTTCTTGCCAACTCAGTAATGTGCTGTTGGGACAGGTAGAAAGGGCTGCTTTCCAAAAATAAGCAGATATTATGCAACAAGCTTAGTTATATTAATAAGTGAAAAAGGGATGTACTAGTCATTATCTGCTTTCAAATCCAAGTAGACAGTCTTACTGATGATTACTGATTATTTTTTTATTCTTACAAAGAGAAATGTTTGAGGGAAGGCAGAACTCAGTCTTTAGCATTCTTTTTATTCCACATTGTAGCTTGGTAATTGATGAAAGATGTTCCATGTGTTGAACACGTTACTTGAAACTTTTCTGTTGGCTTAGTGATCTGAACTAGGTCTGACAAGTTACATCAAGAGTCCTTCACAGGACACTCCCTCTAGCAAGAGTAATACCCTTCTTGCAGGACCTGCTCTGGAGTTCTCGTTGAAGTGAATGGACTTGATGTGGATAGACAACATTTCTCTGTTCTGTTATTTTGGGGGTTTTGTCCCGATTCTGTTGAATATAGGAGCTGTCCTGCATGCAATGTCCACTGTTATAAATAGGAGCAGTACTAAAATTCATCCTTAATTGTTTTTAAAGAAGGATTTTGGATAAAACAGCTGGTGGAAATCATTTGAAAGACTCAGCTGGCTTTGCGTGAAGTTGGAGCAGGCTCAAAATACACTGACAAGCCCAGCAGTGAAAAAAATCTCTTGTCAGCTGATGTATCTCCTTCCCCTGCACTCTGGGTTATTCTCACTGTCTCTCCTTAGGCACTGAATTACAGTGTCTACATTGGGAGCCCAGTAAATGGGAATGCAGGTCTGTTGGGTTTGCCTGGCAAGCTTTTGGCAGTGGGGGGACCACAGAGGTGGCTTCTGTGAGAAGCTTCTGGATGCTTCCCCCTATGTCCAGCTGAGCCAGTGCCAACTGGCTCTAAGATGGACCAAGTCCATCTGCAATGCTGGTAGTGCCTCTGGGATAATGTGTATAAGGGGGGAAAAGTTCTGAGCAGCAGGCAGAGGAGAGTGGAGGGAGCATGTGAGAGCAGCATCTCTGCAGGCACTGAGGTCCTGGAGGATTGTACCCTGTGGAAGGGTCCCATGCTGGGGCAGTTCATGCAGAACTGCAGTCCATGGGAAGGACTCACATTGGAGAAGCCTGTGGAGGTTTGGATCCCTGAGGAGGAGGGAGCAGCAGAGATAAGATGTAGTGACCACAGCCCACATTCCCTGTCTCCCTGCTGCTGGTGGGGTAGTAGGAAGAGAAATCAGGAGTGAAATTGAGCCTCAGAATAAGGGAGGAATGGGGGGAAGATGTTTTAAGATTTGGTTTTATTTCTCATTGTCCTGTTCTGTTTCCCAAACTCAGTCTGTTTTGCCTGTGATGGTAACTAGTGAGTGATCTCTCCCTGCCCTTATTTCAGCCCACAAGTTTTTCATTATATTTTTCTCCCCTGTCCAGCTTAGGAGGGGAGTGACAGAGTGGCTTTGGTGGGCACCTGGCATCCAGCCAGGGTCAACCCAGCACAGTGAGTAGCAGACACATTACTTTGGGTGGCTATCTTATGTGACTCCCCACATTTCCAGTGGTGGGAGTCTCTGCACTGTGATCTCTCAGGGGAAGAATTGAACTCCAAAATTACCAGTGTGCATTGAAAGTGTGAGCTTGAGGCTTCTGTCTCAGAGATGGGCTGGAATTGCACATCCTGGCTCTTACCCTGGGTGCTCATGGGCAGTGACCCAACAGCTTAAACATCTCCATTCACCTGCTCCACCATCACAAGGACACTTACATTACCCTGTGTAGGACTACTTCTCTCTGCACGAGCAGCCTGCTGTTAATATCACACTAAGCACCCAGATTCATGTCTTTGCAACCTCAGTGGCTTAAAAGGGGTTGTGCAAATGTGAATAGCTGCATGTGTTTACTCTGACCCAGGGAAAGGCAGTATGTGAAATTTGGACTTGTATGGCCGTACATAGCTAGAGGAAAACAAACAAGAAACAAGTTGGTAATATGTTCCCGTGTCACACTCAAATGCTCTTGAATAGGGTGGGTGACAATAGCATGGTGTCTTCTAGATGCAGGTGGAGGCAGCAGATAACTGTGGTGACTGGTGCCAGGCGAACCAGCTCCTGCTGCCAGGGCCCAGCATGGAGCCCTGTGGCTCCTTCGCAGGCATCACCGTGGGTCACGGAATCGCTGCCAGGGAACCAGCTGGTAGCTCTCTGCAGCTTTCTTTATCCCATGAAGAGTTTCAAATGCTGCCCCCTGTTCCTTGTTTTTTAACATGACATTGAAGGACTTTCACTTTCCCCACCCAGTTTTTTTTAAGGCTCTCCTTGCCTCAGCATGTCATAGGTGACATCCCTGACACTGATTTCTGCACCACCAAGATTTTCATGGAATCATAGAGGCATTAAGGTTGGAAAAGACCTCTGGGATTATCAGGGTCAGATGTCTGTTTTTCTTGTCCAGAAAGCAATCCGTGGCAGGGCTGCCTGAAGCCCCCTCCTCCCACTGCAGGCACTGAGCCCTCACCCCACCCCAAGCGCCTGCTCCATTCTTCTGCCGAGGCATCAGGGATGGGGCACACCCGGACCCTGGGAACAGCCTCCCTGCTCAGCTGCCCTTGCCAAGCAGAGCTGCAATCTGGCCTCAGTTCCTGAAGCAAAAGGCAGCTGAAGCAGCTCAGTGTTCCCCTCTCCAGAGACCGGCTGCTCTCACCTGGCGCCTCGCAGCTAATCATGGTGACAGCAACCATTGTTTGTTTTCCTCCATCCTTGTCTTCCTTATTTTATGGAAAATTAGAGCAGGCAGGCAAGCCATCCATCAGCCTATAAATGCTGCAGAGTCTTTTGGCTTTGTGCTAAATAATTGTGCATTTTATTGCTATTTACACATTTATTTTCTGAGGCAATAAAATACAAACTGCAGTGCTCAAGACTTTATATTTTGCATCTGTATCGCAGCAGCCGCACAGGCTTCAGCAGCAGCACGCAGCCTGCCTCCATAAATTCACTTTCTTATTTTAGTAGGTCTAACATTTATTTATAATTAATGTCAGAGACCTTACACAGGAATGCCAATTATTGATTTTTTTTCCTTTTTTAAGAAAAAGAAATTACTTTTTTTTCTTATTACTGCCATAGCAGCACAATCAAATTGCAGAGGCTAATCTTGTCCACAACAGTGGAAGAAAAGGCTCTTAAAAACTGAGTTGGTGGTAAAGTTATAAAAAGCATTGTGCAACCCCTTAACTCTGGAGTTTGTATATATGGAGAACGTTGTGTGGGGGGCAGGGGACAGTGATTTAAATCAGCAGCTCTGCTGGTGTCAGTGAAGGTGTGTGGGAATGGGAAAGATCTACAGCAGGAGCCATTGTAACCACTGCAAAATGAGAGCCCTTGGAAGTGGCAGGGGTGCTCAGTGTCCCGTGCAGCTGGGGATGGGGGCACCCAGGGTCTGGGGTGGATCCCCAAACTCCATTGCTGTGATTGAGGAGTGAGAGCTGTGCCTGCAGGTTTGCACTGCCAGCAGTGCCCGTGGGGTTCAGCACTTCCCATACAATGACAGTGCATGGAATGCAGCTCCACTTGCCACAAGCACGTGCATGAGGATGTGAACTGGACCAAGGAAGCCTTGGAATGTATTTTTATGGTTTGACTCTCTCATTACCTGCTTAGTGCTAAGATATCTACCCATGCATTTGAAAACTAAATGGCCCTTACCAGTAGCCCTTGCACAGCTGTGCTTCTCCTCCAGTCCAGCTATGCCAGGAAATCTGCTGAGGGAGGCATCAGACTTGGCAAGGAGTGATGGGAACAGCAGCCAACTCCATCTTAAACTAATTTTTACCCCTGTCAGGGATGGCTGCCTATCAAGTGTTCAGAGGCTGAAACACAGCCCTGAAAAAGCTGCAGGTTGGAGGTGTGAAGGGGCTGCAGAGTAATGTGTATCGTGTCTGCTGCTGCACCAGCTTCCAATTCCCAATGATTTACCTTCAAAATGCTGAGCAGCTGTGGCAAAGGGAAGAAGTGGAGTTAGGAGCAGAGTTGGGACCTAGGGATGGATATTACATTTCTACCTCAAGCTCTGCAAAGGTGAGAATAAAATGGGTGCTTGCAGGCTCACTCACCCCTTCCACATCTACAAAGCAGAGCTGGCAACAGCATGTCTTGTGTATGGTGGTATTTTTGGAGGGGTTAAAGAAAGGGCTTGTCATGAACAGTGGCCATGGGGGTTGAATAACCCACTTGTCTTGTGCCAGCTTTGCCTCCAAGGGGTTCTCCTCCCACAGCAAGTGAACCTCAGTGGGTCAGGAAATAAAAACAGAGGTGATCAGTCCATTTCTTTGACACCTTCCCAAAGAGCTTTGAAAACAGTAAGGAAGCCCTGTGTCAGCTGAGAGGGTTGTGATGTCTGTGCATGAATGTGGCAAGAGATGCTGTCAGAGCAAAGCTGGATGTTGCTGAAAACAGGGGTGAGCTGTGTGATTCAGTCTGAGGAGTAGCAAACCAAACCTGAAGGATTCTGGTCTGCCTTCCTGGGGGCATTGAGTGGCAAAAGTTGTGGAAAATGGTGAGGTGTGGATTCTTAGCATCTCTGGAAACTCATAGCTCAAACATCTCATGTGGAGTACCTCAAATGGAAGCAGTGAGTGCTTTGGCTGTTACTTGTTTGTCATTGCACAGCCACAAATGCAACCTGAATTTCGTCACTTAAAGTCTGGCTTTTTTTTTATTATTATTATTTTTGTCTAGCACAATTAGGGATTTTCTTTATTTGCTTGCTAATCAGGAAGACAGCTCTAATTTCATTTCTTAATTAGCTTGGTATTTCTACACTCATCCAAGGATGTCTGGCCAACTTGAAGTAACCTGCAACTCCTGCCAAACCAAAGGCTTTGCACACCAGGACGGGATAGCCTGGGGACAGGAGAACATGTGCTTTCACAGAGCTGTATTGTCTGGGCTTGGGACAGGTATCCCCCACAGGAACCCCATCTTGCACAGGGGGAATGTTGCTGACAGGCATCTGGACATAAAGGAGATTTATTCTTGCCCAGTGTCACTGGTGGGGCTTCAAAGACTTCTTCATCTGCTCTGTCTGCTGTGACAGTGCTGGGGAGCTTGGCCACCAAATGTGCAGCTCACCTCTGTGGATTTTGTAAAGTTGTTTCTGAAAGCTAATCCTGTTTTCATTCTGCTTGTGTTGAACAAGTTGAGCATTAAATCGTGCTTCACCCCATGGATGCTATTGCAGACCCAGCCCTACTTTTTTGGGTTGGAGAAGGCACCAAAACCATCCAAGGGCCTGCAGGAATGGGACAAGGGGTAATGGTTTTAAACTAAAGGTGTTTAGATTCAGACTAGTTATAAGGAAGAAATGTTTATGAGGAGGGTGGTGAAACGCTGGCAGAGGTTGTCGAGAGAGGTTGTAGATGCCCCATCCCTGGAAACATTCGAGGTTAGGTTGGATGGAGCTCTGAGGAAGCTGATCTTGCTGAAGATGTCCCTGCTTATTGCAGTGGAGTTGGACTAGGTGAGCTTTAAAGGTCCTTTTGAACCCAAACCATTCCATGATTCTAATAAAAGCTATGGGGAGGAAGAAGGGCAGTGTCTCTCTCATTTTTTATCCTTTACTATAGAAGAGGGGTTTTGTCTCAGAGAGAAGTTGGTTATTTCAGACCAGCAGAAGTTTGGACATCCCTGTGTGCCTCCCACCCTCCTTGCATGCAGCAGCATGACCCATATAAAGGTTAATTCCAGCAGTAAGCCCTGTCAGCAGGTCAGTAAACCTGCTCCCAGACCCTTCCTGCTCCCTGCTAATCCAGACAAATCCTCTTTCCGAGTACCTTCTCCTGTTTCTTCCATTACCTTGGAGTAAAAAGGTGAGGATGAAGGAAGGGAAGTTACAGAAATACACTTTTGCCACTTTGGTAGGTGCCTGAGAGCAAAATCAGTCTCCTTGAAGTGCAGGTGACTCCTGCTGTCTCTGTACAGATGTCTGTGTGCAGTCTGCCCACTCTACCTGCTCCTCCCACCATGACTGCCTGGACAATGCCATCCCAGGACTTCCACTGGCTTTCCCAGCACAGTCATTTAAATAAGGTTGAGCTTATTTCCCAGGCTGCCTGTATCTAAAATCAGGGGGACATTCCCTTCTGGGTTCATTTAGACAAGAAAAAAGGAGGCTGAGGGGAGACTTTCTCTGCAACTCCCTGAAAGGAGGCAGTAACCTGGTGGGGTTCAGTCTCTTTGCCCAAGTAACAAGAGATGGAATGAGAAGGAACAGCCTCATGCTCTGCTAGGGCATGTTTAGAGGCGTGTTTAGATTGGATATTAAGAAAAACTTCTTCACCACAAAGGCTGCCTAGAGAAGTAAGGAAATCACCATCCCTGAAAATGTTCAAACAACATATGGATGTGGCACCTGGGGACATGGTTTAATGATGGCTTGACAGTGCTGGGTTAACTGTTGGGCTCTGTGATCTCAGAGGTCTTTTCCAACCTGAGTGGTTCTGTGATTCTGCTGTGCAAGCCAGGGTGCAGCTTCAGCTCATTGACTCTGCAGAGGGATGCTCTGAGGTGATGCCAATGAGTTTGGTTTGTATTCAGGACCAAGAGGATTGCAGCATAGTGTTTAATCTGAAGGCTAGGCTTCTTTCAGTTTCTTCTTTCAGTCCTTTAAGACTATTAATTAAGATTTTGGGGAAGCACATTTTTTGCTGCTGTCTTATGATCTGGTACTGATAACGAGAGAGGCAAGAGAACTTCCTATACTGGTTGTTTGTGGGGAAGAAGTTACAAAGTCATCTATTAGTTATGTGTGACTGGTTGGTACTGCCTTCGCATGGGAGGAAACCTCTCAGTGCCTCACCCAGCTGAGCCTCCCACGAGTCTATGAACAAATGTCCAGGATTAAAGCCAAACCATCTCAGTTTCGGGTGTCAGCCAGGAACTGCCCCTCTCCGAGTGGCTCTGAGGGGTGAGCAGTCTGGTCCTTGGCTGGTAGCTCCATGAGCAGAAATGACTGCAGATATTTGTAGAGCTCAGGGAGGATCACTTTGCCTGCATATGCCGTGTGCTGTCACTGTGAGCCTCACTCTCGCACTTTCCTCGCTGAGGGAATGAGAGATGCACCAAATCTGCCATGCACATAAACCAGAGCAGGGGCAATGAAATTCAGAAGCAAGAAATACAGGAGGCTGCAAAATGAGAACAATTTCCATCAGCTGCAAGTTTGGAAATGTCTTGGCAGCAGTGATGCTGGGAGCTGGAAACTTGGAAACTTCAAAGATCTAGCAATCCAGTGAGGGACAGGAACCCCTGGTATCCATTCCATTTTCTTAAGGATGGAAACTCCCCAGCAATTGCCAAGTACTGGATCGTCCCCCTGTAGCTGAGTGTGACAACACTTCTGGGGATGGGAAATCACATCTCATTTTAGAGGAAATTAAAAACAATGGTGCCCTTCAGCCCATGCATCTCCTCCATAAGAAGTCATAGGTCAGTTCTCCTCTGGGAATGTCTAAGTTCTGTTTGTAATGACTTCCCTTTGGATGCAGTCATTATTTTTCAGCATTCACTTCTTATTTTTGAGCAAGAGAGGCGTAGTAGAAAAAGATTAAAAACTCATATTACCCTGTTTTAAACCAAGCCAAGCAGAACAGCGCATTTCCCAGAGTTTTGTGGTTTACATTTCCTTGCAAATCTTAGAGAGATTTTAATTAAAAGTTTCTTTTTCCTTTCCTTAATAAAAGCAAAACACAAATAAAAATCTTGTAGCTGCCACTTTTTTTTTGGACACAAATTGGTGGCTCATTTAAGGGAAAACCCAAAGCCCCAGGGCACTGCTGCCTGTGGTCACTGGGGATTGTTTTTAACAGTGTGCCCATTAAACTTGCCAGGAGCTTTTTTTGCTAGAGCAAGTGGTGACATTTTCATAAACTCCATTTTAAAAGTTACCAATTTTTCATCTGAGTGAGAGCAGGATCCCACATTCATCACAATACTCATATGCACAAAACCTTGCAATCCCAAAGAGAAGCTTCCCTGTCCCACTGAAAATGGAGGGATGATTTAGGTGGGGAAAGGATATTGCAGTGAGTGTGGGATCCTGTTCTCAGTGTTTGAATGGGAGCTGTGATCTTGAACCCAAGGACAGAATTTCGCTTTAGATGTTGCCCTACTGTGGGTTTTGGGCTGACAAAGGGCTCTTACAGTCATTTCAGGACAGTAACACTGAGGGTGAAGCTGAAGTTTCTGACATGCACCAAACCAGCCCATGCTGGACTGGTGTTTGTCTTTTGTTTAAGCAGCACAAGAAGTTGTTGGTTTTCTAATGTGTCACTATCTGGGAAGATGCTGGAAAGTACTACTGGGGAAAAGTCAGCAGCCAGGGCTTCCCCATCCTGACTCAACAATCAGGAGCCCAAAGGACAGAGATCTCCCTCCCCTCTGCCACTCTTTGTCACAGGTAAAAGGGTAAATTCAGGCTGATGTTTCCACAGCATCTAGCCTGCTACAGCTTGATTTCTAGGTAGCATGCTGGCAGCACTGCAGAAGGCAAGACCAAAACAATATTGAATTGGTCACCACTTTCTTGTGTTAAAATTTCTCCTTTTACAAAATAAATGATACCATTTTAGAATTGAAAATTTAAGTCCTCAATTAATTGAATCTTCCTCTGCTAATTATTTCTGTATGGCTAAGTGATACTTTGAATTTCTCTTTGAACAAGTGTCTTAGTTTAGGGCAAATTAGGAAGGAAAACTCCAAATGGGGATTTCCCCAGGGAAATGCCCCTCCCCACTAACTGGTCCGGGAAAAGAAAAAAATTCCTTAGAGAGAAGTGGAAAAAGCTGTTTATTTAACAGAAATTGAGTAATATTAAATAATAAAACCTCTTGCTGTTCGATGGGATGGCAAGTCTAGGAAGAAAAGTCCTTTTCATGTGGTGTAGCTCGGCTCGCTCAGGTTCTTATCAGTCCCTCCGGCGCTGGAAAGTGCCGAGGCCCAGGCCCCGGTGGGCCACAGGCGTGAGCTCCCGGGGTTTAGCTGGGTGTTCAGTCCAGAGCAGGCTTGCACAGATCCAAGAAAATTGGGAAAAAAAAGACAAACAAAGGTCTAGGGAACTCCTCTGCCTCAGCTAGCTAAAACTAACTAAAATCCAGAGAGAAACTCTGTCCCGCTGTCTGTCCGTGCTGCAGACACCACAGTCCAGGAGCGGGATGTGTGGGAGTGATGTTTTTCCTTAACACAAACTGCGCGCTTCTTCTTCCCCCTCTCTTGCTCTCAAAGCCAGTCTTAAAGGTGCAGAACTTAATATATAACATAAACCAGACGATTGGGGATACCAGTATCATAAAGTCACCCCAGGACAACAAGGAAGCCCTTAAATATTCAATGATTGCTGGCTACCTTAGCAGACTCCCTGTTTGTGTTTTAGCCACCTAAGTAAGGCAAGTGGAAAAGATGCCATAGTTGTGTGCATGTCTGTGTGTGTTTCTCCAGCATTCAATTATCAGCATCCAAAACCTCAGTATTACCATTTTTGATGCAGTTCAGGATGCCCAGCTGAGTGCTGTATGTGTAGCTCTGATGTATGCAAATCCATTTTGCATGCAGCTCTTGACATATTTTCATATTCAGGATTATGGGAAGCTTTTTGTGTGCCACTTTGATGTATGCTAATCTTTGTTTCTCTAAAAACACTTTAAAAAGTCCAGAGAAGTAGACAATATTTCTTCTTCACCAAAACCCTGTGTTTTTTCTGTAGCCAGGCCCTCACACAGCTCAGAGCAAAGCTTCCACCAGTGGTGTGCTGAAGGGCCAAATTCATGTGCTCTGCTCTGGGCAGCTGCTTGTATCCATCAGGTGTGAGACAACCTGAGATCTAGCAGTCCTCTGGAAAAAAGGCAGCCTAAATCATTCATTTCTTCATTGACTGTCACCTCTGTTCCAGATGCAAGGCAAAAGCTGGAATGGGAACCTCACACATGGAGGCTGGGGGATGCCTGGGCTGGTAGCAGGAGCACACAGTGCATGCAGTTGGATCCAAATAGGTCAAGTACCTATTGAGGACATAAATGATCAATCACTTAAAGTGGTTGCCTAATGGCTTTGTCATTCTGGCTTGTAACATAGTATATTAATTATCAAATGTGTTACTTATATCTCTAATATATTTTATTGTATCATTTATAGACTTCTTGTAAACTTTCTGTGGCTGCCAAAACTATCATAGTGTGCACAGTAGATGAAAAACTTGGAAGTATTATTTTGTTCTTGCAAGGTTTGCAGTGGGTGCCAGGTCCAGACTATGCACAGATGCTAAAACACTTCTGAATTTAATTGTGGGTAGTTTAACACCTTTGTAGCACCATAAAGACTAAATGTAAATCCCAGGTTAATGAATGAGAAAATCCCTGTGGTGTCATTAAATCTTCCCCAGAGTGAACTCAGCCTGCCCAATGAATAAATGTTTAATGCAGTGCTGTGTCAGATGGAGCCATCGATTGTGAGAGAAACGCTGTTGGTTTAACGAGGATCCCATCAGCTGATCTCCAGTTAACAACCCCACAGTGCCAGCAACTGCTTGGTATTGCTTCAGGGCAGGAATCCCAGCAAAAAGAGTCAGAGGTGCTCACTTGGGCACAGAAACATTTTTCCTGGATTTTCCTAGAGTTTTGGGATTATTGACAATATCATCAATATTATCATCATTACCATCTAATCCTTCTTGGCATTCAGGATTGTAATGCCATGAGGTTCCCTGCAGTGCATTCATCACTTTCTTAATATCAGAAATTAATGTTCCTCACAACACATTCTTTGAAGTCACGAACAACTGTATTTATAGCCACATGCATTTCCCTACAGCTTTAACCAAGGAATAGATGGGTGAATATTTTTGAGCTGGGTATTCACAGATGGTGTAGCAAAACACCTGTGTTTGGGTTCCATTTTATATTGGGATTGCATGGACAGGTTTTGGTAGTGGGATTTGGGTTGAGGCTACAGGGTTGGCTTCTGTGAGAAGCTTCCAGAAGCTGCCCCCATGTCCAGCGTGGGCACCTGCCATCCAGACAGAGTCAACCCAGTACACACCTTTGGTTCAGAGTATTCTACAGTCTGAAATAATCCTATATCCTCACTTGTAATCCTGTAAAATTAAAACAAATGCAACTACAGGATTTACTTTTCAGTAGTTTTAATTTGCATCTGTTTCTTCTACTGCCACTATTTAATTAGTCACTGTGTACTTGAATTACATTAAAGTAGTTTTCTTATTGTCTTTAGTGAATTAGCAAGACTTTAAAAGCAATCCATAGTCATCCCAACATAAAGCTAAAACCAAAAATTAGAGGTGATTTTTTTTTTCCTTTCTCTTATGAGGAGTAAAAGGAGTGCTTTGTATTTGGAGGGTGGTGGTGTTTTTGTTTGGGTTTTTTTTAATTTCTAAATGTTTTGCTTTCCTTTAATTACCAAAATTACACATTTTCCAGAAAAATCTTTTGCAAAATGAAAAGTAGATTTCTTCATTTAAAATGTCAAAGATGCTTCTTTTTGAAAATTTCTTAATGCAGCAAATCAAGATGAAAAATAGATTTAATTTTGACAAACTGATTTGAAACAAGACAGAAATAAAAATAAATTGTGCTTGAGAAACACCTTACCAGCTCCAATTCTAGACTTGTCCTATCATGAACCACTTAAAAATTCTTCTAGGTGCAAGCACACATAGGTGTCCTGGAAATCCCTTTGATAACTCTTGCAAGCAAAGGGTAGCAGAGCTTTGATCACAGCCCACTAATCACGTAATGGGGACGCATGGGAAGGATGTGGAAGCACAAGGGCAGTCTGTCCACCATGGACTTTGCTATCAAAGTTTGTCAACAGGAATCAAACAGCAATTTTTATGTCTCCAGTTGTCTGCTTGGATGTTTTTAAAGAACTCTTTGAAGTAGACCAATTCACAGAGATAGAGGGAATAAATTTAAGTGAGCGAGTGAATTTTAGTTTAGGATTTTCACCACAGAGTTATTCTTTTCATTGTCCCAGCTTTGGACTCTTGGCATGCAGTCCAAAAAAATCCCAACCCATGGTGAATACTGGCCCACCACAGAAAAGCTCTCATCCATCAGGTTAAACCTATGTGTCTGTCCAACATTGCAAACTACAGCATAAGGAAAGAAAAGAGTATTTTTTAAGAACTTGTAACAATATATTTGCGATTTAAAACATCAATGTGTCTGTGGGAAAGGGGATTTGGAATATATAAAAGAAAATGAAGTACAACCAGGGAAGCAGAGGTGCCATTTTCTGATTAATGGAGTGTGTGCAAAGAGGTAGAGCTCCTCCAAAATCACTTTCTAGCAAGACAGAGGCTGTGGAAGATGTTCTGACTAGCAGCTTATTTTTCCACTGTTGTTTTTCAACACATCCCTGGCTGACCTGGCAGACTCCAGCCTCTTGGCCGTAAATGCTGCTGTTCACGACTTGGCTGGACAGTTGTGTCATTCCGGTGCTCCTATTTTGTCCTGAAAATATTTGAATTGAGGATTAAGCCAGGGGAATGGATCATAAACAGGTCAGCAGCAGAGCTGCGTGTTAAATTTGAATTCACCAACAAATTCAGGCCTTTTCCCTGGCCTTTCCCAGTTTATCTCATGGTTGTTTCATGGAATGAAGATGAGGCTGAGTGCTCCCTTGGCACCGTAATGACCTGGAAAACTTTAGACCAAGCTCCCACTGGCAAGCTGTGGTGCATTACCAGTGTGCTTTTCTTCACTGAACCTGGCATGACACCAAGCCTGGCTGCAGTAACAAAAGGCCATTATATAAATGGTGACTTACATTATAGTTCCCAGTGGAAATAAATTGATCATGAGTTTATCTCCACGGTCCCAGACATTCATGTGTTTCCGAATGATAAGTGATACCCAGGTGAATGTCATCCTTGCAGAGCTGGTGCCACAAGTGGAGGGAGCTGGGCTCTCCCCACCCTCTCCTCTCACCCCAAACCCAGTTTCACACCTCTCTCAAGGCTGGAAGTCATGTGCTGTGTGAAGAGATGATGGCAGGGGACATGGCATTTATCAAATAGGAGGAAATTTTATTGGGATAATAGAGTGATCATAAGCATTTTTAATTCTTAGAATCACAGAATCAGAGTCATAGAATTGGAGTTTGGGTTGGAAAGGACCCTTAAAGATCATCTTGTCCAACGTGGCCTCTCTGCTTTGGGCAGGGATATTTTCAACTAGAAAATCTGGAAAAGAGAAGTGTCTGGGAAACCTGTTCCAGTGTTCCATCACTCTCACTGTAAAAAATTCTACCTTGTATCTAGTATAAATCTACCATCTTTTAGTTTAAAATAATTTTGCCCTATCTTGTCACTACAGACTCTACTAAAGAGTGTCTCCCTACACTTCTTATGCCCCCTTTAAGCACTGTGAAACTGCTCTGAGTTTTCCCAGATGCTTCTCTTTTCCAGGCTAAACAAACCCAGCTCTCTCAGCCTGTTCTTCATAGGAGAGGTCCTTCTTCTCAGATCTGCTCTCAGTGATTTTGTCCCCTTGCCCTTGTTGAACCTCATGAAGGAGATTTTGGAGCCATATAATCCTTCATGGCATTTGCAGTCCCATTCAAAGCAAAATTTCCCACTTGGCATGAAGTCATGAGTACAGAGTGTAGCCCATGGAGGACAGCACAATTAATCCTGGGTGTTAACACTGTGACATCTCCAGCCTTTGCTGGAGTGAACTCTTGGAATGCAAGGGAGGAGGATGTGGTGGATGAAGAAATGTCTTCACCATGGTGAGAGGTGGGATGGCAGTTCTCTGCACACAAGGATAAGGGCAGACTCGTGACCTTTTCCAAGCCAGATCCTCCAGCCCTTTCTTCAAACACTGCAAGGGAGTTTTCATTTCCAGACCACTCAGCAATAAACCTGATAAAGTCTGTTAAGATAAATACTTTTTCTGAGGCAACAGAATGAAAATTCCTCACCCAAGTTTCTGTTGATCCCATAACATCTTGCACAAAAAGGTGCTTGGTTACCCTGACCACGCAGACCTGTTACTCATGTAGGCAGGGCTGGCTGTGTCACAGTACCAGGGAAATTCCCTATTGCCCTGGCCATCCCCAGCCTGCTGCCAAACTGCTCACTGATAAGGCACAAATTGGGTAATGATTTTTTTCAGATCACTGGCACCTAAAATGCTGCACAGGTTATGCTCCATAAACCATCTCCAGTTTTTTTCTATTCACTGTGATGGATGAAACACTGCCCAATAGCTGGCTTCACATTCAAGAAGCACAGAGGAGCTGCTGCATTCAAATCTTTCTGAAGCTACTTTCTCTCATGGCTTAAATGTTCCTGAATGCTTTTGTTTTCCAGGCAGGTCTGATTAGTTTGAGTTGCTTGGAGTGAACGTTTTAATAAATCTGAGAACAATATACCAAGTACCTTGCTGGATTTCAGTGCTGTGATGCCATTTGACAGTGGCAATCAAACAGATTTATGCCTCTCAGCATGGTCAGTGATGGGACAGAAGAGTTACAGATCATTTTCTCCCTGATTAAATGGCAGGTGAGACTTGGGTCTGCCTTTCTGTCTGTGGGCACACAGGAGAGCAACACACATTCCATCTCTGTGAGGACGTACTGATGGACAGAAGAAAGGAGCCAGTGAGCTCTGAGAGACAAAGCACAAGATGATTTGAATTAATCATAGAATGGTTTGTGTTGGGGGGGGACTTCAGAGATCATCTGTTCCAACCCCCCTCTGCTGTGGGCAGGGACACCTTGCACTAGACCAGGCTGCTTGGGGCCCCAGTCACACTGGCCTTGAATACTTCCACACTACATAGAATCCATAATGTAATTAAGGGATGGATGGATGGATGGATGGATGGATGGATGGATGGATGGATGGATGGATGGATGGATGGATGGATGGAAAGGGATGTGGCAGCTTGTGCTTTTCCAAAATTGTGTCATGCGGTGGCTTTTGGTGCCCTATAAAGGCAGGGCTCACCTTTGCCTGCCACAGCATCGAACTGAAGTGGCAGAGGCTGTGCTGGGGCACAAGCAGCACCCTGTCATGTCTCCATGAGGCCTTCAATGCATGGTGAGACTGATCTGCTGGAGCTGGAGGACATGGACCAGAGGTCTGACAGGGGGTCCCAACATCATCTGGGTAATTTCACGCTCCCTCCCCGTGCTCAGCTCTGTCTGCCAGGCTGTCCTGTAATTCACACTCTGTCTCGCGTAGCAGAAGCTCAGAGGTCTCTGGTGAGGTGTCAGACCAATGAAGTGTTTCTTTCTAAATGTCAGCCAGCCCCAGTCAGGGGGGGGCAGGCAGTGATGAGCCAGGGTAGGGCAGACAAGCCTGTGGTTTGGAGCTAAACAGTTCCCTCCATTGTTTCTCTCCAGGCCTAGCACAGACCTGGGGTGTGAATTTATGTGTGTTTTTCCAGGGATGTGCTTTTTGTTTCCCTAGAACGAGATCTTTCACGGCTGCTTTGGGCCCTTGTGGGTACAGTAAGGCAAGATTTAACCTCCCAGGCCAGGGCTTTGAGACCAAGGGTTGCTTGAATAGTTACTCCCAAGAAGTGTGGACAGGAAAAAAGTCCTCAAATGGCAGAAAGGATGCTTAGGGACATACTGTCAGTGTTGCCAAATATATAACAATATAGCTGTCAGTGGCTTAGCTGAGAAACTACTTAATCTCTGTAGGTTTTACAGGGCAGGAATCTGAGCTGTGCTTCTGAAAATGGGCATTTTCAGTTCTATTGCTGAGGCCTTTCTAGCGCAGCACATTCTCTTGAAGTCAAAATTGCAGCAAATCTTGAACCTACTCCTTCAAGTGTAGAGTTTCCAGCTGTAAAATTCTGTGGGATGTCCAAGGGTTGTGTGATGGCCACCATCAGTCAGGAAAGAGCTGCACAGGTCACACTGTCCTTTCCCAGATTCCGACAGGGCAGGTGGATGTGTGAGTTTGGAGTCTAAAGGATTTTGGGACCTTTGAGCTGTTCAAGCCCTGCATGGAACAGTGGCAATGTCTCTGTGCCAGGATGCTGCTGTTCCTTGTTGCCTTTGTGCTCTTCTGCCTGGAATGCTGTGTCTGGAAAATGCTGCCAGTTTCAAACTAGAGAGTGGGTTTCACACCCGGGTTTTAGAGTGAATTACAGACCAGAAAAGCTGGATCCTGAAGAATCTAACACAAGCTAACAGAGATCTCCTCAATGTGGTGCTGGTACAAAGCACCTCTTTGTTAGGAAAGTAGGCATCAGGAAAGGGCCAAACACCAATGTACTGGGACATTTACAGTGTTGGGGGATGAATATGGTGATTTCTTTTTCGATGCTTTTTCACTATTATTTTCTTCACACATTTTGTCTAAGGCCCATCCATTAAAAGAAATCAAAAAAATTAACCATTGTGCTAATGTTGTGTGGCTGACCACAAAGATCTTCTGTAATGCCCAAATGCCCTTCCCCTGCACCCCATAAGCTGTCCCATGTCCAAGGTAGCAACATATCTCAGTCCCAAAGGCAGAGCTGGCTCACCTGGGTGGGTTTCATGCCTGAGGCTGAGGCTGTGCAGGGCCAGCCCTGGAGGGATGCAGGCAGGGTGTCCCTTCTTTGAGGTCTTGTCTCAGGGTCCTTCCTGCCCTTCTGCCCCCGGCTCCTTTGGGCTGGTGCAGCTGATGGCTCCTGGGGTGGGCCTGGGAGCAGCTCCAGCAGGGCCTTATTTAGGTTCCTCTTTTCTTTCTGTGCTCTTTTCTGGGTGTGCAGATGAGCTTTTGTCAGAGAACCTGGTGAGTGCAGTGAGAATACATTGCATTTGTAAGTGGATTTGTAAAAAAAATATTTCCTTAAGGTCTTAAGGATTGCTTTATATTAGTCCATTGTACCAATGTGTTTTTATCTTTGTTAATTACCAGATTGGCAAGGGACCAGGGATATTCTTCAGATCGTGAGTTTACAATGCAAATAAAATCTACCTTGGAGGAGAAGAAAAAAAAAAAACAAAACCTAAAACAAACAAAAAACCCACCTCTCTCCTTGTTCCTTCTTTCTAAAACGAACAGACAATGACGGCAATCACAATTGATTGATCCTGGTATCTTTCACAAGGTAAAATGTAGACAGAAGATTAAGCTCGACTCTCATTATGACCATTTGATCACCCTTGACCCACTCAGGACAGAGTTTGGAGGAACTTGTCTCTTCTGAACCTGCCTCCCTGGTCCTCCTGGGACATGACCCTTTGCATTTTCCCTGAACTGCACATCGCTGGGTATTACCAGCATAAATAAACTGTCCCAGGGAGCACAAAGGTGCCTTACATGGGGACAATGACATCGGTTGAAGGAGGGGGGAGTGGGAAGGTAGCAGACAAAATCCGGACCAGAAATAAGACCTTAAGCACCCAATCACTTAAGGTAGCTTAACCTGCTGCCTGCAGGGGCTGAGCTGGGATCTCTGCACACAGGCACAGCTGCAGGCAGGCACTGTTAAGCTCTGCTTATCTCTCAGGGGACTGTAGCTGGTAGAGGGCTGGGCACTAAATCTCCCTACCTTAAGTCCCCAGAAGTTGTTTCTGGGTCTGAGGCCAAAATAGCCTGTTCACAGAGGTGCTAATGCCGAGGTCATGCCAGGGATGGTGATAAGGGCTGTGGCTGCTATCATGCTTCTTACTTGTAATGGCTTAATTTAATTATCACAAGTAGTGTCCAGAAGTGAAACATTCCCAACACCTGGGGTTGACATCCCTGCATGGTTTCCTACAGCAATCCCTGACCTTCCACTTCCCAGCACCTTGGTGAATCCTATGGAAACACTTTTGCAAATATTTATGCATCTTGTGTGAGCAGAGGGGGCGAGACAGACACAGGGATAATCTGAGATGTGGTACAAGATGCTGTGAAGAATAAAAGTAGTGATGTCTGGGTTGGATCTGCCAGGTGTTCTAAGAAAGAAAACAAAACCAGAAAAAACCCCAAAAAACTCCAAGTCACGCTGAACTGAAAAAAAAAATTAAATTTTGCATTCATTTCAGTCGTCCTTTTCCTCAGGCCATATAGGAAGCATGAACATTCAGAGGAAACTGTAAACAGTAAGAATTAAAATAGAGTATCCTGTCTTCATATCCACAAGGGAAAAGGGCCTTATGAAATCCGGTTTTTCACCTTTCCATCACATGCTAAAAAAGACAGGATGATTAGGAATGTGAAGACATTTTATCCCACTGTGTAAACACTGGTTTGGGTTTTGGTTTTTTCCTCCCTGAGTTATAAATACAAATTTAACCTTAGCTGAGTTACAATAAATAAATAAATCTGGTGAAATGGGTGCTTGTTTTGGAGGGCAGAACAGTTTTATCAACAATACTCCATTTTATAGGCTTTTCCAAGAAAGGCTGGATAATCCCTCTCCCTTCTCTTAAAAATGTAACAGAAGAGCAGGAGCTGTGTTTACAAATACTGATTTGGCCCAGCACTGACAGCAGTGGGGGGTTGACCTGCCAGCATTACAGCTCCTGAATTATCCACTCCATAAATGGAAAATCAATTTGCTTCTGGGATTCAGCATGTTTTCAGGGTTGTTAGAGGCTGTATTTTTGTTTAAACTCACATCCAGGCTAGGAAAGCAAATGTGTTTGGGGCTGTTGTGCAGTGCAGGGCGCAGCTGGCGCGGATGGGGCTGTGTGCTGGGGCTGTTCTCCTGAGCTCCCTTTCTGGACCCCCAAGGCACAGTGGCAGCATCCCCATCGCGTCTCTAAGGCTGGGATTCCTGAATTTTACCCGGGAATACTTCAGAAGATTTCTGCTTAGTGTGAAAACTTCCCTCTGCAACATTAAAAGTGAATGCAGGATGGTTCCCTGATTTACTGGTGCAAGGAGCCCAAGCAGATGTGGTTAATAAAGTCCTTTGTTATCCAGCCTGACCCACTTGTCAGCCCTTGAGCTGCTATAAATGCATGTGGAGGGGCCAGACTTAAAATAAATCTCGAGGCATTTGGCAAACAGCAGCTAATTGAAGGGCACATGCTGCCCATCATGTGCTGAGGAGGAGAAACCTGGGGCAAAGGCTTAAAACCGAGGCCTGAGTCTCCTGTTTTTGGAACTGGCTGTATGGGACTCTGTAAATATTTACACACCACCTTTAAAATCCAAGCTGTTTCCAAGGTGCTGTGTCAAACCCCTTGGAAAAGCGGTTTGTCCTGGGGCAGCTCCTCGCAGATCCCCAGGAGAGGAGCCAGCAGGAAAGCTGGGGATGCTGCAGCTGCACTTCCCTCCTGTCTGGATAAACAGCACATTTGGGAGATGGGGGGGTCCTGCATCCATGCCATGCACAGAATGGGTTAAAATGATGAGGTTTCATGGTAACAATTGCAGTTTTGCTGGCTCTTTGCTGGTCTGAAGCCTTCAGCTGAACGGTGAATGAGGCTTCTCTCGCTGGGTTTTCACTTGTTCATAAATTGCACATATTCTGACGTGGTTGCTTCTTTGATATTTTTCCTACCTTTTTGGGGAAAAAAAAAACCCAAAGAACAACAAAACAAAGAGTGTTATTTAAGCAATGGCACTTTTGGGACTTTTGGTAAACATCTGAAGTTTTATAAACAACATGTTTTTCTTCACACAAAACAAAGCCTGTCCCACAATGGCATTCCCACAAAACACTGTGGGATGAAGGGATTCATTTTATGACTTTTAAAAACTTGTTTAAATCACTGCTGCCAGGCAGGGAACACCAGGAGGGGAAGGGAGAGAAGCTCTGGGTCCCTCTGTACCTCCAAAGCAGCTCTGTGCCTCTCTGCCTAGGCTGGGGTCAAGCAGCTATCACCTACCTTTCCTTGACAGAAAAAAGAGCAATTTTCCATGTCAAACAAAGGCCATTTATACTCTGATTTCCCCTGTTTGTCCCAGGACATATGAGCTGTTTTTGCTTGGCTTTCTCTAATCACAAATCCAATCCCAGTCCTTAAGAAATTAAGCTGGCTGGGGAAAGAAAGAGGAAAGAACTGATTCATCTTCCTCCCTGTGCTGCTCCTCACTCCTTTGCTGGGTGCTTGCTGTTCAGCTGCTCTGAGTTATGAATACTTTGCTCTTGTGGCTATCAAGGTCAGCCTGAAGGAGGGAGGTGAGTCATTGTCATTCAAATAGCAACAAACTGTAATTCAAATAAGGCCAGAGCAGAGACAGGAGGCTGATTCAATACAAAGAGACTCAGTGTCCACAGGTCGATGCTCTGCCCATTCCAAAATTTCACCCTCACATGCCTCAGTCTGCAAATACCAGAACAGAGCTTAAGCCAGGACTGCTGTTTCCAGGGCATCCAGAAGTTCTGGATGGGGAGGGGAAAAGCAGAGAACTTAGGGAGGAATGGAAAAAACAAACAAACAAACAAAAAACCTGACTATTTTTATTTCTTTTTTTTGTCTGTGTGTCTCTAGGTTGCAAACTTCTCTCCATGGCTTAAGCAGATATCAGAGCATGTCCCTCTGATGGAATGTACAACCCTATATGATCCCATCCTTCAGGAACTAAATTCCAAGACAAAGAATACAATTTCTACAGTTTGCTTCTTTTAATATATGGCTTGGTCTCACACACAAAACCTGAATTTTAATTTCTGTACTCAGAAAGACAAGGGTCTGTCTTCAGCAAACCCTCATCAGGAGAGGTTATCAACAGGACAGAGAGGTGGAAGGAACTTTGAAGCACTGTGAGAAGGTGAAAGGAAATACCCAGCTTGTCCTTTTTCAGGCCTGTTTGGGGAAGATGAAGCTTCTCCCTTACGGCTGGCAGTAGTGGGGTCAGTCTGTTCAGCCAGTGCTGACTGCCTGCTGCAGCCTCTCCTTTCTGCCTTACGTTGGAGCCTGCGTTTTTGGCCGGCGGTGGGGCAGAGCCCAAGGGGCAAAGATGGTTGTGGTAAGGAGGAGGAATGTGAAAATGTTCACCTTTGCCTTTTTGCTCATCACGGTGACGTCGTTTCTGCTGAACTACACGCACCAGGTGACCACGACCACCTGGGACCCCAGACATCTCGTCGTGCAGTTTTCAGAGCACGTCCAAAAACTCTTCAGGTACCCCAGGAGACCTTGCAGCTGTCACACGTGCATTTCAGAGCTGGGACATTCCCTCTGGTTCGATCAGAGATTTAACTCAACTATGCAACCTTTCCTGACCTCACAAAATGCCTTGATCCCAGAAGACAGCTACAGGTGGTGGCTGGTAAGTGAGGGGTGTGGATACAGCCTGGGCTTTGGGTGATGGTGGTGGTGTCAGGCTTCCAGGGATGCCAGGCACATAGAAAGAGATGTTTTCTGCCCAAAGCATTTGCTGTCTCAGCTGATGAGGCGGAGGTGGAAGGAAGTGGGTGTTTGTGCTGCTGTTTGGCTCACAGTGCTTGGAGTGCACGTTCACTTGCTCCGAGCTACAGAAGCCCCTGACACAGTTAGATGGTAGATCCAGAATTTCCAAATGTCAATACTGTCATCTTCTCCCTTCTCTTCCAAAGACCAGGCTTCATAACCCCTCTGTTTCTGCTTCAGATGGGCTTTTTGCCATTCGTTAAGGCGGATAATCAAACTAATTGTGAAGTGTGTCATTCCCCCGGGTCTCTCCTTACCATAAGATACATAAATACTTAGCAGGATTAAATGGGAAATTATTAATTCCATGTGTATGAGAACATTCTCTGTTGTGGCTGACAGTGTAAAACAGATTTGGAAAGCTCATGGGTGGCTGTGGGTCACTGGGAAGGAACAGCCCCAAGTGTGTCCTTGAGCAGGGTGGTCCAGCTACCTCTTGAAGCCTGATCAGGAAAGCAAACTGATGCCTTGTTCACAAATCATGGAAGGGAAAAAGATGTGTCCTGTTGTTTTGCCTAACAAAAGCCCCTTTTATGTTCTCTTGAAACAAGACATCAGTTGTTTGATTTACTCATGGCTGTGCTAACGAGGTGCTAAAGTGCAGGTTCTGCTGCAACAACCCCAGTGAAATCGCAGTTTCATTGCACTTGTTTTCCCCCTTTTCCGGAAAAATAGTCCCCTGTGCCTTTCTTTGAACACACAACAGCCTGCAGCTTAATGTCTTGCAGAAGCAAAACCCTTGTTGAATTCTGGGCTATCAGGGCTTCTCTGGCACCCTGAGGGGGCCTCTCCAGCAGGCACCCACTGTTGCAGTGGGGACATTTGGGTTTTGGCGGGGATGTCAAGTGCTGTGGAGATGAGGCTGTATTGGATTTATCACTTCTCACTCCACTGGGTGTTGTATTTAGTGTTGAAAAATAAATGCCACTGAACTCTGTCATCTTTAATTGGTGTGTAAATGATATCATTGTTTTATGATGAGGCCCTCCTTTTTGCAATGACTCAAGTACTGCAGGTGCTGTATCTTTTCACCTTCCCCTTGGCCATGACTTTGATTTCCCATTGCTTGTGGTTTTTCTTGCAGCTTCCAGACACTTTTCCATCTGGTCCCCATGTGTTTTGTCTGGACTTTGCTGGAGCCTTGAGAGGGGAGGATGGCAAGCTCAGGTCCTTGCCCTTGCCCTGGCTTGAGGTTTCACCAGGGAGATGGGCTGATCTAACAACTGGCAGTTTTCAAAGGAGTGGACATTCCCCAGACTGAGCTCAGTAATGAGAGGATGAGGTTACTCATGGACACCATGAGAAAAGCCACTCTGCATTCTGCACTCAGAACTCACTGATTTAAGCATGAGGTTTGAATGCATTCTCTCTTAGGAAAAGAAAATAATAAAAAGAAGAAAAAGCTTGGGACTCAGTACAGAAGGTTGAATATGTAATGTTCCTTCTTGTAGTGAAACAGAAAAAAAAAAAAAGGAAGCAGTGCTTCCTCGATTTACAGAATCAATTAGGTTGGAAAGGACCTCTGAGATTATCAAGTCCAAGCTGTGACTGAACACCACATGGTCAACCAGACCAGGGAACCAGGTGCTACATCCAGTCTTTCCTTAAACACCTCCAGGGGTGGTCGCTCCACCACCTCCCTGGGCAGCCCATTCCAATGTATAATTACCTTTTCTATGAAGAAATTTCTTCTAATGTCCAACTTAAGTCTCCCCAACCATAGTTTTAGACTGTGTCCTCTCGTCCTGTTGCCAGTTCCCTGGGAGAAGAGACTGACCCCCACATGGCCACAACCTCCTTTCAGGGGGTTGTAGAGTGACAAGGACGCTCCTGAGCCTTTTCTCCAGGCTGAACAGCCCCAGCTCCCTCAGCCTCAGTCACCTCATAGGACCTGTGCTCCAGACCCTTCACCAGCTTTGTTGTCTTCTCTGGACTTGCTCCAGCACCTCAGTGTCTTTCTTGAAGTGAGGGGCCCAGAACTGGACACAGCACTCGAGTCGTGCTCTCACCAGTGCATTAAAAATTCAGCTCGACCTGGAACAGATTCTTTCAGAGGAAGTTTGTTTCTTTTTCAGCAAAATGAAAAAACAGACTTTCAGAACAGCTGAAAGTCTCCCCATCCCAAACAAAAGCTGTTCATTAATTTTCAGGGCTGTCTAACCATGTTTTAGTGTTTTCATTCTTTTTTTCTTTTTTTTTTTTATTCAGATCAAGTTCAAAGGGAATATACCACTTCAGAATACAAAATCAAAGCAATTTTTTTTCAGATGGTAAAAATAAATCTTCTAAGATTTCTAGACTTTTTCAATCTTCAAGCAGGTTGTGTGAAATATTTTGATGTCCCCCATAACTGCATTCTGTATTGGAAGTTTTTACTTTCTGAAAGTCTTTGCTCTAATGTGTAAGAGATGGAGAAAGTGCCCTGACTCCACTGAAAGGTGGTTTTGGGTAAACCCCAGGCATGATGTGGCCTTACCTCCTCATTGCAGCTGATTCCTTATGTACATGTTGCTTTGGGTAAGCTTTTCTGAGATGGTGTCATTTCTTCAGTAAATAATTCCCAGGTGCATCCTGAAGGCAGCTCCCTTTTCGCTGTTCATTTTTAGGCTCATCTTCAAAGCAATTCTGAGATTTCAGCCAGTCTTTAAGAAAACATTGCTCATGGCCATGTTTCACTCTTGTGTGCTTTGCCAACTCAGTAATTTGTGACTTTTTGCTGTATTTGTGCATAAAAAGGAGGTATGAGGAAACCTGAGATTGCTCAAACCTCTTTTTGGGTTGGGGGGGAATGACTGGGTACACTCTCAGGAGCTGATTTCAGACAATGTGGCAGTTCTGCTGAGCTGTACCTGAGGCTCTGAGATGCACTGGAGCTTTTTATTACACAGCTGTGGCTCCCCTATCATGGGAGGATGTGCTGCCCTAAAAGCAGGCAGAGCCCTTGCCTGGCCACCAAACTGAGTGTGCCCTCCCTCCCCCTTAACCCATGTTGCTGTAGATGTGCATAAGTGCTGTTCACCCAAACAGTCATGCAGCATTAGTATCCCTCCTACCAGGACACTGAGGACTCATTTCAGAGATTAATGACCAGTATTGGAGACAAAGGGACATTTGGCACCAAAGAATGGGGTGGTTTCCCTTGCTTACAGCTCTTCTCATAGCTACCAGGCTGCTTCATGGTTTATTTGGAGAATATATAGTTTGAACACTTTCAGCCTGGTAGTATGTGACCTTTAGAAGGAAATATTCCTGCTTGCTCTGAATAAAACTGTTTGTGTATAGTGGATTTAGTGCTACCACCTGTGCAGGTGGGGAGGAGCAGGGGAGAGAAGGTCAGTGCCACCATCCCTGCAGTGGCTCCTCTTGCTGCACGGGGCAGGGCTGCTCCAGAGAAAGCCCCTGAAAATGTACCTGGCTGTTTCTTTGTTCATGGAAACAAGGGGGATGTTGTCAGGACTGCTCCCTGCTTCTCATTTGCTTAAATATACACAAGCTGTCCATTATTTTAATCAGGTAGCAAATAATGGCCCAAATTCTCCTCCTGCCTGTACCCCTGCAGCTGTTCTGTACTTTTGGTGACTTAAAGTTGAATTGGAATCTTCTACTTTCAGGGAGGATCTGGGCATTAATAACACTTCATGCTGTGAACATTTTGTTAGAAATTCCTCCCTCCCTCCCTTTTCTCCCTTTCACCCCTCCTGTCTCTCACCTCCTGTCTCCTCCTCTGCCTTCCCTTATGCTCAGGGACTGTGAGAGTGTTTTTGCAGGGTGGCACCTGCTGTTATGTAATACATTCCTTTCTGTTTATATTTTCTTTCCCTGAGCTTGTTCACCTGCAAGTTTTCCATTGTTTTACCATGACACAAAAGCTGTGATGTTCTCACTAAATTTAGTAACCTATATGTAAGGAAACATGGCAAGAATTATATGCTGTAATGAAGCACAGCATTTATTTATCATTTTCTTGTTTTGTTCTAAGGGGTGGATGCGTTGTTCTTGGAGGTCAGAAAGTATAAAAAATAGGAGATTAGAGCCTGCTGTTCTAAACTCAGATGTTGAAGTTGATGGATTGAAGTTGTGATAAGTAAATTTAGGTTCAGAGTTTCCTGGCAATCTTCTCTGTAGCACATTGTTCATAAACTGTCATGTTATGAAAACTTTTATCTTGTCTTATAATGTTGGAGGGTTTTTGCCTTTTCTTTGGAAGAAAGCTCAGATCTTGGGGCCATGTTGTTAGCGTATATAAAAGAAAATATTAGTTTAAATTCATTATGTTGGTAGGAAAAATGTAATATATGGCTTAAAAATTTGCTTTCAGCCAGTGAACAAAGGGGCATCCCCACCCAACATGTGTGCTGAGGAAGTTGGGGCAGCTGCACTGATTTTTAAGGCAGCAGCAGAACTGCTTGGCACCTGAGTCATGCATTTTGAATGCTCTCTGAGGAAAATGTGCAAATACTTTCATCACCAGAAGTTTCCTTTGAAACTGGGAAGCTGTCTGTGACACTTTGAAAGCAATTCAGAGGGCTCAGCACTTTGAAGGTAGCCTGTAGCTACCAGATCACTGTAGAAGGTGGTACCAAATCCCAAATCCAGGCCCCTAGGTGCCTGCCACATGCCCAGTGCCACCTGCAGTTGAGCTGCTTGGTTGTAAGTGTGACATTTAGACCAGATTTGGACCAGATTTTGGCGCTGGGCCCCCTCTTACCCTCACTGGCAGCCCCCATGTAAGTCGAGCTGGGCTGGAGCTGCTCCTCCTGTGGTGAGGACAGATGGATGTGAAGGTGGTCCAAGCTCACAAGTCTCTCTCAGCACAAGGGTCAGAGTAGTGTAGAAGTGACCCATACCAACCATGGAAGTCAGAAATTGTACAACTCAGCATATTATTGTGTGTTATTTACAAAATATATGCACATACATATTTATATTTGAGAAGGAAATTTTCTGACTACACAGATCATTAAACAAAGCCCAAACTCTTGACAGTTCCTCTGTTCTTCCACTTCAACTCTTAGATGCATAGTAATTGAAGGACATTAAATAATAACAGGAATAAAGCCATATTTTCCAGATGAAAGAGGCATTTTTAAAATTTCCTCATGATTTCCTTTTAAACTTTCCTTGAGTCTGTAGAACAGAGATTACCTGGATTTGCCCCACCAGACTGTTGGTAGGATTAGTCTTGTAGCTGGGAAATGTTGCATGGGTGTTAATGCCTCCAAACTGCAGCAGTGAGGCAATTAGTAGCTGTGCAAAAGAGATTCTCATGGAGCTTTATTTGCTCTTTATCTTTTAAAAACAGTTAAAAAAAATTAGAAAAGCCACAAACCCCAGTATTGCTACCCCGACTTCCCCCAGGCTGCCTGGCTGTGTTCTGGGGCTGCCTCACCAGTGCTGGCAGCTGCCAGACCCACAGCTGCACTTGTCTGTCCACCACAAGGGTTCTGCCTTGGTCCATCTTCTGTCTGCATCCACACCACACCAGTGATTGCAGACTAATCTATTCTACCTGATAATGATTTGGGATTTTGAAGATGTGCTTAATGTGCTGGCAGACTTGGCCATGGGTGCAGGATGTACAGCAGGAGAGCTTTCCCTTGTGGTTCTCCTGGCTCCTTTGAGAGGCCCCAAGATAAAAAGGACATGGATGTCTTGGAGCAAGTCCAGAGGAGGCCTGGGAAGATTGCTGGAACACCTTTCTTGTTCAGACAGACTGAGAGAATTGGGGTTGTTGAACTTGGGGAAGAGAAGGCTCTGGGAAAACTTTATTGCCAGCTTTCAGTATCTAAAGGGGCTACAACAGAGCTTGTTACAAGGGACAGGGACTGATAGGACAAGAAGGAATGGCTTTAACCTGGAAGAGGGCAGGTTAAGATCAGTTATTAAGAAGAAATTCTTTCCTTTGAGTGTGGTGAGGCACTGGCACAGGTTGCCCAGAGAAGTAGATGCCCCATTCCTGGTAGTTTTCAAGGCAAGGTTGGATGGGGCTTGGAGCAACCAGGTCTAATGGGACCTGTGCCTGCCCATGGCAGGGGTATTGGAATGAGATGACCTTTAAGGCCTCTTCCAACCCAAACCGTTTTGTGATTGCCTGACTGTAGCTGTGTCCTCACCACTCCAAGCCATTAGCTCTGAGCAGCCTTGGCTGAATTCACAATCTCCCTTTGCAACCCCTTAGCCAAGTTTTGGGTATTTCTGCTTGGTAGTGCTGTCAATGTGATTGTGTTGGAGAACCCAGTAAAACTTTAAACTGAGAAGTTTAAAAAAGCAGCAAATCCCTTGTCCTCCTTAGTGGGAGCGTGCACAGCGATGAGGAGGGAACAACAGGCTCTTCCTTGGAGAGCCATTCATGGGTAAAGAAAGGGAGTGCGTGAACTTTGAGGGTTCTTTTTTCTTGCCTTCTTTGTTTTCTTGCTAGCTCACTTCTGTATGTGAAATGGGGAGTTTCTAAGGCTGGGAGATGATTTAGGAAACTTCTCAGTCTGAACTCCCAAATATAGTTTTTAACAATCTGAGGTGGAGTGTTGACTCTCAAGTGACTCACAAATATTTTATGGAGGGAAGCTGGACTGTTTAGTAATCCAGTGATATTTTCTATGTGGACACAAGATGGGTTAAGATGCTTTATGATCTTGGACAAAAACATGAACTGCTTCTTTAGATACACGTATTACTTGCACAGACTTCTGAGAAAAGCAGCCACTTCACTCAGGACATAGGGGTCAAGTATTTCAGAGTAGTTAAGGCTGCTCTTAGCAGTTATATCCATACACATATCCCTGTGACACATCTACAGCATTTGGAGGGAGGATGCTGCTGTCCTAGCAGAGCCCCAGGCTCTCACTCACAGACTTTCACTCTGTGCTTTTGTTGATTTATGGGAAAGGCCAGACTGGAGAGAGCTTGATAAGGAGGAAAGGAAAAAAAAAAAAAAGAAAAAAGAAAAGTAAACACAATACTAAAAAAAAAAAAAAAAAAAAGACAAAAGTTTGGTGTGGGAAAGTGAACTATAATCGTCTTGTAATTGTAATGCTATTAAAATGGGTTTTTTCAATAAGCCAAGCAAATATTGTGCAATAAGGAACTGTATAAGGAATTGTGCATGCTAAGTCTGAATATTTACAAGCTGAATATGCCTTGGAGTTAACCAGCTTTGTTGCTTCCTCTTCTCTGTTTTGCTGAAACGTCAAAGACTAACCAGTGTTGATAGATTAGTCCTGAAATTTATAGTTCAATCAGATAATCCCTGAGAAATCAGAACAGAGCACTTTAAATGAGTTAAGGACAGATGTGTCATTGTATGGGTGTTCAACACACAATGCAATAAGATCATCACCCTATTAGAGGGCACTGAGAGAATCTCTAACATTAGTAATGGTCTTTCCTATGGAAGTTGTGTACAACAGAAGGATTGTAGGACAGTGGTGTCGTGCTTTCAGGTTGATGTTAGTTCCCATGTTTCAGCTTGGTTGCAGTAGACTTACTCTAGACAGAAGCATAAAAGAACGGTGAATGCCTGAGATCTGTAAATGGAGGAGCCTGTCCAGGATGTTTCTTACTATTTTAATACAGCAAAAATGCATCAATAATCCAGGTCTTTCCCTTTTCTGGTCCTGTCAATCTGAATGAAAAGAAAATTTAACTTAAAAGGGGCACCCAGGTACTTGGACTTTTCTGAAAATTGCCTTCCTGTTCTGAATTTTCTCAGGGAAAATCAGTTCAAGGGTGAGATTTTGATGGGTTTCCTTTTCATTTCTGAAAGACAGTTAAGAATCAGCCCATCTTTACAGAGACAGAGAGTATATATGGATGAATGCAAATGTTTGTTCAAATAACTCAAAATAAGTTCCTTTTTCAGAAAATACTGTATTTTACTACATTATGCACCTGTACTGCACTCTGTGACATCTGTGAAATCTCTAATTGTTTTGAAAGCTGCAGGTTTTCTAACATTGTTTTTCTCATATTCAGAGCAAGATGATGTTAGATTTGATTAATAAAGAACACACAAGAGTTCAGATATGTAGCCATGTGTTTGTTGTTGCATCACACACAGATTCAGAAGATTACCTTTTTCTTATATAATTGAGCCTTGCACTGAATAGTGACACACATGGCCACAATTACAGTGCTTGTCTGGTCATCCTAATTACCTTGCATCCTAATCACCTTGTGCAGTCCATATACAAGTATATAGATTAGAAAGGATTAGTGGGATGATTAAGTCTGTATGTGCTTAAGTCTGCATATGTATATGTATATGATTTCTTTGTCTACTTTGTTTCAATTTCTCAATGTCATCTTCTAGCTCTGAGCTCGAGAGACCTGTTGTTCATTTCAGTGCAAATAAGGTCCTGCAAAAAGCACAGAATTTAAACAAAAAATTACAGTGCTGCACCTGTTTGTGTTTGTGTGAGAGAGGGAGATAGCAGGACAAATTATCAGTTCCTGGTGCAGTCAAGGGAAACACATTAGAAACTAAAGCCAAATTAGCCCAGGCCATTCCTGGGAGTCGTGGGAAAAGGTGTTTCTCTTCTGTCCCTCCCTGTCTTTCCATGCCCTGGGGCTGGCAGAGCAAGACAGAGCCTTTTCGGACTATTTTGTGCTGGAGCCATTCTCCTTTTGTGAGCTTGGAAGCAAGTGGCACCACGAGGGTGGGCAGTGCTGTTTGTGAGCATGCCAGTACTCCCAACCTCTGCAGAAAATGTCTGAGAGCTGAGCCCCAGAACGGGAGTGTGTGACCATCACCTGCCCTGCACCGTGCCTGTACCTTCCCAATCCAGCCATTGTTTCCACCATGCACCACAGAGCTGCAACACAACAGAGTTTCCCTCCATGGCAACAGACACAATGACCAAGGTCCGGGTGGTTTTCTTCATCCTGGAGATTTTTTTTAGGTGATTATACATCTCCAGCCCTCAGGGCTAACTCTACTAGAGTTTCTTATTGCATGAGCAGCTGGTTCCTCCACAGTTCACTTCTCATTTCCCTCTCCCACACCTGGCATATGCCAAAATTTGTGGCAGGGATATCAGCCACGTCTGTCTTCAATCAGCTCCCCTGAGACTTTTCCGTCATTTGTAGGAGAGTTAAAAGAAATCTTACACATATCCTAACAGAAGATACTTGACCCAGAGTGGGTTTAGGCTTATAGAACACCAGAGGAACGTTTATTCTCCTAAGGCCAGCCTTGGGGAAGATGCTTGATCTGTTCTATCATGTCTAGATAGAGACTTGAGGAAGTGTGACAATCTGATGAGAAGGAGAAAAAGGAAGCCAAGTTTAAAAAGTTAAAGGGTTTTCCACTTGATTTTTTTCACACTTCGGCTCCCAACCTGAAGCCTTGTGCTGCAGAAGGCAGCATCTGTGGGTAGATGGAGGAATGCTCTTGGAGGAGACATTTCAAGCCATCTCTAGCTCACAGAAAAGCTGCCTGTGTCGGTAACCTGGAGCGATTTTTCTCCCTGACAGAAACTGCAAGGAGAGAAAGCTCCGAAGAGTTTGAATGCCACTCTCACAGAGCTGTTTGGGCTCATCCCTGGGGACAGGGATCCGCTGCAGGAGCGGGGCTCCTACACCTGCAGGCGCTGCGCCGTCGTGGGCAACTCCGGGAACCTCCGGCAGTCTCAGTACGGCCAGGATATCGACTCCCATGACTTTGTGCTCAGGTGAGTGGAGACCACCTCAGCCACAGATGCCTTTCTTGTCTAAAATTCACACTCTAAATTGGTATTTGGGGAGGTACAAGTGAGTAAACAAGGTTTCAGGGTCTGTCTAGTGAAACCTGGTACTTAACTCAAGCCTAAGTTTCAGGGGCATTAAATTATGAGTGTTGGAGCTAGGACCTCATGTTTTAGCTTGGACAAAGAAACATTAATAGGTATTGATACCGTAGCTTGTTCTGCACAATCTGTAACTGCCTGTGTTAAAAAATGTAGGCGAAAAAAGATTTGCACTTAGGAGTAAAAGTTATTTCTGCAGCCAGTGCTCATGAGCGATCTTTTAGGCATTTAACTGACTGTGTTAGATTTTACTTTCTTGCACCAGCTCACTCTTAAACAGTGGTGAGGTGGGGGAACCAAAGACGCCTTTCAGTGGACCAGAGTCACCTATTTGGCTGCAGGGAATTTGTAAAGGATGGCATTGCCTTTCCCTTTTCAGGCAACAAGGTTGGCCACTTTGTTCCTCTGAACTAGGCAAGCAGGGCTTATCATGCAGAGGGCAGCCAAAATATCTGGACTAAGTTCAGTGTGTCATCTGCCTTTCACACCACAGCTGCCAGCACAGCACAATTTGGGAAGCAATAAGGAGCAGGAAGGGAGGGATTGCTCTTGAAATGCCACATGTGGGATTATTCTCTCAGAAGCAACAAAAGCCTTAGAAGGAAACTGTGCTCTGAAGTCAAGAATAAATCAACAGAGGATCAACACTGTTTGAATTGTTAAGCCACCTTGGCGTCTGATGTGGCTTGAACATGGCATAGAGTCTTCAGATGGCATCTAAATCTTCACAAATCATATCAGGAGTTGCTCCCTGCCAAAAGTACCTCCCCAAAGGCAGAGGCACCAAGCTGTCCTTCAGATCCATGAAGGGAAAGGAAGAGCCCTCAACGTTATTCCTACAGGTTGTAAATGTGGGGCAGCTGCAAATGTGGGATGCTGTGGTGCATTTATGTTTAACTCTGAGTCCTCCCATATGGAGACAGCCCCATTCCTGTGTGGACTTTCTTATATTGCCTGTCCTACATTTCCAGAGTTGTGCAGAAAAGACTTTGCCAGACTCAAAATCTGGTAGTAATAGCTAAGGTGCATGTTACTGCTCCAAGGCCTTGCCTATCCCATAGCCAGCCATCCCTGACAAGGACAAAACTCTTGGTGACTTAGTGAACCTTGCAGTCTCAGATTTATATTTCAGCCATCTTAAGCCAGATCTGAAACAATTGCACAAGGTTTTAGGATTCACCATAGGAATTTGTGCAGGGAAGGTGACACCTCTGTGCATCAAACCCAAAATCTCTGGTGACCTGAAATTCACTTCCACATCCTCTGGCAATACAGCCAAGTGCTGCGGAGAGCCAAGGTGTCTGAGGGGGCACCTTTCCTTCCAAACAGCATGTTCCAGCCCACTTTTATTTGTATAACTAGCTCCTTCCATGACAGAAGGAAGTTCCTGCTTGGTCCTTCCTGCTGAGACTGGGTGTGAACGCTGCCTTCTGCCATCTGGCACCGACAGCCCCACCATGGGTGGCAGGAAAGGCACAGAGACCCAAGGGCAGATTGTAAGATGACCAACATGTCACCCTTGTTTTTGTCTTGATGGAAAGAAACACCCATATTTTATACCTTTGACTACTGACTAATCTCAAGGTAAAACACAGAAAGTCCTGTGCTTTTCCAGTATTTCTACATGGTATGCTGTGGGTCACTGGCAGGGAAGCCAGTAACAGAAAACTCAATAACAAATCCACAAGGCTGGCAGGATATTCTAACTACACTAATAACTCCCTTGAAGGGAGTTAAAAGAAACTTAAGTAATTCACCTGGGGGAGAACTGCAATAACACAGCCTGGCATAGACTTGATAAACAGATTTTGCATCTCCTGTTATCATTAACCAGGGCAGCATGTTGTCTGGCAATGTATGATGCTCCTCATTACCTCCTCAGCTACATCCTTCCTTGTCCTCCCTGTGCTTCTGCCAGGAGCTGATCTAATGTTATTGCAGGAAAAAAAACATTTTGCTCAGAGACAACTGAGGGATTTCTCCATGGTTTTACACAGCACCATGGAGTCATGCAAGTTGCTTCAGGGATCTCTAATGTACAATGTGCTACACCACAGAAATATGCAAATCTCTGCCACTGAGGAGCTAAAGCAGCAGGGAGAGAATTGCTGATGTGTTCCCAGATTGGCTTTCAGAAGTGAACACAGGCACAGAGGCATTTCTGCAGTCCTGAGTTCAGAAATCCCTCTCTGTTCCCTATATGGGCCACTCATTTAAGAGTTGGACTCAATGATCCTTGTGGATCCCTTCCAACTGAGAATATCCTTTGATTCTGTCAATCTGTGATACATCCAACATAAGGTAGGGCAGCCCTTTTTAGCCAACACATCTTAACTGAGCCCTGGAGGCCCTGGGCAGATCTCCATGGACTGACCCCAGGGTTACCTAAAGCACCCCATGTGTGTGCAGAGTGACCCTGAGTATCTGTGGAGTACATCCTACAAAGTAAAAGTAAGGTTTGAGTAAATGAAGGGTCAGCAGCAGGTCCTGTATTTGTGTCTATTTGGCACTGATTTGGTGCCTTTTTGTGGGAGAACCATAAGGATTATTTGCTGCTTCTCATCAAACACAGCATGGTTTATTACCTTGACCCAAGACATTCAAATACACCTGTATGGATAAGGGGGAAATGGAGCTGCAAGAAGTCAAGCTGATGTACTTCAGGGCAATGTTTTTCTCACCAGCTGGAGGATGCAGCTTTAGGATGAAGTGAGATGTGTCCTCATGGGCTCACCACTCTTTTAATGACTGTAAAGGGAATGCAGGGATGTGCTCAGAGATACACCTGCCTGGTAGACACTCCTGTTCAGTCCAAGGAATTCCACACTAAGGCTGAGCTTTCATTTACTGTTCAATCATATGGGTTATGATCATTCCAGCTTGCCTGAGGACACTTACATCTGTCAGGGCTGTCTGAAGTCCCTGCATATAGCACTCCCCTTAGCCACCTGCACCTCAAGCAAATGACTTGGTGAAAATTCACCAAAGTACTTGTACTTACCTAATTCCTCTTCTATCTCAATTCTTATTTTTGGGCTGCAGAATGAATCGTGCCCCCACTGCCGGCTACGAATCAGATGTTGGGAGCAAGACCACTCACCACTTTGTTTATCCTGAGAGCTACAAAGAGCTGGCAGCAAATGTGAGCATGATCCTGATCCCCTTCAAAACCCTGGACCTGCGCTGGGTTGTCACCGCTCTCACCACAGGCACCATCAACTTGTGAGTAAGGGCAGGCACAAGGGGTGGGAGCTCTGTACTTCACGTTGCTGTAGGAGATGTTAGCCTGTGTGGGGCAAGTCCCTGCTTCTCATAAGGCCTAGGGTGCTTTGCAGACCCACTCAAGTCAGAGTTCAGCCCTAAACACTTGATTTCTAGGAAAAGCTTAATGTTATATTGCAGTTGTTGAGGCAAAGATCAAGATCCAGTCTCTTACATCCCTGTGGTCTCAGAGAAATGAAAAGGGGAGGTTTTGCTGGTGGAGATGACCAGTTTGATCAAAAGGCTCATAAGCTTTGGAGTTCACTGCCTCATTTTGGGCTTCTGCTCATCCCTCCTCCTCTCTGGTTTCTTGGGAGTCAGTACAGTTGCAGAAGAGGATGAGGAGTGTGCGGGTTGCTCCCCAAAGAGCAGATGCAGACTGCAGCACTTGAGGATGAGCTCCCCTGGACAGGTTGGTCAGGAGCTTGGTCTGTCTTTCCTGGTGGAACATGACTGAGAACTGTTCAGAAGAAACAATGTTTTATGTGTCACCTCCATGACTTAGCCTAAAATTCAAGACTTCTACTTGGCAATAATGTGACACACTGGAATTTATTCTCCAGTTCTTTTTTGAATGCTGTCAGAAGTAAAGGTTGTCTCCTGCTAGATATATTTATGGCAGCACCAGAATTAGAAATGTGATCAAAATGCATGTTTCTTCTGGAAGCCTGCTAGCAGATTCTCTTCCTTCCTGTAAGCTGGCTTTTCCTAATCCAGAGAATGAAATACGTGACATTTGTACTGTGTGCAAGGTTATCTGCTGGATGTGGAACCACAGCCGTGTGGGATCGCTTGGTGACACTCTGCTACACATAGGCAGCAAGAGCAGATCGGATTGCTTTACTCCAGGGAGAAATATTTCAAGACATTTCAACTTTTTTCCCAATTTCAAAGTCTCAGAAAATTTAAACTTGTAAAAGTGTGTCTTGGGCATGTTGACTGGACATAAGACCCACTTTGCAATTTTAAGTAAAACTCTTTCATGGAAAAACAAACAAAGTTTTATTTTTTCTCTTCATTTTCTTTTCCTTCTTTGTAGATACATGTTAGATTCTTTTTATTTCTTATTAAGATTCCCTTAACTTGTAACAAATCTGTGTTAGCTTTCTTAAACCTTTTTTATCACCAGCATTTAATATATACAGTCATAAACTGGCTTGAATAAAACCCACTTTCAAGACACACTCATAACTTGGGAAAATCAGTACACTTAAAAAAGTGTACCACTCACTACAAGAACATCACTGAGGGGCTGAAGCCTGTCCAGAGAAGGGTCTGCAGCACAAATCTGATGAGTGGGAGCTGGGGGCATTCATCCTGGAGAAAAGGAGGCTCAGGGGGGACCTTACCAGTCTCTACAGCTCCCTGACAGGAGGCTGTAGCCAGGTGAGGGTTCTCCTCTTTTCTCAAGTAACAAGGAAAAGAGGATATGCCTCAAGTTTCACCAGGGAGGTTTAGATTGAATATCAAAAACAATTTCTTTGCCAAAAGAGTTGTCCAGCACTGCAGCAGGCTGTCCATGGGAGTGGTGGTGTCACCATCCCTGAAGGAATTTAAGAAACATATAGGCGTGGCACTTAGGGACATGGTTTGGTGATGACTTGGCAGTGGTGGGTTAACTGTTGGACTCAATGATCTTAGAGGTCTTTCCAACCTGAATGGTTCTATTGTTCTATAATTTACATGGACACAGGTTTTGCAGGCAGGTGCACTGCCTGTCCCTGCCCTGGGGGAAAGCTCTTGGTACTCCCCTGAGCCCTGCTCTGATTTCAAGTGAGCTCTTAGCCTATGAAGAAGGCATAACTGGTTGACCACAATGTGGTCACAGCAAGTGAAAAGGAAAACACCTTTGCTTAATAAATTGCAGGATTTATTATATATTTATAGTTGGATTGTATACAGGGGCTTGGTAAGCATCTGGTATAAATTAGTGAGTATTTAACCACATGAAAGAAATACCACTATTTTAAGATTTGCCATTCTCAAAACAGGGAAATTGTGTAATTAATAAGCTGGAATAATAAAAGCAGAAAATCATAAGCATACAAATCATAGCAATGCACATTGCATAATTTTAGCCTTGTAGAATTAACCTATGAGCACACATTAAACACACAGTGTCAGATAATGGGTATAAGGAAATTGTTGAGTGCACATTTTTAAAGGCGAGAAAGCATGAAATAAAAATAAAAACCATTTGAAAGTCAGTATTTTATAAAGGAAGAAGTACTTATCTCCTTACCCTGGTCTGCTTTGGCATTGTTCCATGTGCACAGGCTGCATAGTGTCAGCTGAGTTTAGGCTAACAAAATCCCAAGTGTACTCATAGATAAAAAAAGATAAGCATCCTGTATTGGTTAGACTTCCACACAGTGTTTAATTTTCTGTAAATTTCCTAAAACTGAAAACCTGTGAGTTAAACATATTCTTCTCTTAGTATTATCATAATTCTTGCAATTTTTAGGATTCAAAACAGAAGTCAAACTTCAGATTGCCTTAATATTAGCTTCAATTAATAGCTGAGTGATTCTCTCAGACATTCTCAGTCCCATTTGACTGATGTATTTCCTGGTTAGATCAGAGATGTCCACAAGTACTGTCATGAACACTGCATATTCGTTTCTTTGGTCTTCTGCTGTATCTATCCATGAAACACAGCTCTCTTGTTCCTTCCACATCACCTTTTTAGAAAAGATTAACTGTTTATTTATATGATATTAAGGAGATTCTACCAGCAAAGAAGCCCTTTTAGACTTTATGAGCACAAAAAGGGCATGGGATCACCAAGACTGTGTTTACTGATTTGCTGATCAAGGTCAGGCATGGGCTGTAGCTGCAAGGGCATGTTTACTGAGACCAGGTTGAGAAGTCTGCATCAGTGTCCCTTTCCCCAGCAGCATCACCTCTTAGGAGTGTTGGAACCACCCATCACCTCTCCCATTGCCTCCAGCCCAGAGCACGGACTGCAGGTCAGGAGAACTTTGCCAGGTCACCACTGGTTTGGGAAGATTTAGACTAAGTTTTAAAAGTGATGATGTTCTGTGGTTCAAAGAAAATAAAACCTTAATGACAGGAACCTTGTCACCAAAACCCAAGCTAAAACATTCATACTGAACTAATGGAAGGCTTTGGTGATTTACCACAACCCATCTAAAAAGTGTGCAGGATATGTTTTGGGATATATTCCAATTCCCAGCTCACCCAAATTCTTTCACTTGAAACAAACTCAGGATGATTTTTTTTCCTTACAGCACTCGTGATGAGTGCAATGCCAGCACACACTGAGCATGAGATACAGGGAATAAAAGTTTCTTTCATTTTCAAGATATGACTCGTGATTTCAACCCAGTCATAAGGTGTAACTTGGAAATTTTATGCTGGCCTTCAGCATCACCCTGGGGAGGAGAGAAATAGCTTTCTGTGAGGGGCTGTGTACTGGGAATACCCGAGTTTCATATAACCAGAGAACTGGTGAGCTCTGCTGCCACCGACTCTGAAAAGCCTGTGGTAGCTCCGAGTGTTAGGAGAGGAAAAGTCTCCCCCTGGTGGGAGAAGGTTTTTCTGCCATGAAATTAAACGGAAAGTCTTTCCCATCATCAAAGAGCCTAGACTGCAGCAATAATGATCCAAGAATTAGAAGTCTCGATCTCCACATAGTATTGACTCTACAGTGTATTCTCAACTCAATCTTTGGTGTCCTACTGTCAATAATTAACTTGAATATTTAAGAACGTAATAGTTTCCTATAAAATTGCTGCAGTGACAACTTACTTCTTTTCCTGCTGTGTTACTTAATTGCAGCCTCATTTTACAACAACTTCTTGAGTTTACTACTGTCTAATAATTGGAATTTATTACTTTACTTGAATAATATTTTTTCTTTGGAATTACACTAAAAGATTAATACGTTGGGCTTTTATTTCTCATGGTGCTCTCTCTTTTTTTTTTTTTTTTCTTTAACAGCACATATGTTCCAGTTCCAAGGAAAATCAAAGTCAAAAAAGAAAAGGTGAGCAATGCTGGCTGGTTGGTGGATTTGTTCTGCTAATTTATTTGTAGGTCTTTTGCCTCTTTGGTAAACTGCAAAAATCCAAGCAAGCCCTTGACATTCATAAAAAGTTGGAGCCAAAATACAGACACTTTATAAGGCTCAGCTAAGCTAAAGATTTGGCTCCTCTGTGCCATTTAGGCCATAGATCAACCACTAAATATCTGTGGTTGGAAAGAAGTTGCTCTTGTGGCTATGCCATTGCATGGACACTGTTCTGAAGGTTGCATCACTTCCTCTGGTGCTGCTCAGGGACATTAAAAGTGCAGCATTGTCCTCCACAGAAACTGCTCTGTTCTTACCCCTTGCAGTCATTTGTATGTAATGATGCTGAGGAGAGACTTCAGAGGTTTTCTTAAACAATTTTAATATTTGAACACCAAGGATGTTTCTCACTCCCAGGTCAGTTCTTTGTAATAAGGAGCTAAATGAACTCTGAACAAATAAAGCTGTGTGTTCCCAAGTCAGTGGAGAATTCCTGGTGTTGGGCTCTTAGCCCACAGCTGCAGTAATTACCTGTAGCCAATTAAACAAGCCTGGAGGCTGAGCTGAAGCCAAGTCCAGGAAGGTTTTGCTCCAGGTGTATTACAGGTCTCACAGGCAATGTTCAAGCACAGTTTGCATGAGAGCACAGACAGGGACAGGCTGGAGGCAGGATTTGCCATGGGGCAGGATGTTAATTCCCATGTAGGAACCTTAGCCACTGTGCAAAGACTTCTGGTGTTGTAGCTGCATGGTTTGAGGATATAACCAAGGCAGGCTGTGTGGGAGAGGAAGAACCTATTCTGTGGAGCTTCCAGAAAAAATAAAGGTCTCATTCTCTCAGCCTTTGGAGAGACTGATTTTCCAAAGAAGTATGGGTGTCTAGTCCCTCAAGGGCTGTTAAAGCATGACATTAGCTCCAGAACATTAAAATTACAAATTGAAGCACATACCTTTCATTCAGGAGGTCAGATTTTGCCAAAGTGAGGTGAGAGCCTGAACTAATATCAGTTTATTTTCCTTTGTTTGAAACCATGGACCTCTAGGGTGCATTAAATCATCCCTTAGCTCATCCTTACCTGTTGTGAGGTACATGATAACCTCTGCAAAAGCCCTGTGAGAAGCACCAGGGCAGGTTGTTAAACTCACATCACAGCTGAGTGGCAGCAGCCCAGGGCATGGTGATATGCAGCAGCTTCCTGAGCATGAGAGGAGAAGCCTGTGTTTCTTCCCACACTGCAATGCAAAACACCCTGTGAGAAGAGATTACACACAGATGCAATATCAGCAATTAACCTCTGACTTTGTAAAAGGAAGAGCCTTGCAGCTAACCAGATAGCACTGAAGTGCTGTCACTCTAATTACAAATGCTGCATGGAGGGAAAAGCCTCTTTCAGGGGAGGGGGTTGAAACCAAGGGCTCCTACCAGTCCTTGGATTTACTGTACTCTCAGGTCTTATCTTAAGTGCTCTGTCTCTGTGATTTAACCTCTGTGAGATAAAAAAATGCATTCTGTGTCTTGTTAGAAAAAAATACACAGAATAGAAAAATTTCGTGTTTGAAAAACAGGATAAAAGAAGCATTCACGACCTGATAGGCTCCCTGATAGTTTAAATTTGGCCCTTGGTTTCCTTAGATCTGTACCTATTGAGGTACCAAAACATGGCTGGCACATTGTGCAGAAGAGGCAGCTGCTCCTATGTTTCTAGTCAAATTACAGCTGAACTGATGATCTTAGGGGTCTTTTCCAACCTAAATTAATCTGTGGCTCTGTGAAACATATCATGGCATCTCATGCTTGCCTTGTTCAGGATTCCACCTCCCCAGAGCTCACCTGCAGGGTGCTGCAGGGAGAGTTGAATGGCTAATGCCAAAGTTCCATCTCACTTGTGTTGTTTCATACCAATTGGTTTCAGTAGGAATCTCCAGGATTTACATTACTGGAAGCAGGAGGGATATCAAGACCAAGGAAGGGCTACTGATATGTGATTGCACATGGGAAATATTCCTGAATGCACTTAATATGTGACTTATTTTTGCCTTTCACCTGCCTTCAAGGAGTAACTATTATTCCTTTCTTACCCAGTGTCCTT
Organism: Pseudopodoces humilis; assembly: GCF_049639895.1. Taxonomy (NCBI): domain Eukaryota; kingdom Metazoa; phylum Chordata; class Aves; order Passeriformes; family Paridae; genus Pseudopodoces; species Pseudopodoces humilis. Next base: position 7,455,357 of record NC_142200.1, read on the forward strand.
TAGGAATTGTGTGCTACCATTGTTTTTTTCCCCAGGGTATTTTACTAATGAGTCTCTCCAATTTTGCCTAGATCCTGGTTTATAATCCAGCTTTTATGAAATACATCTATGAAAACTGGCTGGAGCATCATGGGAGATACCCCTCCACAGGCCTTCTGTCTTTGATGTTTGCTCTCCATGTATGCGATGAGGTAAAGTCCATCTGGTTTTGGATATATGGATAAAAAATCAGGACATTTCACACTGAAGAGCCAGGAACAACCTCTGGCCACTCACTCAGCCTTTGTTTCCCCCTCTCCACCTTCTCTGCTATTTACCTCTTCAAACGTATGCAGACTTCTCAGAAACATGCAGACATGCTCAAGCGACAGTGATGGATTTTTTTAATGTCAGCAAATTGCAGGGTTTACAATGCACTCCAGGAGAATATAATTAAACATAAACAGAGGTTCCAGCTGGTATCAAAAGATATCTAGACATGAATGGTATCTGTGCCCATCTTGCTAGTGAAAATTTGAATTATGTTTTGTCTCATATTTTCAAACTCAGGCTTGTGGGTTTATACTGTAGGTTATAGTAAATGCCTTTGCTCCAGCAGTTACTTGGGGAAATTCTCTGGTTTGAGTGATGTGAGGTGCTCCAAGGTGACTGGAGACTCAGCTGCTTAGAACAAGGTCAGCTCTACAAAATCCTGCAATCATGGGCTTGGCAGCATGGGGGAAAAAAAATCACTTTGCTGGCAAAATCCCTGTCCTGGTCACGTCTGCTGATGAGAGTGTTGGGCACCCCAGCCTGTTTTGCTTGGAGAGGTGATGGAAATACTCCTAAAGATACTGGAAGAAATTCTTATCATAGTCACAGCAGGTTGGATGGAGCCTGTTTTCTGGTAAGCAGGCAATGAACAGGCCTCTGACATTACCAGAAAGAACTTAAAAATAGCTCATATTTGAATGGCCCTGGGTGTGGTTGGTTTAGGGAGCTGGTTTGGGGCTATGGCCCATTCAAATACAGTCAGATATATCACCACTCTGAGCTTAAATAAATCAGTGGTGACGTTTGGACTGTTACCATCAGAGGAGACAGGTGTAGCCATCAACAAACGAGACTTTGGGAGGGGGAGAGGCTGTAGGTGGGTACACATGCAAAGAACATAAAATCCATCTGTCTCTCAAGTAACTGAAAATATCATATAATCAAGCATATAAGTGTGGTCACCATGAGTCATTATTTAGAAGACCAGGACCAGGCCAAATTTTTTTTTCACTCTTTGTGACTTAAATCAGCTACAGAGGAGATTCCCATCCCAAGCCACAGATCTCCTGGGGTCAGTCATGCTTAAGGGATAGGAATGCATTTTCATATTGCTAAATAAGAATTAATGGATGGAAATCTCCTTTTCCCTCTGAGTTCAGGTCTGGAGGTGTCTCAGCACACGTGCCTTGTGTAGGCCCTGGGCTGTTTCTCTGTGGTCACGTCCTGCAGCAGAAGAGCTCAGGACGCCACTGAGGAGCTCAGGTGCTGCTGCCTGTACATACACTGAGAATAAAGATTTTCTTCAGCATTTCAGATGAGGAGCAATTGCTTTCCAGTCCATAACACTGGTTCTCCCTTCCATCCTAGGTGAATGTGTACGGCTTTGGAGCAGACAGCAAAGGACACTGGCATCATTACTGGGAAAACAACACTTCAGGTGGGGCTTTCCGGAAGACAGGCGTCCATGATGGGGATTTCGAGTTCAATATAACTTTGACTCTTGCCTCCATTGAAAAAATAAAATTTTTCAAGGGCAGATGACCCTGGCCACGGGGACAAGTGAGGGCTGCAATTTCCAGCATGCAGCAGAACAGAGCTCAGTGAAGATGATCTGGACACCAGCCAGGTTTGAGTGCGTGGATCTGCGGTGGATTTGGAGCAGCTCACTCTGCAGAGAACGAGGCCAAGGACCGGCTTCCAAGCTGCACACATTTTCCTATCTATGGATAGCCAGGAGCTACCAATCACTTGTGGGAATAAATTAATCTCTGCTTAGGCTCTACAGCTCGATTCTTGAATTACTGATGAAAGATCTGCCTGTTGCAATTAGAGGAAGCCTGAGCACAGGAACTGGTATCTGTGTATCTGTTCTCTCCTCGAGCAAGGCAGGAGATCCTTGAAGAGGAGAGAAAATGACTTCTGGGACTTGAGATCCACTAAGGCAGCTGTGAACATCATAGTAAGGATTACCTCAAAGAAATGAATTCACTTCTGCTGTTGATCTTCTTTTTGAACCACCTCTTCTCTGTTCTCTTACTATTTCCATTTTCATGCTGTATTAAGGAAAAACATGATGAAGTTGCCTGGAGGAGTAAATATTTCAACCATTGCCTCATTTTGCATTGATAGTGTCTAGAAAATCATCTCATGTATTATTTAACATTGTTTCCTACACTTCCTCTGTCCTAATGATGGAGAAAATAATACTGAAAACTCCAGGAAAAAAAAAAATTGGCCTTTTTAGCCACTTGTCTGTTTCATTTGGTTATATGTAGTTTTGGGGGGTTTTGTGCTTTTTTTTTCTTTGTTTTTTTTGTGGGGTTTTTTTTTGGTGGAAAATACTCTGAAATGTTATTTTTTTAAAATTTTTTTATTTAATCAATTTAAGATTGGAAAGTGGACTTTCCTCAAGTCATTTATATGTGCCTTTTATAATTGTGCAACAAATGTGATTTTTTTTTCAAGATGACAAACCCTAAATTAAACATTTTTTTATTAAAAGGGGGAAAAATTAACCAAAGTTTAGCTTCTGTCTGGTATGCTTTTGTAGTCAAAATCAATAATAACAACTCCTATATTGTACTTGAACAAACACAAACAAGACAATTTTTAAAGGTAGCTTTTACCTTTTTTTATGGGAACATATTCAAAAGTCCCAAGGAAAAGTTTCTTCTTAATTTTTTTTTTTACAAGTTTAAAAATGCGATATCTCTTCACAAGCTCTCTATCTGAAATGGAAAAAAAAAATCATGGTTTGGGATATTAACCAGTTATACACTAAGAATCTTTTGTTGTGTAGCAGCACCTACAAAGACACAATCTGCACAAGCTGATCTTAGAGCATGAGACAGACTTCAAAATCATGCACATCTCTGGAGAAATGTGTATTTTGATGTCAGTACCTCCAGGCAGTGAGAGGAGGGGAGGTACAGTGGAGGTTTTATATCCACAGATTTTTGATGGAATCAGTGCATTAAAGCTTCAAGGACAGATAAAGTATAAATCCAAGTTCAGGCAGTGAAGAATGGAAAACAGTGGCCTTTTCTTCTCAATATCATCAAAACAAGACTCGTGAATTATGGATCCACTTTCAGCCTTGGTGAAACAAGGGTAGTTCCTGCCACAGACTTCGAGGGACTTCTGATTAGGCTGGGGAAAAATGGCATATTTAATTTTTAATGTATCACATTGGTTGGAGTTTTTTTTTTTATGTCAAATGAAATCATCATCTAAATGTCCTCTCTTCTATGCACCGGTTGTGGCAGCATGTCCAAGCAGATGAATATTTGAGGTCAGTGAAAGCCCTTCAACAGTGATGTGCTCCATCCAAGATTTATCCCCTAGTCTTTCTGCAGCAGTTGGTACCAGTGAGGTGCCCTCCAAGGCAGCAGTACATGGCACAGTGTCATGGTCAGCTGGAATTTTGGGCCACAGCACCGTGCACCAACATGAATTGCTTTACTCACATGAGCATCACTGGATTTGTGGGGTATAGAGAGCCAAGGATGCCAAATGTCTGTGTGGGCATTGAGCTCCCTCAGCTCGTGTGACCCTTCAGGACAGCAACATGGAAAGGGCAGGATTTTCAAATCCTCATGATGAGACCTGTTCACGATCCTCATGTCAAGAAGCCATTTCCCAGCACGGTGGCCAGCAGAGCTCACCTGCATGTCACAGGCACAGCAGATTTGATGGGCTTACTGTCTTCTACATGTCCTTTGAAAAAGAATGAAGCATTACTGCCTGAACCATGTTTGTTTGCTTTAAGCATTCCTGCTTATTTAAACTGCTGTTAATCAATATGCCTCTTGTGAGATGCTGCAGTAATACAAACAAAGCAAGTTTAAGAGGTAAAAGACTATGTGTGAGATGCCAGTAACAACTTCACAGTGTGGCTGGATTTTGGAGCTTCAAATACTTTTCTTTTTTTCCTCATGGACAAATATTAGTAATTCAGAAACATTGACTGCTCTTTCAGTCATTTTTAGAAAGATTTGGAAGAAAACTCATGGTGGTTTATCCCCTTGATGTTTTGCTTTTGTTTTTGTTTTTAATCATGGGTCAATTTAGAATCAAAAAAAGAAGCCAGCTATATTCTAGCCTGTGTTGTTCTGAAATCTTCCTTTTGCTGTTCTAATAAAATTTCCATTTCCCCTGAACATTCTGCCTCTGACAGCACATATAAAACCTCGTGGCTCATATATGCAGATAGATTTAGTGTCCTCATCATGGAACAAGCTTCAATTCCCATTTAATTTTGTTGTCAACAGCAAGCAGTAACTGTGTACCACTTTGATGTCCATTTTTCAGAGTGTTAGGAGAGCAGAGAATGGATCTCTCCAGGTGTAGGATGAGGAATAGTCTGTGTCATCATGTTTCTATTCCAGGGGAACTTTTTCTAGAGTCCTTCAGGCAGCTAACTATTGTGTTAGATTCTTCTCTCGGTTTCTCCACAATTTTGCTGCTCTTTCAATTGCCTTCAGAATCAGGAGATACCAACAAATGATCCTGAGGGAAGAATTCATTTCCACTGGCATTGTTGAAGGCTGTTTTCCTGCTAGAAACTTTTTGGGGTTTTTTTGGTTTAAAAGAACCAAGGAAAACATTTAACAACATGTTAAGCCTTCAAACTCTTGGACTGTATTTGCCACCACTGCAAAATCTCTGAAGCACTCCTTGAGTGTGTGTTATGTTTTTTACCAAAGCCAAATCTCTTGAGCACTTTTTTCCTCCCATGACCAGGTTTTCTTTGTAATTTTCTCTGACTTCACAATCTATTATGATTTTTTTCTCTAATGGTGGGAAGTCTCATACAATCATTCGTTGATATTTTATTTATTTAATTTTTCAGTATGATATGAATCAAAATAAACTTTTTATTGTAATCAAATCAAAGTGTTTCTGTGCACACTTCTTTTTCCACAGTATTTTCATTAGCTCCTAGAACCTCTTCTGTCACATAACAGTGTAATGAAGCTTATTCCATTTCTTCACACCCATCCAGTCGGACTCAATGATCTTAGAGGTCTTTTCCAACCTTTGTGATTCTGTGATCCCTTGGGTGACCTTGACATGTTTCAGGCTGCTTGTGGTCATGGCATCACACTGCTCACATGGCAGCTCTAGGCCTTTCTGCAGAAAAGAAATTGAACCTAATATGCTTGTGGTCTCCTGATGGATCTATGCTCTATTTAAGAGATAAATAAGGAAAATTAACGCAGACTCGGAAAACAGTGACTTGAGAGAAGATTCAACTTGTCTGACCTGGCTGAGATCAGAGGATCCACCCCAGGTCCCTGTTTTCAGGCCTGCTGTGGTCACACAAGCACTGCAGTCATGGCTGGCTTAGCTGTCCATTGTGAGAACCCCATCCAGGAGATGGATCCCTTTGATCAGGTGTCACTTCAGCAGGTCACACCCACATCTGCTTGACCATGGCTCTACATGTGGGAACACCACCTTGGCTGCTTCTCATGGACCCCATAAACTGCTCACTTTCCTTATCTGTTCTTTCCTTTTCACTGTTTAAGGGGCTGAGATGGGCTGGCAGTGATGCAAGTTGCCCTTTGAAATGCAGCCATCCTGATGGTAGGAGCTCATCAGAGGTCAGCTTGGGAAGCTCCTGTTCAGATACAGGCAGTGGTAAGTTGGTCACAGTAAGACTGCTGTCTAGTGTGACCCTCAGAGCATCAGGTTCTCTGAGTCTGCCTGACACTTTGCTTTTTAACCCAGGCTCTAGATGTGCTGCATCAGTGAGATATTAACCACCATTAATGGATACAGCCCAGCCAGAATCACACTTGTTGAAAATGAGTGGGAAGTAGAGACACACAAGTCTGAGGAGCTATTCCAGTCACTTCAGGTGCAGAGGAGATGCAAAGCACTTGCTCCTCTGCAAAGCAAAATAACACCAAGGAACAGCTTTCTTGGAAATCATTTTGTATTTTGCTTCATGTCCACTCACAAGAGGTGCAATGCAATGCAGCTTCCAGGTCTGAAATGATTTTGTCAGGAAAGTAATTTGCGTAAAATTACAATCTGGAAACCACTTGAAACTAGTAAGACATGCAGCAACAACAACATGCAGACAGATGGACCGACCACAGGACTTGGAAAGAGAACTTTGCTTATACCATCAAATGAAGAACAGTAGTACCCATAGGGGAGCTGTATGGCTTCAGTCCATGGCATGGGTTCCTTTGATGGCTCACAGTCAGAATAGCAATTAAACCCAATGAATAAAAAGGCAAAGGAGTCCCTTGCCACCCTTAAAAATCTGTTCTCCCTTGTCTTTTCTATAGAATTTGAGGGAGTTAATCTCCTTACATTTATTGTCTTGAGACAATATGAAATAAAATAGGGACAGTGAAAAGTTCTTCATGGTCAGGTATTGTATGCAGAGGTAAATCTCTGTGTTTTCAGGTAAATTTTCTCCTGTAGGAAATGTACCATGTTGGTCTATTCCTTAGTTTTCAGCTTCTAAAGTAACCTTTGGCTGGCAGAATATAAATATATCCATGTGTGAGTGTGTCTGTCCCCATGACATTAACACTCCTTCTAAGGACATTTTCCACAATAGTTACTGTTTCCATGTAATTGGAGACTCAGCAGCTACCAGCTGGCCTTCCTGTTCACCCAGACACCAGATCAGTAAGGAAAGCATCCTAACGTGTTCCACAAACACTGCATCACTGCAAACACTGCTGCAGCACCATGGGTCCCCCCAAGGATGCCCTAAATCAAGTGTTACATCAAGAAGCCCCTAATGGCCATGTCTCCCCATGTGCATTTTTGTGTTTCTCTCCTTGCTTTACTGGGGCTGGCCCCAAAGAGCTGCCACCATCCAGGGAAGCTGCACATTTCCCACAGTCTGGGGCTGGGGGTGTGGATGGACTGGCCATACCTGAGCTGTGCTTTGAAGAATTTCCTGTTTACAGCCACATCTGCTCTTCAGCCTGTGCAAAAAAAACAGTGGGTTTCATATGGTAGAAAATAGTGATTTCATAGCTTCAATCATAGAATCATTATGGCCTGGGGTGACTTTATGGTGCTGAATTCTACCCCCATTTGTCTGTTTAGCCCAGAAATAGGTTTTGTGCCTTTAACACTAGATCTGAGAGGGAAGTGGGGGAGAAAGAAAAGCGGTGGAATTTTTTCACAGCTGTATTCAAGAACATAGAATGGTTGGGTTGGAAGAGACCTTCGAGATCATCCAGTTCCAACCCTGCTGCCATGGACAGGAACACCTTCCACTAGACCAGGTGCTCTGAGACCCATCCAACCTGGCCTTGAGGACTTCCAGGGATGGAGCATCCACAACTTCTCAGGGCAACCTGTGCCAGTGTCTCACCACCCTCATAGTAAATAACTTCTTGATAACATCTAATCTAAATCTCTTGTCAATTTAAAACTGTTCCCCCTTGTCCCACCACTATTTCAACTCCTCTTTCTCCTTTAAATGGGGAAGGATGCAGGTATCAGGGAGTGGATAAGTGTGAGCAAGTTCCCCAAGATGCTGATGAGGCACAGAGCTCCTGCCTGCACAGTGGTAGAGTTACAGGAAAGAGGCAGGGGAGAAATTGATGACTGATGGTACTTCACTAAGGACACCAAAGCATTGGCTGCAGGGAGAAACTGCAAGCTGACAGGCTCTATCATTTGAGGGTTAGACTTGAATAGGTAAGGAAATAGAAATAAACAGATTTAAAGGTGAAGACAGGATACATAAAAATAAAGCAAATGGATCTTTTGGAGAACATTTTGAAGAAAGGTAGTTTTACCCATTTTTTTGGTTCATCAAAGTAGGTGGGCCAGGAGTGAATTAAGCTGGTGATGTTTTTGGGCACACACATTGTGATTTGACCCTGGCCAGTAGCCAAGCACCCGCACAGCCAGTTCCCACAGCCACCAATCCAAAGCACAGCACTATGTGGGTGCTAGGAGTAAAACTCCACTCCAGGCAGATTAAAATAAACTAGATACTTGATGAATCCTGTAGATTCCAGGGGATCTCTGGAAGTCTGCAAACATGTATTGCCAACAACACTTGAAATCTAGGTCAAATTTACACCTAACTACCTCAATTGCTGGATGCTTCTAATTACTCATCCATCCCAGAGATATCCCACTGGAATCAGGTGAGATTAATACTGACCACTAGCAATAAAGACAGGAAACTAGCTGAAAAAACTACAAGCTGCTTCAGGAGGAATGCACCTGGGGCATTTGTGGCTCTTCACTTCTTGTTAGTTGTAGTGGCTGAAATAACATTTTAAACCAACAGCCAGGGGCAATGAGAAATCACTTTTATGTGGCTGTGGGCACAGTGTTTGCTTCCTTCCTTCCTCGAAGGTGAGTGCCATTCCACCTCTCTGTGGTGGCTTCCTGTGGGCCAAGGGAATGTCACTGCTTGTCACCAGTCGCAGGTTTTGTAATGTGGCTTTACAGCTTAGCAGAGAGATCCAGGATGCACATAAATGAAGCCAGGGCGATGTTTTTTATTTCCTATAATAAGCAAAGGAATGGGAAACATCAGCATGCACACAGATTAATGGGCCTTTGAGCAGTGAGATGTGATTAACTCATTTCAGTCAGCACTGGGGATCTCAGCACCTCATTAGCTTTTTCATTAATGGTTTCAACTAATATCTGATTAGCGTCTGTTTCACCAGTAATGAGTTCTCCTTCTTAATGGAGAGAGAGTTTTCCACTGTGTGACTGTGAAAGGAAGAGGGAAGGAGCTTGCTAATTACTGTGCTGACGGGGCACTTTGCCATCAAGGTCTGACCCAGCTGTCCCCCCACACCCCTCTTACTGGCCCTGCCACACTGGCACAGGCAAACGTGTCCTGTGCCAAGTGCACTCAGCCAGGCCTAGGGAGAAGACCCAATTTTGGATCCTTAAATCAGCCCAAGCTGTGTGTCAGTAGGTGGGACAACCTTGGAAGGACTGTCCCCCGGCCCAGGCTAGGGGGTACCAGGGGCAACAAGGGACAGGAGATGCACAGTGATGGGAGAAGAAACACTGGATAGAGACAGGGAGCAACAGCTGCTCTCACATGCAGTATTCAGTTCAGGGGTTTGTTTTTTAATAGATTTTTCTAATAGACTTTAATAATTTCCCCACTAGAGCGTGCTGTTTTCCTGTTCCCATGAGTTATCCCGTGGATCCTGGAGCACTCTCACAGCAGTGTGTCACATCACAAGCTCAGAGCATGTTCCCTCCTGGCACTTCTATCTTCACAGCTGTAAGGCTTGGGATTTATTTGCTGAATCTATCTATTTTGGCCTCTGGGTAATAACTAAATACAAGAGCCCACAGGCCATGAGGGAAAACAAGATGAAATTCTGCAAGGCTTCACACCCTAAGGGTTTCAACCAGTGCTGTTTTCTGTGCAGTTTTCCTTTCTGTTTGAAAGGGGACAGCACTCCAAGATATGTTGTGAATTTTTTTTCTTTTTACCGACTCTTTAGAAATGTTCATCATTGAAAAAAAGAAAGAAAGAAAATAATTCTTCTCTTGTAAACTAATTTCCTGATAAAGAACAAATATTTGGGACTTCTGGCTATGTTGTAGTGGTACAAATATTTTATTATGTAAAAGACTTCAGTTATAGCAGATCAAAATGTCCTTTGTGGACCATAAAGTCAACTCAGTTATTTCTAAAAGGGCTTTCATGTTATGCTACCAATACCATCAGCTTGTAGTTTTGGATTTATTTGTTCTCAGCTGTAGTACCCAAAATGTTAAATGAGGCACAGATATATTGTAAAAAACAATCAATGCTGCAAATTAATTATCTGGGTTCAATGAAAACAGAAGGTCTCTCTGGCTGCTGGCTGCCAGCAGTGTGTGAGCTGTTTGCCCAGTGCTTTCTCCATGATAATGGAAAGCACAGCAGGGCTCGTCTACCAGCTCTAGACATCCTTCCAGGAACAGCCAACTCTTCGTTCCTGTGGCTACATCAGCACTGCTCAGACATCATTTTCTGGAGCTGGTCTCACCCCCAGTGCTGAGGACAAGTTCTCTCCAGCTGACTGACCATTTATATGTTCTGATTAGCATCTAACCCTGCATCTCTTGTAGCTTCAAGTACTGTCCCTCTTACCTAAAATAATGTTATTCCTTAAACTCATATATATTTTAAGTGTATGAAATAATGTAAGAGTACTGCCGCAGCACCATCAATGGGATTGCTATGACACGAAGCTGAATGTTTACACTGTGTCCCCAGAGGTGGCAGGAAGGGAATGCTGGACATTGAAAGGTTGAACTGGCAGCTGGTGCTCAAGAGGCATGTTCTGGGACACGTTTATATATGTAGATATATAAACATAAAAGTAGGATATAATAAGATAGGTCATATCCCATTCTTGTGACTGAGGACATGGAGTATGACTGTACAGCTAAACCTCGGTGCCTTAGAAATAGTGGATGGTTTCATCTCTCCTCTCTTTGGGAGCAGTTCTTGGCTGATGTTGTGTCCCAGGCTAAGCCTGAGCACAATCTGTGGGGGGATGAATAGCCATGAGCTAAAAAAGTGCCAGGAAACACACTATGGGCTAAACAACATTCATGATACCAGTCTCTAGCCTGAATGTGTACCAAGAAATACCATCTGGCTTTGATGTCCTTGCCCTTCTGTTAAGGGGAGGTAAAGATGGCTGAGACACTTTTATTTTTGTAGTACCAAATGGCAGTAGAAGTAACAATGGCCATGCACTGCAGCTTGGGAGGTTCAGGCTGGACATTAGGCAAGAAACCTTTCTCACTAGGAGGGTGAGAAGGAAACGGGTCAGCCAGGAGAAGAAATGGGACCTCTGTTCCTGGAGGACATCAGGGCATGGCCCAATAAAGTCATGGCTGGTCTTGTACAGTACTCTGGATTCCCTCTTGGGTCAGACACCTCCAGAGAGTCCTTTGAGCTGAGGTTTCTAGGAAGCTCTGGTGTACAGTGTTTTTCTCTTGATTTGCAAGGCTGAGGTTATGGGGTTATGGCAGTGGGCTGCTCCAGGAGGTGAATGGCTCTGGTGAACCAGCTGACATTGCAGGATTTGGAACAAAAGACAGAAAAATTCCTTTAAACTCATCAGCAAAGAGTCTCTGTCATCCAGGATTTTTGGGGGAGGCTCTATTTTGCAGGAAGGACAGAGAGATTACTGTGCTTACAGTAACAAATGTTGGCCTCATGACTGGTACAGAACAACTTTAGTTCTTTGTGTTTCAATTATTCACTTCCTTTGATAGCGGTGCCTCCTCTCCTGTGCAGTCATACAGCACAGTAACACGGCCATGTTCTCATGGATGTAGACCATCTCCTCCCAGAGGTCAAAGCTACATCCATTTACACCAGGCAGCATGATTTCCCATTAGTCCCAGAAGAAATAAAAAAGGATTTAAAAAATTCCATTTTTCAAATCACCTGTATGCTCTCCTTGAATTTAACTTTCTGGATCCGGATTTATGGAAATACCACGTGGCATTTATAGATATTCCACACTTTGTTTCCATTGCATTCAACTCTTTCAGCTTGTCTATTGTCAAACCTCTGCCTGGAGCTTAGCACAGGAAGATCTGGGTCTTGACCAGACAGTTTTGATGTGTTCAGCAGCCATGAAAAAGAAACCCTGGTAAAACTTGTCTGTCAGACAAAAGTTTTCGTGTACCTCAACAGGTTCCTAAAAATCCTATCACTTAATGCAGCAGGGCCACAGGTTTTCACTAAAATGACAGTGACACAGCAAGTCCTTGTTGCTGCAGCAAAAGTCTTCAGTGTCTTCATAACGGTGTCTGTTCTCATACCAGAAGTATAAATGCAAAACAGAAATGCTTCCTATCCCCAAGACACACAGGATATGTAAATATTTAATATATCTACTGTGCTACCAAGAATAATCAAGAAATGGAATTAATGATTATATAATTTTCAAAATTATTTTAAAACTTATTTTTTATAAAGTGGGTTGTATAGATATATTCATATATTTACACAAAAAAAAATCTAGCTATTCTTGGAGCCTAAGTTTTACTTTTTTTTAACTTGTAGTCCAAATCTTTTTTTCTCCCCTCCAAATTTTTAGTTGTGAAGTAATTTTGAAGGTCAGAGAAAAGAGTAGAAAGCACCTGTGTTTACAGCATAGCAGTAAATTCCAGAACAAAATGCAAACTTTCCTTGGAAAAAATTAAATTTTAAATTAATTAAATTTTTAATTTTTTAATTAATTAAGTTTTTTTAACTTTTGAAGTCCCATTCTGTTTTGAAAGAACCCTCATCTGTGGAGGAAGAGTGCAGCACGGCTGCTTTAAGCATGAGGTTAACAGATTTCAACTACAATAATTTATTCTGTAGGTCGGTCATTAGCCATTATCCAGGCCACTATTGTAAAATTTACCCTGACTGGACTTGTCATGCTCACAGTTATAAACTCCTGGACCTGACAACCAGCATCCATCCTGGCTTTGAGGGAGCCCTCACGGCTCAGCACCAGCCCTGCTGCTGAGAATTCACACCAGGCACGCCACTGACATCAGCCTAAAGCTGCTTAGGCAGTGAGGATGGTCTGATCCCTTGTTGGCCTGAATTCAGTTTAGGACATGACACAGAGGCTGCTGAAGCCACCAGGAGATCTTTCCATTGTCTTTAGGGGGTTTGGATGAGGACTGCAGGTGATGTCCGTGTCAGAAGCCTTTAGCACAGCTCACATCCACCCAGAGGGCTGCATTTAGAACCATGTTCCAGGTGTTCTCTCATGGGAATGGCCCCCCAAAACCAGGCCAGCAAGTGTGCAAACAACCAAGCAGAAAGGACAGCTGTGGGGCAGGGTTTCAGTCTGTGTTTTATTTGTCACTGTGGACCCAACCTGAGTCAGCTCAAAGCCAGGTCCCACCAAAGCACTCCTAAGCAGGAGGAAATGCCACTCTGCCAAGGCAGGTTGAGCCACCCCCATGTTCTTTGCCATCTTCATCGCTGTTTCTCCCCACTGCCAAGCAGGCGTTGGCCACCCACTGTTGGCTTTGACAGAGAGCAGGTTTGGCACTTCTCCTTTATTAGCAAGAGAGATGGCAATAAAAGCTCATACATGTTTTCTTTTCCACTCAGTGGTTGGACAGGAACAATGGAAAGTGATTTATGCTGAAAAAGAGTTGTACAAAGAAAGCGATGCCACAAATGCAGTCCTCACCAAAATGGGAATGGGCAAGGGAAGGGAGTTCACAGCACACAGATCAGTAAAGTAACTTGTCCTGGTTAAAGGGTCAGTTGAGTTGTGGGTCCTGATACTGTGTAAAGGACAGAAATTTCATGACTCATTCACTCTTTCCTATGGAAAGAACTACTTCTCTTGGGAAACTGTAAGTTCATTTCATGGCACTGTTATCTGTGGAAAGACACCCCTGAGCTGGCCCAGGGAATGGAGAGAGAGAGAGGACAAGTGCCCCTATTCTGCCCAACCCCAGTTAAGTCCATGGCTGATACCAGCCTGCTGTCTGGAGGTGACAGTTCCATCATCCCTTCCCACATATTTTCTTACCCATCATCACCAGTGCAGTCAGCTCAGGGAGGAGCAGGCAGCAAGCCCATTGGGGGGTCCTGCTGAGTCAGCCCTCTGTTCTGCCTGATTTTGGGATATTCCTGACCATGGTGAGACAGGAGGTAGTGAACTGAAAGCTGGAAAGCCTCCTGCTCCATTCCTCATCCCCTGCTCCATGCAGTAGCTTCAGGAAAGGCTCTGGCTCATCAGTTCATTATTGATCAATTTCACAGCAGTTGTAATTGCAGGGATGGGAATAACAATTAAAGCAGTGGAAACAGTGTAAGCTGTGGGGGTTTCCAGAGGAGGAACATCTCCCAGGCAGGCGTGGGCAGAGGTGGTGCAGAGACTGCATGGTCAGGTGCACCACACTTGGTCTCTGGTTCCTACTTTGCAATCCTGGATGGAAGCCACCCCATTTTCCCCAACCCACACCTGATCACATGTCCATCCATCTCACTTCTCCTGCCCTGAGGACAAGCAGACCACTTGAACTCTTGAGGGCTGTTCAGAATCCTGGAAGGCAGAACTGAACATCTGTGATGGGCACATAACATTTGGTCAAGGGGACCCCACTCATGAAAGAGGACACACAGCACATTCCAGCAACCCTGAGATGATCTGCACAGTCCATGTGTCCTGCTGCTCTGTGCTGGATAAGAGAGCTCAGCGTCCTAAGATTCTTCCTTTTAAGGAATAATTAAGCAGATTTTAAGCCAGAACAGTTTCACAGAACAGGAACAGACTAGGATCTCCACTGTTTAGAGCTAACAAGCAGAATTTAACACAGTAGCCTTACTGAATTAAAAAAAATTGTTTTACAGAAGCTGGTAGAGCTCCAGCCCCACCGATGTTTATTTTTTTCCCCTTCCCATCCAAGCTACAGCTTGTGCAAGAGGGCAAGATTGCACTGGTACAGCTGTGGGGAGGAAAGGAGAGAGGTAAAAAGAGGGAGCGAGACCTTTCTCTTCCCATCCCCAGGGGTATGCCAGACTGGCTCTCCCATTCTGTGCCACAAGGAAGAGGCTGTGCAGAGGCACAACCAAATCACTGGGCACAAGGGCAAACAGCAGCAGCCACTGCTCATGGGGAGGGGCCCACATCTCCTTTTATTTTCTCTCCTGGTAAATCCATACTGATGTATGGGCTGCTCTGGAGTGAGTGTCCCACACAGCTATAGGAACCAGCAATAACCAATAAACACAATTAACAGATTATGTCGTCCTGCTTCTGGCAAAAAGAACCTCCCCAGCTCTTCATGATCTTTTACTAGAAGGGTAAATAAGGACACATGACATATGTACAACTTCATTTATTGTGTCCCTGGTCTGCATTTTAGTCCTGATCCTAGTAGTTTCTCTACTGACAGCTAATGAAATCCCAAAGTGGGCTTGTTCTGATTTTTCCCACCCCTCCCATCGCTCCTATTTCTGATTTCTGGGATGTTCTGAAAATAATTCTGTTAGCAGGAAAATAAACAGGACATTACTCTTGATGGCATTCAATTGTATTTTCTCTTTCCCTGATGTCAGGCCCTGGCAGAGGGGGGTAAAGAGGAACTCAGGGCCATCAGAAAGCTTTTCTGGCACAGATGAGAAACCTGCATGCTGCCAAACCCTTTGCTATTGTTCAGTGTGCACCCTGCTGTTTGTTTGGGACCTGGAAAATAGAGCCTTACTGTGAAATTAAAGCTGAGCATTGCAAAGGCAGGTCAAGCAGCAGAATGAGCTGGTGCAGCAAATGGGAATTTTTGCCTTCTGTGACAGCTAATGGTGAGAAACAAGAGTTTGGATGTTTTTAATGGCTATTGTTTCTGGCTTATAGATGAGGAGCTTTAAGAGACTGAGCAGAAGTAAGAGAGAACACAAACTAGACTTGGATCTTTCAGACTCCATTCACAGGGCATCCTTTTTCCCCAGAAACACAGCTAGGTCCTCCTTGGCTCAGCTCACCATGGTCTAGAATTCACTTTGAGCCTGATGGGCCCCTGACACGCTGCCCAGTCAGCAAGCCTGTGTCCATCTCTACTGATGGTGCTGAGTGCTTCTGTTGATTTCTTCACATTTGCCACCTCAGAGTGAATTGGGCTGTTGCAGGATCAGGCCCTTGCCAGAGCAACTTTGCATAAGCACAAGCTGAATTAATTAAAAATGCTGTTATTAAACTTTGGGAGGACTTCCTCTGCACCACATGGCAAAGCTGCCCCTCTGCAGGGACTCACATCCTCAGGAGATTTCCTCACATCCCTGCAAGACCTCAGGATGCTCTAGTCAGGTAGCATAAGGAAGAGCCAGCAGCTGAGGAGGCTCAGCTGAGCCCTTGATGGCAGCGAGTGCTGCCATCTCACTTCTCAAACTTCCCTCCAGATGGCAAACAGCTTGTGCTCAGCCAAACCCGAGCCACAGGCTGCAGTAAGGAGCGACAACATCCAGACTGACAGCAAGGGAGAGACATTGCTTGAGGCAACGCTCCAGACTGAATGCAGCTGGTTGGGTGCAGGAGGGGAAACAAGATGCTTCAGGTGGATGAAAGCATCTGAAATCAACCATTTTTTCCTCAGAGATGAGCATCAGCCATCCTGCCAAGCATGTTGCACTGCTTTCACTGCAATTGCTCCTGAAATGTCTAAATTTGCACTTTCTCTTCAAGCCCAGATTTTCCCTGAGAGCCAAAGCCTGGCCACAGAGTGACAGACCAAAGGCTCAGCTGCCCCAGCATCCCATCTGCAATGGACATCCTGCAGCAGATGCCCAAGGATGTGCACACACAGCAAGTCAATTATTCCTTCTCTTCTCTCCCAACTTCTGGCAGTTGACACCCCAAAGAAGAGGTTATACTTCAATCCACCCTGTCCTACATGGATTTCTCTGACTGTTTTGATTCACATTGAAAGGCACTGCCAGTGTTGAAAGAGATCTGAACTCTTCCCATCAAGAGAGGGCAGTGCTGTCCTCACTGTCACAGCCCAGGACACGAGTGCCAAGCAGAGATAAAGTGCATTATAAGTCATTGAAGTGGCACAGCTCAGTGTTTTGGTCTCCCAGTAAGCCAGCTGAAGAACTCTGGGGGTTACAAAAGCCAGGAGTTAATCAGTAACTCACATGTTTATCACCTGCATGTTTAACCATTTTTTTTTCCTCCTTTGCAATGCCTGCTGGTTTGGGTTATTTTTCCTTCTTTTAATGAGTAACTACTGGGAAGGGGATTAAATATACCTGTTCTCTCAAAATATTATTACTTTTGTTGGTGGCCATTTTGACTGTAAGCAGCTGTATCCCCCAGTTATTGGCACGTAGAAATGAATATTCAAGTGCTTCTCAAATTCAAAAAAAGCAAATTCAAAGAAGCAAAAAAAAAAAAATCAGTGCCTTCAGTACACACCATGTCTATTCTGGCATGTTCTCAGTCCAGTGCTGTCCTGCAGGCATCTCCATGCACACTCCAGTATGACTTTACCCCTCATATGGTCTCTCAGCATCTCCTGCCGTCCTTTCTTTTCCACCTGTTCACTCAGAACCACAGCAACATATGGAGAAATGAAATCTCTGAAAGTTTTGTGTCCTACATATCTTCTCTCTGCTCTCTGCCAGTGCTTGCTGGGAGAGGAGCAAGGAAGTGAACAATTTTTTATTGCACAGTGAATTTTGGATTAGGCACTTTCTGTACCTGTGTAGATGAAGGAAGCCAACAATTCTGCCTGCTCCCATGTAACCTGAGGCAGTGTGGTCCTGAGCACTGCAATGCTAAACCAGCTGAGCATGAAGGATTTTGACATCTGTGGGAGTATGTAAAGGCACCATTAAGCATTAATGTGCACTTTTAAGTCAATTCTTCCTCTACAAAGAATGAGCTGATCTCTCTGCACCCCTTCCCACTCTATCGCTCTGATTCCTTCATGTGTTTCATTTCTCCCCAGGTCTTCACTGGGTTTGGTTGCTTTTCTCCCTCTTTTTCTTCAAAATACAGCTTTTAAAGCAACTGTTAAAAAAGTCTATGGTGTCAAAGCTTTGTTCATAATCCACTCTTCTCAATACTGACAACAAGGTGCAATAATCCAAGTTTAACTCCTCTTTGCCCACCAGAAGTGCTACAGCTGCTCTTCCTTAACTCACCTCCAGCTTCCTGGTGGGGGTGTCTGTCCCAGAGCCTCTGCTCACCCACATAACTTTTAGCAGAGAAATAGGCTGTGAGCATGGTCCTGAGCTCACTCAAAATAAAAGCCAGGGGCATATAATTAAATGAAGAAACAATGCTTCTGCAGTACACACTCCTGGTGATGTTGTCAGAGCCTGAAAGCACACAGCTGGATGCCAGCAGCCCAGGCAGCATTTAAAGGAGTGGTACTGAGAAAGGAAGGATGGCTTGATGAATATATTCTTCCTGTAAACTGGAAAAGTCTAATGACAGAAAACCAGAAACAACAAATCCAGAAATGTGCAGGGCAAATTTCATGGTTGCTTTTGAGAGAAGAAACTCTCTTGACTCGGCAATGATGTTACTTGCTTCCTAGCATTGATTCTGAAATCCCCTTTTCTCTTTCCAGCCTACATTAAACACTAATTAAAGCCACCTATTGCAAAAACAGCTCTAGGTTCATTAACCTGCCCGAAAAGCCCCAGCTCCCTAGTGAGATGAGAGAACAATATTTTTGTGTTACCAAATTGTTATTAACTGTTTCAGTTATATGCAGTGAGATGAAAGAGGCAAAAGAAAGGAGTAAGCAAGAAATAGAGATCTCACAAAAAAATAAAAATGGTCAGTAATTTTCCATTTTCCTCTTGCTGGAGGTAGAGCAGTAGTTTGGTCACAAAGAACAGAACAATACAGAGCAAGCAGAGGTCCATGCCCTGCAGCATGAACAGAAATCAGCCTCCACAGAACATGCCAAGAAAACCTGTGACCACAGAGATTAGTGATTAGAGTGAGCTCTAATAGAGTTGCATGGATTGGTTTTCCATAGCAGGTCGCTTGTTGAGCATGAAAATGCCATATAAAGTCATTGGTCAGGCTGAAGAGCTTTGGTCTTATAAAGCACAAGCTTCATATGAAAGCCAGAGTCATTCCTAGATACAAAGGTTTATTTTGCCATTTTCCATAAGGCTCAAGGCAATCCAAACCAGCCTTTTCCAGTGCAAGGGGCTCAGCTGTAAATTACTGCATTTCCTACCAAGGCATCATCCAGGTGTCAAATGCAGTATGGGCTCTCAAAGTGTAAAACCTTAAAATCTTTGCTGCCCCCATTGCACAGTTACCTGCAAATCTGAATTTATGGGGTGAGAGACAACAGTGGGTGCATACACATTTCCTTTGAGTGCAGTATCTCACTTGGCACTGAGAGCTCCCCAGAGCTCCCTGCACAGCTCAAATGTGTTTGCTAATTACATATCCAGGGGGAACTGTTACCACTGAAGATCAATAGATCATGCGAACACAGGTTGAGGTGTGGTGAAGGAAAGAGCAAAATTTATTTTTCCTCCCAGGATTTACAGGCCTCTTACCATGGCCAGGGATTGGATGGTCAGGATAACACTTTCTCACTGCACCGGCCATGAGAAATGCCCATCACAAGACAGAAAGAATGTGTAACAGAAAGAATGCACACACATCCATGTCCACAGTTACTGTCCTGGGAAAGTCCCCAGAAAACTATGCCAGCAAGCTCAGAAGCTGAGTTTTCAGGGCGACAGGGAACCTCCCTGAGCTGAGACATCCAGGCTTGAATTGGCCAGGGGCTGAACAACCACCATATTGCCCTCTTCAGTGATTGTTAACAAGGAAGTGGTCAGTTTTTACATTTCCATCTACATTCAGCTACTCCTTGTGCAACCAATTTGTCTTTTCTGCTCAGTGGCTGATGCATCATCATTTCTGGTGGGTACCTTCAGTCAAGTGGCTGCAGGTGAGAGAAGCACACGTGCTGTGTGCTGGCAGTGGGGACAGGAGAAGGGTTGGATGGTCGGCTGCAGCAGATAAGGGGCAAGACAGCAATTCCCATAGCTGCCCACTAATTTCCCACTAAGTTTTCTGGAGTAGATGTCCTTACACTGAAAACTCTTCTGAAGTCCTCTGATAAACAGTGCTCATGGCAGAACCAGGTATTATAGACACGTAGGGCCTGTGAATCAGGAAAGGCAGTTTTCTCTGTTTGGAAAGCTTTCCTGCAGTTTGCCTTGCCTGAGGACAGATACTCTTTTTATCTGTATTGCAAGAGAAGGCCTTATCTTACAGAAACATATCAATATCTTCACAGGGAAACAAATCACATCCAGACCTGTAGTCAACGGATATGAGCAGAAGCACTTTTTATGACTGCAGACCTTAATTCTCAAAAAAAAAAAAATTAGGGGAAGAGGGGAGATGAAAGAGAATAGCTCATCAGAGGCAATAACATGCTCAGAGCTCATGCAGGTCAAAACATGCCAGGCAGCACTGTTCTTCTTTTAGCACTGAACTCAGGATCACATGGAAGGTGTATGTCCCAGGAAAGGTATCACCCACTCCTCTGAGACGTGATGGACGTGCTTGCAGGGATGTGATGGTAGAGAATTGGTTGCTGATTCACCACTGGGATTTTTGTCTGAGTTAAAATTTTACTTTACTTTCCCGACACTACATGGCCCAGCCTGGAACTCACCAAACCTAGCAAGGTTTATAATCTACTAAACTTCAGCTTTGCCTGCAGTTTTCTCCTTGCTTCCTCTCCTTTGCTACTAATCATTGCTTTATTTCTGGAAAGTGGAAGCCAGACATGGGGAAAAATGACCAATCAAGCAATAATATTCCAGTTCTGGCCAGTGCCAGACACAGAACTTCCTGTGTTCTTACATGTACAAGGCTTTGGAGTCCAAGAGCAGGAGACTGGAGATGACTGCTCCTTATAAACACTTTGAAGGTATTTCTCAGTCCAGTTTTCTTCCTTTCCCCCAGATCAGACACTCAAAAGGCCCAAGGCATTCTCCAGGACTTAATTTAATTTAAACCAAAGTGTATTCTCAGCAGAAATTCATCATCAGTGTTGCCTTGGACTCTGGGCACACCTGGAAAGGCCTAACACAATCCCAGCATTTGTACCTACACCAGCTCCCATGCCTGGAAGGAGCTCCCAGATTGCCCTGCACATTCAGTGTAGCTTTCACCACCATTGCCATTCTGGGAGGTGCACAAGGGAGATTTGCAACACACAAACACACCCAGGCACACAACAGCACCCTGGAGTTCCACAGGAGATTTCTGAGTTCATTGTTTCTCTTCAGTAAAACCACAAACTAGGACCCAAAGGAAATGAAAAGTTGAGGTCTTCAGGTCATGTCCTCCATAAGAGTTCTCAGTATTCTCAGGTGCCTTTCACCTTCTCTGATTTTGGTTCATTGTCTTGATAAAACAATATCTATCTCTTCCTGCTACTGCTAAGAGGTTTCCATGAATCTTGGCAGTCTTTTCTATTTTAAAACACCCTGTATTTCCCTGAGCTTATGTGGGAGATATTTCAGCCTCCAAAATACTTTCCAGCACACAAGGAAAGGAAAGAAAAGAGGTGAACTTCACCCTGCCTTGTGTCTGTGGGAAGAATGAAGTCACCAGATTTGATGACTCACCTTGCTCCTCTACTCAAGGTGAGACATTGTTTTGTCATCAAGGGTGGCTACAAAGAACAATCTTGATTTATACATCAGCTTCCTCATACAAGAACCATGCCTGTGTTCTGTGTGGTGCATGTGTGCTGGTACTCAAACAGCACAGCATGACCCAACTCAGAGCCAAAAGATTAAGACAGTCAGGATTATTCCAGACATAAATTCTTTCTAAGTCACTTCTGAAAATCCTATCCTTGAAGTCTGCAGGCCAGGGGTTAAGAGAGGAAAAAAATAAGTCTAAGCATATGACAAAGAGGAACAGAGGTGATGACCTTAAGGAAATGAGTGTGGACCAGGATATAAGTCTCTTAGTCACACACAGACTGTACAGATGCCAAGAGCATCACCCTTCACACATTGACATAGCAGCACCCTCTCATTTTTGCTGCCATTTATAGTATCAAAAACCAAATCAACCAACCAAAGAAACAAAAACAAACAAAAAAGCAAACCAAACCAACCAAACAAAACAAAACCCTGCCTTGTATTTAATGGTCTGAACACTCTTGCTAGTAGAAGCTAAGAGTGGACCCGGCCAGGATTTGAATGGGAAATCCCTGCTGTGGGTTCACAACAAGGAATGAGAGTTGATCAGTTGAAAGATCAGTAGAAAGACAGTAGAGCAAAACTGAAATGTTCTGTTTGGTACCATCTTCACAGAACAGCAGAAATAAGATAATGGTGATTATCTTACACAAACTGTGCTTCCTCTCAGGTCACCACTAAGAGGAGGGACTTGCATTAGCAGCAGGGAGACTGAGTATGGAGGAGGAGTAAAGGATTTATGAAGAGTCTGAGGAATTATTAACACACTGTAGATTTGATCTTAGAAATTTAGGGGCTCTCTGAGATTGGGATAAGATGCCCTGTATGAAGAAAATACTGTTTTGGTTTCTCCAAGATTTGAGTATGCTCCATCCCCAAACAAATCATAATGAAATTATTGATGTTCCTGACATGGACCACAAAGATGTGTCTGTTCTCACATGCCCAGCTC
The DNA here is from genome assembly GCF_049639895.1 of Pseudopodoces humilis. Classification (NCBI taxonomy): domain Eukaryota; kingdom Metazoa; phylum Chordata; class Aves; order Passeriformes; family Paridae; genus Pseudopodoces; species Pseudopodoces humilis. The sequence goes on from NC_142200.1 coordinate 7,477,769, forward strand.
TATGTTTTTGTGTAGGAAAACAGGCATTACACAGATGAAACTCATGTTGTTACCACTTGTCCTGTACTAAAAACCTTTTTTACTGAAAAGCAGAGATCTTGTGTGTGTTGGGATGGGACCAGATTAACTGAGTGACTGGATGTTAATTCAGTGGGAAAATGTCAATATAAAACTGAATAGCAGGCAGTGGAGTTCTGGCTGAAACTTAAGTTTTCCTTTTGCTGTAAAAGTGTCCAAACACATAATGGAAGCACCAACTTGAAGAACTTCTAAACTCAGTAAAGCCCAGGATGAATCATATCAATTCAGCTATTGGCATAAAACTTTTGTGTCAGCAACTGATTTCTGAGGAGCCCACCAGTTGTTAAGTGTTTTCTTTCTTTTGTTTCTTCACTTAAGGACTGCAGGGTTGAGCTCAGAGCATCCTCCCTGACCAGACAAGCCCTGCCAAAGCTGTGAACCAGCAGGTGTGCTGGAAACTGGTATCAGGAACATCACTGCTACACAGCAGTGTGATTTCTTTAAAATATGCAAGGAGTTCCAGGGTAAAGTATGCCTGAAAAAGGTTTTCTAGAGAGGAAAACACTTAGCCAGGTTCTGGAGAGGATCACTCTGTGTCAGCACTGCCAACAATGTTTCTGGGTGCCAGATTTTCCCCAGACAGCTGCAGTCTCATTGGCACCTAGCTCCTCACAAAGTACTTTACTCCCATCTTGTCCTCCAGAAAGTCCTTTCAAGAGGAGAGAGCTAGGAAGACCTTTCAGAGGATATCTAGCTGAGGTGTCTTCAATACAGTCCCTGTTTCACAGCCATGCAGTTGAGAAACATACCCTTAATCTATGGCAGAAATCAGGAAATGCTAGGATGCAAAGTTCTACACATGCAGACTGTAGTCCTTTAAAGGAATATGGAGGAACAGATGCTTCAGGGAATTACCATGTGAATCCACAGCATGCAAAATGCCATGCAAAAATGCTGTTTATGGTGATTATGTCATTTTTGTGAAAACAAAGCATGCAGCAAATGGGCTAGGATAGCACTATTCAAATATTTCAGAAACGCAAAGCTTCCCCAGTGGTAGTTGTTAGAAGCCTGACCTTTCTGCAATGTAAACACTCTCTGGGAGAATAGAAGATACAAAATATGGCCCCAAGTCTCCCAGTTTGAACTGAGAGTCCAATCTAGGATTAATTAGTGCACCTGTAAATTGAATTTCAGTGACAGAGAAATGTTTAACCTTCAGTGTAAGCAGGCTACAAGCTACCTGCACTAGATGTTATCTAGTAAATAAATCTAGCCTGCAGCAGGCTTTCTCACAAGTTTGTTGGCAGCCATCCTGTTTTCACCCCTCCTAAGAGCTCCACCAGAGAAATTGAAAAGTCATGTGAGGAGAAGCAGAAATCCTCTTTCCCCACCCTCTTTGCAGATTTGCCTTCCATCCAGGCACTTGGAAGTCCCCCACACCTCAGTCCCTAAAACACCAGCAGGTAGTTTTACCACTGCTTCTGGCATGGAGCATCCTGCTGCGCCCAGCTGTGATGAACAAGTCACTTCTGTGGATGCCATGTAGTGCACTGAAAGTGATTCTGTGATACAAAATCCTGGGGCTTTTGCTATCCCTGTCAAAACTCCAAGAAATTTCAAGAGCATTTAGCTCCCTGCAGTGAGGTAAGAATGCAATGCATTACCCAGATTTTTGTAAAATATGTAGCACAAAGGTAAATTCCTAGAGGACATTTCAAATCTTCCTTTCAGGTGTTTAATTTTCTATCAGACTGTCCTGGGGTGACTTTATGATACTGGTATCCCCAATCGTCTGGTTTATGTTATATATTAAGTTCTGCACCTTTAAGACTGGCTTTGAGAGCAAGAGAGGGGGAAGAAGAAGCGCGCAGTTTGTGTTAAGGAAAAACATCACTCCCACACATCCCGCTCCTGGACTGTGGTGTCTGCAGCACGGACAGACAGCGGGACAGAGCTTCTCTCTGGCTTTTAGTTAGTTCTAGCTAGCTGAGGCAGAGGAGTTCCCTGGACCTTTGTTTGTTTTTTTCCCAATTTTCTTGGATCTGTGCAAGCCTGCTCTGGACTGAACACCCAGCCAAACCCCGGGAGCTCACGCCTGGGGCCCACCGGGGCCTGGGCCTCGGCACTTTCCAGCGCCGGAGGGACTGATAAGAACCTGAGCGAGCCGAGCTACACCACATGAAAAGGACTTTTTTCTTCCTAGATTTGCCATCCCATCGAAGTGCAAGAGGTTTTATTATTTAATATTATTCAATTTCTGTTAAATAAACAGCTTTTTCCACTTCTCTGCAAAGAATTTTTTTTCCTTTTCCTGGACCAGTTGGTGGGGAGGGGCATTTCTCTGAGGAAATTCCCATTTAGAGTTTTCCTTCCTAATTTGCCCTAAACTAGGACAAGACCTTAAAGGATTTATTTGCCAAGAGCAAGTCTTTTCAATTCAGTAGAATGTCCTTTTCAGGCTCCAGCTCCTTGGCCTCCTACCCAGGGAACTCTGTCTCATGATTTTTACCATTAAAAGCAGGTTGGGCCTCACCTGATGAGGGCTGGGCTGTTCCCTGCAGGATCCCAAGTGCATTCCTGAAATAGTTATTGGGTGGAAACTTATCCTGGGGTCCATCCTGCTTGAATATGTAAAGGATTCCAGTGTTATCTGGCGGGTTTCCTGCAGGGTACTGCCCTGTGCTCTCCTCTCTTTCCTTATCTGGGGTTTCCAACTCTTTGGGAGCAGCCAGGAGGATTCTGGTGGTGCCCTTTTAGCTACAGCAGTGCCTCCCTCCAGTGGGGTCTCCCCATGAATCCCACTGCACTGGGATGTGTCCACTTGCACACACTTCTATTCCAGCCACAAGCAGTCCACAATGGGTTTTTAAGTCTAGCCCCATCCTCATGAAGACATGACATTAAATACTAATTATTGTTAATAAATAATGTTATTAGTATTTATTTATTATTAATTATTCATTTCCTTGTGGTGTATAGGAGAAATATGCTTTCTGGGTGTTGGTGGGACAGGCGTGTGTGTGGGAATTCTGCAAATACTCTGCACTGGCAGCACACCTCAGGTACTGTGTGGTTGTGATTACAGACTGCTGGTAAACTTCAGAGAAATCTTCATCTTTCGTGGGAAAATGCAGATGCAAATAAACTTATGTATCCTTATGTATAAACAAATGTATCCTAGGAAAGGGTGATTAAAGAATTTGTCATTTCAGACAGAAGTGTCAAGAAAAAAAAAAACAACCCACTTAATCAGCTCCTCAACTGGAAAAATCTGTTCAATTTTCCAGTGAAAAAAATCAGGATTCCAAGTTATAAATGGCCTTTTCTTTCATAATTTAGACTTGCTCAGTGGAGCTGGGGTTGCTTTGTGCAACACCTGGGTAGGAAGAAGTCTTCAGCTGGTTTGTTTGCTTCCCACATTCTGTTTTTATTTATTTTTCTTTTTAAACTCTAAAATACACCTGAAAAATCAAGTGACAGAGGTATACTTTAAAACACAAAGCATCCTGTGCCTTTGTGGGAAACAAGTGGCAAACAAGGCAGAAAAGAGCAAATCTCTGTGACTCAGTGACGAGTCATCCATCTGCCAGCAGTGCAAGTGATAACATTTGGGGAAGTACAAAACTTGAAAGATGGCTGTGGCTGCAGCATTGCTGTTCCAGATTTAGGGATATTTTTAAGAGGCAATCAAACAATCCATCTAGTTAGTAAAACTTGTGACTGGCTTTCTCCCACTCACACACCCCAGAGCCAGCACAGGGTATAATAATGTCCATTGTTTTGATTACAAGTAACGTGGGGGAAGTAATACTTCCCTTTAACCAAGGCAGTCTGAGGCAGCATTTTAAAGAATGCTGAATCGTGTTACAGGACATTTCAACTTCTGAGAAATGCAGTGCAAGGTCTCCATAAATGAATATCTGCTCCCAACAGGCCTCTCAGTAAAGGTCAGTGGGCAGACTGAGTAGCTGTCTGAGGTTTCAAAATACTGGTGTCCTTCAGGAAGGGTTATCTCTGGCCAGACCCTGACAGGTTGGACAGGACGGTGCAGCCTTTGGAGGCAGCACTGCCCCAGTTCATGGTGCAGCTGAGCAATTTGGTGCAGGCTTTCAGCTGCAGGCTGGGATTTGTTTGCTTGGAACAGGGACAGTGACAGACATGAACCAGGCTTCTGCTCACACTGGAGTCCATCCTACCTTGTCTCCTCTCTCAGCCCTTCCCAGCTTGGGTGCCAGGTCCAGGTTGCTGCAGCAGCAGCTGGGTTGTAGCAGTTCTATAGAGAAAGTTTTATTTTTCTGCCATCTTGTTCATCCCTCTCAGGGTCACAGCTGCAAAGCCCTGTCTGTTTTACTGCTGAAGGACATGCTCCCTGCAGTCAGCTGGGTGGTTACTATTATGGCCACTATTAAAACATAAAAGAGAGATAAAGACGTGTTTCAAAGTGACAAAGGGACAGAAAGGCAGATGCACACAAACGGCTGAGCAGTTAGGGTGTATTTCTGGATAAGACTTATCTGAAGTCAGAATTTCATGTTTACATTTTGAGCTCTCATAAACGTCTCCTGAGCAGAAAGCAAAGTACAATAAAGCAATACTTAACTTCAGGATGGTATTGACCAAGCTTTACCACAGTCCCTGCCAAATCCCATCGAGTGTGCCGTGAGCTCCTCAGCACAGTCATCTCTAACAAATGACAAGAATTTAATCAATAACTGAGATTCTGGAGGTTTTCAGCAGACATCACAAGTCAACACTGATCTCTGCTCAAGCACGTGACTGCTCCGAATAAACACGTGCAAGAAAGTGAGTCCAAGTGTGCTGGTAAATAGTGCTTCCAGAACAGTAGCAGCAGCAGTAGTTTATCTCCTGGCTGGTATCAAGGTGGCAGCTCTCATTTTGGAGGTGTGCAAGGTGAGATCAGCAGACACTGATCCCAAAAGGAGGAGGCTCAAGTCTGTAATTAGCATTGTGTCCTTCACAGTTTCTTCAGTGATCTCAGTTAACTCATATTCCTTTGGCACAGGCTCTTTGAGTTGTGGTTACAAACACACATCTTGTGAAAGAAGTTTCCTGCCTTAGGTATGTGGAGGGTACATTTAGGGTCCATCAGACCTGTTGATTTCCATCACTGATGAAGGCTTGTTTTCCTTGTGTGGTGTTGTTTCTAAGGCTGATGACTCCTCCCAAGATGCTATTCCAAGCTGCGATCACTGTAAACAGGCAACATTCAATCTGTCAAAATTTTCATCCTCCTAAAAAGGAAAGGAGACCAGGCTGGGGTCAGAGAGGCACAGGGAGCTGCTGGAAGAAGCTTGGGATTGTAACCATAAGCAGAAGCCCCAGCTCCTGCCACTGCTTGTGAAGAGGGGCTGTGGATTTGTGGTGGTGAGTGGGACAACCAGAGGGGAGTGGAGAGATGCTGGAGAGCCCTCACTGCAGAGTGTGAGTTTCTGAGCTCTACCAGTGTGAAAATAACTGACATCAAAGAAAAAAGTGCTAGTTTTACAAAGACTAAAACTAAAAGGAACCTTAAATATAAGTAGCATTTTCTCATTCCCCCCCCCCAATAATTATATGTATTTCCATAATGCTAAAGTGATCTTTTAATTTCTCTGTCTTGCATTAAAAAACCAGGCAAGGTGTTATGTAAAGCACTTGTTGCATAAACTTCAGTGATTCACCATCTTGGTGAACATCACATTCCCAAATACCAGCCCCCAACATCAGAAAGCCTGGTAAATTGAATAAGATAATTTACAGCAGTACCTTGCTACACCATTCAAAACATCACTTGCATAACTGACTCTTTTTGCAGTTGCCATATTTCTGATGGCATCTTTGCCTTGGCAAAGAAAACAGATGTACTCATATATTCTGTTGAGAAGGTGTAACATGTTGCTACTGGCTTTACCAGACAAGTTTGGAGAAATGGAGGATGTGCTCCACTGATAGGGGAACAAGAAATAATAGCAACAAGATACTGCTCAGATGTGATTCTATTCCTAACAGAGGTGATCAGAGTAAGAGCAGCAGATCTGTGCTTGTCTTTCAATCCCACCACTCTGCCCAAAATGTCTCCTGCACTTTCTTTGAGCCACTCCATTTGGAGCTGTAGATATTCTTCTGTTCCATCTTCTCCAGGCCTTTTATTTTTTTTTTTCTCATATAGCAGAACCAGGAGAGCACATAAGCACCTTTTCTCATGTGCTGCACACTTTCCAGCTGTGCAGATGGTCCACCTCTCAGTCAAGTAAGGCACGGGACACTGCCCTATCCTGAGCCACAAACCCATGCTGAAGAGGATCAGCTCTCAGGTTGCTGGGGGAAAATCATCTGCACCATCAAGGCTGGTTTCCAAACCTTTATCTTACAGCTAATACTTTTGGCCTTGAAAGGTCACGGGGAATGGCTCTGATACGGCCTGGAGGGCTGGGGCAGGAACTTCCCACCCGCTCTCCTGTAGGAGTGCAACCACTTCTCACTCTTATCTCGAATGAGCATTGCCCAGCCCTTAACGCTGGACTTTATCTGACAATATTGGGCAAATCTTGCTCAATTCAAACACTCAGCATAACTCCCGATGTGAGTGGGAGCCCCCCATCAGCACCGAGGTCATTACTGAAGCTATTTAAACACTCCCCACTCCCCTCCCTCCTCCTCCTCCCTCTGCCCACTTTTCCACACTCCAAACCAAACAATTTCCCCTTTCTGTGCTATATTAAGATAATATGCAGAAAATCCAATACATTATCCTCAGGATTAAGTAGCATCAGCAGAGTGTATTCACACGTTGCTGCTGTGCTTATATCAGGGGCACATTTTTTCTCAGCAGGCACTAAATGTTCCCAGCTCTTCCCTGGGCAGGGAAGGTGGGCAGCATACCAAAGCCATGCATTTAGAGGCTGTGGAACAGTTTAACTACAGATATATTAAGGAATTTGCCTCAGGAATGTAAACAGATCCAGAAGGTTTTGCGTGCCAAAGCAATTAATTTTAAGAGTTCCCTTGCATGCACACACATGAGTATGCACACGTACCTGCTCCACCCTCCTGCCTGTACCATATGTAAATATGCAACACAAGCAACATTTCTGAGGCACTAATAATAGTAAATGTTCCTGCCACAGAGATAAAAACCTCATTCTTATTTGGGGTAAAGCTGGAGGTCATTCACTGGTCACACAAGGAGCTGACCATTCATGATACAATATTAAAGGATGACTTGGGCTTAGTTGCAGTGCATGGAGAGTGTACATAAAATACATCTTTGAGGAGGTGAATGTGGTTAAATAAATTTACTGGAGCAAAGAACAGCTTGACCTCAGGAAAGAAAAATCAAATTTAGTCTTGTCACGCATTTATTGGAGGCTTTGGTCATCTTAATCCTTTAGTGCAAATTGTTTACTCTCTGTGCATCTCTCAGACACCCAAATGAAATGTTTTTACATGCCCTGGTCAGTCAATTCTAGGTTTAATCACTGTCATACTCTCCTTTTAGGCATGGACTACTTCAAAGATACACTCAAAACACTGCACCTAAAATTTTTCATGACCCTTTGGTATAAAGGTGTCAAGACATTCAACAGGACTTCAGCATGGATGTTCAATTATGCTCAACCACCTAATTAATCAGTGTACTGATCAGCTTCTGCACATGCACTCAGCGGCCCTGTCCAAGCAATCAGGGACCTGTTCCCCATCTTGACTAGGTTTGGAAACTGTGTTTTCTGCTAGCTCAGTCCCTGAGGGTCCTGCTCCCTTTTTTGTGCTGGTGAGATCATCATCCTGGAAAGATCAGGTCCTTCTCAACATCAAAGTGTGGGCACTTGTTTTTAGAAGTGAGCTTATCACTCTCCACAACTCTCTGAAATGGGGTTGTAGTGAGATGGGGGTCACTTTCTTCTCACAGGTAGCAAGTGACATTTTCTGACATAAATTATTCTATCATTTTATGACCCTAATCACAAATTTTCTTCAGTTTAAGTGTTTGGGATATAAGAGCCCTTCAAACATATTTAGGTCAAGTAATTAAAATTTCAGAATATTTTCTCTGAGGCTTCTCTGTTGAAATAAAGGGTCAAAATATTTACAGTTCAATTCCACCTTTAATTTTAATATGGCCGTTTGGATTCTTAACATGCTTGAATTTTCTTGGGTTTTTTGTTTACTTGTTTATTTGTTTGGGGTTTTTTTTGGTCTGTGGACTTGAGACTTCCGTGTTTAATATACTTTAAATGAAACAAAATAAATATTAAAACAAAATATACTTAAGCAACTAATTATATTGTCAAAAATTTTGCTTACAATTGTTTGGAGATTGTTCCCAAAAACATTACACATCACAAATCACCAAACTGCCATTCTTTCTTGTTCTAACTTGTTCACCTTGTCAAAAGTGTTAAGAAAATTCTTCTTTACAGTTTCAGATAAGAGGTAGAATTTAGTCTAATATAGACTATAGGTATTAGTCTGATTTTATCCAAGTAAAAGCTTATTTTTTTACTCTTTTTTAACTATTATTGAGTTTTTAGATACTGTTGGATGTTTTTTCTAATACAATCCATTGCAGAATCCAATAAAACCCTCATATGAAGCATCCATGCAAATAGAGTGGGAGTGGGAGGAGAAGGGAATTCTGTGCTCCCTGCAAAAGGGAGCGACATAAAAACATAAAAACACTTCTGAAGGAATCTGAGCAGCCTAATTCTACTCCATATGCCCATGGTAGGAGGTTTCCCTAACAGATCCTTCCAGGGGGAGCTGCACCAGACTCCTGGCACCCTTCAGAAGCAGGCTCTGTGTGTCACTGTCCCCGCAGAGCTCAGGACACCTGAGGTGGCACTTGGGGGAACGTGTCAGTGAGAGCTGATGCTGCAACTCCAGCACCTCCACAGCTCCAGATGGAGACCCACGTCCCCTAGTCACGACACAGGGCTCACCCACTGTTTCCTAGTCCAGGGCACTGCTGCACCTACGAGGGCAACTGAAACAAGCTGCATTTTTTTGAGAGTGAAGTTAAGCTTTATGGAGGACACAAAAAATCCACACACTTCCCTGATGCATGACAAAAACCAGTCCGTCTGCTGGCAGCCTCGTTCAAAACCCTCAGATTGTTTTTTCTTGGCAGTAGCAATACAGGCACAAACAAATATAAGTGTAATCACTGGGGTTTTCTTTATTTTTTGTATTTTAGTAAAGCGATGCTTCATTGCTTTACAAGATACTTGGGAATTACGACTAATTGAATCTTGATTTTTAATTAGTTCTGAGGTCATGCCTGACAGTCACAGCCACAGCCCTGTGATCTGGCTGTCCCAGTAGTGACAAGAATGCTGAGGGATGGCACCCTTTGGCTGGCACAGTGCAGTTCTTTGCTGTGGACATGCAGAGTGGGGTGTGGTGGGCTCCACTCAGTTCTCACCGTGTGGGATGCTTGGACTTTTCTAGCAAGAACAAGGAAAGGCTTTCCACAAACCTCTAATAAGCTCTTGCTTAGGTGTGAGGTCTCACTGTGATATCTGCTCTCATAAAAGGGGCTCAGATTTTCTTTTCCTGTTGTTCTCAGAAGATGTTTCAAGGATGGGATTTGCTAATTCTGTCCACCTAAACTTGTGATAGGTAATGCAAACTGATCTTGTACTCTCCCTCTGTAACCAGTGGAGAAAATAAACACATGAGAGGACAATCCACCCCCTCTTAGACACTTCCTTTGAGGATGGGAGGGATGATCTTGCATGGGTCCTTCTGCATTGCCTACAAATGATTGCTGCGCCTTTTAGTAGAGAAGAATTCCACTTTTAAATCACACTGGGGACAAAAAAAGAGACAGTGTCCAGCTACTCTGGCTTTTCCCAACTCTGCATTAAAACTCAGCTGTCTCAGCAGTAAATGGGAAAAACATCTGACTCTGTCAATTGTCAACATCACAGCTCACCCACTGCCTCAGCCTTTATGTGAAATTGTTCTGTCTATTTATAGCTGTTTTTTTATTGAATAGACTCACCTGACCAGAGGGCTGTCACATCACTTCAGTCTTGACACTGTTTTAAAGGGAAAGTTTATATAACCTACAGTAAAAGCCTGTCTTCAGCATGGGCAAGCACAATTTAGGGTGGCTAGTGGTATTTATTAAAGATTAAAGGTCCTTTCCATGTACTGGGATAAGCACGTGAGTAACAGTCAAAGAGCCAAGAGAAGAACCGTTCATTTCAAGAAGAAAATCATTTTGTTTCATCTGAAGTCACAAGGAAGTTCTGGCACTTTGAGTTTTTCATGGATATAAGATATAAATGCTGTCCCATTTAAACTTCTGCTCAGAAGCAGCACGGTGTCATTTGAAATCCAAACTTCATCTAGACTTGCACTGTGAGCAGCTCCTTGTTTTTGTCAGTGGAAGGGTTTGGCTGCACAGGAGACACCCAGAAATCAGTTTCATTGACACCTGCCTGACCAGTGTCCTTGGTATCTCCACAGCCCTTCTTCTTTATTCACTCTCTTTTTCTTAAAAAAAAAAAAATTAAAAAAACAAACCCCCATTAGAAAAAAAGGCAGTATGAATCATCACCTTGAAGTTTCTCTCTGCTTTGGCTTGCTTTGACTGGATGCCAGCCTGAAATTAATCATTTCCAAGCTGCCTTTGCTCTTTAATCAGAAGTTCACTGATTACTGTGATCTAGTCTTTGTCCCTGTTTTCTTCAGAGAGGATTTTAATTAGTAGTCTACAGTGTACTCCCTTGTACAAGTGCTCCAATTATGTTTAATCACTACCACTGTACATACAATAATTAATTAATGTTAAACCAGAGAGAGCTTGGCATTGTGATTCATTGCTTTGGTAACCTTTGGTCCGTTATTTGGCTGCTTTATCTTCTATAGTCTGTGGAGCAAATCCCTTGGGAATCTGGTTCAGTGTGTCAGGACTCTCAGATTCTGTTCCAGTGTTACCAATATGTAGTTCAATATCCAAGATCTCGATGTACCAGCACCCCAAATCTGTTGTGTGGTTGCTGAAACCAAATGAGCTCATGTGGGCTAGAAGTGACCTGGTGTGACGGGGCTGAGCTGCTGAGCAGCTGGAGGAGGGGTGAGTTTTTCCAGACAATCAGTTCACCAAGGAGAAAATCAGGGACATCACAGGCTGTGCAAGCACCCATCCTGCTGAGAAGAAAAGCTTTGCCTAGCCAGGGCACAGCAAACCACAGCAAACACCCCCAAATACAGGCCAGTGACACCACCCCATCTCAGCTCTGAAAAAGGCCACTTCTTCCACTGCAACTGCTGCTCCTGGACTTAAAATGAACCTGACACTTGACAAGAAGCAAAGCAATGGCCTTTGGTTGTCCATGCCTGCTTGAGAAGCCTCCACATCCAAAGACACAGTTTTTGCATAAAATGTGAATTTCTTCCTGTCAGCAAACTAATCAGTGCACAGAAACTCATGATGTTAAAGATGAACAACAGCATGTCCAAAATTTTTGTTATCCTCTTTTGAGAAATGATGTATTAGAGGACAATTTTGTAGATTGAAAGTGGAAAAGGTTTCCAAAGCCCTCAAAGTTAATTTTCTCCCTGAAATCTGATATGGTGCAACACTACCTCACCATGAACACTCAGCATGTAGCAGGAAGGTAGAACAAAATAATGGGCTTTAGACACTTCCCAAAGAAAAATACCATGTGCAATAGCTTTTTGGGTTTCTTTCTTTCATTAAACAGAAAATTTAAGCCACATTTTGCCAGCAAAAATAATTTCAGACTTGAAGGGAAGACTGAGATAAAAATAAGCATCTCAGATTCCCTGTGGCCTTGCTAAAACAATATTCTGTCCTTAATCTTCATTATAGACAGTATAAGAAGCAAAATCCAAAATAAATAGAATTACATATTGATGGTTCATGCAACAAATAGAATTGAGTGAGCACTTCCAAGCCTTTTCTTCTCTACAGGTTTTGATCTCCTGGGCAGTGCTGGGCTGCTGTGGTCCTTCCCCCAGCTGTGTTCTCATGACTGAGCTAAGTTCAAATGTTTATATCTTTAAAAAATGTTAAAGTAAAGAGCTCATCATGTCCAGTTGGCACATCATTTAGTGGCTGTTTGAGCCTTGCAATTTTTGCTTCTGGAACAGAGAGAAATCTCCTGGAGTTGGCGACTTCTTGGGACTATTCTTGTTTATTTTAATGGAGACACAAATATATGATCACCCAGACAGAAGCAAGCACCAGTCCAATCCCTTGCTGAGGCACTCCTTCACCCAGCAGCTTCTGTGCAGGAGGAAACCCACATCTGAGACCCCCTGAGCATCACCTCAGCCTGGGGGTGGTCCTGGAGCCACAGCTCACAGCAAAACACCACTGGAAACTCTCAGCACCAATTTAAGTTCAATATGTTTAGCTGAGAGCTACACCCAGACTCCAAACCCCTGACATCTGGCCAGTGGAGGGTTGAAGTCCAGAATCAAACATCTAAGCCGGGACCAGACAAGTCAAGGTCTTGCATCTTGCACATCAGGAAGCATCACCACGCTCCCCACACTTCCAGCTTAGGGAAGATCTGAAATACAAAGATTTACTTGCATCACTACATTGATCTGGGGTGGGAAAGAATCATAATGTGAACTAAGGCAGCAATATCACAAAACTGTCCACGGAGAGGCAAGATATACACAGAAAAGGAGCCTATTTATACATATTTTTACAGCTGATGTAATCTGAGAGGAAATGTGATCAAATGTTTTTGTCAACATTAGCTGAGTCATCACTGGCTAAAAGAACTGAAACCATGTGTATTGCCTAGTTCTCCTTCCTCTCTCTTAGAATTAACAAGGATCTCAACAGCACGAGCCTTAGAGTTGAAGCTGTATGTCTTCATAGTCACATGTGGCTTTTTAGGTTGAAAGTGGTTATTATTTGTGCAATTGTGCTGTAAGAAAATATTATTATTTTACTCCCCTAGCTCAGCGATTGAAACTGTATCCATCAGACAATAAATCTGCCATTGATACTTATATTTTTCCCCATGGTCTGAAACCTCTTTGCATTGTCTGAAACCTGAGGTCAACATTTGTGTTCTTTGTACTATTATTAGTTCTGCATAGACAACATATTTTGTACTCATTTATGACCCCTTTATGCACTGAAGATTGTGGGAAGGTGGGTAATTGTCTGAGAACTGTACAGACTCAACCTGCCAGCAGCAGCCAGCCCTGTGCACTCATCTCTGTTTAGAGACTGATGGGATCCACCTCCTTCATTACATCCATCATGCAAGTCCACGTAGACAAGCCTGAAGAGTTCTGTTAATTGTGCAACATTGTTCTTTATGCATTTCTTCACTCAAATGAGTTTTGTTAGCTCAGACCTTGATATTCTGCTTTCAGCAGCAGTGCTGTAATCATCTGTGAAAGAGCTTAAGTGGACTGCCACGTCCAATCTTCAGATATCCTCAGGCTGATCATAAATGCACTCCTGTAGGACAGATACAAAATAATCCTGACAAGCAGATCTGGGCTCCAAATTTATCTGTATTTTCTATTATATTTGGTTTAATAATGCAGTGAAAATTGCTCACTGGAATCCCTGGATGGAAAATTAAGCATTTTGCTACTTAAAAAAGAAAAAAAACAACTGAAAAATTTTAATCAAAGACATGTGAAGAAGGAGGGCAGAAAGGGAAGGTTTTGCGGAACTTTTCAACTGGAAAAAATGCAGTTAGCTTTACTAATAATAATAACTAGACACACATGTGATCCCTTTTCAGGAACTACCACCGAGAAAAGAATGGAATAAGGCAGCAGGAGCGCAACCAGAGCCCCCCTCCCTCAGTGGGCAGATTTCTGTGTGGTGGCAGGTTTGAAATGCCCCAACAGCATTTGCCATCACTCAGAGCACCAGTTGCCTCCTCCTAAGCACACAAACAGTCAAAGCATTGCCACCCTTGGTGACAATTTGGCAACAAGAGCTTGATGGAGAGCGAGAGAGGCTGAATTGTCCTGTTTGCTCACAACCTGTTCAGCAGCCTCCTGCTGGCCCTGCTTGAGCTGTTCATCGAGGGAGGGGATTCTGCCCCTCTGCTCTGCTCTCCTCTGCTCTGCTCTCCTCTGCTCTGCTCTGCTCTCCTCTGCTCTCCTCTGCTCTGCTCTGCTCTCTTCTGCTCTGCTCTGCTCTGCTCTCCTCTGCTCTCCTCTGCTCTGCTCTCTTCTGCTCTCCTCTGCTCTGCTCTCTTCTCTCCTCTCCTCTCCTCTGCTCTGTTCTCCTCTGCTCTGCTGAGACCCCACCTGTGCTTCCAGCACCAGGGTCCCAGCACAGGAAGAACACTGACTTGTGTCATCCAGAAGAGGAAATCAGGATGATTATAGGGATGGAACACCTCTCATATATAGAAAGGCTGGGAGAATTTGGGTTATTCAGCCTGGAAAAGGAGAAGGCTTTAGGGTGACCTGGTTGTGGCCTTGCAGTACCTGAAGGGAGCCTACAAGAAAGGTGGAGAGGAACTTTCTACTGTGGTGTGGAGTGACAGAAAAAGGGGAAATTACTTCAAACTTGAAAGGAGTACATTTAAATTAGATGTTAAGAAGATATTATTTACAGTGAGGGTGGTGAGGCACTGGAGCAGGTTACCCAGAGAAGCTGTGGATGCCCCATCCCTGGCAGTGTTCAAGGCCAGACTGGATGAGGCTCTGAGCACCCTGGTCTAGTGGAAGGTGTCCCTGCCCATGACAGCAGCGTTGGAACTGGATGATTGTTAAGGTCCCATCCAACCCAAACCAATCTGTGATTCCAGGTTGGAGTAGGGAACTGTCAAATGTCCTGTGTTTTATCTGGTTCTTTCCTTCAAGGATTAATGAGCAAGAGAGATGGTTTTCGTGTTCATTTATAAAATGCCAACTAATTTATTTTTACTTCTAACCCAAAAACCAAACACCTGTGTTCTGCACTGTGGACTTTTCCATCCAATCACACAATATTACCTAAAATCCAAGAAGAAGGTGAAAGAAGCATAAGGCAAGCTAACATCCTAAAACCTCCACCTTGTTACATATATATTATTATGTTCTAAAACCTTCAAGTCTGAATTTTCCACCAAGTGATATAACACACTTCTATTCAAACTACACACTCACAGTTTCAGTTTTATCTATCGATTTTGGAAACCTTTTCCATGGCCTCATGTCAAACAGTATTCTCTTGTGGGTCTGTGCCTGTCAGCACAGAAAGCCTGGAATTCTCTGTGCCCAGGGTTCCAACATGGAACATCACACTGGAGAAGCCCATAACCTTGGCCCAGGATGTGAGGTTTGATTATTTTGATAGAGGATGGGAAAGATATGAGGACCACCAACACACAATTGCTTTCATGGCACAAAGTATCTGCTGTCTGAGCTCCATGTGTACTGCTACTTTTACAATGTGTATTTTGTAGGGACACAGGCATTCTCTAGCAGAACACCGCTGCCTTCTGGACTGGGAGTCACTGTGGTTCTCAAGGAACCTTTGGCAGGATCTTTTTCTCCTCTTGTGGAGAAGTTGTGGTAAAAATATGCACTAGTAAGGGAGGCCTAGAGGCATGTTGCCTGCAAATGGAAACATTTTTTCCAGACTTAGCAGGATCTGCTTTTCTACTGTGTACATGCATTTATATACACTTAGGAAATGTGATTACAATACATGTTCAAGGTAAGAAGCAAAGCCAGTGATATCCAAATGATTAGCTCTGACTGGTTAATAAGTGCCTACAATGGCAAACATCAAAGTCCAATGGAAAGGACTGTTATATTTGAAAAACATCAAAGATATTGTTAAGTACAGGCTGAGAACAATAAGGTGCTGAAAACAACCGTCACACTTTCTGCTTCAGCTTCCCAAAATTAAATTAGGTAGCTCATGTGCTGGGTGATCAGACCCAGGAAATACCCAGGTATTTCCATCAAATCCCTTAGGAAGCAGTGATGGGTCAAGATGGAACCACTTCTGTTTTTTCAGGTTGACATTTTGGCTCTAAAGCCTTATTTTCAATAATTGTGAATGCTGCTAAATTTCAGAGCACTGGGCTGTAAATTTCCATGTTGTTTCCATGCTTTATGTGAGTCTGAACCTCAAGGTTTGAATCTTAAGATTTTTGGTTTGCTTTTCTTGTGAGCTTAGGATTGCTTTGAGTTTCTTGTAGAAGTATTCAGCCAAAACTATACGGAAGGAAGGAAGTGGAGGGAGGGAAGGAGGGAAGGAAGGAGGGAGGGAAGGAGGGAAGGAGGGAAGGAGGGAAGGAGGGAAGGAGGGAAGGAGGGAAGGAAGGAAGGAAGGAAGGAAGGAAGGAAGGAAGGAAGGAAGGAAGGAAGGAAGGAAGGAAGGAAGGAAGGAAGGAAGGAAGGAAGGAAGGAAGGAAGGAAGGAAGGAAGGAAGGAAGGAAGGAAGGAAGGAAGGAAGGAAGGAAGGAAGGAAGGAAGGAAGGAAGGAAGGAAGGAAGGAAGGAAGGAAGGAAGGAAGGAAGGAAGGAAGGAAGGAAGGAAGGAAGGAAGGAAGGAAGGAAGGAAGGAAGGAAGGAAGGAAGGAAGGAAGGAAGGAAGGAAGGAAGGAAGGAAGGAAGGAAGGAAGGAAGGAAGGAAGGAAGGAAGGAAGGAAGGAAGGAAGGAAGGAAGGAAGGAAGGAAGGAAGGAAAAAACTACCATCCACAGAAAGAGAAGAGATCATAAAAACCCAGAAATAAGAAAAGTTACTACAATGTAGCAAAGAACTTGATGCAAGAAGAAGCCAAGAAAAAACATGGAGTGCCAGGGAGGCAGGGCAAGAGTAGGTTCTTCACCCTCCAGCTCTGTCAAAGCAACAGGAAAGATGAAGTTCATGAAGAATTGAAATGAACTGTCCTATTTATTTTTAAAAAATCAATACCCAGTTGCAACATTCCCTTAAACAAAGATTGCATCAACATTAGGAAATAAAGCTAAGTAACCTACTTAAATTGTGAGGTGAAAGAATATGTGTCCAGGGCCTACAGCGAAAAGAACATGAGAATAATCAAACTTCTGTTTTCTGCTCCAGCATGAATGTGTAAGATGATCTTGAGAAAACCATCTGCAAAAAAAAAAAACCCAACAAAACCATAACCAAAATATTTCAGTATCTCACAGGAAGACTGTCAGGCCATTTGGATGCCAGTTTTTAGTTACTACCATGTTAAATTCCATAGGATAGCTTAAATAATTCTTTTTGCTCTATACATTTTTTTTTTTCCATGACTGCTTTGAATGCTGTCTGACATTATTGCCTTCACATCAGATCAGGTCTGTGATGCTGATTTCTCACATAGGATTGCTTTGGTAAAGGCTGTTCTATCTTTGTATCTCTGGAGATCTAAAAAGGTGAGGTGGGTTCACAGAAACCCTTACATGATACCTTTATTACAGCCCTGATCACGCACCCCTGACCCAAAAAGCCTTGCCAGCATGTACCAACTGCTGCTTACTCTGCAGGAATGAAAGCTGCTGCAGCACAGAGAACTGAAACAACTCTGGAGCCTCTTTTGTTGGACCTGTGGGGCTTATGGCAGTGACCATGGGCTGGAGGCACTTCACCAACCCCCTTTTCCCTGGGTAGGAGTCTTGCAAGCAGCCCTACTACCCAGGCCAGAAGGACACTCAGAAGCAAATTGTCCTATCTGGATCTTTTACAGGTGTCCTTCAGCCTTTCCATCTGCCCAGCAAGCCCCGCTCCCCCAGGACATCACTCCAGCTTGGCCAGGTTGCAGGTGCTTCATGCTGGGAGTGCAAACCCCTCCCTCGTGGGGTGTGCTGGGTTACACATGGGGACATCCCAAACCAGATTCCTGCATCCAGACACGGCATAAAGACACCAGTGGTGCAAAGGAACCTTTCAGATGCCCTCTGCACAGGATTTTGCCTTTCCTTCCTCAAAAGCCTGCTTGAGTTAAATCCTCCCCGGGGGTGGCTGCCCATCCCTTCCTGCTCCTGTTAGAGCAGGGCCCAACCCTTCCTTCGAGAGGCATCGCTGGTGATGAGATTTCCAGCTGAAAGTGGGATTCGGTCCCTTTGTTTAGGAACAGAAACAGAACATGATTCACTGTGCCTCATGAATTCTTCCAACATAAGCATCTTCAGTTATGTTTCTGTAGCTGGACATGCGTGCCTGTCACCACGGCAAGGGAGAGAGGAATTTCCACCAAAGTTAAAGTGTGCTGCTCCCTT
This sequence comes from Pseudopodoces humilis, assembly GCF_049639895.1. Classification (NCBI taxonomy): domain Eukaryota; kingdom Metazoa; phylum Chordata; class Aves; order Passeriformes; family Paridae; genus Pseudopodoces; species Pseudopodoces humilis. Next base: position 7,495,985 of record NC_142200.1, read on the forward strand.
TTATCCTGTTCTCATTGTTAAACAAATGAGTTGCCTTTAAAAGCACTGCAAATTATTGATGCCTCCAAAATAGGTTATTTTCACCCTGTCCCAGTTTGCGCTTTAAGTAGCAACGTTCTTTTTACAAGCTCTGTTAATTAAGGGAAATAGTCTTAATTTCATTTAGTAAAATTATTTTGTGTGCATGTGGGTGTGTGAAAATAATACAGTATCTTATTTCAAATCTCATGGGGTTTCAGCAATTATTCCTTTGGCAGAAAATCTCAAAAGTCAACAGCCTTATAATGCCTAACTCCTGGGAACCAGGGTAAGGGGAAATTAAACATCCATCTTTGTGTTTAATGGTGTAAAAACACGTGTGTAGATAACTGCCATTATGTGCATAATTCCCTCCTGCTGAAATGCAGGTTGCAAAATGCTCACCTCACCCAGAGAAGGTTAAGCCAGATCCTACCGCCCCTCCTTGCCCGAATCAGCCTGCAGGGGAACATTGCACATGGGGAGGAGAGGGGGCCGTGCCAGAGCAGACATTTCCAGGTGCAGAGCATCACCTCCCAGGTGAGGAAAGCCTCACCCACTTGTGAATATGCTTTTCCTCTTGGCTGTTCCCTAATCATCCCACCCTTCTTCAGCTCCTGGCCCTTTTTTTTTCCTTTATTTTATTTTTCTTCTGATCAAGGATAGGCAAACACTGCTCTGAGTCATGGCTGCTGCAGTAGGAGTTTCATCTCCTCAGCAGGAGCAGCCCTGGGTGAGTGTGTGCATTTCTGCTGTACGTGATTGTCTGCACACCCCTTGGCAGGCACCGAACGTGTCTCCCAAACCACAGCTCCTGTCTAATCGCTTCCACTCCAGACTCTTGAGGCTGAGTTAGGGACAATATAATAACCAGTTTCTTGCAGGCAACTTGGCAGTGGTCCAGCCAAAAAAGTTCAGTGAAGCTGCTGGCTGACATCTAACTCATCTGAAGTTCAGGTCCACAAATAGTCCTCTACAGACATTTGGAAGAGGTGAGATTCTGAGAGACTTGAGATCTTCTCGGGTTTTCTTGTACTTGGCTCCATAGGAGATCCTGCCCCAAAATTTGGAGGGAGTTAGGGATTGTTAAGCGTTAGGAAAGGCACTCTGCACACTTCTGGAGATTGAAGGCTTGTGTCTGTAAACCAGGCTACCATAATTTGAAATTCATGATTTATTGGCTTTACAGTGAGCTTTGCATTCTGGTTGGCAGAGATTTAAAATTCTTCTAGTCTTGAAATGCTCTAAAATGTTCACACAGTCCAGTTTAATGGGATCTGGTCCCCATTAAGGCCAGTTTAAGTGCACGTAGTAAATAGCCAGGGGGAAATGACAGCAAACAAGACTTTTACATGAGAGCCACTAAAGTGAAACAGCAGTATGTAGACAACAGAGACATTGAGACAAAGACTGGTCCCACAGCCCTATCCTTATCCAGAATCCTTCCCTTCCCGCACCTTCCCGCACCTTCCTGCACCTTCCCTTCCCATTTTCTGGTTTCAGAACATTTCAGGTCCAGCAGAAGGCAAAAGCAGACCTTTGTCCAAATCTGGCACATTGCCTCCAGGAAGATTTTATACAATGCAGGGGTGGGACCAGTGATGCACCTTCCCGTTTCCAATCTCATGTTCACTGCAGTGCACCTGAAGCAGGGGGTGGGTCAGGTATGACAGGGTGTGTGTCATGATGTGGTTTGTGACTTTCAGAGCCACCCATCATTTAGTGTTTCTAAGAAGAGGGTGTGAGGCATGACAGACTCTCCAGACTACTCAGCAATTTTTTATGGTGCATACAATGAATCTTGCTCCTACTTTTCTCTATGTCAGGTGTTCTGTTGCACACTACAGTGTGATCTAGAGTGCACTTCTCTACTAGCCTTGAAAAAGAAACTCATTAATTCTTTGTGAGTACTTAGAGCAATATCTCATCACATAATATTATAATATTTCTATTAAAATGTGGCTTACTATTAAGGTTTTTCTCTTTGGTTATTGGCTTGTTTATTTTCTTGGTTTAGTCATTTAAAAATTATCTCTCACTTAGGAAGAGACTTTGTGACTTTTGTCTGAACCAGTCAGACACTAATCTGGCTCTGTCAGTAGTGAAGGGATGGAGAAGGAAAGATGAGAGGAGATTATTTCTCATTTTACTTTGGCCACATACTGCAAGAGTTTGCAATAGCTGTTTACAGGCAGAACTTGCCAGTTTGCTGGCACATATGAGTCCTATGAGCCAGAGCAGACTCCATTCACAGGTGTTACCCAGTGCTTTACTCTGACAGAGGCCAGGAAAGCCCTGTTGGGATAAAGCTGAGGACAAGCAAAAGTATGATAAAACTCAATGAGAGCTGTCTGTAATTCACCAAGCAGCCCAACACACAAGGCAAAGGCTTGGGCTGGAGCAGTAGCAGGTTGGAAGGGGCACATGCTCCAACTTCTCTTAAATGGAGGCAAATAGAGCCCTGTGTAACAATGGGCTTGCTGCTGGTACCCACAGGGATGGGGCAGGTGCAGTCTGACAGTGTAGGAGGGCAGTGGGCTAGCAGAGAAATCAACTAATTCACTACTCAGCCCTCTCAAAAGGAGATTAAATAAGTCCAAACACTCAGCAAAAGATACTTGAAAACTAGTTATCCTAGTCTGTTTTTGGTTCTTTGCACTGGATAGGGGATGGCTATCTATGGAAGTCATTTTGTTTAAAGAATTAGTGGACAGAACAGTCAGGGAGGTTTAATTCATAAGATTTTTTTAAAGCATTTTTTAATGAGAGAAGTTGGAATGAAGAGAGTGAAAGAGAACTTTGTCTGGGTCACAAACAGATTTTAATGGAAGAAGAACCAATTTTGGTCCATGCCAGCACACAGAGATGTGGGTTTGTGCAAGCATCTTTCTCCAGCACCCCACCATGGGCAGCCTGTTTGGCTGTTCTGGCACAGATGTCTGTTGTTGAACAGATGTTGTCTTGTAAGCTCCCCTAAGCAGCTCCATTTTCCAATCAGAATTGTAACTGGAATTATGTACAGAAGATAATTGCAGCATTTATAAAAGGGGAGTCCAAAAAACTGGCCTTGCAGCTCAGCGAATTGAGGTCACCCATCAAGCTGCTGCCCTCCCCTCCTGCTTGATTCAAAAAGCCAGATGATTTTATTAGTGTCAGCTGCTGAATAGACACTGTTGGCATTACAGTCCAGGAAAGACAGCTAGGATACTCTTGTCACTAACTTATTTCTTGGCCAGAGAACAAACCAATGCTTGCTGTATCGTCAAACAGGTAACGGCCTCTCGTGTAATTAGATCAAATTATTATAACTGTGATTATAATAATTTGTAACTATTTGTCCCTTAAACCAGCTCCTTCATCGTGTATTTCACTGTCTGCTCTGTGACTGTCTTGTTGAAATCATGAGCATTTTGGGCAGGGACTGTATGTGTCATATGCAGGGCTGGTCGCCCTCCTCATGCCTAACGAGCAAGGTTTTGCTAATTATATTGTATCATCACTGAAATCAGCTAACAGTAACAGGAGGCAACAGTGTAGCATCTGGATCAGTACATAATAACTGCAAGGAATCACCATATTATCTTCCTTGCCCTTGCTTTCAAGACCTGTGCAAACTTGTAAATCCACTAGGACTGGGCTGTCTGTGCAGTTGGCTAATGAAACATCGCCAATTAGTTCAGGCCTCAGCTTGTTAGATGTAATGACCCTGCTATTCAGCAGGTGTAAATCGCTACAAAATAGCTGTTGAAAATCTGACCCATAGATAAGAGAGTTATATGTGAAGCCAAGGGATCTTTGGGTATAGGACTTCTTAATTTAAAATTTAAATTTAAAATAAATTTTTAAAAAAGAAAAAAAATGTTTGGATTAAATATTCAGTCTGCAATGATAATATAGTTATAATGTCAGAAAAAATAAAGCATCAACCATGTTAAATAAACATATCCATGGCAGAAAGAACAGAACTTTTTGAATAGACAACATATATTTGCAAGCCAAACAAAGAACTCTTAAGACGTTCTCCAGAGTACTTTTCTTCCAACAACTTAAAAGTTTCTCCATAGCTCCCTTTTTTCTTCCATATCCTAATCACAATAAGATGATCTTCTAATACCAATCTCCGAGCATGGCAAATAGATGAAATATTCCACTGCAGACAAGCTTGTGGTTTGACTAAGTTCCACTGTTTTTGTAAGAGCTTCAGCTTGGCACATAGACTTGATTGCAAAATGTCTGTAGATGCAGAAGTGTGTACATAAAATCCAATGTTAAGATCTAAATGGGGCACTGTGGACCCTTGGATAATGGGCCATGAAACTGAAGTGTGCAAGCTGAGACTTCGTTTCAGCCTCAGCTATTCAAAGACCCTGCAGTGGCAGCAGTTGTGTCCACTGGAAGTTCACTGCAATGATCAGCTCAGATTCTACCAATACTATATAATATACACACATGCACACCCTGAATATACATGTCTATACTTACAACTGAAAGGAACAAATATGAATATTTTGAAAAATGAGGCCTTCATTGTCTTCATAAGTTTTCAATTTCTCTCAACTATAATTTCAACATAAATAATTTTCACAATTTTGACCTCATAAGCAGTCAGACTGATTGGGTTAAACTAGGTTATTTTTCTTGCCCACTTAATACAAGCTCTTAAAGGACAATGTTGGTTAAAGGATAAGTGGTATTCCAAAATACTGGAAGCCACTGGGCCGGTGGATGAGCTGTGAAAACCCAACATTCCCAGCAGAAGAAGGTGAAAAAAGGCCTGTCATACAGGTCTCTGCAGTTTCTTGTGTGCAGTTTTTTGGAGTGTTTGGATTGATGCTATGCAACTCTCATTGTGTGATAGGTATAAGGGACAAACATTCTTAAATATTCTGTGAAATCCTCTAAGTCACATGAGGGATATTTTTCTCCTAAATTCAGAATGAGCTGGTAGCTGGAATTTCACCCACACCTCTTGCCATCATTATGCACAGCAAGTGGTTAAAGCATTCAGAGTCAAAAATACAAGGTAAAAGAAATCACAGCAAAACCAGTCATAACAGAAGGCTGTGTTTGTGATGTACAGCAATTTTAGAATCACTGGGTATTTCAGTTTTATGCTGACCCCAGCAGTTTCTGAGCTCAGCACAGTAGTTGTCTCCCAGCTTGACAGAGGAGCCAAAGCAAGAAGCAGCTCCTCTTCCACAGAACCCTCTGTGCCCCTGCCCCAGAGTTGGTGCGGGGACAGGTCTGGCTGCCCTTGGCAGGGCTGGTTTCCTTCCCCTGCAGTATCCTGGGAAAAAAATTGACTTTAAGGAATGGAGAAGAAAGGTCAGACCCCCTACTTGAAACACAAAAGAAACCATCCCTGCCTGTGTATGTCTTTAACCAAGCCATCTTCTAGAGCTGAGAGCCAACCTCCATCCCCTGAACCAGTGAGGCTGTTGAGGTGGCCATCATTAAATCTACCCTGTGCTTCATTGCAATTCTCTCCCCAGGAGGATGCTTTAGGAATAAAGGTCTTGTGTACAAACCCCTCAAGGTACTCATGGCTCTGTGAGCTGGCTCTGTGAGATGAGGAGCTCAACAGCAGGTGACAAGCAAGAAATCAAAGAGGAATTGGTCCCTGGCTGGCCATCCATGGTCAAGAGAAAACTCTGGCCTTATGACAGCTTAAAAATATGTCAAAGCTTTCTTTTGCTGGCCTGAAGAGGCCTGGGAATTATGGCCTGATGGCCAGGAGATTTGTTGCCTTCTCCAAGAAGTCACAATAAAAAAAGGCTCCCCACCAAAGCAGCCAAGGAGCTTGAGAAGAGCAGAGGAAGCACTTAAATATTTGCTTTCTGGATTTCAACTGCCAGATCTCTCAGGAGAGGTTGGATTCTTCACAAAAATGCTTGATGGGAAGAAACTCCCTAGGAAGGGATTGTTCTGTTTTGTTTTGAACTTAAAGGCCTCCAGTTGACTTGGGACACTGCCACCAGCCACGTAAGGAAAGCTTGAAGCCTTCTTACTCAGAGAGGGGTAAAATCCCACTGTGTGGGTGTACAAAAGGCCTTTAGAGGCACAACTTTCCCTGGGACACAACCTTCTTGCCACAATATATTTTGTGGTTGAATATAAACTGAGTGGTTTGGTGTTTTAATGACAGAATTCTACTGAGGTTTCTCTTTCCCTCCCATCCCCCTGTGACTTTTATTCCAGGTTTTCCGTGGAAATAATTTTTTATGGGTCTTGCGTGCCTGCTATCACTTTTTCTCCCCAATGACTTTTTTAATGAAAAATGCATAAACAATCCAAGAAGCAAATGGAAAACTAGTTTTTGTGCTCAGGGATAGGAACCTTCCCTAGTGGCTTGAATATCTTGCTCTCTTTTAACACTCTCTGTTGCTCCCTGAATATTTCATTTTAGGCAGTACATCCTCACAGGGAGGGCAGAGACTGCTTTACTCCCATTCTTTGTTTATCTTGGTCCCACCTTTAATGCCTCCTCCCATGAGCCTGCCCTCCCCACCAGGGACAGCAGAGTCCCCGTGGGCTGGAGGAGCAGGGATGCTCATGGCTCCTTCTGCACCCTCTGGCACTGGGTTACTGGGCAAAACATGGACTTGTTCATGTCCAGCTTGGTGCTGAGGGCTCTGGCTGCCACAGCAGGGGCTCAGCAGTGCTGGGGTAGGAGCAGTGGGCTGTGGTGACTTGGGTGCCCACTGCCTGCTGCAGACACCCTCAGTCCACAGGGTTGAAGGGCATGTCATGGGAATTCTGGGCTCCAAACCATCAAAGTTACCTAGCAGTTATTTTGTGGATATCTCCTTGAGTTTAACACCCAATTTCTGTCTAAGTTGTCTCTTGGGGAGATAAGTGCTGTTTTGGAATATTGCTGATAAACTGTTCTTGCCTCAGTTACTTTAAGTATATAATGGAGGTTACAGTATCTTCTGGCCTTGGAAGTTTATTGTGATTATGAATATGTTAAAAACAGTTTAAAATGAGGTGAAATTAATTTTCTACATGTCTGTAATAAATAACCTGAACCGTGTTTTTTTTAGTGATTTACAAAAAGACGCTTCTGATCAAAACCCTACACCCTGAGTACAACCTGTATAAGTCTGCAGATACATTTTGTAGGAAGTGCAATAAAACCCAACAGAGCTGTGACTCCTAAAACTTTAGTCTAACTACCAGTTTCTTTAAAGACATCTTCATTAAAGATCAAATCTGTGATAATGTGAAAGATTGCAATGTGCTGTGGTGAAAATTTTCCTTCTCTATAGAAGGAATTATTGAATAAAAGCATAATCTATTACTGACTGTTTGTAACTCTCACAACTTCCAAAGCCAGAGCATGAATTGCCCTTAAATTTGGCTAGCAGCACAAAATGCAAACACAGAGGTAGGCAGAGAAACATAGGCAGAGCCTCCCTTTTTTTGCTTAGTGAGGTGACAATGGGAAACTACCTGCATGATGCACCACAGCAACTCAGCTTCAGAACAGGGCTGGGAGCTTGACCTCTCCAGGTCACAGTGTACAAACCATGCCCATGTCCTATTTAATTGATGTTCTGCTTACCACTCTGTTAAGCACCAGATTTGGAACGTCTCCAGCTGGTGTGGATGAAAGAATGGCATCCATTTGCCCCTATTCATTCCTCCACTGCTATGCAGAAGAAGGTAGGATTTGCATCTCTGTTGGGATTTTAGTCATTACTCTTCAAAATGAGTAGAGAGCATTTATGATTTTGTTTCTGCCTGTTAGGACTGAAGTGTGAACAAAGCAAAGTGTGAACTGCTCTGCTTGTGGCCCTGGAGTAAGAAACTAACTTGTTTCTCATTCAGCAACACTAATCCATTGCAGACATGGAAGTGACATATTTTTAAATAAGATGTCAAGGGAAGGATTTGGTTCACTTCATGTTAGGCACATCCTCCTTTTAAATTATAAATGTCTTTCCTTCCCCCTCCCCAACCCATCCCCAGCGTGCCCAAGAGGGATTAGTATTATATTCTTGAACTACAGAAAAATGGGGCTACTGAGCCAAAATAGTTGTCATTATCAGTGTTCTAGTTTTAGATAAAGAAAGACAAAATTTATTTTAAATTTCTGTAAAATTTATTGACCAGAGGTGATCCACATACAGAAGCAGACTGCTCATGGACATGGAAGGAAATGTGAATGGAAGGAAAAGCTAAGTTTATTTAACATATTAGTGTGCAGATGTTATCTCTGTTTACAGATGGACAAACTGAAACTCATAAGGACTGAATTGCTTGCCAAGAAAAGACAGAAAAAGGCAACAGCATATCTGGGGAAATACTTTGGATCTGCTGTCTCCAAATCATCAGCTCTACTAAGAAACAATTATTGCCTTTAGTTAATAATTATCTTTTAAGGATTTGGAAGCAGCTGAGCAACAAGCATAATACAATAAAAGATGTCTTGGCATCTTTCTGGCATGAAGGATGTGATTTAATATTCCTTCTTTTTGGCATTGAGAAATCCTGTATATGGCAAAGAGCAGCTGTGCCTGGCCTTCATGAGTGATTAAAGGTGAACAATTGATTTACTATTTTTGCTGCAGATCTTGTTGGCAAACATGCAAAATGTGAATTGCCTAACTGTTTTTCCCTCAGTAAATGTAGTGTTTTTAGCATGATAAATATTTTTACTCAAATATTTATCTCTCTGATGACCTTTTCTTTTGCCTTGGCTCTGTTGTGCTAAACCATCACCTCTCTTTTCAACCTTATCTTCCACAGGGAAAATTTCAGACCCTCTTTTCACTCATAAGAGAGAAAAGGGGGAGAAAATCCCTTAGCTGTTTTTGATATACAGAGATCTTCACATCACTGAAAAAAAACAGCAGCTGGAGTACGTCATTAAGCAAATCCTTTCTGCTGGTTAAAACTGCCTCTTGGTACTTGAGTTTAGTGTTGTGTGTTTGGACCTTCCAAGGTCAGGTTCTATGAGCTATCAGCTGTGTCCATCTGAGTCTGGCTGCTTCTCAGGGTGTACCAGGTGCCTTCAAAAGGGATGCTCTGCAGACACCCAGTGTGCAAATGCAGAAACACTTCCCCAGCAGGAGTTAGAGAGGATTAGGGTTAGAGACATCTCAGCTGGGGTCCTTAAACCTATCCAGCTCTTGGGGTTATTTACCCTGGAGGAAAGGAGGCTGAGGGGAAGCTTCTCACTCTCTACAACTCCCTGAAATGAGGTGGTAGCCAGGTCAGAATCAGTTTCTTCTCCCAGATAACAAGTGATAGGACAAGAGGAAACGGCCTCAGGTTGTACCAGGGAAGCTTTAGACAGGGTATTAGGCAAAAATTCTTCACTGAAAGGGTTGCCAAGCATTGGAACATGCTGCCAGGGAAGTAGTAGAGTCACCATCCCTGGAGATGTTCAAAAGACATTTAGACGTGGCACCTATGGACGTGGTTTAGCAACGGACTTGGCAATGCTGGATTAATGGTTGGACTCAATGATCTTGCAGGTCTTTTCCAGTCTAAATGATTCTATGATTTTAGAAGGCTTAATATGGCTTCAGGCAGCCTCAGTGTGCTTTACTTTGCTGAGGCACAGGGTCTGCTTGCAGTCCCATGGTCCATGGTGTTTGTGAAGCCTCCATGTGGATTGAGGTTCCTTGTGCCCATGCTTACCCTGAAGTAGTTCTCTATGGGAAAAAATAGTTCATATCTTACAAACTCCTGCATTTATGTCTAATTTATTTATGCCTGTCTTACACAAACCCTGGACAAACTGCACGTGCCCACCAGATGATGTGACTTTGTCCCTTTGCCAGTGTCACTGCTGTGTAAATATTTTGAGCATTTATTTGGTCTAAGTGTTATTTGTGTGCTACATCCACATCCTACTGAAATCACTGTCCATGAGTCCACTTTCTCTCAGCCTTTCCAAAGTCCAAACACTGACCCTCTTTTGGCCAGGAGAGAAAACATGACCCTGTGTTGCCCACCAGTGTCCACTACCAGATTCCCAAACATGTGAAGTATCTCCAGTGGTGCACTCCCAAGCGCACAGAGAAATGACACACATCCTCTTATAATGCCAATGGGGAAAGCCAGAAGGATTCCTTCTTTTTCACCATCTTCCTGTCCATGTGCTCAAAGCTCTTGCTCCAGTTAGGTTCATTGACCTTGCCTTTCCTGCATTTCTACTCTTGTTTAGCTCATGCTTACCTTCATTTTCTCCCTGTCCCACCCTTTGCCTCCTGACACCTGAGTCATGCAATCATTGAATCACAGAATCATTAAGGCTGGGAAAAACCTGAACTGTCATTGAGTCCAGCTGTTAACCAGCACTGCTATGATCACGTTTGCACCACGTCCCCAAGTGCCACATCTACACATCTTTTAAATACCTTCAAGGACAGGAATAGATTATCATCATAAATTATTCCAAGACAGGTGGTGAGTCAACCCCTTCCCTGGGCAGCCTTTTTCAAGGCTTGACAACCCCTTAAGCAAAGAAATTGTTCCTAATATTCATTCTAAACCTCCTCTGGTGCAAATTGAGGCCACTTCCTCCTGTCTTATTGCTTGCTACTTGGGAGAAGCCAACTCCCACCTCAGCACAACCTCCTTTCAGGGAGTTGTAGCAAGTGATAAGGTCCCCCCAGGGCCTCCTTGTCTACAGAATGAGCACCCCCAGCTCCCTGCAGTGCTCCTCAGAAGACTTACTCTCCAGACCCCTCCCCAGCCCTGTTGCCCTGCCCTGGACACACTCCAGTGTCTCAATATCTTTTTTGTAGTGAGTGGCCCAAAACTGAGCACAGGATTTGAGGTGTGACCTCACCAGTGTCAAGTGTAAGGGGTTGATCACTGCCCTGGTCCTGATACCTGGTCCTGGTCCTGTTTCTGATACAAGGCACTGCTTTAGGGCCCTTCTGGCAAGCTCCTTCTTGTAGGACACTGATTGGTACCATGTCACATCAGCACTGCCTTCAGGTTGCCACCAAATCTCCACTGTTTTCCTTCTTTACCAGGCCTTCTTTGCCTAATTGACCTTTTTCACTTGGGTTTCATGCTTGGCAACTGCAGACAGCATTTCATGCTACCAACCAGCAGTGGCAAAGAGGGTGAAGGTCCTCTTGCTGGAGTAAATTGAATAACTAAATCTGGCATGCCGCTGTCCAAGTGGAAAAAGCCAGGCCTGTGCACAAAATACTGCAGAGCATGGAAGTTCAGTGTGCTGTGCCACTGTGAAAGCCATGACCTGTGCACCTCATGTGATAGCAGTGCTAACTGAGCTCTGACAAGAGATAGCTTTTCTAGCAGCCTCTTAAAGAATGTGGGTGGCAAAACAGCGACAGTAATCAGCAATGCTAATTGCAGTCACACATCAGCTTTCATTGGTGTTTTCCAGCTTTTCATATAAAAGACATTGTTCCACTAGAAAGTGGAGGTCAAGTTAGCTAATCATTCACAGCACGTTACTTTCTCCCAGGATTGTTTAGGATGAATTGTATCTTGTGATTTAAAGCTACTTCAAGCAAAAAGCCTAGAGGAAAATGGTTTAATTTGATTTAAATATTTTTATAGCTGGCCTGCCAACCAAAGGGGTTCAGGTAACTAGCTGGTCTTACTGTCTGGTGAATGAGACTCGACTCTGTTGCACTGATTAATGTGTGGAATATCTCTGAGCAACTGATCTGCTTTTTTCTAAAATGTTGATGCCAGTGAAATGGTGCTACTAGATGTATTTAAAACCATCCATTATGTCTGTTGCTAAAAATCATGGGACTGTGAGTCAGTCATCCTGGATGACTTATGATTCTCTCACTGATTCACTGAAAAAGAATGTCTACACAGCACCCAGCATGAACCAAATGAAAGCTAAGATGCAAAGAGCCATCTACCCAAAGGCCAGAGGGTTTGTCACTGGCTAATTAGGGTGAATTATAAGGCTATAGTTCCATAAGTCTGTTTTATTAGGTTAAGGTGTTTCCAGTTAGGAGACATTCAGAATGGACAGGTTCCTTTGCAGTCATGTGCTCTAGGTTATAATTTGTGAATAATATATTTTCCCAGCTGAGAAATGTGCAGACATGGTAAAGTGTTTTGAAAGGAGTGTTTTAGTCATTGCATTGCAGTGAGGTTTTTTCTCCAAGTTATGGAATATTACTTTAATAGATAAATGGGGGAGGTTACGCTTTCAATCACAACAGGTCTATTTATAGTCTCAATATAGAATGGATTAAAAAACAATCAAGCAAACAAACAGCTATAATTTGTATTCAACTATATGACCTGGTGCAACACTCTGTTAGTGATTCAGCTTTGTCAGCAAGCTAGACATTTTCCAGCCTCATTAATGACCTGGACCTTCTAATGCCACCTTAGGCAGACAAACATACTTGTCCCAAATTTGTCAGCTATTCATTAGCAGTCACTGAAGCCTGGAGAACTCTTGCCTCCAGGACTCTTCCAGGAGTTCAGCACCAGGCCTGGATGCTGCCCCTGTGAAGGGCAAAGCTTCAGGTCAGATCATTGCTGTGGCTTGCCCTCCTTTCGGGGGTGCTCCAGCTCCTGCTTGCCACTCTCTTCCCAAATGCCTGATGTTGCCCCCCAGCACAGCAGAGCCCCACGAGAGAGGGGCTGTGCCCTGGAGAAGCTGCCAGGGCAGCCAGAGGAGCTGTGGGCAGCTCTAACAGCCACGGTGATGAAGCAGCTCTGCAAAGCTGTGGGCAGAGCCAGCACCCAAGAGGTCCTGCTGCTGCCTTGGCACCTCCTTCCTCTGTGTCTGGGGCACTTTGTTCTGCCTTTCTGCAGCAAAGTCATGAATTTTATTATTTTCTTAGATGAATTGGCACAGAGCCCAGCTTCGTGTCCTGCAAAAATGAAACCCTTAAGCTCTGCCTTACTTTAACATCCCTATCACTTGTCCTAGGGAAGTGATGGGTTTTCCCCCCAAGCTGCACACTTTGTTGTGCAACGCCACGGTTACATGCATACACACAGAATAGGGACAGAATTTACACAACATTTTGTAAATTGACATCTTGTCAGGACACAAATAAGGGAAACATTTTGCATCCCTTGGAAATAGCTATATCTTTGCTTGCACCCTTGGTGATGAGTAACTACCTGTGACTGTACTGTTGTCTTTATGTAGCTCCTATATGGACCACCATGAGCAGGGGAGCATGTCCTCCCATGCCACAGAGGAGCAGGAGGCTCTCTGCTAGAGGTTTTTGGTACTGAAAGTCCCTGATGCAAAGGGAACCACCTCTTGGTTTGGCTGGGATCCAGGGCAGATTGGAAGGGCTGGTTTCAGACAAGGTGCCAGGCAACTAAACAGGCACGACTGGAACTTCATGTGCTTTCTTGCTCAAGACTGTGATAAGAGATTTCCTTGCTTGTTCATGTCCCACCTCCATGGGCTGCCAGCACTGCCCTTGGGTTTCCCCAGGACAGGTGAGGGTTGCTGTTGGTACCACACAGTGCTGACTGGGGACTGGTTCTTTACAGCCTCTGTGCTTGCCTGTCACAAGGACCAGTCACTGAACTAGTTCTGTGGTCAGGCTGATTCAGAAAGCAAAACATTGCTACTAAAGGCACCTGTTTGTGTCTGTTTGGCACAATCTTGAGGCAGCACCACCTCCCTGATCTTCTCTTCCCTGCACCTTATTTTTAATGCATTTTTCACTTCCTGTCCTGCCCCCTTCCTTAGTAAACCTCTGATGTTTCATTTCCAGAGAAATGCCATCAATCACATCTTGAATTCAAAATGTATTTTTCTGATTCCAGTGTATTCACCTTGCTCATTACCAAAAGTCCTTTTGACAATCATGAAGATATTGGAGGCTCAGAGGGTAACAAACACACAAAGCTGGACTTTGTAAAAGTGTTACAGGAATCCTTTATCATGGGAAAGGGAAAGAAACCTACTCTTCTACCAGCTTTGGAGATTGGCAGACAAACTGGCATGAACATTCATCTCTGCTCTCAGATAGTCCCTTCTGCGATGCTTTTAAAGCAAATTATGCAGGACAACTCCATATGATTGTCCCTTGTGTTCACACTGGGCTGAGGAATGGATTCCAAATTGCAATGGGAGAGGAGCTGGGTGCTCTTAATGCATTGTGGTTCCCCTTCTTGAACCATTTTGGCCTCAAAAATACAAAAGGTTTTGCTTCACTCAAAAGAGGCAGGACAAATCTCTGAAAAAGGCAAGTTTAAGCCAATATGTGCTAGTTTTAGTATCCAGTGCAGCCCACAATGCAGGGCTTTGTGCAGACTCCAAGGAGAAGAACATATGTGCATGTTTAAATGGGAACTGAAAGAAACTGACCAGGAGCTGGAATGTTTAGGGATCAGTTTCCTAAGTGAGTGCAATGGCATAAGAGCAGCTAGGAGACAATTCAAATCCACAGGTAGAGCAAACCTCTCTGAAAGATTCTTGCCCTGGACAGATGATCTGTAGAATAGATATCAACTGAAATAGATCTCTTTCTGAAGTGTGTTCGAGTAATGAATGCATAGGCAGGAAAGGATCTCTTATCTCTTTTAGGTTTTGCCTCTCCTGGAAACATTCCCATTTAGGCAGAGGACAGGTTGACAGAGACCCAAGCAGAAATGTCCACCTAGTTAGACATGCTCTGGGATGCACTTATATTAGTGGTTGCAGGATGATGCACTTGTGGGACTGTTGTTTCTTTTTCTCATGGAAAATCAGCTGAATTACTTTCATCCTTCAGCTTGTTGGTCTCATCTGGTCTCCATGAGCAGCTGACTGAAGAGTGCTGCCATATACTGTTCTGCCTGTAGGGTAGTTGGCAGCCATTGACAGCCAGGATAGCAGGGGAAGGAAGGTGGAGACAGCAGAGTCCAACAAGAGGCTCTCAAAAACATGTAAAACCACCAGCCAAAGCCTAGAAACCTTTTGTTCCCTCACTTTGCTCAACCACTGCAGCTCCCTAGAGCCTTGTGCACCAAGCTGTGAATGTTGAGCCTTGATAATTGACACAGCAAGGGGAGACTGTGATCTAGAGATCAGGTGGGAATAAGGACACCCCAAGTTCCATTTGGGCCACAGTGGAAAGACAAGACATGCAGGCAATATCTCTCTCAGACTGTTCCATAGCTCTTCTGCACAGCCCTTGTTTGTCCCAGAAATGCTGCTACATCATGAATAATGACAGACATCCTGTATATGGAATACTTTTTGTGTAGCACATCCTCTGCCTGTCTGTAAAGTACCCTAAAATAAGTGAAAGGCATTTTTGAATGGGACATGCTCCAGTACTCCTCTGGAGTGAGGGTACAGCCAAGACCAGAAGGTGCCTGGGTCCAAAAGGAAAGCCCATACACAGGAGTCATCAGCAGTCATCTGCTCTCAGGGGAAGGCTCTTCATCCTCAGCACATGGTGACAACTCCATTTCTCTTCTGCTTCAGGCATAGAAGTCCAGGGTAGGACAGCAGTGCAGAAAACCCATGCATTTCATGTTCCTGTCAGGTAGGCAGTGCTTGTGTCAGATGTCTAGATCATGTTTATGCATTGTTTATGGAAAATTATCTCTGGATTTCATTGTGAGGGTTGTCTTGGCATTCATGAGGCCAGTGCCTGGCCACAGGTCCCCTAAGAGTGGTTTGTTCTGCTGCAGGGTCACCTCTCTCTGCTTGATGAAATGTGCTTTTGCTGCCTTGTGGTAAACACCAGAGTTAAACATGGAATCCCACCATGGAGCATCATGTCTTTGATGGAAAAAACACTGAGATTCAAGTAAAAGTAGAACATATCTCAGTGTGTGATTAATCAGTTACTTTCCACAATATTTCTGCTGTGCATGGAACAATTCTTGTACCTGAAGTATTAAACAGACCAAAAAGTTATTCCTGGCATTTCCTCAAGCATAGGCACCCCTGCCCACCCCCTCAGGGTGTGTGCATATCAGAAAGAGACAAGCCAAGCTGGCAGAAACCATCTTTCACAATTTCATATTTCTCCCAAGCAGTTTGTCTTTCTTGCAACCATCACCACATCAGTCCCATTGTCATTGTGGCATGAACACCACCTCCTTCCCTTGCTGCTCACCTGAGGAATGGGCTTGGCTCCCTTGCATTGCATGGAACAGTCCTGGTAGAAGGACAGGGCTGAGACCAATCCAGCTGATCGCCAGGGGTGTCCCCACCTTGACTCTACACCAACAAATGCTGAGATCCCTGGGCTGCTGTGCCATGGCAATGCTTACCTGCTCATTAGCAACACCATGAGCCAAGGTACCCAAGGGAAAGGGTGTTTCTAAACTCTCTGCAAGCTGTTCTTCTTTCCCAGGCTAACATGTTGTCAATTAAATGGTCTTAAAGCAATGCTGAGAACACCATGTGGTCTGCAGATGTATCTAGCAAGCAGGCAACCCCCACCCCAAACTAGTCTGTTCTTCTTCCCCATGCCTGTGGAAATCTGTTTCTGATTTCTATTAATCGTTTTTCAAAAACATTTGAAAATCACAAGTTCAATATGCTGAGGTTTTTCAGCACCTGGTTTGAGTAACCTGAGGAGCTAACCCCAGATCTGTACACCTTGTTAACCTAGCACATAAAAATGAGGTTATGAGGTTAGCTCTCAAATTTGTGCTTACATGCTTTCCAGAATTCTGTACTTATGTTTGAATGGAAATGCTAGGCTGTTCTTAAAAGACTGAGCCCCTTAAAGGTGTGCAGACACACAAAGGCCACACTCCCTGGGTGCCTTTGTTTGACTTTTAGACAGTTTTCCCCCTTGCATCCCTCCTAGACAACCTTCTGTGGCTGGCAGCAGATGGACAGTTAGAGCTTGTCTTTGTGCCCCACAAATGCCACAATTTCACTGAAAAGTAACCCATGCATCAGGCTGTGCTGCCCTGTGGGGCACTAAAACACTTATTTCCTCTAGGAATTGATTCTTGTCTCCTGTCACAAGGTCCACCAGGGTGGTGGTTTTATAATGTGAACTTGAGGGTGCATTTTCCTGAGGGAAAGCACAAGAGCCTGGGGATTCAAAGATAGCAGGGATGATGCTAAAGGCAGCATAAGGCATCTGGTTTGGTCTCACCCTGCCAGTGGTGAAGGTTTCTGGGGGGAGGTGCCACCCACACCATGCAAAGCTTTTGCCTTGAGCAGAGCTGGTCTCTAACAGATCCTGGGAAAGAAGAAATGGTTTTGCAGTGTGAGCAGTCAGAGGTTGAGCTGCTTCAGTTTCTTCCCTGGATGATTTTTATTTGGCAGGGCAGATATAACCCCAGAGAACAGGTGGGAGATCAAACAGTTCAGAACCCATACTACAGTTCTCTATCTCAGGGACAGAGAAGACTCAGTCCCTGGTTATTGAGGGACACTCTCCTGCTTGCAGTAATCACCCCTCACAGTTTTTAGATTCAGAAACCAAGCACTTTTTTTAGCTCCAAAAAAGCCCACCCTTCATGTTGAAGATGCCCTTCCCTGAAAGATTTTCCTTTCCTCCCTCTTCTGCAGCTGGTTGACAGAAGGCCTTAGAGATTTGCTGCGTTCCTGTGAGCTATTTATACAGAAATATTTTGTGTTGAAAGATGTAAGCCCTTTGTTTCCTCTGTATATACACAGTGATCCCTGCGGGCAAGCAAATCCTGCTTTGTTTTGGATCAGATACTCTGTGAATTGCTGTTGTACAACAGCCCCGAGTGCACTTTCATGAGTCAGTCTCACCTTTTCGCTTCCACATGTCACCAGGCACTCTCAGATGTCTGTGCAGCTTTCCAATTCCAGATTACCCTAGTTAAAACAAGTCTAATCCCCACTTGGGATGATGCTTCCAAAACATTTTCTCTGAAACAATATTTCTTGATAATTTTTCCAGGCAGAGAAAACAGCTTCCTGGTTGAGTAAAATAAGAAAGCCCCCAGTAACATGCTTGGCCAATTTGGCTGGCTGATGTCTTGGATTAGGCAATCCTCATATGTAATGCAGTCCTCAAATCCTAAAATAAAATTTATGGGGTCATACAGTATTATCTTCTCTTGTGAATGGAGAAGGACTGTGCTTCCACTCGCCCCAGGTGAGAGGATCTTGGAAAGAAAATGGAGATGAGAATACCACAAAAATGCAGGCAGACAAACATAAGGATAGATCAGACAGGGATAGGGACCTCAGACATCCCTCCCCTTCCTCGTTTCTCATAGCAGAATATCTCATCTACTGGAGCATGCAGTCAGGCTCTTAGGGTATGAGAAAACTCAGGGATGAGACCCTGGCAGAACTGCCCAGGTGGAGATTTTTCTATATGCCTGCATTGTGGAGAGCACCAGCAATTTGGGAATCTGAAGCACCAGTGAGGTCCATACTGAGCCAGCTTGATGGGACTTGAGACCTTCTAATCCAAACTCTCACAGGCTTTCCAGCCCCATAAGCAAGGACTCTGTCAGGGAAAAATCCAGAAGTATGAAGCCTGAATACTGGGTTTGGAAGAGAAGTCAGCTGGCAATTCAACATGGCCTTTCTAGTCTCCAAGCCTTCTTCTTCTCACTTCTCTCCTCAGTTCTGACAGGAGCAGAGGCAATTGGCACAAACTGAAAGCCAGGAGAATTCAACTGGACACCAGGAAACGCCTCCTTACCATGCAGGTGACTAGGCACTGGCACAGGTTGCCCAGGAGCCTCTCTCCTTAGAGACAATAAAAAGCCAGCCAGATATGATCCTGGGCAACCAGCTCTAGGTGCTCCTGCTTGAGCAGGGGTGGGGACCAGGTGACCTCTGGAAATTCCTTCCTGCCTCCACCATTACTTGTAATTCTGTGAATCCACAGGAAAGCTCCCTTCCCCTGAAGCCTCTCACATTCTGTGTGGTAGCAGGGAAGCTCAGGGCTAGCAGCAGCCCTCTGTTACAGCCTCTAGCTGGGAAACAGTTTTATGTGACCCAGTGTGAGTCACTGGACTTGCAGGTCAATGGCCAAATACTTCATTTTGTTACACCCATTTAGTCCTGTGGGCTTCAGAGAGTGGGAGGGTAATGGAACTGGTCCAGCTACATTTTATTAGAGCAAAACTGCATTTTGGTCCAAGCTGTTTCAAAAACACTCAATAAACAAAGCATACTTTAATATGATGTCCTGAAAAGGTCACAAAAACTTATTCCTTTGGGAAGAGAATTAATTTAAATAAGATTGATTGGGCAAGAATAGCATTCTAAAGGTAACTTTGCTTTTTCTTGAACAGTATAGGTTGCCATCAGTTGCTGAATCCTTCCTCAGTTGCACAATTTAGTGATACAAACATAAACTACTGCTATTTACTGGGCACTATTTACAGTTCTAATTTCTCTGAAATGAGGTTTTATGCTAATGGCTTCCACACTTCACTGGTGCTTGGGTTGTAAGAATTTAAATTTGAAGACTTTTAACCACAGCTTTGATTCAAGGATTTTATTTTTCTTTACTTGCAAGTTATCTGTACCACACTTACTAGGCATGCTGCAGCTTTAAAGGACTCCTTCAGATCAACTCAAAGCACTCTGAACACTTTTCCATATTTTTATTATATCTTTGGAGAGTCAATGATGATTATTTTCCAGATTGAGACAGCAATATGTTCCAAATATCCCCATCCCTCCCAAATAAATATCCCAACCAAACAAAAAAAAATATGTCTATAAATCAAGTTTCATTATATGTTTTTTATGAAACTTTTAAAGGCCAGCACAGATGAAGAAGGATAGCAGATGACTCTGGACTGCAGTGGAATTTTATTCTGCTCTGCAAAGCAGAAGTGCTGTAGGAAAAAATGTCACTGTTGTTGCCAATGTTGCCTTCCAATAACAAAAGTTAAATTTTAACCAATAGATTTGTTAGAATAGATTCTTTTTACATAAACTAATCTAGGGTATGGCTGATTGTTTTGAATCAAGCACATTTATGGAGAGTAAAATAAAAGATTGTTGCGATTTGCAGTTTTTATTTTACTAAGTGGAATATTCATGCTCATTAGATTTCTTATTTCTGTTACTAAGGGAAAATCTTCCACTTTTAAAGATAATAAAGCATATTATTATTATACTATATTATATATAAATATTATTATACTATATTTATACAAAACCCAGACAACAACTCCATATTTTGTCTCTTGAGTTTTTTCCTCTGTCTTCTTCCTACCTCATATATTTCATAGTCTACTAAGTCTAGCTGCCCTGATTGCTGGGAACGTGCTTGGCATTAAACATTTAACAGAGACCTTTTGTTGCTCACTGAAGGGTTATGACAAATGGCAGATTGTTACAGCAGGAGCTCTGTTATCAAAAATCAATCAAGAGTGTGCCAAAAACTCTGACTCCTTTTGCAGAATTCCAGTGTGGAACAGGCATTGTCTTGATTGGAGAAAGGGACAACTCATAAACCCCAGCCAAATAAAAACCTCAGGAAGAATGAGGAACACAGAGATGTCCAGCTGGAGCCAGCAAGTGTGTATCCAACTGTGTTCTTTTTCATTTGCTTTTGCAAGAAAAATCCCTACAAGAGGGAGCCTTTAAAGGCTGACTGCAGTAAGGACCAGTGAGGGTGAGTGTCCTATCTGCGTTTAAGGAGGTGGAAGTAAGAAGAAGAACAAATCCAAGGAATACGGTTGAATGTGGAAAGCTCTTGGAACAAATTATGAAATGGCCTGAGAGCAGTTGGATGAAAAGAGAGCACTCAGAAATGGCCAGCACGGTTTTGTCAGGAGTAAAGCATGTCAATGGAATTCAGTTCCCTCTCTGACGTGGTAACCCAGCGAGCAGGGTTCATGTGGTCAGGTTTTGGTAGCACAGGGTTTGCAGGGGAGGCTTCTGTGAGAAGGTGCCAGAACCTTCCCACATGTCTGACAGAGCCAATGCCAGCCAGCTCCAAGACAGACCCACCACTGGCCAGGCTGAGTCCACCAGCAACAGCAGTAGCACTTCTGGGATAATGAACTAAAAAGGGGGAAAAAACTTCTGTGCAACAGCAGCCAGAGCAAAGAGGAGCAAGAACATGTGAAAAAAACAGTCCTGCAGAAATCCAGAGGAAGGGTGGGAGGAGGTGCTCCAGTCACTGGAGCAGAGTCACATGAAGTTCAGACTTGAAACAGCTCTGTCCCTGCAGCCCATGGAGGTCCATGGGGGAGCAGATATCCACCTGCAGCCTGTGGAGGTCCATGAGAGAACACAGATCCACCTGTAGCCTGTGGAGGTCCATGAGAGAACACAGATCCACCTGCAGCTCATGGGGGTCCATGGGGGAGCACAGATCCACCTGCAGCCCGTGGAGGAGCCCCTGCCAGAGCAAGGGGATGTGTCCTGATGGAAGCTGAAGCCCATGAGGAGATCAGGCTGGAGCAGGTTTCCAGCAGGACCTGTGGCCCAGGGAGAGGAGCCCAGGCTGAAGCAGTCTGACCCTGAAGGACTGCAGGCTGTAGAAAGGAGCCATTCATGACGGATTGTGTAATTGGACTCCACACTGGAGCTGGAGAAGAGCATAAGGAGGAGGTGTGATGAATTGATTACAGCCTCCATTCCCCATCCCCCTGCGCTTCTGGAAGAGCATGAGGTAGAGGAGTCAGCAGTGAGGCTGAGCCTGGCCAGGAGGATGGAGGGAAAGTGCTTTTAGTTTTAATTTCATTTCTCACTGTTACCAATTAACAATAAACTAAATTAATTGTTACCAAGTCAGGTCTGTTTTATCCTGGTGAGTCATCTCCCTGTTCTTAACCCAACCCACAAGATTTTCACCTCATTTTCTCCCCTCCTCCTGCGAAGGAGTGAAAGAGCAGCTTGATGGGCACTTGCTGGCCAGCCAAGGTCAATCCACCACGCTTGCTCAGCTGATGACAGGGAAGTATCTGATGTAATTCATGGCATTAATAATAAAGTTTTGAGATAGATGGTCTACAAAAAAAAATACTATAATGTAACCACAAAATTCAGTGATATGACTCATAGCAGGGTGCAATAATTGCTACCCAACAGAGATGGCATATAAAATAGCTCCTTTCAGATTGTGATTTGTATCACTAAAATAGAAATCCAATTTACATGAGTAACTGGCATCAACATGTGCAGGCAGGTTCAACACTCAAACCGATCTCATTAAGCAGAAGAAATGCCCTAAATTAGTGAATTTGTTAAAAACATAGAAATGAAAAATCATAGACTAATTAGGAAAAAAGAGAACCTCTCAAGGCAGCAGTAACAGAGATTAGGCTCTAGGAGCTGAATATGAAAGAGGCTGGTATTTGGGAAACAAAGCAAACATCACTCTGGGCCATACTAGCAGGACTACTGTAGGTCAGACATAGGAGGTAGACTTTGCCCTTTGTTTATCCCCTTTGAGTAACAAATCCAGAGGACCCTTCAGCACCTCTGACTTCCAGGTTTCAGTGCCAGCTTTGGATACTGCAAGTTAAAAAAGATGTAAAGAAAACAGAGAGTGAAAAACTATGATGCTGGCAAGCCCTTCAAGCAACAGGACTTATGAGGAAATGTTTTAAAAATAAAGTTTGTTATGCTTTTCTATACTAAAAGGGGAAAAGAACCAGTAGAAACACCACAGAAACATACAGAGAAAACTGAAAGCTGCTGGCCTTCCTGTACTTAGAAATGTTATCAATAATGTTACATATTAGAAGGAAAGCTTGTTCTCTAAGTGCCCTTAACCTATGATAAGAAAGAACTAACAGGAAGAAAAAATGAAAAATAATTTCTTACATTAATGTATCTTAGAAGAACCTAGAAAGCCCCCAAATTCTATTTCTGGAGGATTTAAAAATAGGTTAAAAAAGTGTTGATAAGCAATGGTTACATTTAATTGACCCTTGTTCCAAAGAGGCACAGACTCCTGTTCTGTGAAAACTCTAGTTTTCTATAACAAGATATGAAAATACATGTTCTGTTCTTTCCACTAAGAGCTGCTGGCAGCATGCTTACATTAAGAGGAAAAAAAGTAGTATTTGGAACTGCTGTGAATTTCTTTCCAGCTCTGGTTTCCTGTCAGTAGACTAAAGCCTTGATTTTTACTCAAAGCCTCAAGGCTAGTAGCCTGTTTTTTCAAATGTTTACTGTAAAGTCAGTACTTCCAGTAGTGTTTCCATCTCTAAACTTTCTTTAATTCCTTTTTATGCAGCACTACATTGCTTTTGGTACTTTATTTTTTTTCTGAAGTTACTGTTTAAATGGCTACAAAAACAAGAAACCTCCTCAGCTTCCCTAATCCTCTTTCTATAGGAAGCTGGATGAAAACCTTTCAGTCCTTTGCAGGGTCACATCTCATTTTCCAGGATGTCTGAGCCCCCCTTCTCCAATCTTCTGGTGATGTTTTCCTTCTTGATTAATAAACCTCTTGATTAATAAACTAGACACAATGTAATAATTAAATATTTGCACTGTGAGGAGGTTGAGCACAAAGCAAAGCAATATGTAGCTAAAATATTCAGCTTCTAGTTACTTGTGTTTTGCCTACTTAGTATAGTGATGTATGCCCATGCTGCCCAAAGACCTTGCCAGCTGGGCTACCACTTCCTCAGAGGAGCTTCCTAGACTTAAAATTATCTTTAATGCAGTTCAAGTTTCTAAACCCCAGCAGCTATGACATGTGTTTATCCTTTAAGTGAGAAACAGTCTAAAGAAGATGAAGTTGACTTTTACCTCAGCTACCAGATCCCTCCCACCCCTTTGTTTATTCATGCTTTCTGCTACTACATCCCTCCCTCTTATGACCAGGAAAACAGGAATCTGTTCCCATTAAAAATAAAAAATAAAAAAAAAAATAAATAAAAGGGATTGAACAAAGAACATGCTACAATGTACAATGCCCAGGTTTTCCTCCTAACTACAAACACCTTAAATCTTTGGTCAATCAGTCAGACTGGGATAGATGTGCTGTTCCTTTTCTACTTTTATAAACAAACTTCCTATATCAAGGAACAGATTTAAGTATTTAAACAGAAACACACATCAATGGCAACAATGAATCATTATTGTTATTTAACTGCCGGAAGGACTTTGGGGTGTCATAAGTGAATGTTTATGAGAAAGAGGTGTTTTAAAATAGTGGTTAATCCTAACCTTAAATATTTACCAGACCTGCAGACTCAGTGCCACACTCCGTGCCCTGGCTCAGCCTTTCTGCAGTACCAGGGAACATACGAACAGAGGCCCCTCCAGATTATTCCAGGGAGGTTTGATACTTGGCCAGGAAAAGTCTTGAGTACATAACCTCACTGCTGGATGTTGGCAATGGGCACACAGATGATGTGGCTCCAAAAACATCTGTACACTGCAGCAGCTAGGAAAAAAATGACACTTCCCCTTTTGGTGAAGAAAGTTCTGCTTTGACAAACTCCTAACAAGAGGCACTGGCAGAACCCAGGGCACTTTTGGTACCAGCAGCTATCACGAGACACATTGTTTGGGCTTTTTTCCTGCTTGGGCTTTTAGTGTGCTGCTGGTTCTGTGTGATGAGCCAGGCAGAGAACACAAGTTACTCTGCAGCACTACAGTGGTCCCCAAGAGCTGACACTTCTTTGAAGCCACTTGGATATAGGTGAGGACCCATTTTCCACAGCACTTTCCCTAGACCAGAAATTCTGATAACCTACTCTTGCAAATTTGCATGAAGGAGCGGTCCAAACCAAGGATGTGGATTGTCTCATCTAGAAAAAGCCCTGAAGGACTTTATCATGAGGTAGATAGGGTTAAAAATCTCATCCTCTGGTGATAAAACCCACCAGATTCCTCCATCACCTGTTTATCACTCAAGCTTGTAATTACCTGAGCTCTTGCCTGAGGTTAAGGAGAGGTGGTAGATCAGACCTGGGTGGGCTTCCTTCAGGTATCCCAGGAATTCTTTGAGACCCTTCCTGGAAAACCATCATACCCACAGAGAAGGAATGGATGTGGTCTGGCTTTCATGACTGCATCTGGAGATTTCAGCATGGCCAAAACCAGGATTTAGCTAAAACCTGATGAAAGTAAACCAGTAATGGGTCTCAGGCAGCTCAAGTCTGCTTTCAGCTTTTGTCTTGAGTTTCTAATAGTGGCAGACAGAAAAGATCTAGAAAATATCCTTTCACCATTGAGAATAAATTGCTGTAAAGCAGCTTCACAGCTGCCCAGAGATGTGGGGGAAGAGCTGACACTTCTCCCAACCTGTATCAAATGCCACAGAAAGAAGACAACATTAAATTTGGCTTCTGTGGGCTTCTGCCCTGGAATTAATGACAGTGATAACCCTGCAGGTAGAATCAGATATGGCATATCTGGTTTTGCAGTCAAAAAATCTAGTTAAAGGTTTTCTATTATTTCCATGCTACTGTAAAAGAATTTTTAAAACATGTTCCCCATTTTACGGTAATTCCTGGTTTAAAATACTGCTGCAGACAGATCTTTATGATTTTCAAAATACATTAACTAGTTATGTTCAAGGCTTCCTTTCTGAGTTAGGAATTGTTTTCAGGACTTATTTAAGTTTCTAACAAGATGGGCTTGAAGTCCTGTCCAAATATAGTTTGAGATATCATGTTTGAAAATTGACAGTAAAAACTGCAACAGATTTTTGCCCTCTTTTAAACTCTGATAATTTTTAAAGATCTTCTTCTGAGATATAAATAACCTATAATGTGTGGGGCAAACAAAGCCATAAATGAATTCCATCAGAGAAAGTGCGCTAACAGGAAACCTTGCATTCACTAACAAATATTCTTAATTATCCCCTTATCAGTTTGCTCAGGATCTTTCAGAGCTGAAAGGACACAAAGTGTGGTACAGGCACTCTTTTCAGATACAGGGCCTTTAAACATGAAATGTTTTGTTTCAGCATGTTCACATTACTCTCCCAGGGCGATGTTGTGTTAATCATCCTGCTCAGATCCCTGCTCTGGTGGCTCAGACGTGTCCAAGCTCCATGATACATGGTGCTGTTTGCTGGGGTGGATTCTCCCCTTTTGCAAGGCTGCCCAGTACCACAGACCGTGTGGGGGTGGATTTCAATGCTCAGGCCTTTACACAAAGCATGCCACTCAGAATCTGCTCATCCCACCAGCTCCAATACTTGTAATTACCGACAACCTCAAAGTATTCAAGTCTTATATTCTGGCGTTGGTTCTCAAGCAGAAAAGGACAGGGGATTTCCTCACCACTTCAATAGTAATTCTTACCACAGAAATCTCTCTCAAGATTAATTTTTAGTAAAATGACCTTTACTTAGTAAATTACCCTTGGCTTACTAAATTAAACTTAATTTAACAAATTAGCCTCAATTTAGTAAACCAAACTTAACCTAACCTTAGCTCTACCCAGCAGTGTAATACCAAAGTTAATGGATAATAATTATCCACGTTTGTAAAGCTTTGCTACACACTATTAAACACCTGTGGCCTTGCATCCATGGATGTTATGTCTCAGCTCTGGGTGATGAAAAGCTAAATTTAATCCTCAGCCATGCTGGCAGACACTTAGAGAGTTCAGGGAGGTAACAGGGATCAACACACTTC
This sequence comes from Pseudopodoces humilis, assembly GCF_049639895.1. Lineage (NCBI taxonomy): Eukaryota > Metazoa > Chordata > Aves > Passeriformes > Paridae > Pseudopodoces > Pseudopodoces humilis. The sequence continues at coordinate 7,522,463 of NC_142200.1, forward strand.
CTGAAAAGCTGCTTTTTCCATTTAGCACCACTGGTGATCAGTCCACTGCAGTGAGGACACAGGAAGCAGCAGCAGCCTGAGCACGTGTAACTCACTACAGACTGTGGGAGCTCCTGCTCCCGGGGCTGGGATCGCTGCTGGGCATCACCAGCTGTGAAAGGAGCTGTGAAGGAAACAGAAATGATGTGTCTGAGTACTGGATCTTCCACCAGGGCCATTTAGGATACAAGCTGAAAGGAATGTGCTTTGTAGAAGATAAATAAAGTAGCCCTTTAAGATGCATTTTTTTCCAGCTGCTGTTAACGCTGCTTTGGTTGTTCCTTCTTACTCTGCTTGGCCTGTACTTTTTGTAAATAAGGTAGGCCCTAGGATTTTTCTGTCTCTGTTCATTGGATACTCTCCAGCACAGCCCTGAAAGTTCCCACTTGTTGTGACATCCTTGTCCTCAGCATCTTCATCAGAATTCCTTCCTGCTCCAGCTGCTGCTCTGCAGTTTGATGCCTCTGAATTAAGTTTTAGTTACAGTGAGCTCTTATCTTTCCAGTGACAATTGGAGCTGGAAAAAGGCAGTGCCACCACCTCCTAAAAATAACTTTAACCAATGTTTTCTGATCTAAAGCCCATCCTTAGCAGTAGTTCTTCCAGTGTTGACCACCTATTTGCTCAAAAAATAAATATTATGTTTACAGGTTTTAAATAATGTTGATCTGTCCAAAACTGGTCCCACCAGGGCTGAATAAATAATTTCCCTGAATCTGCTTCTCCTGATGTAATTATATGATGTTTGCACCACCTGTAATGAGAGCAGACTATTGCCTCCTTACACATTTTGCCATCCAAATTTGCTTTTATAAAGTCTCAGCCATTCAGTTTCCAGCCTGTTCTGATGTGTGGGGTTATTCCATCCCAGGCACAGAACCTGACACTTCTCCCTGCTGGATTTCAGGAAGTTCTTGGTACAGTTTTCATGTTTCTCAACGTCCTTCTGGGTTAAAGCTTTGTCCCTTGGGATCAGTCATTTTCCCTTACTAAGCATCATCTGGAATTTGCTGCAAGGTGCACATGCCTTGTCTCATCATCCAAGTCACTGATGAAGACATTGAAAAATCCTGGGTGTCCTCAATGCTCCATTTGTTCCTGGCCTCCAGCTGGATGTTAAGCCATTGATTATGACACACTTTAGGCCTGGCATCACAACCATTTCTCAAACACACTCATGCATCCTCCAATACTTTCTCAGCTTGAAAATAAGAATCCTGTGGATGAGAGTGTCAAAACTGTTACCTGAGACAGGATATATTCTCCACTGTCCCTTTATTCACATAGCCAGTCTTTCCACCAGCTGTTCTTTTTCCAAGGATGAATGTCAGGAGCCTTCCCTAAATGACGTGATGATTTGCAGATGGTAGACATCAACCTGGCAATTGCTCATCTTTGATAGTTTCACTAGCTGGATGGTTCCTACAGCAAAGAACATCTCTCCTTCTTTTTGCCTTAGGCTGAGGAAAGCTTTCCTGGAGGGATGATTTGGATTGCAAATATCTCTATTCTGTAGTATCTTGAGAAATTCTTCATTTTACTTTTACATTTGTTTCCTGATAAAAATGCAGCAGTTATGTTTTATTTATGGAAGTGTCTGTATTCTGTTAAAAAAAAAACCAAAAAACACCTTATCAGAGCTGTTCTTGAGTTTACTGAAAGCTGTTAAAGATATCAAAAATTTCAATTGCTGTGAGAAATAAGACTACTGCCTTCCTTTTGGCACCCAATTTCATGCAGATAGAAGCTGAAACACTGCTGAAATTTCCCAGTGTTTTCCACTTATCCAGAGGCTGTCAGCAGAGGTGGTTCTTCACCTGCTGTACATCTTCATTAGCAAGAAGTTTTTGAGAAACACTGAGGGCTTGAGAGATTTGCAGGGGCTGTTCTCTGCTCTGTGTTTAACTCCAGATGGATGCATGTGACAGTAAAACCCAGAGGAGCCTGCTCAGTTCCTCTGGATGTGTGTAGGCTAAAAAGGACAGGGTGTAAGCTCCATACCCAGACCCTTGCCTGCTCAGATGCTGAATTTCTGTTTAGCTCCCTGGCCCTGGCCTGCTCTCTTCCCAGGAGCAATGTGTACATGACCACACCTACACAGTCTCCCAGGGCTGTCCCATCCTCCTGCAGAGCCCCATGCATACCCTGGGGGATGGAACACACCCCTTCAGCTTCAGGCCGTAAAAACATCACTCTTGTGGGTTGCAACACAGCCCTTAGATTTTTCCAGAGCCTTTGTACTCAAAAACACAGCACAGAAATAAAAATAAATCTTAGGACTGAAGGGACACCACTTGCAGCACAGAAGGGAGCCAGGGCCAAATGCCACACAACTTGTGGGGTCAGTCTGACACAGAGGGCTCGCCTGAGGACTGAAGTCAGGCCATGACACTTACTGTCAGGGCCAGACACTGGGGTCTGGCCATTTTATATTTAGCAGAATGGACACAGCATCTGTTTGAGATGCAGCTTGTACAGGCCAAAACTTATTTTTTGTGACTCATTTGCTGTGCTAATCTGAAACAGATTTACCATGCCTTGTTTCATAGGGAACAGCCTCTAAAGCTATTAAATGAATGAATTGCTGGTTTAGAGCTGGCTGCTTGATTCTGAGCAACTGTTTTGAAATGGTTGGCAAAAAGAGCATGTCCAGTTTTCCTGCAAGAGCTGCAATCAGCTTACCTATTGCTCTCTTCTCCTGTCTATGACTTAGTCTTAAGGCTACACCCGGTAGCCTTACACCTACACTCCTTTCAAAAGAAGCCTTTTAAACAGATTGCAATCAGAAACTGCTGCTTGTGTCCTATCTATGCCCTGATCCTATGTCTGGAATCTTCCTCCTAGAAACTTTTGTAAGAAGGCATTCAACCTGTCTCCTCTACCTGGAGAGAAGTCAGGGAGGAAACCTGAAGTATCAGTTTCATAGGTTTATGTTTGTGTTTTATGCCCAGGAGTCCAAGAACATGAACATGGTGCCAGTCCTGTTGGTGTGGTCAGCTCTGAGTATAAAATACCAACCAAAACTATCATTTTGTGTTTCCTTGATTCTGTGTTCAAAGTTCTAAGACCAGCATTTATGACCAACAACTCCAGAAAAAAAGCAGTAGCCATCTAACTAATCACAAGTGACATGTGTCATTTAGGGTCTTGAAGGACCAGACTTTCTTCTGGTGAATTGCTCAGATCTGTTACTGCTCTGTAATTGTGTTGCTCAGGGCAAAAGGACACACACTTTTCAGTGCACTTTCAAGCAGAAGGCACATGATATTTCTGTGTGAGGAAGATTAGACAATGATCAGGCTTTTTACCATCTCTTCCTTATCAGACATCAGCAAGGACTGAATTCTGACTTGCACTTGCTTAGCTGCTCCTCAAACCTATAGGCACCCTTCAGCCTGTTCTGCTTGATTTTGAGCTATCTCAGCCTTGGTGAGTTCAAAAGTTCAGCTGAGATGTGAGTTGGATGTTCCTTCAGTGAGGCTGTGAAAAATGGAATGGGAAGGGTTCTGGTACACACAGATGAACCCGTGGTTACGTGTTTGTGTGTACAGCAATTCCTCAGCCAGACTGAGTGGGAGGAAGGGGTGAAGGGGGAGGGAAGTACTTTCCAGATTTCTAGCCAGTAGAGGAACTTCTTTAAAAATATAACAGCTAAAGATGGGGGCTAAAGGGAGAGAGGGGAGCAATTGAACTTCAGTTTTGGAGCAATTTTGCTCAAACAAATAATGACACAGAAAATCAAAAAAATGCCAAATTACATTTGGTGCCTTCTGCCCTGGTCTGTATAGGAATGGCAGGCCTCTCAGCTAAGGTGACCTGCAGCAAAGTATTTGAAATCAGATTTCCTGCTGGCTTCCAAGTTCTGTGATCTCTTGTTTCTGATAGCCTAATTTATCAGAGCACAGACTCATACACAACACCTCCTTGGCCACACTTTCCTGCTAAAGAACAAGTTGCTGCAAAGTCTGTTTTACATAAATGGCTTTAAGAGTCCTCTTCAAGTTGCTTGTGCAGCCCCCAAGTGAGCTCTACATCCCTAACACTGTGCCTCCAGGGAGGATGTGAGCAGGGCTCATTATGGTCAAGTACATAGAATCCCCCCTTTCCAGTAAGTGAAAGCAGCTTTCAAGGAAAGACAATTACAACTTACAGGAACTTCTTTAAATTTGCTGTTGAATTTGCAGCACAGGTCAGTATTTGCAGTGGACAATCAGTCACAGAATCACAGAACCACAGGATATATTGACTTGAAAAGACCCACAAGAATGCTCACTCAGTCCTTCAGAAGTTTAATTAGTGGTCTGTACAGCTTGTCTTCTTGTAGGTCATTTTGGAAAGAAAAGTTCAAGGGGAAGAAATGCCAAGGGCTAGATGTTAATGCTAAAAGCAGTACTTTCTAATTGGCTTTCTTTAGGCAGAGAAAATTCTGTCTGACAAACACAAACTTCCTCATTGGGGATGGGATAGGGAAGGCCACCTATCCCTGAGAAACTGAGAAAAATCCACCTATATTTAAAACCTTTAAAATTTCCATTTCTCCCACCTCTGACTGCTATGTAGGACTTAGGCACTGCCTTTATCTCACAGTTAAAATAGGTTTCTGTACTTCGTCACCTGCCCATAGTTGACTACAAAAAGAATCAACAAATAATAAAAAAAACAATATCTCATGCCTGCTTGGTAAAGCTGCATCTGTAAGGAGCCTATTGTGTATGTTTAGTGTAGATCACTAAAGCAACAAGCTCTATACAATTGTCCACACAGGTGTGTACATGAGTATAACAGGAGGACAGGTTTGAAGAATATGACATTCCTCCAGCAGGAGCAAACAAACTTGTGCAAACCCAATTCACTAAATCCCCCAAACAGCTTTCTTTTAGACCATTGGACAAACAGGAGGGTAGGTGAGTAGCTGGCCACCACATCCTGCTGGGGCAGGCAGCAAGGACAGGGATCTCCATGGGCCACAGTGCATGGCGCTGTTCAAACTTCTGCACAGTGGCAAGCAGGTGACAAACAAGGATACACAAAGAACACATCTGAGCAGCCAAACTGAGACTACATCAGTGTGTTACACTTTGATTGTGGTGAATTCACCTGAACCTCACAGAATCCCAGAGTCACAGGATCACAGACTGGGTAAGGCTGGTAGGGACCACACTGGGTCATCTGGTCCAACCTCCCTGCTCAAGCAGAGTCATCCCATAGCATGTGGCACAGGATCATGTCCAGACAGTTCTTGGAGATCTCCAGTGAGGAGACTCCACACCCTCTCTGGGCAATCTCTGCCAGTGCTTGGTCACTGCACAGTAAAGAAGTTCTTCCTCAGTTTCAAGTGTAACTTTCTGGACATCAGTTTCTGCCCATTGCCTCTTGTCCTGTTGCTGGGCACCACTGAGCAGAGCCTGGCCCATCCTCTGACATCTCCCTACAGATACTGACAGACATTGATGAGGTCCCCTCTCAGTTTTCTCTTTTATAGGCTGAACAGACCCAGCTCCCTCTCCCTTTCCTTGTAAGAGGAAAGCTCAAGTCCCTTAATCATCTTTGTTGCTCTCCACTGGACCCACTGCAGGAGCTCTGTGTGTCTCTTGTACTGAGGAGCCCAGAACTGGACACATCACTCCAGGTGAGGCTGCACAGGGCTGAGCAGAGGGGCAGGATCACCTCCCCCATCCTGCTGATGCCTTTGGCTTTCTTGGTCCCAAGGGCAATGCTGGCTCAAGGACAGCTTGTTGTCCACCTGGACCCCCAGGTCCTTCTCCACAGATCAGCTTTCCAGCAGTTCAGCCCCTAACCTGTCTTGATGCCCAGGGTTATTCCTCCAGAGGTGCAGGACCCTGCATTTGCCCCTTTAGTCTGAAACACAGGTGCCATTGAGACCTCTAAAACCCCAGCTGGGGTGCCACCAAATCAGGATGTGTGTGAAACCACTGCCACCCTGGGAAAAGTGTTGCTCCAGACCCTAACTGAAACCCCAGCTGGGATTTAGTTTCTTTTGTCTTATCCTGCACAAGTTTCAGTGAATCCCTGCTGGTTTAAGCTTTGCACAATAGATAGAAAAAATGAAGGCTCTCTTTGTGAGTTCTTGGTGTGAGAGACAGGTTTCCATCTAGATATTGCAATTGGAGACTTTTCTGTTTGAAGGAGGAGTGAAAGTATGCAGCAAATCCCAATTCCCCTTCCAACTGTAGCAGGGATATAGAGCTATCTCTCTGCCTTCACAATGACATCTGTGAGCTGCAGAGCCAAATTATTCCTTTTTCCTGTTTGGCTTGAAGAACTTTCATTATTTTTACAAAATGCATTCACTTCTTCAGGAGGAATTGCAAGCAAAGCATTGTGCAATGGATGTGCACCCACCCTGTAGGCTGTGGCTGAGTTTTTCCTGGTTAGCAGAAGAGCTGTGCTCGAACACAGCTGAGTATTTGAGTATTGTATCTGCCACCAGGTCCCTGGTTGCCTGCATTCTCTGTGGGTTACGGATTGTGAGGCAGTACCAGAGAAAACTCTCCGTGACCATAAGTATTCATCTCAGAGGGAACTCACAGTCAAAAACCTTGTGTGGAAATAAACATAAAATCTATTTTAGACCTTGTCTCTCTTGGCTTTTTGTCTTGGCTAGCTTTAATATGTCCCAGCCACCATGTTGATTTCTCATAAACCCAGTTCTCAGGCACTTATTTGTCCACGTGCATTGGACCAAGAGCCCGAGTGGCGAACGCGGGGCTGGGCGTCACTCGGCAGCCGAGTCCTGCTGTGAACAACGCTCACTGATCCCACACCAGCCAACACAGCTTCCTACAGAAATGTTCCCCTTGGTAAAACACCCCACCAAAACCTCCTGAAGGCACAAACCTGTTCAAACCCTGCCCCCCCCATTCATTACAGATAAACGCAATCTTCTGAAATATATTTTAAAAAGTCCACTTCCTTTGAAAATGGCAGGAAGTTCCTAATGCAAGACCAAATAAATGACTCATCCCCCATTTAGCTGCTTTTGCTGAAAAAAAAAGCTAAACCTGCCAAAAGTAGTTTCCAAACTGGAAATAAGTACTTAAGTGGGGATATGAATATTACCAGGCAAAGGTATGTGAATCCTCAGTCTGTGGTGTCATGCCTCTGGCAAAGGCATGTGAATCTTCATTTTGTGGTGTTATTTATTTATATTTTCAACTGAGGTCAGTGCCCTTGGTTCAAAGCTCCATTGAATAATTTTTGGAAGGACAGCCGATCTGAATGGCTACATGTCAGCATCATCCAGGGATCCAAAGACAACAACAAAAGGCCATAGTAGAATAAAATTCCCAGTGGATGGGGTGTGATACTTGATGTGTCACACAGGGAATTCTTTTAACATGAACCAGCAAACATCAAGTATATTTTTCATAAAACATGTAGCTTAATCCAAAATTATCTCTCCTGTATTGTTAGCGAGAACAAGGGAACACCCAGTTTCTTTTGCAGTGACTAATAATATTACCACTGCTTAAATGTAAACAGTGTGCAGAGATCTTTCTAAACAAACGCATAATATTTTTTGTAAAATATAACACTGTACTCCCACTTTATTTAACTCTTTTTTTCTTTCTTTGCTGCTGCAGCACAACTACTGAAATTTCCTGAATTAATGCAGGCATGGCAAGAAATACAATGTCAAGGGAAAGAAGAACAGTCTCATAACTAAAATCTGTTTCCATAGTATTGAAATGGATGGAATTGACACCCTTTGGTGGACTTTGGATCAGGTCTCTATTCTGGTGGTTCTTCATTTGCACCATACTCTTTTCCCTGGAGCCTTGTTAGCATTGATTAGTTAATGGCTTTAAAGTGCTATTTAAATGCTGAAATATTGTTACTGCCAGATACAGGAACACATAGGCAGGTTTCTGCTCAGCACATATGATTAGTCTTTTCACTAGCATGGAATTATGGCCTTTCATTCTTTGGTTGTGTGGATACCTACAACAATCCAATTTAGTAAAATAAAACTGAATCAAGGGCTTGTTTACTTTACTCTTAAATAACTTGAAGACTTATGCTGTGATCTCAGGTGAAGGCTACCAGCAGCGCTGGAGAGGTTTCAGGTTCATTTGCACAGCCTCTCTGCTGGCATGGGAATGGAGATCTGTGTCAGGGCAGCCACCCCTCCAGAGATGCTCTTCTCAAAAGGACAAGTGCATACCAGCTGCACAGAGCTGGTTTATTAAATGAAATAATATTTACAGTAGCAGTACCCATTAGGGTTTCAGAGGGCCCACATGGGTGGCAGCTTCTATTGTCTCCTCAGCACAGTGGTTCCTAAAGTACACGTCTGTACACGTACAGCTCCTGCTACAGGAGCCATGCAGCTGCTGTGGGAATGCAGCGAGAGCAGCCCTGCAGCACGGCCTGAAAACTCACTGAGGCTGTGCTGTTGCATTGTCAGCAGTGACACTGGCAAATTAAGCCTGGAAATTCCTGTTTTTCCAACCTGTCTTCTGCACAGACTTTTTCAAGCAGAGGGGAGTGATGTTCCCCAAGCTTTCAGCTGTGCTTCTTTCTGGCACAGGTCAGAATTTGGATCTCTGAGTACAAATTTTACCAATTACATCTTCACACAGTAAAATATGTCATAACTTGGATTTTTAGAATTACTTCATTTTCTTTTGCAATCCACCAGTCTCTCAAAAGTGACTGTAAATCACTGTGTTATTCTCAGCCACAACTAGCAAAATAGCTGGAAAGAGTGCATGAACTAGTGAAGGCTCTGTTTGGATGCACAGATTACCAGGCTTTGCAAGCAACTACTCCTTGGGACTTCTATCTGCCTGTCTTCAGCATTTTTGAAGGTCCAACACTGCATGTGATCTAAATAACAAACAAACTACAAGGCCCAAAAAAAAAAAACCAACCCACTTAATTTTAGTTTTCCCGTCCATTCCAGACTCATTACTTCTTTTTTAACTGCAAAAGTCTTTATCTAATGAACAGACTAATAGTTAATTCCATCTGAATCTCTGAAGCTTTCAGCCCCTTCCCCAAATAGCAGCCAAGCATAGCACACTGAAACTGGTTGAGGATGGGCCAAATCATACAATTCAGACACTGCCCCAGATCTGTTTTCTGAAGGATTGAATGTTTTTGAGCTAGGATATTGTTTCATGATCAGATGAGGGAAGGATTAATCTGTTGGAAAATTAGTCAAGCCCATGTTCTCGTTCTAGCTTTTGCACTTGTTCCATAACTTTGGTACACTGAGTTAGACAGCTCTTCCGTAACAAACAGAGCATGCCAGTGACCTGATGACATAATTTTGAACATATGTCTTCAAAATGGGTTCAGTTGCAAATTAAATTATTTGTGATAGTTTCATTGGTTTCCTGGCATCACAGTTTAAAACGATTATGAAAAAAATTAGGCATTTTATCATTCAAACAACAAAGAAAGCACATACAGAACAGTGCTATTTTAGGATGACAAATGCTCTCTTGCCTTGTTCAGAAATACTCTTCATCCTTGAAGACATTAACTAATCAAAGGGAAGAAAACAAGACATTTCCTATATTGTACACTTGGTAATACTTCAGAGTTATTGCTGCACAACATGATCTCCCATAATTTTGTGGTGAAAAAGGAACCAGAATTCCAGGGTTCTACTTCCAAAGGCAGCAGTTTCTGACTCAGGTGCAGAAGCTGACTTAGGAAGAGAGAAGTTAATATGCGTTTGAACAGAAGCAAGCTTTTGTAGACCCGACTTAATAACCTTGCTATATAGCTGAGGAAACAGAGACTGAGAGTTTAACAGAGTTTCAGAGTTTGAGGAATTTCTGATTTCCCCTTCAGGCCACTTCACAAGGGGGAATGACAACATGCTGTGGATTTCATGTGTTTGGGTCACAGTAACATGCCATAAAAGTGAAGTTTACTAAGTGAAATCACACACATGGGGGAAGAGTGTTTCACAGAAAAGTCACAGAAAAAGCAGCTCAGGCCGTGACAGTTTAACTTGCCTCTTGGCAGATGGATACACACAGAACCATGTATACAGAGATACTCTTTGCTCAGCAGGCGAGGGCCTCTTTTTTGGAATAAACGATTAGCTGTGTTTCTTGCCAAAGGGCTGTTCACCGGGAAACTCACTCAGCAGTTGAAGCACCCGCTGCACCCTCTGAACTTCACCAGAAATGATCAAAGACATTATTTCCCTCCTGCAATTACAGTTCCTTCCTAGCGGTCATTTTAATGTGTGAGCTCAAAATTTTGCAACTGGTAAATAGACTTTATGTTTATATATAGATGTCCACAGGACTTTGACCACCTGTGCCAGGACCCCGCTGCCGCCATCCTCGGCTCAGCCTTTCCCAAGGCTGCTGCTCGGTCCTCGGGCAAGCCCTGGCACACATTCCCCTCCCGTGGCCAAATGCTGGCAGCCCGGGCTATCGGGGGAAGCGGGACGCGGGTCTCCGCCGCTGGCCGCTCTCCAGCCTGCCCGGAACGCGATGGCAGCGCTGAGCCCCCTCCGCCCGGGCTGCGCGGCCGGGGAGGAGGCGGACCGGGCTTGCGGGGGTGCCGGGGCTCCCTGCTGCTAGCCAGGGTGCCTGTGGGGCCGGGCACAGGGGCGGCGGGCGGGCGGGGCCGGTGGCGGGCGGGGCCGGGGCTATAAATGCTCCCGGCGGGCGGCGGCCGGAGCGCGGGGCGGCAGCGGCGCAGGGACAGCGGCGGCGCGGCAGGTAAGGGAGCTCCGGCCGCCTTTCCTCCGTCATCCTTCCGTCCATCTGTCTTTCCATGAATCCATTCACCCGCCTTCGCGGTCCCCTCCAGCGCCCATCCTTGCACCGCCCTCCTCCTTTTCATGAAAAGTCTGTCCTTTCCCCCTCGCTCCGAGCAGGTTTTTGCCGGGGGGCCAGGGGGGGCTCTCGGCGCCCCGAGCCGGAGCCCGGCCCTTCCCGGCTGCGGGATGCTGCTGCCAAGGTCCGGGCTCCCGGGGAGCAGCGGGATGGGATGGGCTGGGCTGGAAAACAGCTGTGAAGTCAAGGCACAGACTCACTTTCTCTACGGAAGTTGACCACTGGTGATTGCATGTGTCTCTCCGCTCTGTGCTGGGCTCGGGGCACGGCACAGCCGTGCTCGGCTCCGGTGGGTGTTTCCGTGGGGTTGTTGTCACCCTGTGTGGCGGCAGGCACAGTCTGCTCCCGGCGCCGAAGGGAGGGTTTGCCGCGGAGTGCAGCCCCGCACTGCGCTTGATGAAAGAAGGGGTTTCACTTCTGCTAAGGGCTTTTCATCATGGTTCAGTTTTCCTATGAAACACTTGTAAGTTGGCGTTGCTCACTGCATAACCCATTATTTTGCAAAGATCACAGTGCCCTGTGTAGCACCCCATCCCCACAACAGGACTTCAGCTAGAAGTACTTATCACCTACGTTATTTTGATGATTTTCTTTCTCTGGTTTAAATAGGAACTGTATTTTGAACCTAGAAAATGCAATTGTAATGACATGGAAGAGGTCCAAGACAACCTGAAGCTTTCTGTCCAGGTTCTCTGCATGGTGTTTTGATTGTTTTCCTTTCTTCTGGCTTTTTATCAACTTTTTTTTTTGTGTATCCAAGTGTGTCAAAGCTACACAGCTGCTTCAAAACTCACTGTTGAGGGAAAGCAATGGCAAAAACCTGTAAAGAGGAGCTATCAAGTGCCTCAGGTAAACGTCTGAGAAGAACTGCCTTGCTGTTTTTAGCCTTGGTTGTTACAGGTATAATTTGCATGAAAATTTCAGCCAGTGGCATTAAGCAGTGCACTTTGAACTTAGCTCTGGGAACATGTTTGGTGGTTGTTTTTTGTTTTTTTGGTTTTTTTTATTGTTTTTTTTGTGGGGGTTTGTTTTGGTTTGGTTTTTGGTATTTTCGTTAGGTTTTTTTTGTGTGGATTTTTCTTGTTGTTTGTTTTAATTTTGTGGTCTTTTAACCAGAGTCTAATGTAGTTTGACACAGAACGACTGTGTTTTTATCACCAGTACTTGAATAAACAGCAGGCAGCTAATGCTGTATGATGTTCTGTGCACAGCAAGAATTTAATGATTTCGGATGAAATGCTAAAGCTCAGAGTAGATGCATCACAAGTAGTGATTCTTAAAGGTTTGAACAGTTCCCAGGGTACTAATGAGTCCCAGGTCCTCAAAGAAGAGGAACTCAAGAATGTGTTCAGGAGGAGCTGGTGTGTGTTTTGATATGGAAAACACAGATGCAGTGGAAGCAGGTTTTAATGTAGTAATGGCAGGCTCCTCAGGGTTGTGCTTTTATACCTAATATTTTTCAGTAGAAGCTGAACAGATGCCACAGCACAATGGTTTTGGGACCTGGAGGCCTCAGCTTCTGAATCAGAGCTCCTTGCGCAGCAGATATCCGAATGTGTTTGATTTCAACTTGGAAGACTTGGAACAGGAATTTCTACAATTACTGAACTGAGAGATCATAGAATGGTTTTATTGAAAGATTATTTAGCTAAGCTCTCCTGCTATGGACAAGGACACTTTCCACTAGACCAGGTTGCTCAAAGCCTCATCCAGCCTGGCCTTGACCACTTTCAGGGATGAAGCATCCACAGCTTCTCTGGGCAGCCAGTGCCTCAGCATCCTCACAGTGAAGAATTTATTCCCAATATCTAGTTAAAATGGACCTTCTTTCAGTTTAAAGCCATTCCAACTCTTGTCTTGTCATTATATGCTCTTGTAAAAAGATGAGCTCTTCCTCTAAGAATGGACACTGCAAAGTGACTGGCCTTGAACCAGGCTGGGGAAGAAGGGTCTAGACAAACTAGGGGTTTTCATTTGTTTCCCTTGGAAAGAAGGGTTTGTGTACCTATTTCTTGCATTTATTGGCCTCTTTACCAAGATGACAGCAAGACAGATGTCAGAGCATCAGGTGTCCACGGAGTTAGGCAATAGCCAAAGAAGTGTCACCCTCTGCTGAGGGAGGGCTGCCACATGCCCTGCCTGCATTTGGGAACCAGCACCTGGGCTACCAGAAAACAAGCTCTTAAGGTTTTCAGTTTGGGCCTTCCACAATGGCTTTTCTTCTTTATTCTTGCCAAAATAAAAGGAGCACTAAAACTGTGACAGACCATCTGAGTAGATTGTATGAATGCTCAGTAGAACTGGCAGGATTCCCATATTGTCTTTCCCCTGGTGGGAGATACTCTGCACTTTGGATGTTCCTTTTTGGACTACGATGATTACAGGGCACCTTTTGGAATGCTTTGGCAAGGGAACCTGGTCCTTAGAGGGAGTTATAAGGCAATTAAGTGATTTACCCTTGTAGTTCAGGTGAGATTATAGTGAAGTGTTGGGAGAAAAATTCTTTGATTCAGATTTTTAAGCCTAAGTGATTAATTTCTTTGATTGAAGTGCAACATAAATCTTCTCATGACCAGCTTAAGAGATTTTGATAAACTTCTAGCTTCCCACATAAAATACTGGTTTTTTTACTTAACCTCATTAGAGAGCACAAAACATAGAGCATATATGTAATGAGACAATTCCTGATTTTTTTTGTCTCAAAATAGACAAAGAGGAAAAGAAAAGATGAAGAAGGGGTGAAGCTGGCTTGAAGCTCTTCAGAACATGAGCAGAAACTGCAAAACTCTCAAAAATAATACAAGTTCTAATTGTGGTGGATCAGCAATGTTTACATCATGTGCACAGCTGGAAGCTTAAGGCAGCAAAATCCTGTTTGCTGTCAGGGAGGGCACAGCCTGGGGAAGCAGTGGCCTGGATCAGTTCAGTCACAGCAATATACAACATGAGTGACTTTAACTGCTCTGGTTTGATCACTTGAAAGGAAAATGTTCCAAAATGCAACTGCAAGAAGGAAATGTGTCTGCTAAGTATTAGCAAGGATGAAAAACTGGTTCTGGAGATGAAGTAAGGCTTCCAGATGACTTTTCATTTTTAGCTTTCATGTTCAGTCACAGCACCTAGAAATACAGAAGAGCCCAATTTCTCCTGTCACTCTTTTGCTATAAAGATGGCACTGCACTCATGGACTGCCCTTGAGCTTTAGGTATGAATTTCAGTGTTTACCTAAAGCAGGATGATGCTGTCCCTGAAACTGCCTCAGTGGAGAATTTCCCTGGACAGTTAGATGCGGGCTGATCTCCAGTTCCAGTAGCTCATCATAAAATCATAAAGGGCTTGGATTGGAAGGGACCTTAAAAACCATCTAGTTCCAACCCCTGTGCTATGGGCAGGGATGCCACCTGCCAGATCAGGTTGCTCAGGTCCAGGAACAGCTGTTACCCCTCTGCCCTCTGTCAAAAGCTTTGTCCCAAAAGTTCCAAGTAAATTGCTACTACTGGCATGTTAGGGGAAAAATTCTGCAACTGTTTCAAAGAGTAAGGCAAACCCATTTTCAGGTTCAGTGGTGACTGTGTTCCTATGGATGACTAAAATCTGGGTTAGACATCTTGGAAATCGATGGCTGTGAATATAATGGGTATTGAACTTGGTGTTTCTGTCAAATGGTGGTGGCTTTTTTCCCATCTGTGTCGCTCCCAGAGCCCTGGGTGACTTCAGTGAGGGACAGCTAGTGGGAGGTAATCCCTACTGTTAATTTCCTTTGGCTGTGGTTTTTAAGCAGGAGTAAGGAGCCATTCAGAGCTTTTCCTGAATATGTGTGTTCATGTATCATTAAAGTGTTGTTATGACATAATTAAACCCAGTACTGAGACTCCATGTGAATCAGTACCATTATTTGACATTTAATCCAGAACAGCAAGTGTACAGATGAAGCCTGAAATTGTCCAAGTGTCAGACCTGAATGTGCAAGCTCCTGTGTTGGATGATGAGGGCGATGAGTTTAGTTTTACTTTTGTCTCAGGGCTGCTGCAGGTTCAGGCCTATTTTTGTTTCCCAGCTGGCATGAGAATGTTGCCTTGGGATAATGCCCAGAAGTTTGTCATCAGAGGGAGTGTTCTCCATGCAGAGGTGCTCTGTGGTGTGCTTGATGCACAACTGGACTGCCTGTGCTGAAGAAATTTTCCACAGCTGTATCTCTTTGTATAAAGCAGGATGTGTGTCAGTTTTGCTGCTTTTATTTTGTGTGGCTGATCACGTTTCCTATCTTTCTTTTGGGTTTGGGGCTATTTCCTTTCAGTTAGTTGTCAAAATTTTAATAGATTTTTTTCATCTGTCAAGTTTTTTTCCCTTGGTGGCTGGAGTTAGTCAATGTAGATCTTCCTTTTCAAGACCTGTTTTTAAAAATGGGTATTCACTACTTTTCTAAGCCATCAACTCGTTGCTTCCTGCCTGACCTAAGTATAGCTTCAAAAGTATAGCTTTTTCAGCTTATTTTATTACCAGTTATTTTATTACCAGACCAGTTTTGCACTGCAAAACAAATCTTTCCATTTGCTTTCAACCGTTCCTTGGGGTTATTTGTTTGTTGTTTGCTTTGTTTTTTTTTTTTTTTTTGTGTGTGGTTTTTCTGTCCTTGCCATTTCACCACTCTTACAACCTGACTTTAAGAAATTCTGAATTTTAGGAAGAACAAACTAAGTAATAAGGCTCTTAAACTCTAATGCCCTCATGGAGACTCTGTAGGTGGAGGCAGTGATATTCAAAACAAAAAAGTGGTAACATCTGGTAGTGTGTCTACTGGTAGGTATAAGCTGTAATGGAAAAGCAATCAGCAAAACAGGATGCAACTTTCAGAGGAACTTTTATTTGTGAACACAGCAAGCAGACATGCAGATGGGAAATGCACTGTTAAAGGAAGGAAGGATTGCTCTTGCTGGGGTGTTTTGGGTTGCTTCCTTCAGGAAGCTCTTGTGCACCTTGTCAAACTAATGATGTCATTTTCCTGCAGCTATAGTTCTGGAGTGCTCTAAATATGCTCTGCATGTACTGTAACATATCCCTGCTAAATTTTAAGATGTATTTTTATTCTTGGGCAAAGTTGTGGCATTTTGGGCTATGGAACTAATTATGCAGTAGAAGCACTGCAGAATTTTTTGATGACCTTTTATATTTTCTTTCCTAGATGATTCAGTTTAAGAGCATCACATTTTTTCCTATGTGAAACACTATGAATTTTATGAAGTTTTGCATAAAATCCCAATGCTATATAAAAGCTTGGATGTGTATAACTCCAACCCTTCTTGTGAACTCAGCCTGGAAAGTGATAACAAAGCTCTCCGCCTGTGATAGGCACTAGTAGTGTAGATGGGTAAGGCTTTGAAATAAGTCAGCTGAAGATGGTGAATTACCTTTTGCCCACTTTGAAGGGTTTTGAAAGGGCCTCTTTTGAGAAGCAAGGAATATTCTGGTACTGGGTGGTGCTGGTTCAAACACTCCCTCACCAGTGCCACCTGTTGCGGTTCAGGCTGGGCGCTCAGCCCTGGGGAAGATCATATTGTGTATTTGGGTGCTGATGCTTGCAGCAGTGGAAGACTTTTGCCCAGATGTAGTCACAAATAATTCAGCATGTGAAAATGCTTAAATTTGGATAATTTTATTAAGGGACTTGCTTGGGAAGAATGAAAGATATGTCTTAACACAATGGACACTTGTGCAAAGTTTGAGTTCAAATTAAGCTCTAGAAGGCTAAAGTTCATCCTAGAAAAAGGAACTGGCCATGCATGGGAACAGAATAATATCCATAAATTATACTTTTCCCCTCAACAAACAAGCAAAATCCCTCATGCACTCATCATGGAAAACTTCAGCCCAGACATTTTGGCAGGGGTTAGAAAGAGAACTTGTAATAGCAATGACCAAGCAATTTTAATAGGTGGTAGAACAAGTCATCTGTGTACTCAGAAGCTGCAACCTCATGGATAAATGTGAATTAAGAAATGTCATCAACCTTAGCTGTGATGCTTTGTAACTTAAGTCCTCATCATTGCAACATTGATGTGAAAATACTAAACATATAAAAATAATCCACTATACTCTTGTGAGGTTGCAACCTAGAGAGCCAGACAACATTCCTCATCTCTGAGTATACTGTGAGCCTCTCCCTTCTGGAATAATCTCAGTATGTTTGTGCCTCGAACTTTGACAGAACCACCCACTTGTTGAAGCGGCTGCAGCTGGGCAGCAGCTCTGAGCTATGAAAGCATGGCAGATTGAGAACAGGAGGGGGCAGGGAGCATGTCCTGACACTAGCGAGCTGCAGGAACAATAGCTTTTTCTTGTCTGTTTAGACCGTAATCTTTGTGGCAGAAGCCATCTCTCCCATGTTATGAAATACCTAATCCATCTCTGCCCCCTCATAATGTGTCTGTTATTTCCTCTGCAGCCAAAGCCCAGCCCAGAGCTGCAGAGCAGGTGCCAGGTCCTGTATCAGTGCATCACCTTCAATACTTATTTCAGACCTTTGTGCGTGGTCAGTGGAAGGAGCAGTGGGATGGAGGCAGAGGAGGCTGCTGGGGCACTGGAAGGAGACAGGTTGGCTGGGGGGTGGGTGTAAGGAAAGGAAGCCTGGGAAAACAGCTGATTGCTGTTCATCCTTTCCACCCTCCAGTGCTGCCACCCATGGCCTGGAGCCCTTAAAGTTAAAGCACAGCACTGGCACCAGTGTGAATGGGCAAATCTGTCTTTTTAAAGATCATCTAATTCCAGCCCTTCTTGCACTAGGCCAGGTTGCTCAAAGCCCCATCCAGCCTGGCCTTGAACACTTTGCATTATCAGACAGAACCACTTGTCACAGAGGTATGACCTGAGGCAGTTTCAGGTGCCAGATGCTAAAGTAGCCTGAATTTTTGAGAACTGCCTTAGGGTTTGTAATCTGTCCCTCACAGAGCTGTGATGTAGGTAGTATTAGGGATTGCTGCAATAGGAAAAAGCCCTCTGGCATTGAAATCTTTCCATTTCCCTGCCAGCTAGGAAGAGATAGCCCCTCATTATATTGGGAGGGGGTGCACAGCAGGGGTGTCCAGCAAAGTAGCGATGGGGACAGCAGGCATGTCCTCTGGCCAGCTCACCAACCCTTCCCACAGCCAGCTTCTACTCCTGTGAAACATGGGAGGACCTGAAGCTTTCTAAGGAACATTCTTCACCACATCCCACAGAGAGAGGGTTGTGCAAGCTGTATCGCAACAGTGCCTTGCACAACATCTGTGGGGTGGGCAGATGGGCTGCTTCCAGCTCCAGCTCCCTGTGTTTTGGTGCTACTGTCCATGTGCAGCTGCCAGGGAGGTTTGTGTGCGTGGAGGGTGACCAGCCCCTGCTCTGAGGAACTGGCAGCTTCAAGGCTGTGTCTGATCCCAGAGTGACCACAGCTGAGCTGTGTCCATCAGGCACTGGGGCCAGTGGCACGAGTGAATACAAGCCAGGGGAGGTGGGCTGGAGCCTGGAGATCTCCTCCCTCACTGCAGGAGTGCCCCAGCTGCTGGCAGGTGGGGCTGGGGGAGATGCTGTGGCCCCCCAGCTGTGCCTTTGTGCTGGGTCAGCAGCTGGCTCTGTCCCTGCAGCTGTGTCCCTGGGGCTTCTCCCGGCTCTTGCTTGGCACAGGGTTCGAGTTCTTGGCTGAAAGGTTCTGGTTTCCTAATCAGGTTGATTAGCATGTACCAAAAGTAAACTTAAAAATGGTTAAAACTTAAGGCTCTTGTTTTTTTGGCTTGAAAAAATTGCTGTTATGCTAAATTATCCTCCTAACAACCTGCTTTTGTTGTTTTGGGTTTTTTTTTCTTGGATGCCAGCTCTCATTTTCAGCTAGAGCCTTCATGAAAACATGCTGGTAGAATAACTCACAACGAGAGTTGAAAGAAAATAAAAGTAAAATGGTTAGAAACAAGTAATGAAACTGAGTATCAGCAGTGTACTGTGCTTGAAGAGTGCTAGGTGATAGCAGCTCCCAGGACATCTATGAGCTGGAGACCACCAGGCAGCATAACTGCTTCAGTTCCCTGATATTTGATTTAATGCTTTGATTCTTGACCTTTTCTCTTTTCGAAACTTCAGGCTATTTAAAGGTTCTGTTTTCCAACTTCCTTTGTCTCAGGTTATAAAGTTTTAGTTGTAAATTGAGATAATGTGTAACTGGAGGCTAAGGAAGCCTGGAGAGTCCCGGGTAGCTGAGTGTCTTCAACTTTTGATGCTTCCTGCTCCAACTGTTTATTCAGATCCTACTTAACTGTCAAAAGTAATTTGCCTTTTTTAAAGGGGAGGAACTGCTGTAAAACCTCTTTCATAATTTATTGTGTGGAACGATGTCAGAGAAAAGCAGTAACTGTACACAAAGGACCTCGTGATAGCAACACCAGTAACAAAGAGTAGTTTAAACAGGGCAGAGTGGGGGCAGATGCTTATGCATGAACTGTTTGGATGCTTGCAAATGAATCATTTGATTCACAAACAGGAAGATTAAATTTGTCAACTTTGTTATGAAATACCTGAGATGTAAACTGCACTTAGGGATGCATTATGACCCATAACCACACATGGGTGCTATGAACTGTCTTGTCTTGATGTCCAATTGTCTTCTGTTTAGTCTCTGCTTAGCTGAGACAAGTTGTTTTTCTTTTTTTCAAGCTTCCCTCAGTTTGGAGTAACCATGTTTATGTTAGGCCAGTCAGACAAGTTCACAGCATTTACTGTTAATGACTGGAAGGGGTCTAATTGACCGTGGAAGGCTCAAAGGCTGTTTGAGCGTCACAGTAACTTTCCTTCATTGTCAAAGGCCTGAGATGCTTGGTTATTTTTTTTTGATTATATATTTTTTTGATGTGGATATTTGCCAATCAACCTTTTCAGAGCTTTGGAGACATTTTTGCTCTTTCCATCCTTGTCTCATCCTTGCATAATTGTTCTGGGAGCTGAACACAAAACCTCTGCCACCCCATCCTTCCTACCTTCTTTGGTGACGCTGCTGAAGACACCCGTAGCTTTCAAGAGATAAAGTGCAGAGTGATGTGACTTGCTTGGAAACACCTTTCACCTGTGGTCCTGGAGCACAAGTTTCCCTTTGTCTCCAAAGAGAACAGCACCAGTTCTTGGGAGCTGGGGCCCTTGGTGCCCACAGCTATTTCCCTCTTTACCATTAGATGCTCATGAGTATTTAATCCCATGTACAAAGTGATTGCTGTCCCTCCTTCTTGCTCAGCCTGTGGAGATGAAAATGCTATGGGGATGCTCTGGTTACCTTCCTACACATCAGTACTCAAAAGGAGAATAATCTCTGCTGCTAGTGTTTAGACAAACAATTTTGAGGAAATTATCTTCTTTATTAAACACAGGCAGGAGTCTTTTGTTGCTCTTTGTTTTCTGTGATAGTGCATGAATAAAAACCGGTTTGGTGTGAGGGCAGAGAAATCCTGTGGTGTTGGTAGCAGTGCCCCCAAGCCCTTCAGGGATGTGAGGCCATTGTGTTTGATTCTGCACCCCATGGCACAAGCTTAGACAGCCCTGCAGGTGTCTTCAGAAACAAGAAGTTTGAAATGGGGGATCTTGGAGCTTCTTTTGCTTCTGTGTTTGAAAGGAATTTGGTCACACATATGCATATTGCCTAATGTTTGGTATTTATGATTACAACATTGCTGGGGTCTGAGGATGCCCTGATGGGTGTCTTCTTAGCCTCTTTGCTGGGATCTCTGTTGTACAAAGCCAGCCTGCCCATTTATCCTGGACCTTCTGCTACCAAAACAAGGCTGCAGCAATGATTGTCCCTCCAGCAATGATACAGAGGGAGAGGGGATGTATTCTGAACTTCTAATATCAAAATAATCAGGCACCTGATAGAGATTCCTGTGCTAGGAGCCTTGGTTATGACACTTGCTGCAGGTGGTTTTGGAGCAGTAGGATTAGGCTGGAAGGGGTATAGAAAAGCCTCTGAATTAAATTAGTCAACACACTGTTGCACAGATGACTTCACCCTTCCCCACACCTTCCTTGCTGCCTAGAGTCTGATGCCTTTCCTACTACTTGGCAAAGGTAGATATACCAAAGCTTTAAAGCATTTTGGCACCTCAGAAGTGTCTTAAACATTTAGGTTTCTCTTTGAAGTATAATCATTTTAGAGCTTAAAGCACACCTGTTGCAGAAGTTGCAACAGGTACCTGGGTGTACAGGGTGGTGGGTGGCCACGGCGTGGAAGCGGCTTGTCCTGGAGAGGAGACCTTGGGACCTCTCAGCAGGGTGAATTGGCCAAGCAGAGTGAAAAAAGGTTGTTTTTCTCCAAGTTGGCAACTTTACACTAGTGCTTGCAGATATAAATGAACTTTGTCTTTGGAAGGCATCTGTGAGGCAAGTGCTTTGAAATGTGTATAAAGGGATGCTTGTATGGTTATCTATTTAGGAGAGTTACGCAGATACATTAGCTTTGAGCTGCCCTGTCACATAACAGAGGCGAGCACAAAGCACCTATTTAGAAAGTATAAAATTTGTGCTGAACAAGGGTGGTACAAAGCCACTTCCCCATCTTTCTCCTTGGAAAATAAGATGTTTTTTACTGTGCTGTCAGATAGCAGGGCTTTGTTTGCCAGCTCTTGTGAACAAACAGCATGTTGTTATCCTGCCTGAGTGCAAGGTTGCTGCTTGCTTGGAGTGTTTCAGGTGTTCCTGATGCACAGGAGGAAAACCCAGAGCTTGGAAATGCCTGATCTGAGAATATTGTGGCTCCAAGATACAGTATCTTTCCAAAAGTGAGAACCTGGTGTGGTAGAGCTTTTGTTCAGCAAACTTGGTGGCAGTCATGCAATCTGCTGGTCAGCACTTCCTAACACCAGCTCTTTCGGAAACGTAGAGCAACAACTTTGAACTATTATGAAAACAGGATTGTTTTTAAGGCTATAAAAAGCATCCATCTTGTTCTTTTTTGGCACAGTTTTTTCGCTCATTTGTAGTCAATGCTCTGAGTCCCTGAAAATCCAAAAGTACCCCATGTAAACATCTCTATTCCACAAACAGTGGCTGTGGCTTTGTTCCCTGGGACACTTCTTACTGGAAAACTGCAGGGGACCTGGCTTCTTACTCTCAGCTATAGGCAAACCATAGAAACATCTCTTGCACTTCTAATCCCTATTGAAGAATTAGGTGCAATATCAAGGTATTTGAACTTGCAGAACAGTTCAGAACTTGCTGAACTGGGGAAGAAAAAGCTCGTAGGTGCAATTGTGTATGAATATTTTAACCTTCAAATATTGCAACAGCATTTATTTTTCCTCTGCCATGCCCAATGGCTCACTGTGTAGAATGGCAGACTACATATGTGGGTGTAATCATTGAAACTTGCAGTGTTTGCTAAAATGTTGCTTGCAGTTTCCCAAAATTTTGCAATTTTTTTTTCCTGCTTATTCTTTTTTGATTAAAATCTGTAATGGACAAAACACAATGGAAAACCTGGATAAAAGAGTGAATCAGAGTCACTTGATTCTCCTGACTATTTCTGTACCTCTGATGTCATCTTGTAAATTTGAAGTACAAAGCACAGGCAGTGGGGTTAGTTTTGGTCCTGTCCTCATGCCTCAACTGGTGGTGTAAAATATTAATGAAAAATTTCTCTAACTTAAAATCCACAGTCTAATTTTTACCAAAAATGTCCCCAATTGCATAGCTAGCAAGAAGTGTTCCTAAAACCAAAGCTATTTGAATGAGTGGACACCCATATCTTTCCAGCATTAACTCCTTTAGTCTGAGTGTGTCCCTTCATAGCTTTCTGCAGAATCCAGCTCTCCTGCAAACTGTCACCAGAGCATCTTTGCCCAGGGACAAGTGCATTGAGTTAACCCATGGGGCAGAGTGAAAAATAACACTACTGCCACTGCCTGGATGCTCCTGTGGGCTTCACAGCCCTTCCTGAGCCATCAGGTCATTTATGTAGACTGCATGATGGGCTTAAATCAGATTTAAGTCAGGAGACAGGGAATCATGTCAATTAAAGAATCAATGTAAATTGTGTTACATTGTTCTGTGCTTATCTTCAGAAAATAATTAAAATGTGTTCAGTTACACTTAACCAATAATTCCTAAATATGCTTCAGGCTTTGGGCTTGCTTTGAGTGCACTTACTCATGCTTTACTTGAGACTGTTCTAAAATTTTCTTAAAAAGTAAATATTTGTTTTATAATTGTGTTGATAGAAAAATTGGAAATTTATTAAAGATGCCCAAACCCCATATGATATGCATTTCTCCAGCAGGCTAAAGGATATGTAATAAAAAGGCTTTGACTTCCATATTTGCTGCAGCAGTTCTAGGATCTCTTTTGAGAACTGTTTCTAGCCATTCATTAGAGCTTCACAGGGATCAGCCCTCCGACCCTGGTACCTGATCTCTGCCAAGGGAGTGAGCAGATGCTGTTCTTGACTCCCAGTCTGGACCAATGCAGAGGTGCTCTTCACCTGAGCCATGGCCTGTGCTTGCCTTGGCAGTCACCTCTCCTGGGGTTTGCTGTGTCTGTGTTCCCAGTTAAGTTTCCTGCAGCTGAGGGCTGGACATCCCAATGCCAGTCCTGTCCAAGAGCAGGATACAGCAGTCTTGTTCCTTCCTTTGACAGTTTTGAAAGTAGCATTATTGCATGACCCTTGTTGGTGTCCACTTAAAGGAGTATCTGATTTTTATCTGTCCTGAAGAATGGAGCACATTAATCTGACAATAAAATTATGCTAATGTGTGTCCAGTTCAATTTTCTCACAGTAAAAATATGGGGATAGTGAGGCAGCCTTGCAAACACTGGATTGAAAAAGTTTTCAGAAACAACTGTTCAAGCAAATTTCAGTAGGTAGTCATGTAGATTTGGCTATACCTTCTTTCACCTGTGGGATGACAGTTTCCATGGTTCTCTCTGCTATCCCTGCCTTATATCCTTCAGCATTCCCTGCTTTGAAGCTGCCAAACTTCTGTTTGATCTTGCAGCTTTAATATTTCTTTAATCTCATATTATGCGGGAGTGTGTATATAAATAAACCAGGGAGGCATTTTACGAGAGATTTATAACCTTCTTGCAGAGGTCTTTTAAACTAGAACCTGAAAGAGTGGGTCATTGTGGGGGCTGGGTGGAGCAGGATCTTTACTTGTTCCTGTATTTGATCTTTGATGCAAGCTGAGAACAAATCTCTTTTCCTCTTTGCAGATATCAGCTACTGACCATGTCAACAGAGTTTCAGGATGCTCACCTTGCAGAGGTGAAACCTCTGGTGGAGAAGGAGGAGGTAATTATTTTAAAGCTTTTTAGAGCTTATGTGTTTTTTCTCAGGACTGCTTTTGGAACTGCCTATACGTTCTTAGATCATTTTGAACATTTTGTATGGAAGAAGAAAAGAAAAACTGGAGATGGAATAAGAATAGTTCATTAGGTTGTTTTTTTTAAATAATGCAAAACTGACCCTAATTATTTGTTCTTGTTTGCTTTTGTTCTTTTAATATGATGACATTTTTTTCTTCTCTGGATAATGACAGCTCTGGGTGTCTGTAGCTGTGTCGAATGATGCCAATTGGGCAATCTCATGTATGTGCCTCTATAGCTACACCCTTCTCAACACAGAGACAGGCTTTGCCTCTCACAGAGGGAGCCATTTACATTTCCTTTGGGCACAGCTGAGTCCAGAGGTAGGGCTGAGCCCCTTCTTGTCCTCTCAGAGTGCACAGAGCCATGAGTTACCCAGCTGGGTACAACCCTCAGCCTCTTGCAGCCACTGGAGTTGCAGGACAAAAACATCCCCTTTTTTTTTTTTTTTTACCTTGTTATACTACTTTCCAGTCTTTACTGGACTTTCTTGTTTTAAAAAAAACCTATCAACAACATCTGGATTCAGTGGCTATCTGACTCTTCAGTGGTAGACATATTCTGTGCTTTGATATGTTCATGACAAAATATTCATTGTAATGTGTGAAGAAACAAACATCTCAAAATTTTCTTGAAATAAAACTAAGATTTTTCTCTTATTCCAAATGACACTTTTTCTTGAAAATTATATAAGTATATATAAATGTGTTGGGTTTTTTTTCTGGTCTTATACACTAGAATTCATTGCTCTATCTGCTACTTTTGTTTTTATTCCTTCCCTCTTTTATGTAAACACTTCAGAAAATAATTTCCACTTGTGACTGCAGTGAAATGGCTAGAGAAACTTTAAACACAGCTCCTCTGCCAAGGACATTGCATGAAAGCAGAGCTTGTTTGAATACCACTGAATGCAACACGCAGACATTTCAGAAACTAAGACCCCTTTTTAATGCCCATATTGTTCAGAACTACCAAAGCAAAGGAGATTCTAAGCAGAAATCCTGTTGATACTGAAGTATCTTCACTTCAAAGTTCAGAAATATCTTAAAATACTGATTTACTTCCTGGGTTTTGGTAGTGCATAGGTCAAAACTTGGAATCTTGACAATGAGCCCTATATGCTTTTGTTCATGATGTTACCTTTAATTTTGTCTGCATGGGGGGAACAAGAACAGAGTTTGATTTCGTTTGTGGCCATTTTAACATAGATGAAGGATGTTCATGCATTTTGAGGAATGGGAAAAGGTTGCCCTGAAGGATGCTCAGCACGTGTTGAGGTGAACACTGGAGCTGGTTTGGAGTGGGTTATTGGGTGAGGCTCTCTGGAGTTGTGTCCTGGCTTGCTGTGCTTGGGTTTCTGCTACAGCCAAGTCTTTGTTCCTGAGCAATGATCACCCTTATTTCATGTGCTGTTGGTACAGATGCCAGATACACTTCTTTCAGCTCTGGGTCCCACTGGAACAACAGTGGCTGAAATGCTGTGTTTAAAAGGTCATGAGACCAGCAATACAGTAAGAGTAAAACACAGCATATTGTTTAAGGCTGTGCAAAATAATTTCTGCTCAGTCAGATCTTGGGTAGCCATTTGCATGTTCAAGACTGTGCCTAATTGCCTAAAAGTCACAGCTGTGAGAATTACAGGTTGTACTGCAGTGCTTTGAGGGCCCCTAAGAAAACAGCTATGGTGCTTCTGACATCTGTCCTTAATTTACCTGGGCTTCTGAGGCTGAGTGACCTCCTTGCCAGGATTCTAAGCTTTCCTTTTTATCTCAATATTATTTTTCAAGCTTTGGCCTCTTTTGCACTTTGCAGCATAAAGTGTTTGCTTGGCTGCTCTTCCCTCTGTTTTCAGCCCTGCAGTGGAAATAAGAGTTTGACTTCTTTCTGCTCCCTTAAAAAAAGGATGTAACTATAAGACATTTCCTCCTTTGAAGCTATGAACCTTGTGGGCTATTGGAGGGTGGGGAGGTTGTCACCTGACTCCTTTCCTGGTGGAGACCCTTGATAGGTGCAGGAGATTGTCCGTAGCAGCTGTGGCAGGTTGGAATGGACCTCTGTGTCCAGCCAGCCTCCCAAACACTGCAAAGACTAATTTTGGCTGGAATAAGACCCTTCCCACCTTCTACATCCTGTAACCAAGTCTCAGTAATGACTGCTTAAGTGAGTTGCAAGTAGTCAGTGCATTCTTGAACAGAGACTTCCCATCCTAAGCAGGGCTGAGGCTGTCAGCTGTCCCATGGCTACAAGTGATGCAGAAAAGTTCAGTTTTTCTGCTCCATGTGACTATATTGCTCAGAGATTTAACAATGACTGAGGATGCACTGGCTTTTGTCCTTCATTTTGCTGGTCTTTAATCTAGTATTTTACTGATTTAATTTCTCTGTGAAGATTAGTGGGTTTAAAAGCTCTTGGGTGAATTTTGATGCTCATCAGAAGAGCTTTCATTGAATGGGCAGAGAGAGCTCTCAGCTGCAGAACTGGGGGCCTAGAGACATATCCAAGCATAGATTTCCATAGCTGTAAGTTACTTCCATTAATGCTTTCAAATCTCTTCACAGGCTATCACTCGCCTCCTTCCAGACTTCGATGTTCAGGCAAGTAAAGCTATTTTTTTTTTTTTCCTTCCCTTTTCTTTTTGCATGAGGGGAGATTGAATTGACATTTGAAAAAACAGCAAGATGTGACCAGAAGGGACTGCCTGCTTGCCAGGAATGCTGTTACTGTGGGAGAGGGGTCTGAATGGGGCTGTGCTGTAGCGATGTGAAGGGGACCACAGGGGGCCTTTTCAGACTGGAGCTGAGAAAGTTTCAGTCAAAGGGGGTGGCTGGTTTGCAAGCAGTTTTATTCTTGCTGAGAGAATGAGAATCTTCAGCAGTGGTAGTGAAAACAATATATTCCCCTCCCACATGGACACACACTTTGCCCAGTTAATTTGCTTTCATTAGCAGTGTGCTTGCATTTCCTCAGAGGAAACGTTCCTCTGGATGCATCCCATTATGCTGTTGAAATTTTCCAGAATATTCCTGAGGCCTGTGGGGTGGTGGAAGGTGCTAAGCAATCAGTATTGTCAGTAACAGGAGTGACGGTATTTCTGTATTTTAATTTAGAGACAGAACATACAAGTTCACAGCACACCACTAGGTCACATGGTGGCCCTTCACTTTTCCTGAGTGTCACTTTTGAGAGATCACTTGGTCCCTCTCCTGGCTCTCCTTATTTTATTGCCATTTGGGCTTTTTACTGAGAATCTTGTCCTTGCTGGTTCATAGCTGAGACTAAGGAATTGCATGGCTGCAGAAGCCAGGCTGGATTGATCTAGGATGGAGATCAGGGAGGGTGTAGCTGCCTTGATGAGCAGTGTGAGTGGTGTTTTCCCACTGCTGAGGACAAGGATTATGTACTGGGAAAAGAGGCTCCCTGGGTGTCTCATTTTTATCAAGGTGTATAGAAATGGAAGCAGACTGGGCAGAACTAGGGAAAGCTATTAAATTGTTCTAGTCTCTGTTCAGGTCCTTGAAGGAAATAACCCTTCTCTACTTTATTGCATGTTGCACTTTATTAGCACCTGTCTATATATAAAGTGGAAATTCAGTGTTGTGCCAATTGCTTTAAAAATACAGCACAAATTCAAGATTTTTCCTTGGAAACCAAGTGAGACAACTGTCTAGGGTGTTTTTTCATCTTTCAATGATACTTAAGTCTATAGCAAAGATGTAGTTTACACTAACCCTGCATCTTCTCCCTCATTTTTTTTCTAATGAAATCTACTGCCTGAAGTCTTGATAAATGTAAGTTAAGATTGTCACCATGCAGCTTCTTACAGCGCTGTGTGCAGCATGGGAGAGGCTTTCTGTTTGGCTCCAGGTTGATCACTTGGTCTAAATAAATTGAATCTCAGATTAAGTCTGCCAACAGGAATACTACAGTATTTTGATTAAGAATCCAGAAGTGACCCATATTTCATTTCTATTCTTGGAATAAATTGCTTGGTTTGTAAACCATGTGTATATATAGATTTTTTTTAACTTGCAAGATCAAATTCTCTTAGCCTTTTTGCTTTTTTTTTTCTCTCTGCGTTTTGGATTAACTGTCACTAATCCAGAGCAGTGGTTCTTGTCATTTAGCCCTGTTCTGCCAGCTCTTACTTTTTTTAATGATATATCTTTGTTAGGAGTTTAATCTTTAGTTGTTCTAGTTCAGGAAAAAAGTGGAAGAACAGTCTCAAGGCATTTTGTTAAGAATTGTGACTGCAAAGGAGACCTAGCTTTGGTCCTTAAAGCCACAAATACCCTCCCTGTGTGTTTAAGTTCTTTTGTGGTTGATTTGTGGAAAAGGAGGTTTAAAACTGCTATGAGTGATTTGATTGCTTAGTTGGTTAGAGAAGTTCATGTGTGGCCCTAGAGGACCCAGGTCATTCAGGACTGAGGCTGAAGCTGAAGCGTGCTCTTGGTGAGCAGCCTTTCCCATGAACTACTTGGGAAGAGGATGGAGCTGGCCAGGGAAGGAAGTTATTGGTGCTTGGCAGGATGGAGCTTCTTATTTAATGCCTGTATATGGATGTGGGTGATCACCACATCCACTGCTAGTTCCTCCAACCTTCTGGAAACAAGTTAAGCAGTGTTCAGTTAATAAATTTGTTCCTTCCACTAGTGAAAAGAACTGTCTGTGAAGTGTGTTTCTTCCAAGAGTAAGTACCTAGTTACTCAGATTTGGAAAAAATAGATTCTTACTTCACATGCAGTTCTAGACAGACTGGAGTTAAACATAGATTTCCATTTTTAAAGTAAACCACTGTATAGTGATATATTGCCCTTCTGAAAGCACATGTTGCAAGACATGTGTGTGGTTATTCTCTGGAGGAGAATCTTTGTGAAGTTACCAGAGGATGGCCAAGACAAGAGATGAAAGAACTGACAGGTCTGAGCTGCCTTTAGTCAGCAATTTGTCTGTTACTATGTCTGTCTGTGGCACCCACCTGAAAATTGAAGGTCTCCTGTGTCTCAAGGAGTGTTCCTGGCCCAAGCCTGTTTTAGGATAATTGATGATAAATGGGTGCAGGGCAGTGTGCCCTGGGTGGCTTTGTTGTCTTCGTGCCAAGCACATTTTAATTGCATTCCCAGTTTGTATGTGCGTGTTCTGTAGTTTTGGAGCCGATGGAGCCCTGGCTCCTCATCGCTGTGCACGTTCATCCTCCCAGCTCTGTGTTTCAGTGCATCAGCACTCTGCTTTCTCAGGAACTCAGTGCAACTTGGAGCTGTGTGGCAGCTGTAGGGGGCACAGAGGAATTTGTCCCTTGCAATTGATGGCTCATGGCCATCTGTATCCATAGGCACGAAAGATCCTTTCCTGCTGAACTTCCTCCTGCCTGTTGAGGAAGAAGGGAAGAGCTGCCCTGCCAGGGGAGATGAATCAGCTGGTGCACGAGGCAGGAGGGGTGGGATTCCCACTGGCACCGGTGGATGTGGTTTGGCTGGGACACTGCTGTGTCCTGTGTGGATTTCCTCATCCCTGGGGCTGCTGAAGGAAAGGGATGGGGGTGGCTGTGGTTTTGTACTCGGCAGAGCAGGGTGCCCCAGTGCTAATCGGACTAGGAAGAATCCCTGGGCAGAGCTATTGCAAGTACCTGCGTCAGTTCCTGCAGCAAAGTTTTTGTTCTTGGCTTCCAACTTAGCAGGGTCACGTACATTTACATCTGAAGTCATCATCCTTATTAATGTACCTGACTCTCAACCTGAACCGGGGAACCTTTTTCTTAATATTGCTAATTTAGAATAGAAATGTTAACAAAAACAAAAACAAAAAAAAAACCAAAAAAAAACAAAACAGAAAAAAATAACTGGAAATATGGGAATTGGGGTCTTTGAAAAAAACAAGCCTAAGATGAATTGAAGTTCTATTCTAGAGTAAACAAAGCTAGGGAGAAAATGCTAAAGAACTTCAGAGCAAAAGGGATTTGAAACTCAACAATGAAATAGCACATTAAATGCTCAAATATTTGTAACCTCCAAGAAATTGAAAAAGAAAAGAGAAAAAATAGCTTACACCACTATTACTATAATAAAGTTCTTAAGTAATATGAATTTAAACTTTACTATCTCCTGGAAATTTAAAAGCTATTTAAATCTTCTTTAAAAGTTTCTGAAGCTTTTCCCTCACTTCTAAGGCAAGAGAAGGGAGGTGTATTTAATGGTCATAATATTATGAATTAAAATAAAAGCATGAGATTGTAATTGAGGATTAAGTATATTTGAAAGCTTTAATATGATCTCAATGGAATGCAGTATTTTACTTAAAATATAAAACATGACGTATTTAGCAAAATGTGCAGTGTGCATGTGCAGTTTTCCTTTTTAGACATCTGAGATACTTTGGTTGTGTATTCCCTACTTCAGAAAACAAGTTGTCCATGAACATGTTTCTCAATCCATATCTTACCCAGGGTAGAGAGGGGAAGGAATAAATGAGCCCTCCTGTGTGATAACAGATTGTCTTCCCCTTCTAATCTCATGAGAAAAATAAAAAGGTCACTTGAAGCAAAAATAAAATCTATTTTAGAGTCTACCAGCTCCTCCAAACTGAGACAGCATCCCTTAAATTGCACGTATTGAAAGTACTTTTGTGTGTGTTCAGTGCACTAAGATAAGACAGCACCTCTGTTAAAGTGAGAGATGTGAACAGATGGTGTGTTTGTCTTTATCCTTCTATCGGATTAGTGTACCTTGGATTTTTTTTCCAAGATAGTGTTTTAATACAAATCAGTTGGTGAAGAGCCTCTTACTATAATGTTGATGTTGATTGGGATGTGCTGCCATCTGTTTTCAGTGCTCTGTATTTTGAAAACATCCATCCCTACATCACGTAGACAAATCTCTTGATCTTTAATAGGATCAATTGGGATGTGAAGTTGTTGATGTCACCAAACAAACTGGTTTGAATTGATTGTTTTTTTTAGAACCTTGTGTGCATTTCCCATTAAGAATTTGTGTTATGGGAAAATAGCACACCCTTATTGAATTAGGGGAGTGTCACTGTGACGATAATGAGGAATTGAGACAATTGTTAAACTGACTGTGTTATGCCAGTTATTGGGAGCATGGTCACCTGTTGTCTCTGAACTATTTTTAGTTGACACTGAGTTTGAACTAGACTCAGGTTTCCAGTTCTGGAAGAGTTATCTGTGGAGGTCAGTGGGATGTGCAGGTTCAAGGGTTTGGCTTTATCTACCATGAACAGACTTTTTCTTTCACGCATGGAGGACAATCATGAATCTTGAAGGTGCTCCCTGCAATAAGAACAGGTTCTGGATTTTCACTGTTATTACTGGAAAGCTCTAGCAGTAAAAATCTGATTATATGAAATGCCTTTTAGTCTCTGAGGAGAAAATAATTTCAATATTCACACTCAGCAGGAGGTGCGTTACACAATACTGCTTACACTCTTTACAGTGCTGAGGTTGCCAAATTATTTTTTTTTAATTAGCTAAATGTAAAAGTAGAATGTTGAAAGTATTAATTGCCATCATTATTAATTTCATCTATTATTAATTGCTATGTACTGGCACTGCAAATCTCTTTAGGAGTGTTGTATAATGACAGTACCCAATATATATTAATGATATAGAATGTTATTGGAGCAATCTGATTTAGTGGGTGGCATCCCTGCCCACAGCAGGGGGTTGGAATTAGATGATCTTTAACATCCCTTCCCAAGCTTTTCTATGGTTATATTTTAATAGTATATGTTAATGACATACCAAATGTATAAGGTACAATACCTTTTTTTATCCTCCAAAAGCTGAACTTAGTGAGATTACTGTGGTCATGTAGGAATCCTTTAAACTAAATGTTGCTTATCTACTTTGGAAATACTAGATATCAAACATTTAAAAGGCCTTGGGTTTTTTGTTCAGAATCAATGTGACTTATACTAATTTTTCAGTCATTTGCATTTACTGGGAACTGTAATTCTGGCTTTTAGGAGAGAACTCAATTCTGATTTAATTTAGCATAAGCTTGGGATGTTTTAGCATTTCCCCATACAAAACATGAAAATGAAGCTAAACTTCTCAAAATCTGGTGGAAACAGCAACAGGAAAGAGTGTGCTAAATCTGAGGTTTGAAATCTGGCACTTTGTACATTGTGTGGCAAGGACTTAGTTCATCTTTGATGTCTGACCTCTGTTGACTACGTTCTTCCCCTGGTCAAACCTGGCTCAAATCCTATTTAAGAGTGACATCCTTGTGAATTAGTCTGTTTTGGTTTCCCCAGCTGGGCATCATGGGAGTCATAAGCCTATATAGGAGAGCAGCTTGCCTATATAACCCAGTTTCCTGCTGGGACAAACTAAAAACCTGCCACCCGTCCTCTGTTTGACTTGCTGGATTTGTCACCCTGTTTTGCCTAAGGATGGTCCTAGATGTGGAAGATACAGCTTACCTGATAAGTAATGCAGTGAGTATGCAGAGGAATGAATCTCTAAGGAGATACAGAAGTTGAAAGTTAGAGTTTTGATGGAGTACAGTTCAGAGAGCAGTGATGCTTAACTTGTCCTGTGTACACGGGGGGGATAGATCTTGATTCAGTGCCTCAGTTGTAACTTAAAATTGATGTAGTTGTGTAATTAAAAGGAAAATAGGTGAAATGCATAGAATGGAGTTGCCTGGAATCCTTATTTGCGACACAATGTGCAGTGTGTATCAAATTGAGGAGCTGAGATTTAGACTGAGTTATTACCTCAGATATTGGAAGGTATTTAAAAACCTTTTTAAAAGTTTTTTTCAGAGGCTGTACACCTCTGATTTCTACAGCATAATTTTGATGGATTTGAATTTAACTTGGACTTTGCCTCTGAGTATTACTGCAAGGAACAAGTCAAGCAAGCCCTGCAGCAGCAGGCAGCGCACTGCACTGATTGTCATGGGTCATATCTGTGTCCTGTGCAGTAAATAAAGGATTCTGCTGAGATTCAAAGACTGGCTACTGCCTTTATAATTCTTTGATTGTTACATGAGTGTAACTGTTCTGTAAATAAGTGTCAGAAATAACTGTTGGCTTGTGATTCCCTTTAATACATGTTGGCAAAAGACCAAATTGTTTATACCCATCTGAAGTTCAAGTGGAGAAGAAATGAAAAAACAGTTTAATCTTTTGTGTTGCACCTAACTTAGAGATCCAAAAGATGGCTGTCTGCATGCTTCCCCCATCCCCTTTGCTCTCAGAAGCAGTCTTAGAGCTGCAGAACTTAATGTCCAGCATAAACAGAGCAGACAACTGGGGATACAAGCATCATAAAGTCACCCTAGGACATTGCTACTCAGGTTGGTTTGGCAATGAAGGTGCCCTTGGCTTTAAGATCAGTAAGCATTATAAACTCCTGGTATGCCAAATAATAGCAGTTTACTTCTTAATGTTGTTTTTCTGATAAGCACCAGAATAATGTTGTGGTTATTTTGGTCTATTAGCAAACTTTGGACAGTTGAGTTTATGCTCAGATCTGTACATCACAAGACATAAAGCAAACACATGTGGCTGCTCATTTTATTGGAGAGGATTACTGCAGTCACAAGGCTTCACAGTGTAATAAATCCTTATGGCAAATAAGCATATGCAAGCTATTTAATGCTGCTTTTTTGGGGGGAATAGTGGTTATTTCTCCGCTAGAGTTCTTTCCCTAGAAATCAGGAATATTTTATCATGGTGACTTCTAATTTTGCAAATGTTGAGTCATAGTTTAAAGCTCCTGTTATTCTAGGTGTCCTTACAACAAAACTGCTTTCTTTGTTTTCTTATCCTGCCTTTTAATGTGGTTAAAAACTGTTTAACTATTCCCTCAGCATCAGGTTAGAGCTAGCAGCTTGAGTGCTTCTGTAATTGTCTGTGGAGCAGAGGAGGTGACAGTCAGATGTAACAGAGCTCTCACCACCTGGGACAACAGAGGGTGTTGGGATGGGAGTGCAGAGCAGACCCTGGGATGGGGCAGGACCTGTGCTCGTGGTCCATCAGGGTCTGCTGCAGCAGCTGTGGGGCACTTGGA
Organism: Pseudopodoces humilis; assembly: GCF_049639895.1. Lineage (NCBI taxonomy): Eukaryota > Metazoa > Chordata > Aves > Passeriformes > Paridae > Pseudopodoces > Pseudopodoces humilis. The sequence continues at coordinate 7,556,729 of NC_142200.1, forward strand.
CAATCCCTAACAGATCCTCTCTGTTCTCTCCCAGGAGCAAGATGTGGAGACTGTGCATGGCTCAGTGCGCGTCACCATGTGTGGCACCCCCAGGGGGAACCGTCCAGCCATCCTCACCTACCACGACATCGGCCTCAACCGTAAGTGGGCTCTCCATGTGCCAGCACGGGTTCTGGGACAGCACTGGTGTCATCAGAGGTGTGAAAACAGCAGTGGTTAGGGAGCCCTTCCCAGGTCCTTGCTTGTTTGTGTGTGTTGGAAGCTGTTAGGTGGTACCTAACTCTTCCCTTATAGCGAGTGCAATTCTCAGTGTTTTTTATCCTTGCTCAGTAAATAATTGGAATACTTCAATTAAAGGGGCAAAAGATCCCTGGTAGTTCACAGGGACTGTTTTTGAATGCTGTAAAAAAATCTCAAGGAGAGGCTGATGGTGCATTGCCAACAGGACTGAAAAAGAGCTCTGCTGGGGCTTTGGGTCCTGTCTGATAAGCAGCCTTGTGCTGTTTGGGTTTATATGAATTACATGTCAAGTCAGTATGAAATGAGTGTTGGCTTCGTGTCCTTAGCCAGAATTAGGAAAACAGACTTTCAAGTGCTTTTTATCATATCTGTCATATAATGAATGAATATCCAGACCTGATCAAGTTTGTTCTTTTGTCAGTCCTATTTGTTGCACACAGTTCATGGTTTCTTAATCAGTTATCAATATTTAAAAACACCTGCTGACCTTTATGGGCTGGCTATTGCAAGGGGGTGAATATTACTATTAAGAAAAAAAAATGCTTTCTTTCCTGTGTTTCATGGAAGTGTCTTTAATCTTGCTTTTCAGTGAATCAGGGCAGAGAAAATTTGGAATGTAACTTTAATTTAAACCTTGTTTTTTCCAGAGTTACAAAGTTGTTCTGCACTTGCATATTCTTCTAAAGTTGATTTGAGCTAACAGTATTTTGTATTCTGACAAGATTTTGCATGTATGTTTTGTGAGGACATTCAGAAACACACAGAGAGGATCGAACCACTTTCTAGGCATCTCAAAGATGGTACTTTCCACACCAGAAGGAAAATATGCTAATTCTCTCCCTGTATTAATATTGCTTAAAAATCAGAAATCGGATCACCTCAAGCCTTGGGGCCTACAGCACTGAGTATCCCTAAAAGATGCTTTTGTCTTCAGCTGCCTGTAGCAGTTCACATGTGTAGCAGATCACATAATGTTTAACTAGTAATATTTGAGCAAAAGCAGAAGTCACATTCTTAGCCCTGAATATTTTTTTCCTCCATTTGTTTTGACACAATTAAAAAAGAAGGATGTGGGAAAGGAAATGGATAGTTTAATCTAAGAAAAAACCTGGTATGAATACCGTTGGCTAAATTTTGTTAGTTTTTAAAATTTGCATAAAGAATAATTTTTTGAGGAATTAGGTGTACCAAATACTCCCAGTAGGTACAAAAATAAGATGGAAAACTGTCGGTGACCTGATTGATTCAACTTTACATTAACCTGCAGGATAGATTAATAGACTATTTTTGTAGCTGCAAACTTAGTGTTTCCTTCAGCATAATTATTTCCTTTCTTTTCCTTCCCAAGACAAAACTTGCTTCAATCCTCTCTTCAACTTTGAGGATATGCAGGAAATCACCCAGCACTTTGCAGTCTGCCATGTGGATGCACCTGGTCAGCAGGATGGAGCTCCATCTTTCCAGGCTGGGTGAGTTGCCAGGGGAACAGCCCATGCTCTCATGGTTACCCTCTTCTTGGAGAAGAGTCTTGATCTGCAGTTTCATTAAAAAGTACTTGCACCAAGCACAGTAGTTGGCTTTTGAACTTAAATCCTGACACTATTTCTAAAGTACTGGCATTTCAGGAGCTCTGTTTTGTTGTGCCAGTTCACAGTAGACTTTGGGGCTGCAGTTTTATGCTCTACCTCTAACAGCTACTCTGTTTGGAAAGCAGTTCCTTGATGGTTATCTACATCTTGTCAATTTAAATATTGAGTTAGCCTGTTTTGTAATGACATCCTGTATATAAATACTAAATGATTACTGTAAACAAGACAGGCCTTAACCTCTACATAACATCCCTTGCAAATCTGTGGTCTTATGAAATGGCAGCATGGTAGCTGTTAGATTGATAACCTACCTGGAAAATCCAGGTTGTTGGGCAGCACCAAAGTGATGAACCCCCACAGAAGGTTGCTGTGTACTCCTGACTGTGCCATGTGTGATGCTGTAACTCTTGGAAACCTCATGTGCCATGAGCACTGTCATTGCCATAATGCTTTTCCTGTTTAGGTCAAGTGACACAGGTTTACCTTGAGATGCCCCTTGGACAAGGATCAGCTTGGCTGAGGCAGGGAGCAGCCAACATGCCAAGGGGGGAGGATCCAAGGCAAGGACCAGTTGGTATTAAGGAGCTTATAAGCACCCTTACTCCATGAGCCAGTCTATTTCCCTGCTTAATTTTTAAGCTGGTCTGATGCTGTTGTTAGCTGCAATGGCCCAGTTGTCTGTCAGAGCAGCCTACAAATCTATTTCGGTCACCCTGTCTTTGCATTTGTTTAAATCATGAGCTTTTAAGTGCCTTAGCCCTCATGTCCTGAACAAGTGTTAATGCTTGAGTTGTCAGCTGCAGAGGGCAACTCTCATGATCTGTGGCTAGTAAAGACTTGAGAAAATGATGCCTGAAGTTTTGGCCATGTAAAAAGCTGTATTATATCTGTCTGCCCTTCAACTGAGAGACCAGCATGCCCAAATTAAGTCATAGAATCATGGTTGGGTTTAGAAGGGAAATTTGCAGGTTACCAGTGAGCAGGGACAACTTGATGAGATTGTTCAGAGCCCTGTCCAATCTGATCTTGAATGCTTGCAGGGATGGGGTATCCACCACCTCTCTGGGCAACCTGTTTCAGGGTTTACCACCCTCATTGTAAAAAAAAGCAACTTCTTCCTTAGATCTAATTCAAATCTACTCTCCTTTAGTTTAAAACCATTACCTCTCTTCCTATTGCAACTGGCCCTGCTGATAAGTTTGTCTGCCTCTTTCTTATACATCTCCTCTAAGTACTGCAAGGCTTCAATAAAGTCTCCCAGACCAAAGCTGCTGCAGTGACATCAGCTTTTGTCATGTTAATTTTAATTTCCCAACAAGAAAATCTAAGAAAATAAATTGTTCGCAATCCTTGATGGTTTTTGTTTGGTTATATTTTGGAGGCTAAACTACAGAATAATTTGGTGTAATTCTGATGGGAAACAGAGATTTAAATACATCCTAGGCAGATGTTTTCTAGCGCTACTCTGAATAGTTTTTTTTTCCCACATGCTACCCAGTTGAGATTTTGCTCAGAATCTCCTTCTCTAAGTTTTATTTCTGCTTTTAAGAAGACCAGGAGCATTAAGAAACATCTGTTTTTATTGAGCCTTCTTCATCAGCTTCATAGCCTTTCTTATGCCTTCATTTTCTCCATCAATATGAAGGGAAAGCTGTTCTCATTTATCCTGTAGTAATGTTTGTGTCCCTAAAAACACAGATGTAAGTTTTTTTTCCCCAATATCTAGAACTCATTTCTGTAGTCTCTGATTATGCAATACTGGGAAACACTTTTGTGGTGAACTAGAAATACAAACAGTGAATGTGGTTGGACACTAATCTCTCTTGTTCAAACTTTTTCATAAGTTCTAAGTGTTAACTTTCCTTGGGAAAGATCCATTGTGGTCTGTTTTGTTCTTGGATATCTATTGTCCTGTAACATATAGAATATATATAGATTATGCTCATGTTTCTGTAAAATTACTTGTGATTGCTCCCGATTTAAATTCAGTTCATACACTTGATGAGCTCATGATGACCACATTTGGTATTAGATCACTGTGTCTCTAAATATGCCAGTGTACACTGCTGGACATGGTGTAGTAACTCCTCAAAAACATGCATGTTTTAGGTATGTGTATCCCTCCATGGATCAGCTGGCTGAAATGATTCCTGGAATCCTGAAACAGTTTGGGTGAGTGCAGAGTTGTTTACTTATTTTTCTCATTCTCTCTATGTGGCTCGCTGAAAGAGCAGGCATCTGCTTTGGCTTGGCTGTCTGGCATTTTATTTGCTAGAAGTACACTTGTGGTTGTTTTGGATTCCTCTGTTATAGATTAATTGCTTTTGCCTTGGTTTCTGAAAGAGCTTATTTTTGGCCCTTTTTGAAATGTCTGTTTATTTTTAAACAGGAAGCAACTTAGGAGAAATTCCATGTGCCTAATTTAGGGGCTTCCTCCAGTATTCTTTGTGCATCGCCCTCGCAGGGGCAGGGCACAGACAATCTGTTCTTCCCACTGTAGCAACCCACGTTTTCCTGTGTGGTTTAGCAGGGGAAAAAAACCACAAAAATCACAGTCCCATCTGAAGATACAGTTTTGCTTCTGTGGCTTGAGTGTTCTAGGGGGTCAGTCTGACCTCCCTGAGCCTCTTCTACTACTGAGTGTAGGTGTCAAATTACCAGTGTTGAAAGACCTAGTGGTGCTGATCCTGGCTTGTCTACCTGCGCCACATTTGGGGATTTGTCCTCCCTTAAAGCTCAGCTTTAGCAGGAGCTGTAGCTGAGAAAGGTTCCTTTTCCGTGGAGAGGGCAGGCAGACACCTCCAAGGGCTTTTTAGAACAAGCAGAGAAGACTTGGCATTTGGGGTTAGGCAGCTTTGGAAGACACAGGCTGGGCCATCTCCCCAGTTTAGACATTGCAATTATAACCAGCTCTTACAGTACTCTGGACCAGCTTACTTCACTACCTCCTTAGGGGATGTGTGTTTTTTGAACTGCCCAGTGTCAGGCACAGGATTGTCAATTCTGCTGCACTGCACAAAAAAATGTGACCAATAACATCAGTACCTGAAAATCAATTAAAGTGGAGTGTATTTAAAGTCTTGATTTCATATTGCTAATGAGAATCAAAACTATCCTCAGGTCTTTTCCTAAAAGTATTGAATAACCTGTTTCTCTCAGTGGTTTTGTCTAGCCTCCCCTTGCATGTATTTTCAACGACCTTGGAGGTGATGCTTTAAACCTGATTTCAGTTAATGCAAATATTTGGTTTGTCTCTGCCCTGTTTGGTTATGGAGTTTAAACTTCATCACCCCAGTGACTGGATAGCAGGAGATGTTTCCCTGCCAGCCTCCTGTTGGAGAGGAACCAGTGCCCCAGTTGGATAGCTGTGATGGGGAGGGGGGAGCTTTAGGCTGCAGGTTTCAGGTTTGTGTCTTATAATTTTTTCTGGCAGAGACTAATCACTTCCTCCCGGGATCAGAGCAATACTGTGGTTGCTCAGTACATTTACTTAAAGATAAGTCAGGGTAGCTGCTGCGCTGCAGTGCACAAGGACCAGGGTCCTGCAGATATTACTGGGGCCACTGACATTGCTGAGAGTTCTCAGCTTGCCCAAGCTGAGCCCACCCTTCTGTAGACACACACTGGCATGTGAAAGAGGAAGGCTACTGTAATTTATTTTCAGCACCCTTCCTCATCTGTCTCTTCTGTTTTATTGCTCTGCAGGCTGAAGACCATCATAGGAATGGGAACTGGAGCTGGTGCCTACATTTTAACCAGATTTGCTGTAAGTTTTGTGGAGGTTCCCTGAAGCCTCAAACCTGATTACCCTTACATGTTGTTCCCATAATGTGCATGGAGAATTCCTATTCTGCCATGCCCAGTTAAGTATACAAGCCAGGCTTTTAAGTGAAATACCACAATCTGCAGGATAGCTAATCCAGAAGACCTAGATTTTCCATTTTAAGGCCTGGGCTCTACCCAGTTAATTTGCAGAAGGTTTTTATAATGGGAGTTCTCTATTTAAACTGAGGGTGGAGAAGAAGTTAAATCCTAATGTTCTCCAGCTGCTTAGTTGAATTGCTCTTATGATTTTTTTTCCCATATATATGCTGCTTTCCTGAAAGATAAGACTATACCTTCCACTTTCTTCCCCATGGCATAATTTGCTAATTTAATTTTTTTGCTGACTGTTGAATTGGAAAGGATACCTGATAAATCTTGATCTTCTCTTTTGCAGTTAAACCATGCAGAGATGGTGGAGGGATTAGTTCTCATTAATGTAAACCCTTGTGCTGAAGGTTGGATGGACTGGGCAGCAACTAAGGTAAACATCTTTAAATTAGAAAAATAAATCTTACTGCAAGCCTGTGGGACATGAGGAGCTCAGCAGTCTTGTATGTCAAGGCATGGCTGCAGATACTGAACATCCTGGGCTAATCCTTTGGGGTTTATTCTTCCTTTTTCAAAAATACTTCATGCAGGGCTAGGGATAAAAATAAGTACTTTGAGAAAACAGATACATGTGGCACAATGGAGCTACTGGGATAATTAAGAGCTCATGGCAGTTTACCGGGACATGGTGGTTTTGGAAACATCTTTCAAGAAAACTTCAAGTGTAGTGTAGCATTCAGTACTTTCTTTGGCTTTGTTTACCAACACAGTCCAAAATATGAAGCAGAGCACAGAAAAATGTCCAGAATCCTCCATGTTTCAATCACCTGTGAGTCTTAGGTGCCAAAATGGCCCAGAAATGAGCATTGGCTACAGATTATTCATACAACCAGAAAATGTTGACATAAAAGAAACTGCTAGGAGAAACTTGCGAAGCTAGGATGTCACATTCTTTCAAGGCTTTGCTACTAAATATTTTCCTATATCAAACTTAACAAAATAAACTGATAGACAAACTTACTTAAATGAAATATAACTTTTCTATGCTGAAATTAATCTCATGACCCATTTGGATTCTCACCCAATGCCTCAGTGCATTAAATTCTTCTATATCTGTGCCTCTGCCTTTCACCTCTCAAGGTGAGTATTGCTCACCTCAAGAGCACAGCAGGTGTTCTTATGTCCTTTCAAAGCAGGAGCATTTACTGTGGGTTGTGAGCTTCTGGTAGCAGTTCCATTGTATTGCCAGGGTGGGTTGTTGGGGTTGTTGAGTGGGCACTGGGGTTAAATGACACCCACCTGGTGCTCCTATAGGGAAGGATTCCCTACACACTTGTGCCCCTAGCAGTGTGTTCCCTGTGTAACTGCATTAGTGGAGACATCTGATGGGAATGATTCAAACCCCTAATGGTGTTCTAATTGGATTGAGGGGGGAAAAATATTTAGGATATTGTACGTGTAGAGAGAGCAGAGAAACATCCATTGGTTTATTTATTGGGTAATTGGAATGTGTCATTTGTTCAGGGGCTGTGTTAATAGCAGATGCTTAAGTAATCTTGCTGTTCAGATTTCAGGTTGGACAAATGCTTTGCCAGACATGGTCATTTCACATCTATTTGGAAAGGTAACCTTCAAAAGATTCTTCTGATGTATTCAGTCATCTGTATTTACCTCCTGGGGCTGGGAGGAGTGCAGAAGCTTTCAGTTAAACAACAAAAGATGAAGTTAAACTGAGATGGGATTCATACTTGTGTCCCCAGCATTTTGGGCAGTATTCTGCCATGGGGTTTTCTGTGTCCTGAGTACTCAGGTGCATCTCAGTTGTGACAACTCTGTTAGGGGCAGCTCCCTGTCTAGACAGCCAACACTTAAGCATAAGAGTTGTATATGCTCATGTTCTGAGCTGGCAAACCCCACAGATTTCTTTAATATAATATACTTGTAACTCTGTGGCAGCTGGTTATTAGTATTAATGGTGCTCTCCAGTGCAAGCCTAATGCAAAGTGCTGGAGTGTTTTCTGCAGCTACTTTGCTGTGCTTGAAATTGTTAGTAAATGCAATGGAAAACTCCATTCCAGCAGAACAAGGAACTAATCTATAAAGACTTTAGAAACAACTGTTTGAAAATGTTACTGATTGAAGTCCTCAAAGCTTAGTTATTTACTATTGTGAAATTGAGTTCCACATTGTGCTTGTAAGCTTTCAACATCTGCTTTACCCTGGAAACATTTATTAGGCCTCTTACCCTGAATTTTTTTTTTTGTTTGTTTGAAAACCTCACACTTGTCTGATTGTAACCATCTGTACTGCAACATGTTTTGAAATTGTGAGATTTTAAAATTACAATGTACTTGAGTTTTAAAGTGAAAATTGTGGTACTTCAAGCAGAAGCTACTATTAATTCTGCGTGACTTCACTGGATGCTGAAAGCTGTCCCTTCCCTCAAGGTGCACTCCTGCTGTGCAAATAGGAGTCTGATACACAACTACTGTGCCATGTCTTCAGATCCTTTCAGAAAATAGCCCCTGTTCTGAACAATTCTGTCTCCACTTTAGGAAGAGATTCACAGCAACCATGACCTGATCCATACTTACCGTCAGCATATCATTAATGATATGAATCAAACCAACCTTCATCTCTTTGTCAACTCTTACAACAGGTAAATACATTTACCTGATTTCTAACTGGAAACTTCTAAGAGGCTGTCCAGCTCTTTAGAGAGAGTATTTCTTGTGTGGTGGGATTACATGTGTTCCCCCAGTATGAAGTTCTGCTTAATAGTGCCTTTAGGGATCTCAGGTTCTTTGCTTATTGGAGAAGAAGCTTGTGCATTTGTGGGGTGAAAGGTTGTACACTGGGACTGAACTATGACATTGGTCCTTCAGTCTAAGTGTGGTTCTACATCAGTTATGGAGGCCACAACATATGTCAGATTAAATTAACATGTGAATGTCTCTAAACTAGAAGAATACAGAAGTATCTATAAAATTCCAGTGTATCAAAAAGCCTTTGTCCTGTCTTTTTTTTTTTTTTTTTTTTTTTGTAGTCGGCGAGACCTAGAGATAGAGCGCCCGGTTCCTGGAGTGAATGTTGTCACCCTTCAGTAAGTGTTCAGTAAGATGCACATCTGTGCATCTGAAAATTTGGGCCTGAAACATTTGAAAAGTTTGTGTATTTATGCAGAAATGAATTAAAATAATTTATTCTAGTTATTATGTTTATATTCATTATTTAATTATTAAATAATAATTTAAAATATTTCTGCATAAAATTTTATGCAGAAATATGTTATAGTTAATGGAAACTATAGTTGTGAAGGCACTTGAGCTGTACTTATACAACAAAAAAAAACAACCTAGCCTAAAACCATTTAGAAAACGAAACAATAAAAACTTTCAGAAAGATAGAGCAGGTATGAGGATGGCTGGCTGTCAGATCATCTGCCTTTTGCTTATGCTGCAACTTGTGCAACATAAATTGTTAAGTCCTTCCTAGCTCAGTTGCTGATGAGTGTACACAGGAGACTCTGTTCCTCTGACAATCTCTTTGGAATTGGGTGGACAGATCCAAAAGCTGGAGCTCAGGGTCCTGGGGGCTGGTAGGCATGAGACTTTGATGCTGATGCCCGTATTCAATTTCTTATAAAGCAAGGAAGGAATAAGAGCACTGGCAAGGGTTGATTTGCTGCCAGCTGGGGAAAAGAGCGGGCACTCAAGCACAGAATCTGAGCATGTCAGTAGATCTGCAGCTAATGCAGGACTTGATGTATCTTTAAGGTGTCTGGAGCACAAACCAAATCATTTCCACACACTTAACTGTCTCACCCTTCCAGAGCCACAGAATGCAGCTGGGGCGAGTCTGGGCTGGATGGCAGAGATAACACCACCCATGTGTGCTTCTTTGCAGGTGTCCTGTCCTCCTGGTGGTCGGTGACAGCTCCCCAGCAGTGGATGCCGTGGTGGGTACCTCGAGCCACCTTTGCCACCCTGCTGAGGATGGGTGGGCGAGCCAAGGGGCTGCAAGAGGCCAGCAGAGCCCCTGCCACACAGCAGTCCTGCTGGCTCTCAGTCCAGCCCAGTGGTTCTCCTCTTCCAGACCACAGGGGAGCTGCCATTAATTCCATGCTGTTTGTCCCCTCTGCCTGTGCACTATTATTTAATAGCTACCACGTTAGGAACAATCACCACAGCAGTTCCAGTGAACCGCAAATATTTTCCTTTAGAGAGGAATCTGCTGCTGGTATTTTAACTTGCTGTGTGGTGCTGGAGCTGTGCCCTGGGTCACTCTGGAGGTGAAGAGCTTCTTTTTGACCATTATAAGTCTTCGCAGATGATGGGATGACTTCAGATGTTGTGCCTTAATGGGCATGCCCAGTCTGCTGGCCGGTGGCCACATGGCTGCTCACCACTTGGGACACTACCAGATGACCCCAAATCACAAGATAAACAACACTTGTTGCCACTGAAGTCCCAGAAACAGATGGAAAAAAAAAAAAATTCCAGTTCCCGACTATGGATTTGTACATGGAAAAAATGCAGTTAAAAAAGTGAGCTGACTTACTTGGATTTAAAGATGTGTATATGTATACAGAGTCTTCACACAGAATCATAAGACAGTTTGTATTTAAGCCAGAAAACTAGGTTTTGGATCTGTTTTTGTACAAGAGCTCATACGTAAAGTTTTGTGTGCAATGCCTTATGCTGCTATTCTTTTCTATAGGTTGAATGCAACTCAAAGCTGGACCCAACAAGGACTACACTTCTGAAGGTAATAACAAAAACTGTTTTTTAAAATAAATACTCTTCTCACCTAGAACCAGTTGGATTAGCTAAAAGAACAGAAGTTCTTTTAGAACAGTAGAGTGATGTGTTGCAATACTAATAATACAGTGAGAATCCAGTTCTGATTTAGAAAGACAATTCCTTCAGGATGAGAGTATTTTAGTGGGATAAACAAGACTAGGGGCTTCTTTTCAGAATTAACAGCAGGGAATTTCTCAGCTCTTCCATTTTAGAATAGTAGGGATGAGAGTCAAAATGTTCAGTTTTTCACATACCCATAATGAATTTGACTAGAGCTGGCAAAGCTGATCTTGAGATATTTTGAAGGGTTTGAAAAGCTGTGAGCAGAGTAGGAGTGCAAACCAGTTCACTCTGTTCCTGTGCTTGCCTCTCAGCAGTACTATCAACAGTTAATTTGTCAACCACAGTTTGGTCAGCCTGCCTTTTATGAGGGTACAGTCCAGGGCATCTTACTGCTGTTTTCCAGAAAAATTGATAAAATGCACTTACAAACAGCAGAACATCATGCAAAAGCTTTGGCTGATATTTGGCATTCAGAGTATGAGTGCAATCTTCAGCTTGTTACTGATGAGGTAATAGCATGCAAGCAGTGAAACAAGTTTGATCACGCTTTGCCAAGAACTTCTGCTGCATCTCTCTTTAGTGAACTAGTCAGTGAAAATTAGAATAAATAAAGATACTTAACTTCTTTTTTTCCTTCTTATGTTAAGGAGTTACACTGCTGCCCTATAATGTGGGTGTGGCAGACACACTAAAAGTTTCTGACACTGTCTCAGACCTTGTGCGAGTGGCCAATCTTTGCTCAGTCCAGGGATATGGCTGATGCCAGATCCTGCAGCAGGCCTGTTTTGCTGCTAACTAATCCTAGATAGGATTTGGGGTTTCCTGTAATTTACAACTCTACTGTTTTCAGTTTGTAGTGTTCCTTGGAACAGGACTGTTTTTATTGGGTTGACTTTGAGGGGTGGAGTGGCAGGAAAAATGAAATGCTCCAAAAATATTTCATACACTGAAGATAGCTTTTCTCATATGGCTTCCCCTGCTTCCCTTGGCAAGTCAGGCTGATGCTTGCCATCAGCAATCTCAGCAAATAGTTTTTCCCTCTCACCTCTGAGCTCTAGGTGTTTGTTTTCTCTACCCTGTTTGTCATCCAGGTCAATACAGAGTCATGTTATTGTAATTCAGAGCTGAACTTGCTACCAGGACTAAAAGGCTGGTTTCTAAGAAACTGGTAACTGCTGCCCAGCAAAAAGTATTTGTAGCTCCAGCTGATGCTTTCCCTGAGCATCAAGATACTTTGTGGTTTTCTGGGGTGTAGTCACAGCTTTCAAAAACATTTAACAGCTTGCTTTGATATGTTCATCCAAGTGTATGTTACTCACACAACAAAAGGAAGTGTATTTTCTGCCAGATAGCTAGAAAGGTCACTTCAATGTATCCTGAGCATAAGTGAATTCCTCTGGCATTATGCTAACTGGCTGTTCTCATCCTGTTTCAGATGGCTGACTGTGGTGGGCTCCCCCAAGTTTCCCAGGTAGGATTTGGCTGGCAGAAAGCCCACTCATCACAGTCTGCAGCATGTCAGACTGCAACAAATGGATGTTTTCCTGTAGGGTACTTGCTGTTCCCAAATGTCAGCCAAAAGGATGGTTATGATTTCATGAATAATGATGTCAGTTGGTCATCTGAGCTTTCTTTTTTTCTTTAAAGGGCATTGAAGCGCAAAATTAAGATTGGGAGGGGATATTATTTTCACTAATAAAGTCTTAACCAAGTAAAGAACTGAGGTGGGAAATGCAGAGGTATTATTTTATCTCTGTTTACTAAGATAATGTGAATTAAGGCTTGAGCCACTGACATTTTAACAACATTCTTACTTGGACTATTTATAGTATACATCAGGAAAGTGGGAGGCAGGAAATAACAATGCTAGGTTATTGCATACACTGGCTTGGCTTGACTGTGGATGAACTGGAGTTTCTAAAACACATTTAGGCATAAGTTCCAAGCTGCTAATAAAGCCAGACTGGTAAAGTTAAAGTTTACCTATGCCTTTGTTGCCTCACTAAAAAAGCTGATTTGTAAATCAGTTTTGGAACGTGATCTAACACTTAAACAGATTTCTAAGCAATATAAAGCAGTGTTTGTGAACTTCAGGGAAAGCTAAATTTGTAATTGCCTGCAGCTGAAGTCCTTGTACAGGCAGTGTGTGCTCCAACAGTGGGAGCTGGGAAAAGGCTTTTTTAAAGGCACACAGTAGTATGTGCATTGTTTCTGATATGGAGAGTCCATTCTTTGCAGTGGTGCACAGAATCACACACAAAACATTTTCATGTGAAATAATTGAGACTCTGAAGCTTATGTGGCCACTGCTAGCAGAGGAGAAAAACAGGGAGTGCCTCATTGCAAGAATGTCAGTTGTGTGCAGTTGTGCTTGTGTATTCCTGGTGAGCTTTCTTGCCCTATAAACATAACTATCAGCTCTGAATAGCTGAATATGTTCTCTACTGATTAGGAATTACTCAATTACTGGTCTTGTATGAGCTGCCTTGTACATTTTGTGAGGCCAGTTGTTTTACTTTGGTTCAGCTGCCTCAGTAACTGCACAAGTCAAGTTTTGAGCTAGTTTTAGACCACTTGTGCTCCCTGGATCTCAAATGCATGTATCCATTTTGTAAAATAATGGGCAGATGTCTAGGGAGGGGAATGGTGGAATATTCTAATAAATTAAGTTTTCATGCAGTCAGTAGAACCCAGAGAATGTTTAGTATGTCCCTGTTAAGACAGGGCATCTGTGGAATCTGTAACATTGTAATATAACCTCCTGAGCATTGCCTGCAATAACTCCGTCTCTCTTTTGCAGCCTGCCAAGCTTGCTGAAGCTTTCAAATACTTTGTTCAGGGAATGGGATACAGTAAGTATTGGTTTTATTGAATAGCTGATCTTGCTACCAAAGTTAACTGGGCATCTAAGCACCCGGAGAGTCTCTGACCCCAGATATGTATATAACCTTTTCCCTTCTGGGTATGTATTTGCAAGGGGAAAAAAAAACCCACATGCTGTATCTGGACAAAGGTTTTTCAGACCAAGTGATGTTGTTAAATAGAAGAGAGCTTTGTTAACAGCTCATGCCCACAAATACCTCTTTTACTTTATCTCAATGTTTTTAAAGTGGCTATTTGTAATAGTGTCCCCTCATGGCATCCAAGGATGTGGCTCATCTACTGCACACAACATTTGAAACCTCATTAGCTCAGAGACTTCTTTGAGTTGTAGCTGTTTGTTTTTCACGTATTTGCTTCTGACAGCTGCTGTGAGGATGCACTATGAGCCTGGCCTGCCAGCAAAGGTTGAATATTGGAAAGTAATGGGAGGGCTGATGAGTCTCTTCAGTTTCCCTCTGGATTTCTGCAGCAACGTGCCCTAAACTTTCTTGAATCCCTCAGCCCTGGCCACTGCAATTCCACTGTAGTAATTTGGTCTCTTTATGTGCCAGGAGCAGGGGAGGCACTTCTGCATGTAAAGGTACCCTGAAAGTATCTATTCAATCATGAGGGCTCCTCCAAGGGTGGTTAAGGCTGAGAGGAAGGTGAGGGCTTCCTTCCGAGTCCTTGTGGCGAGGTATTAATGAAAGACTCTTCTTGCAGTGCCCTCTGCTAGCATGACCAGGCTGATGAGGTCCCGCACTGCTTCTGGCTCCAGTGTGACCTCCTTGGAAGGACAGAGGAGCCGATCCCACACCGGGGAGGGAACGAGGAGCCGATCCCACACCGGGGAGGGAACGAGGAGCCGATCCCACACCGGGGATGGTTCCAGGAACCGCTCCCACACAGACACACGGATCGAGCTGACGCCGAACTCGGCAAGCAATGCTGAACAATCAAGCCCCAAGTCCATGGAAGTGTCCTGTTAGATGGCTGTGGGAGGTTTTAAACTGGTCACAGTGTGAAAAAGTAATGGATGCCCCCTGTGTATCACAAAAACATAACTGGTATTAATCTCTAGCTATTCTGTAGGATGAACTCTGTTCACCAGGGTCTGAGAGGGACCAAAGAATAGAAGCATCTCATTTGCTCTATCATTATTCTTGTATCTCAGACAGCTGCTGCTACTGTGCCCTCCTTCAGTGGATGCCAAATTCTAAAGGATACTTGCCAAAAGCTGATGTGGTTGTAAACACTTCAGAGTCAAACCAGAATTGCTCAATACCCTCCTTTAAAATCAAAGCTGTTACAGGCCCCTTTATCTCTTACTCTCTTGAAGTTAACTGGCACAATTTGAGATGAGTCTCAAAGCGGGGGAGAAAAAAAATCACTTTTAAGGATGACTTTAAGAAAAGGAAATGAAACAAATGTGTTATGGCCTCATGTTGAAGCTGGAGTTGAATTCATTGTATATAGCTTGACTTCAAATGATAGAAAAGTTAACGTATCGTGCATTTATAGGCCTTCTAATTCATTAGTATTCAAGCCTGTTTTCCTATGTACAATAATATACTACTAAAATAGGCAGTTTTAATGTGACTTTGGGATGAACTAAATCTTTAAGGTTTTTCATTTCACTTTTTTGAGATTTAGTTCCAGTCTTCCTTTCCTTCCCCCCTCATAGACCCTAAAACCTGCTTAGCCAAATGAGGACAGGATTTAAATTTGGTAAGCAAGGTAGGATTTCCTGTTTGGGAACTTGGGCCAAAGGGTTTACCAAACTGCAGAAGCTGGTGTAGTTGTAACAAGTAGGGTAGCTCTACATGCCAGCTAAGCAGAAACAGCTTGATATTTCCTTCAGAAAGCTTCTTATCTTTGCAGCTCAAGTTTTTTTGTGTCCAGCACAATTGTGATAAATTTGGAATTCTGTAAGCAAAGACAGATCCAGCTGTTCTTTGTGAGGAGAGATGAATAACTGTGGGATGGGCATGTAATTACATACTGTACATTCAACTGCCACTAATTACTAGATTTGAAACTGATGAGATCTCACTGGTGCTGAAAAGTGTATTCCACGAAGTGGTGGAGCAGCAACACTGTATCTCTGGAATACAGTGTCTAATGACTTTGTAAATGTCATGATCTGCTGGTTCTGCATCTTTGCATAGCCTCCTTGGGTTGCTTTCTTGAAGCTAGTGGCTTGATACTTTTCTGCCACTCAGAATGTCACAGTTGGGTGTTCTTAAGTTTGTCCTTCCATAGCTAGTGGGAGAGGATTTACAGAGCTCCAGTGCATACCTGCTGAATTGCAGTCCTCACACAGACAAAAAGCTCAAATGCTGAGCAGTTAATTAATACTTTGGGATTGCTTGTTCAGAAGAACACCATCTAGGTTACTTTATATTGACTAACTTCAGCTCTTGTGTAGAATATCCATAACATTTTGTGGGAAGAACAGACAATTTCCAGAAAGAATAAAGCTATTGTGTAAAGTCTATCAAGAAAAGTTTCTTAATGAAGTATTTGTATTTATTTCAAAACAAATAAATTTGTAACTTTGCAATGTCTGGTGTCTTCATATTTTACCAGGAGTGCAATAACCTTTTTCAGTCCAAACATATTCTTGTCATCCCTTTGTATCAACAAAGTCTTTTTGATTTTGCTCAGATCTGTCATTTCCTACTTTTGTGCTCAGAGCTTTCCCTCCTCCAGCCTATTATTTCTAAGAAAACACCACACACTTCAGCATAGTTGCTGACTATACTGAAGGATATGGAAATACAGAAAATATTGAGCCATGATAGAGTACTATTTTCTGTTTGAGGTTTTTTTTGTTGCCCTGGATAAAGTACTGCCTAGTGTACAGATCTGGGCTCTGACTTCCTTGCTGGAGTTGGTGCCACACTCATTGCATCATTTCTGATCTTTAAATCCATTGATGAGATGAGTTCCCCATGACTATCTGGAGTTATTCAGGCCTCCTGATGGAAATTGCAGATGCAACTTGGATTTTCTAAAGGTGGTTCTTTTTGGAGCTCTTACAAGACTGTAACTTCAGGAAAGCAAAAGATTAACCTAGTGACTTATTTAATATACTGGAATTTTCAGGGACAAGTGCTTTGATGACTTTGCTGGGACTATTCTGGGCTGCTCATTCCTCCTGTATCTCAAAAAAATCCTGTGCTAGGAAGATGCAAAAGCAAATATTTGTCATGTCTGAGCCAAGGCTCTACTAGATGTGATGATTCAGCAGTCAGGACTGGACTGATACCAGCAAAGGGTTTGACAGCCAGTGCCAGCTCATCTTACAAAAGAAGGGCAAAGTTACATTCTTTGCTGAACTTTTCTGGGAATGGCTAATCATTCCTTCCACAAGGACACTGTGGTGTGCCTTTCAAGCCTAGACAGTTTATTTTGGTTTAATGGGGAGGAATGCATCCAAGCCTTATTACAGCACAAAGGGATCTGTGAGCACTTCTAAGCTGCAAGGAGTTGCTAGGATCACTATAAATGTCATCTTTGCACTGAAAAGTGTTCATTTGGCAAAGAACGCTGTGTTCCTGTGCATAAAAGCTGGAGGGCAGCACAGAGGAGTGGTGTCTTACCTTTTAAAAGGAGTTATGACACCTCCTTCCCTGCAATACTGGTCTCCTGGCATCTTTAGCTTGTGTTGTAACTGAAGAGATGCAAGTGGCTTGCAGATTCATTAGAAATTTTTATGAAAACCCTTCCCAGACCTGCAAAAGCTGATTTTTTGCATTATTGTTGGAGATAAAATTAGCCTGGACATTGTAGAGTTGTAAACCTGGAAAACAGGAGCTGAGGTTTCACTTTTTTTTCCAAGTGTGAATGGCCACCAGGGAGTAAGGAGCTACTCTGGCATAGAGGAAACTCTGGGTAATGGGACATTTCCAGAAAATATCCAGTTTGCCCCTCACAGTGCTTTTGGGGCTATAAAGAAAGAAAACAGGATGGGCTCCCAGAGACCATGAGGCTTTCTGATTGCATTAGTGTATCTCAATGCCAAATACTTGCTGCAGTGGTATTCTTCAAAACCACTAATACAAAGGCTCTCATTGCGGAAATCCAAGTTATTTCTGCCTCTGCCTAGGTCTCAACATCTACTGTATAAAAATCCAGCTAAACTTCATGGTCTCTTTCCCCCTCCCTGTCCTTGCAGAGAGGGAGTGGGAGAGGATGTGTCACTACCCTGTCATGGCAGCAGGACTTTTGTGCTGAAGGATGCTGCCACTTTCCTCTTTAAAAGTCTCTGTTGACTGAACAGCTGGAAACTTTAACCTAGATGTGTTTTCGAGGTTTATGATTAATGTCGTGTGTTGTGAGTGATGGACTGAGCTGGAGTGAAAACTGTTTATAGCAAAGCTGCTTATTTTTTCTCTCCAGTGCTGGAATCCTCTCCCAGTCTGCTTTTGCATCTCTGGCAGAGTATCTGCTGCAATCCTCAATGTGCCTGCAATGGGGTCTGTTGCATCCACCAATATGACACACTGAGCAGGGTTGCTTGCAGCTTGGCTCTCCCTCTTCCCAAGTGCTGTCTGCTTCTTTTTTGTCTTCACACTATTTTGCACTATTTCACATTCACAGGCACAGAAAGCCTCTCCCTGTCTGTCTATATGAACAGTTGTTTTGGATGTGTGGATTTAGCATTTCCACTGAGCCAAATATAGACTTTATGTTGGTAGCTGATTACTGCTATGCTTAATGTTTAAATAACTGACAGAAAGGATGTCAGGGTATTTTAAGAGCTCAACCCTTCCCCCTCAGCCCTTTGTAACAGACAGACACAGCCTCTCACTGTTCTATCTATTGCTTCATTAAGGGCTCCATTCATTTTATAAACAACACAGCTGCTGACCAGTGTTGGGGGGAAAAAAAAAGGAAAAAAATGCTTCTGACTGCAAGTGCCAGACAGTTCAATGTCTGTTCTCTGCAACTCAGCATGAGGATCATTTGCTTACCCAGCACTCCTGGGGGCTGGAGGAGAGTTATGTTGATGTCATTTAAGAGGCAGCCCCACATCCCATACACCTTACATATTTTGGCACTGGTGGGATGTGCATCAAACACTGGATGCAGACATCACTGGGCGTGTCCTGGAGAGCCCAAGGGTTGGGAAGGGGGTAGCAGGCAGTTTTCCTGCACCAGCAGCTGTACCATAGTGAGCTGTGACCAGCAGTAGAGCTGCAGAAAGTATCCTTGGGTGACCTGCCACTCTCTGCAATTGCTTATGGCTGGAGTGGATTATGGTATTCAGGTCAAGGTCAGTGCATGGAGAGGTTTGGGGGAGGGCAGGGTTGTTTGTTGGGAAGCAGTATGGGAGAAGGGCTGGTGCAGAGCCAGGCAAAGCCTACATGAGCCAGGGCTCTCAGGAAAGAGCAGGACATGCCACCAGCCTGGGCTTTTCATCCCCTGGCTCTCTGTGTGTATGTATGAGTCCCCACGAGGCTCAGCCCTACGTGCAGCATGATGGGCAGGGAAGATGGGGCTGCTGAGCTGTGGGTCTGCCCCACCCCTTGGACCTGGCACTGGCACAGGGAATAGCCAATCTGCCTGTAGAGTTTGGCAAGACTGCCCCATGCAAAGTTCCCCTCACACAGCAGTGACATGCACAATGTCCAACCGACCTGCTGGGTCTCAGACCCACACAGATCTCTCCAGCTAGGAAATTGTCATTTACTGAACAACTGCAATATGTTTCCATTTATTTTTAATGATAATGTGACCAAATTTTAAAAAATCATAGCTCTTTATCACCAGCTAAACATTGATCTGATCCTGTGGTGATTCCCTCTCTGCTGCTCATGTGTGTTTGGGGCAGAGGAGATGCTACAGAAGCAGAGCCTCACAAAGGGTCAGCACTTCATTTGGAAAGTGCAAAGTTCTGAGGAAATGATGGTATTCCCAGGCTAGTGAAAGCAGCCAGGAAGCCCATCATGCAAGACTGTATGCTGGGCACATGGGTGAGCAGAAGTTGCAGAGGCCGGATGGGATTTCTGGTGCCTGTAGAGACAGCAGGAAAATCTGGTACCTTTGTTGAAAGCTATTGCCAGAGGCACAGTTGGCTGGAAAATGCTTAAAAACTGTCCTTCCTGGGGAGAATAAAAAAGAAAAAAGAAAGGCACACTGGAGAAGAAGGTTGGGGAGAACAAGGAGAAGCTGTTTTCTTGCCATAAGCAAGCTCAACCAAATCATCTCAGTCCAGGACAGGAGGCTACTCAAGTGTTTAAGTTCCTATCAAGGCAAGTAACATACTTCAGGCTGGAAGGCAAGCTTGATTTGTGGGAAAACACTACAGGTATTTTTTTCTAGAATTAAACAGTAGAATCCTTACTGGGGTTAGCTCTTGGGGGTATGTAAATGAAGGGATATAAAACAGTGATTCTTTAATTCAAATGTTTTTCCCCATGTCATTAATAACCTTGTTTGAACAATTTCAGTATGTATGGCTATTGCAAACAGGTTACTCCTGCAGCTTCTCAAGAAAGCCTAAAATGAAGACATGCTTAGGCAAGTTGAGTAATTCACTCCACCTTGCTCAAAGACTCTAGACCTCTGTACCAAGTCCAATAAGAGTGTTGCAGAAAAAAACCCCGAATGTTGAGCCAGAAACAGACCAGCAAAGAAATGTAAGCTGGGAAACAATTGACTTTTCCAATCTGCCAAGAGATTCAACATGAAGGAATTGCTCCCAGACCATCCTTTTTCACCACATTACAGTACAAGCTCTTTGCTTTTGTGTGTCCAGTTCACAGCTTTGTCACAGATTGCAAAAGCCCACTTGGACATTGGCCAGGCAAGAAGACCAGAAATGTCAGTCACAGATATCTTTCACCTTAATTTGCTTGCCTAAACTTCTAAACAAGGTGTCAGGCACAGATTCATTAACCATTTGCCACTTATTTAATATCTTTGAACCACAGCAGCAACGTGCCATCCTAAAAAACCTCACCATGACACTTTACAAACAAGTAATGTGTTATATAGTTGGAGTAACTCAGACTGCCAAACCAATCTTGTTTTCCCATTAATTTTTCATATATTTCGGTATATGAATCTTACAGAAATAATTCTATAGAAATGTTAAAACTGGAAAGTCACAATCTGAGAAGGTAAATGTATGGAGATGTGCCTCTAGATAGTGATGCACTGTCTCTATCAGTTTAATAAACTGTTTGTTTCAAATTTCCTTCAAGAAAGCTGGGACAAAAGAATGACACAGTCTTTCTAAATGTTGTGGTTTTCCTGGAATATTACATATACAGAGCACAACCCTAGTGAACAAATCAAAAACATGGCAACTGTGCTACACCCTCTTTCCAGTGGCATTCACACCAAAATGGTGTTTTAAATTCTAGCCAACCCTCCGTGGAAAGGCATTTTAATAAGCTTCATGCCTGCTTCTTTGGTGAGTAGAGAACCTGTTTTCTGGGGCTCCCAAACAAGGAGGCTAGAGCTACTGTCCTGTCTCTGGTGAAGTCTCCACAGAAGGCTGATGGCTATGGTTGCTGGAGGTAGCTGGAGGCTTGCTGATCATACCAGCATGACCAGAGCTCCAGAATCCCAGCCTCCACCCTTGACCCAGCCTACAGGACCCGCAGGATGATTGCCATGAGCTGAATAGTGTAGCAGCATGGAAAATGGATAGTGTTGCTATTACCACTCCAAAGCGTCCCTGGGGGAAGCTGCTCCGATGGGCACAGACAGTCACTGATCCAAAACTCACACACACCAGGATAGGTCAGGAAGGAAAGACAGGAAGGGTCTCCTGTGTAGTATTCCAGTGAGGTTTATTGCAAACTCCCACCAAAGGGGTCCAGTGACAAAAGGCAAGGATTTCCTGCATTGTCTCAGCTTAAGTATGGGGTCAGGAGCCAATGGTTTGGGGTCACAGAGGTGGCACAGGGGTAAGGCAAAGGACAGTGACCTATAGAAACTGAGGTAGACTAACCTAGTGTTGCATAGCACAATGGAGAAGCCTTTTTGTCTCATCCCAAGCAGTCAGGCTTTCTTGAAGCCTGTGACAGATTCTTCCCGGGCATCCCTCCAGAAGTTCCCCTAATAGGCTCAAAGGCCTCCACAGAATATGTGTCAAACTGTCCTGGCTTAGGTGGACTGCAGAATTGTCATTCCCACCCTTTCCTTAGCCTTTCACTTGCCCACTGCAGCAGTGGGGCCTGATCCTGGTATCTCCTCAATGCTGTAATTGTTCTTCCTTGGATGGTGGCATCACTTTCAGGTCCCAGCAGAGACCTGGGCCCATTGCACAAATGTACAATGAGCATCAGTCCCTGCTGGAGGAGGTTTTACTCTCAGCAGAGGCAATGAACGGTAGGGTCTTGTTGTTTTGGCTCTGAAATCCTGAGGAAAAGAGAAGCAAAGGGCTGGAGCCATGAAAGCCTTTGGGGATCTAGATCTTCAATTAATTAAAACAATAACCACAGAAGTACTTTTGTAAAAGATGCATGATTTGCCCAGTCGCAGAGGGAACCAGGGAACTGAATCTAAATTTGGACTGTTGCCTTAGTCCTAGGGCTAATCTGCTTGTAAACATCCATTAAAACAAAGGATCTCAAATGCACCACACACTGCAGATCAAGTTAATTGGCTCTTCCCCATTCAGAGCCACTGGACAAACAACCAGTGGCACAGGTAGAATATTAGAGCTAACAGCACTTGGTTTCTTACAGATTTGTGTCCAGTGTCCCCACAAAACTCCTTTACAGCAGTGTAATAACCACTATTCCCCATATGTGATTCCTTCAGCTCTGTCTCCTCCATGGCTACTCGTTTCCAGCTGGCAAATCTGTTTAAAACCCCTTTATGTTGCTGCTGGAGTGGTTGGGCCACACTGCAGCCGTGTTGGGTGCAGTGACTGCCTGGCAGGTGTGCATGGGCTGGACAGGGACAATGTGGTCGGCCTCTTCCCTGCCCTGCTCTTGTTTTTATGTTTTATTGCAGGAATTGCAGTGCTTCTGGGATCTTTACACTTCTGCCTGCTTTGTTTGACATTTCCCACAAAGGGACTGCCTGACAGACAAACAAATGAGCAGTATGGCTGCATACACCCCGTTTCCTTAGGAAACCAGGCTAGAGACAGAAACATCTTGGGTGTGTTGGGCAAGATCTGTGGTTTCCAGGCTTTCACTTCACTAAAAACTGGCACGCACTGGAGCTGCTGGTCATGCATTAGCTTTCAACAGCTTCTTTTATATCTCAGTGAAAGCCTTGTGTTACAGCCCCTGCAGCATTTGATTGCTGTGGTTACAGAATTAACTAATTGCAAAGCAGAGCGAGCCAGTTAAGGGACACAGTTTTTTATACATGATCTGCTCCTGTTTTCTTGCTTCCTTCTGTATACATGTAAGAATGACTGTCTGTACTTAAAAGCACATATTACACATGCACTGCTTTTATGCACCATAGGAAAATATATATGTGAATATACACATATATATATTCATGGGCATGTTTCCATATGGTTTTATATATAACATTATATATAATATAGATGCCTGCACATAATATTTTATAGGTGTGTACACATCTACATATAAATGTATATATATATATATTTATTTTATATCTGCATATGCATACATGTTTATACACACACACACATATATATATATATATGGCATTTTAAGATGGTCGTGAATTAGAACACAGGATTCCAAGTCATATTTAGGGGACCTGATTGAGAAAGAGGTCCTAGTATGTTTTCCTTATAACTTCTTAATACAAACCATTTTCCCTTTTGCAAAACATTGTTAAATTCTTGGCCACAGCCTCTTTTTCTTATGTTCACATGGAACTTTTTTGCCAAGGAATGGATCCTGAACTGCAACATTCTCAGTCTTGCAAGTGCTGAGGTCTCGTTTGACTGGAAGCACATAGGTCAGGTATCACCTCTGCTGCCACATCATCCAGGCCAAGACAGTAATGAAACTGAATCTTGCAAAATGCTGGTGGCCTCAGGTTTCTCATCACTAGAGAAACAAAGAGAAGAGGGGCTTTGTACCAGCATCAGAATATGTGGGCAGGGGTCACCCTTCCTTTCTGCCACTAGAGATTTCATGGAAGTTTCAAAAAAGGAATAAAACTTTAAATTCAGGCATGACCTAGGTCTATAAAGAATATATGGGCCAAACCCTTGTATACAAAATAAAATGTTATTGATGTTAACAGCTTTTAAAGATATACAGCATTTTTCCTAATTGTTTTTACATAGGCATGACATTATTTTCAGCCCACTCACAAGAACTCTTAATTCATCACAGCCAGAAAAATTTGAGTCTCCCAGAAACTAATCAAGCTTCTACTGCATTTTCAAGATGAAGACAGACAATTTTCCAGCTGAAAGTAAAGCAAAATAAACAACTGCATCATCCCAAGTTCAGCCCTGTACTGATCAGATCTACACATCATGTGTCACTCAGCAGTTCTACTGTGCCACCAGGGATTTTTGAAGTGGATACTACAGCTCTCTTGCTCATGCAGAAGCACAAGGTTGCTCTCCCAAGTGAAACAACAGCAAACATGTCATGGGGAATAGCTGCTGTACTAATAATTTATTGGAGAAAAAACTAACTTCAACATCCTTCAGTGACAATAAATTTTCACCTGGAAAGGTAATGATAAGGGTTTTTTTGTTCTCTTAGCTGACCTCTTAATGTGAAACCACTTCTGTAGAAAAAGTTTGTAGAAAAAGTTTACATTGATGTTTACTCTAAGCATCAGCCCAGCTGGAATTAATACACCAGAAACTACACCAAGGGTTGCTTCTCCTTCTGCATCCACACATTCTCAGAGCTGATGTGAAGTCTAATGCTTGTTTTCTCATATAAGACATCTCCTTTCCTCTACCCCAGTCATGTAAAACAATGATTTGTGTTACTGGCAAAGTGGCAGTGGGAAGAGGCACCTGTGTGCTCCATGGGGAGCAGGAGGTGGTGGTGGTCCCCAAGCACAGGCCACACGATTTCTATTTCTATCAGAATAAATGGATGCCTGAGGTCTTGTCCTTCACTTCTTACCTGGCTCCCTACATTTCATCTGCAGAGATAGCCTAGGAGCAATACATCACCTGCGGGTTAGATGACTATCCTGAAAATGAGCTCTGGGGTAGCTGTTTTGGATTCAGTCAGATCAGAGAAGGTAGAGAGCTATGAAAATGTTCCTGGCACATGATACTTCAACATATTGAGATGAGTCCAAGGAGAGCAGGACTCAGAAGTTCTTGGACCCAACCTATTGCAGTGAGAGACAGAAACATCACACAGAGATTTCAGGAGAAAAACTCTTCTCTCATGGCCTTTCCCATGAAATTCACCATGGAATATGATCTGACTGAGAATAACAGAGGGGTGATTCTAGGACTGATCTCAGTGTGACAGATGCTAGACTTTAGCTGCAAAGGTCAGACCATCAAATAATGGTGTCTAACATTAAATATAAAACATAAATGTCAGTTTTCCAGCTTAGACAATAGCATTCAAGAAATGACAATAAGGATGTCTGAATCTCATGTCTAAGCTAATGACAACCATACTTTTGCTGTCATACTAGTGTTATGTTCTTTCCTATGGGCAATTAAACTGCTGGCCTAGTAAATGACAGTGCCAATAGAACTGTCATTTAAGTCCTAGCTCCAGTCCATAAAGGAGCTTCTGTCTACTCTTAGTCGATGAAGATCTATTAGAGTTAAAAATCTTGTTTGTTCAAGGCCTCTTCAAAAACATTGTGGCAAAACAAAAAGATTTAGTATTGATGCCTTAAGTCGTAGTTTTCATATTTTCCAGACTCTGTACTGCATTAGTATATAACTCTGAACTTCATATAAAGTGTTAACAAGTTCTCTTCACAGTTTAGTTAGACAGAACAATTCTTTTCCAGCCCGAGAACCAAGAACACCATTGCAGTTTCAGGCCCAAAAAAGTATAAATAGTGAATTGAGGAGAGGAATGTGGAAGGATGGGACTTCATAATCTGAAGCTGTAATTGGACAATTAACCCCAATATGGAAATGGACCAAAACTTATAAAAGTGTGAAAACGTGTGACCATCGTCCATCTTGGGTGTAGCCTCATTCAGACTCTTGTACTGCCCAAGGTGTAGCCCTTGAAGGCCATTTTAATAAATACCTATTTTATTTCTTTTACACTGTCTAGCCTCTGTTCCAGGTAGCCTCTCAAGGCATCAACATCCTAACTCGGGAAAAAAACAAATTGCACATTGGCAGTGGATGAAGATTCTCCTTTTATTTTAAAACCTCTGTAAAATCAGAGCAAAGGGACAATTCCAGCATTCAGCCAATTTAATTAGCGATTTCAGAGTAATCATAGTAATGAGCCAAGTCAGCAAAGATGTCATTTGGGTTCCTGCAGTTCAGATTGCAAAAACAAGCATTGATCCACAAAATTTTCCAGGAAAACTCAGTTTCATCTGGGCACTGAAACCTCACTTCAATAGTCTTGGACTTGTAGGGTGTGCAGCACCTGTTGTCTGTGCAGACACCACAGTATTTGGGCCTGTATGGACTTTTGCTCACACATCCAGAGATGGTGTAGTTCATGGGTTCATTCGCCCTGTAGACAGCCAAGCATTTCTTCCCAGGCTAAATCAGAGAAGAAAATAAAAACAAAGAGGTTAATATTCAGTGCTGATACAGGTAGAACATAAAACCCACCTTGCTCTTTACAACTACCTGAAAGGAGGATGTGGCAAGGAAGGGGAGATCGAGGGTACAGGGGCTCAGCCCCTTCTACCAGATAAACAGTTTAGGACAAAGAGAAATGGCTTCAAATTGTGCCATGAGAGGTTCAGGTTAGATATCAGGAAAAATTGCTTCTCTGAAAGAGCAGTTAAGTATTTGAAAAAGCTACCCAGGGAAGTGATGGAGTCACCATCTCTGGAAGTATTCAAAAACCAAGTAGATGTGGCACTTTGCAGTGTGGTTTACCAAGCATGGTTGTATCAGTCAAAGGTTGGTCTTACTGGTCTTGGACATCCTTTCCAACTTTAAGGATTCTATTATTCTATTATATTCTATCCTATGATTCCTGTGTTTAAAGGGATTTGTAGCTGTTAGGAAGACTTTTACGGCCCTGACCTAGGTGGTGTGAAAGATTTTCATGTTTGCACATATGAACCCAAAAGCTGCAATAGGATACTTGTATAATAGATTTCATAGCCATGACCAGACATGCAGCACTGCTTTTCTGCCAGCTGAGTCCAGGGCTGTCCGAGCCAGCATCGAGCACAGCAGGCTTGGCTTGGCTTTCCTTGCAAGGACCTTTTGGCTGGAGCTAAAACTCTCAGGGAAAGGTTTCCATACCGGCACAGGCAGGACACATTTTGGAACCCTCTGCAGCACAGTAAGTCCATGTACAAGTGCAGCCTCATGAGGCCCAAATGCTGCCAAACAAAAGCTGACTCAGAGTCCAGCTAAAAGAATGTACAATGAAACAGTTCCCACCTTGATGTGCTGGGTTATATCCACCTCACAGGGCCTCATGTTGCACAGGCGGCTTTCCTTCAGGAGCCGGCACTGGTCGTTGTCGTTGGAAATCCTGGTGGAGATGCCCAGCCCACAGGTCTTTGAGCAGGGACTCCAGGGCGAGGTGTGCACAATGCAGTTCTTCTGCCAGGCTTCATCCTCTCCCTCGTATGCTGCGGACACAGATTAACCCCACATTATTCAGCCTGGGCAGCTTTACATATTAAACACCCTCTCCCCAGCTCATTGCACATTCAGGCCACTAACCCAAATAATTAAACCACAGCGAAGTGGCTCAGCATTCCTGTGAACTCCCTCATCCCACCCCCTTTGTGCTGACCTACTTGTGTCAGACTCTCCATCGCTGTGAGTGCTCGGGGCCAGGGCTCATTCCTTTATTCCCCTTCACAGCCTCATACAAGGGGGTCCTTGTCTGGGACCCCCAGGTGCTGCCACAATATAAACAATTACAGAAGCCTGAGCCAGGGGGAGGAGAAAGGGGATGAGATCTCACCATGGAGGTTTATTTCTGAGCCCATTCAATTGGTTCCCTGTAGCAGAAAGTGGTCAACAGACTCTGCTGGATGGCAGAGGCCTTGGGAAGCAGCCACAGCCTTTCACTGGGAGGAAGAACAGCTTCAATAGCTCTCAGAGAGCTCAGCAGCCATTTGAAGAAAGGGTGGGCTCTGTTCTGAAAGCAGCCAACAACCCCAGTTATGGTTCTGTCCCAGCCTCAGCCAAAGACCCCACTGCTTTACAGCTCACAGGACAGTCCACAGGCAAAACTCTGATAGAAACTGCTGCATTGAGCTTGCTCAGTGTTATTATTATATTAACTATTCTATTTATTGTAATAAATGCTAGTCTGACTTCTATAAGACTTCTTCTTACAGGAGAAAAGTCAAGAAAGCAAAGCTGTGTTTTTTCCGTTTTGGGACACAGGCCATGTGGACATAAGGCCAGTTTGGTAATAGATGTTTTGAATTTGAACCCACCCTGGATTTCAGAACTATCAGGGACAGAGAAGTGGGGTTAAACACTTGGTGGTTTAAACTCACAAATGAAGACCAAGGCTTTGTTTTGTGCAACAAAAGTACAGACTGAGGTTTGGGAAAAAACTCTTACCACCAAGGAGCCAAAATATTTGTTTACAACAATCCTATCCCTCCTTGAGCTCTGCTTTTGTGAGATGGTCTCACATTAGCCACATGGAGCTAATGTGGTTAATGTCACTACAGTGTGTCACATGGCATTTTGACAATAAATTTAAGACATATGGCAAGTTGAGTCCATCTTAATCGTTTGGTATCATGTTTGAGGCAAATGATACCGTCTCTGTGCAGTGGGCTATGGGATTGTTACTATAAATGTGAGTGTGAGGACAGAACATTTAATGATGCCATCAGTTCAGAACTGATGAAAAGTTGTACTACCACAAAGACAACTTAGCCCAACTCACAGTGGAATTTCTACACAATAACTGCCTTCAAGATGTTGTGTAAATTTGAAACTCTTAAGATATAGGGGCTTTAAAATTGTACTACAATAGCAATATAAACTGGACAGAAAGCCTCGGTCCCAAATTAAACTGAATCCATTCTCTTTCCCAGAGGGTCCAGACTGAGGGAAAAAAAATAAAAATGAAGAATTAAAAAGGACTTTGGACATCTTCAAAGTTCCAGCAGATGTGTTCTTGAAATGGGGCTTTGTCACACAGAATTCCAGGATGGTTGCACAAGCATGTTTGATGAATATCATATTCACAGAATTGTGGCATGGCTTGGGTTGGAAAGGACCTATTAAGATCATCTCAGTCAAACTCCCCTGCCATGGGCAGGGATAGCACCCACTAGATCAGGTTGTTCAGGGCCCCTCCAGACTGGCCTTGAACACATCCAGGGATGAGGCATCCAGATCCATACTGCTGCCAATGAGTTCCACTGGTGTTTGCCTGTCCTGTTCTTCAACATGAGCTGTGTGGGAGCCTCTGCCTCTCTCACAAAGGTCAGACACCTTCCAGGTCTGGCAGTACAAGCTGCTACTTTTCCTGTAGGCTCTGCCAGATGGCAAAGGAGAGACCTGCCTCATTCCCGCCATACCTGCGGAGGAGATGTGACGCGGAGATGTCTTCCTGATTTTCCTGGAGTCATCACAAACCCACTGCTCGCAGCACTTCCCTGCCATCTTAATCAGCTTTGGGTTTGGGCACCAGACAAGTGGAGGACGTGAGTTTATGCACATGGGAACACAGCCCACAGCCCCATTAATGCACGTGCAGTTGTATTTGCAGTTGGGCTGAAATGTCTCCCCGTTCTTATACCTGACACCATTGAGGACACATCCTACACCAACAATCTCTGAAAAGAAAGAGAAAGAGAGAAAAACACACAGAGCACCATTAAAATAATGCTGGCAACAAACAGCTCTGATGTGTTCCTTCACCAAGCTGATCTCTGGGCTGGCAGTGCTGTGGAGCGGCATGTTCAGCCTGATGCTGAGCCAAGTGTAGTCACACCATCTAGGAAACTTTCCATTCTAAATCACAGCAAAAAAAGAGAACCTTTTAATGCTTCAATGAAAAAATAAGTTAGAATATAAAACAAGTTTTGTTCACAAATTCTTACTTAATTAAAATGAAAACATTTCATAGCATGGTGGTAGGAATTACTCACAGGGGGAGAAATCAAAGTAATTAAAAAAGATATTTAGTAAATTTTAGGTTTTCAGAGACATATGAGGGGACTTCATGGAGTTGCACACATGACACAGCTGTTCTCAGCACTTGTGTATGTCTGAAACAAAAGGAGAGGACAAACAAGGTAGCAAAAGGAGCACCTAAATTGCACTGGATTCCTCGGTTTAGGAAACTGGATCTTACCCAGTTTATCACAGAGCAGTTTTCTTGGAAAATTAAATACACGTTATAAAACCACAAAAATAAATATTTGATGCATATTTTTTATCTAAAATCACTTTAAAAAGTCAAGCCTTTTGATTGTCCATGAACAGTAATCACAGAGCAGCATTTTTTGTTTGTTTGTTTCACATTATAGACAGTTATTTGGAAGCAGTGGCTTCCAGTGGAAAATTCAAACTTTAGTTTCTTGTTTGGTCACATGGAGGCACTGCACACGCACTGGTTGGGTTGCTTATGTTTTGAGTCTGGTCAGAAATGGAGCTGCTTCAGGAAAACACAAATTGAAATGCTGGATTAAAATTCTGCAATGTCTTCTTATTTTTGAACCAGCTGAATGAAAACATCAAGCACAAATCCCATCTTCTGCACAAAAATGAGAGCTGTTGGAATTTCAAGCACAGATCTAGATCTCCAGTCCATGCTCAGCTCCAATTTCTGTAATGCTTAAGCCTTTGTGCTGAAAAGGCAATCACTCAGTACCGGAGCTGGGCCTGAGAATTCAGAGACTTCTAGGTATGCACACAGATTATGACAATTCAAAAAAATGCTGTATCTTCTGGTGTTTTCCTACAAGCATATTCCTCCTGGATTATGTTACCTTAGTCTCCTGCAGGTCTCATAAACCAAGAGGTCCTCCATGGGAACATCCCCAAACACAGACAAAGGAGCTGTCGAACACCTTTATAAAGAACCTCCCTGAGTCTGCATTAAAATAAAGTGATTTGGAGGCACATCCCTATTCCCAGCCCCACATGCACAACACCTGCCTCACCCCCTGGGCCTGTGCTCAGCACCCTGCTGCCTCTGCTTTGCTGCAGAGTAAAGCCAACAACAAAAGGAGAGCGGCAGTGACTCCCAGCAGGTTCCCATTTGATGTCTGTGGAGTTAGATCCTGGGGCACACCTCAGCATGGCAGTCCAGATACAGCCTGAATTTCCCCCAGTTTGACCCCACTTCCTTTCCCAACACATACTCCTAACTCTTTCAGGGTCTTCAGTTGCCATGATGATATTGTTTCTGTAGGCCTTTGCACTGTGGATTCTCTAGATCTAGCTGAAAACATCCATATGCAAAGCCAATTCCTGACAGCAGTCACTCCCCAGCACCCAGCACGGGACTCACAGGAGCTTCCTGTCACCAGGTCAGGACAGAAGCTGGTGGGCTCAGAGTGGGGTGATGCAGCCTTTATATGGCCCAGGGTACAAAAAGAACACATCAGTAGACCCTGTCCTGTACCTCTACCTGGGTGCTGAAAACAAAGGAAAAGCCACAGGGTTCTCTGTCAGTCAGAGACAATCTGCCTTCTTCTTGTTCCCTTCAGCTGTGCACTCCATAATGTCCCTCACCAAACAACCATAAATGTCACATAACAGAGGGTGCATTGTCATGGTAGTAGGGAAGTGAAAGCACAGACTGGGAATCCCTGCAGACCTCCCTGGAAAAGCTGGGGGTCAGTCTTCCCTCAGCACTGTGCTGCTGTGATGTGTGGGAGGACTGCAAAAACCAAAAGATATCCAACTAAGAAAACAATCATTTAAATAAATGAACAAATGCAAAGCAACATGAAGGCCTCTAAAGAGGCCTAGGAAGGCTGATAGCTTTGAGACAACATCCAGCCTGTTTTCCTCTCCCAGCACAGGGCCAGCTGTAGCGCTGTCATTCTTGACAATGTTTGCCTAACCTGCCCTTGCAGACCTCTCATGAATGTTCTACACACACTCCAGACAATGCATTTCAATGATCTCATATCCTCTTTTCTTAACCGTAATCTTTTCTAATCTTGAAAATCACTGTTTAAGCTTACAGCTCCTAGCACGTAACTTCTCTTGTTGTTATTTTGCCTGTATCCTACAAGAATCTGGTTAGACTGCACTTTTTGCATACTTGCTTTCTTTTTTTCTTTTTTTTTTTTTTTTGTGTCTGAGCCAGTGCAAAGACAAGGTCATTTCTTACTAGACTTCCCACCCTTCTGCTGAGTAAGAGCAATGCCTAGTACCACTTCTGTGAGAATCTGCCATCTTATTCTGAACTTCTTAACTCCTCAGACCGGTCCCTTGGGTAACCTCTGCTCATATTCTAAGTTTATTGAAGGTTGTGAGCTTTTTTCCTCTTCTGTGGATCGGTTGTGCTATCAGTCCATCTCACAGTCAGCTCTCCTCCAGATTTCCTTTTACCTTTACATTTTCTCTCAGATCATCTGTTTTTATGTTCCAGCCCAGAAACCCTGGATTTAAATGTTTTTTTCTCGTTTATGAACCCACAGCCATGACCATATGTTCTAATAACATACTAAAAAGCAGCCTTTCAGATCAGCAATCTGTGTGATTGTGCTCATGATCTTTTTTGCTTTTAATCATTCCCAGAGTAATGATTTTCAATAATTTCTGAGTTTTATGAGAGCATCAGATTCCCCTTCATGTTCTGTAACTCAGAACAAGTTAATGCACTCTTAATACATAGAACACTAGCTAACTTCTTTTTGCACTTCTTGAAACACATTCCAGTGTCATGGAACCAAGAAATTCTTCTGTCTCATGACAGTAATGTGACTTTAACCTTTGTAAAGTTAAGGTTTAAACCTCAGTTTGTAACTGACAAGTTCTCATCGGAGATGATTAATTCCTGACCATCTTGACAGGGATCAGACATCCTACAGACCATGTGCTGCCCTTCCAAGTTATTTGCTGTAGGGAATTAGCCAAAATGGTCCCCTTAATGTTATGGTTTTCATGTAGGGGCCCATAAAGCTTGTCTTTAAATCTGGCTGCCTGACCATGTTTCCTTCATCCCCAACCCACTACAGCACCTCTTCCTGTTATAAGTAGTACAGAATAATCTATTTACACATATGGAGACAAAATTAAGTTCTGGTTGGTCTTTGCTCTTGGCTGCAGCCAAATCAAAGGGCAAGAATTCAGATGTCATTTCTCATCCAGCCAACTGCCCTGAGAACAAAGACAGCTACGAGGGAATGGAAGATGATGCACGGAGCAGCTGATGAGAGTGCAGCCAGGTATCTAAAATGAGATAAATCTCAACCCCTGCTCAGACTGACGGGAGCTGCCAGCGTATATCTTAGTCAAAAATATATGTACATCACTTACGTGCACATACTCCTATTTCGTACCTAGGTCTGTCTCCGCTGTAGTCACAGTACAGGCCCCTGTGGAAGTCACAGGTGTCAGCCTCCGTGCAGCTCTCTCCCCGCTGCCTGGCACACGTCTTGCAGCAGTCACAGCCATCTGTCACCAGGCTGACGCCGGCCGCGCACCGCGGTGGGGACTTGGGGCACTGGCAGGGCCACTTGCAGTACTGAGTGCGTGTGTAGGTCTCTGTCGTGGCTGGGACAGTGCTGGTCATGGTGAGGGAAGTCTGGGCAGTGGCCTGCAAACAAAGAAACACAGCTTGGGGAGTGTTACAGAGAAATGGGGGCTGCAAACCCTGTGCTGCTTAGTCCTCAGTTAAAATCCCCTCAGGTCTAATGAGCAAAGAAAAAATCTTCAAGAAACCGGCCTGCAAGTCAGTTCAAAATTTGATAATCAGATAAAAAACTTGATCAAGGTTAGTCAAGGTAGAAAAGAGATTTCATGTAACAGAGTGATGCGATTCCAAGTCACTGTTACTGAGATATTGGAGTACTGGGATGCCACAGTTCATATCAAAACCCACAGAAGGTAGAGGCTCAGTGCTTTCTCAAAACCCTAGACAACAAGCTCTGGATGACATTTAACAGCATCAGCCATGCTTGTGGTGAAAGAAGGGTGAAAATCAGGCAAGTGACAAAGCAAAGGTTTCATTTTTCTAAAAAAAAAAATGAAAACCTGTGCTATATATGGGGGTCAAGCAGGGCACAGTATCTTGGGCACAGAAACAAATGGAGTTATTCACATGGTGTCAACAGCAGAAGGAACACAGCACTACTTGGGCACACTTGGTCTAGAAACCCTTTCTAGTTCTGCAAAAAATAAGTATGTAACCCTAAAAACTTCAAACAAGGAAAGTCAGACTCTAGAAACTGCTAAGGCAATTCCATCCATTGCTGCCTTCCCTGTACTGTACTTTATATCCCCAGTGTTTTGTCCTCTTTGCAGTTTGAGATATCTCAAACAAAAGGTTTTCCAAAAACTCTCCATGAAGTAAATGCCTCACCCAAGAGTTTGTGGGAAAAGAATTAGGACCCCACAGCTGGTGAGCTATCTGTCAGGATATCTCTGCAAAGACCCTTACTGTCTTTTACAGTTTCTTTGTTAGCAGGCTCAGATTTTATTATTCATTTTTATATTTTATTTTATTCATATTTTATTTTATTCATTTCTAAGCTTGCTACTGCTGCATCTGAAGGGTTATTTAAATATCTTGGTAACTGGTTATCCTATATTTAGAATACTAAATTGTGAACACATTGCTAATCACTGCCAAATAGACAATGTGTTTGCTCTGGGCATAATTCCCAATTCCATTAACGCCCCCTTTACAAACAGTTGGCATTAAAGTTGGCTTTAAAACACCTTTAAACTCCTGTTTAAACTAAAACATACCAATATAATTTACTCCCACTTTAAGGCTTCTTGATGCTGTCAGAGTTGTTAAAAGAGGAGCATTCAGATCGATGAAAAGCCCTGGCCTTTTAATCTTAGGATTTTTCATTCCACTCACAATCATTTGAGTAGGTGCAATAATCTGCCACTTGAGAAGAGAGGCCTCCTCGAGTGCAATAAACCTATTTACTTTGCTGCTGATCATTTTAAAAAGTGCTTAATAATCAGATCCAGATACACAGACAAAAGTCACACAGCTATTTAAAGAGCTCATTGCCACAGCCCAGCCCTGTAAGTAAATCCCTCTACTGTCCCTTGTTCCTATTGTCAGCATGAGCAAGCAAACAGCTTCTCCCTGTGCAGCTATGAAAGCGTCTGTGAGCCAGCACACGTAGCAAAGAGGAGCCCTCATACTCCTGTGGGCTTAGTTAATATGTGAAGGGCTGAGGCTAAATTCCTGTAAAGCACAGAATAGCTGGGAGACATTTGGTGGCTTGTGATAAACAGGAGTTTTGAGTTATTCAACAGCCCTTCCTCTAGGCCTGACACCTGAGCTGGCCAGGGAGGCCTTTCCAGTGTCCTTACACTGAGGAACTTTTGTGGCTGGCTGAATTTTCCAGTGGTGTGGCTGAGTCCATTGGATGAACACAGTGTGGGCTACATGAGCACCTTCAGATAACCGGTGTGGACAGGCATTGAAGCACTATCACTCCTGGGTTTTACAAACAGGGAAGGCATAGAGTGATGGAGCTGGCATCATGTCCTAGGCTCCATCACCAGCTAAGCAAAACCCAGACTTTGGAAACTGTTGTCCACTGGAGTCTTTAAAAGTGCACAACCTGTACAACCTTGCAGGCTCTCCTCCTCTCCCTTCCTAAGTCCCTCAGACTTTCACTATGGGAAAAAACATTCTGTAGATTAATAAAATTATTTGATTTCCCATTTCCAAGGTCAGCTGTCATCACTGGAATACTTAAGTCTCTTTGGAAAAGTCATTCAGCCCTACTACTTCAATGACCCAGAAAATTTTAGAAAATAAACCCTTCCATTTAATGAGTATGTTGGTTAAATCATCATGACTAATGCTTTCCATAAGTGCTATGAACAGGAAATCGCACTGTAAGAGCATTCCCTAATGGCCATCCTTCACTAGAAAAAAACACCAAACAAACAAAAAATCTGCCCATGTAGTTTAAGGTTTCAGGAATCATGTATTTAGGGTCAATATAATGCATAGCAGGACAATGATTTTGTAAGAAATCTGAAACAAGAGCAAAGAGAAAATGAACACCAAAAGTCACAGTAGTGGGGATTTGACAAGCTTACTTAAAAATGTCAGAAAGTTAAAAGAATATGTCTGTTAGGAAATTAATTTTCCCAAGTACTGGTAATTAACCTGTTTCATTTAATTGTTCTGGGATCTCAGAGTCTGCAGATTTGCTACCTTGGATGCCAAGGAGAAAATATTAGACCAAAATTATTCATGAGTTCTAATTTTTCTGCTGTTGGAGAGACAAGCCTATTCTCATTAAAACAAGATGAAGGTTTTCTCACCCTGCTATGCCTGATAACTCTCTATTAAAGTCACTCCTGATTTAAGCTTGGCAAGCTCCAAAATTACTTTATTTTTGCATTTGCAGAGCAGATTGCTAGCAACAATTTCCAGCTAATTTCTGTCTTCACATTCAAGAGTAGAGAAGGAGAAAATAAAAAAAATTACCCACTGTCTGCCATAACCACAAGCTCAGTATTTTTAATAGCCAGGAGTTTTACTACAAAGTTTCAAGATACAAAATGGATAGCAGCCTTTTAGCAGCACATTCTTCCTACTGGAAACATATATTTTCCATCTGTTGAAAAATACTACAATTGTAAATATGTTTTAGTTTTGAAAACTGGAAGAACCAAGCTCTGGTGTTGAAATCAGTGTATATAGCCCAAACTACATGTTAGGCAGATTTAGTGCAGCACTTTTACATAAT
Source organism: Pseudopodoces humilis (assembly GCF_049639895.1). Taxonomy (NCBI): domain Eukaryota; kingdom Metazoa; phylum Chordata; class Aves; order Passeriformes; family Paridae; genus Pseudopodoces; species Pseudopodoces humilis. The sequence goes on from NC_142200.1 coordinate 7,593,111, forward strand.
ACATGAGAAGCCTCTACCTTTGCATTAGAGCAGCAAAATATCACAATATACTCCTTTACTTCCGGCTTTTACAGACACTTAAAAATATATTCATATGTATTGATTTTATTGTTTCAGTGCTGCAAGATCTTACTCTTAAACCCTTTTTCTTTCAAGTATTTTTCTCTTCAGTTGGGTGAAGGTTGGGTGAAGCTACCCCTGTTTTTCCTTTCCGGTTTATTGATGGGAAATGTTCAAACAGGATGACTTTTAAATTGGATTCCTCTGGCTGCCAAGAGAGCTGGAGAAGTGGTTCCATAGTAGCAGAAACCTTAGTACTTTATCAGCTTACACTGTTTTCTCCTTGGTGGTAATTTAGTCTCAAAGGAAAACATTTTTATTTCAGTCAGAGCTGCCCAAGCTGTGTCTCGCAGGATACATGTTGTTGGGTGGACTATATTTAATTTCTCACAGTAGAATACATTAAAGAAATATTTTTAACCTACATTTCTGATACTGCCCTTCTGAGCAAATGCCAGATGTTGTTGATGGAGGGATAGGATGTGATCTGGATTATCCTGTTCTCTGACATATTCACAAGTGAAAATTATTAGTGAGGAAATTTTATTAAAACATTTTCTGTACTACAAGGTCTGACAACGTCATCCTGTCTCTGTTTAGATGTAACTCCAGATTTGGAGTTTGACTGTTCTAAACAAGAGCACTGAAGTTAAAACCACAATTTTATTCAGACACTTTGGGACGCATCTCCTCGGAAAGGGCTGAGCATTTGTACATAAAGACATCTGCTTTCCCCTGGTTCCACCTGCTGGCTGAACTACTGAGACAGCACAAGCAGAAATGCCTGTAGAGTCAATTCCAGTTCCAGTAACCGACCTAAGTATTCCCATTTCCCAAAATTATTTTAAATGCATCCCAGGAGACTCATGCCCATTCCCAGAGTTTCTAACACTGACCTGATGTAGCACATTCCCAGGGGAACACAGCATCTGCAGCTCAATAAATAAGTAAAAAAATGAAAAGACTAAATGGAATATATAGAATCTATTAAATAAAGCCACATACCCTTCCATCCCTCAGCTGTATTTCTGGGCAAGCATAGAGATTGCTTAGCTTCATCCCAGAACTGACAGAAGTTAAAAACTCATAATGCTTGTCAGAGAGATGGCAATGTAAAACAGGACCTGGCTTACATCAGTGGGCTTAAGTCAGGCCCTTAGGGTAGAAGTTTGGTCTTGATTTTGTTCAGCTAAAACTTCTGTGCTGAATATTTCTGAATATTTGCATTATTATTGTACCCAAAACAGATGGGTTAACAGAGAGCCAGTTCTTACAGGGAGATCAGCAGTAATCACAGTACCATCAGGACTTCCTCGCTGCTAAACTCTTGCAACAAATCCCTAAGCCCCCATGAATGCTCATAAACTGTCACAAGCTAATGCTAGGGACAAGTAGCATCAGGACAGAGATATAAATCAGATTCTGCAGGACACGTAATTTAATGGTCAGAGTAAAATATGATTATGCAGGGGTCAGCTTCCCCATGCATAAGGTTCTAGATATCTTATTAAAATTGATCCCAGACATGAAATCTCCTGGACAAATTGTGAAATAACAGACTCTGAATCCAGAAAAGATAGTTTTAAAGATATCAGGTGCCAGCTGGACTTATTCTTGCTGTGCATGGTAGGTTGAGCAGAAAGGAACATTCTTCATGAAGCAAAACATTCAATAGCTTAAGAAAATAAAATATCTCCAGTGAGCAACCATTATATGTCTGTGGATCCATGAATGATGAGCGAAAAGCTTCCCATAACTTTATTTTGGGAAATGTATCTGTGGGAAGAATGTGGACAGATGTTTGGAATAGTCTTTTCTAACTCAGTTTAGACAACTACAGAGTAAAGATTACATACATTCATCTCTTTGCCAAAAAATTGCTTATACTGGCAAACTCAGTGTGACCTCCCATTTTCTTAATATTTTTCCATGGAGTATTCAGAGGGAAAACTTCTCTGTTGGAAAGCAACCTGATGTTTTATAGCTGTTGCCCCAGTAGAAGCACTTACTTAGAACAGGAGGACCTAAAAGTGTTTGGGCATCATTAACAAATTGACACTGTCACCACTGACTCCACAAATAGAGATATTAAACAGCACAATTTCTGTGCCTTATGAGCATTTTAATATCTTGTGCTACAATGAGCTCATCCCATGAAACAAGCTTGAACTGAGTCTGAAAAATAACAGGGAACATGTGGAGCACCAATGAGAAATGTCTCCAGAAGGTACAAGCAGACAGACTTCAGTTTTAGGAAAGGGAAAATGCATGTAGTCCATCCAAGATGAGAGTCTGAAACCATCCTAAAGCTGTAAAGTACAAGATATGGCTGAATCAGCCAAAAGCTGGGTAGCAAAACCAGTATCAGTTCCAGCTGCCAGACAAGAGCAGTCTGCTCTTGCAGAGGTTTTACTTTACAAGTGGCCTTGCTCTGCATTTGCTTATCTCCTTTTCAGTCATAACTTTGAAATCAAAAGGAAGATACATTTCTTTCTCTCTTGGGGACATTCTTTCATGCTGTGCCTAAAAAGTAAAGAAAAATTAAAAATCTCCATTTATTTGTTTGCTTGGTTGTGGTGTTTTTTTCCCCATGGCAAGAACAGTGAAGATTTTGTTAAGTTCTTCAAAACTATCTTAGTTTTCATATTTTTTTTTAAATAAAAATATAAATATGCATTTTCAAGTATCCTGAATTTTCTGTTTATATTCCAATGCAGAGAATTTTGACTTAAAACAACTTTTCATTTTTAAATCTCAATGTTATTTAAATTCTCTAATCTGAAACAATTTGCTTTGCCTAATATCTGCTCTTCTCTGGAGCTGCTAATTAACATATGAAGTCATGCATCCCTAATTCCCTTAAATAGCAATTTTCCCTCCGTATCAAGTTTCCACAACTATTTCTCTCTAGCTCTGAATTTTTGAGTTGGTCACTTTATTTTCCAGCTATCAAAGTTTCTTCTTCCTTGAAATTCATATTAAGTGGTCTCATTTTGCAATTGTTATGCTAATAAGTTTATTTAGATGCAATATGGAAAAGAATCTGGTCTTGGGAGATATCAGTAGATCAATTAATTTCCTGGACTACTGTCTTGAACCCTCACTTCAAATGGTGTATCTGGGAATTTTCAGTCTAGAGCATGGCAACCAAGATGGTCAGAAACCAAAAGGAGAAGACACTGAGGGAGCTGGGCTGCTCTCAGTCCACTCTGCCCAGTGGTAGCAGAGGGTAAAACAATGGGGAGAAGCCACAAAATAAAGCTGGGGAGATTCTGAACACAGCTTCTTTACTAGCAGAGCAGTGCAGCAGCAGGACAGGCTGTCCAGGCAGGCTCTGGATTCCCCATCCTCAGGTGATGCACTCAGACCTCCACAGGCATTCCTGGCAGCCTGTGCATGCACACCTTGCCAAATCCACATGTGAAAAACACCTTCAAACCCAAACCACCTGCAAGGCACCTTCCCCAATTCATTTCTGCCTTCTGCCTCCTAAAGTCTGCTTATGGCTCAGGGAATAAAAACTGATCTATTTGTTAAATGGTGCACATAATGCAGACAAAACAATTCTATTTTTCAGGACCCACCCCATCTCCTATCATAAGCCCACCCAAACAAAAGCTATTTGACAGATTATTATTATTTTCTTTGATAACAGGAAACATACCATAAATCTGGTTTTGTAGCTAGAAGATTTCAAGATAACAGAAGGAAAAAGAATCTGCTGCTACTGCTACTTTAATGGCCCCTTTGGAACACACGGTGCGCATGGCTTCATCCAAAAAGCATAGCTGCCATTTAATACAGTGTTGTATCATTATATCAAAGCCACCTCAAGACTCTCAATGAAAGATGAGCAGCCTTTGCACAGCTACATCCCTGTGGTTAAGTAAAAAACAGATGGAGCCTACAACTTGTCTGAATAAACAGCAGCATTTCCAGATATTCCCATCACAAACAGATACTTTGGGCCAAGTGTGGCATATTTTGGTAACAGTGGCTCATAGTATGTTATGAGATCTGCTAGACAGAAAATACAGACTGAAGATATAGGTCAGCATCATCCCTAGGGCAAATAGAAGATGCCAGACTTCTACATACTTGAGGAGGACCTGAAACTAATTCAGAGTCTGATTGCAGAACATTATGATCCATCTTGAAGTGGTATGTGTTATCTCACCCTCTGCCAGGCAAAATCATGGCAAAAGTCTCTTGTAGCATCTGCAGTGAGCTGGTTCTGTGTGTGCAAAAGGGTCAGTGAAGCAGCAGTTGTACATTTGAAGCAAAGGCATCCAAAGCACAGTGCATGGTCCCCTGATCTGGGTGTCATCTGGCCATAATTCTGTGAGAAAAGCAGCTTCTCTTCACAGAATCATGGAATCCAAATGTTCACCCAGACTTTAACTAGTGTCTGTGGCTCTTTCTAGAAAACCAAACCAGGGAAGCAGAGAAACATGGAGTGGGAGAGGAGTATCATCAGATTTTATCTTACACCAAGCAGGGGAAAAGAATAATGGCAAGAGTGCAATTCTAAGTACTAGCAATGGCAAACTCCATCCACATGATTGCCGTGTTGTGCTTGCAAGGACAAGACTTGCACCTTGGTCTCCACCACAGCTCAGCTCAGCTGGTGATACTTTCACATCTGTATTGTGAAAATTCAGCAGATATCCCCCACCATGAGTTCCTCTGAGAAAAAAACAGATTAAATTCCAAAGATCAAATGGAATAGTACTTAAATTAAAGAAGGTAAACATGACTTAAAGATGCATCCAGACTGCAAGAGGTTTGAATGATGTTCTGACAAAGCACCAGGCATCTGGAAATCCCTGAAAACAGGACCATGGCAGTGCTAAGATATCTGGGAACTGAATGAGTGTTGACATCACACTGAGGGTGCAGAGGAAAAAGAGATTTACACAGAAGACAATCCACAAAACCCCCTCTGAGTTAAAGTCATATATATGACATGGTTAAGGCAGGGTTAGGGACAAACCATAAACATGAAGTAACTGGAGTGCCCAGGTTGTCACAAAGAGGAAAAGGGGAACTGAACACCTTCTACCTCTTCCCCCATCACCCTCTGGGGGCATCTGATCACACTGACAGCAGGACAGAAACAGCACCATGGCCTATGTACCATAGGCAGGTAGAGAAAGTGTATTTCTGGGATAAATGTCCTTGTTTTGGTTCCTGGAGGTTAACACAATGCAGTACAGCACAGGGGCAGGGAGGAGGCTGAGGAACAGGCATGGACTGTAGGGTGAATCAAGACCACTAAATACCCCCAAACCCTCTGACCCACTTCCAGGAAAGTCAAGAACAGACTGTCTGTGCATGCTAAATAATTTCCATAGAAAATGAGAAACTTATCTCCAGGGCAGGGAAGATTTATCAAGAAAATAGTATCCCCATGAAGCCCTGGTGTGTGTGCCCCTGGGAACCTGGACAGCCTATCAGATGGATCACCAGGATTGGTGATGTCTCTCTTCCCTCCTCTCTTCCTTTTTCTCTCTCTCCCCTTTAATGCAATCTCTCTCTTTTCTCTATCACCCTATCTCTCCACCCAAACCCCACTGCCATGTGCTTACCCTAGGAGAACATGGACTAACTTATACCAATTCCATGCAAAGTGAGTAATTTACCAACAAAACTTTGACAATTTTCATGGACCCTTTGACTTTTGTCATTGTTTTCCAGCATGAACACCCAAGAATCTTGGGTGCTCCCCTTTCTTTGAAGGGTGGGACACCATGTAAGTCCCTTCTGCCTCTTTCCAAATTCCAGTGTTCCCATGACATTTCTCTATACTTTGTGTGAAATTATTCACTCAGACACACATCTAAACAGTCTTCAGTTCAGGGATCTGAAGAAAAATATAAAACAACACACAGCACAGAGCAGATACTGCTTTAAATCATATCCTCAAGGAACTGAAGTAGAGAATTCCCTGGGGAGACATTGTCTTCCTAATCGGTTTTCTTTTCTAAAGCTGGTATCAAGCTGTTAGCCATATCACAGATTACCAATGTCAAACAACTACCTCTTAAAATCCCCCCAACAGATTTAATTATGTATTTTGTCACTGTGCTTTAGAATGTGCAGAAAAGGTTCTCCGAAGGAAATCCGAAGTCCTTTGCAGCAGTGACACCTGATGCCTAAAAAGAGGAGCAAGCAGCAGAATGCTAACACAAGCCTTCTGAGTATCTTCTCTTCTGACTTGAAAAGAAAAAAATCTACAAAACAACAACACACATGCAAAAATAGGCTTTTAAATAAAACCAGTAAATTCAGTATGAATGTAGCTGCAAGCACTACATGAGATCAAAGGTACAGAAGACAGTGGTGGGAAGGGAGCCTGGGCCCGTGCACAGCAGGTAGGCAGCAAGCCAGACACAGGGTGGTCCATGAGCTAGGGAAATGATGAATTGCTGTAAGCTCATATTAGAAGTTAAACTGAGATCAGCACAAACAACCTTGCCAATTTTATGGTAAGATCATTTATCAGGAGCACAGTGATTAGCTAGAGGCCTGCTTTTCCCAAGCTTTGCTGAGCTTATCTGCCTAAATCCCTGGAACAAGCCCAGCCTATCTGAAGAAATTTACTAGCTCAACATGTGGAGCAGAGACATTATGTGCGAAAACATGTACACAATGACCTTTCCCAATGATGATATCAAAGAGCATTAGGCCTAAAGCTATGAGGATGGAAAGGAACACTAAAAAATCTGTAATTTGTTAACTTTCCTAGATGGTAGTTGAGACACTGAAGTAGATTGGAATACAGGTTTTGTGAGCAGAAAGGAGGAGACTTTAAATTTCAGATACTCAATGTACTCATCACCAGATATACCAGATCCAGGACAACCCTGTGCTCAGTTTTTTATGATCTGTTACAAGTGACAAGCCTGCACAGGCAGTTTGTAGTCTACCAAAACAGACAATGACGGAAAGAAGCAACCTCTTTCTTCAAAATCTAGGAAAACAGATCCAGTGATATTCTTACCCAGCTGCTCAGCTCAGTCTCAGCGGTGGTCAGGTGTGAAATGCTGTACAGTACCTGAATTAAGAGATATGCAAAAGGGCATCAGAAGCCCACAGACTGAATGACATCTAGAATGAAACTTATCCCTTAAAGCTGACACCAATCTGAGACAGGTGAGCTCTTCATAACAGACTTTAACCTACCTGAGGATCATGCTAGAAATCAACATCAGCATTGCATTTCCAAGAGAGCATCTAATCAGATATGTAAAAACATGAATTGTTTTTACATATTACTAATTTTCTTAATACTGTTATAAACTTCATGTAAGCTACAAGTCCAACCACAAGCAAGCCAACCTCCACTTTTTCAAGAAAGGAAAAGAAAATCTGCTTTCAAGAGACGCCCATCAAGAGGGAAAAGTTTTGGGGCACACAGTCATTTGATGGTCAATTTATCCAATTAAAGGCAGAAAATAAACAGTTTTCTTCACTCTGAATGTAGAAGCTACTCATTTCTTACACATCCAAGAGGTTATCTGACTAGATTTCCCCCAGAAAAGGTAAGAATACACTAGACCAGGTCCTTAAAGCCCCATCCAGCCTGGTCTTGAACACTTCCAGGGACGGTGTGTCCAAAACTTCTCTGGCCAACTGTGTCAGTGCCTTACCACCCTCACAGTAAAGGATTTCTTCCTAATATCTAATGTAAATGTCTCCTCTTCTGATTTAAAACTGTTTCCCCTTGTCCTGTCAATATCTGCCCATGTAAAAAGTCTCTCTCTCTTTAAGTAAGCTGTTTTTATAAGTAAAGAAGGCCACAACGACTCCACCTTAAAGCTTTCTCTTTTCCAGGCTGAAATCTTTCAGCTGGAGAGACAGAGCTGGAGAGAGGAGGAGAAAGGGAGGAAATCAGTTTTGGTTGGGACCTGGAGATGCCCATACAGTAAGACATAGTTACAAATAAGACTACAAAAAAGAAATTCCTTTTCTAATGTAGACCACAAAGCCACGTGGTTATTGCACATGGGTGCATCTCTTGTCATAGTCACTACAAATTATAAATGACAGGCAGAGCAGCATTACTAAAATATCAATGCCTTAAAAGAATATCTATACTAATACAAGTCAGATAATTTGTACAGACAAATTAATTTGATCTAGTCCACAAATAAATCCCCTGGCAGTCAAATGTATGAGCATTTTGGCTCCAAAAATGTGCTGGAGCAAGTCACTAGCTCTCTGTGCAGTGTTGTAGAAGATTTCAGGTTTGATTAAAATTAGTAGCCACACTTGTGAGACAGTCAGTCGATCACTGGGCTCTTTGGCACTGGTGAAATTATTTGTCAAAACCCATCCACTCTCCCGAGCTTTTCTGAGCAATGAGCTGCATTCACAGCTGCTGGGTGCAAACCCTGGGTCCCTCTCTGCTAAATGCAGAGGAGATCATTTCATTGACCTCACAGGAGACTTGACAGCTCCACATAAAATGTCTGATTTTAATGCAGCCAAAGGTAGAGAACATTAACTCTACATTGGAAGAGTAGGGCATGACTTTGTTATTTGAACTCAGCTTTAACCTCTCTGTACCTGCAGAACAGGAGTGGTAACAATTCTTTTGCTACAAGGAACAAACTCTGAAGATTGAGAACCGCCCAGACCATGGAGGAACACGCAGCTGCCAGGGAGAAGGCAATGAATGCAGCCGAGGGAAATCCTGAGGGTTCCCTATGAAGATATCAGTATGGACAGGGAGAGGCAGGAAACCCAGAGCTGCTCCAAGGGCTATAACCACAGGGCTTTGCTGGTGCTGTGCCTGGGAGGAACAAATTTCTATCCACTCACCCATAGAAATATCCTTATTCAGCTTTTAGTATACTAATTTTTCTGATTATGACTTTCAGACGTGTCTGGAAGAGTTCAAATATGGTGAAACACCACAGCTGAGCACCTTTGAGAAATGTACCTTAGAAACAAAAGGTTTCTCCACAATGATCTGGCAGCCAGCATATTCCTCTGGCTGGATATGCCTGTAGCTCCAGTAGCAGAGAGGTTTCACACAGGATGGCACAGTCAGATGCAACCTGGTCCTCACCAATGGGTATGATGTCAATGCCATCAATTAAAGAGGGTGTGATACTTCCAATGCCATCTATTAAATAGTGTGCAGACCCCGAATGAAAACAGACACAGGTGAAGATTTTGTTCTGGTATGAAGGGCTGAAACACCCCTGGAGTGTAATTTATCCCAAGCTGAGGTCTAGACATTTTTTCATCTCATGCACTAAAAATTCTCTTTGCAGAATTCTGGTACATTGGTTTTCTGCTGGTGCTCTTGCCAGGGAATTTAATTATTTCAATTACTGTGGATTAAACTTAGAAGATGTAATTATTTCCCTTCCACAAAAGCAATATGACAAAGAGGGGACTGTGAAGGACAGAAGTGTTTTCACCAACAGCAAGAGGAAGTCCTGTTCCTTTTGAATGAAGTGTTAAGCTACATCAGGATGTGCAATGTGTGGGAGTGTGCAAAGGGAAGAAGAAGGAGAAAAAAAGAAAGGATGCTCTGGGCAAGCAAGGTAGGAAATTTCCTTCAAGGAATGAAACTGGTGATGCTGAAGGAACATAACTGCAGGGGTTAAACTGTGTGTTTACAGAGCCATCCAGTAGGAGACACAGCTGTATCAACAGGAAGTGTAATCTGGAATCAGAAGTGTCCTTGTCTTCTAAACTTGTCCTTTTCTTTCTCAGACCTACAGAGAAGATTAAGAGTGGAGATTTAACACAGAAAAGAAAGACATCAAGTGTGCAAAGCCTTCAGTAACAGAGGACAGAGAGGGAGAGGACAGGTTCCAGTGTTCTGGCACAGCACTCACCAGCAGCAGCATCCAATCTCCAGCCCACCACAAAGACATAAAGCCTATTCAAGGCTCAAGAAAGTCTCCCTTGATGGGAATTTACTGGCATGAAGATGACTGACAGGACCTTGGGTGGAGCTGAGCCAGAAACAGCCAAAATGCTGTGGAGCAGACCTCTGTCCATCTCTCAGCATACACCCTCACATTTTGCCTGGTCTCCAGGCCACTTTTCTCCACTCTCCCCAACTCTCCATGGTTGATTAACCTTAAAAAGTTATAATTTCAATTCCCTATTTCTCAATTCCTTCAGCCAAGCTCCCAGCCCCAGAGGAGTATACAACTCTCATTGTTTTCAATACAAAACTCAGACACAAAGTAGAGAAAAATAGAGATGTTAGAACATTGATGTGGATCTGTCTCAGGTTCCTGACGCTACATAGAGCTCCCATTAGCTCTCCAAGAAAACAGTTGAATTCAGCATTTTAACTGTAATACAAAAGGACTTTTCTTCCTGTTCCCCCTCTTTCCCCACCCCCAATTTCTGATACAGCTCATCAGAACTCTACAAAAATGGCAGGAAGTGCATTTGCATTTTTATCAGAAGATGAGTAAAAAAATTTCAAATTTTGTTACACAGCACTTGGAGTGTCCTTCCTACTCAGTCTCTTTTATTAGAAAAAACAAACCACAGAAACACAAGCAAGCCAACCTGTTACAAAGAGACTGATACAAAATGAGAAGGAACAATATTTTATTTTTCCAAATACACTCATTTTGCAAGCCAAGAACTAATAATTTCAAGTCTGCTTCAAACTGCATGGTGGTTGGGGGGAGTTTAATGCTGACTTTTAGAGACCCATGCTCACAGAGCCCACAGCTATTAACCCCCCAGGTCAGAAGAGAAAACAGATACTGCCCGCTTGGTAGTGGCTCTGGAGAGAGGATGCCTGGGTTCACATTCACTCTGCTACATCTTTACCTAAATTTCAATCATTAAGAGGGATTTAGATACATATCCTGTTTGCTTGGGGGTTTTATTTCATCTAATTACTCAACTTGGGGCAAATGGTGATGTATCATTTCATGTCATATATTTTAACAGCATCAAAGAATCCACATAGATTGAAAAAAAACCAACCCAAATAAACAAAAAACAAACAACAAAAACAACAACAACAAACACATAAAAAATGCAACCAAACACAAAAAACTGTCTTACACTTTAATAGCATCAAAGGGAAATAAGACAATCACAAAATATTATAAGATTTTAAAAATATCAAAAAGCACTGGGGGTTTCCACAGGCAGAGGCTGAAAATCCAGAGCAACTACCAGGAGAAAGCAGGTTCATAACGTTAAGATAATTCAGAATGTTTGCTATTCAAATATCTCAGAAAAATTTATTCAACATTCGTGAGAAGGAAATAAAAGAATGGTTTTATTCCAAAACAGTGTTTCCTCAGCAGTGAACTGGGGTTCATGAGGAAGTTCTCACCAACAGATGTTCTGAGATTGTCTCTGCATCTCAGGTTTAAGGGGCAATCTCTTTTCAATAGTTTGGCTACTTTATAGTATTCTTTAAAGAAAACCTTGAATTCAGATTCAAAATTTTCACCTTGATGTTCTCTCAAATTTGTAAAGTTTCCTTACTTTCTCATGGGAAATTTCTCCACATCTGGTCCGTGTTGGTCTGGATTTCCATAGAGCTCACATTTAAAATTCAACAGACCTGGCACAGGAAAGTTCTTTCTCTTGGCTGTTAGCTCATGGCTAGGAAAAGAACTCTTTCCCTGTCTGAAAATCAGCAGCACTTGGCTGAGAACGTTTGGCATGCAAGGCTTGGATAAAGCAGGTTAAGCCCTCGTGTCAGCTCACGGGGCCATTGCACTGTGCCAGTCCTGAGTCAGGCGCCCACGCCGAGGTGAGGGGCTGTGGGTGCCCAGGCCCCGAGGTCACTGACTGGGGTTTGTCTGCCTTGGCAGCCCCACACTGTGGCCCTGGCAGGTAAAGAGTCCCTGGTGCTGACAGGACAACACCAGGGGCTCTCTCAGCCAAGTTTGGCTGCCCAGAGCAGTAGCTGAGCAGAGCATCAAGGGTGAGAAACCAGCAAGGAGACACAGCCAAAGGGAGCTTGGAGAGAAGATCACCTGGATATGTCTCCCATGTGAGGCCTGGGAGATGGGCTGAGCCAAACCATTTTTCTAAAGGATAATTTTTTTTCATTTTTAGTGAGAACTGCTCTGGAGGAGCAGTCAGCAGAGTGATGGCTACGGGCAGCATCTTATCCCATGTGCGATGAAAGAGAAGGATGTGAGGGTGATGAGTCCCTGAACAGGGAGAACAGGCTGCTCCTGAAGATCTGGCCCAGAAACAGCAAAAAGAACAAATTTGTGCAGTAGGAATGAGGGAGAAGAAGTCAGATCCAGCTCTTGAGCCAGCCTGGGCTTTGCACTACAAACTTTATTCCAGATATGCTTGAAGCTCAGATCCTCTTTTAATACGCAACAGAAAGACCCAAAAAGCAGCTGTACCTTCCCTCCCATTCCTAACAAAAGCTGACACATTGCAAAAGTGGAAGTAAGAAAACAGAGAGAGGCCTTGACTTTTACGAGACTTTGGGGGCAAAACCATAGCTTTTGAATTAAATATAGTGGAAACTACAAGTAAGGAAAAGAGAACACTTCCTGGCACAAATTCACTAAGAAAAAAAGAAAAGGAGTGAAATTATAAATATAGAAAAAGGATTAATTGAGCTGGAGAATTAATCCCCTGAATCCCAAGGTCAGTGGAAACAGAATTGAAATTCAGTGCTTTGGTAAAAAGAGATGCCAGAGAATGAACCTAAAAAACTGTTGTAATAATTAAATATGAAGGCTGGTATACTTAAAAGCATCAGCTCTCCAACTTGGAGTGCACACACATCACATGCACAAGCAAGAAGAGCGTGTCACATTCTGTTTCTAGGAGGGGTTACTCATGGTGGAAAGAAGCAACTTTCATGAGGGTGATATTATTAAATGATCCTGTTCTAATCTGGGGCCCCAGAGGTGAAGTGAGTGCCCCAAAGGCAGACAGGATATCTGTGGCAGAGCCAGAAATAGCAGTTAGATTTCTTGTTCCTACACTGTAACCATGCCATGCTCTCTCTTCCTACACACAGCTAATAAATGAAGTCACTGAGCTCTTAGTGGATGCAACAAAGAAATCTTTCCACTGAGCTGCCTCTCAGGAGCTCTCAGCTCAGCAAAGCCAGTTTCTCAGTGCTTGGCTTTCAACCCTCACATGCACCTGATGCCTGAAAAAGGGCAGAATTCTTTCACCTCTCCAACACCTTTAAATCCAACACTACATCAATGATCAGCATTGTAGCTCGATGGATCAGTGCAAGGTGATGAAATGGGCCTTCACACATGATCCCCAATTGCTTGCAGGCAACTCTGATACCGCTGAGGCCCAGGGCTAAACCAAGCAGGTGACAAAAATCCTTTTTGTTATCCAGAGACCTGCCGACACAATGAATGGCATAACACAGAAGAAAACAAAGCAAAATAGGACTTTGCTCAGGCCAGGGTATTGCTGCCGCTTCCCCGCCCCAAACAATGGCAGCGCGGAAAGCGGCGACATCTCAGCCCTTAAAGAGTTAACGCTGCCGCTTCCAGCCAGAGAGGAGGACACCAGCTGTGTGCTTCGTCTCTCGGAGGGTAGAGATGAATCGCTAATTATGTGGTTATTACATTTGGGTGTCCCACAGCCCCGACACGCGAGGGCAGTGTTGGTGCACAAATGATGCTCCCAGCAGGGCTGCGCAGCGCCCGGCTCCTCCCGAGCATCCCCTGGGCCGAGGATGCTCCACGGACACCCCTGGTACCAGAAACACCACATTTGGGGAGCCTAAGGGGAGGGGACGGGAGGTGTTAAACCAGGATATTTACATCCCGTCAGCTCCCACTGCAGAGGCAGTTCTCCTAAGGAAGTTTCCCTTGTATGTCAGAGGGTGAGCAATGAAACCACGATCAACCCCTTTATAGTCGTATAGTCACAAGGGAATGAAACAAATTCAATTATTTAATAATTGCGCTATAAAATGTTGCAGTTATTGAGGATATAGAGGTTTTAAAGGAATCTCAGCTTTGCTGCTGTTGTATCCATTTACTCCTCTAATCAAATACTCCAGCCTCCCAAGATGATAATCTGGCAGGCATTTCAATAGAGCTGGGAAAGGGATAAACAGTGAAAAGCGTGCCACAAACATCTCAAGTGCAAGCAGACTCTGTATGATGTGTGTGGAAAAACTCACACAAAATAAAAAATTACTAAGGGAGTGGGGGGTGAGTATATGCATATATGTACTTTTTATATATATATATATATATACACACATGTAAACCACACAGAATTAAGCATTTCATCTTTAAAAAACAGAAACATCTTATTTGAGCCTGAAACTAGGCATGTAATGCATTGTTCCACCACAAAACTGGGAGCTCACCCACACCCAGGCAGCTTTGGTGGGCCAGGAATTCACCAGCCTTCATAAGCAGAATTACACCACCTCTGTGGGGAACCCCAGTGCACAGAGCAAAATTAGCACAGGTTTTGATGTAAAGTCTGGAAATATACGTCAAGCAACCTCCAGAATTCCACTACCTATGACCCCTTTGTCAGGCTCACAGACTGCTGTGCCCTCATAGAAATGTTCAAATAAATGTAATTTTAAAAATGTGCCCCTGGGACTCTACTAGAACAGTGAAAACTAATAATGAACAGTCTACATAAATGAACTGCAGTGTTAAATAGCAGGAATGTCATTTTATATTTAACTGCTAGGGTCAAATGTGGAAATAAAACTCACAGAAAGGAGCCAAATGAATTTGCCCTCATTCTCTTACATCAATGTTTATCAGCCCACACACAGATACTGTGGGTATGATCCAGACCTGTAAGTTCAAGATCTAGCAGGAAATACTGCCAGCAGTGCTTATCAATAAATCACCTGCTGAATGGCCAAACTAGTTAATGAAACCTGGATATTTTCCTAATTATTGTTTTCCACCCTTCCCCCCCCCCCCCCCTTATTAAAATTCAACCAAAGAGTTCTATAGTGTAATCCACTTGCAGATTCTTAGCACTGGCTGCAGTTTTTGTGGTTTGATCCTTCCTTGCTAAACAGCTAAAATGACCAAACTGTTAGTCTAAACTCAGGGAACTGGTAGCCTGGGGGCAGCCAGCAACACGTGCCAGCCATTCAGAGGAGAACTTAATTCTCCCCGTATGGATTCAATGTCTTTGCCTCCTTCTCAGCCCAGATACAGAGTTCCCTTTGTCACAGCTGATACATGTTGTTGATCAAAAATGTGAGCAACAGCCTGCCTGGTCATCACATGCACTCAGGAATATACTGGTGGACCAGTATATATATATATAAAACCAGAAAGGAGGCTTTGCAAGTCCAAAAACATCAGATCCAGAGTGACCTCATGTACCCACAGCTGTGAGAATGCCAAGGACACATCAGGCATGGCAGTGAGAATGGCACAGGGGTGTAGAGCACAGCCAGGAGAAGCTATAGGATAGTCATGGCACTTTCTGTGGAAGTTCCCAGTCTCTCTGCAGAGCCCTGGTATATTATTGCTCACCCAGTGCAAGAAGGCTGGTCCTTACATGATAAAACAATTTCACCAGAGTCGTTGCTTTGGGTGATTAGTGTTGTCCCCAAAAGGCACAAAGTTGTGTTTCAGCAAAGCCATGCTCCACTTTTTTTCTCTATATTCTTCTTTTCACAGGCCAAGGATATGTGTGTGGAGAAGAGGAAACTTCAGCAAGAGAAAAAAAACAAAACCCCTACCCATCCTGCCATCACTTGTAACTCAAAAAGCTTCAGTAAGAAAACAACCAAAAGAAAGCCTGATTGTAGCATGGAAAACTGCTGGAGCATGGAATGAATCAAAACATTTAAGCCACTTGGAAATTAAAGTGTGAGTTGCATTTACAAATTCTAGAAAAGGGAAAGTGGGACAGTTCATGGAGCTATAAATTATTGCTACCTTCTAATGAAAATAAAGAAGAAATGTTTAATAATGATAGTCTGTGAGTCATTCAGAGCAATTTTAGTCAAAGGTGTGAAGCCTGTGTAGGCTGCACTGTTCCTGGTGGCATATTTTCTGTCAGGTATTGTGTCAGGCTTGTTTTCTGTCAGGTATTGTACAGAATTACTAGGTTGGTTACTACTCCTGGCTTTGTTGTGTTCTTTTCCTATACAGATACTGCAAGGTTGCAATGGGTAATGGTGTTAAACTGAAGGATGGTCAATATAGGTTAAACATAAGGAAGATTTTTGGAATAGTGGTTGAACACTGGCACTGGTTGTCCAGAAAGGTGGTGGTTGAAGGGCAGGCTCAGGGGCTCTGAGCAACCTGGTTGCATTGAAGATGCCCCTGCTCATTGCACCAGGGTTGGACAATATGACCTTTAGAAGTCCTGTCCCACTTAAACCATTCTATAATTCTATGACCACACAAGATATTTACATATTTCAGAATCTAATGTAAATACTGAATCAATCTACACAGTTGCATGTTAGAGATGTAATAATAAAACCAATCCATCACATCTAGCTGAAAGCCTTTCACTGGAGATTATTTCAATATGTTTGGAAGAGAAAGGGCAAAATTACTTTAAGATGAGTAGGAGGAATTTCAGTTCTAGGCAAAAGGTATAAAAGCAACCAAGCACTACCAGGTATTGAGAGTTTTGTACATCTGAGTGTCAATGAAAAGCTGGACCAAGAGATCTTGCTGCTCCTTCCCATCACCAAGCATGAGACATTTTTTTCTAGGAAATCCTGTGAATTTGCAAGGCAAGCTCATAGGATAAGGTCCTTTTGCAGTGCTGGAATTGCTCCATGGCAGCAAAGACTTAACTGTGCAGATGTCCAGCAATATCAGGATCCAGGTGACTCATAACCCTCCGTGGATGAGCCCACAATTATTTCTGCAAATAGCTCTCAAGTTTCCTCTTGGGTTCACTGCACACCATCCTGGATTTCATGAAACTTGGCTTTCCAGCTTGCTCATCTCTCTTTTGCTTTATAGGTTAAGTGGAATGACAGACCCAGACTAATAAAACAGAAGAACAACGTGGGAGCTATTGAGAAAGAGAAGAGGAACTGAGATGACCACACAGTCCTGGAATGTATTACCAACCCAAGTATTAGAAATTCATTATCTGAGTTGTGCCACAAAGCTCAGCTTAAGTGTTATCTTCTTCCACAGCTGTTTCAGCCTAAAGGCTCTCCTTTCCTTCCCCAACCATGAGAATATTTACTTGTGGGACAGAGCCAGTGGTTGGCACCCACAGAGGTAAAAATGCCCTTTTTCCCTTTTACTTTCCCACACCTAGCCAGATGCAAGGTTTACAAAGCCCAGCAGCAGTCTGTGAGAGGATATATGGGATTACAAGGACTCCAGAAGCTTCTCCCAGGATGTCAGAGCACACATAAGGTCTCAGTATGGATGCAATAAATAACAGAGCACCAGCAGAGGTGCATCCCAAAGCTGGGAGACCACCAGGCTGTAGGAGAACCTGTGATCCTCACCCATAGCTAGGAAACTCAGAGCAGCACTGGAGAATACCTGCACAGAGCTCCTAAAGCAGCACTCAGAGTCCTTTGACTCGGAAACACATCTGTAAAAATCAGATCTGTGATCTCCTGCCAACCTGCAGCAGTGGGAAGCTGAAGAAAACTGACCTCAGGATGCAGCAAACCCTGGGTGGCACAACACATGGAGAGGGAATGATGAGAAAAGTGGGTGCTGGAAGACCAGTCCAACTTGGTGGACATCAGAATACAGAAAGAAAATTCTTTGAATTAGAATTTCTTTGGGCATATCAACTACCAGTCAATGTTTCTACTCAACAGAAAGGGAAGATTGTGCTTCTAAGATAAGGACCATAAGGATGAGGATGCTTAAACTATAGCATATGAAAGCAAAAGGGGAAGCAGGAGGAACAACTTAATCCAGGTCACCTACCCAAACCCCCTACTGACAAATCTGAAAGACTGAGTAAAATTTCACACTGCTTTTTGGTCCACACCGTGAGACACTGTCAGGTTCAGTATTCAAATGTATCTTCAGCTGAAGATGTGGTTGTCCAGCTTCTGCAAGGCCACAGCTGCCAAGGTTCACATACATATTATTTCTTGGGTTTATAAACAGCTTCAATTCCATTCATGCATGAGAGCCAGGGCTGTCCAGACAGGAATGCTCAAGACCCCTCTGGGACACTGAGACATCCAAAAGGAGCAGTTCCCAGTAAGCTGAGCCCTGGCAAGATGTTAAAGCAACTCCTAACATCCTAACATGGGAGTCCAGAGTTTTTGAAGAAGACAAATGTCCCATATTGATATAGAGGACTTCTGAAATTTCTGACCATAGCACCTGGGGAAGGCAGGAGAAACTAAATGTGCCTGAGTCTTTGACAGGACAGACACACAGAATCATCATATAAATCTCACACTTTTGCTAAAATCCATAGCTGTCACTTTTAACTAATGCCTTCTCCTGGAGAAGCCTCACCTGAAGGCAGAACTGCTGCAGGTGGGGACAGGACCTGCCCCAGGGGACATAAACAGGCAGTGGCACAACTGTGAAGAGGGTGAGGAAGCCAATCCCTGTCCACAGCTCTGTGGTGGTTGATACTGGAAAAGATATTGTTTCACACTACCAAAGCAAAATCAGACACTTATAGGAGAAATCATGAAAGAAAATGCATCAGGTTCTGCTTCTCAGCAGAAACTCTGTGTTTGTGTGTGTGTGTGTGTGTGTGGTGTGTGTGTGTACTTAGGAAGCATCTTCATCAGAAACAGACTTGGGTGTGGGCCTCTGATCCGTGTGAAGAAAATTCAGTGCTACCTTCAGGATGTTGCCTTAGCAATGATTTCATTCTGCAATTGGAAGTGTGAGGGGGGACTGCCAAATGAAAGATCAGCTTTGGGAAGGCCCTGTGCACGATGCAGCCATACCCATGGGAGCTGTGTCTGCCAGCTTCAAGCCTCAAGATGTTAATTTTCATAGCTGAATCTTCAGCTGCTATAACCAGAGCAATTTTAATTGTCATCTACAATTTATGGAAGTGTAGGATAAGAGCCCTTCTATAGAGAAGTGTATCCATTCTATCTCTGGTAACCAGATGTTGTCAAGCAAGAGGGAATAGTGGGAAGGTTAGAAGGACAAGGCACAGCAACTTTGAACCTCTGCTGCCTGAGATTATTTGTGCATCATTAGCCCTGGTGCAAAACAAAAGCTTTCTGTTAAGAAGCACTTAACAGGTAAACCTCTGCTCACCCTCCCTGGAGAGCCATGGGATTTTTGCAGGGAAGAATAAACGTGTTATTTTTCTTTATCTATCTAAATCAAATTTTTTTTTGCTTTGTTTTGGTTTTTTTTGTTCATGTTTGGTCAGAATATGTTTTTTCCTGGAAAAGCCCAAGGAAATTTAATATTTTTTTTTCTGCTACCAAATCCAAATATTTTAAAGATTAAATTATTGGCTTTATATCTGTAAGATAAATCTCATAAAAGAAGGAAAAAGAACACTTTGTGGTTCTTAACACACAACCTGAGGCATCCCTGAGCCTGGGTCATTCAGTCACTATGTAGTGAGAGGGGGTGGGAAGAGCATCTGAGAGTATGCTCAGATGTATGCTGAGATGTATGCTTTAAATACTACTTTGTAGTATTTAAAGGACTTTTGGGAGCAGAGAAGGCTTAGTTTGGTCTGATTAAGGGTGCTGTATGAAGAAACAAGGAATACTGAAATGATTTTGGGATATTGTGAGTATTTAGCTGGCATGGCCACCCTGCTCATGAGATATTTTAGTTAATTCACAAGAGTCATAACAGATGAATCCTGCTAAGGCTTCAACACTGCCCCACCTCATCATCCATAGTATTTGTCTTTGCTGGCATAATCAGAACAGTTATAGAGCTCTTTCTAGTTCTGCAGAGACATCCATGGAGTGGTAGCAGCAGGCAGGTCACTGTGCACATTGTACAAAGCCCTGTGGTCTCCCTGGAGACTTGTCACTCTTCACGTGTAGGAAGAGCTATGGACAGAAGATGTTCCACTGGGAAAGAAGAGAGTTGACCCTCTGGGTTAGATATAATATTGTTCCAGGGAGAAAGGCAGAGGAGATAACATAGGAATGTCAGGCAGGTCTCAAAGGCATTTCAAAAGGCAGCTCTCAGGTTCTGCATCCCCTAGTACTGTTTGAAACTACAAGCAGTTTTTGAGTTCTTAAAGAGTTTCTTCATCAGGGGTTTTTATTAGGGCAAAACTGCACAGGTGATGGGCTTGTGAAGAAAAAAATAACTGAACATAGCTGGAATTTTAGGCATAAGCTTTGAAAAATTTCTTGAAATACTTTTTTTCTTTTTTTTTTTTCCACATAGATATAAGGACAGAGACCATGGGAGCCTAAGTCCCTTCAACAGGCTGAAATTCCTCAGTGCCTGAGTCATTTTTGCAGCAAGGCCTTAAAAACTGGATGCATTGGCTCCTTTCAGTGTTGCACATTGAGGAGTCAGAGCCAGCATCTTCAGTCTCTAGTCCTGATGACTCAGAAGTGTGAGACCACTTATTCAGAAAGGACAAAATGTCCTAAACCAGGGTGATGATTAAAGAAACTGTTCTGCACTTTGAAGAAAATTAGTAGAAGCTTAGGAGGTTTCTAAAACATTTGAAGTTGAGGAATGGGTGGTGTGTGGATCTGACAATCCAAAATAAAAAATAATAGGGTGAATGCAAACTTGCAGACTTCTCAAATAGAGAAAGAAAGCAAAGAATCAAGTTGTTCTTCACCACATCTACTAGTAGGCAGGTATTGATTTATAATTATCCCCACTCAGTTGTTTCTAAGCACAGCCTTCCAAGTTCCAGCCCCATGGCTGTGTTCAGGTGATGGTGTCCCTGAATGCTCCAAGGAGCAGCTTCACCTGCTCTGCTCAAGGGAGAGCCTGAGCTGGAACTGCTGAGACCCAGGAGATTTTTAAGGCTATTTTTTTTATACTGTTTTGAACTCTTTTTAGATATACTTTAGACCAAACATGCTGCTAGCAATATCTGGATTCCACTCACTTGCCTACCCCCTCAGCAAGCACCAGCCTGCATGCACTCACACAGATTTTCAAGCCACAGCAGGTTTTTTACAAAAATCTTTAATACCAAGGGAACCAAGGACAATCACTGCACAATTTACAAGGCTCACACAGATCTCCTCTAGTGACAGTGTTTAGGGGGTGGGGGGCACCTCCCTCCCTTTGATTTTTTCCTTGCTGAACAAAAATCAGCTGTGGTAAGAACCAACTTCCCGCAGGAGCGCAAGAGGTGCAGTGTGTTGACTGTCAGTTTTGCGGTGTGTTTTATTTCAGAGAAGAGGCCCTGTTATCAGCATCCATGCAGAACTTATCTCTGTGCCATCTGCTGTCACACAGGTGTGCCTGGTGCGCCTCACCACCCGTGCTGCTTTCCTGCTTTAAAGTGTCACTGTGTCTCGCAAAACAGGACGATGCACGCAAAATCCGCTGTGCAGGGCAGCTGATGTCACCCCGCTCCGAGCGCTGGGATGCTCAGACACACTTATAGGGGAACACCCCACCTCAAGCCGGGTAACCCAAAAAGGGCTCTAAAATCCCTCTCACTGCCGGGGCTCCCTGAGCCGCGAGTGCAGCGGGGGCTCCGGGGCTGGGGGAGCGCTCACCCGCCGAGGACAGGCGCTGCTCCTCCCGTGGGAGCCTCACCGCTTCCCACGGCTGCTCCCACTCCGGCCCGCTCCCCCGGGAATTCTACCCGAGCACGCACCGGGAAAAGCAAAGCAAAACTCCTGCACCTTTGGGGAATAAGCGGCTTCCCCGGACCGGTTTTTGCAGAGAGGAGCGGGAGGAAAGCGGCTGCTGCTGCGTGGAGATCGGAGGGGGATCCAGCCCTCCTCCCTCCCGGGGGCGGCTCCCCCTGCGGGAGCGGCGGCGGCACCTCCGCGACCCGGTCCCGGTCCCGGTCCCGTCACGGCTTCGCCTCGGTCCCGGCACTCCCGGGCACCTCCGCCCGTCGGAACCTGGCCTCTCCCCTCCGTGCCGGTGCCCTGCCAGCCTCAGCCGCGCTGCTCAGGCAGCATCGCGCCGTCACCTCATCCTTTCTTTGCTCCATGGCACAAAGAGTAACAACGCAAAGAAAAAAACCCTACAGTTTTCTGTGCTGATCCGCCTGGATGCTGAGAAGAGCTCAACTCTGACTCTTCTGCATCTTTTCCTTTTCCCTTTCCCCTTTCCTTTCCCCTTTCATTTCCCCTTTCCTTTCCTCTTTCATTTCATCTTTCCTTTCATTACATCTTTCCTTTCCTTTCATCTTTCCTTTCATCTTTCCTTTCCTTTCCTTTCCTTTCCTTTCCTTTCCTTTCCTTTCCTTTCCTTTCCTTTCCTTTCATCTTTCCTTTCATCTTTCCTTTCCTTTCCTTTCCTTTCCTTTCCTTTCCTTTCCTTTCCTTTCCTTTCCTTTCCTTTCCTTTCCTTTCCTTTCCTTTCCTTTCCTTTCCTTTCCTTTCCTTTCCTTTCCTTTCCTTTCCTTTCCTTTCCCTTTCCTTTCCTTTCCTTTCCTTTCCTTTCCTTTCCTTTCCTTTCCTTTCCTTTCCTTTCCTTTCCTTTCCTTTCCTTTCCTTTCCTTTCCTTTCCTTTTCCTTTCCGTTCCTTTTCTTTCCTGCCCCTCCCTTTCCTTTCCTTTCCTTTCCTTTCCTTTCCTTTCCTTTCCTTTCCTTTCCTTTCCTTTCCTTTCCTTTCCTTTCCTTTCCTTTCCTTTCCTTTCCTTTCCTTTTTCTTTCCTTTTTCTTTCCTGCTCTCACACCTCCCGAACCTTTCCAGTGCCCACCTTCCCACATGCACCGCACCCGGCTCTCCCAGCCCACCCTGCATTAAACCCAAGTGTGTTTGCAGAAGACAGGTCTCCCCGGCAGTTTCCAAACTCACCTGCAAAATGCTGCTTGCTGCTAGAATCCAGGGCAAAAGCCACCTCATCCCTGGAAGCCGGGATTAAATACATTTGATTGAACCCAGATTTAGAGCCGTTTTGAACAAAAACACCACTTTGGGGAATGCGGAGCAATCCTGAGCTGGCAACCTAGCCTAGGCACTCTGCCTTTTTCTCTTGGCTCTTTGGGGATTTTATTAAAGACAAATCTGACGTCACGGTGAAGGACAAGCCCTGCATTTTTCCTCTGGAGAAACTTTTCCTGCCTTCACTTCTTCATTTTTGTGTGTGGTGTTGTCCCACCTCCCGCATTTCAGTGCATCGCCGTGAGCCAAAGGGCTCTTAAAGGGAAAGCTGCAGCGCCGGGGTCCAACACGCTGCGATTTTAGCGCAGCTCCGAAAGGCTCAGAGCTCATCCCTCATGCTGCTGAAGGGGCTCAGACTCTTGCAGTGTAGCTAGTACAACAAGAAATGTTTGATCAGGCTTTCCTGGTTACAATCAATGACATGACACGTATACAATTATTCGCAGACGTTGGATTTATTTGGTTTTTAAAAAGAGTGACTTCATTTGAAGAGCAAAGGACATTTGTGCTGCACACCCTGTGGGAAACAATCTGACAACTCCTTTGGGACTCCCCTCTTTACAGAGCAACCCTAGATCACAGGATTGCCCTGCCATGCCACACATCCCTTCCATGATTTCAGCATTTAGGAGTGTGCATCAGCCCTGGGCCCAGTTACACTCCTATCCTGTGCCAGCAGTGGGCATGACCAATATTGTCCAGGTACATGGGAGTGCAAATCCCACCCTGAATTCAAACCTCACCCCAAGCTCTCTGATCACTTCTATCCCTGCTAATCTATGCTCTGATTTTAGCTGAGGAGTGTCTGATGTATTTTTCTCCTTTTACTTAGGTACAGGTATAGTTTTTTCCCCAACCATACAAAATCTGAATTTGAAAGAATTTAATTCTCTTTCATCCTTAAACTGAAACAGAATATTATAAGGAAAATGACTGCTAGCAAAGGGAAGGAAAACCCTGTTAAACAGCTTCCAAGGTCTCAAATGCAAGAATTTATTCAGGGGCTAAAATAAAAGGTAAATTTAAAAATAGGCAAACATTTCCTCTTGATGTGACAGGCTGGGCAGTGATGGGTGGGTGAATCACCCTGATGGCCAGACTAGAACAATGATGTGCCCTTAACTTCTGCTCAGCTTTGGTTACCACCTGGAACTCAGGTGTGCCAGGCTGGGTTGGGATGGGCCATTCCCAGCCCCTCACCCAAAGCAAACATCCACATAAGGACATGGAGCTGCTGGAGTGAGTCCAGAGGAGGCCACTAAGATGAGCAGGGATGGGGAATCTCTCCTGTGAGGAAGGGCTGAGAGAGTTGGAGTTCTTCAATCTGGAGAAGAGAAGGCACCAAGAAGACCTTTTAACACCTTCCAGTATGTAAAGGGGCTCCAAGAGAGCAGGGTCCTTTGGCCTTCATGTAGTGACGGGGCAAGGAGAAATCTCTTTATGCTGAAAGAGGCTAGATTTAGGTTAGGTATTAGGGAAAAAATCCTTTCCTGTGAGAACTGTGAGAGATTAGAACAAGTTCTCCTGTGAAACTGTGAATTCCTTGTCCCTGGAAGCGTTCAGGACCAGGGGCTCTGGTCTTCAATGGGCTCTGAGCAGCCTGGTTAAGTGGAAGATGTCCCTGCCTACAGAAGGGGGTTGGAACTAGCTGATATTTAAAGTCCCTTCCTACCCAAACTATTCTGATTCTATCCCTGCCCTCTGGGTATCTGGTGCTGTGTGGGGTTTGTTCCAAGGTCTTGGCACAACTGAATGCTCAAGGCTGGGGCTGGCAGTGGGTGGGGAGGGTGAGAAATCTGCTCCAGTAACTTCTGGTCACACAGCAAAGTCTATCCTTTCATTCTGTGTGATGTGACATGGGCAGTTTAATGGTTTCACACCAGCTGGACCAGGGAGCTCTAAATGATCAGTTTGTTTGTGTGACAGTCTGGACAGACTGCTGCTCTGGGAGATGATTCAAACAGAATTAAATGCAAACTGAAGGAAGTTCCATGAGGTGTCTTCTTCCTCCAGCACCTTTACCCCTACCACAGCCCTTTCACAGGACTCACAACCCCGAAGACCAGGCTCAGGGTTGTGTTTTCTGTCAGGTTCCTCCAGAACTGTGTCTATTCTCCCTCCTCTCTATCCTCCCCCTTTTTTCCTCACTTCCTCCTGTTTGTTCATTCCAGCTTTTTCTATTTCAGTATTTCTCTCTCACCCTGCTGTCACCAGCACATCCTTCCTTGTACACTGTTGATATTCTGCTGGGGGAATGTAGAACAAGCCCTGCTAAATTGTTGTCACCCAGGTGATGTTCATCTGCGTGTGCATATTACTGGGTGCCAGACTTTGGGGCCCAAACCTCTAATACTTTGTGAAAGTAGCATTTTGAGAGTTCAATTCCCCTGAACTAGGTGAAATGACTTTTTTTAAAAAAAAAAAAAAAGAAAAAGTGAAACTATTTGGGTTAGCATAGAGAAAAAGGCTCAGATGTAAACCTGGGAGCTAATATTTCATACAAAATGTGATTGCTGTCTTGGAGATGAAGGAGCTGTGATAGCAGTTCTAGCAAAAGTAATTTTCCAGATTAAGGAGGAACAAGAGTTTAAAGTTCCTATGATATCTCAGACTGCAACATCATGGGAAAGAGCATTTTAGAAATGACATAAAAATGGCATTGTGTTGGTTTGGACTTTTTCCCAAAAAACTTTGCTTATCTCCCTCTCTTTGACTATTTACTCATCATATTTCATTGCTTCAGTGAATTCCTTAGAAAATGCTGTGGTCAAGTGTGTCAGCAAGGATGAAGCCCTTGAGATGTGGACATCTGGCTGTTTGAAGCTCCACAGCCCACCCCAGCTGGTTTGTGAGAGTTTGTCATGTGATCATTAACCAGGCACTCTGTCCTAGCTTGGACAAGACTGGGCTCAAGGACTGGGACCCCAGGGCAGGGGTGCTGAGACATCCCAGTGCCTGAGCAGCCTTTCTCATCGTGATTCCTCTGTGGATATGGCACACTGGGGCACTTACAGGTGTGTCTGGGTGTAATGTGATTTCATTAAATCCCAAATCACAGGGAAATTTTGGCTCTTGCTGAGCTCTTTGGTAGCAGCAGCCCAAACCTGGGCTCCTATGAGCTCTCAGGTCCCTCTAAGGATGACAACGCTAAAAGAGATCACTGCAATCCTGTGTCATCCTGGCTTGATCATGGGCAGTCTTGTACTGACCCCAGTAAATGAAGGCTCTAGAGACGCTTCTCTGTCTAATTCAAAGACTTAAACTTAAGATCTTCAAATGATGAAAAATCCATTTCATGTTTTGATGAGTTCAGTTACATTCACTATTAAACATTTGTGCCATATTTCAGTCTGAGTTTGCTGGTTTCATCTTTCTGCCAATGTCTGCTTGGCTGATGAGAATTCAGCACTTTCTTCCAGCATATAAATATGCAAAGGTTCCATAAATCACTGCTGACTCTTCTTTTTAATAAAACAAGGAAGCCACATTGCTGTTAATTCCCAGTGTAAAATTGTTTTTTGGGAACTTGAATGTAATAATTTTATGACTTTTATCTCTTTCCATGGACATTATATCTGCGAATGCTACTATCCATCACTCTACAGCCATCCAGTGAACAGGAAACAGGCAGCAGGTCCCAGTTCAAGCTAGCTCTGATTCTGTCAGGCTAATGCTTTAATATCACTTCTTCCTCAATAAATCACTTATGCCTCTTGGCCACATAAACAGGCTTCTCAAATTGACTTCATTTTACAGTCTTAGAACAAATAAACTGGGAAATAGATTGATTTATTTTATGCTGTTTGATTTGTCTGACACTTTTACTGAAGGCTGTAGCCAGCCAAAGAATACAGGGATTACTAAGAACAGAAGGAGAGCTCAGGGAGGATGGATCCTGTTTTCCCTTGCAAATGCATGGCAGGAATATGTCCTTGCCTGTAGCTGATTTCCTTTGTAAATAAGTGAGATCAGAGTTTACCTACAATTCCAAGAGGAAAAAAAAAAAAAAGAACACCTTGGACTTTCCTGACTCATAAATGGTAAAGGCTGAGTCATGAATCTGACTTTTAAATAAACCAAACCATTAGCTGTGTTAATTCCTATCAGGGTGCTTTTTTTTCTGCTTTTCTCTGTGCTGAAGGTGACATCCCTTTCAGTCAGCAGAAAGGCTGGGATTCAGGAAGCACATACTGGAATGGAAAGGGAGGTGGAGAAGTCAAACTGCACCATCAATAATTGTTGTTGTTATTGACACTACTTAGGTGATAGGAAGGAGAGTTACATCAGCCTGGGCCTTTGAAATATCAAAAAAGCTTTACAAAGAAAAGTATGAAAACATCTATTTTAGCTGACTCTCAATAACATCAAACATCTGAACACTCAGCCAACCCCACTTCAGCACAGGTGAATATCTCATTTTCAGAGCTGCTAGCCTTTGCAGATAAGAACTGACCCCTGAGTGAAAGAAGCTGCAATGCTACAGGAAGACTCACTCTTTTGATGTCTAAAGAGTCTTTCCAAAGAAGGAGATGGATAGGAATCACACTGAGGATAGAGAGCCAAAGGCTCCTTTGCTCCTGTTCTGCCTGGTGTCTCCCTGAAACAGTGATGGAGAAGGTACCAGGAGCTAAGGTGGTAAATCCAACGCTGAATTCCCTCAGTCCTTTAGAAAATGCCAGAGGAAGTGATTTACCTTGGAATGTTACTCAGCCCAGGTTTCCATTACTGAGTATGTATGCACCATGCTGTGTGGCTCGAACTCCCTATGCCAGAATATTTGTGAGGCTGATCACACACCCAGCTGCTTAACAGAAAATCAGCTGGTCCTGGTAATCCAGCCTGACTGTCAGCACTCCAGGACCAACTGATCATTTCTCTAAAGTGCTGGTGTAAATCAACCCCACTGATTTAGGTGAAGCAGCAGCCAAGTCTGAAAAATGGAACATTCAATATTTAATTCATTCATGCAGCCAAAATAATTTATTCCCACCATTTGAGCAGGACTATTGCCTTTAAGGAGACATGACTGTGGTTTTATTCCCCATAAATAAAGTCAGATTTATTAGGACAGGTCTTCAGCTGGTGTCAATCTGTGTGACTTCCTTGATTTCAGGAGTACTAATCTGGCTGACAGCATCTGAGCTGTTCCACTGTGAGCAAAAATGTACAGGCGCCAATGACAGTGGCTAAGGAACAAGTCATTAAAATACTGTTTTCTGTAGTTTCCCATATAAAAGATTATAGAACCTTATATCAATTTTCAAATCTGTGTTACATTAGGTTTTCAGTTACTGATCACAGCAAGATTGTGTTTTCTTCATTGCCCTCAATATGAGGACAAAATGGCCTCATTACTGGGTTTATCCATTCTTAAATCCTCAAATTTCCTGATGTACATTTATGTTGGCAAAACACATACTCTGATGGTTTTGAACCACTACCAGGCATTTGTAACAACAACAACAACAGTACCATCCAGTGTTTTTCCTGAGTAACTGTCTGTCTTAATACCTGCACTCAAAGCCCCACCAATTGCTTAATTAAAGCTTTCAAATGGAACTTTGAATAATAATTAAAAACAATAATTTAAAAAAAATCAAACACAAAACCATCACACAAGTAAAATACCAAGCTCTAAAAATAATTAATGACTAAAATGAGCAGGCCATAAAGAATGAGGAAACTGCCAGAAATATGAACAAACTCTTAAGAGATCCTTGCTGTAGAAAAGTAGTCATCTGTATATAAAAATTTGCATAATATTTAGTGTTCATTTAAAGAAGCTGGCTTAATAATACATACTGTGTCTGAGCCTCAGCTGGTTTAAGTATGAAGTACTTGGAGTTGCATTGATTTGTGGCATTCATGGGTGCAATGCATTATTCATAAGTATTAGTTCAACTATTTGGACAAATGCAGGAAGTGCAGGGGAGGAATTAATCTTTAGGCTTGCCCCCTGCAGTTGTTTTTCTTGATGCTCATTAAGAGAGGGGAATATACATTGGCTAACAAACTATGAAAGGATGAAGAATCCTAACAAATATCGCACACATTCCTGAAATGGCACAGCATGCTCCCTTTGTATGTCTGTCAGCTTCATATCATGGTCTCCTGGACAAGTAATTTTATGACATGCTCCAAAAAGTGATGTCACCCACTGCAGATAATATCCCCATGCTGACAGTTCTATTCTCCAGATGAGTGACCACAGAACTGCAAAATCATACATTAATCTGGATCTTTTTAAAATTGCTATTAATGCTGCACTATTCTGCGGTCTCTGGGATGGAGTTGGCTACATAAGGAGGCAAATCTCTTCTGTTCTCCTGGAAATTCTAATCTAGGGAAGACTAGACACAGATTTGAACTTTTCAGTCATACACTGAGGCTTCCCAGCACTGTAGATATATCTGTGAATTTCCAAGATTGGGTTAGATTACACATATATTTGATTGGGAAAAAACCCAGCCAAACAAGCCCATGAAATTCCCTTAATGTATAAGAAGTAAATGAAGTCTTTAAAACAGAACCATCTCCTGTCTGAGATGGCCTGGTTTTTTTCTTGGAAAGTAGATCTGCTCTTCTAGCCCAAGTGTTTTTAAAATATTTCTTTAATAAATACAGACAAATCATACTGGTTTTTTATAAAAGAAAATAATAATGGATCCTTGTGAGATGTTTAGAAAAGTTATGAATAAATTCACAAGAGATCAAACCTGTTTGAAACATGAAGTATTTGAGGACCAAATATTTTTCCTCCATGGCCCAAGTATCCAAATTCTGCATTCTAACTCTGGTAACATTTTATTCAAAGTTTCCTGTGGTATTTGGTTAGTAAACGTTTCCCTTTCAACAGAGGTGCTTTCAGTCTGTGTTTCCTGGGGAAATGGAGCTTATGCAATCACTTTGTACATGTTCATGTCTGTCTGTCTGTCTGTATGCCTTTGCAGTAATTTTTGAGCCTTTTTGGGCTAAACCAAGCCAAATTTTGTCAGAAAGGTGGGTCTCTCACTGATGATGGCATTCCTGCACTTTGTGGAAGGAGGCACCAAGGAATTTAAGAAGGGCCACAGGAGTATCACACTTTTAGGAAAAGTGAGGTGTTTATTCACACACTATTAGAGCCAGAGAAGCCACACAGCTGAGACCTTTCAGACTGCAGGAAAACAACTTCAGCTGGAGTTTGCAGTCAGCCACCAGACACAAATCTGTGGGGAAAGTGGCTTTTATTGATGTAATGCTCACAAAATTACTGCTACTTTAGGAACACCTGGTCCACAAGCTCTCAAGTTCTCATATTTTTATTTTTTATTTCTTGCAAGCAGGACTTTACACTTCCTCTTCTCCCACCCCATGCCAATATTTGTTCTTAATTTGATCTTGGTTATAAAAGCAAAAGAGTTGAAAACAAAGGTATCCATTTTCACACTACCACTTTAGGAAGTAAAATACTAAGTCCATTCCAAATTCCTGCCTGGACACTTTCAAAGTGCAAAGATACAGTAGATATAGAGTGGTTCTGTCTCAAGAATTTGAATAAATTAAAGGTCTGATGACATGAGTTCCTTTAGACCTCTTCTCTACAGAAGGAGGTCTAAAATGAGAGCATTCAGAATATACACATTTTTATTACCATTGATAATTGTATTTGAAGCATTTAAAAATGTGACAGTGAAGATAATAAACTGCTTTTCCATGCCCTGGAAGGTGTTCACCACAATGTCTGCTAGCATTAAATGTCAGTTATACAAAATGGGGAGCATTTTCCTTTCAATTTCATTTGTACAGTGTTTTTGCCAACACAACAACCCCTATGCAGGGAAAGGAACCAGGGCAGAGGAGGTGATGTATCACACCTGGAGTGCCAGAGCAGAATCGCTGCCCTAAGCTCTGATTTTTGTCATCAGTTCTACTTTTTTCCATCCCTGCCTACTGTGATAAAACTTTTCACCTTCTCCTGGTCTG
The DNA here is from genome assembly GCF_049639895.1 of Pseudopodoces humilis. Taxonomy (NCBI): domain Eukaryota; kingdom Metazoa; phylum Chordata; class Aves; order Passeriformes; family Paridae; genus Pseudopodoces; species Pseudopodoces humilis. The sequence continues at coordinate 7,624,079 of NC_142200.1, forward strand.
AGGGCACCACACACAGTGATCGCTGTTTCCCTCTGGACTTATTTTTCCTTCCTCTTCTCCTGTCACCCTTTTGGAGCAGAAGACATGATATAGATTTGTATTCAACCTGAGGGAAAAGGAGATCAGGCTGGATCAAAGCACTGGCCCCACATGCTCAGGGAAAAGGTTGGTGCAGCTGATGTCTACCTTGACCCAGCAAATGTTTTTCTTCTTCATCAAGTGAAAAAAGTGTTTCATGGGTCCTGGCAGTACTTCTTTCCCTTTAATATGGTTTTGGTCCATCTCCCTTTAGTCTCACCTGAAGTTGTTGAGTCCCTGAGGAACGGCTGGACTGCACATGTTCAGCCAGGACAGGCTTCCTAAAAGAAATTTGGACAAGGAGGATGTATTTTGAGACACTGTGTGAGACTTCATAGGGGATCCACAACACTGTGCTTCTTAGGCTGCATTAGTTATCCCTGTGTTTAAGCATCAGAAAAATATACACAGGGAAAAGCCTGTAGTTCTCATATAAAACAAAAATTGTGGCAGCATGGTGTCTGGTGTTTGTGTGTTTGTTTGTTTGCTTTTCCCCAGGGAAACCACTCTTCTCTTTGCACAGCAGGAACTGTTGTCTTCATCTTCTGTCACCTCCCAAAGGCAACCCAGGAAGAAAAATATCTGACCATTTTGAGGCTTAAAGCAGCTGCTGAGATTACAAGTAAGGTGGCCAAGTCAGGAGAGCATTCTGGTGTTAAAAACCTCTTGGCATTATTTATTTACCATGTGCTGGGTCAGGGTTCTTGAAAGGTGCCCAGGGAAAGTGTCCACACAGGTGATGGAGAGGCCTGGCTTCCATCAGGGTGCCAGTGATGGAGCACAGCTCCTGGGACCTCTTCAGGTGGGAGCCATCACAACCTCTCTCCTGCCTCAGGACTCCAGATTTTGTTGGAGCAGGGAAGGATATAGGCTGAGAGTGGGGCCAAGGTCCTGAGCCTCTAGTGAGCTGACTACAGAGATGAAGAGGAAAAATGGGAGGGAGAGGGAGGCATGGGAATACATCTGAGTACACAGTCAGAGGGCTGGAAGAAACTGAAGGGTTCCTCTCATGTCTTCCTTTTCCCGAGGCACAGCCTGCATTTACTCAATCTCACTGACAGATGCTTGTCTAACCTTGCCTGCAGTGAGCACAGCTCCTTCCTTCTGCTTTCTCTGCAGTGATCTTTCCAAGCCTTTCCTCTTCAGAGAGTTAAGTCCAATCTCTACATGAAATCTCTCTCACTGCAGTGTAGGTCCACTGCTTCTTGGACACACTGGAAAAAAAATCTTCTCTTTTAACTTGATTGCAGAATTTAATGAATTTAAACATATATCCATCCGTATATCCACTGCAGCCTTCTGTCTTTTCCTTTGAGGTGCCCCAAACAGAGCTAGAACTGGGACTAGACAGAGAACTGCTCTTTATTTTTCCTAGAGTTCACTTCCCACTTCCTTCTTCACGACCTAGATTATTTCTGCAGAAAGGAACCTATTCCCAGAGGTGATTATCTCATTGATCTCCCTCTGAGATCAATGACTGCCAAGCCAAAACAGGCCTCACCTGTACAGCCACAACCCTGTTCACATCTGGGGGAGCCAGTCTGGTCACCACTGCAGTGGAAGAGGGAGGATGTCTACAACACCGCTTAAATCTGCTGGCATAAAATGGTTGAGAAAAGCAACAAAATCTCAGCATCAGCAGCCTTCCTCAGATATGCCCTGGCAGGATGAGTAACCTGCAGGGCTTTACTCCTCCCCATCTCTGTACTTCTGTGCTAGATTTCATATGATAGGTATAAATCCTGCTAATGCATCTCTGGAGAAAATAATTGTCAGTGTGGTTGATAGAGCCGAGGAACCTGAGACAGCTCCATGCCTGCTGTTGTGCTGAACGCCTTTATGAAATAATTATTTCATAGGATCTCCATGGGATCTTTTATTTTCAAGCCTAGACTTGCATCATCAGCAGATGCAGCCCCTATGTGCTGCTGCTCAAGACAGAAAGATTTTGAAAGACCCCAGGCTACATTCCAAAGCCCACTCCAGCTTTTCCTCCAGGAAAAGAAGGCAGCACAGATAACCCCTGCTGAGGATCACTCTCCTACAGATAGCCATCCACACTACAGGATAAAATCTGTGTTAGATTCCCAATTCACTTGAGCAAATTTCATGTGAAATAGTGGCAAAAGCCTTCCTGCAGTCAAAGTGAAATCACGCCACAGCAAATTCATCCTCTTCCACTGTACATACTGTGTCTCCCATACCTCCAAAATCTGTCAAGTCTGGTATTCTTTTAATCATGATTTTATTTTCAGAGTGTTCCAAATAGGTCTGTTCCACTTGTTTTAATGGTTTCTTTTCTAGGTGCTGACAGTATGCAACTTGGTTTATAATTCCCTAACTCTTCCTTTCCCATCAGAACATCTGACCCATATCTGCCCCTTTCTCTCCCTCCTAGATCTCACATATCCTTCAAGAGGGTGGCTGGCCAGTTTTGCAATTTGAACCAAAACAAAATAAAATCTGTATTTTTAATGAAATCCCTTAGCCTGCCTTTTGCCTGCTGTCAGTTGAATTGCCCCTCTCCACTCACTGGTATTACCATGTTGGTTATAGGCTCATTGCAGTTTTAGTGAAAGCTGAAAGGGGAAAGGCATTAACCACTTCAGCCCTCCAGGCATTTCCAGCTTTTCTTCCAACAAAGTGAAGGACCAGCTTCTTCCTTCAACTTCCTCCTTCTGCTGAAATATTAATAGGAATCTCTTTGCTATCTTTCACATCCCTTGCTAGTTGTGTTTCATTTTGTGCTTTGGCCTTTATGATTTTGTCCCTACGTGCTCCAGCAATTATTTTATAGCCATCTTTAGTAAACTGGCCTAGTTTCCACTTCTTGCATGCCCTCATAGAACATTTGTCTGACACCTGGAATTGCCAGTCCATACCAGTGTAGGCTGTGCTTCACCTCCAAGCTGGAAACTGGGGGAAACCAGGATCCTCTATCAAATAATTTCCACCAGGATGAGGTTGCTCAGAAGAAATATTCTACAATCATCTCTTCTGTGAGCAAAGAGAAACCTCAGTGTTGCACTGGATTGAGAAGAAGGTGCCTAACAAAGAGTTGTGCCATCAAATGGCAGAAGGTGTCAGCCCTCTGTATCCAATTACAGATGTCTCTTTTTTATACTCTCCTTGGAAACTGAGGCATGGGAATTTTGAAGAGAAATAGGATATTGAATGATCTCAAATTCACATCCCTATGCATGAATTCTCTCCCCGTCTCTATCGTTTTCTTAAAATTTTGCTCTTTTGCTCTAGAAAAAGTCAGAATGGAAACACCAACAAGCCCAAATCTGGCATTTCTTGTGTCATCTCCCCTGTGAGCTGCAAGGACTTGCTGAGGGATGGCTGTTTCCACAGTGCGTTCCTGTGGAGGAGTGCGGTGAAGAAAGTGCTGGAGTAAATTATCTGCTGTTTGAATTATTGTCATAAATGATAAAACAGATGTTTCTTATGCATGAACTTTTCATGATCTTGGGCTGCAGGCTGGTGGGATAATCAAATATTATTACAGCATGGAACAAGGAGTTGTAATGGACATATAAATCCCAAATCTAGCTCCTGATGATATAGTTTTTTCCACAGCTTATCCCTTAAACCACACACGTGCTAGTTCTTGCACATCCAGCAGCATTTTCTGTACCAATTCTTAGCTGGAAGTGAGACTTTTGGCAAATTATTTGGAAAACTCCATAAAATGTATACTTCAGCTTCCTCAGCTAATGCTAAGCTCAGTGCCCTTCAGTGTGCTCAAGGTCTCTGGAAGGTTCTTGGGCATGATTGTTTCTGTTGCCTTGTCCCAGGTGAGAATGTCTATTCTTACACCTACCATTAGCATGCCCTGGGCTTTGCTGGAGAAAATGCATCAGAGCCCTTTGCAGTGCCCCAGGGACACAAAGCAGCGATAAAGCAAGCTAAGGCAATTAATTGCTCTGCTTCCCTAAAGCAACATAAAGGAGTTGGGGCTCCCTGGAGAATCCAGCATTTAGAGAGTAATTTCTGTTGTATGAAAAGCACAACTCTTAAAATCATGCACATAATGCTCAAAGGGATTTTAGGCCACACAGTCCAACTTTTCCCTCTGAGGTGGGCTCAAGGTTAGAGGCAGGTTACCACTGATGATGTTTGCTTACACCTTTTTATGAGCCAAAGGTGTTTATACAATATGTGTCTGGAGACAGCTTTGTGCCTGCCCATGCAGAGTGGCTGAGCTCTCAGAAGAGGATTTGCATACCAAATCCTCAGCCTACTCTGTTTGCTGGGCAGTTTTCATACCAACTGCAGAGCAGCTGACAGGAGCCAGCACTGGACACAGCAGCAGAACTCTCTTCTTGCAGTAGCCCCTGGCACTTGAACCTGGACTCAAACTTGTCAATGATGGAAGATTGTGACCCTGAATTTGGGGTCCAGGCCAAGTCTTCCTCCACCCCATTGAGAGCTGCTTTTCCAGTGAGCTTGAGTACATGTAGTAGAGCTGAATATCCCTGCCATTCTGCACATGCTGATCAGAGGTCAGCTCTAGATTATGTGACTGCCACATCCTCTTGCTGTAAACAGAAAAAAAGAAAAAGACTTTTTGTATAAATGACTCTCATCTTTAGCACTCCCATGCAGCCCTTCCTTGCACTCACCCTACTAATCATGAGGTTGAGGAAATACTGCTTGAAAGATGTGGTAATGACTTGGAACCCAGAACAAGCAGTAAAAAATTGCACTGCTTTAAGAAATATTGTCATTATCTTATAAATACCACATATCTGCGTAGTCTCTGTCTTAGCACATATGGACCATGGAGAAGAAATTATATTACATCATCACATTATCATGTGTAGTTGGCCAGAAAGCTGTTCCTTAACTCCAGGATCAGATGAGAGCAAAAAGGAGAAAGAAACAAGTGACAGGTAGAGCTGCATCAAGGTAGAATGTTCATTTTTTTCTTTTTTAATAATTTTTCATCTGAGACAGTTTTACAGTGGTAGAGATATAAACCCATCTTCCCTCAGTTTGCCCAAAGTTTCTGTGGAATGAAGTTCCTTGCGTGCAGTTTATTCACGTGTTGAAGTAATTTGCTTGGCTGTATCCTAAAATAGCAGAGACATCTATTTTCCTTTACCATATGAAATAAGAGTAATTGCAACACAGGCCAGAGCAATGCATCCAGTATGGCCCTGTATGGTATTCACATCCAACCCTCAGCAACAGGGAAGATCTATAGGATGAATAAAGGGTATTGCCAGCATCTGCCATGGTAGGAGGCACACCTGGGCTGTCGGGTCTGCAGTCACAGCCAGCTGAGCCAGCGGAGGTCATGGGGCCCCACACTACTGCTTGGTTCTCCATGGAATCACAGCCATAGAATCATGGAATGGTTTGGGTTGGAAGGCACCTCAAGTTCCAATCCCTCTGCTGTGGGCAGGGACACCTTCCAGTGGTGGCTCAAAGTTTGACCTCACAGGGAACCTGAGTTGGTTTGGTCACACACAGAGTATTGTTTGATCTCAGAACTACTCACTGACTTCTGTAGGAATCTGCAGGGGTCACCCTTCCATGGAACTGAATGGTTTGGGTGTTTGAATTTGTTTGGTTTTTTTCCATGAGGAAATTTTCTACATGGTGGAAATGACTCATTGATGGATATGCAATGCCAGATATGTGCATGGGAGTCTGAGCTAGCAGCCAGGTTTGACATGCTTGATTTCTACCAATAAATGAAGAAAAATACATCAAAAAAGAATAGAGAAAATTTGGGCAACTCATATAACCTGCTTCATAATCCCTTGTTAAAAAACAAGATATGCCTACACATATGAATGAATTAGGCTCTGAAATCTCTGTAGAGTAATATATAGATATACCTTATGCATTACCTGTGCAGAGCAGGGCCATTTTTACAGGATTTAAGAACATCTTTCTTGAACCCTGTGAATTGCAAATGACAGAATATCAACCAGTTGCCTGCAATCTGATCATGCTAAAAGATTATCTTGAAAAGCCTCCAGTCATGGCTGGAAACATCAGGAGACTGAGCAGCCACCACTCCTCTTGCTGACTTGTTTCAGCAACCTAATCAGTCTGCCTTTGCAAAGACTGGTAGATCTTGCCTCAACACTAAGCTTGTCTCATGTTAACTGATAGTTTTTGTATTCTGCACAACTTCTCTTGGTGTTTTCTCCATTCTTCCAAGCATTCTTCTTACCCAGTAACTTACAGAAACCAAATTTTTTAATAACTTTTTTATTTAATTGTGAGATATTTGCTTGCTTCCCTATTGTTTTTGGGTTACTATGGCTTTTCTCTGCTTCCTGTGCAATTTTTCAGCATCCCTTTAAAAACAGAGTTATCAGGCCAAGGAGTAGTACTCCAGTACACACTGCTGCTACAAAACCAGGTTGAAATCACATCCCTTCTCTTGTTCACTTTCCTCCCCTGTGTAAGTCTGATGATCACATCTAGGGTGTTATTTCCCCCAGCATCATTCTTAAGTTCAAATTCATCTGTGCATCCAATATCATCTTTAGGGCTGCTTTGGTCTATGCTTCTAGGACTCAGCTGCCACCTTTATTCACTCACATTTACTTTGAATGGCCCTAATTTACAACAAGTGTCATTATCTCTTTATTATTGCCTAAGCATAGGAAAAAACTTAGGAGTCTGACAAGATTTATGCTGTTGGGAAGATCTAGTTTCAACCCCAAAGCTGCTGATAAAAGTTGAGTTAGGACCAATCTCTGTGAAATCCACTCAGAGATCTTTTGCTTGATAAAACCTACTCACTAAAAAAAGCAAATAAATTGATAACTGCCAGTTAAGTAGTTCTTTAATTCATTAATATTTGTGCTTCAGTGTTGTACAGGGCATATTTTATCACAGTTTATTTAGAAAATTATATGGAACTGAAATCCTAAAATATCTAGAACATGTTCAAGCTATGCAGTCTCCTAATTAATTTACTGCCACATACAAAATGTCCATTTTGTTAAATGAGAGCCATTTTCATATTAATATGTTATTAACAGTCATTAATTGCAGTCCTAGAGCCTTATTGTTGATTTATGAACATGTCTCTTTAACTCAAGCAGCTTGTTGGCTTCAAGCCTATCTTTGCATTGTCTTGTTTGTCTTCAACAAACATTGGCAGAGAATTAACATTTTTCCAGTCATTTGTAGTTTCCCCAGTATTGTGAGATTAAAAGGAAACATCAGGGAGCCAGACACGACATCAGCTTCACTTTAAGATGCCTGAGTCAAAGTTATCCAGACCTGCTGTTGTTTCTAGCTCTCTGAACCACTGCAGGCTCAGAAGGTAATTTGTCATCCTCCTGTGATCTCAGTGTATCATCCTTGCTCCCAAATACAGAATGGAAGCACGTTACCTTCACTCTTACTGGCATTTGAGTTGTTCCTGATATACTTAAAAACCCTCTCCTTCTTCTTGCCTTTGGTCTTTTTAACTCTGGATAGTGTCCAGCTTCTCTTATCGACCACCTAATTAGAGAGAAATCCCAAAACATATTCCCAACCTTTTAATTTGTAGTAATTTTCATTTCTTATTTGTTTTCACTTATTGCTTTTACTTGCCAGTTGTACTTCTAACTAAAACTAGTGTGTTTTATTTTTTTTCTGTTCTGATGTTATGACACATTTTACCAATAAAGCCCAACTTCTGTCTCTGATGACTCTTGCTTTTCTTTCTTGCAGTGCATTTTTAGTTGTGATACTTGAGTTTATGGGCAAACCTCACTGTTTCCGCTACGAAAAATGCTGAACAAGTGATAAAAAGGGTTTGAAACTTCAGGAGGAGAATCCCAGCATCCAGTCTTCTCCAGACACATGGAGCATGCAAAAATAATAACTAAAAAATATAAATTAGTACAAGAAATCTATTAGTGATTTTGTTAAAGCCAGAAGGCATCAGAGGAGTGCACAGGGTATTGGTTTGGTTATTGAGATAATTAGGCCACTGGCTGACGTCTGACACAACTCAGTTGTGTGACCACTTTCAACTTTTTCTCTGTACTTCTCCTTTGAAAATGAACAGATAACATTAAATAAATTGTATAATAAATATCTATATTTAAGAAAAGTTCAGTGAAGACGCAGATGCAACCATAAATCTGGTGTTCTTAACCATTGAATACTTAACTAGCAATGAAAAAGTTCTCATCTGCATATTTCCCCTTGTTTGTTTGCTTTTTAAATATGCTTTTTCCCAGGAATTTGTTTTGTTTTGTTTTTTTGCTGAAGGAAGGAAGCAGCTTTCTTTTCATACATTGCTGTTTGTTTGCTTGGTTTTCTAATATGTTGCTCCCATGGATTTCTCCTTTTTTTGTGGTGAGAGAAGAATCCCACAATGTTTTTGCATCATTCTCCACACTCAGCAGCAGCAGCACAGCTCAAGCAGTGTCTTGAGCTCCAGAGCAGAGATAGAGCTGCTCTGAAGCCCTTGCAGGAAACCTCTGACCCACAGCCTGCAGGTGTTGAGCAGTGCTGAGCCTGATGTGGTGGGCACAGGTGAGTTTACACTGAGATCTTGTCTTTTTTTCCTTCTGCTTTTATGCCTCTGTACTCCTGTCAGTGGTTCTTTACTGACATAGGCCATGCTGTATATAACATCAATGTATGTGGCCACACACTCGTGTTCCAGCATTGTTAACTCACAGAATTTTCTTGAGAATCACCTGTGACAGAAAAATGCTGGTTTTATTACCAAAGTTCAGCCCAGGCAAATTCATCTGGAATTCCACACAATAAAAGAAAAAGGCAAATCTCTTAACCCTAGCCTTCCTTACAAATTGTTAATGCCAGCAGACAGAGAGGCTCTGCATTTCTCAGAAAGATTAGAACAGTGCAGGAAGTCTGACAAATGTCTCTATAACTCTCCCTGTGCTATGACAGGGTTAGGTTAAATATTTGTGTTGCTCAAATCTTACACTGCATCACCACTGAGGCTGAGCATGTTGTGACTTCCCAGCTGTGAAGGCAGTGCAGGAGACACAGGGAGCAGAGGAGGCTGCTGAAATCTGTGGAGAATTTCATTGCAGATGATGGGATTAGTCCTGGCAGGGTATGTTCCTTTCCATAAAGCTATCACTGGCTGATCATTCAAGGGCTGAGTGCCACCAGCTGTGTTCTTCTGTGTTCTACTGTGTTCTACTATGGAATGCTTTTTAGGAAACTACTAAAAAATGTGATTTTCTTTAGTCATTCAAATTAATTACAGATTGAACATTTGTATAGGAAGCTTAAACTCATGGCTGTATTTCCTTACTGCCCTCAGAATTATTTTTTAATGGTCTTTTTCTGAAGATGCTGGAAAATATGTTTTTATTAGAAAATCTCTTGAAGAGTTGCAAACAACACGTTATCCACCCAAAGTTCTGTGCTTCTCTCTCTGGTTTTGTTTTGGTTTTTTTTCTGAGGCCACTTACTAGTCCCACACTTAAGTTCTTGTTTTGATGGTTTCAGCTTGCACAGTGCAAAATTTGAATGACACCAGCAAGAGCCACACGACCTATTGGATGGCCCCAATCTCTGACTGAGGTACTTGTCTGTTTCCACCCTTCCTTAGTGAATATTGGGAAATACATTCCCTCTGTCAGATAACACTACCCAAAATATACCTTCAAGTCCACTCCCTTGATCATTCACCTTGACTTAATACTGATTGTAACTTGTATTTTCTTGTGAACTGCCTCTTCTTGAAAAACAAAACTGTCATGGGGCACAAGTCAGCTTAAAGGTCCTTCTCACTAAACAGGGCAATGTACACAGCTCCAACCCTCACTCCAGCCCTCCAGCCCTGCATCCTCCAGCACAAACATTCCAGCTCCAAGGCAGGTCATGTAGTCTGATGGCCCATTCCATCAGAACACCCCTGGGCCACACAGTGTTCCACAAACTGCTTCCAGCAGCTGAAGCACACAAGTTAGTAATGATATCTCAGAGGCACAGAGCACCTGATGCCAGGAAAACACCAGTGCCAGCTGCCGTGACAACCAGAGAGTGCCAGCACTGAATGGGGTGGGTTGTGAATGGTGTGAATGTGAATGGTTTCTGCACCATTTGGCTCTGGGCCCATATTTACCCTTGAATGGCTAGAATAAATACATTTATTATACCTGCAGCCTGAAATGTGCTTTCCCATGAGACTTATGAAGTCTTCCCATTTGAGTCTTCTGTGTCTACTTGTCTAGGCTTAAGAGAGATTTAATTTTTCATTCTTCATAAATTATTAATAATAAACATTTTAAAAGTTGAAATAACCAAACAACATATTTTAATCCATGTCTAACACACACAAATAACCCACTTGATCTTTCACTAAGCAGCCACCTCCATTAGTGTAGAATATGCCAGTATCCATAAATGGTGAAAGAACCCTGGAATCCCCAATAGCCACCCAAACAACAACAAAAAAAGACTATTTTCACAGTGTGTAATGGGAATGCTATTTGTGATGTATCATACTCTTTACACACTGCAAGAAGCATCCTCTGTTACTTGAATCCCATAATTTTCCTTGGAAAAGGGTAATGGAAATAAAACCCACAAACCTTATGTTTAAATAACATTCTAGGCCTGGCTGCAACCCATGACCGTAATGAAAATGCCTAATTAAGGTTTCCAGTTTACCCCTAATTCACTCCACATTGCTCAAGTATTACAGCACATGTCTCACGTTGTGCTTGCAGTGAGATCCCTCAGGGACTGAAGAGCCCCTCCACACCCAGGCAGTTTGGGTCCATCAGGAAGCATTTTATTACCTCTGAGTGATCTTTAATGTTATTTGAATACTGCAGTCTGGGTAGTAGACTCTAGCTCTTACAATAACATTCAAATAATTCAAGGGCAGCCTAAATATGGCAATGTTATTAGCAAAGCTGTTAAAGATTATAGCTTGATTTTTTCCTTCTACCACTACAACACACAAAGATAAAGCACTAAACAAAAGCCTTAGGAGACAGGACTTTCTTACAAGGTTTCTAGGTGACTTTGAACTACCACTTAGGTCCACATTTAGCCTGACTAACTTTGATTTGAGGCTACCTACATTGTCAAAGGATGAGAAAGACAGAGAAAGTAAAAAAGGTGTAGGGGTTTTCAGAGAGAAGCTCCTGCATTAATGAGGATTGTCCAGGTGACCGACCTTCTTTGAAAGTTGCAGGAAGCTTGGCCAGCTGTTTTCCTGCTTGAGGATGTTCAGTCCAGGATGTAAAACAAATAAAAGATATTTGGGCATATGTTTCCAGACAGCAGATCTGTAACTGCCAAACATTTGCCTTTGTGTAATGGGGGAGCATTGCAAAAAATATACCCTAGAGATCAAGAGATGCTGCATCCACAGCAGCTCAGCTGCTCTAATGCAGTCCTGTCAGCAGGACATGGTGTGCATATGATCCTGAAACTCACACAGAGGGTACACTTTTCCCTGGCCTGTGGGCATTACTGTCATAGGGTGGTAGCTCAGAGCACTTTAAATGGAGAGAGGGTACATTTAGATTAGATATTAGGAAGAAACTCTTCACTGTGAGAGTAGTAAGGCACTGGCACAGGGTGTCCAGAGAAGCTGCAGGTGCCCCAGCCCTGGAGGTGCTCAACACCAGCCTCGACAGGGCTTTGAGCAACCTGGTCTAGGGGGAGCTGTTGCTGCCCAAGGTGAGAGGAGTTGGAACAGGGAGATCCTTCTGTTTCCTTCCACCTCAAAGTGCTGAATGATTCCATGATGACCAGCCTGTCTGGCATTGCTCTGGAGAGCAGCACAAAGCAGAGAAGCACAGCTGAAGAAGAGCTGAAACTTTGCTCTTGCTGTTCTTGTTAGTGCCTGGTTCATCTGGCCTTGTCCAAGATTATGGTTTATGCACTGACATCCTGCTGCTCATTGTAAATTGGTATTTACCACACACACACTTCTTTAAGAGTAACCCAAGTTTATTGGAAATTGAATACCATCTAAATGTGAAATGTTTGGATTTGTAAATTTGCTTTGCTGCTATTTTAGCTTTTATTGACAATTGTATTTATTTTTACAGAGACAGTGTTTTTCTTTTCCCATGTCTTGCAACATGATTAAGAGACACAGAGGATTAACCCTTCTCCATCCAGACCACTAAAACCCAAAGCACACCCAGCCAAGCTGCAGAGCTATAGACAGACTCATGGCTCATGGGAAAACCACCATACCTGTGAGGGTTCCCAAAACCAAGGACACCTTTGAACATAGTACACATTTTGCTAGAAGTTTGTGCCCTTAGTGAACCCAATGCAATAAATTATGATTATAACCAAGTCATGATATCTTGGTTCTGACAACTTCCTCAGTGAGTGACTTTTCCTGTCACAGACCCACTGAATCTAGAAACTAATTTCCATTTTGAAGGGGTCTGTAAGCTATGTGTACAAGTGACAACCACACTGTAGTAACTGTAGTTACTCCAATATGCCTTAAACTGACTAGGACAAGGAGCAACAACCCAGAGCTCTAATGTGGATTTGTTTCCTGAGGCAGATAAACCAGCCTACTCCTAGGCCATCAACAAGCTGTTATTAACACCTGAAGGGGAGTGCTGGTTGGCATGGGACAAAACTGGAATTTCTTTGGTGCTGGCAATTAAACTTTAGGTACAATCATGGCACAGTTAGGTCTATTCCCCTGTTTTAACACTACAGCTGTAGCCCCACAAACAAGTCTGAATCCAGCTTGTTGCTCCTAATCCTGATGAATGCCTCCAAGTTAGCATAGACACTAAAAATTCCAGAGGGTCGTACTTTATTAAGACCTCCTGTTATTTCATGAGGCAGTGCTATTTCATGGCAGATGAGGCTCACATTTTTACAGGACATAAGACAAAGGGAGGCTGGTTTGCCAGGAATGCTCATTCCCCCTCCATATATGTATCACAGATGTCTCACAAGACAAAAAGCTAAGACTGTTCTGCAGCAGCACAGATAATTTATGTTCCCCTTCCACAGCTAACTGTCCTTCCATGATTACAAAATATTTCCTTCTCTTTCTTCCTTAAAAAAAAATATTTAAAAAGCACTGTTTGGGATGCTTGGTGGGATGATGGAATGTCTGTTACACTGAAATAGGGGACAGTGCTGACTAAGTATTGATGTGTGGAGTGTAACTTTTATGTCAGTTGTCATCTTTAAACATTTAGCATCTTCTCTTCACATAAGATACCCTCTGTCCCTGCAGAGTGAGCACACAACAAAGATTGTGATGCTGAAATATTTTGTGTTCTGGGATTTAGAGTGTCTCTTGGGGCAGAACGTAATAAAAAGTTAACCTATGGATGATTAGGAAGTGTTTAACAAGGGTGGGAAGGCAGGCAATATTTTTTTATTCAACTAAAGCCCCATGATGGCTAAAATAATCTTTCATCCTGAAATGAAATACAGACTTGAAACCCAAAAGAAGAACCTGTGTTGCCAACTTGCAATTCTGAGACAAAGCTATGGGGGTTTACTGGAACTAAAGCAGTTCATGTCTTCCAAAATAAAGCACAAGCCCAGTCATGGGATGATAAGTCCATCATAGACTCAGCCATGAAAGATCTAATCATCAGATGTGATGACAAGAGGAAACATCCAAGGGTCGATCTTTTTTTTATTTTTTTTAGTAAAGTTTTTCTTTTTTTCTCAATATAAGACTAGCTAAGGGCAAACCCTTTTTGTCCTCTTCTTATTTTTGTTCCTGGATCATTGTTTATAGGGAATAGGATGGAGACGTTTTATATATGATTCCATGCTTTATAGTTCTTGGATTTGAATTTATTTGGGCAAATTATTCATCTGTGACTAATTATATTTTCTTTAATGTCATAAATATGTTGTTATAGAAGGGTTTTTCTGTATTTCTTTTTTCTTTACTGTGTAGAGAATATAATTTTTTTTCTAAAGAAAACCTCTCCAGAATCTCACAGTTTTTGTTTCTGAATATTTCTTAATCATAAAAATTCGCCCAAGAACTTGGATTAAAATCACTCTTAGCTAAATATCACATATAGGCAGAAAATAAAAAAAGATATGACTGCAATCCATGGTGTTGTCTTTGCTCCAAGTGCTGTTCTTTAATAACACAGTATCTTTAATAACACAGTGTCTCAGTCGTGTCATGGAGGATGAGCAAGTTACTGTAAACTCTTCTCCTGTAATCCCAGGTCCATCACTGACTCAAAAAATACAGGACAAGGCTGACATTAATATTGCTTCACACTCAGAATTTGGAACTGTTTTCCTTTGCCTGCCACATTTTTGCACAAGAAAATTTGCCTTTTCAACCAAACCATGGGGGTTAGAAATGTACTTTTATTTAAAAGAACAGGCAAAGTCTTGCAAAATCACATGACCTCAAAGCTGTCTTTTGAAGGAAAAACAAAAATTATGGGTCATTTAATGATATCATTGTTCTTCCAGGTCTATTCTTACCAGTTTGACAGTTCTTTGCCACTCTTCTTAAATATAACAGAGGATGGAGATCAAGGCAGAGTTCATCAATCTGATAAAAGTTAAGATGTCTGAGCTAAAATAATAATCCTGTATCAACATTTCAGAGTCACCAGAAGAAGACAGGGAATGAGGATTGAGCCAATTTATTTTAAAATGTTATCTTAGTATGAGAACAATTCTCCTCTGGGATTGACTGAAGAGGGCATGTAGCTCACCATTTGGAATACAGGCAGAACAGATGCATAATCTAATTATTGTGGGTGGCCTTAATTATATTCTATATGCCCTCAACAGAGCCCCCACAAGTTGTGGAGTTTCTTTCAGCATAAAAATGTTCTGAGAAAATACCAACCTTTGCTAAAGGTTAGGGCGGACACCATACATGGAAGAGTGCTCCAAAATAGCTTTGAAGTGGACATAAACAATGTGTGTCCTCTGTGCAAGGACAAATTCCACCATCTCATTCCTGTCCTGTTGCTGAACTTTGGATGTTAAGGGCCTCTGAGATCTGATAATGAGGTTAAAATATTTCACTTATGAAATTAGCTCTCATAACACACATGGTCATCTTAAAAGAGTCCAGTGCTGGAGCAGTAGTGGAAGAGCAGTATATCCACCATGGAAACACCTCCTAAAACTGAGGATAGATTTTTTTGCCCCATGCAAGTGATTGTTACTTGCAGTACATATACATGTCAATTTCTTTGGAAAACAGAAACCCACTGAAAATCTTCTCCACAATCTCCCCTGGTCTGCTGATGAGGTATAAATAAAACATGTGCTTTCTTTCCTCATGCCAAGCCACAACAATGCACAGTAATGGGTGCTTCCCATGTTATTCTTGCTGTGGGACAGACAGAGTCTAGCTCAGAAGCACTATGGTGAAAAGCACAACCCTAATTGCCTTGAAATTGGGTCTAGAGGGAGCAGTTTCCTGTCTAAACCTGCTGTGCTAATTATAGTCCTGCAAAATGGACATGAACTCTGACCCATGTTTGCAGGCATAGCTCCAAGACAGCCCTTGGCCAGGATCCAGTGGCAATCTCCAGGCAGTGGGTCCCAGAGCTCATGAATCACCAGGAAAGCAGATCCTCCATATGTACATTGACAGAGGAGAAAAATAGGTTGGTTGGACAAAGAGATTATGACCAAAATCTGTAACACAAACAAGGCAGGTGGAAATTCAAGAAGAGTAAAGATGGCAAATGAAGCTTGTGAAAGTATATTTGTCTAAGCAGAGCCTGGAAAATAAAGATTGTTTTATAATTGAGATATGAAATTGAAGAGAGTCCAAGTTCAGACTCTGGTTCTTGTAGACACTTGTTTCATATTTTTCATCTCACTGATTCTATGCTTCAGGGATTAGAAAAGGCTTTGAAGAACAGTGTGCCTGGTGCCCTTCTCCATGCAAATGGAGAATCTGTAACTCCTCTCTACATGTCTTATTTTTTTGCAGGAGCCTTATTTCTCCCCATAATAAAGGATAGTTCAAGGATGCAGACATAGCTATGGACTTCACATTCATAACTTGTAAATAGAGATTGCCATAAAACTCCACGTTCTGAAGAAAGGAAAATGTATGAATAATAACTTTAAAAAGTCATTTAAATGTGTCCAAAGTTTAATTTCCTGGGGCTTTTTCAGCAATGCCAATATGAGCTGAGCCTTCTTGGATTCTTGGTATTTATCAGGCATCCTGAAACCATACTTGCTTACATCCCATAACTGAGATTCTATATTTGACATATAAATGGAAATTATGTTATTTTAAAAATTTGGATGCAAATATCTTAGAGGGCATAAATGAATGGAGTGTCTCTCAATCCATAAGAAATGTGTCTTTCCACATGAGTCAATAGTGGCATGTAAACTATTCTCAGCAAGTTTTCCTGGAATGGTGTAGCAGAGACATAAATCATTGGACCTGTTCACTAGGACCTTGGGAAATGGAAGCACTTCTCATAAAACCACAGAATCATATCTGGAGTTGCAAGGGACCCATAAGGGCCAGTTAAGTCCTGGGCCTGCAAAGAACTTCCTGACAATCCCATCATGTGCCTGAGAACATTGTCCAAACATTTCTTGAACTCTGTCAGATGTGAGGCTGTGACCACTTCCACTCTGTTCTAGTGCTCAATCAACCTATGGGTGAAAAAAACTCCTCCTGATATCCAGCCTAAACTTCCCCTGACTTTTCTCCAGTCCATTCCCTCGAGTTCTGTCAGTGGTCACCAGAGAGAAGAGATCAGTGTCTGCCTCTCTGCTTCCCCTCCTGAGGAAGCTGCAGACTGCAATGAGGTCTCCCTGCAGTCTCATTCAGGCTGAACAAACCAAGACCTCATCTGCTCCTCCTATGGCTTCCCCTGCAGACCCTTCACCATCCTCACAGCCCTTTGGATGATCTCTACTAGCCCTATATCCTTCCTACACTGCAGCACACAGAGCTGCGCACTTTTTAAAATGAGCATTTTAAACAGGTCAATTAATCCACTGCAGTCAATCACAAATCACACTCAATTTTCCTTCTAAGCCTGGAAGAAGGTGTTGTAGCCAAGTTGCATGATTAGACATTAAGTATTTAAGGACAGTAGGCTTTTCATTAGGAGGGTTTTCAAAAGCATCCAATTTCAAAAGTGTTGTTGAGCCTCCTAGCTAAATCTAAAATGCCTAAAACATGTGGAGGATCATGCTTTATTTATTAATTGATTTCAGACAGAAGTAATGAATGGAACGTATTAAATCAAAATGAGAGCCTGGCCTAAAATGTTCTTCAGTCTTTAGTAAGGAAGGCTGATGATTTTGTCTTCAGCTTCAAAAGGGTAATTGTTATTCAGTTCCAAAACTCTTTGCCCTGATAAATCTGAGGGCTGTTTATCAATTCACTCAGCTAAATAGATCTGACAGTGGCACGAGGTTCTGAAAGGTTTTGCAGCCAGGATGGGATTACTGGTGTCTCGCCTGTTACCAAAGGGAGCTGGGTACAGCCATCAACACCGGTGACGTGATGACAAGGGGAAACAGCCAAGAGTCCACTGCTTCTTTGCTAAAAGCTTCTCTGAACTTGGCTGTGTGAAAAATTGGAGTAAAGGGAATGCTCAGCTTCCAGGTTTCCAGGTTATGTTAGTCACACTGGAATTAATAACACTCAGAAACAAAATGCCTTCTTGCACAAATACAAAGTTAACTCTGGTAGAAATGAAAATCTTTTCATTAATGCAGGCACTGCACATAATTGATAATACATCTGTTTTTATCACATGAGAAGCCCACAAAGCATCCAGCATTTTTGGGATTAGGGAATGAAAGGAATATACAGCCATCAGCACCGTGGAATTTCCATCACAGCAGACAAGAAACCCATGTTTTCGCATCTCAACACAGAAGAAAAAATGAACGCCTGGAATTATGAAACTGTGGTTGAATTTCCAAGAAATCTTAGCAGCTGTGACTGAGCCAAATGTCTCAAGCCAGGAATCCTGATGTGAGCACATTAGATGAGGAGAGAGTGTTTGGGATGCTTGTGGCAAGGAGAGTCTTCAGGCTGAGAGAGGTCGGAGGAGCTGCTCAGAGAGCAGGTCAGGCTGCTGTGCTGGGGAGAACCATGTGGAGGAACAAATGTCCCTCTCAAAGGGACTACAGTGGAAAACAGTCAGAGATTAACTAAAGTAAACAAGGACTCCTTGATATCATGCATTCATAACTGGCTGATGTTTCTGAGCTCCAGGTAGTCAGGTAATAGAGAATCTTCATTCTGAAGAAGAGACTCCAAAAACGATCTTCAAGAGAAAGCCTGAGGGGGAAATTTATCTTTCAGCTCTGTTTTCTGCCCCTTTCTTAGCTCCTTCTCTGGATCGGGCACGCAGATACAGCTCAAAGGAAAAATAACTTTTCATATTAAAATAAACACTAAGATGAAAAAATCAAATTGTGGTAAACCTGTCACTTCAAATTTACATTCAATATGTACTCTAATCTCTGTCTTCAGGGGAGTGAAGGAAGGGGGAACTGGAGATAGGTAACACTTTATCTGGCATGTGCACAGGCCATACAGCAGATGGGACTGTTAGGATTTCATTTTGATAATTCATCCCAAAGGAGAGACAAACTGAAGTTTTGAAGTCCCCTGCTCACAGGAACATTTAAAGATCATGTGAGACTCCAGTCAAAATGGGGTCCCTTAGTAGCTGCTAATCAGTTTTTAGATTTTTAGGTCATGAAACACCTGATGCATGAGGTGCATCAGCCCTGGCAAAGGTCCTCAGACTATGCTCTAGGCTGCTCAGTCTCTCCTGTAGGGAACCTCCTGACCTGGAGGCACATCCTCAGCCAACACCTGTGGGTGGTCATCTCCTTCAAAAAGCTCCAGAAAAATTTACTCCTGACATTTTGTAAATTATAGGGGAAAAAAATGAGATGTTTTTAGTAAATATTAGAAAATTTAGTTTTCTGTAGTTATTTCTTTCCATTATCTACAGTGGCTACAGCCATATTAGTGAATTAAATAAAGCTGGAACTTATCTCTGACCCCTTACCCTGATGAATCTTCCGTGCCAGACAGACAAATTCTCCCACATTTCCTGGTCCTGGATTGTCACCATCACTTCACATCATCCTCCCTTTCAGAATGGTTAGTTCTGAGGGACAATAAATAATGTCAGGGAACACAGCCAGGGACAACGTAAATATTTTTTGGTCAGGATAAAACATTTCACCTACTCTGTCAATGAAGATCAGAAAGGACTGAAGTTACCCAGACATTTGGAGTAGTAGTGAAACACCTGGCCCCAGACTGATGGTGATTTCTTGAGGGATGATGAAATGAGGACTTTTGAGAAGCTTGCAAAAGCAAATGATACAGGGATTCCTGTTTGCTGGACAAACATTTTTCCCCAGTCAACTAAAGATAAAAAAAAGAAACTCACATTTTCTATTGTGCTTTTTGCTCTTTGGAAATGAATACAGAAAATACTATTTCAAATTAATAGTCTGAAGACTGAAATTTTCTGCCTTGGTCTTTGTGGTGGAAGAGTGGCTGCATCCTCTACAACAAAATCTCCCCAGTCAGCCAAGGCCTCATGCAAGAAAGAATACATTGTCACATTGTTCCTCTTTTTTTCTCTTTTCTGCATTTTGTGCATTTTATGTTCTATCAACACTTCATTTTTCTTCACTGAGAATCAACCTTTTAGCCCAGAGGAGCCCTGAATGGTAGCCTGAGCCTTTTCAGAGTTTTGAATGTTTGGATTCCTTCAGAAAAGAAGGAAAATGAAAGAAAACTTCAGCTCTTCATCTGAAGGCTGTGTGTGACTCACCAGCCACTGGATGACAATTTGGAAAGTTTTAAACTCTCCTGACAGTTTTGGCCACTAATAACTGAGATGAAACATGCTTTTTTGAGACCGCAAACAACCTCATCCATTCAGGTTTCAGTCACAATTCTGTTGATTATTTTTATGTCACTTAACACAATCATTTAATAAAGTTGTTCACAAGTGGACTCTGGAAGGCAATAATAAAACTCAGCAGATGTCTGTGGTAGGATGTCTGGCTCCATAGCCCTTATCAGCTCACCCCAGTACTGGTGCAGAGCCTCCCAGTTCCTTCACTGGGGTTTTGCTGTGGATCCATGAATCTCTGTGGCATCTGCAATTTCCACAGGCAAAAGCAAGTAGATAAATGTTGTCTAGAACAGTGACAGAGAAACCTGACAATGCTAAATGCTTTTAAAGTTTCCTTTCAGCTACGAATGGTACTCTGTATTTTGGCAATTTAAGATAAGAGATCTTGTCACAGCTGTCAGCATCTGCAACTTATTTTGGTATTCATCATATTTGCTGCCTGTCTGCAGGGATTGATCCAGAGGTGTAATAAAGATTAATGTCCCTCACATGCCACAGACTCTGCAGGTTCTGACCACAGCCAGAAAGTGCCCAGTGAAGGCTGAAGCCACTGGGGAAAAACAAATATATGAGCAAATTTGATGGTCTGGCATTGTGAAAGATGAGGAGGGGATGATGCACAAGAGAAAGCTGTCAGAAAGTCCTGTTTCTGGGCTGTTAGCTGGGCATTTAAAAATGGTGCAAAGACTTCACAGTCATAGGGACCAATTAACAACATATCTTAGTAGGGTGACAGAATATTGTGGGTATGTGTGTGTGTATATAAAATTTACTGTTTCCTAATGGAGACTAGCACATTGTTCTTGCCCAAGAACTGCTGCAAATGGCCTACCTTGGTCTTTTGTTTAAAAGTTACCAACAAGTAGCACAGAACATGCCGTTGCACATTGCACTTGGAGGAAGACTTTGCAAATAGCTTATTATTCATATCTCCCTGTGTAATCACAGCAATATTTCAGCTGCATTTTGTCTCTGTTTTGTCTCATGATGCACACCTCTGGAAGGAGACTTGCACTGACAGAGGGAGCATTTTGTGTTCAACTGTTCATCCTGCTTAATTCTGGCTCTCCTTCTCCACCTTCTCCCCAGCACCACCAGCTGATGCTCTGACCTCATTCCCTGAGTGTGGACATCTGTCCCATCTCTCATTGTCCCTGCAGACTCTGGTCCTTCTTGCAAAAATTTAACACCCAAGTTAGTAATCAAATATCATGGTCTGATGTTTGATGCTTTTACCTCTTGCCCTGGTTCTGTCTGCACAGCAGCCCACAGGGTGTTGGGGGAGTTGGAATTTTGCCCCAGCTGTTTCTAAATTAGCCATGGACCAGGCTCAGCCCTGCAGCACTCCCCTCTCTAAGGCTGGGGCTTGGTGGCCTTGCAGTGTCAGCAAGTTTGTTTTGCTCTTTCCTGCCCACTGCTCTCATCAGGAAAGACAGATTTGAAGCCAGAGAGATTTTAGCTGAGGGCTTCAGTGGGAGAAAACCTCAGCTGGATTTGACTTTCTGTTTTCTTTCAAAGTACTAAGAACTTCAGGCTGCTTCCAAGGCCAGGCACTTTCTTGGCCAGTTGCAGGAAGTGTTCCTGATCTGGCTGCAGTACAAGAGGCCAGAATTTCACTTGGATGAATTGTTCTTATTGGAAACAACGTCTCCAATGTATTAGGCAAGAAAAAAGGCTTTTCTTTTGATGTCAGCTGTTATTCAGGTTCTTTTATCTCAGCAGACTTTCATTCACAGACCTATTTTCTGTGGTGGTTGAGTGAAAATGCTGAGTGTGAATTAAAGATGTGTCTCAGGCAGCACAGCAGTGCAGTTTGAATTTGTTTATTTTTTTTTTCTTTTATACTATTACTATTAGATTTTATCTACTAACCCTACATGTTGCTCTTAGGAGCTGTGAATCACTTCCTGCAGAGTTTCATTCCTTTAATCAGCACTAAACTAAGTCCCCAAGCCCCTTTCAACATTAAAAACACTATATTAATTTAAAATTTCTTCCTCTCTCTATTTTATTTTTAATTCACAATCATCATGAAATGTGAAGAAAACATCAGGAAAAGTGGAAGTAGAATAGGTCTGAGTTCCCCACAGCAGAAGCACAACAAGCTTCTACCCAGCAGGTAAAAAAAATCTATTAGGATTTGCTGCAGTTAAGGACAGAATCCCAGCACAGAAACCAGAATGGGCAGGCACTGGAGTCCTTGCTAAGTGAGGACTCTCACCTGGAGAGCAGAGGGATACCTTGCTGGAACTCTGCAGTGCACCCCAGCTGCTGGCTTTGCATCAGAGGCTCAGCTTGAAGGTGAGGCAGAAGAGTTGTCTGAAATCAATATAGACAGTGAGAAAAAATGAGATAGAGTGGAAATAATTAATTAGGGGTTAATGAGAAGAGCAAAAGCAGCTGCAGAGGGCAGGAGGAAGAACAAGCAGGAAAGAGGCTGAGTGCTGGCAAGCTTAGGCTCAGCAGCCCAGGGAGGCTGTGGATATGGAGCAGGACTCTTCCAGGTCAGCATTTCCACTTGGCTTAGGGGCTGTGATGAAACCAAAATCAGTTGGGGAATGTGGATTTCTTGGTACACTTCTGTTCTGGCAAAAACATCACCATTATAGATGAAAAGAGCCCCTTTTTTGGAGCTTCACAAGGTAAAGGACTGCTCTCCACTAGTGTAAACTGATTTGTGCAGAAGGACCTGCCTGGAATAACTACCCCAGTTCCAGTGTCCTCAGAAACAAGACATTTTTCTCACATAAATCTGACCTATGGCAGCATCACAAGCAGGGTAGGAATGTGGTCTCCTCTAATTTAATAATGAGATACCTTAAAATCTACCTGCCCTTCCACTCCACTCCCATCCTGCAGCCCTCATAAAGTGACACAAAAAGAGGATTCAAGTAAACAATAAAAGAAGTCCATGTAGATGTGTTTGGGGCTTACATTGGAACAGCCAGCCTTTCATTGGTGCTGAAATTAAGCTAAACCACTGTGACCAGCTTTGGGTCACTGACAAGTACAAATGAAGGGGAGCAGGAGGTCCTCCACCAGGATCAGCCTGGGCAGCTGTGGAGAACTGCTTGCAATGGAAAGGAATGAGAATAATAACAGAAAAGGCAAATTTCACCCAAAATAAAAGGTGGTGGATTAAAGGAGTATGTTAGATTTTTCTGGGCAGATCCCAAGCACCTGATCCCTGGGCATCAAACTCAAAATTTAGCTTTCTGGTCTTCCACCAAGCTTCATTGAGCTCCAGTCTGTGAGACAATGGCCTTACTGAGAGCTAAGCATAGCTCAAGGGGTCTACTTTTAGCATGCTAAAATATTCCAAAAGAGGTGATAAAAAGGTTGTAAATTTGTAGCTGACTCCAGGGTGGAAGGTTGTGAGGAGGGGATTGATGAAAAATGGCTGCTCACAGAGAGTGCTCCTTTTGGAGCACTTGTGGCATCTTGGCAAAGGAATAATGCATTCCCTCATAAACACAGTCACCATTCTGAGTGCCACTGCCCTGAATCACAGCAGCTTGCAGCCTCTGGCTCTGATGACATTTTTGACTTCAACTGAAAGGCAGGCCTGTGGCTTTTGAGAGAATGATCACTGCCAAATTCAAGAGCCTCAGCCCTTGTTCAGGCGTTTATTACCAGGCATGAAAGGAGCAAACTGCCATGTAAGTGATCTGAGGCAAACACGCCTGTCAGAGTTTGCCTTCTCTCCTGCCAGCCAACTGCTGTCTTTGAAAGCAGTCAGGCTTGTGACAGGGTTTTTGACTGTGTTGGCTGGGCCAGAAACAGCTTTTCAGGACAATGTTGAAAGAGACATGGGAGCCTGTCTCCTGAGAGCCCTTGTCCTTGAGGATTCCCTTGGGTGGGAATGCAGCCCTTGCATCATCATGCCCAAGTGATTCAAGTGATTCAACCTTTGTCTCACAGCCACAAGTTCTGACAGCCCAGGAGGCTGCAACAAAAGCTGTGAAGAAACAGAGCTTTGGAGTCATAGAAACCAGGCTGTCAGGCACATCTCTGTCTGCTCTTGAAAGTCTTATCCCATACCCACATCTTGTAGGAGTTACAGACAATAATGAAGGATAGGACAGCAGGTGTTAGGTAGCTCCCAAGGTGCTAAGTTAGCTGCCTAAATAGCTTTGTGAATTTGGATCAAATGGGGAGATGACATAGGGCTCTCTTCAGCACATGGTGGGAAGCGACTGCTTCCTTTTGGGATGAAAGGAAGTCAGGTTGAGGTCCATCCTTCTCCTGTGGTGGACATTGCTGGAAGAACCTCTACTACTTCTGAACAAAGTGCTGTTGGTCACCACCCCAGGCTGATCTACACCCTTGATGCCTTAAGTTGTAGCTTTCACATTTTCCAGATACTGTACTGCATTAGTATATAACTCTGAACTTCATATAAAGTGTTAGCAAGTTCTCTTCACAGTTTAGTTAGACAGAACAATTCTTTTCCAGCCCGAGAACCAAGAACACCATTGCAGTTTCAGGCCCAAAAAGTATAAACAGTGAATTGAGGAGAGGAATCTGGAAGGATGGGACTTCATAATCTGAAGCTGTAATTGGACAATTAACCCAAATATATAGATGGACCAAAACTCATAAAAGTGTGAAAATGTGTGACCAACATCCATCTTGGGTGTAGCCTCAGACAGGCACTTGTACTGCCCAAGGTGTATCCTTTGAGGGCCTTTCTAGTAAATACCCGCTTTATTCCTTTTACACTGTCTAGCCTCTGTTCTAGGTAGCCTCTCAAGGCATCCCCCTGTGAAACAGGATCTGACTTGTGTAACTGCCCTACACAAGGGGTAGCATTTTGAATGAACAAGCATTATGAATTTTTTTGCACTTCAGGCTAATCTGAGATGCTGAATTTAAATGCTGTTGCTTTGGCCTCTTCTTACAAATAACAATAACAAGCAGTTGGTTGTTAGTTATTTCAGTGATCTTTCACCTTAACATGGGCTTTACTTCAGAGTTGAATCTCCAGGGTAGCCAACATCCAGCCATTAACTTTTGAATTGCCACTCCAAAGAGCAGCTGTCAATTGGCATTTTTATTAACTGTGTTTTAGGATACAAGTACTGAGTAAACTCTTCAGAGCCAGAATATATCCTTGCCTTACTTACGTATCCTGTTTTTGAGGTATCCAGACAAAATCTTTTAAACAAAAGACTTTTCACTGAAAAATCATTCTTCTGTTATTTTCTGTTATTTAAAATTGACATACCTGAGCAATTATGGTTGGATAATGTAGAAGAACATCAGATCTCTTTGCTCTTGAACTTGAGCTCTCATTTCACTTAAGCTAACACATGCAAAGCAGATCACTGCTTTCAGTGGTACATATAAAATGCTGCAATAAACTGATTGTGACTCCTCTGAATTCTTTCCTCAATTTAAAACAGGGATATGTGAGTCCCTTTGGAAGTTTGCATTACTTCTTTGTGTAAGACAGTACCTCTATGCTAATATTGGTCATGAAAATGCTGGCTGTCCCTGAAAACTGTCCACTCTCATTCACATGAAACAAAAAATAACCAAAGAAACCAAGCTTTTTTGGTCTGTCTGGCTAAAGATCTCTGAACCAGGGAAGCTAAACAAGCTAAATTCTCCCCTTGTGAGTCAATGAACTGCTGCCAATTGCAATGGTGCTTTTGTCTGTGGCCATCTGCTCATCATGAAAGGGAAAAGGCTCCTAAATGAGCACTGACCATTTCACAGATGTTGGGTGGAGTTTTCAAAGCCATAATGGGAACCGGGCATCCAAATTCCCTACAGGTTAGCGAGATCTGATTTAAAAAGTTTCTTAGTCAGCTTTGAAAACAGCTGTAATGTTTAAAAATATCCAGTCCCATCTGACTTCGATCTGAGGCCTAGAAGATACTATCAGTTAGATTGACTTGTGCTCACCAGACAGGCTGTAGAGTGCTTGTGTAAGAGGCAGGAAAGATAAACTCCTGAGGCATTCCCTCTCATGCCATGATAGCAGAATATTTGAGGAATAACAACCGGAAGGAAAAGGAGGTCTCCTTAAAACAAGAAAATAGCAGCTTTTGTAATGATCCAAAATCTGCTGTGAAACAGGCATTCTCCACACCCAGTCATACACCAGCCCCTCAAAGAGTGAGAAGATTTGTCAGGAATCCTGATGCAAAACTGTCTTAATTGTCCTTGAGGGCACATGAGCTCTCAGCTGAAGTCCACTGAGTTTTAGCCAGTGCTGGAATCACAGGGTCTTCCCTGGGCAGCTGGAAAACTAGGAGAGGGAGCAAACATCAACCTGACCAAAGGCCATGCTAGAGGATTCACATCTGCAGGGGCAGGAAGTAGCAACCCTTCAGCTTTGGGCCAGATCAACTTCATATAAAAACAGAAAAAAATAGAAAAAGTTGAAATCCTATTACACTTCCAATTAATCAAATTCTCTCACACCTGAAACACATAAAATATCATCCAGGCCAGTGTCTGTGTTTCAAAGTCCAAATGAGAACCACGTGGAGGATTTCTGGGTTTGTTTATTGTTTTTTAGCCTCACATAGGGAGGAGCAGCTGTCCATAAATATCTAATTACTACTATATAAGCCACTGCTATAGAGTGTAGCTGGAGCAAGTTAGAGAGGATGTGAGTATGTAATATTTTTTTTGACTCATTGTTGTAATACTCATTGACTATAATGCTTCTATGGAGAAACACTGAGTCCTTAATTTTAGCCAAGGGAATTATGTGATGTGGGTAATAGCAGGATGACAAATGTGATGTTCCAGCTCTATGTGTCAAGTACTTACAAAAACAATCAATGTTCCAGCATTGCCATTTAGTCAGTTGCTTTTTTTCCAACTATGCATGGTAAAATATTTTTAATGCTCTGCATTTTTTCTCTGTTGCCTAGTATGTCCTGTGTGAAAGAATCACATAAAACACTGTAGGTTAGTATTCAAGTATTAAAAGCAGCATATACAGAAAGGTTCTGATGGTTTGTCTTTCAAAAAGTTCAGATTAAATTACTTAAATGGCATTAACTTGAGTTTCCTGTGTGTATGCTCATTTTAAAGAATGCTTTGCTTTTAAAAAAATATAGCCATTTCCAGTAGGAGGGAGGAAAGCATGGCTGTAGTTGTGCTTCTGTGCATTGCTTCAGTACCAGATCACTGCAGGCTTTGGTATTTCAGTTTAAAGTGCAATGACCTAAATAGTCTGGGAATGTATTTTTCTTACTAGGAATTATATGTGGGAGCAGACTTGGCCTCTCAGTATCACGAAGGCTAAAGTTTCCTGACCTCTGTCAGTCAGTCCACATGTGTGCTTTTCTAATTAAATCTCCTGTTGGGTTTGACCAGGCAATTTCTAACAGTATGGTTCTCCATAAGAAAGAGGAGTAAAGTCAAGAAGGTGATGGGACTCACAGCCAAAAAGACTGAATCACTTGTCCTGATGCAAAAGTTGTATCAGAATTCAAAGATGTTTGAGCTTAAGGATATGAGATGGAAGATGTGGGAAAATGAGGAAATGTGGAATTACAGGAACACAGGGGATCATGAAACTGCATTTGTCTGCATCAAACATTCCTTGACAGAAGCAAGTTCAAAGAAGCATGGAGATTGAGCAGGACTAGCATAGGAGAAGAGGGTGCAGAGAACTGGGATATATTCATGATTTTTTAAAGTAGGAAACCAATACTGGGCTTTGGAAGAGGCTTCTAGGAAACCTGGAGAGAGACAGAACAGTCTAAAGAGCTGTGTCCACTGAAACAGGGCATGTGTGGGGCAGTCAGTCATGAAATAAAGATGTTTTACAAAAAAATCCATATTTAAAGAGTCCCTTTTACCAAATTGGCACTCAAGCTGGATATCTCAGGAGGGGGTGGCTGAAAAGCCCAGTCAGACCTGCCTATCTACCAGTCCTTCTAGATGGCCAAGACTGTAATTAGGAGCCTACAAGGCTAAGTTTCTGCATTCCTAGCTCAAAATGAAAACCTTTTCTCAAATTCCAGAGACATCTCTGGGCTCAAGGTGGAGCTGAATAGTGAGTGGAAAAAGATTATATATTTGGCTTTCATTAACATGAGTCAATACTGAATCCTTTTAAATCTGTCCTCTGTTTACCAGTTCTATGGGCAGCAGAATAATACTGGAGTTGCTGTGACCAACAATTAGCTCTCAAATAAGGCAAAAATAAACCCAGTCTTGTGCAAGGAATCAGAGCTGCTGTATCTATACTTACTGCAAAGAAAGTATCCTCTGTTGAGATACATGTTTAAGATCTGGGCTTTTTAAAAAGCTCTTAAATAGTTTGTGGTTTGTCTGGTTTTTTTTCCTTTACCAGTTAGCTGGTTTAGGTATAGCTAATGATGGAAATCAGAGTCTGAGTTCTCCATCTTTACTCTTATATTTAGCCAATTAATTAGCTTCTTGATTCTTCCAGTCTTTTTATTGTTTATTGAACAGGATGTAAGTATAAGAATTAAGAACGTTACACAGCTTCTCTTCTGTCTTGGTAAAACCTTTGGAAACCTGAATACATGGCAGACAGCAGTAACAGCTCATGTGCTGTAAAAGGCCTCAAGCAGCAAACAAAACCTTATGAGTTGTTTTCTAAAAAATTTCAGCACTGCACAAGAAATTTGTGTCCTACTGGGCAACCTTGATTTTACTTTTTTGTGAAGTCTCATGGACACGTGTGTGATATACATCTGTGAAGGTTATCTGCTGCCAAATGATCCCAGCAATAAATTAACAACCTAATCCAAAATACTTTCAGAGCCATTAGAGGTATCCTGTGATTTTCCTTATGATTCCAAAACTATTGTGTATCTTGCCTTCTTCTTTAAAAAGATAGATGTTCCAAGAATGCTATGCTCTAAGCTTTAATTAACATATTATTTGCATTATCTCTTCTGCGTACTCTGACTTATCCAAATAGTCTTATACATAATTTCAAGGGGGATCATGAATATAGCATGTGTGTGATGTGTGAACACACCCAATGCATACTCTTGATTCCCTTCTTAAATTGTTCTTCTTTTGAAAGAATTTAAAATTCTTTAGTTTTCTCCAGAATGCCAAACCAGGATCTCTCAACTATCAGCAGCTTGTGATGGGATGAGTAATGAAAAAGGACAAGACAGAGATTTAACAAATCCGAGCCTCATCAATGAGGGGCTTCTGAGTGTTTTAATGTATGTCCTTTTCTGGCTGGTGGTACTAAAATATGTTGGCATTTGTGTAGTTGCAAGAAAAAAAAGACCAAGTCTATTTGTTTTGGTTACGTAGTTTTTATTGATATTTTATTTTTGTTTCAAATTACATTCTCTTTTGACTTAAAACAATAACTGTAGTGATTATTTTGTACCAAATTAATATAACTTTCTTGAAAATTACTTTATTGAAAGATACACTTTACTTATTGAGAAAGTTAACTAAAGGAATTGTTGCTCATCTGGTGTGAGGTGTGTGGATGCACAGTTGTGTGACAAAGCCACCCCCCAGCCCTGTGATTGCCTATCTGCTGTAAGCCACCTCATCCCTCAGGGGCTGGCTCTCATTTGGAGTTTCACCAGAGCTGTTTTCTGCAGAAGGTTCTTCACCACTTCCTGGAAGGAAAATACAATTAAGATTAAAAGAGATGTTGTATCATTGAAGCAGCAAGCTACAGGGTACAATCACACCTAAAAACCTTTTAGCAGCTATAAATATTCAGGAAACTGTTTTTCTCAGTTGGCAATCCATTTTCAAAATGCTTTACAGTAATGGCTGATCACCTCATTGTAATTAATTATTGTCCTTTAAATAACTGCCATTGGAATGCATAACAGTTTATTCTCCACACATGCAAGACTTTATTTTTCTGTTTTCTCCTGAAAATTCCCTGTCAGGTAGGAAGTGTGGGCAACATTAATTTTTTGTCTGTCTGTAATACAAAAAGCACCAAGCAACTGCCTCCAACAGATCTTTTCTTTGTTATCTTTTACCTCCTGTGATTTCGGTCTTCAACCCTATTTCAATGATGCAGTTGCCTCAACACCACCAAGCTATGTCAAGAAAGCGTACTGAGGGTCTTTATTTAATGTCTCATAGCCAGGGTGCTCTCATTGTGAGGGGCACAGATGCCCCTCATCCTAAAGGAATGTCTTCTATTTGAGATTTCCAAAAAAGAAGGTATGACTACAGAGGATAAAAGATGAATGCTAAACACAATGTTCCTGACTCACTTTTGAGTCAAGTCTGAACTCTGAACACTCTTACTTTGTTTGGGCTCCTGTTTGGCTACACATGGCATCCCAGAGCTCATGGAGAAGGCTCCAGCTTTGCTACCATTGAATTTTCTACAGATAAAGTCCAGTCTGGCTAACTTGGGCATGGAAAATATGTCTAAGAGGTGAAATTTAGGAGCAGGAGTTGGGCAGGCAAGATTTCACTGTGAGACACTAAAGGTATGTCTTTCTCCCCAGCTGCAAGACTGCTTACAGAGGCACTTTTTTTTGTAGGATTGGTTCTGTTTAGATACCAGCTAGAGGAGCAAGAGATGTACACTGGATCCAGCTCCACCTGTTTGGGATGCAGTGAGAGGCCCCTTATAAAGGGACTCACTGTGTTAGGCACACAGTCCACCACACTATGTAAGGGGAATGTTAGCATTCAGACATCTGTCTGAATAGACATAAACATTCTGGACCTCCTGTTTTTAGCTGAATTTCTAACTGAATTTCAAGTTATTAACACATTCCCTGGAAAAAGCCATTCACAGCTCTTTTTTTCCACAATTGCCACTCTTGTTTCTCATTTTGATGTTTCCCATGGAAACCGTCATAATTCAAAATATAAAACATGTCTTTGAAATGCAACCATGAGAATTCCAAACCTCTTCAAGCACCACCACTTCCATAATTCCCCAAGCAAACTGCTCCCCAAAATGTCAACTTTACAAACTGGTCTCAAACAAAACTTCAGGAGATTAGTTCATCTACAATGAAACAGATTCCAAGTTCCCTCCATAGCTTGTAACAGTACTTCCAGCAAACATGATGAAGAATCATTGCATTTATTAAATGAATTTGAAAAATTACTTTCAAATACAACCACATACATTCCAGTTATGTGCCAGGGACAAATGATACATTCTGTCATTAAATATTGTGGTCTGATCACAAAATGAAACACTAGCTTGAACAATATTTTTTACTAAATGGAAAGAAACTACAGGTAATAGTTAAGATAAACAAAAGCTTCTAGACCCAGCAGTGAAAAACCTAAAAGGTATTTCAGATTCTTAATGTGAAAGGTTTTATTCCAGAAGCTGAAATTTATAAGTTTAGCTTAAACCACAGGAAGGAATACCTCAGTTTTCTGTTGGATGGAGATATTGAGCTTTGAGCCTTTAGTCATCCCTAATTTGACATTTCCAAATCAAGACATTTCCCATGGCAGTATAAAAAGGATCAAGAAAATTTTTTAAAATGCCAGTCCCAGTTATATTTTATGATCATTGGTTTGTCCAGCTCTTCTCCATTTTATTGAAATATATTTGGGATGTTTTTGCTTATAGATTCCAGATGGTATATGAAGCTGGAAAAAAATTGATTTCAAGGAAAAGATAAGATGAACAAAACAGGATTCATCACATCTGGCTGAGATTGCATCACACTAGATCCTGTGCACCTTTGTACTTAGATGTGAAAACAGGAATGTTTTGTTATCTGTACTTCTCTCTGGCACACTTGTAAATTCCATCTACTTGGAAAGAGATCACAAATTGCAACCAGCAACAACAGTCCAAGAACTCTATCATAAACATTTATAATTTTTGAAAGGCAGAAAGGAGTTAGATTTGATCTCAGGGTAGCTGACAGACAAATAGATCCCCCTCAGGAAAGAGTACAAGGTACAACATCCAAAAATGGTTTGCAGCATTGTTCTCTCAAATCTGGTGTTTATCATATGCCAGAGTCCCACAGGACAGCCTGACAGCACTCCAGGAACATATTCCTGTAGATTCCAGGATTCCTGCAGAACCTAATTTTTGGGAGCAATGCAGTGCAACTTGTACTGGTGAACTGACACTGCTTTGGCATGAATTTCAGCACAACATCCTCTCAAACTGATGTTCAGCCATCACCATCTGAGTTTTATGCATTCTCCCTAACTGACCTGATGAACATTATGAATCTTTTTTCATAAGAACCTGGGTTCAGATTGTTATCAAGAGACTCACAGGATGTGTCTCTATAAATTATCTTCCCAGGCTAAGGGGTCTGAAGCAGAAAAGGGTTTGATGTGATATCTATTTAAATTGTATGAGAAAGTTTAGTATTCAAGACAGAGAACAGATTAAAAATGACTATCAAAGCAAAATGTCAAGCCAACATTGCTGTGATACAGAATTTAGCAGAAATCAGCTGTGTAACTGCATTGCCATGGTGCTGAGGCTTTAAGAGACAGCTGGGTGTACTCAGTTCTGCTTGAAGATTAAAATGCACTTTTGATATGTACTTTTTAAACCCGCTCTTAACGATTCATACTCCATAAATTTCCCACTTTATGGCATATTTTCAAAAATTTTACTCAACTTTGTGATCTTTTCAAGTGTGTTTTTCTCTCCCTCCTTGTATTTTTATGTTTAACGTTCAAGTATTTGGCTATGGCCGTGGATAAGAGCAGGACATCGAGCTAGACAGATCATTGGACTAACCCTTACATGAATTTTTCATTCCTATGCCAGTTTGGATAGCTTTAAATCTTGTCTGTGTAAAGAAAAAAAAAAAAAAATATGCCCTGGTGGATATTTTCCCATCCTTTTGGGGAATTTCCATAGGTGCTAGGAATAGTCTCTGTCCGTGGTGCTTGGTCAGCAGTCATTCTACCAGAGCTGTGACTTCAGCCCAGTCTGGCATTGCACAGCCACAGTGCTGTGAGATGAGGTCCAAAAAGATCTGGAAGTTTTTGCC
Organism: Pseudopodoces humilis; assembly: GCF_049639895.1. NCBI lineage: Eukaryota > Metazoa > Chordata > Aves > Passeriformes > Paridae > Pseudopodoces > Pseudopodoces humilis. The sequence continues at coordinate 7,656,945 of NC_142200.1, forward strand.
AGGACTGTTTAAACATCAGAATAAAGATGTGAAAATCAGCAATATTGCAATCAGCACAAAGCTACTGGAGATAAAATATCCCCTCCGAACTTGAAAGACATTGAAGGATACCAGGAAACAAATTAAAAGGCTGACAACAAAATCTTGATTCTGCTTTGGAAGAAAAACCATGAGTAAAGATTGAGACTGTCTATTGAATGTGAGAATTGATGCTCTGTTTGCATCAGAACCACCAGCTTGATGGTTCCGAGACATTTTACTTTTGTGTCACCCAAACTTCAGCCTGAGCCCATCTGAGGTCTTGTGTCAGGCATAGATAGCCTCGGTAGCTTGGTGTCTTGGAAAGTACATTTTGTTCTCAGAAATTCAACAGCTGAATTCAGTCCTCAAAGCAGAGAGAGCCTGAACTGTGCTCACTGTGAAGATGAATCCTTAGGACATAAAAAACACATGCAAACTTGCAGGCCTCCAAGAACAATTCAAAACATCTCTGCCTGCCAAAAAGGGATGGTTTTGTTTGCTTTGCTTCAGGCTATCCATATTTATTTACAAGATACACAGATATGAAGGGGAGTATATTTACTAGAATAAATTCGGGACAGGCAGCAGATTGAAATCTAAGCAGAGCTGGTTTTACTGTCCTAAGAAGTAAGAAAAAAATAGAAAGGCTCTCATAGCTGCATTGAAATTTATGGCAAATATAAAAGGAGACATGCAAGGGGCATAATCACCACAGCTATAAAAAAAGTCAAAGAAACTAACCCCGTAAGAAGTCAAAGCATGCAGGAATATAATAAGATATAATAATATAATAAGATATGAAGATATTATATATAATATAATAAGATATAAAGCCTCAGCTGCAACTTTACAGTGGATGGAAATGATTTGTGCTCCTCCTATGCCACAGGAGTCTCAACAGTCTCATGTTAGGTGCTTCCAGCAGACAAAAGAGGCCTGTATACACAGCCTTCCAGTTTATCCAGAATCTATATTATGACTGTAAATAGATATATGACTGTAAACAGCAAGCTCTCTATATGGCTTCATCACATCTTCTATCATCATAGCAAGAAGATTTCTCTAGCTAGTTAAACTCTAGGACAATTAAACTTTATTACACATGATCTGCTATAAAGTAAATTTGTTTAGCGTTACATTCTTAACTATGACCTGGGCATTGCAAGATGTTTAATTTGCAAAAAGTGCTTTTCCACAGTGACAAAACAACACAACAGTCAGACAAAAACATTTAGCAGAGAATTTAGGGTTTATTTAATGTCAGAAAGCACTCTTCTCACCTGTGGATGCTTTCAGCCTTCTGATATAATCAGACCAAAAGGAACAGTCTGCTTTTTTCAGTCCTTTAAGAGTAGGCAAAGAAACTGTGAATTCCTTGTAGTTATCGCCATCATCACTTGACAGATACATGGGCCAGGCAGGCTTCACCCCCAACATTCTTCTCGAGAAACTGTGGGGGTAGTTTGGATTTCTAAGGGAGAGGGAGACATTATCTTTAGAAAATAATGACATGAACAGTAAAATGATAAGACTGGCTAGGTCAGGGAAAACTGTATCCAGTCCCTCTGACCAGCGGGGTTCAAATTCAGTCCAGATTGGTGACTCATTCACAGTGCCCCATCTGACAGTACCTTTTAGTCTGGTTCACTTCCTAGGAAACACAGAACCTGCATAGACACAGGTTCATGAACACCCTCAACAGCCCTCAATCCCATCCCAACCCAAGACACTGTAAAAAGCACATCAAGTCACTGTCCCCACCATTCCCACACTCATTTTCCAGAGATAACTCCTCATTCTAGAGCATGGCTACAGCACAGTAGCCCAGAATGATGTTCACAGAGCAGCTGGTAAAGTGTGCACTGCATCTTCTTGTGCTTTCCCTTTTCTTATGGGAAAGAGAACTCTTAGCCAAGAGGTCTCAGAACTGAGGTCCTGGAACTAAGCTCTGGAGACATCACCAAGGCCTTTGAAGCCTGCATGTACTTTAGTAGAATTTTCAGCTGGTCAATGGAGATAAAATGTCTATTCCTCCTAGCTAAGTCTCATACTGTAAACCTTTGATGGTTGCTCTGCTTGGTAACTTGGCCATGACTTTCCAACAGTGTGGTCCAAATCCAAGACTTACAAACTGTAGAGGAAATGGAGAGTGAATAAGTGAGGGCAGGGTCTGGACTGACTGCACTCCTTCTAATTCTCACCATCTCCCCAGTCACAGGAATTCATAAATATCCCACACTTACCCAGAGTTTATGAAATTGGAGATATACTGCATAATTTGCAAGGAAAGGCTCTTTTCTTCCTCAGTAAATTGCACTTCATACTTTGGGTAAAAGGGTAGACCAAATGCATATTGAACATCCAGCAGGAACTCCTGACCTGAGCTAAACCAAATATTTATAGAAAGATAATTAAAATCATTATTTATTTATTTATTTGTGGAAGAAAGGGAAATTAATTCACAGAATAAAGCCAAGTTGTAAATAATTAATGACCATTAATTAGAGTGTGGTGAGCTGAGGGACTTTTTCAATCCAAAACATAAAAGAAGAGCAAGCAATAACAAGAATTTTCCATTATCTTAGTGCAGGGTCTTTAACATTTGTTACAAAAGGAAACTGTGGAAGGTGTTAGGGCATATTTTCTAAATTAACTGGGTGTATAAGAGAGAGTGATAGAGGGAGAAAGTCACTTGGCTATTCCTTAAATGCCTCTTAAGTTTTGGACAGATTTTCACTAAAATTAAATTCAGAAAGTGGAAGTAAGTGATGACATGGATTCTGGCAGCCACAATGGAAGGTTAATTATGGCTTATTTCACAGACTTGGAATAGAATTCTGGCCTTTCTTAGCAGTAACTGGAGTTTTTCCATTGACTTCATTGTGGCCAGGATTCTGGATAAGAAAAGATGTAACAGGAGATGTTTATAAAGATTTCTCTTAGACATTGTTTTAATCTAATTTCTCTGCTGGCTGGGTGGTTCTGCTTCATACACTCTGTTCTCCCCAAGTTTTATATGGAAGACAAGTCAAAACAGCTTGAGATAATCCCCTAGATCAGATTTAAGGAAGAACAACTGCTGTGTAGTTCCATGTAGGAGTTACAACTTGTTATAAGGAATATTTCAACAGTTCAGAGACAAGACTGGCCAGGTGAGACTTGCAGGACCTAATTGCAAAGGTTAAATACTTCAACATTGTCAAGCCCTGCAGAAAAACAGTGGCCAACTTCTACTAATAAAATTATAACAAAACTATGTTCTACACATAGCTTTGAACCACAGCTCAGGAGGAGATATTTCTGGCCTGGTCCCATTGCATTTTCCATATCCCCACATTTGGACAAAGGTCTTACTGACTTGGTTTAATGCTGCATGAAAGCAGGCAGCATCAGGGGACCTAGGACAAGGAACAGATGTCTGTGAGGCAAGAATAAACAAATCCCAGATCCACTCAACAAGATTTCATCTGCAGTGGCATTTGTCAAAAGGTAGCACAACTGAAGCTATTTTATCTTTGGCCATGAAATGCAGCAGCACTGGTATGATCCTGATACTGCCTCCAATGGAACAAGGAGTGTTCCACCACCATTATGGGCAGGTGGTCTAAAAGCAAGATGACTGCTTAACATTTTATGAGTGGTGGCACCAAAGCCTCTATTTTGAAAAGCACATAGCCCTCTAAATGAAATACATCTTGGGTTGTGTTTTCCTTAGTCTTATCATAATACCTCAGTAATACTTTGCATCTGGAAAGTGAATTATTCACAGATTATTCACCAAAAAAATGTAGAACTGAAACAACATTAAAGCATATTTTTCTTCCCCAAATATTTATAGAAGGATTAAGCAAGATCATAGTTTAATAATTTTGCCTTAAAAATAATTTGCTTGGCCCAGTACATAACAGCAATTTCTAGTACATAAATGAGTACAAATATGATGTACATAAAGAGGCAATTTTCTTGGCAAAGAAGAGTCACTTTTGATTAGATTAGAGGACATGAAATTAGCTGAGGTGCAATGAAGAGACAAATGTGCTCATTTAGGGACTGCACAGCGGAGGTGAACTTAGCTGTGAAGCTAAAACAACTAATCTGGGACTGAAGGTTTTCCCCTCAAATGAGATTTTGTTCTTTGCCTTCACGTTTCTAGAGGTGAAAACTGTTAAGGTCACAGCCCAGTCTAAAAATTCAGCAATCTCATAAACAGAGAATTTATTTGATTTCTATGACTGTACTTGGTTTGACACAGAGACATAAAGTGGTACAAAACTCTACAACTTCCCAGGCTGCTTTCAATATTTCTGGTTGATGAGAAACCAAACATGAGGATGAGAAAAAACCCACTAAGGTTTGGAGGGAAAAGAGGCATGTATATAAATGCACAGAAGAGCAGGAAAGACAACTGGGAAATACCTAGATGGCAGCAGGATGGAAAATATCAGGAGAATATTTCTGTCTCCTTCCTCAAACTCTGATCATAGAATGATAGAATCATGATCATAGAATCACAGAACTGTAGAATAACAGAATTCTAGAATGTTTTGGGTCAGATCAGACCAGAGGGATGTGCAAAATTCCCATAAATACCCAAACAGGGATTTTGGAGTCTCTCTAGGAGCTCTGAGCATACTTAAGGTAACACCAGGAGGTGACACTGTCTTCACTGGAAGTGGAGTGAGAGAAAGAAAGGAGAGACAAATAAGTATTTATAGCTTTGCTGTTGTGCACTGCCAGCTCTGAAGAGAGGTTTTTATTTCCTGAGCTGCTCCAAACTGCACTCCCAGGACACCAAGCATGTGCTCAACAGCAGCAGCTCTAAATGGGGATATGGAGGCCCCACAACTGTTGGACTTCAGAAGACAATTTGACAAAGGGGAGGACTGCAGAGACAAGGGAAAAAGGGTTTTTTAAGGAAACCAAATAGCAACTGACTTCCTCTACAGAAGTCCCTTTTCAAGGAACAGATCTGTTATTTTAAGGACATTAGTGAATGAAACTATTCACTAGTGTAAGGATGAAATCTTGGCTTTGGTGACGTTACAGGAGTAGTACTTTGTGTAAAGGTTCTTCAGATCTTCTCTGTATAGTTTTGCTTTTTAAGATGTCAGTATTTTTAAAAACAGTTTCACAGCTCTTTTTATTTGGCAGACCAGTAAATTAAGCCATGGGGAAGATAGAAGCCAGATCCTACAACTTTGTTCACACTAAAATGAGCTCTCCATTGGGAATTCTTGCTTCACCTCAGAAGGAGGTGCTGCTAGAGTCCAGTTTACAGAAAAATAGATGGTAAAATCAAAAACTTTGTGACATTCTTAAGCAACAATTTAACAGAAGATCTTGAAATATCATTTACTTGGAATTTTTATTATCCAGTGCCAACACATTTAATTGGGAAGGTATAGGATATGAGAAAATTTTCCTCAAACCTAAGACGGATTTTCCATTTAAATTTCCAAGCAGGAAAGACAAAAAGAGATTACTCAGCCATCAGATACTCCAATTCTCTCCCTACAGAGCTGTGGCTACTTTCACACACAACAGGACAGTTTCAATAGGGAAGAGTAAAAGATGAATAGATCATATTTTAGACCAAAACCACCCCAGTTATGGTTGGTTTGGTTTAAATTCTGGTTCCAAATCAAACAGAGCACAGATATAAGCCGCCACGTCCAAGAGCTGAAGTTAAGATTTTAATCACAAGCTTTTGGAAAAGGAAAAAACCAAACCAAATCAACACCTAACCAACAAAACCAGACAAAAAACCCCCAAACCAAACTGCCTCACCACCACCATCCCAATCCAGAAATCCTCAGGCAAAATGGAATTGTCATTACTGGCAATCCATAATCAGGGCAGTCAGAACAGAATATGATCTGGCAGACTACCATGCTATGTTAGGACTGAATGCACAACTCAGAGCTGGGGCTGCAGGGACCTTGCAGTGCGATCCATTATAAATTAGGACATAGAGCTCATTTGGAACCTTGTCCTTGTTCTAGGTCTGGCTAATTACTTCATACCAGAAACTCATTTTGATGATTAATGACTTACTCTAGCCTAATATTTCTCCTTTTCCTTTCATTTATAAATAGTCCTTACTCTCCAGCTAATATCAATTAATCTCAAAGCATTTTGAGTCACAGCTTCTATTCTTAGTTGCCTTAATGTAGTTTTTTGGTTCTTTTTTAAACCTCCACACACAGACGGAAGCCAATGTAAATTAGTTCAAAAGTCTAATGATATCCTATGATACCAAAACACCAAACTTCCCACTGCTATTCAATCATTTAAATTTCAAAATAACAAGATAAATATAACTAGCTAGAGTTCAGCCAGAATTATCAGTGATCATCTGAGAAATGCAGAAGAAATATTGTACTCAAACCCATGTCAACCACCAAACAAAACAGACGTTGGCAATCTGTGATAGATTGGTGAGATAAGAAAACCATTTATCCTTTAATGTAAACTTCTGTGAGAATAACTGCTCATTCTAGCAATTCTGTGAAAGATTTTGTGTTAGAGAAGAGATCATGGCTTTGAGTTCTCAGTCTCACAATCAAGGCCCTGTTCAGTATCCCATTGGCAAGGATGTGCCTATCACTGGGAAAGTAAAAGTCCCTACCTCTTCAGTGTCACTTGGCTTTGCTGAGAACAGGTTATTTACATGCTGAGTGAGTTGAATAGCACAGGTGAAACCCAGACTCACAGGTTGCTCATAAATCTCCTGCTGATTTGAGTTGAAATAGGATTTCATAATAACTCTGTCCCAGGAGAAGAGAATATGATTTGCACAAAATGTGCTACTGCCTGTGTGCTCTTCTGCCCCTATCCTGTGTTTATTTTCAGTAAATGGATTTAAAATTATTTTTGGTAAGAATTATTGCAAATATTAAATGTGCCTATTTGCATGCATCTGCATTTTCTTCACATTAATACCAGCAGATTTTTCCAGAGCATATTTGCATATCCAGCATCCTGAACAGCCATTGTCTCATCCATGTCATGGGAGAGGAGCAGCCTACCAGCCCTGCACTTTGCCTGAACTGAAATGTTCGTTTGTATGCCAAGTAAAAATAATTTTAAAAATTATATACGGCCACACATTTTATGAAAGGAAATAGTATGTGATTGCAGGGAGAAAAAAAAATAATCAAAGGATAGCTGGATATTTATAGAAATTCAGTGAGCCAATGTGAGGCCTGGTGTGACCTCTGCAGTTCTAGGGATGTATTTGGCTCATTGTGTCTCCTCTCATTATGAACTTCTGCCAAACAAATGGGGGAAAGGATGTGAAAAACAGATGAGAATTTTGCTTTCTTCTTTTCAGGAAAATCAGGACATATGGAAAAAGCTTAACTCCTAACAGGATTAAACTGCCAAGTTTATCCACCTTTCTACCAAAAAAAGCCCTATAGATACATGTGACTTGCTAAAGTATTCTAGAGTTTGCTGTGTCTTTTCCACTTGAACTATTCCCAACACACACAGTGTTCCACTTTGCATTATAGCTGTGCCAATTAAAGAAAATAAAACTGAAATAGCAGATAGTAAATTCAAGAGCCTGAAAGCTCCCACTAATTGAAAAAAAAGTCAGCAGTCTTAAGGCAGGAATGAAGAAAGCACTTTTATCAACTTGTCAGAACTCCTAAAGAACACAGATTACACAAATCAGTCAGGGAATTACGGCATTTAAGATCTAGTAATAGGCACGCTGACGCTTGATTGACTTTTGAGAGACAGAAGTTTATGTGTGTGTTCAGTATGAATACTCCTAAGCTGAATGAATGGATGAATTTCCAGAAAAAGGTGATGTGTACATCCAAAGACCCCAGAGCACCAAGGAAAACATGGTGCTCAATATGCATCGACTTTGTGCTTATCCTGTAGATTACATTTGATGGGAACTGCCAGTGCAGCACATGTAGCTCCAAAATTGCTTTGTCCTTTCCTGAGTATTTCAGCTGAATTTTGGCTCATTTAAAGATGTTTTCTGCTTTTTCTGAACTGGCTACTTTGCCTTTGCATATTTATTGCTAATTTACAAGATCTGGAAAATCTATAAAATTACAAAGGCCTCTAAACTATTTCACGGGAAGAAAAAAAATTGTCCAGACCCCAAGCCTTTAGAAGCAGAGAAACTTTGCAAAGAGTTGAAAACATAATAATGTGGCTGCATCAGTGGGACTGTGTTTTCATAGCTGCAGCTGGCACAAAGCAATGGGTAAGGCCAAAGGAATGAGAGGCACTTCCAAAACAACTTTTAGGAGATGACTGGGAGTAGAGACTGGGATATGGAGCACAATGAAAAGATGTTGCAGCAAGTGGACTAAAGCAATTGTGGTGTTTGCCCAGCTATGGAGCAACATGCATCTTGTCACCACCCCACCGGTAATTTATTTGCCTTCTGGTTTTAGATCATTTATTTGAAGCCCGGAGGCAGCCTCCTGTCTGCCTGCATAGCACCCAGTTTAGACTGTGTCCCCAGCCTGTGGGATGCTGGTACTCATGGAGTTACAGCTACAGGCAGGAGGAGAGCATCAAGTGGACAGCAAGTGGTTGATGCATTAAAGGACAGGAATATGAAAGAATTGTTGTTAAATTAAAATAATAGAAAAATCTCCTTTAATTAAAGAGATATTAAGTATAGGCAGAATTCCTGCAGTATCCATAATAAATAGAAACCAAGAATACTTCACATAGTTGAATGGGGTTATACACAAACATTTTTTGTTTTATCAGTCAGGAGCTCTCGCCTTCAGTTACAGGAATCTTAAGAAGTGTCACCAAAACCCAGCCAACTATGTGAGCCTTGGCACACAGCAGCCTTTTAACAAATCACACCAATGTAGCATAGTCAGGAGGTAAAGACAGCCCCAATCAAAATGACCCAAAAAACACAGCAGCTCATTAACCTTGAGTGAATCTGTCCCATGCAAAATTAAGAAAAGTTTTTATGATGATTATTGTGGTCATGTTAATGACTAGAAGATAAAGCCTCATTAAGTCTCAGTTTGATGCTTTTCCATTCTGCTGCTGCTCATCACCCCCCTCAGTGTGCAGAGCACTGAATTTTCACCACCATCTTTAAGACAGAATATTTGGCATCACAATGTGACTTGGAAATTGTGCTGGCATGGCAAGCAGTGCTTCTTCAATGTAATATGCAAAAATCACCCAGAAACCTCTTGAAGGGTTAACAAGGCAAATCTTTGTACAGTTAATAATATCATCCTTGTCAAAACATACTTCTCCTATCACACATTTCTTTACCATACCTAAAGCTATCCTCAGTCCTCCCCACTAATCCTAGGCAGTGCTGAGCAGTCACATTCCTCCTGCATTGTTTAGAATGAATGTTTACTCCAAGGCCTAAGCGTTCTCAAAGAGAGAGTGAGAAAATGGCAGCTGGGTCATGTATATATTTTTACCACATATTATTAATGTGGGAGTTGGCTCCTCATTCAAATGGGAACTGAAGACTAAAGCAGACATTGTGTAATACCAAGCTCAGGAGAATGCTACCACGTGGAAGGAGATATTATTTTGCTCTCTGAAAGATCTGTTCATCTATACAAAAACTGTCAGTTCATGGCTTTATATGATTTTCCACATATGTCATAGACATCTACTTAGAGCAGGCTTTTTAACTGTACTGCTGTATCTATGCAAACCTGAATGTTTGTGTGTGTATACATTTTAGAAACACCCAGCTGAGTGCCAAATTTTGACTAATTGACTTTTACTGGCAAAAATTCCTCCCTGTTTAATAATTTTTTGCCTACTTTGCATCGTGACTGAGTCTGTCTTTACTAGCTGACTTCTCCCTCCCTCTTGTTTATCTTGCTGTTATCTATCAAGTGAAACAAGAGGAAATGCCAGTACTCTTTTCATCCCTGCATTTTAACTGTCCATTCTGTTACGCATTTTGGAAGACACATAAAGTAGGAGAGAGGTGACAAAACAGAAATTGAGGAATATGTTGCTATATGGTGCATTATCTAAATTAGTGAATGGCTATTTCCCCAGAGAGCATATTTTGTCCAAGAGTAAATAGTCTTCCACTCTTATAGTTATCTGAACATTATTTTAATGTACTCTTTCCAATACTCCTGTGAAGTAGCCATTTGCAATTATTATAGACTCTATATAATTATATTATCATCTTTATGATACAGATTGCAAACACAAAGAGAAAATGTCCGTCTCCTGTGTAAACTGACTTCCTAGGAACAATTTAGACACCAAAGTAAAAAATCTTCATTATTTTATCCTTTATGTTACCTTACTGGCATAATATAATAAAAAAATCACATTTTTACAAGTGAAGGTTTATCTCAGCAAATTAATTGAGATATAATTATTCTATATAATATAATTATATTAATAATAATATATTATTTTTAAATTTAACAATAAAATGTAATAATTATATTAATATTAATAATATAGATGTAACATATATATTATATTACATAGTATTCTATCCAAAGCCTGTGAGTGATCAGGAATGTCTAATGAGGTTGTCCTCCAGCTACAAAGCACAAGTGGGATCTGATTTAGTGTATGCACTCACAGAATACATTACATGACTACTGTGAGCATATCATACCTAAGCTGTTGCATTCATTAACACAAAGAAATGGCTGTAACAGGGTTCTTCTATTCAGGCTTTTAACAGAATGCTTGCAGGGTTCAATTCTCTGTTCTTCTGAACAAGTTTACACCCACAAGTCCTGCCTTCCAGCCTAAGCTGTAGGTTATTTGGGAGAATTTATGCTTCTGCTCCTCCTCCTAGGTGTCACAGTTTTCAGAGAATTGGAGAGCTGTCAGGACTCAGTTCCAATGGTTACAGAAGTCCCTTGGAAGCTGGAGACATGGTTACCAGATCTTTCCCCAAGATTAGTTTATGTATTCTACCTGAAGGCTGTTTCATTGTCATCATTTGTCTGGTAATACAAATCACCAGTAATATTCCTAAGAACTCTTTTGTTGGTTCCAGATTCTTGATGGTTTTCCATTTTTAGGAGTCAAAATCACTCTCCCATTTGAAGCTCCTTCCCTCAACAGCATCACAGCACTGGCATGAGTGAGGCTAAAATGCACCTGCACTAGAGGGGAGAATGCTCCAAGGAGGGTGACATGGCAAAGGGGGATGAATAAAGGAAGATTCATTTAGGAATGAATGAATGAATGAATGAATGAATGAATGAATGAATGAATGAATGAATGATGAATGAATGAATGAATGAATGAATGACAATATTTAAACAAAATACTTGCAGTGTATTCAGTAGAAAACCTAGTGTGGGGTCCCTTGGGAAAATGAGGGTATCACTTCATAAATAGACACGTTGTAGTACCAACATGAGAGTGAGATCCTCTCATACACAGACAAGATGAAATCTGCAATTTCTGTGAAAGTGCTTGCTTTTCAACCTAAACAGCATTTATTTGAATGGCACTTAAGGATAAGTAAAGATGAAATGAGTAAGAATATCATGCAGCATACCAAGCTGGGTCATTTCTCCTTGCGAGTGGCTCAACTTAAGGCAATTGAGCCTTTGCCTCATATTCCTGTAGGAATATGTTTCAGACAACATTTTGGCTTTGTTTGTTTTTTTAAAGAGAGTTATGAAAAAGAAAACCAATAACTTTTGCACTAAAGTTAAAGTAATTAGCCCAGAACACCAGTGTCAACATAAATATGATTAAAAAGTGTAGCTACATGCTATGTAAACTATTGCTGCACAGAAGAGCGTGAGGAAAGCTAAACAACATGAGCACAAGAGAAATTTTAAATAGGGCTTGAGAGAAGAGAAAATTCTTATCACTTCAAAATCACTGCCTCAAAGCCAGTGAGTCTAAGCTGTATAAGTACTATTTAATCTACCTACAAATAAGATCTAATCATAGATGGCTGGGTCACTATCATTCTCCAAAGCAAGAGAAAACTTGCTAGCTCATTTGAGAACACGTCTTTTCTTTTTGTGCAGCTGGATTTTTGGCATACCATAGCTCAGCCCTGTTTGGAGCCTTGTAAAAATCACTTATCTGGGCCTATCAGTAGCCAAATGGAACACTGTGAACATTCCCGCTGGAGCTGCCAGAGAAATGACGGCTCCCTGAGGATTAACTTCACAGTTAAAAAGAAAGCAAGCCTGTGTTACCACTGCATAATGGCCTTCATCTGTAACCTAGATCTGAGCTGGCTTCTTTCAAATGCTTTTTCACTATGCTATCAGGAAGGGAAAAAACCCATGTGGTTAGCAGGGAACTTCACAGGATCAAATGGTGCCCATAGGAGCCCACCATCCCTCCCCTGAGCCCTTTTGGAGGATGCCTGAGAACAAGGAAAGGTCTCAAAAAGCCTTCCTGGAGAGCAGTGAGGGGCAGTCCAGGGGGCAGGGAACAAGCACAGCTTCCTCATAAGGAAACAGTATGAGGATAAGCACACCCTGTGTGCTCTCCTGCCCTGGTGTGTGGATTCAGGAACAGAAGGGGGACTGTCGCTGCAGTTTCTGGTCACTATGCCTTTGAGAGCAGGAGCCACTCACAGGGCAGCCCAAAGTGCTGCCCACTGCAAACATCAGCGCCTCTTCCTGACTTCTGCCAAGGGCTGGGTCTAAAATAAACCCAGGGAATGTCACCTTAAAGGCCTCTGCCTGCCAGGTTGTTCTGTGCCCAACAAAACAGCTTTTCCTGCTGACAATCTTTCAAGTAAACTTCTAAAATGAAGGATGACACAGAGCCTGAGTCCACCAATGCCTGTGTGCATAAATATTTTTCTTCCCATGGGACAGTCTGTTGGTAGAGCATCAGTCACATGTTGGAGCAGGAGGAAATAAATCCCTGAGCTCATCAACACTGAAGGCCAGTCAGTACAACTAGGGTACAACTGCACTGACCTCAAAAAAGGGCAGTGTTGAATTAATATTGAGTAATTAGAAAATGATACCCCATTTATCTTGAGAGCCGTGGACTCCTCATGACTTGGACCACATTCTGACTCTTTGTGGGAGGTTTATCAGATGCAGAGCAGAAATCTGAAAGGTAACTTTGGAGCTGGTCAAGGTAGGTAAGTTGGAAAGAGGAAACTCAGTTTAGACATCTAATGGGAAGTGCTTCAGTTCAGAAAAAGCATTACTGTATAGTTAAAGAATTTATTAGAGACCAATCCCTCCTTTGCTCATCTAAACTGTTTATTTGATGTACTTACATCTATTCATTTATTCCACAGCACGCCCAAGCAGTCTGCCCTGGTTTTACAAACTCTAAATCTAAGAAACATAATAAAATCCATCTCCTTACCTGCTCTGTGAGGAGCTCTCAGGTACGTGGTACATGAAGACATTTCCTCGAGAGGCAGCCCAGTGACTCGCCATGTTTATGATGGGACACGTGATAAACTGGTCACTGATAAAAAAGGAGGAGCAGAGAGCAGACACAGTTGCATAAAGGAAGAAAGGGAAGAATCCTCAAAAGCAATAGACCTCTCTCTATCTCGATAGTTTTCAATTTCTAATTTTCCAAACCAGCTCATATGTCTGTCTTCAAATCAACTGAAGGAAAGCACACTCACCCTCTACAAGACTAGTACTACTTAGAATTCACTAGAAGTGCTGCTTGATGGAGTGTTGAACAATGATAGTAAAACAACCAGATCTGACACATAAAATATATCCTGGCAAAAAAAAAAAATTAAAAAATCCCATTTTAGTCTAGTTTATAAGGGCTCATGCTTATAATAGGTTTAAGTTCTTTCTGGCACCACTAGGTTGTGAGGGCATCTAATAAGAGGTCTTATATATTTCCTGGGTTAAGGATCAATAACATAATTTCTGAATTTGTATCTGTGAGATTTCTGTAGAGTTTCCAGAGCTGGAAGAGGTAAGAGACCACTTTTGAAGGTAACCTGCAGGGCTCATCAATATGGAATTTCTGGTGCAATATATCTGGGAGAGAAAGATTAACCAATAAGAGTGCAATGAGAAAGTCAAATGATTGATTTCACACCAGTTCTAAAAGGTACAAGTCAAGCAAATGTGTCCAAACCTTCCTACCTTTCCCTTTCCCCTAGAGGTGGGATTGGAATGTGGGGTAAGCAGTAGCTGGAAGAAGCACGAGCAGATCAAGAGAAGAGAGGAGACCTCAGTGCAATTTATCTCACTGTGATTCCTCAAGGCAATGTTATTTACACATGTATCACCACTCCCCATCCCTCCTGTGCCTGAGGATAGCCCATGCTTTGGGCGTTTATATACCTTTACCTAGATGAGTGCACACAAAGATATCTGCTGGGGAAGTGGGAGGTTTCAATTCTCAGTTTAGTGAATCTGAAACAGCAGCTTCTCCTTCAGACTTGGGTAGGTTAAAAAAGAAAAAAAGACTGGTTCAAGAACGAACAGTGTCAGAGAAGCATAAAAACATGTTGCTATTTTTAACTGGAATGGTTATGAAAGGCACTGTTTGGGTAGCTATCTCGGTTCTGCAGAGTTTATTTTAAGCTCATCTGTGAGACCACAAGTTTTGGGCTGACTGACCACAGGGCTCTTTGACAGTTATGGTTGACAACACCCAAATGAAACAAAAGTTACTGCTCTTCACATGCCTACCGGCATGGGGCTTTAGAGGAGCAGTCATTGAAAACTAGGGAGTCTGGGGAGAGCAATAACTCACAAGAAATGCTTTGAGATACATTTCACCATTTAAAATGGATTCTCAGTTGGCACTGTGGGAGGGGGTGGGGGTAAAAGTCAGCTCTTCTGAGGAAGTAGAAAAAAACTTAAATACATAGTAACCACAAAAATGAAACAGCTGTCCCTTACAGCCATGAAATACCAGGGTTTAAAGAAAAAAAAAAAAAAAAAAAAAAAAGAAAGAAAAAGAAAATTAAACTAATTTTACACTTGGGAAAAAAAATACCAGAAAATTGCAGCTAAAACAAATTTAAAAGTAGAATTATTTTAAAACCACAAAATATGCACAATGTATGTAGTTTATAGCAACCACTTATATTTCTTTATCACACTTGGTAATCCTGTTAAAACTTTAGCAGTTAATTCCTGACATAAAACTTTTATTGGCTTACACATCTGTTCTGGTAGTAAGTTTTTTGTTAAAAAGAAACAAAACTAACAAGAAAAATCCCAAAACCAAACCAACCAACCAAACATCAAAGAAACCCAGAACCATTCCCCTGTTTTCTTTACCATGTATGTGATGCTGATATAGGTGACTCTTATTCTGTATCTACTGTTTCACCTCACTTTCTGCTGTTGGAGTAATTTCCAGAGTGCTTGAAGCAAAGTATTAGCAGATGCCTTGGTCTCACTACTCATCCTTTTGCTTTGCCAGGAATAAGCTGGCCACTTTTTTCCTTAGCCAAGGTATTTGTCTCATCTCATAAAGGAGCAGGTAACCCCTACAGCCAGGAGCTGCTGAGCCTGAGGAGCTGTTGGTGTATCCCATTCCTGCTGGAAATGTGGAGTGCCAGCCCTTACAGCTTTTCAAAAGTCAGTGTTTGAACCACACTGACCCCTGGGCTGGATGCCAGTGAATAAATGTGACAGCCTTGTGTTGTAACAGCTCCTTATAGAGGAATCTCTGGGTAGAAAGAATGGTTAAAATGTAAGTCCTACAGTAGTTTATTCTGGCTTAAAACCTCACTGATCTAAAGAATTACCCCCCAGGGGTAACAGAGTTGATGGAAGGAGACTGAAGACAAGTTCTGGCTTTGATGCCCGTGGACAACAGTGCTTCTACAAGTACTGCAGGCAATGGCCCCAGATGTCATGGTGATGGGAGGCCCATCCCTGGGATATGCTACAAAGGAGAAGAAATGTGGCAAGATGTGCGAGTTGATAAATGGCACAAAGCTCAGCCCACAACCCTCTGGCTTGTTTCTTCCATGATCTCAGTGCACCGGCACACCTGGACCACCCAGAAACTACTGTCCACTTTTTGAGTCAGATGTTCCAAGAGAATCTTGGCTCCTGTTCATCTCCTGCTCCCTAAGGCTTTCCCAGAGCAATGTTCTGCAGCTCTGATGGAGGAAGAAAAGGAAAACCCTGTCTCTGAGGTGTTGTGGAGAGGCTCACAGTGGGAACAAGAACACTGAGGGTGCAGATACCAAGAGCCTGTAGCTATGATGTCTCAGCTCAGGACACAGGTGGAACAGGTGGAACATCTTAGACAGGCCCTGCTTGACATCTTTGCTGGAACATCTTGGACAGGCTAATTAGGATTCAAGTTACTAGTTTATAAGCTGTATCACATTAGAAAAGTAAAGAGTTTTCACAATTAATCTGCTCATAAAGCAGAGACAGGAATAGGGGAATAGTTTTTTTGATTCATTTCTGGAAAATCTGTTCCACTTAAACATTCAGTCCCTGAATTTGCTCAGAGGCAGAAAACAGGAAGTTTTCAACTTCCACCTCCTAAAGGTCCATGCAATGTTTCAATGCAGAGGATGGGAATGCATTTAGTGGAGGAAGGTTGCTTATTCCTCTGCTGACATGCATGAGGTGCTGGACCTGTCCAGACAGGGCAGTGAAGTAGGGAAGGTTCTGGAACACAGTCTGATGAGGAGCCTCTGAAGGAGCTGGGGGTGTTCAGCCTGGAGAAAAAAAGGCTCAGGGGGAACTCTGTTGCTCTTTACAACTGCCTGAAAGGAGGTTGTAGTGAGGTGAGGATTAGTTTCTTCTCTGAATTAACAAGCAAAAGGAAATGGCTTCAAGTCATGGCTGACATTGTGAATAAATGTATTTTGCAGCCTTCATAATAAAAAAAAAAAGTAATTGCTGAAATCAAAGTTTTCAAATCTGACCACCAAGAAAAAGTATCTGACTGTATAATTAGGGGACTGGGAATAAAAGGCAGACTATTAATTCTACTGTCACAGGGATGAGACAACTCACGAAACTGTTGATGCACAGTGTGCAAGCAATACAGACAACTGTGACATGAAAATGCAAAAAGAAGCATTAGTAGTCTGAACTCGATATCCAGCTCTAGAAAGACTTGTCAAACTTCTCACAAGGCATAAAAATCAGTTCAATTTTTGTTTACCAATGCAATTAGAAACCTCAGAGAAAATGAAATCGTATTCCCCATTTTCTGTTCATTTGCATAAGAATTTCTCAAGTTTTTCAGAATATAAATGCACACTTTAGATAAGCAAAACAAACCTTGCTCAACTCCAATCACACAGTTGTACAAGGATGACTTTCTTACCGGGTGGCGTTTTCCAACGCCCTGGAAAAGGATGAATAATCATCAGTTGAGTGTTCCAGGGAGTAATACCACGTAGCTGCATCTTCAATGAATGAATTGGACTCTTCTCCTCCTAGAGAATTTTGCAGAGCCTGATAAAAGGCTGTCTTGCTGTTGGCTCTTCCTTGACTTTCTTCAAATTTCTGAGAAAAAAGTGCATACATGGAATTCAGAAACAAAACCAAATGATAATTTTTTTAGTGGAACAATGTAGGCTCAGATCTCCCTCTGCTGGAACAAGTCCTCTCTGCTGTGATCTCCAATTCCTAGGGGATTGAGTAGGGGACAGTCCTACTTTTGCTTTCCCAACGCTGTCACCAATAAGAAATACTGGCTTCCTCTGGACACACTGTAGTGCAGAGCCCCTGATCTAGTAGATCCAAATCATAGGTACCAAACTGTGCTGATGGATCTCTGATAGTACAGAAATCCTGCTGGCTCTCACAGAAGGGGTTTCCAGGAACAGTCCTCCACTGCATGTGTGTCCAGTGCTGTCATTCTGATGATCTCCATGAATAAAACTAGAGGGGAAAGAGGGAGTTGCTGTTCTTTTCCTTTGAAAATCCCCGAAAGCAAACATGCTGTATAGACCATTTAATGGCTATGTCACTCTGCCTCTTCTGGGAACACCTACAAAGGAACATGGCTGCTCCAAGTTCTGTATTTAGGTCCCTTCTGGAATAATATCTGCCTTAGACCTGGAAGATATTCATTCCTCCAAATCCCAATGCAGGAAAGAGCCATGATCTTCAAACTTCATAACCCCTAGGGCCTTTCAGAGAAACCAACAGGGAAATGCCCTTTTTCCTGAGATCTGGAACCTTTCCTAACATAAAGGCACGTTCCCCAGAGCAAAGTGCCCACGTCACAGGGACCATCTTCTACACCAAACTGTGAATCCAAACATATTTTTACCAAACCTAAAGACTGCTGGAATTTTTCAACACATCTTTCCTTAAGGAAGCTTTCTATGTTATTAGTTGAAACTTTACACTTTTTAAAAAAAATATTTCAATTTCAGAAACAAAACATCTTCATGAAAAAAAAAATTAAAATCTACCCTGAACTTTCTTGTGCATCAAGTCCTTTCCAAGAGGACACTATACAGGTGCATATTGCTTGAAACTTGGGTAAGAGCTCCAGAGAAAAGATCTAACAAACCACCTCTATTATTTTGGGCAGTCAGTCTGATGCAAACTAGGCCAGTGTCTGCCCAGTTTAGTTACTGTAGATGCTTTAATATATTATTTCGATGGCCCACAGCTGGTTTTCATCATGCTGCTAGAAGGTCTTTCCACAACGTTATACAGAAAGTACAGATGGAATAATAACTTTTCAGTAGATTCACAGAAATGAAAGATGGAAAATAAGTTCCCATGTGCTGAGGCTGAGGTTTGTCCTTAGTATTCTAACACTCTGTGCATTTTGAATAAGTGACTTTAAAGGATTTGAAAACTCTACCAAGTATTCCAAGGTCCAAGAAGATCTTGGCAATTTTCCTTGTATTTTTAATAGATTCTTCTTTTGCTGGATTTTGGCCCATGCAATGTGAAATAGTCATGTGGTGCCAGCTTTAGTAATACAGCTGTACTTTGAAAAAGATGGGGAGCTCACTCCTGTCACGTCACTTCATGTGCACAAATGCCACATATGAAATTGCACAGCACTCTTGCCTATTAAATCATTCAGCTTAAAACCAGTAAGAACACACATATTCTTCTGCAGGAAATAGAAAAGATCACTGAAGATCAGACTGCAAGTTCATTGAATTCAAAAGCAATTTTTCCATCACAGCTTTGGCACACATCAGTTCAGGTTTCTCCTAACCAGCAGAAGCATTGCTTTGTTAAGAATCTCTCATTTGAAGACTGGGGTTAGAACTTGTTGGTGAGAAAAGATACTTTTCCCTGGCAGAGCAAAGCCCAATCTCCTGTGTATAAATCAACCCATACAAGCAACTTTCATGCATGGTTAGCTTTTTAAAAGGGATTTGTTAACTTGTTCTACTCTTGTCATGGATACTTAAACCAAAGAGAAACTAAGTGAGAAAAACCTTAGGGTATTGATTATGAATTTAGGAAGTGATCCATCACTGTCTCATCAATGGTCAAGTATCAAATAAAGGTTATAGTTGAAAACCACAGAGAAGAAGATGGATCATCATACACCAACATATGGTTAAGGTGACAAATCCCTGTCAAATGTTTTTGTAAATGCCAAAAATTGGCAAAAATGAAGTTTCATGAAAAAGTTTTTGAATTAAAAAGAAAATCTAAAACCAAAATCATCCAGAATAAAGATGGTCACTTCCTCCACAGGGACATGGACAAGGCAGAGATGTTCAACACTTTCTTTGCCTCTGTCTTCAACACTGATGATGGACAATGAGGGCCTCAGTGCCCTGAGCTGGAAGACATGACTGTGAGAACGATCAGCTCCCAGTCGACTGAAATTGTGTGGGATCTGCTGCTCCAGCTGGATCCCTACAAATCCATGGGGCCTGATGGGATTCAGCTGAGAATCCTCAATGAGCTGGCTCATGGTATTCCAAAGTCTCTCTCGATGATTTTTGGGAGTCTTGGGAATCAGGAGAGGCCACAGTTAACTGGAAGTTGATCAACACTGTCCCAATTTTGAAGAAGGACAGGGAACCACAGGCCTGTCAGTCTCACTTCAGTGCCTGGTAAAGTTATGGAGACTATTCTGGGAGGTATTGAAAAACACCTGAAAGACAGCACAGCCATTGGTCTCAGTCAGCACAGCTTCATGAGGGGAAAATCCTGCCTATCAAACCTGATTTCCTTTTATGACAAGGTAACCCACCTAGTTGATCTGGGAAAGCCAGTAGATGTAATCTCTTTGGATTTCAGCAAAGCTTTTGATGCTGCCTCTCACACAATCCTTCAGGACAAAATGTCCAGCTTTCAGCTGAATTACTGTGCTACATGATTGGTGAGCAACCGACTGACGGGTCAGGCACCAAGGGGTGCATGGAATGGGGTGACATCAGGCTGGTGGCTGGTCCCTAGTGGGGTTCTGCAGGGCTCCATCCTTGGCCCAGCTCTTTTCAGCATCTTCTTTAATGACCTGGGCACAGAACTCAAAGGAAGTTTGCTGATGACACTAAATTGCCAGGGCAAGGGAGGGGAATGTCCTGCTCTGCTCTGCACTGGGGCTGCCTTACCTCAAGAACTTTGTGCAGTTTTAAATATAAAAATATACAATAATATAAATAATATGATAATTATACAATAGATAATAGACAATATACTAGATATAATATATATAATATAATATATATAGTATAATATATAATAATATCATATTTAGAATAATAACAATAATATAATGATAATATTATTCTAATATAAAAATGCAATATAAAAAAAGATTTTAAGAGAGGGTTTCAAAGATTCAAAGAAAATATTCAAAGAAGGGTCACAAAGATGGTGAAGGGTCTGGAGGAGAAGGCATATGAGGAGCAGCTGAGATCACTTGGTCTCTTCAGCCTGGAGGAGACTGAGGGGAGACCTCATTGCAGTTACAATTTCTTTGTGAGGGGAAGTGGACAGGCAGGCACTCATCTTTTCACTCTCATGAACAATGACAGGACCTAAGGGAATGACCTGAAGTAGTGTCAGGAAAGGTTTAGGTGAATGTCAGGAAAAGGTTCTTCACCCAGTGGGTGGTTGGGCATTGGAACAGTCACAGCACTGAGCCTGTCTGATTTCAACAAGTGTTTGCACAATGCCCTCAGGCACACGGTGGGACCTTTGGGCTGTCCTGGGCAGGGACACAAGTTGCACTCAATCTTGAAAGGTCCCTTCCAACTCAGCATACTCTGTGATTCTACTCTATGATTCTATGATTCACTGTGCCTATGTATGGATTTCTGTGGTCTTCAAAATGCCCCAAAAATTGCAATTTTCTCAGAATAATTTCATATATATATAAAATATAGCACTGTGAGGCCCTCAAGACATGTTGACTCGTGAAAGAGGGCTCAGGCAGAGATGGATGATAAAGAGAAGATGGTAAGATGGTAAGAATTTTCATCCCTCAAACAGCACTAAAATAGCACAACCTGAAACAATTTCTTAAGCATTGCTTTGGCTACAGTATAATTTAAACATCTGACTTAAAGATAATAGCCAAAATCAAAGCAATATGTTCAAAGTAAAATTCATTAAATATTAAAAGGACAAAATATTTTAACTTCTCAGAAACATTCAATTCAACCAATTTTCCATGTCCAACATATGTTCCCATTATAAAATATATGACCAAGGAACAATTTTCAAATCACAGTAGATACAACAGCTGCTACTAGATTAATACAAACAGCTGCACATCATGTAAAATAATTCACATTTTGCTGACTTTTAAAGAGGCATTAGGAATTGGCCTCAGAGTTATAATGGGATTTTCTAAGAAAGTATTTAAGAAAATAACTAAAGGCGGTAGGTGCACTTCTTTCTACTCTTCTGATGATTCAAAATCATAAACATTGCCTAAATTATGAGTTAAATACTGCTTAATGTTCTTGTTGCTGCATGATATCTTATGGAGCATATGAGTGAAACTGGCCCAGGGTTTCACTTAAAAGGAAATTGTAGCAGTAGGTAGACCAAATATTTACATCTTCCAAGGGGAAAAATGTACTTTTCCAACAAACTGGAACAGTGATAATGCTAACAGTGCACGTACAGATCTGGGGCTTTAAATGGCTTTTGACAAACTGTCACAAGAGATGGTGAAAGATCTGCCACTATTCAGCAGTCTTCCAAGAATTCTAACTAGTTTTGATATGAAGTAAAGAGTTCATCCCATTCTCCTCACTGATGGCATTTATGGAGACATTTCTCCCCTGGTCATTACAATAAATATACACATATCTACCACCTGTTGTATATTGCTGAATACCTTTTTCCATAAAGAAATTAACTGACTGTAATAAAGTGCAGGATGGTAGTTCTGTTTGCTTACATGAGGTAAATAAACTAGATTTCTATCTACCCATTCCCCTATATCCTGGGTTTGGGTTCTGCATCCAACTAGATTATACTAAGGAGGAAAAGAAAAAGAAAATAAATATATGAGTTACAACCTCAGTCTTTCAACAAAATCCTCGCAATGTGGAGATTACATAGTAGGTACTTAAGAAGTGGAGGATACAGACTGGGATATACTGACCTCCATGCATACACAGATGAACACAGACATGGAGCAGCATGAGTGAATCCATAAATGTAATGCCATTAGGTCCTCCTGCCTGAGCATCACATATAGGACAGGGACAAAATTTTGTCCAGTTGGGAATTGAAAGCAACATTTTTAGAGGTTTCTGCTCAGCTGCCCTAATCTATGACTGCTCAAAGCTAATATTCCCTGAAGGTCTGCCATGGGAATTGCAGTGAATGGGTTCAGGCTTAACCACTCCATATGTCACATATTAGTGCATTATGGTGCCACTTGCCATTCCCTTAACAAACTGCTTTGTTTCTCACTTAGTTTCAACCTTGTGATGGCTGCACTGAGGATGAGTAGGAAGTGCTCCAGGAAGTGATGAATCTGTCTCAGTTCACATGAATAAGCATTTCAGTGAATGCCACAAAATGGACGTTTCATGGGCATACTCCCTGCTGCAAACTGAGAGACCTCAGCCTTTAATTGTAAGCAAATCAAACATAAATGTTTTGCTAGCACATGAGTGGTACCTTATGTCTTACTGATACATTTTTAATAGCAAAGACCTTAATAGGCACAAGTGCAGTGTTGCAGTGGGAGTTCAGGGACACCCAGTGTAACCCAAGGCCAGTAAGATCCCACAGAATAACATGGTGCCAACTGGATTTTCCACCTTCTGGTCTGCTTGCAGTCTAGAGGTTTCTCTCTCACTTCTATGTGAGGAGTGTGAAGAGTTTATAACACTTACAACACTTACATGCAACTTCAGTCTAAGGTGATAAGCTTTCCATCATGTCTCAAGCTTGCTTGCATCCAAATGGCTAAAAGTTTACAGGATTTACAGGATCAAAACTAAGAGAAATCAGGATTGCTAGAGCAAGTCCTTGACTGAATTGCCCAGCACAGTTATTCCCAAGAACTGGTAGAGAAAGTCGGTAGGGGTTAAATGGTTTTACCCCTCACTCTTCACACTCTCTACACTGAAATCATCCATCCTAAAGAAGTTGGAAATTAGGACTTTGCCAGTTCCATGTGCTTGCCAGAGCACCTTTTAGCTATGTTTGTCTACTGAAATACATGCATGGATCTTCTCTCTGCAGAGCAGGAACACAGCCAGAGGTGGATTTTCACCCCAAGGAGGTTTGGTTCCCTCTTTTTAGAACAGATTAAATACTTTGGGCATAGTCAAAGGCAAACTAGTAATTATGCCTTGGTTCCCCAAGTTCAGTTCAGTGCTCTGTCCACCAG
The DNA here is from genome assembly GCF_049639895.1 of Pseudopodoces humilis. Lineage (NCBI taxonomy): Eukaryota > Metazoa > Chordata > Aves > Passeriformes > Paridae > Pseudopodoces > Pseudopodoces humilis. The sequence continues at coordinate 7,680,678 of NC_142200.1, forward strand.
CTAAGTCTTCCCACACTCCTTAGTGTACCAGTAAAACCAGCTTTGGCTGTTCCTAGAGAGGTGTAAGTGAGATTTACCTCAAAGAAACCCTTAAAAGCAATAATGTAGATGATTGGGATACGGCATGGATTGTCTCAAATCTTCAAGGTCTATTGTGAGGAGAGGACATTTAGCACACGTTAAAGACCTCTGGTGACATTTATGACAGAGGAAATGGGGCACAAACTTCCAAGTAACAACCACCATCTGCACTAGTTTTTGTCACTGTTGCTAAATATATCTGTGGCTTATCCAGGATTCATCATCAGACTGACTGCAACCATACATGGTCATGGCTGGCACATAGAAATGCTGCTGAGGACCTGGAGAATGCAAGTTCTGAAGCAGCTCAGTGATGGAAGGAGCATTACACTTTCCCAGCAATTAATACCCTGTGTTGACAAGGGAGAAATCAGGAAACTTCAACCTTGCAGCAAGACTTTAAGAAAACAACCCAGACAGGAATAAAGACTGGTCGAAACATTCCTATTCCCTCAAGTCCCAAAAGCCTGAAGCCACAGAAAAATAGCAATACAGGAAAAGGTGCATTAAAAAAATCATCAGTATATATGACACTTTCTTATGGTTGAGTTGCACCAACTTACTGAGTTCCCTTCCAACCTTATTTTCTGCAAGCCTTTAAATAAAAAAGATATTTCAGATTTTATTTTTGGACAGGTAACATTTTCCTGCTAAACTCTCATTTGCAAGTGTTTTTTCTTTTCATTTCAAGCTGACCATGCTGGGATTTAGCACTTGTGCCTTTCATCAACACCATGATCTGTTGCAAAAATTTTAATACAACATGGAATTTCATCTCAATTTTGCAGACAACTGTCTCATGCACAAACAGTGGTAAAGGAAAGAATTTCACTTCCTAATCTTCATCACAGGACTTGTAATGAAGTCACTGAGGTTTGCTCCCCTCTCACAGGGTCTGGATCATTATCTGCAGGCCTTCGTCATCACACTATATCTTCTGTGCCTTTCTCCTATGACTTTCTCTTGAAATTGATTCCAAAAGAGAAAAATATATGAAAAAAGAGAAGGAAAGTTCTGATAGACAATAAACAAGTAATATGAACTTAATTCAGGGGAGCCATTAATTCTGAATTAAAATAGTCCATGTGCTATTGGCCACCAGAAAAGAGAAGCTGGGACTGACATTTCACTGCCTTCTAAGAGGTGAAATCCACAGAGTTATTGCAAGATATTGCAAGCATGGACACAATTCTTTTTGTTTTCACCAGTTTCAGTAAGGAAATTTAGACCACACATCAGGCCAGTGCTGCTCTTTATTACAGTTAGTCCATACTCACAATCATCTTTACAAGAAAATGTACTTCTAGGAGACAACAAAGGAAAAGACTGCTAAAAAACCTCAAAATGCTGACTTAATCCTGCTGCACAGTGAAGAAATTTATAATCAAATTGCTTTTTTCTTTGTGAGATACTACTGAGATTGAAATATAAATAGGATTTTAAACACAATAGAACATAAGTACTAAATCACTTCTGGTCTCTTACCTTTTCATATCTCCCACAGAAATATTAATCAACAAATATTATTATGCCATTAGTCATCCTGACCAAGACTGGCCAGAGAAGGACAATGCATTTGCATATTTCTATGGAGCATAATTCACAACTTGCAGAAATCAGAAAGCATCTCTCCAGGCTGCATATGATTACTGTTGTCACTGTAATCACTGTGATACCATCAGTTCATTAACAGTGAGTGTCTTCCTACCTTAATTGCCTTGGCTCTGCTGATGAGACCATCTTGCTGAGCACTTCCAATGAGCAGATCTACTTTCTGAAGCTGAGGGCGCTGCAGGGCTTTAGCCAAAGGTTCCCGGAGGTAAATTCCATCCATCACGGGACCCCAGTATTGGAATGGGCCACTGATAGCTAGCAGCTATGTTGGGAAAAAAAAAAAAGAGCAAGAATTTTGCCATTAATTCAGTTTACCCTTTAAATTCTATTTTATTTATGCTTAGTTCAACTGATCTGATTCCCTTCAAGTGAACAATTGACCAGGTAATATAAGTGCAAACTCATATTATATATATATCAATACGAAACAATGATTTTGCTGACAGTCTCAGTAGGAGAAACAAAGTAAAGAGGCCAAGAGAAATTATAGTCTTATAGTCACAAAAATGTTGCTTTAAACTAGGGATTGACTCCATGCTGGTCCTCATTAGAAAACTTATTGCCAGTAAGTGTTTTAATTTGTGGGTAAAGGATCCATCTCTAGAATTATTTATACTGCAGCTTTCACAAGCCTCCCACTTCAAATACAGAATACTGACATCCCATCCTGCTTTGTTTTCTGCATAAATTCTGTTATTAAAGCTAGAGACATTTGACTCTCCTCTAGAGTAACACCCAGTGGCAGGCAAGAGGGAACTGAAAGAAGGCAAAAAACAATATTTAGATTTTTTTAGAGGACATGATTAAAGCAGTGTAAGAGGAATTTAGTCTAAAGGAGAATCAAACTGTGAATTTTCATAGCTCAGAGCTGGATGTCACAGACAACAACTTCCTTCCACCAAAAATAGTCTGGTTCCTATTCCACAAGGATTCAGACTAAATTATTTTTTAAGCTTTCTCACAGTTTTGTGTGAATGGAAACGTTCTGATTCCTTGCCAATGGCATATGTTTTGCTACATTATACCTTAGTTTGAGCATCATTGAGGACACGAGCAGGCAACTGGCGAAGGCAGGCTACAATTTCCTCACTGGTGGATGAAGGGCATCCCACATCTTCAGCCAGGGCTGCTGCTTGGGTCTGTGCTCTCCTTGTAGTAATTATGGATGCTGGAGAAAAAGCTGAACCTCCCTAGAAAAAAACCCCACAATATCAGTCAACATATGTTGTCAGAACACCTGGTTTCCTGGTGCAGGTAAAAAAGATGAGAAGCAAAATCTGTCCATGTGCAGAATGTAAAACCCTGGCTTTTAAACTAAAATGAGTTCTAAAGATGAAAGTGAAGTTAGGCTGTTCCCAGCTCTGCCACGGTTATTTTGGAAAATTCTAAGTGTCTATATTATGCCTCTAACCAAACCACAAACCTTCCCAAAAACTTTGGTGGAAGGAGAAATATTGAGACAGGAGCAGATATCAAGAAGGTGCTGTGAGGCACATGAGGGAAGGGAGAGCCCATCTTACAAGGGGAGACTAAACGGAGTTTTACTGATAAACAAGAACTGAGAGCAGGTGTGATGTCCACAAAGAGCTGTTTCTACCTCGGGACTATGCTGGTACAAGGACAAATGAGCATGAAGTATTCACATTGAGTGAATCAACTTTGGCTTGAAACCAAAGATAACTAGCACAAAGCTCTGGAAGTGCTATGAACTGAGGAGTAGGAGCAAAAGACTAAAGGAAACTGCAGAAGATTAACCAGGGCATGAAGATCAAAACCAGAGTACAGGCTACAGTCCAGTCTCCACCCCAGACTCTTCACATTCTTCCTACAGCTGTGCCAACATAGCAAATGTTCTTAACAAGAAAGGATGGCACAGCGTTTTTGAGTAAACATGAAAACTACTTGTTGACAATGCAGATAAATTCACTTGAATCTGATAAGATCTGACCTAGAACAGAAAGGTTGGAATAGCTCTGACATGGTTCAAATGACTAATTTCCAAACATTTGCATCAGTTTACTGATAATAGATGCTAAAATTAGCTTCTGTCCTCTAAAAAACCCCACAACCTAGATGCATGATATGAAAGACCCCGATCTATTGAACTGATTAACTTACTTTTTACTGAATTTGTTCAAAGCATAACTACAAGTCTTGAAAAGCAAGCTAAAAAGAATCAGGAAACAAACAGCAAATCTTTAAATTGAAATTGTCTCAAACCTCTGAGCCCAAAGAAATCTGTGAAGCCTTGGCCAGCACCCAGTACTTTTTTTATATTTCAAACAAGCAGAGCCATTGATACTAATGGGACACCATTGCTCACAATTAGAGAAATTGGTTTCCAAAAACAGTGAGAAAGAGGTTATTGTTTGGGTGTAGAGACAGTCTCTTTAGCTCACTGCGTGCAGAATTTCCAGTGCTACTACCCTCCTGAAAGATTTCTCTTATTTTTTAACAGATCTGGAAAGCAAGCACTGTTATTAGCTTAGTGACTGAGATGAATATGGTTGCAGATAAACAAAGGAAAAACCTAATTTTTAAATCTGGGCCACAGTAAGGGCCATCTTGAGTTTCAAGAGGGTGGAAGAATGAAGAAATAAACTCCACTTGGTCTTATTCTTCACTTCCACACTCAGTTTTGATTGAGAACTCAAGTAAGCAATGGGCTTTATCCTCTCATGGGATTTGCAGTGGCCTATTTTGTGTTTCTAAGGCGTGATATTTGCCAGCTGCTGACTTGGTGCACTGACTCAGCTGATCATGAGGGAGTAAGAAAAATATCTTTGATGAGACTATCTTGTCTGTGGGTGGGTTCCCAGCACACAGAGTGAGAACCAGGTATTTTAACCTGGCCTTTGGAAGAGCATGTTCATCAGGGCTATGATGAGTAAGACTAGAAAAGGGATAACACACCATGGCAGCTTCCCTCAGAAGAGGAGCTTCCTTGCATTTCATGCAAAGCAAGGAATTAGGAGCCCCCTCAATACAGCAGAAAAATTAAATCCAGGACTGCACAATATTTGCCCACTATCTGGCAAGCATATTCTTCCACATCAGATCTGAACGTGCTCAGCATACTTTATCAAGTGCCCAGTACCTTCAAATGCCATTCATTTAAAACAAAGCAAATCAAAATCATAACAAATTAAAGGGCTTCAGTTCCCTGAACTCCAGAAGTTTCACAAATTTTGAAAATGTCAGTTTCTGTGGAAATTCTGAAGTTGCCCTATGAAAATGCCAAGTTTGGTAGGGAAAGAGTACTGAAATCAGATGACACATGGAATCCAAAAATTCACTGGAACCAAGCAACGCACCCTTGTGTGTGCTTGATTTTGAACACATTTCCTCCCGGAGAGTCTAAAAGCTATGCAAAGTTACCCTGTCTTGGGTACACTCTGAAAGATTGCCCTGAGGTCATGTATTGACTAAAACAAAGACTGAAAAAGGTTCTGCACAGAAATGTCCCCCAAGTTCTCCACTGCAGGGACAGAACTAAAAGCCTGGGCAGGCAAATTTTCACGTCAGAGCATGGGATGTGTATGGGCTGGCAATAGATACAGTCAAAGCTCAATAAGTAAAACAAAGCCCCCAGACTTCTGCAAAAACATTTCTGAGGGGAGAAGAGCTTGATAGAGCCTCAGTCTGGCTGTGGATATTTTCTTTCTGTGAGTGGTTACAACAGGTTTATTTGCTATTTATTCTGTAATTTTTTTCCATTTTCCATGTTTGCTTTCTTTGGTCACACCCATATTCAGGAAACAAGTCTTGCATCTAGGATTTGAAAGAGACCAAATCTTTGGGATTTGAAAGAGATGGGGTATCTACTACTTTTAATCATATTTAATTTTTACTGGGACTGGAAGCATGGGATGAAGAAACACAAGGCATTGTTCAAAGAATATTTGAAAACAATACCATTATGTTTCTTTTCCAGGTGCATCCAAAATATGTTCCAGGCTTAAGAAACATGGCTCCTCTTAGGGCAGAAATTATGCAAGCAAAACTGTACCAGTTCTCCATTTTATAATTTCACATCAAAATTCAGGGTCGCTGTTTCTTCGTTATTGCCGAAAAAAGCCCCTTCAGGAACAAATAAGTGAGAACAGAAGCTGGCATTGCCCAGAACTAATTTTCTTTCTTTTTTGAGCCTGCAGTTGTCACATCAAACAGAAATCTTCCCTAAACACTGAATCCACATTACAGGTAGGCTCAGGACACAGAGAATAACAGAGCTACACTTAGCAGTTCTCTCTTTTCCTATAAAACTATAATTTATTTGTGTGATTAATCCCAGCAACCAGTAATGGAGGACTTGTGTACTTTAAAAAACAGGACCACTTAGGCAGAAGCAGAAATAGTGGAGGGCCTGTTTATTTCCATTACATGACACCCATATTACCATCACCATGACAGAATCATGAATCAGAAAACCAAAAATCATGAGATCAGCTCAAGAATAACAAACACTGTGTTCTTTTTGTTACTCCTCTGTTTTTTAATTCTCCAGGAATTCTCCTGTACCTATAACACAAGACCTAAAAAATTCACTTTTAAAACTAACAAGTGATATCTTCAAATATCCCAGCAGAGTTGTTTTTTGAAAGTGAATCTCTAAAAAAATTACATATACAATAAAATTTAGTCATTAGCCTCTTTATCATCACTAGGGGATCATTTAGAAGGGATTTACAGGGAACTGAGCCCACACACACTTCTTGTTTTAGCTGTCCTTGTAGATGGACCCACAACAAGGGGGAAGAGGAGACAGAGGAAGTTCCATTGATATTTTTGACACTGACCCAGTCGAAAGTGTTCAAAAGTGCTAAGAAGAAGTAGTTGTAGCTGTGTTACACAATCCACAACCACATCATTACACTGCTCTCCAAAATCCATAGGAATAGGAGGAACTTTACAGTTTTGAGCAACACCACCTACGGCAACAAGTGATGGCAATGAAAATGGGAGGCAAAGCCTTCAGTACTATTTAGTTGAGGGACCAGGAGCATTGTCAGTATTTCTTCATTTCCCTTTTCAGTATTAGGGGTTCAGCTACACAGTAGAAATTCAAACACCAGGAAATGTTGCAGCTCACAAAGGTGAGAAGCGATGAATCAGTACTATGTGAATTCTCACTTCGTTATCAGGCTGTGCCCAGCTGAGTGACGCTGGTGCCTCTTGCAAACTTTTCTTTTGGGACATCAGTAGCTCAACAGACTTTCATTGGTGCTATCCTGACCATCCCAATTCTACCTCCACAAGCTCTTGCTGCTGTTCTGATGAGATGATATAAAAGAATATATAGACCTGTGTTTGGTTTGTGTGGCTGTGTTTTGGTAGGGAGGGAGTCTAAATTAAATAATTGCAGTATTGCAAGGAAGAGTGAGAGTGGAAAATCCCAGATGGTCATAATCATGCTTTCCTTCTCATTATCCTGCTCTGTTTAATTGGTAATAAATTAAACTAATTAAAATAAATTAGTTTAATTTCCCTGTCTGTGATGGTAACTAGTGGGTGATCTCTCCCTGTATTTATCTTGACCCAAGAGAATTTCATTTTGTTTTCTCTCCCCTGCCAGCTGAGGAGGGCAGTGACAGAGGAGTCCAGTGGGAAGCTGCTCCAGCCAGAGTCAACCCACCACACTGTACTCTGTATCTTTGTCTCACAACATATCTGGAAAAGACAATTGCCATATAAGCTGCAGTGATGAATGTCTTTTAATTCCTCATTTTGCTTGGAAGCTCACTTCTGCAAAATTTTTCAAAAATTATTCAGAACACATTTAATGATTAGAAACGTCACTGGAACTAGATTTTATCACCAACACTCTGCAAACCCAAATGCAGCTTCCTCTCCTCACATCGTGACCTCTTGTTTTTTCCAAACTGACATGAAAATGAAATTCTTTCTTGAGCCACATTGTCTGAACACATGCACTCCCTGCAAGTGAATGCACCTTCTCTGATGGCTGCAACCAAAGCAGGCTTTCTGTGAGCCATGCAATGCAAAGAGCAATTACAGTAACACCACCCAAAAATGAGATCAAAAGACATCAAATGCAAACAGTCAGACCAAGGAAACGTCCTGAGAATTCTATTTTCCCAAAAGAGCCAGCTGCACAGCAATATTTTATTTGTTAAAAATAGGCACTCTCCAGGCTCGGATGCACACAGTTCCCAGCCAGAAGTATCTGTCAGACCATCTGGTTTGACCTCCGGGATAGCCAGGGCTCTTCCATTTCCTGACTGCTGAGTTCAAGTGCTTCCTATCACTTAAAACACAGCTTGTGTTTCACAAAGCCTGGTCTTGCATGAAGCATTTAAACTGGGCTCAGAGACACAGAGAAACAGATACTGCAGCCTTCTCCTTGGTAGTCTGTGCCTAAGGATAATCACTCCGTGGACAGACAACAGCACTTTATTTCTGTTTGAGGGTGTCTTCAGTTTCAGTTAATGCTAGATTAAAGATACTGTTTAAATCCTGTTTTTTCTCCCCATAAAAATAAGCAAGCTGCACCTAAGGGACCACTGACTCACTTTCCAAATTAGTGTAAGAGATTATTTAAAAGACTTGACTTAAAATATTTTCAGAAGTTGTTTTCAATTTGGACCCTATTTGCTTCTTTCTTGCAGGGTTGTTTTCCAGTGTTCTTCACTGTTTTTTCTTAGGTATCCAATATCAAATAGTGACAAGTGCTTACAAGACAACAAGGTTTCAGGGCTCTGTGTGATGACATAAATGTCATTTTTCCAGGTTTTAATGAAATCTGGCTTCAAGAGCCTGGAGAAATAGAAAGATTTGGGAGCAGCTCAGGGAGTCTCTGTCACAGCTAAGACATTTGGCAGGCACCTGGCAAACACCAGCACAGGGAGTGTAACAGGGAATGGTCAGGTCAGTCCAGCAACGGAAGGGGAGACTGAGAAAGAAACATTTTTCCCTCCATAATTGTCTACTAGACTGTAATTTCCATATAAAAATGGGGGGAAGGCATGAGTTCTCTCTCTTATGCCAAAAATAACATTTTGAAAAAGGAAGATTTCTTTTTCATATATCAGCCTTTGCAAACCCCTCTTTGCTGACATCAGAGGCAGCCCTGCAAGGACAATGTTCCTCTCACAAGTGACTCACAGAGTGTCTGTGTCAGGTTGGTGACCTGAATAACAGGATATGAATATTTCTAAGATGACATATAAAGCCCCACTTAATTCATACACACACTTTCTTCCATTTAGATGTTAACACGACCTTATCAATTATCCTATTTGAAACAAGGTATTAGCTAAATGCACCAAAAAGGTAAATCAGCTCTCGTCATTGCACAAGAGCAGACAGCCATCAGCAACAGGCAGAAATGACATGGAAATGGAGAATTCTGTCTACTGCCCTCCGCTACAAACTCATCTGTTCCTCTACGAGCACCATACAAACAGTGCCTGAGATTTACTGTGTTCCCAGCAGATCACATTCTATCAAGTAAGTCCAGCTTCTCCTTAAGTGTGACCAATCTCTCCTGCTCAGTCTGAGACCTGTCCCATTCCCAAGTGCACCTTAGGATGTAACCTTACTTCTTGTAAGGGCACAGAGTCCGTCAGAGACAGCCTCGGGCAGAGGGTGGTGAGAAGGATCAGGAAAAGGCTCTGCCTCTGCCTACTCCCACATGCACACATCCCCCAATCCATGATATTTTAGTAATTCCAGAGACAATGTTCATCAGTTCAGTGAGTGCCATTAATGGACATGCATGTCATATCCTTGGATTTGAAGAAAGCAAGAAGGTCCTAAACAATCAAAATATAACTGACCAGGGTAACCATGGAGCTGTGCTACAGACTGATTAGCTTATCAATTTCCCTAGTGCTTTCCTGTCCCTTTAAACTGAGGATTGCTGGTACGGCCCATCAAAGAGAAAGAATATTCTCCTGAAATTACCAAATTACCAATTTTTGGCACAGCTTTGGAGATTTGATCACTGTTTCCTGGTTTCAATAACAGTTACACAACAGCTCCCACATAAGCACCTACTTGCAGCTACTCTGGTGTGAAGCAGGAAATCTGCTTGGGCTCGTCGGGTTATTTTTTCTTTGGGTTTGTCAAGGGTTTTTTATATTTTCCTATTCTATGTTAGGGATATGAGTTTTTCAGATCCCATCTTGATTATTAATGCAAAGGGCAAACCTTAACAAATCCCTTTGACTTCTATATTCATACCCACAGTACAATATTCTTCAGGGCCTTTATTCAGGTTATTTAACAGGCCAGTATCTTGGTTTCTCCATCTCAGACACTGAGATGAGGAAGGTCCTGAGGCTTCTGCACTTTTTACAACTAATATGAAAATGGGCTTCACAGACTGACTTTCAGTCCATATTTCTTCATTGCTGATCTTAAGCTTCATTTGCAGACAGAGGTACTTTGGGGTACAGAGTGAACCATAAAGCAAAGCATTCCTATTCAGACTCAATAAGAGAGAAATAAATGTTTTGTGCCTCTTCCTGTCTGTCAGGAAAAAAATAGCAAAACTGCATAAAAGAAAACAGTTGAGGAATGAGCATTACTGGATAAATAAATTCAGAAGAAGAAGAAAAAAAAATAAACCCTTTTTGTGTAAGTAATGTAAAACTGTGTTACTCCTCTCATTTTTTATATCTGCTGAAACCAGCCCTGATGCAATACATTGAAAACCTCCCTGTTTTTCTCAGCCCATAGATAAAATGTGCCTTCAGTAGTGACTTGCAACAGGAACCTCATCTGTTGCAAACACTTTGAGCCTTCCTTATTTCTCAGAGAGGAAGTATGTGGCCTGTTTGGCAAATGCTGCTCTACATGACAGCGTGAACTTCACAACACACTCATTCGACCGGCTGCTCCTCGACTTGATCAGCTAAACCTTGCTGGCAGCATGAGAGCAGTACTATGACTACGGCTTTTTTCAGAAATACTGCAACCTGGAATGCCATGCCTAGCATTTAAAGGTAACCACTCTGCTGTGATATATTTTACATTATCTGTGTACAAGACCAAATGTTTCAATTTTATTTATGTACAAGGGTGTTCTGTTTCATTAACAATGGCAGTATTCAGACCGTGGATTTCAAGTACCACCAAAGGCAGAAAAAGAAGAGCCTGCCTTGATCCTTTTTATAAGGAGTGGTACTAAAGACAGATAGGACAAGGAGTATTTCTACTGAAACCTAAGAGTAAGATAGATGCTTAGGACCTAATGCTGAAGTAAACTGCACTTCACTATAGCCAAAAAATGATTAGTGGGCTTTTTAATCTAAGTGTTAGAAGTGTGCATAGTGTGATATTTCTGTGCTGTTTCATGTTTGCATGTGTCTATGAATTACTTTGATGAGAGTATTATGTTATTCTTTCTAAGTGCAAAGGTGCACAAACTGCCTCAAAGCTGAAAGGATGTTCATTTTGATTAATGACAAATTAAGGGAAATTCACACAAAAAAAATTACAGTTTCTGAAATCTAAGTAATTTTGCTTTTTCTTTCCCCACATGAAAAAAAACAGGATGCCAGTGCTTTCATTTTCAAGCTAAATGATATTCAGACATTACCTGTTAACTTTATTGAGAATTAAATTATAAAACATTGGCAATATAGATGTGAATATCAGGAAACAAAAATAAAATAGGGTATAGCATCTCAGGAATGATAAATGTTCTAATTTTACTAGTCTACAGTATTCCTTGTAGGAGGGCTTTATTCATGTGCTTATATTGCATTTTTATTCCTCTTAATACTTTAATTTCTTTATATTAACTAATTCTCAATCATATTAAATATAACTTTGAAAAAGTTATCACGAAGTAGCAGAATTTCTCTCATGTTCCATGCTATTTAACTGCTGCAGAAGCATGTTTTCTCAGAGAACAAATTCTGCAAGAGGAAGTTATTACTTTATGGATGTGCTGCATACAGGAACAGAAGGGGAAAATTTTACCACAGGTTTTGAGGTCACACAGAGTAGGTCACTGGGATTCCAGTCTTGACAGGTGAAGAATTAATATCTACTGAGAGTTCTGATAAATAGGACATAAAGCAGGTCTGGGACTGTGGATGTTTCCTCATGTTCCTTTTGGCAGCAAAGATCCCTAAACACTACTAGCTGTGTGTGCAAACAGCCACGTTACCACCTCTCCTTGGACACCATGTGCACAAGTGGAGAGGGGAGAGGAGGAAGGACCAATGCTTGGAACACCGCAAATGTGATCTTAACAGTTAAAACCAAATTTTCATGCAAGCCTGGGGAGGTGGCTGGTGAGCAGGAGAGCTGCAGGTAGATTTTGGTTCCCAGCAGCTCCTCGGAGCTGAGCAGCAGCTGCACTCCACGCAGGGTTTGGGGTAGATAAGACACAGTGAGTTTAGAGTCTATCACTTCTCTTTACTTCTTCTTACATTATCCAAGGGGAATTGTTTTCTTTGGATCTGGCATAATTATCTGCTTCTGTGATAGAAAGATGGCACTTCTACTTGAATCCTGAACTCTGTCATCAAGTTCAGATATAAGGAGCAAAGTTTTTACAATGAGGGGGGTGAGACACAGGTTGCCCAGAGAGGTGTTAAACGCCTCTTCCTTGTAAGCATTCAAAGCCAAGTTGGACAGGGCTCTGAGCAACCTGATTTAATTGCAAATGTCCTCGCTTATGGAGGGAGGGTTGGACTAGGTGGCCTTTAAATGTGCCTTCCAACCCAAATTATTCTATGATTCAATAAGGTCAAGTGAGATGCACTGTCCTGAGCAAATTTGCTATTTCAGATTATAATCTATAAAACTGTTACTGTTATTCTATTGATATCAATGAAAATAATTAATTCATGAGATCTTTAAAGCTTCCAGTAAGTCTAATTTTGTCTCAAAATTTCAGAAAATCACACAAGAATTTATCATGCAGCGATGGAATGGATTTGTATTGTGCTGACAATAACACAAGCACAAGCTACTTAAGCCATCATGTTCCATCACTCAAGAGTAAAGCACACCATTGTATTAGAAATACGACTAATTTGTACGTTCTTACTCTAGAAACAGTGATATGCCATTGCCAGCAAACAAGTAGAAACCATTTTTGCCTGCCCTATTTCAAACAAAATGTCCATGTCCCATTTTCAACATCTGAAGGTGTGTCACACCTCAGAATATTCACTCCATCACCTTTGACTGGACTATAGGAACCTTTACTCTGCCCATGTGCATAAGGACAAGTGACTTTAGTAGCAAAATGTAGTCTGATGTCTTATTTTCCTTTTCACCACTTTGGTTAAGTGAATTAACAGCAAGGGTCAGAGCTTTTCATTTTTTTATTTTTACTGAGCACTTCTGTTATGAATCTGGAGAGCATCTTGAACTCTCTGTCCCTTTCATGAATTTTTGCTACCAATGGTAATGAAAGAGCACGGAAAATGCAATGAGAAACAGCAAATTGCCACGCTAACAACGGCAAAGCCCAAGACGTCACCGCTCTTCACTGCACTGAAGGTACTTTATAAACTTTGCACTTTCCACAAGTCAGATTCTTCCACAAGGAGCTGCACATTATGCCCTGGTGACTTCAGTGGTCCTTTGACAATAATGGTGCCTGGTATGGCAGAAGGGAACCAGGCTGTGCTCTGCAAAAATACAAAGTAGGAACTTGCCTTTTTTCCAGTGTTTCATTCCTCTGGACTTGACTGTGGTTTAATTGCAAATGTTGTATAAGCAGCATTTCATACACTTCACATATTTCTAAAGCAGCATTTAGAGTTTAGATCCTTAAACACCATCTAGAAAAATATAAGTGCCTTGGTGTAATGTTCTGTGCTTTTAGAAAGATTGAAAGCCTGCAGTAAAATTTTCAGAAGTCTTTCCACCATGCACAAATACTACATATCACTTTCCAAAGAGACCAAGCCACACCTGAAATTAGGAGTAGAAAAAAGGCCACTGTTGCACAAGCCTGACACTTGAAGGATGACTTGCTTTTCCAGCCCTCAAATAACAAAACCCCACATAAAGTGGTACTTAGAGGTAGGACTCTTCATTTTATTTTTTTTTCCAGATTTTTGGGACGCAAAATTCAAATAATTCTCATCTAAATATCAATTGCATGTGTCAAAATTATAGATGGACTTAAGATGTTTATGCTGTCATTCTTGCCTTCTATCTGGAACTGCACAACATTTTTGGAACCTGCAGCTTAGATTCTATATGCTGAGGAAGACTTGAGCTTCCCTTTTAAATTACTGCAAAAATGTATCCACCAGAGCACAGAGCTCAGCAGAGGTTATCAGTCCAAGTATTTATCTCACTCTCCTGGCTGACATTTTCAGCCCTGTTGAGCTCTCTATTGCCATGCCCAGGAAATTTTTCTGGCTAATTTGAAGATGAGCCATGAACATCTATAATATCTGTAGCCAAAATACTGGCTGCAATATGACTACTCCTACGGGTTTACCTCTTGTTCTTTATGGAATAAAAGTAAGGAAATTGTTCAACAAATTAAAATTGGGTCTTGCATAAAACTACTCCTAATTAGATCAGAAAATTATGATCTTGAAAGTAGACATTGCCTGACAAAGTGAATTCTGGTTTCAGGTTTAGAAATTTAGGTACATTTACATGGAGAAAGATTTTTTGTTTGTTTTCTATCAAGAGACCTTTTTTTAAAAAATGTGAATACCCAAGTAGCTTATTTAAATTTAAGGGTGCTGTTTAATTCAGCTTCTAGACTTCTCCTATCAGGCAACACATTTTTGTTCTTGTGAAAGTCGGTTTCAGATGCTTGTCAGGAAGACATTGGCACAGCTGTACCCTCCAGATGTGCCACAAGCCAGTTCTGAGTGCATAAAGTGAAGGGGTAATGTGTCATTTGGCCAGTGAAATAGAGAATTCTAGCAAAGAGCCTTTGGAAACAACACTAAGAAGCTTGGAAAGCAGATGAGGTGGAGTCAAACTGTGCACTACCATCTGTTCTAGCACATAGCTCCGTGCATTTGATAAGGGACAAATTTTCCTTCCTTTGAATGGCATTTTATTCTGTAGGATGTCTTCCTAAAATGTCTGTAAGCCGTTAAAAATGTATGGTATTAATCAACATACTGAAATTCTGCCAAACTTATTCCAAAAGACAATTAGCAGTAAAGTCTTGCTGATGTTAGCAGTTCTGTTTTTCAAGTTGGACATCCCTCTACCTGACCCTCATCAGGCTCTAGCCTGTGTAAGTGAAGAGCAGCACACCAAAATTAGTAATCTTTGAAATATTTAAGCTAGAAAAGGCCACAAGATGCAGAATGCTCACACAATGCTGATAGAGATGTTGTTATCATTTTCACAGGGCAACAGACAGAAATATATTTTAAAAAAATAATTACCCATCAGCTGGTGGCGTTATTTTGCATTAATGTAAAGTTTTAAAATAGATACAGCTTTTTGTCTTCTGCCTCTGAAGATATACCATAGCATGATACACCTTCCACATTCAAAATATTTATCTCTCTGTCCTCTGCCAGAGAGAATTAGGATGGCTGCAGCAAAGCTATGAGAAGGAACTGTTCCTCTCACGGTATTTAGTTCCACAATTGTCTGATGTTGCTTCTTGTACATCCATCAAAACTTTTTAAGACAGGTATCTGAAGAATTCGTACCGGTGGCTTTATGCAGGAGGACTGATTTAAGATCAATCATTTTTTTATGCAGGTGTTTCTTAAAAAACAATTGCCCACATTTGCTGAGGGTACAATGGCATCAGAAAAAAGCCCAAACCTACCAAGCTGTGTTCTTTGTGTTCAGTAGTAAACCAACATAATATACACACAGCGCTGAAAAGCAGGGACACCAGTCTGATTAGATCCTTTGTAGCCTCAGAACCCCAAATGCTGAAAAATCATTTTGTATATGAAATGCCCATATCGGCACAGCTCTGCTGTTACTTCCTATTGTGCTGAGGTACTGGTCATGGAAACTTTTACTACATCATGTTCTTCTGAGCAACTTCCCTAGCTGTGGTTTTCTGCTATTCCCCTGATAAAAGCACAGAAGTGGTGAGAGTTTAGCAAGTATGTAAAACTCTTGCATGAATTTGACACCAGAGCTCTCAAAAGCAAAACTGTACGTTTGGAGACGCCCAAACTAGGTCATTTCTCATCTGTTGGCACAGCAGGTGTTACTGTGATGTTACATTTCAATGTCTGCTTTGATTTAGTTCCGAAGAACTTGGACAGAATTAGCAAGCACAATGGGAAATGCTGTGAAAACTCCAAGAGCATCTGAGGAAACAAACATGCCGAGCCAAACGGGTGAGCACTCATTTCGTTCCTTTCAAGAGAAAAAGATGTTGACGATATATGATAGACTCAGCCATGTGTCTTCCTTCACCCACCTGACAAGAGCAGGCAAGTTCATGGCTGCTGTGGGAGAAGGAGGGCATCCACCAGACAGAGCTTATATTTAGCTACGTTTCAGCTCGTTTTCCAAGAAGAACTTTCATTAAAAACCCCAAATGTTAAACGTATTATTTGCTGGTGCTCCTTGAAAGACGTTCCTTCCAAATCAGAAAGCACTGAAACACTCGTTCAGAAACCGGGAAAGCTGTATTTTGACATAATTGCGTGTGATATTTTATACAAATTTATTCTTGAAATTTGGAGCTCTTTCATTTAAGGTTAAAAGTTTTAACGATGTATTGCATTGAACCTCATGTCCATCTACTGTCAGATAATTGCAATAAGAGTAGCACACAGCCAACCTGCCACCAGATTTATCCATTTATCCATTAAAGCTATAGAGGAATACAAGTTTCACAGGGCAAGCTGCCAAAGAATACAACACATCTGCCCTCTGCGTCCACACGTGAATAAATCAGGTTGCAAATCCCTCCCTGCCTCCTCTGTAGGCTGGTAGAGGTCATGAATTTGAGGGGGAAAGAAAGAGGGATTTGGTGATAAGCTACTGCAAACTGTGAGTGGGTGGGTGGAGAGCCAGTAGAGCCTCAGCCCTCATGGTCACTAATACAGGCAGCTGTGCAGGAGCTGCAATAAATCACTCCCCAAAGGTGAAGAGGAGAAAGCATTTTTGGGTTTTTTCCTTTGGGTTTGGGGTGGGGTTTCTTTAGTAGTTTTGTTTTTAATTTTGGAGTTTTTCTATGAAAGATTTTCCGGTTGGGCCACTAATTATTATAAAGATAGGGAATCAGCCTGCTTTCATTTTTGCTGCAAGGAAACCCAGCCCTGTTCTTAGTATGGCTAGGAACTCACTGAGATGGGCAGCCTTGCAGCCCTAGGTCCTAACATAGCAGAGACCAAAAACTACTCAGCATATTGCTTATTTTTTTTGGTTTTGTGAAGAAGAGTGCTTTATGCTGATATTCCCAACAACTGCTAACACAAATACCACATTTAAACACCAAAACAAAGTCATGCACTCACTCAAAGCAGGACCTTGCTGATGAGCAGGCCATGGCTGTGAGCAAGTTTGTACTGGTCCTACACATGCTAAAAGTCATGATTTAGCAGGGCTAAAAACAAATGCAACCTTTTCTGTGATGGAAATAGAATACACCCCTAAAATATATCTCTGCAATAGCACAGCAGTTACAAGGAGAAAGTATCTATCTAGGAATTCAGGACTCAATCTTTCTGAACTTTCCTACACACCTAGCACATCTAGAAGGGGGTGTTGTTAGCCCTACCTGACCTCCTGCTACCACCTGAGGAGAGAAAAATCTCCTGTAGTTGCAGTGGCACCTGCCAAGGCTGTAGGGATATTTCAGACACTCTCACAGCTGAAATTGCACTAGATACCCATGTTTAATCATCCAAAGGCAGGGGGGTTGTCACAGAAACGATCAGTGATGGAACACCTTTCCTATGAGAAAAGGTTGAGAGAGCTGGGCTTATTCAGCCTGGAGAAGAGAAGGCTCCAGGGAGACCTTATTGCAGTTCTCAGTACTTAAAGAGGGCTTGCAAGAAAGATGGGGATGGAGTTTTTAGTAGGGCTTGTTGTGATACAACAAAGGATAATGGTTTTAAGCTAAGATAGGGTAGAGTTAGACTAGATATAAGGGAGAATTTTTTTTATAATGGGTGTGGTGCAACACTAAACCAGGTTGCCCAGAGAGGTGGTAGATTCCCCATCTCTAGGAGCTTTCAAGGTCAGCGTGGCTGGGGCTCTGAGCAACTCAATCCAGTTTAAGATGTCCCCACTCATTTCAGAGGGTTGGACTAAATGACCTCTAAAGGTCCCTTCCAACTCAAAGTATTGTATGATTCTAGGATTTATCAGCCTGAATAGCTCCTTGGATCCATCTATCCCTGGGTCAGACCAGCATCTTTCATAATGGCTTAGATGTTGCTAATGAAAGTTACAAACACCAGTGCTGTCATCCAAATCCAATGAAAAAAGACTTCTAAAAATTAACCTGGTACTAAAGTGTGTGTTGGGGTTCATCCAGTGAGTTTGTATCTATTTGCCTTCTGAGCAGATCAAACTCCAAATCACATCACAAAACAGAAGATTTCCAGCAGGCCAGTAACAGACTTGATTTAACTGAGGTGGAGGATCCAATCCATGGACTTTCAGCAGTTGAAATAGTTATTAGGAGAAGTAGGTTTGACACTGGCTCATTTCGGTGAGACTGAATAAAATGAAGGACTGAAACAGAAGGGCAAGAATGAAAGGAAAGAGTTTCCAACAAAAAGGGGAAAGAAAATAGATAACTGCATTTTTCAGACTTGATCTGCTGTGTTCGTCAGGCCCCTATAAGCCCCTTGTGCTGCCTGAAATTTGCACTGAAAACAAAACCTTGTGCTTTCCTCACCAGCAGCGTGCCAGTCTTGGCCCTGAGAAAGGGAACAGTGCATGAGCTGCATTTCCCAAGGAGGCATTTGGACCCTGAAGATAACTGCACCCCATCTGCCCACACACTGTACAGGCATTCCTGGCACAGTGCAGGGACTGACAAGAGAGTAAGCAAAGCAGCAAGGGGTCATCGAGGGTTGTGAGCCCCTGTGTGTCCTCTTTTGGGACCATGAATAAAGGATTAATCCTTTTGGGCTGCACCTGCACAAGTCTCAGTTCCCAAGCTGGCTGGTTTAGATCTATCTTGGGTACCAAAGTGTGACTCTGCAGCCACACCTTGTGGTGCTGCACAGTCTCCCAGACACACATGAGTGCCCTCCTTCACCCTCTCTGGTGCATCCCATGCCACAAATCAATATTCTGCTGGCCAGTAAAGCTGGATGATGCATGGAGCTGAACTCCAAACAGTTCATTCCCACTCCAGACATGGACCATGCCAGTGCACAGCACAGCAGATTTTTGAGGGCAATGAGCTGGATCTGGATGCTCTGCCTATGCTCTTCCCACTCTAATAATGCTTCATAGTCCATTCCCAATGAATAAGTCGAAGTATGCAATATTCAGTTTCACACTGCAAGACATGCGGGTGTGAAGGCATCTAAAATTAGCACGTATTTCACATTCATTTCCTACTCCTAAAAACCACCCAGAATTAACACCTGATGCAGTGGAAATGGTTGTGCTTCGATCTTTCCACTCTAACTTTTGAGTTGTTCCATTTCAGATGTGACCTACACTTGCACTGTGGAGGAGAGTTTGTGTTAGATAAACTCAGGCAAATCTTTTTTCTTTTACATTTTGAAAGACCTCGTCAGATCAAATCTATTAGATCACTGTGCAATTTACGTGTGGAGAAAGTGCATAATTTGTTTAGTTCCTGTTTCCAGGCTTTTGTGTTTGTAAGGAGCTGGTATGATTCTGTGAAAAGTTGTGCAGTGTGGTGGGGTATTTTGCATGACCAAAAAACCCAGGTTTGACTTAAATACCAATCAAAATAAAGTGAAGAATGAGGGGGTTCATTCCTCTCCTTACACTTTAATATAACTGAATGTAGTTTAAGAGGTAACATTTGCATGGATGTGGAAGATAACCCTCTGATATATTCCTTTCTTTACAGAACTGCAAATTAACATGCAGAATTGAAACGAAAATTAATATAAATATGGAAGTGTAAGCAAGGTAACACAGGTCTTGCTAGAGTAGGCAAAAAGTCAGCTACCCCACAGTGCATAACGGAATGCAAATGACCAATGCACAAGGAAGGAGAGCAGAAAAGCACTTGTTTTTCACTCTTTCACTATAGAAACAGAATATTTAAAAATAAACACCCTAATTTTTTAAAAAGTCATCTCTAAAATCATTTTCCTTAAGCTAAAAATAATTATATTCAATGTAGCATTACATGATGTTTTATAACCTGCAATGAGAAATTAAGTGATGGCATTTTATCCCCACTTTGCTATTTTTAAAACGCACCTTCTGGGCTGTATTTCTTCTAGTAGTTCTAGGTAAAGCTTTTGTTTTCTCAAAAAAGACTCAGTGCCAATGCTTAGGTGTTACTAGCCTTAGGTACTAAGTAGCTTCACAGACAGGAAGGTGCCACTAGATTTTCCACAGAGAACAAGGAAACCATCAAAGGTTTAGCACAGAATTTCTTCACTAGGGCAGAACTAAGTGTATAATAAATTATTTTAGACTAATCACAGTGGTTGGCTGTACTGGACTAATTCTGTTTAATTCAGTGACACTAATCAACTAAGAAAATCATGGCAATACCAATTCTAAACACACTCTCAAAATAATTATAGAATGATTTAAGTTGGAAGGGATCTTAAAGATCATCCAATACCATTCTCACTGCCATGGGCAGGGATGCCATCCATTAGATCAAGTTTCTCAGACCCATCTAACCTGGCCTTGAACACTTCCAGGGATGGGGCAACCACAGCTTCTGTGGGTAACCTGTTGTGTTTCTTTTCTTCATGTTTTCTTCAGCCTTTTACCATTATCTCTGTGACTTGTTTCTAAGGCCCCAAGACACATAGCTAAAAACACAGAACATTCATTCAGGGTGCTGCACCTAGGTTTCCCTCAAAAGCTGTCTTCCTTAAAGGGAAGCTGGCAACAAATCTATACTAAATGAGAAAATACAGAAGTGATACAGAAGTGTTTCTATATCTCTATCTAATTTCTTTATTTCCTACCCTGAATTCACACCCATTTTTGCGCATGTTGGGCTGCACAGAGTGTGTGCAGTGTGGAGATCAAACAACCTCTGCAAATGTAGTGCTAGATGGTGTTCCTAAGGAGCAGGGTGCTGATCCTGGTGGAGGCAGAGGGAAGCTCTGTCTCCTGTGAGATCGTGGAGGGTACTGAGATGTGCAGAGGGGAGGAATGCTTCCAGGAGAAATGCAGGCAGTGTATGGCACGATCCCTTTTACCAAAACTTGTAACAAAGAGCTCAAAATACCCAGCATGACACATTTCTGAATCTCCCAGCTGTCAGCATTTACTGGGCACCAGAGATTCCAGCAGGATGAGAAGCATTTCATGTTTGATAGTCCCAGTCTTGTGTAAAGTGCTCCATCCTTCAGAAACCCAGGAGACTCAGCATGCCCTACACAGGGTGCAAGTCCCAGATTCATCCCAGCTGATGTAAAAGGTCTTCTCATCTCTTTTCTGACCCTATACATTGCAAATTGCTGTTGTGAAATGGTTTCAACTTAAACACCCCTGTGCCTGTTCGGAGCTCTTGTACAGTCTCTGTGCAATGGTGAGACAAAGAGCAGTGGCTGATCACAAGCTCTTTTAGAAAGTGATGGAAATGGACAATAATGGCCATGCTCTCATTGACCTTGATCTAAACTAATGTCATACAATTATCAGTGCTGTAAAATTATGAAAAAATTCAACATGCATCTTCCTCTTCTTAAATAAAATGCTACACAATGTAGCTGAAGGCATTTAGAGACAGTGGCATTAACCAAACTGGGTTATTTCCTAATACTATATATGATTACTAATTATTTTAGTTTCAAACTGAATATGTCCTTTAAATATGGTAATTGCTAGAAAAAGTGGTCTAAATTTAGTTTCTTACAATTAACCACATGACTTTATTCTAGTGACTTTATTCTATGACTTAATTTCTAGTATCTTCACAATCTTCTTATAAATCTATAGCTACTTCTTTAGCTCCTTATGTTTATTAAGTGACATTTCAGAGATTTTTTTTCTTCCCCACTTGGCCTACTACATAAAATCTATCACACTTAAGGAAAAAATACATTTTTGTCTCAGAGCCCTACCTTTGTTTTAAGTGACCTTTTCTTTCTCCTTTAACAGGTCAGGAGAGTGACTTCCTTGCTGTTCTCTATGACTATCCTTCAGCAGACATAAGCCAACCTATATTTCACGTAGGAGAAAAACTACGTGTGCTATCAGAGTAAGTTGATCAATTTATTTTTAAATTAGGTTTTATTACAACTGAAGCAAAGCTCTATTTTATGCACCTGGCCCAAACTGGATGCAGTTCAGCAAAATGAACAGAGTTCAGAATTTTCAAGGAAGGATGCTTAGCCAGAGTGTAAATTTCCATGTATTTTAAGGATTTGGGATTACAGATTGTCCTTTGATTCATAGATTTCTCTTAGGTTTCTCAAGATGGATCCAGACTCTATTCTAAAATAAGATTCAGAACAACTCTGCTTTGAAAAATGATTATGAGAAAGTGTTCCCCAAATGTAATGGAAAACAGAGTAAGAGCCAAAATAGTTTGAGCCACATAGAAAAATAATTCTGAATTTCTTCATGTCAAGTGTGTCTGTCATTTTCTCTCTCACCCTTTGTAATCTAACAACTCCATTATTATTAAGTCTTAGAATTTCATACCTATTTAAGGCAAACATAAAAAAATTAAATAAAAAGTTGGGGGGAGTATTTATTTTTTCTATTTTTTAATCAATTCTGCATTTTCTTAGTGAGGAAAAAAAAAGATTTCTCAGCCAGTTCAGCAGCCCCAGAAGTAAGCAGGCTAAAGAGCACTAGTTCAGACTGACCTTGAGGATAGTGCAGTATTGCTAGACACAAGAAAGAGCACACATCCAGAAAAATGGAAAGTCCTGATGTTCTTCTAGGCACAGCTTGTACCAGCACATCTTCTAGAAGTTACTCTGCCCCACAGCCACTATTTGCACTGCTCAAAATGAAGTAAAAGATTTCATTTTTGTAGCTGGTCGAGCAGATGGATTCAACGGGAGACCAGATTCATTAATAGCAGAGGAATCCTTGGAGGACTTCTAAAATAATTTTTAAAAATTCTCCACCAGATAGACAAATGGCTGGAGGAGAGTACTCAAGAGAAGCATCACAGATGACTGATGAATTCCCAGACTCTTCTCCAGGCCACCATGACCTGCAGTGGCCTTTGTCAGTCACAAGACACAGGCCTTCATGGACCTTTGGTCTGACCCAGAATGGCTGCACTTATGTTCTGCTGACAATGTTTTTTCTGCCTCCCTGGAACTAAGGGTCCCCTGACTCAGACAATACCACTAGATAAATTTTCTGATGATGGAGAGCTCCTCTAAACCAGGGGGATTCCTCTCTGCTAGCTCCTAGCAGTATAAACCCTGCTGCAGTTTGCAGAACATACATGACATGCTACAACAAGTGCTTTAGCTTGGAAATTCCAGCTTAAAGTCTCACTCTCAGATTCCATCAGCTACAGGCCCTCATATCAGTGGGAATTACATGTGTGTAATGCCTATGCCCATATCAATGGGAATTACATGTGTGTAATGCCTATGCCCATATCAATGGGAATTACATGTGTGTAATGCCTATGCCCATATCAATGGGAATTACATGTGTGTAATGCCTATGCCCATACCAATGGGAATTACATGTGTGACATATTGTATGTACACGTGTGCTCCAAAGTACAATCTACTGCAGGAACAACTTCTAAAAGAATAGGCTTTGGCAGCAGAAGTTTTTGACATGTTTGTCTGTTGTGCAGTCATCAAGGGCTTCTCCTGATGGATAAATTAGATCCAAGGCAAGCCTTGATGGGAATTTTTCTCTTCTTATTTTGAATCATGAGCTTGTTCACAGAAGACAAGACAGTCCAATGCTCTATGCAAACCACAGTGTCCTGATGAAGGACCTGTCCTCCCCTGCTGGGGTATGTGCCAATGTCAGTAGGAATTGCTTACCTGCAGCCTTTTCTGCTCATAAGCTGTAATTCTTTTTCCAAAATCATTCAAAGAAGTAAAATACAGTAAAAAGGAAGAGTAGCATTGCATGACAGAGCACAAGTGATGAGGAGTCACCACGGAGGAGTCAGCATGTACTGATTTTACAACATCAGCTTTTCAGCCTTCTGCCAAAGTAGTGATGTGTAGTGGCAATCAGGCCCACCAACCCTGCCAGGAGCAGGACATATGGAACCTCCATAGGAAATGCAACTCCTCACAGATATTTGTGACTACTCTAGGTTGGCAGAACTATATAAGCACCACTGGCACAGTTCCTCACTCTCCACACCGGGCAGGCACCCTTCATTACCAGATGAACCACATTTGGATGGCAATAGTCAAACCAAATGTCCTCCAAGATTCACCCCAATCTACATAATTTCTGTAGCTCATGCCCCAGGAGAGATGTACTGCTTTGGGATTTTTATACATCATAGGGATTTTTCAGTGTCAGTAATATTAAAGTTTGGAGGGAGAGAGATGACGAATCTCTCAGTTTTGTTTTTGTTTTTTTCTTATTGCAATTTTTGGTTCTGTCTAGGAGAGTTCTGGGGAGGGGGGAAAGGACCAAAATACCCTAAAATTCTTATAGATAAATGCATTTCATCTGGAAAACCAAACCCAAAACTTTTTGGGGCCCTGAAATTTCCAGCAGTAGATATCTCCCTTCTTCCCTCAGCACAGACAATCTGGACCATAGTCCCAGCAGCTATAACTCATGACATTTAACCTAAGTGATTTCAACACAGCTGTTCTGACACACACTGAGACTCTGATCTGCAGCCTAGACATTGTTTTGGGAGCATTTATATGAACATCCACAAAAACAGCATTCAAACACAAGGCAGAGTTATTTGGATTCAAACTGTTAAAGTGAAGGTGCAGAGAACCCATCAGTCATCAGCATCCTTGTAGTACAACTAAAGCTCTGCAGCATCCCTGTGAAAATTCTTGGTACCCTGTATTTCTGAAGGGATTCAAGAGTCAAAGCCACAATCCAGGCATCACAGCAATAACTTAAGATATATTGGGGAAAATGCATATGCCTGCAGCTTCAGTTATAAGGTCTATTTTATTTGAGTCTGGTCTGCAACTCATGGAAGACAAGGAAAAGAGCAAACCACAAACCAGGTTCTGTTGGACTGACAGCCTGTTCCCAAGCAGACAGGCTCCATTTCCCAGGAACCTCTGCCCTGGTGTTACAGGGCTGTCCAGACACAACACACTCAGCTGTAAACTGAATATCTTGGACACCAGTACAAGCCTAGCTGTGGGAAGGCAGAGCACAGCATGGTTTAACCACTGAGAATTTATCCTTCCTCTTTCAACTACAGAAAAATATTTTATTACTCACATAATTTAAATGGAACAAATTCAGCTTATTTCTGTGTCCAAATTTAATTCTCAAGTAGGTTTAGAAATGGAACTACTCTAAATGAAACCAAACGAGGTTCCTTTCTGAATACATAGTTTCAGGAGCACACACAGAAGGTTTCAGGCTAATCTGTCTATCTTCACTAACTTCCAAATGATGAGAAGCTCTGAAAACACATCCAAAAATATCCCTTTTCTTGCTTTCACACAGTGAAGGAGGCTGGTGGAGAGTCCATTCCCTTACAACAGGCCGAGAAAACTATATTCCAGGAAAATATGTAGCAAAGGTTTATCATGGGTAAGTAAATGCATTTCCATCACCTTTCAACACCACATTTTTACATATTCTCCTCTGATTATTCAGAGTCACAGTCCAAATAATGCCACTAGTGACTTGACAGACAGAAATTTTATTTATTGACAGTCTAAAATATATCTTTTGAAAACTGAGAACCTCAAATCCACATATAAATTTAGACTAAGTGAAAAGGAAAATCCTTCTTTTAAAAGCTGTAAAGAGCCAAAACTACCTCAAATTGCATATAAGATATTTAATATATATCTGTTGCATGGACTGATCTCTAACTTAACGAAATTGATGATGTGGGTCTATTGAAAACGGATTTTTAATATTTACATAGAGTAAAATTTTAGCTAGGTTTGCTCATGGAAAATAGGCCAAAAAGAAAAAATAGAAATGCTAATAAGTCATTCAAGAATGTAAACTTTCTCACTGAAAGAACTAAGGAAATTTCAGACATTTCTTGTTGCCATAGAAACCACTCAGGAAAAACAAAAAAGCATTAAACAACTCACTTAAAAATTTTCTGGCAAACGTTTTAATACCTGTTTAATTTTAAGGATATGAACTGTGAATGTCACTGTGAACTATGCAAGTGCTTAAATTTTAACATGTTTTTACATCCTCCTGAAACAGTGATGCTGTCCCAAAGGCAGGGAACAGATGTGGGGTAATGGAAGCTACTGTCTGAAACATCAATGACAACAGACAGGATCAAATACATGAGAACAACTTTAAAACAGAATTCCAGTAACTCTAGAACAGCTGAGCAAGCCCAGATGCCTGGTGAGACACTTGCTGTGGCAAAACATGGCAGTGCACCAAGTGATGGTGAAAATCTGTAGGACTAATTCCACTTTTCCTTATCCACAAAGCCCATTAACTTAAATGGTTGGACTGTTCCCCAGAAGAAGCAAAATAATTGTAATGTATTTGGGGCTTATTTATGATACAGTTTGGGGTTAACAAAAGTGGTTTAAATGAAAAAGAGATATTTAACTAATGCCTCAGATGTGATTAATATACCACGTGAATCTGTCCCCAGCAATACAGATCAAAGCAGCTCAAAAAGTTTTGTTTTCCCTAGTAAGTCCAAACCTTTTCTTAACCTCACAAAGGTTAATGGAACTCAAAACCAACAAAAATTTCTCCACAAACTGGGGAAATATGCCTGAACATGGTTGAGAGAATAACTATAGAAAGCCACTGTGTAATTTTTACAGTCACTTTTCCTGGCTATTGCAGCACTTTCACAGCCACATGCTGCTCATTGTTTCACTGGTGTCCAAATTTCAGAATTTGTTTTTTCCTGCTTCACAGCTGGTTATTTGAAGGCTTGGGAAGAGAAAAAGCAGAGGAACTTCTACAGTTACCCAACACCAAGGTCGGTTCCTTCATGATCAGAGAGAGTGAAACTAGGAAAGGTGAGGCCATAAAGACTTTTTCCCTCTTGATCTCAGTCATTAACAGTTTTACAGTTCTTTAATTCACTCCCTGTCCTGCTTCACATGGATCAGTCCACAAGCAGAAAAGGTGCATAATGGGAAGGCATCCAGTGCAGTGTGCCAGCCTTTACCAGTCACCTACTGGAAACAGGGTTATTGATGGCCATGGAAAGTTCCACGGGCATCAGCACAAACAAGACACAGTTGTTTAAACACTATTATTTACTTTGGTTGCATGCAAACCTTATGAGGCAGTGGGACTTTGAATGAAGGAAAAGTCACAGCTTTGCCTTGGTCCACAAAAGATTGATTCAAGAACTTGTAAAATGCACACCAAGTAGTGGGGGTGGTGGATAAGTGTGCTAATTATATAAACAAGGGATATCTTCTACTTATTTTTAAAAATGACTGGCATTTGATTTTATTTTCTTTATTTTGCTACATGGGAATTATACTGTATCAACTTTATACTTTTATTTTCTTCAATGGGGACATAGAAACAGGATCATAGAATGTTCTGGGTTGGAAGAAACCTCCAGGGATCACTGAGTCCAACCCCTGGCCCTGCACAGGACCACTCCAAGAATCTCACCATATGCCTGACAGCATTGTCCAAACATTTCTTGAGCTCTGTCAGGCTTGGTGCTGTGACCACTGCCCTGGAGAGCCTGTTCAGTGCTCAGCCACCCTCTGGGTGAAGAACCTTTTCCTAATATCCAACCTAAACCTTCCCTGACACAACTTCAGGCCATTTCCTTGGGTCCTGCCACTGGTCACCAGAGACAAGAGACCAGTGCCTGCTCCTCTGCTGCCCCTCATGAGGAAACTGAACACAGCCATAAGGTCTCCCCTCAGTCTTCTCCAGGCTGAACAAATTTCCCATGTCAACATGCTATCTTCCTTTTCTCAAGCACCAGAACACATTCTAACATCATGTTACTACAGATAAAAGGGAGTAATGCATCATCTATTCGGACCTCTTGCATACCACAGGCCAATTACTTACTAAATATCTATAATAAATTCAACAAATTTAGGATTGGCATTCAGTCCTTGGAAATAAATGCTGCAGAACAGTTCTTCACAAAGAAACAGAAAATTCCAAGTGGCCATCTCCTGCCATGACTGCATTATCAGGTCTCAGCTAAGACATTACTCGAAGCTGCCTAAATCAGAATACCAGACTGTGAAGCTGATCTCCCTATTCAGTGGAAGGCAAACAACTTCTGTAAAGGCCTATTTCTTTTACAGCATTTCAAAAGATCCCATGCAAGCAATAATAAAGGAAAGGCACACCAGAAATTTAAATTTAACCAAAATCTTGAGTCATGTTGTATCCTTTATAATATTTGTATATATATATATATAAAGTATAAGTACTATATAAGATGGCCACTCAGGTTTTTTCAGATATTTCTGAGATGTTTTGAGTAATGGCATCACTTACAGATCTTAGAGATACTCTATTCTGCTACAGATACCCAACCAGAGCTGCAGCCCTTCTTTGGTGTAATTGTTCCTTCTCTGTCTCCAGGGTTATATTCCTTGTCAGTGAGGCACAGGCAAGTGAAACATTACAGGATCTTCCGCCTCCCCAATAACTGGTATTACATCTCCCCACGGCAAACCTTCCAGTGCCTCGAAGACCTTGTCAATCACTACTCAGGTAAAAATAAGTGCAGAAAAACATATTTTTTTTCTATCAAATAATAAATAAACTATCTATCAAAGTAAAATTATCTATCAAACGTCCAGAACAAAAAGTTTTGCCTATGTCCAAGACTTGAATATACTGCACAGAACAGGCAATGGAAAAAGTTTTGGTTTATATATTTTACTTTATTTTTCATCCTAAATAAAAATATGCTGCCCTTAACAGTGTAACTGAAATCAGTACATGAACTCAGCTAAATAAGGCCAGATAGGTTCTCTCTGTATCAATGTTTTGTATGATATTGTGTAGGGTATTTTATGGCCACGACAATAACACTGCTTGAGCCCAGACACCAGGGTCTAGCGGTTCCATAGAGAACTTCCAAATTCAGTTTTGGTGGTCAGCACAGGCCAGGGATGCCCAGCCCCTCTCAGAGCACAACTAAAGTCAAAGTGTGACCTTACAAAAGCGTTCAGCTGTACAGAAGCCACGTACACATAGTTGTGGGCTCCAGAGACAGATTGCAGCTCCTGCCTGACTCTGTTTGCCAACATGGAGATCTCTGCCATTCATTTATTTGCCTTTTAGGCAGGCAGATAGCTTCAGAGCATGAAACACCAGGCTCTCTATTCACATTTCTTTAAAGAATCACTACAGCACACAACCTTATCTGTAGTAGAAAATTTTCAGAAATGTTGGAAACTTCTTCCCTATCACTTTAGAAGAAGTATATGAAAGGAATTTATCAGCAGTACTCATATCAAGAGGCTCAAGCTGTTAGCTCAACTGCAGTCAGCTGTCACTGTTACTGATATCACTCCAGTGGATGACACCTTTTCCAATGACAGTTTCCAGATTGATGGCAATTTAACCTGTGTCAGAAAGGTAACTTGACTAGTGACACGATTAAGTGGGTGCACTTGCCATGCATCATAGTGAGAACATTTGAAAATGAGGAAGGAAATTGCAAAAAACCTAATTGCCTAAAAGTTACAAGAGAACAACAGGTTCTGTATTTTAACAAGCAATAGGTAGTCTGTGATTTTAAAAGTGTGAAGTTACCATAACTAAGTATTTCACAGGTAAAATAAAACGTGATGGCCACTGAAAAACTGAGGAGGAAAGTCATTCACATTCAAAACAAGCAAATGAAATTTTCAAGTCCAATGATATAAAGAGAAGAGTAAGCATTTGGACAGGAGATATATATGTATTTACATGTTAGCTAGTTGACACCTTTCCCCACTTCGAAAGAAGAAAAGAATTGAAGCCTAAAATCTGGGCTGGGGCAGAACCCAAAACTTGTAATGATTAACATTTTAACTTGAGTTATAAGTGTAAGAGGAGACAGATTATGGTCTACTCCTTCCCTCACCACAAGAAGATAAAGAATTTCACTCTGAAATAAGACTCAGAGTCTGAGAACACTAGCATTTAGCCATGATGTTCTCTACTTGGGCACAAAAATATCTGTGATGTTCCTAGTGGAGCAAGAAGCGTGTAGAGCACAGAAACATTGATGAAGTTAACATTTGAACCTCAATTCACTCCACAGTCAGGTTCCACAGAAGAATAGGTATGCACACAATCCAATCTGATCTTTTTTACACTCTGTTTGCATGGCTGAGACAGTAGGAAGCAAAGCAGAACTCACCGAGGGCTCAGAAAAATTTGGTTTAAGTTTCTGCTCTGTCACAAAATTCCTTCTAGTCTCTGAGCAAGTCATTTGTCTTATTGTGTCTCAGTTCCTCACTTGTATTTTATGAATTATACCCAATGAAAAATTAAAATGCAAAGGTATGAGGAAAGGGAAAAATTAAGCTGGTGTTACTGTGTCCTTGCAGACAGCACACAATTTTTGACTGCTATTGCTGAGTCCAAAATTGTTTATTTGAGCATGCACCAGGGAAAGAAAACAGTAAGCAAAGATTAACTGTGTATTCATTTTCCTGTTCAGAAGTTGCTGATGGTCTCTGCTGTGTCCTTACAACACCTTGTCTCACCCAGTGCACTAACAACAACACTGTGACGAATCCAGTTCCTCCTGTGGTGATGCGGAATAAAAATTTCAGCTGGAGAAACATTCACAGGTACCACATTCAGCACAGGCTGCCAGAAACAACAGGGGTGTTTCCCAGCCATGCACATACTTGTGCTTGCAACACAGTAGACATAGCTATTTATCTCCTTCTCCTGAAAGCAGTTTTAAAGCTTGGACAATCTGACATCAAGCTAGCCCATGAAAACTAAATGCCCAGCTCACTAACTGATAATCTAGGTTTAATTTTGAAAGAAAGTGTAGCTAGCATTCAATCCTTTCCACCACCCAGCTATCAGTGGGCTCAGTCCCTTTGGGTCTTCTGAGTCCTTTCAGCAAGGGGCAGGAGTAAGGGCAGGGTCACAAAGGCCAGTGACACCCACCAGTGCTGGTCCATCCCCACGGATGTGCAGTGGCTCACAGGTGAGCTCCCCTTTTTCACACACCCAGGAAGCAGCACAGGTGCAATGGACGCGTTGTCCAAGAATAAACCTTTCCTGTTGTGCTCTCCCAACACACAGCCCAATTAATGAGATTTCTAATATCACCACTGCCACAAGAGAAAGTAGGTCAGGTTTCAGAAGCTGGGGAAACAACCACCCTCAGAAACAAAAGCACCTTTTTACTTTTGAAGGGTAAATTTCCCTTCAATACTCTTCCTTCACAAAACATTCATGTGCTTATGAAGGCAAGAAAATTTTCTGCAGTATTGAGGTCATTTTTCCTACAGATTAAGAAGAGAATATAGATGATACTTCCTTTTCAAGTGCCAAAAAATATTTTGATATTACTGTTGTACTCTTTTTTTGAGAAATGCTAAGTGACAGAAATGCTCAGTGATTTATGAGGCAAAAATGTTTTTATACAACAAAAATAACTTTATTAGGCTTAAAAACTGTTCATATTATCCCAAGAGGCTCAGTCCAAGTAGCTGAAATGGTAACAAAACTTTGTTATTTTAAAGGCTGGAGGTGACTGAAGATACCAAAAGCACCCTGGCAGCAATGGATGATTCTTGCCTCAGCTATGGCCTGAGGGAAAGCATCGCTTCCTACCTCTCCCTAACTGAGGATGACAACACTTCTTTTGCAAGTGCCAGGAAGAAGAAATCCCAGTCTCTCATATACACAGGGAGCAAACGTAAGAGTGCTCTTCACTTGCCACCTACATACTATGACGACTAAATATAAGACAAACAGGAAAAAGCCACAAACTGACGAGTTAGAAGAGAAACCAGAGCATGCTGTGGTCCTGCTGTCCTTCAACAGCTGGGAAATACAATCAGCTAAGCTGCTGACCAAGTGTCAGCAGTGCTTCTGCATTTCTTCTTCTGAATGTTAACCAGAGATCCTCCCAAGGATATTTCAGCCATGGTATATGCTGGGAATGTCCCCAGCACACCAGAAGTGGTTCACAAGCTGGACAAACTGAGACAGACTCTAAGTCAAAAGCCAAGTGGTGCAGGTGACCCCTCAGCAGGGGCGATGCCCAGCATTGTACAGAGGTGTACAGGGAAGAACTAACTGCAGCTCAAGAACTTTAATTTAAGTCTTACTCTGGTATTCTCCACAAGACTGAAAGCCTTCTTTACAGAACCTATCTACACTGAAAAAAGGAGCATTTTTCTTCTCAAGATAGACTTATCCATTGTCATCAAGAATGGGTCAGAAAGACATCAAAAACTGCAGGAAAGTATCTAACATCTGGCATCAAAGAAATGATTATAGTGACTCCATACTTATCTTTTAGGAGAAAAAATTAAAATCACTGACTTTACAAGTGTCATTTAATTAACTTGCTGGATATGTCCTGCAGTGCCATAAAATAGTCACAAAATTAGAGAACAGGCTTAATTCACAGAGAAAAGGAGTTTCTGCTTATACCTGAGATGGGAGCTAGGGCATATCCAAACATGTAACTCGACTACTCATAGTAAAGCAGATAAACAGAGAAAAAAGAGGAGTTTAATTGAAAAGATGTGATGATATTGTGCCTAACTACAAAGGTTGGCTTGCAAAGGTGTGACCTTTTAAGTGTACATGGAGATATTTTAACTTTGACTTCTGAAGTCAGCCACATATTTATGTATAATATTTATATTAACAGCAGCTTTTAAAATAATTAAACTAAGGGAAAAAATCAGTAACTGTGGATGTTAGAGATTTTTCCTAATTTCTTGTCTGACTAGAGTTATGTCAAAAAGTAATTACACTTTCCTTCAAACCACTTAAGGATTAGAGGATTTTTCTGAAATTTCATTTATTTTTTACAGGTATGTACCCTTTTTTAAGTTCTAAAAGACAAGTAGCATTTTCCTTTGAGTGATCCAAAGGTCACTCTTGTCTGAATGTGTAAAATGCTGCAACCTATGCTCTCAAGGTGAGATAGTTTCAATCCCATATTCTTCTGTACCTTTTTGCACTGACTTGAATAATGAAAATTTGGAGAAATAGAGAATTTGAGAGGTTATATAAATATATATATATAATCTCTAAACACCTCTTAGAACAAATTATGTGTTATTTAGATCTTGTATCAGGCCATTTGCACTAGCAAGAAAGGTTCAGAGATCAAAATATTTCACAGCCTGTTTAAGCATATTTCAGTACTTAAAGAATGAATGTAATTTGGCTGGTAAACATTGAATTCCAAAAAGCAAAACACACTCAGGAACTCTAGGCACTTGTATAATCTGATTACTATTACTGATAATCAATACATTATGGTGACTGCATTTTATCCATGAAATGTATATGGGGAGCATTTCAGATTTCTAAGTCATGACTTGTATTTATTCATTAAAATAATATTCAGTAGTTACTTTGTGTTGCTTTTAGAAAATGGAAAATGTGGTGTGCAACTAGTACCAGCACCCAGCCTTTCAATGCTGGCCAGAAGGTATTTTGGATGGAAGGTGACAAAAGAATCCCAGAGCCCACAGGATTGGCAGCACTTGGGCACTCTCAGTGAGAAGGGGATATGATGTTCTGACATTGACAAGTTCAACAATCACAGACCAGTTCAGGGTGCAAAGAACCCCCAGTCATCCTCTGAACCAACCCCTCCCTGTTCCACCAGGGCCACCTTGAGCCATTTGCCCAGGACCAGGTCTAGAGGTCTTTGGGATACCTCCAGGGATGGAGACTCCACAGCCTCCCTGGGTGACCTGTGCAGACACTCTGTCATCCTCACAGCAATGACATGATAAAGTGACAAAAACCAATTAAATGTGCCATAGGGATGGCCGGATTTCACAGATGGTTATGGGAAAATTCTGTGAGGTCTTGCTACTTTTACAATTAACTGGAAGACTTTATTGGGCACCTTTTGGGAAACATGAGCTTGAAGGAGAAATGACACTCCCCAGGGGATTTTATACAAATCCTACATTACCTATGATATGGTATCAGAAGTACAAAATTTGGGTAGGGATGTTCCAAAACAGCTATAATGAAAAAAAGTAACTAAGAGAGGTGGTTGCTTTGTTTGAGAGGGAATGAGACTGGTAAAGGGAGGGGAAAAGGAGATGGGAAAAGAAGGAAGAAAGGGGATCTAAAGAGTAGCTGGTTACCAGGATCAGGGATATTTAGGGTCCATGCTAGAGAGCCTTGCACCTGACTGCAGTAGAAGAGCAATAAACCTTCTCTTTCCACTATTGTCTGATCTGCCTCCATGGCCAGGAGGGACCTGATGTCCTCCCTTGCACTGGGCGGAAAAGGCTGGAAGCTGCCCTTGACACCCACCAGGAATGCCAGGAGAGGACACCTAACACAGCTGTCCTCTGCAGCCCCTGCAATCCACACCATTGATCCAGCCATCCACATCAAAATTGCACTGGTAAATTAACTGAGCGATCAAAATAGGAAGTCAAATGCCAGGCTAATGCTCTTAAACCATTTAAAATAAGACCATAATCACTGACACCACTTATTTCTAATCATACCACTGAAAAGTAAAATAATTTCTAAGAAGTCCTCATGAGAGCTTTGCACTGATTTTGTACAATCTGATTTCAGATTTGTTCCAAACAAAAACTATTACAAGGCAGACACAGGAAACTCAAAAGCATTTTGATATTTCAGGTGCACATTTTCTAGTAAAGAAAGTTTCATGCACCACTGCTCTCTGCATGCTCAGGAACAATGTGGTTTTATCATTCATAACAAACACAGAAACCAGGAGCACAAAGCTGACTTTTGCAGAAGAGCTCTATTGCTTCATTGAGGGATTTTCCCTTAGGAAAGGTACATCTGGTATATAATCTCAGTTTCATGATTCTAATCTGTGTGCAACTCTTTTCTTACAGTAAAATTAAAAGTAGTCAATGATTTTGGTATCTTTGAACAAAAACAAGATACATCCCTTTACAGAAGATGTAAGTGAGAAAACAACTTTGGCATCATTTAAAAAAAAAGATAAATCAAGTATATTTTTAAGTTACAAGCTACTGCTATTGTTGCTTGCTTTTCATTTTGTCAGTGTATTTCACAAGAAAACTAAATCCACTGTAAGGCTGTCAGGATAAATAATTAACACTTCTCTGAAATCTGAAATTAACACTATGAACTCGGTGGAGATGCTGCTTTTGCCAAGACAGTTGTCTGCACAGTTTTTAAAAAAAAAGATATAAACACTAGAAAAGTGGGAAGAATTGGTGCACCTGTCTGCTCATTGCACTTGCCACTGTTTTCCATTATTCAGTGTTCTGCTGTAGGAGAAAGAATGAGTTTAATTTTTTTTTTTTAATAAAAGAAAATATATAACGTGGAACCACTCTCCAGAAGCAACAATAAGCCAAGAGGTCCTTGCATTTCCCTCCCCTAAGTGGACCAGCTGTTAAATTGCACTGTGTCCTTTTCACAGGGCTCCATCCTCAGCCACATCAGTAAAGGGTTTGTGACTTCAAAGCAGGAGGACACTGAGAAAAAAGGACTCTGAGTCTTCCAGTAAATTAAATCCTATGTCAAGAGCTGACTAAAAATCTAGGAACTGTGTGAGGAATTATCTGATAATGACAAAAAAAACCAATTAATGAACAACAATTTTCAAAAACTTCCCTTGCTCTCCCCACTAGAGCAGTGTAACTAAAACAAACTTATTGAGCCATGGGGATGCAAAAGGCAAGTTATGTTTCCTGAAGCAAGGGCACAGTGAAGAACAATTAGGTACTGAATTAAGATGTCATTATTTTCAAGGCAACATTTTATTTAATTGGGCCCTCAGCTTCCTGAACCAAGAATTATATCCCACTGCTCACTGTTCCAAGGCAACACTGCTAGCAGAACTCATTTTGTCCAAGTACCATTTCTGCTGGATGAATAAACTTCCTCTGTTGATTAAGACTCATTTCAGAGCACACTGAGCTTATCTGAGGCTGTGAAGATAAATGGCAATATTAATGCTGACACAACTGATCTCAGAGTCCTGAGACTCAACACAGGAAAGGCTTTAAGGATATGGAGTCACTTGGAGTGACTGAGAAAGTGGTTTAAGCTGATGGGAAACAAGCCCATCTGTAAACTGATTTTTATTCTCTGAACTTTTTTTTCTTTTAAATGAAATCTGTCATAAGATCTGATAAAAAGACTGGATACTTTACCATGTGGGAGTTTGGCTCATCAGTTTCAGGGTCTAAAAGCTGCTGACCAACAATCATATTTAAGGAATGGAAACTAAGCTGTTGCACTTACAGGTTAAAAAACAAGGTTATTTATGTAATACACAAAAAAACCACAGTGACGAAAACTGGATTCTTACTATGAGTAAATCAAACACATCTCTTGTACATCCTGGTGAAGCATCCAGCTCCTGGAGATAACAGTCACAGGTGAGATGAAAAATAAGTGCCGCAATAACAGCCCTGTCAAGGTATGGATGAAATAAAACCAGCACCCACACACCGCAGCATCCTCATCTCTGTAGCAACATCCTTTCACAGTGCAGGTGAAGCTGAAGCAGGAGTGGAACTTACCATCAGCAGCAGCCTCCTGAAAAGGTCTGTGCCCGCTGTCTCTGTGAGCAGGTGAACGCTGGTGACATCCGCCCCTCCGCGCTCGGCTCCCAGAGAAATCTGGCTGGGATCGCCCCCGAAGCTGGCGATGTTCTGCTGCACCCACCTCAGCGCTGCCAGCTGGTCCCAAAGGCCAGCATTCCCACTCACCTCAGCAGAACCTGGAGTAGGAAACAAAATACAGCAGAAAAGAAAACTAGAAACATTGAAGTTCAGAGTAAATGTTACATTTTTTGCAGCTCTTTTAGGTGAAACTTGACAAAACTGACACCAGAGTTTAGAAGTCTGGTCTCCTCCAAGGTAATCGCTTTACACAGTGAATCATTTCAGTTTTTACCACTCCACAGGGCAGCCCTGGGGGTGCTGTTTTGTCCCAGAGATAGAAAAATAACACTTGAACTTCTAAGCTTCATTAGGACACATCATGGAAGGAGACAAATCCAGGCTCAAGTATCCATAGATTTAGCCATAAGATTCTTTTTCTACATAAGTAGCTCAATCTTAAAATGAGTTTAAAATAAACAAAAATATCTGTGTGTTGGCCAGGTTCTCAAGTTGGAAGGGATCTGTAAGAATTAGTTTCCCTGGAGACACCTGATTGTATGTTTCCTTCCTACACACCTCTTACACTTGTCCTGCCTGACCAATCACCATAAACCTTACCATTATGAATTAATGATCAAAAATAATTATTAAATAATGATTATAAATCATATCATTATGAAATTACTATGAATCCTATTGAAATACTTTACAGTCTTCCAGATATTATTTTAAAATTTTTAATATTTCTGTCTATAGTTTTGAGATTGTCCTATGTTTATCCAATAGAAATCTTATATATATATATAAACAAACATAAAAAACAGAACAAACATAAAAAACAAACAAATAATTAATCATGTGCTTTTCATGCCTAAGTATGACCACCTCCTTTTCAAGACCAAAAAGTGGTAACCTGATACTTTGATTAATAAGAAATTAATGCTGAAAGCATCTAGTTATGCAACCATGTAGGTAAGCTTGATTTTATGTCAACAAAAGCAGAAATAAGTAATTCCTCCATGGTTTATAAAAAAGGAATAGGAAATGATTATTCAGTCTACTTCTTTTTAATCCACAACGAGCCATTCATTTCCAAAGTTCTAAAATTCTTCTCATTTAAAACTTGGAAAAAAAAAGAAACCCACAGGATAAAACAGAAAAGCCGTGAATAGAAAAACAACTGAAACTGTTTCTTCCATTGCCAAGACCAAACAGCAGAAGTTTAAAATAAGGGCAGGTTCAGAAACTAGTGAATTAAAATTAACAGGGAGCAGAATAAAAAGATGTCACTTTGTGGACAGGTCTTGGGCAAAGAGCAGTTGAAGTGTACATCCTTTACACTGTGAATTACTGAGGTATCAAACACACCAGATTAAACAGCAGAATAAATATAGAGGAGAACAGATTAATGGTAACCTTGCAGGGCTTAGGGATGCCCATGATACAATAGCCATTGTTAGGAACAGCCTTTCAGCAGGGCAGTCAAAAACTGAATAGCCCAAAACACTGTGACCTATAGCCACTGTTTCAGATGACCAGTCCAAGGCACACCAGTGAAGCAATGGAGGAAATCTTTTCCCTGCTTAATTTTTTGGATTTGTGATTTGTTTTTTTGGGTTTTTTTCAGTTTGCACACCGTGACCAGTTCCCAGAGTTCTCAATCCAGCAATAAACCCACTCTTTAAAAAGGAAATCTCATTTTAAGGGCTTGCTCCATCCCCATTGAGACCACTCCAAAGGAAGTGAAATAATAGAATCACTCTAGTTGGAAGAGACCCTTAAAATCATTGAGCCAACTGTTACCACTGTACTGCCAAGTTCACCACTAAACCATGCCCCCAGGTGCCCCATCTACATGTTTTTAAATGTTTCAGGGATGGTGACTCCACCACTGCCCTGGGAAGCCTGTTCCAGCGCTTTACAATCCCTTTGGTGAATAATTTTATGTGCAGATCCATGCAAATGTTTTAGCCACACAGTCTGCCTTGCTTTCACTATACTAAACAGAAAGACCTAAGAGGGGAATATAACCAGTTCCTTTTTCCCTGGCAAAAACCACAGCTGGGTTGTGAAATGTACCACACTGAGAACAGATGAATGCATGGACATTCATATGAGTTAGACTGAAAGAAACACGTCTGCCAGGAATCTTTTCCACTGCCTTTTTGTAGGAAGAGATCACATTCCTGAGGACCACAGGAAGCTGAAAAGACACCAGAGTCCTTGTGTGCTTCCTTCTGTAATAACTAAACAGAAGAACAATAGTGCTGAATTAAAGCACAAAAATCAGTCTGGTTTATATGCTTTATATGATTTCATGGAATCTTAAAAGAATAAAACCTGTAAACATGACTGTGTTCTCCATACTCTTGCCATCCATATGACTGGCAATTCACCTCAATTTTTCTGGACACAAAGCAAGAAATGAAGACAACAGTAAGAATGTGCATCACTTTTTGCAACATTAATGGGTGATAGCAAATTTAATTAAACATCTTTTTTGTTTACGAGAAAGAGAGCTCTTTCACTTTTTGCAAAAGCCACTGAGGAACCAGAATAACTGTAGAACTAACAAAAGCTCCATTCAAACAAAAAGAACTCTTCTGTTTTCATTACCCTTCAATTCCCTAAAAATCCATTTAACTCCTTCCTTTCTAGATTTGTGAATTATAACAAGTCAACTTGAGAGGATTCAGCACTTTGCTCAGTTGGATAATCAAACTAATATTACTCACAAGTTCATAACTTTTATTGTAGGGGCTTCTAACAGTCCTGCTGCAAAGGCCCTAAGGGTGAACTCCTGCTCCCTTTGAAACCAATGGCAAAAGTTCCAAAGGACCAGGTGCAGGAGACTGGAATGTTAATGGTTTAATGATGTAAATTTCTTGTCTCAGCACCAAGCCTGACAGACCCATGGTGTGTTTGAACAACATTCCCAGGCATATGGTGGGATTCCTGGGGTGTTCTGTGCAGGACCAAGAGCTGGACTTCAATGATTCTTGTGAATCCTTTTCAACTTAAAAGATTTTGTGAGTCTAGAACTGTATGATTTTCCCAGCTACACACCAAGGACTTCCCAAAGAGGAAGAGGCCAGGAAAGACTGAACTTTTCCCTGACCACAGCTCCACAGTACAGAGGAATAGGAGAAAGGCCCCAAAAAGTCCCTGTGTGCAACGAACCACGTCTATGTGAAGGATTGCAGGAACACCAACCGTGCACACCAAGCTCATGTATTGACGTTTTGGAACATACAGGGAGAACCCTGTGAAACAGAGACCAAATAATTTTCTTGATCCCTAAGTTATGCATCATCATATAAATACTGCTGCATCATATTCAGCCCAACCAGCATTTTCCACTTAGGAAGAAACCTAGGTGATTTTCACAGGGCTGAAGGAGGTAGTGTGTGGGCAGTGCTGTGTACTGGAAGCTGACACAGAACATATCCACGCTGTATTTGGCTCTAGATGAAATGATGGTATCACTTTCATAAACCTTGGGTTTGCACTGATGAAAACAGTGATTTTTTTCTCCAGGTACACCCATAATCAAATTCTTATCTAAATAAGTAAGGAGTTTGTAGTGCCAGCTCTCTATTTACAGAATGAAAGAGACTTTGCTGGGAGTGAGTTTTGAACAAAACAGTAAAGAGAGAAGAGAAAAAAATAACCAAAAACTGCAGCTATAACCTCAAACTAGGCAAAATCCACCCAACATCACTAACAGGGAACACTAAAAAGGATCATGAGGCAAAGTGCATAGGTCAGATATTTGCAAACATGGCAAATATGACATTCTAAAAGTTATAAATGTATTAAAATTCCCACTAAAGAGACCAAAGATTGCCACCAGACTGAAAGAGACAGAGCTCCACTTGCAGCTGCTGCATTTTCTCTCAATGGCTCTCTACCTTAAGTTCCCCTGCCCCAGGCAGAAGTGAAAGATGGTAGAATGAAAAAAATGTTCCCTTCTTGCTTAAAAAGGCATAATGAAAAAAACAATCCTTAAGACCAGATGGCGTTACCCCAAAGGTTTAGGGAGATTGAATGCGTGTTTTCATACCTCCTTATACAAGAAAAAATCCTGTTTGTAATGGGAATTTGTATAATATTTAATGGCAATTGGTATTGAAAAATCCTTTACACTGGAACATGGGGAAGGGTTGCATCACAGAACATGCAAATGTTCAGTCACATCCAGGCCAGTACAGACTCAGATTAAATCTGGCAAGTCCTTCAGAAAAATCAGGCTGAATTGTTAAGGAACCAACCAACTACCTTTGTTCCATATTTTCCATCCTCTCACATCCTTCTTATCATGAACCTGAGTTATCTGCCTCTGCCTCTTCCCCACTCTGACATGGGCACAAGAGAGCATCAGCAAAATATCATGGATGGAACAGGTTGGAAGTTGGAATCATTGAAAACTCCACTTACAATGGTAGGCCACTGGAATTAGCAGGAATTTTGATACTAACCGATCTTCACAGGTGTCTGCAAATTCAATATCCAGAATCTTATCTGCAAACACAAGTCTAGCCAGTGCTTTGATATAGATATTTGGTTTGGTTACAGATTTTGGGACAAGCTGTCCCTGTTCCCCCAACCTCTCCCCTTTGTCTTCAGATTAAGGCTCCACAATTTCTTGGCCAATTTTTTTCCACAATAATTAAAAAAAAAAGTCTGTGAAAGATATAGGTTACTCGAGTTGAAATAATAACTTGAAAAAATAAAAATTAGAAACAGAAGAGTCACATAATTGTGTTTACTCTGGAAATCCATGACTTACCAGTGCTCAGGAAGCCAAAGACACCGACCCGGTAGTTTGCCGTCACGACGATGACGTTACCGACGGCAGCCAGGTATGATCCATCCAGGGTTGTCTTTCCCTCCTCAGCACTGTAACTCCCTCCATTGTGGAAGAACACCAACACTGACATGTTTTTGACCTGCCATGACAATGACCAGATTCATATTCCTGTTGCCAACTGCTTTGGTAGTTCACTGGTGAGAACACACACAGCTTCCTCATGAACACTATCTAAGCATTACTTATAGCTCTTTAAGAGTGACCATAAAGAAGGAATATCTGCCTATTTGTCTGGAATTTAAAAGGTGTCCACAATTGTTCACAAAATGTCTGCAATGGCCCATATATCATAAAGAGGGCACTATCTCTGGTATAAAGTAGATTTAACAGCCAAAATCTCCTCTAGGCCAGCTCCTGCTGCCTTGGCCACTGAGCATGTGGTGTGCTTGTCTTGGCTAGAGCACATCTG
The DNA here is from genome assembly GCF_049639895.1 of Pseudopodoces humilis. Taxonomy (NCBI): domain Eukaryota; kingdom Metazoa; phylum Chordata; class Aves; order Passeriformes; family Paridae; genus Pseudopodoces; species Pseudopodoces humilis. The sequence goes on from NC_142200.1 coordinate 7,722,619, forward strand.
CTCTACACAAATGTGCAGGAAACGTTCAAGCAAGTGGGAAACAGCAGAAGGAAAAGGCCTGTTGGCTTGCTCCATCTTGAGTAAGACTAACTCTCATAGCTGTGCACAGCTGCTTGCTGCTCTCATCTTCAGCACTCAAACACTGCCTGGTCTCAAAAATGTCCCTTGATTTTGATAACACTCCATGCTCCTTCAGTCCCCATGGAAATTTTCCCCTACCAGATACAGAGAGGACTTTGTCTCTGAAGAGGAGAGACACATCTCACAAAGTACCAATGGACTCTGCCCCAAAAGAGCCCAGCAGGATTCCCAGGATGACAAGGAGTCCCAATCTGCACCTGAGTTAACACTCCTGGCAGAGACACCTGAGTTTGCCCAGAAACAGAAGGTTTTTCCCAAAGCAGCACCAGGTATGGACTCTCTCTGCACACACAGCAGGGCTGCAGCCAGACTGCTGCTGCATGAGCAGGAAAAAGGCAGAACAGCCCCAGGACAGCCCCAGCAGGTTACAGACACCCAGAAGAAACATCCTTCAGTGAACATAAGGGGGTGGGGGGGTTGGTTTGGGTTTTTCGTTTCCTGTAGCAGCATCAAAGTACATCTGGGGTTGGTTTTCCGTGCACCTAGAGGGCAATGGGCTCTGTTGCTGTTATTTTCTGCATAGAGCTTAGCTAAACACAGCGGTCCCATCTGTTCTGGCAAAGAATATCTCCAGCAAAAACACAAATGGTTGTAGGGGAGAAGGAACAGAGCAGCGATGGCCGCAGCATCCTGCAAAATTAGGGGTTAGCAGGCAAACTACCCTCAACTGCCCTTAATTTGCACACAATTGTGTGCACTCCTTACTTATCTCTTTGATAAATAAGTTCAGGGGCTTTTTGTGAACATAACAATGTTGCCAAGAAAACACAAGACATTACAAGCACTGAGACAGTTTTTTTTTTTCTCATGAACTTCTCTTGAATTGAAACTGCCTAACTCTCAGCGCCTTGTCCCTGGTTCCCATTTCTGCAGAGAGAGATGGGGGTGAACAAAAAAATGAAATCATCTGTTTTCACATGGAAATTCATTCTGAAATACAACCACATTGAGTTGTGTAAGCTAAAATGGTATTAACAATTATATTGAGCCTGCTCCATCCCCTCAGCTCAGCATGGTTAAGCCTGAGGCTCATACCAAGATTTTCCCACATATCCACAGTCTCCACAGCACCATGACCTCCAGCTGCCCTGTAAATTGCATGTTACATTATTCTGAGGGACTTTACACAATAAAAAACTCAAGAAGGGCAAAGATGGGCAGTAAAATTTAGAAATGGCAAACCAAACCCATTTAGAACAGCTACAGATATGGAGTAATTTGGGGAAGATTTAGCACTGGGACTGTGCAGCAAGCCAAGTGGATGTAGCATTCCCATCTCTTTTTCTGCACCAAGCAATGGGAAGCCCAGCAGCTCCATCATGAGCTCATGACTGAGGGCTTTGGTCCCATGTGCAAATCCTAATGGGGTAATGAAGTTCAGCAGCCACTGGGACACTGCAAGTCAGCTGGAATTCTGAGATGTTTCATAATATTCACAAGCACCTTCTCAATCATAGAATGACAGAATGGTTAACCTTGGAAGGGAACATTGTTGGGGCCACCTGGTCCAACCTCCCTGCTCATCCTTCTGTAAAACACTTGATGAGCTGTTTGACAGGGATAGATCTAAACTCAGCCAAGACAGGCAACCTTCAGTGCTTTTACTATCGCATAATATTGCTCTGTAAAGAATTGAGTGCAATGAGGATGATGCTCTAAGGATGGGAATGTGCATGAAACTGAGTAAGAGATAAATATTCCTGTTTAATGGAAAATTTTAAGTCTCAGTCTTACAATTGAACCTTTTCTAAATAAAAGCCAAGCACAGATTTGCTGAGCTAGTGAGACAGGTGGTGATGATTATAGGTGGAAAAAAGTCAGGAGTGCCAGTTTAACTGTGGTACATGTAGCTATGGAAGAAAAATTATGTCATTTACCTTCTTCACTGCTTGACACTGAGAGTGCTTTGGTGACAGACAGCAGTCCTTGCACTGTGTTCTTTTTGAGATTCAAAATGCTCCTGAATAACCTCTGCATTTGCTGCTCTCTGGGAGATTTTATATTCCATGTTTGCTAGCTAATTTAACTCTCCACAGGCTGAATATATAACTATATTTCTGCATGTGACAAAAAAATAGAACTTGCTGCAAAAAGTGACAGGAAAATGCAATGCCTTCTGTTGCCAGTTACTTCTGCAAAACCAGAAATTTTAGTTCTCTCCTGGTCTAGACTTATGCATGAGAAACTGATTGTCTTGATTGGGCCTACTTCTACCTTACACTTTTACAAAAGAGAGGAGAGATTCAGTTCACAGGACTGACAAGGAGAAGAAACAAGCCTATTTAGTCTGGTGGAAAATACAATGCTTTCAAATAAACTACCTTGAATGCAGCTCTTTTAAGCATAGATGGCAAACTGCCTGAGACAGTGACCTGATGTTTTCAATAAGTGGCAACTGCACTCAAGGCAAAACGACAGCCTCATGCTGCAGGGAGAAGACAGACTACTGGTCTCTCTGATGATTAATATGGGCCTGCAAGGGACTATGTGTGCTGCTGTCAGATTGCTAAACCAGCTCTTTCCAGACATGCAGTATGACAGACTCATAAGTTTCTGTTACAACTACCATCACCTTCTGAAAATTGCCAGTACTGAGGAAAGAGAAAGTTCCTGTCTCTGAGCCCACTCTTCAATGGGATTCACATGTTACTCAGCATCTTCATCCCCAGCCCCACAAGGGCTGGCCAATCATTTTAGCTTGGCTTTAACTTGCAGCTTTCTTTTATATCTCTTTAGAATGAGAAAATCAAGAACTTTCAAATGACAGACAATTCCTCATATTGTACCTGTGGCCCAGTCATTTTTGAAACATCTACTTTTAAGCTCTGTGAGCTGGCCACAAATGTAGGATTGCTTGCTACCCTCTTTTCCTAACAGACCTCCCACAGATGTCAACAGGGGACGAGTGAAGATGAGGGGGGAAAAAACCATCAGCAGCTCCCTGTCTGGTGGCAAGTGTTGACGTATTGTATTGCATTATTGGACAGATGGTCTGCTTGCAGGAACACTGCCATCTCTGTCCTTAATTTATCCTCCTTTGCTGCCACATTCTTGTGTTGTTTTCCTCTCTGTCTCTCTTATTTCTAGCTTCTTAGTATGCTGTCCTCCTAGTCACCTCACATTGTTCACACAAAGCCTGTAGGGAATACTCTTGTACCAGTAAAGACACCAGAGTGCCTAATTTAACTTTGCAGGCTTTGTGAACAGCACAGGAAAAACAGCCATTCATGCCAATTAAAAGCGCTTTGGAAAGAGACAATCCCCAGCTACAAAAAAAATTCGATTTTAATTACATCTCTTACTTACAGTGGTGGCAGGAACAAAGATGTGCAGATACAGACAGTCCTCACTGACAGACTGTGACGGGGCCTCTCCATCTCCTGGCTGCCAACACGCTGCCCTAGAGACACAGATTGAGAAAGCTACAATAAAAAAGGCTTATACTCTTCCTCCACTGCTATTACTTCTTTATACTTTGATGCATTGGGTTAATAAAATCTTTAAATCTGTAAATCTTGATCATGTTTAAAGCCATTCCCACCTATAAGTTAGCAGCAGCTATATTTGTACACATACAGATAATGCATTGCATTTGTGTGCCCAGAGCCCCTCCTCAGACACCCTGCCTCATTTTAAAAAGCTTAAAACTTGAAAATATGCCTCAAAAAATCCTCACTTTACATAAACTATGCAAAATTAGCACCAGCTGTAAAGGGAGCAGGACTGGAACTCACAGGCAGTCTTCCCTGCACACCTACAAAATCACTCTTTTGCTGAAATGCTGGTTATTCATTTAAATTTCTAATAATTTGTGGGCTACATACATTTTTATTTATTTCCTAGGGGTCTGTGGGCTACATGTAATTGTGTTTAATTTAATTTCTAATGGTCTGTGGGAAAATTTAGTAACTTCAAAATTTTAACACATTTAAAACATCTCTGTGTTCTATGCATCACAGCAGACAATTAACAGTGTCAATTAATAGTGTCAATTAATGTTAAAAGTACCCTTTTGATAAGAATTCAGCAGCCAACCACATAGAGAAAATCATTTTCTGACCATCTTCTGAATGAGATTCATCTGCTCAAGGATATCAAGCTTGAAAGTTGATGATTTTTGCTGCTCAGTACCTACTTTGAAGCCAGTTCCTTCTATTTCACAGATTCATCCATACCACATGATGAGTTATGGAAAAAACTCACAATTTATTATTGAGGAAAGCCAATAGAGGTTTTGGAAAATATGGTAATAGCTCAGAGAATTATTTTTAAATTATCATTTTTAATGTCCTTGTAAAATTTTGAACTAAAGGTGTGAAGAAATTATTAGAAAACTACAAGGAAAATAACCAGACTTAATGGAATTCTACAATTAATTTTTTTTCCATAAGGGGGAGACTCCTAGGATGGTGATGTCACTCAACAACTTTCACACTGACATGGTGAAGCACATCATCTCCAAAACTAAAAACTTCTAAAAACACTTTTGGCAGAAAAAATGCAAAATCCCAGGTAGGAAACCTGCCAGGACAATAGGTATTACACTATTAATCATACAGCTTTCCACAGGGCAGCAGGGATCATCACCTGTGATCACAGCTTTTTTTCTCCAGCTCCCAGGAGAAAGGCTGCCACCTGCTGAAGCAAGTCCACAGCTCTTCCAGGAGCTGGAGACTCCAGCAACTGGCTGGTGTTTTTGGTTGGGTTGGTTTGGGCTGGGTTTGTAAAGTTTTTTAATTCTTTCATCAAGTCCAAGCTGATAAATAAATATTTCTCTTCCATCAGTAATGGCACTGTGCTAATGAGAATTTCATGTATATAAATATTTAGCAACATCAATATAGAATATATAGAATCCTAAAAAAATCAACAGTTTCCATACATAAAGTGAGGTCTCTCCAATTCCCCAAGTGCAAAATAATTGGTTTTTTAATTTTAAATGAATAATAGAAAATAATGGCCAAATTTTTCATGGGGCTAAGCAAGCACTGTGGATTCAAAATACAGGAACAGATTGAAAAAGGTCCCCAAATTATTTTGCAAATCTCAGCCAGGCTGTTCACAGAAACCCCAGGTCTTCAAGGGGAGCTCACAGAGGCAGGTGGGTCTAGCTAAGCCCAAGGGCTCAGACACCAAGAGCCGGTTCTGTGTGTGCTGAACTAACACCACTGCACACCTGAGGAAACAAAAAGCCACATCCCACCAGGTGCCTGCAATGTGCTCCAGGCTCCACACCTCCACAGCTCAGGTGCATCCTGAAGGATGGGATCACCAAAGGCCACATACACTTTCAACTCCCCAAGCATTTGCCTTTTAATAGGTTTTGGCCAGAAAAGATTGATTTTTCCAGGCCCTTCACCCTGATCTCTTGGACACCACTAGGCAGAGAATTTCTATAAGAGGCCCACACCTTCTGATTAGATCAGTGTTTAAGTGCCCTTCTTGGATTAAATGTGTACAAATTTATGGCTCAGCAGGAACAAAAGGTAATTGTATAACTATAATAAACACCTGCACAAATACTATTCAGAATGAAAATAGACTGACAGCAGACATTTGGTGGGGAGTTATGCAGAGATTCAAGGCAATGGAGTGTACAGGAATTTTCCTTTTCTCTTGAGGTGCTTGCATGCTTTAACACATGGAGGGAGAAATTATTCTCTTTGCTAATCAAAGCCTCAGACTTGTATCTAGCTGAACCCTGTAGGTTGCTTTGAGAGAAAGGACAGGAATATTGCTGTCATTTTCACATCCCTGGCTGGACAAGAGCTCCTGCAGGTGATCACGGGGGATTCTTACCGAGCCACCGTGGCATTCCAGGTTTCCTCCCAAGCAGTCAGCTCCGGGGGGCTGAAGCGCCTCTCTCCAAGGGGAGGGGCAGCATAAGGGACCCCCAGGAACTGGCTGATGTTTCTCCATTCTGAGCCAATGTGGATCACCTGGGATTTGCCCATCAGATACCCGTGGGACTGGATGTACGCTCTTGGGGTTGAATCTGATTCCTCAATGGGCAGAAGTAAATCTATCAGAGGAGGAGCAGAGGAAAAATAATTTGTGTTTTTCAAGTTAAGACCATTTCAGAAATGAAAATTAGTCCCAATTCCCATAGTTTTAAACTGTTAAGTGTCCACTTCTTTAAATGAAACATAGATAAATTTACTGTTACTCTTTCTATAAAATACGTCATTAAAACACAGCTAAGTTACATATCCTGCTATTTTTCTCCTAAAACAATGTATTTGACATGCAGGAACAAAATTCATAGTCATGGGACTAAAACTAAAACCAAACCTGCAACAAACAATAAACACACAGTGATTTTATGTCTCAGTTTGTGATTTTGTTCTATTTAGAAACCACTTTTTCTCTCATTGAGTTTCAACTTAGAAGGTTCTCATTGACTTCACAGAATTTCATTGTAAAGGAAAATTTTTTCCCTTCCCCCTTATTGTTACCTGGGTTCTAATTACCTTTAATAAATAAAACAACCAGTATTACATAAAAAGAAAGCAGTCTCTTTAAAAATCAAGGGGAATAAACCAAACAAAACTTACATTTTCAAATAAGTATGTAACCAAACAACAGAATTTTTACTTATCTATACTGTCTACACAACTTCTTTTTCTTTCTTAAATAATTTTCACTTTTTTAAACAATTATTTCATCCTGCTTAGGGAGCAGGGATATCTGTTTGTTTTCTTTGTTTTCTCTAGAGATTTTCCTCAGTACTTTCAATTGACAGTGGCTTTTCAACACTCCTAGTGTTATTCTCCAAGCTTAAAAGGAAGAGCATATCAAAGCATCTTCTGCAGATGAAAAGCTAAGAGCTGGACTTGCATTACTGTTGTTGTTTGGTTTTACTATTCTGCGCTTTCAAAATATCTTTCATAAACTAGACTTCCTCTGTTATGCCTGCTTCAACACCAGAGGGTAACACTACTATTTCATGCATTTTTAAAACAGTATTTGGGGACATTTTTCCCATCCCCTTAACAGTAACTGCTCTGAAACAGCCATGGACAAGTGTCCAGGAGACATCCACATTGATTTTTGAGGTGAGGAATTCCTCAGTCCCCCATTCACAAGAGTTGTGCACAGACCACCACAGGTGAGGTCCTTCCTCGACAGCTCTAACCCGTTCTTACCTTGTCTCCTATAGATATAGGCAGCAGGTTCTTTGAGTAAAACCCAGCAGCTGTGCCCTTGCAGGCCATGTCTGCATATCTGGGTGTCAGGGTAGAAAATGCACCTTACTGCTGAAGGCTGGATTTCCAGAGTAACCACTATACATGACTGGTTCTTTGAACAAGCTGTGAGGTGAGGCATGAAGAAAAAGAGCAGGTAAAAATGTTATATTTTGCATGACAGTGTTAAACTGTTCTTAAAAGAAAGGTTTTACAACAGGTGAAGCAACAAGGATTTAATGTAATTCAGAGTAATGGGACATAAATGTCCTCAAAGGCCCAGAACATTCTCCAAAATAGCCAAAGGACAGAAGGTTATATTGGCCTTAAAATGGAATAATGCAGCAAAAAGAACTATTATCACAGGTTTTAGAAGGAGAAAGACATCATCTAGTAAAGTGCTCATAACCTCATCTGAATTCCAACTGTCCCTAGCGAGTAAATGGGAATTTTCCCTTATTTCTACCACTGTGGCACTGAGGATTTCCCAGCCATGTGAAACTAAGGACTCTTTCTCTTTAGTCAGGCTGTAGATTGAAGTAATTCTCTTTGCAGTAATTCTGTTTGCTGGTACGGCTCAATCCCTGCTTCCTCCTAGCTCTCAGTTAACCCTCCCTCACACACCACTGCCACAGGCTCCTTTAGATAATGGCAGGTGCATTTAGGAAATGGAAGTGGCACTTTAGAAAAGCAAAACATCATTGCTTTAAGTCTTTGTTATAATATTCTCCCAGCTGTACAATGCCTGGAGAAGTAAGAGATCTCTGTGCCCAAAAAGTGTCAAAATTACCTAATTACTGTAGGGCATTTTATATCTGCTGCACCTCTCTTTAATTAAACAACTTCAGACCCCCTCTCTCAGATTAGGAAACAGTGGGATAGTCTTTGAAAACAATGTATCTATATCAGAAATGGAAAAGCTGCTCTTGGATTTCAGGCTTACAAGTCAGTATTTTCTGTATGACCATTTCTTACCAGACAGGCAAAAATCTCTGGCAGTGGAGAAGTCATTGGATATATCTCTGCTAACATGCACAACTTCAAAGTTTGAGACGGATGAATCCATGAGAACAGATGACACATTTAAGGGTTGCCATGCATCCACATACTCTGTAAAATGAACCATAAATAGAAAATATGACTAGAAGGAGCAGTAAAAATTTCAGAGGAAACTAATATATAGTTTAAAGCATTGGGGAGTTCCTCAATGAACAAGTGTCATCTTCCTTTGCATCAACTGAGAATAAATTAAATATTCAAAGGCCTTTGATTGACTTGAAGGTCCAATCCCATGTTCAAAGGTCAGATATTAATTGGTTTACAAAGGTATTTAATAAAGAAAAAGGCAAATCCAGGGCAGCTTTATCCAGGTTTGAAGGTAAATCCAACTGACTAAAATAAAAGGTTTCTGACCAGCCCTAATTACATTACAGGGCATGGGTTATATATTTGCATGTAAGTTCCTGAATAGGTACAACCACTAACTTCTTGGAAAGTAAATGGAGGTTAATTTGATCATTTTAATTTGATTTTGTGGACATAATTATATTAATTTGTATGAACAGTTTTAATGTCATGTAACTTCTACATAATTAAGATTTCACTCAATTTCATAGCCATATATATATACACAAATATGTGCATATGTATAAATATAATCATGTGTATTACATATATGTATATTCCCATATATTCATTTAACATCCATGCACTTGTGTGAGCATGCATATACACATACGTACTAACTCTGGTATTCCTCAAGAATTGTCCTTCTGTCTCAAACTATATTTTAAAGAAATACCACAGTCTTTTCTCATACACAAACAGATAAAAATATCTGAGAACTCCCAATTTTGCACACAGAAGACAAAAAGGGTTTGGGACAGAATGAGCCTTTAATTATTTTAGTTTCTTTCAGAAGTTCAATATGTTTTAGAAGCAAAAGGCCCTGCTGTGGCCACTGAGTCCTAAACAGTGGGTTGGTGTTGCCCTCTCCATGTAATTGTAGGGTGAGGACAGAACAGAGTCAGCAGTTCCTTTGCCATTCCTGGTGAGCAGCTCTTGCCTTTGACCTCATTGACCCACACAGATGCAAAAGTCATGACCTGTCATTTTATTAAACATTTCTTTTATTCTACTGAGAAATCAGTGACTTGCAAAGATGGCCAAAGTTTCCTTTCTGCCCCTCTCATAGAAAGACAGTTTGACCACAGCACTCAACATCAGACATCAGGCTGAGGTCGGGGGTCCATACAGTCAACTTGAAAGTCCTGGTGTTGACACACTTGTCCAGTTGATGAAAACCCAAGACCCAAAACACATCACAGACATGGCTGGTTGCATCCTTCCTTGAGCAAATAGGCAGTGAATAAAATCAATTTCATAACTATTGTATAATTCACTACAATGCAGAGCAACTGCCACAATTCAAGACTCTACAATGATGAAAAAAGTCTTTTCTTTTGCAGGGTAAATCCTTCCCTAAGAAGTGTAAACCTCAAGTATGAGTTATCTCATGAAGGACAAGCTGAAAAAAACTGATGTGCTACCACCATTTCCAAGGTGGTTGCCTTAGGGCTTGGTTCCTTTGCCATCCTCTTGCTGAAGAAAACATCTGATAGAGTGATGAACTGACCCTCTATTCCACGGAGCTTCACAAAGTTCACATTTTGAACTAGAGGCAAGAAAGCAGGACTGGGCTCCACGGGTCCTTTACAACCAAAATCATTTCATTCCTCTTATAGTTCTGAGCAACTTTCTGAGAGAGAGAGGGTGAAAGTCTCCAGCTAAGTAGAAATTTAGGTTAATTTGGTGTTGCACTGCTTATTGTTAACACCACAAACTTATTTGAGTCACAGAGAGGCAAAGTCATCACCAGTGCTACATTCAGAGGGGATCTGAACTGTTCAGGAGCAGTGACCCTGCAGCCACAGCTTGACTTGTGTAACAGATTCACTGCACTGGATTTCTTTCTTCCCTTTAAGGACTGACTATTCAATTATTTTAGAGGAAGAGAGTGATTTTAGTCATGTGGAAGTGACAGTTTTTCATATTGTCAATGTTTTCTCTTTTTTAGAAACACCTACTGTGAGTTGTTGCATGACCTATGTTAGAAAACTTCAGCCTCTACATCTAGGGTGATACTTTGTGGCACTTATTTAGAAAGATTCTTAAAAATAGACATCAGTTTTAAGTGATGGAGAATTAACCATTGCATCCCCTCCAGAGATTTTCTGCCTGCATTACCTGATCCCCCCAGGCCTTTCTTTTCCAGATTGAACCTTACCAATTTATGTTCTCAGTTTGTGCTTTTGTTTTTGTTTTTCTGAAGAACAAGATTTCTTTTATCAATATGACTCAAAGTTTGTTTTTACCTAAGAGCAATGTTGCCATCCTGTGCTATCTACAGTACCAGCAGCTGAGAACTACCTACTGCTGGAACATGCAAAATCTCTCTAGGGTCAAACACAAAGCTTGAAATTACCAGCTGTGGTTCTTTCAAAAGAGAGTCTGGATTCCACTGTAACACAAAAAGTCTGGATGCACCAGTGGTTTTGGAAGATGTTTCCCCAGATTCTCTTCCTGTAGCATCCCTGACTCACCAAGTGACCTCGAGCAAGTCTCATCATCCTCATTTGCCTTCATATCCAACAGGCCAAACATTCAGAGGGGTCCTTGCCCCCTCAGGAAGGAAATTCAAAATGAATCCACAAAAAAAAAAAAAACAACTTTTTGGATTTACACCTCTGATGCTTGAATTTTGCCTTCTATACCTATTTCACAAGATAAACTTTGTACTTCTACACCAGAAATTTATTTTATCCCTTTATGTGGGTAGAGCCAAGTCAGGAGCATACCTTATACACATATGAGGCACACTGGGCACTTGGCAGCCCGTGCAGGCATGGAAGAGTGACCACTCATGATGCAAACATCCACAGCTCATACAATCCTATCTAAACTGATTATTCATTGCCACAAATCAAGAAGTGACCCTTGGCACCTCCCACATGCAAGGTTCTTTGGATTTGGTATGGGTTTAGCTTTTTGGAGTTTTTTTTTTCGTACTCTGTCCTGGACAATGCATTCATGATCTCAGGTCAGGTTTAAATGCTGAGACTCACAGTTTTTTCCTCTTCCCTATTTTTGCCCAGCTGACTTCAGATGCAGAGAGATGCAGAGACATTAATGCTTATTTTAACAACAGAGCAAAACTCCTTAACCCAGAGCCATGCACGGCACCACTGTGGACATTGACAATCAGCAGTGAGCTGCTAGAGAGATTTTGGATATTACTTGGTTCTTCCCTTCTCCTGAAGGCAGATCCAGCAGTGCCCACAGCCATGCACACCCACTTCATTCCATGAGCAAAACACAACTTTCCACGGCTGATGTAAATTTGCCTCACATAGAAACTGTGTTCACAGACTGGCCCTGTGCTACTGGCAGTGCACAGTGCACCTGATGGCTGGAAGACATTTCTGATTTATATATAGGTTAAGCACTGACCTCCCAACCCACATTTTGGCTAAGGCTTTCATTGGATAATTACAGCCCTCTGGATCCAGCCATCCCTGTAACTCTTATTGCAAAATTAGAGATCTCCCATATAGAGAACCTCTCTCTTCCAGATGTTCTTGTTTGGGTAGGCAAGATTTAAGACTGGATTTGCAAAAAGACTCACACTGGTCTTACTCTGTTCCCACTCCAGTCACGAGATCACAAGACTGGAATAGATTTCCTGGAGACACCAAGTTCAGCCTCCCACTCTCACAGGCAATAAGATTATAAAATCCTTGTCATAATGTCAACAAAAATTTCATCACTGACTTCAGTGGAAGAAAAGGGGCATCAATTGCGAGTTTGCTGTAAAATTTAACACTTGATATAAGTAAAACAGAGATACAGAAGTGCATTAAAATCACAAGTTAAATTTAAAAAAAAACTTGTGAAGTTGAGGAGGTAAATCTGAGGTTCAGTATGCCTGATTTATGTTTGAAATACAAATTCTGATCTTAATTCTGAAATTTGTGAGCCATATTTAATACCCCTGACTCAAACCCAAAACATGCTTGCAGACTGAACTTACTGCATTCTATTCTATTCTATTCTATTCTATTCTATTCTATTCTATTCTATTCTATTCTATTCTATTCTATTCTATTCTATTCTATTCTTAATTTCCAGAGGTTTTTTTCAACAGATTGCTAACCTGTCTGTATACCAACTATCTCCAAAGCTAGCAAATCATCAGCACAGAGTGGACCTGCAGAAAATATACTCTTCCTAAAATATAACTACTTCTCATTTTTGTTGATCCATTGAGATTTGTATAATTCAAAATGAGTGATTTTCTTTAAACTGCTGCATAATAACAGTAATCACACCTCAGACAAGTCTCAAAAATAACAACTGTGTATTTATGGCCTTTAGCATGGAGCAATCTCACTATGATCCTGTTAAATACAAGCTTTCTGTCTCCTTTAGCAGTGCCAATTATAGCAAATGATATAGTAAGGGGATATTAAAAATGTACTAGGTATTTATCCAGGTTTAAAATAAGCTGTTTTCAAAAGGCTAAAATCCTCATTTTACAAACAATAAAAATCAAACTTAAAACCAAAGATGGGATAATTCCACATCAGAGATCAAATTTTCTGTGTGGGAGCATGGCAAATCAGTTCCCAAAATTGGGTAAAATTAAGGCTGTCTTTGTTTCACACCAAGGATGTCTCTGAAAAATATTCAACATTGTGGAAAACCAGGAAGATAAAGGATACTATTAATCACCAAAGTCAGCATCTCTCTTGAGAATGGAAACATCCCATGTGCAGACACAGCCCGCTGGGAAATGTATTCTCATGTTGGAATATCCTGCAGCCACTGCTCTGCTCAGTCCTGCCTGAAGGGAATGACTATAAATCATTAGGGGGTCACAGGAGGCAGGAACAGCAAGGGCCTAACAGATCCTTCATCCACATGCCTGTGTGGTTTCTCAATTAATTACTTAATTTGCATGGATTTAATCTCAATTAAATATTTGATTACATACACATGATCTGTATGTAATCCATAGGGCCATGCAGGAGCCACCCTGTAAGGGCCACTGCCTCCTAACAGCTGCCAAATCTAAAGCAGATAGACATGTTCTAGTTAGAACTGAAGACAAAAATATTCATTAAAGTCTAGGTAATTACTGTGTACAACTAATAAATCCTGTAACCAAGTCAAAAGTCATCAGGGTTGCTCTTCCCACACACACAGGAGTATTTTCAGGCTCTCCAGTCTGCTTTAAGCACAAGTATTCCTTCTATAAATTCACATAATATGTCTCATGGATTGTTTTGCTTCTTTAAGACTAATTTGCAAACACATAAAAATATCCAAAAATCAAACCTTGCGCATAAACTGTTTGAAAAACAGCTTGCATATTTGGAAAATAACAATACAAAAATATATCATTAAAAAAACTGTTTTCTTATCTTGCCTAGCTTTCAGCTGGCTGCAGGAAGTTCCATCTCAAACCTAATTATGAGACCTGGCTGTTTTCTCTTTATAAGACAGTCCACCATATTCACACAACTGAGCAGAGTTGTTATTTAAATACCAGCCTAAGTAAACCAAGACTGCAGGATGACATTTGAGCATTTTCAGCATGGGAAGTCTTAAAATAACATCTGTTCTCCCATTGGTGAAGGTCACAGATTGTACCTGAAGCTCCCTACAGATGGTTCCTTACTCAGTGTCATCACAGCAGATGAACTTCTACAGGGGGAAAAAAATGCTCCAAACATAACAAGTCAGACTTTCCCAGTCAGTTCAGGCTATTAATTTTTTAAGCACCACTTCTCAGATCACAGAAACTATGTGGAAATTACAACAGAGCAGCAGGAGCATGCTTTGCTCCATGCCACAGGTGTACAGAAGTAAATGGAAGAATTCATTCAGTTAAATATGAAAACCATGTGGTTAAACCCTCTGCAGCCTGGAGATGAGACAACTTGCAAACTTTAGCCTTGTAGCAGAAAGGCTTTTGCAAGTAGGCAAAATATGCTGAAGCAACAACTAATCCATGAGAATCCAGGTAAAAGACACTGTGCAATTCACCTCCCTCCTGCTAGAGAGCAGGGGGCTACAGCCACTACAGAGCACTAATTCCCCTTTTTCACAGACTAATGTGTATCTCGTGAATGTTAGAAACACACAGCAGTGTTGTTTGTAGGGGCAATAATTTGGAAAAAGCTCACTGGAGCCTCAGGCTTTTGAGAGAAATCACAGGGCTGCAATGGGCTGCTGGAAGAACATTCTGGTCAAGACAAAGAACAGGAAGAACCCTGACCCTCTCCTTTTGTTGTGTCTCTCCCAGGATTGTCCTTACATTGGGAAGGGTCTTTTCTTGCCTCTCCCTAGTGGCTGCAGGCTGGTCTATGACAAGACATGAAAAGAAGTTGCTCCTGAAAATTATTTTTGTCACTGCAGATTCAAAGGTCTAGATGTTTTATGGTGATTACTACTGATGAACTTCTTCAAACCCCAGACTAGGGAACAGACAGAAAATAAGTATCTCCCTCATCACCTTCAAAGGTATTTGAGAGTGGCCTCAGAATGACATTAACCCGCTCCCTCTGTAGTCCTGGATTTGTATGTCCAGCTTTGTCCCTGATCTGACCCTCCTTCTCTAAGGCTGAAAGAACTTCCTTGCTGCAGACTTCCCCCTGGTCTGAATATCCTGAAAGCTGGACTTGCCAGGAATGACTGAGGTGAAGAAGGCACCTTGTCCTTTTCCTTTGTCATCAGGTCTCCTGCCCCATTCAGCAGCCCCACATTTTCCCTACCTTTCCTATTGCTATCCCTGTACTTGTAAAAAGGCTTCCTGTTGGGATCTTCCCGTTGTTTTATGGCCTCACAATGCCTCTACCCTCTCTGCTGAGAAGAACAATGAGTAAAACAGGCAAAGTACCAGACTGAAAATAAGTCTGCTCATCTGGGTTTCTTCACAACACATTGAGTCTGCAAACACCACAGATTTTGAATGGAGCAGCACCCTGACTACAAATGGGAGAAAGGAATGTGCTGGGCACTCCGTCCTGAGCATTGCAAACTGGAGGGAATGAGGCAGTCAATGCATTAACTTTTGATGAAATGTAGCTCTTAATTGAGCTCCAGTTAACCGGATCTAACTCTAGATTGGATATAACATTAGCTTCACAATTTTGCAGAGCCTTCTGGCAAAGTATGCAAATTTAAGTATTTTCTGATCTTTCAATGGAAAATTTTATATTTTTTATATATATAGATATGCTTACATTCGCACACACACATATCTACTCATGGCAGTGCCCTTTAAATAGTGACAATTTCTCACACTCACCATCTGGCTATCACAGAGCAGCCACAGAAATTTTTTATCCCCATGTACAAACATTACCACAATGTACAAAATTCAGTAAATGCTGGCTTTTGTGTGATGCCCAGCTTTAAAACAATTAGTCTTCTATAGCACATATTAATATAACATAAAATCATAAAATGTTTGGAAGCAACGTTTTTGAAAATTTTCTAAAACCTCTGCCGACACAACCAGATAACAATCTGACCTTAATAACCAGTACTTTTACTATTGAAATGAGGCAAAAATAAGGACAGGTGGTGTCCAGTTGCATTTTGAATATGTTGCTCTGGTGGTGTCAGAGCCCCAAAGTGTCTAAGAAACCAGTGCTAATTTGACTTGCAGCCTTGCTGTGCTCTGTAATTAAGTGACTTCACCTAACCACTATCAGTCCCCAGGACAAACACTCCAACCCAGAATCCTGTGTCCTTGTGGGAAGCTCTGCTTGCTTGGGCTGCTTAACCAGATCTCTGCAAACCAGAGACATCCCTAGCTGCTCTGCATTTGGAAAGATGACCTGGGAGTGGGTGTGATAGATCAGGGTTGTTACAAAAGAGGAGCACCTCACTTGCTAGGGCCACTCTTCTGGGCAGCCTTTAGAGTCAAAAGCAAACAGCAGAAAGACCCAATCTCCTGATTTTCTTAAGTGCTGCTTAGGTCACTGTTTCCCTAGATTTAAGGAAGAAAGAAAAAATTAAAGAAAAATGACAAAATTACTACCAAGCTTCACTCTGGGGGGAAGAAAGCTTTAGTGAATTTGTTTTCCACATCCCATGGGAAAAACAGTTTGCAAAGGAGTTGAATTTCCCAACCTACACACCAGGCCTACCCCACCGCCTCCTCAAAGTGTTTCACACAAAAATTATTTCTGCTTACCTACAAAGATAGGAGCTTTCCTTCTGTTGCATTAAAGTGACCATTTTAAAAGCACAAATTCTACTAAAAAATACACCAAACTTGATCATGACTGCTGGTTATGGATATGATGATAAGACAGATCATAATAAATTCCAAACTGAGTATTGAAAATTCTTTGCAAATATCAAGTCTCCTGCATGCTCAGTTGCATATGCTTTAAAGAAAGACAGGTTCAGTCAGATTAAATATTTGTTCTGATTACAGAATATCAAAGGCAGAGATGGAAGTGACTTCTCAATTTCAGTATAACTGGAGGGTTAAATTGAGTTTTCTAATAACCAGTGCACCCTCTTTCTGTTATACATAGCATTTTGCAGCTATGCAGTGTATTTGTGGAAAGAACACTTCAGGGAAGCCTGGAGCTGCTGACAATTTGCATATATTTTTAGGGGGCAATAGACACAAAGCCCTGAAAGACAGCAGTTAAGTTTCATTTACTAAGAAGATCCACCCACTTTTAAAATAATACATGAGATATCCGTTGTATCTGGAAAGTGATGCAACGTCCACACTCATAAATAATTCTTTTTCATCAGTCCTGCCAAATATTTTTGGCAGTCTCAGTGACCTCATGTGTCAGTGAGTGTGAGAAATTAGGTCAGCATTGTGGACATGACAGTTTTTTCATTTAAATGATACACAATTAATGAAAATGGGTAAATACCTAAATGAGTAACCTCATGGGGAACACATTCATTATAGTGTTATCGTTCAGCAATATGTACAAAACAGAGGATGGGGGGATTTTTACTGGGGTTTTTTTTGTTTTTTTTTTTCTTTTCTTGAGGTGGTTTGTTTAGTTTTGGTTTTGTTCAATTCATAAATACACTTACCACTTTCTGGTCTGAGTGGGAAACTAACAGGTGGACACAGGTTGGGAATGGTGCTCTTCAAGTCAGCTAAAAGCAGAAAAAAAACAATACAATTGAAAACCATAATACTTGAAGGTTTAAAATGCAATTGATACTCAATATTTTCAGATTACTTCTTGGATCTGGATGTAGAATCTTCTCCCCACAAACACCAAAAGTAAGGCTGCAAGGCTACTTTGCTATCTAATCCTTTTGAGCTCATACATGAAACCAGACTTCCCTAAATTTCTATGTATATAAACGTTCCTACAAACACTTTTTAAGATACAGTCATGAACACCTCATTTCAGTATTTCTGTGTTTTTCCTATGTCCCTCTCTGTATTCAGGTTTCTGCACCAGGGGAGACACAAAATTCTCTCTGCTTCCAGTTCTCTGCAAACTGGAATTTCTCAGAAATATTCATTAGAAACAAGGCATTTTCCAGCACAACACTTTCCAAATTTAAGATCAAATAAGAATTCATCATAACCAAAACTTCATATTCATTTCCATACAAAACACTTCTCATTTGCTGATACTCCCCATAAACATTTAGTAATCACAAATAATAAATATTAAATTTCCCCTGTGCATTCATATTTTGTAAAACACTTTGGCCAGTCAAACCAATTATAAATTCTCCACTAAGACATAATAAATGACCATCCCTAAAGAAGATGAAGGCTGATCAGATTTTGTTAACTTCTTCCAGTATGTGTTTCCCATGCACGTAACAGAGGTTTCTAAAAACTCAGAGGTTTTCCCATTCACAGAAGTGAAAGACTGGGCCTATCCAAAACTCTTTGAAATGCTACTCTACGTTCCTTTTTGACTGAGCTGCAGCTCTGACTGCACATAAACAAATTGCCCACAAGCAGAGCTGTGCAGGAAACAGCTCACACATCAACTTAGCCTGTTATGAAACACAGGGACAGAAGCACCTTCCTCCAACACCACTGTGGAATACAACCAGACCCAGCATCATGCCAATATCCCACTGCTGCAGCAAATCACTCCTTCAGATTTTATTTTCCTTTTTAGCCTTTTTAGAACTTTTTTGTTCCTTTTCCTGGCTCACCAGACCTTCAACACACCAGCACAACTGATACAAATTTTTGTCTGTAAATATCTCCATTTGCATAAACAGCTGTGCCTTACTGTGTGTTGTGGTGGAAACACATCTGTAACTCCCTTGATGCAGAAGGAAATGTCACTGTCTCTCCTAATATTCCCTACTTTGCATACACCCCAGGCTCCTCTTCATCATCCCTCTGTCATGTGAGAAATAGCCTTTATTTTTGTTGGTTCTTTGCCAACAAGGGGAAAACAATTCCAAGGAATGGAAGTGTATCTACACCACTTCTTCACTCTCACCCCTGTCTGCATCTCAACTCCCCCTGCCATCAGGATGCTGCCATTGCTTTATCAGGGTGTTGTTCCCCTCCTCTCAGTGCTAGACCCTCAGCCCACCCCTTCCCAGCTCTCATGATGCTTCCATGCTGTCTCTGCCCTTTAACAAGAGGACATGGATGGTTCTGTGGGCACAGGGACAGTGCAAGGCTTTAAAAGCTCAACATTGGGTTCATATTTCAGACACTTAGAGTGTGAATGAAGGTTTTATTTATCAACACTGTAAAATGCAATGTATTGCCACAATATCTGATCCATCTCTACACAGCTTTAACTGGATTATTTTTCTATCACATTCTCTGGACAATATATCCATGCTTTGTACCCCCCCCCCTCCTTTCACTTATCAGCCTTTCTCTACTCTGCAAGAACTGAGGGAGTATAAAAGCAAAAAAAAGTATATCTTATTCAAAAATTTTCCCTGATTCTGTCAACATCACCAGACCTGCCCCCAGGGGGGCTCTCTGCCCTGGAATCGTGGCTGTCCTCCCATATAGAGAGACAAACTCACGTGGGCAATTGTTTTCCTTATTCTTTCAGTTACATTAAATCACAGCTTAACAAAGCAGAACTAGACCTGCCCAAAAGGAGTGTGACAAATGGCAAACCCATTTAAAGTTTTCAACAAAGCAATGAAGCTTTTGTTTCCCCACAGAAAATAAAATCTATCTTGACTAGGAGTGGTTTTGATTCCTCCTGAGAAAACAATGCAACATCTCATAACTGCTTTTCTGTTTAAACACCTGATGGCTTCTTACTACTTGAAAAATATAGGCCTACTTCGGAATTTTGTCTTGGTCCTTTCTTTACCAAAACAACCAAAAGTTAATTTTAAATTCTGTAGCAAACCCAAGCCTTTTGAGGTTATGCAGCCACATGGATGGTGAAACCATAAGCCAGTGAGTGAGAAACAAAAGATGACTTCCTGACCAGGACTGCACAGTGAGGCAAAATATATTTGAATTCTGACATTGGCCACAAGTTTCCAATAGAATCTAAGAAATTAAATTATACATCTTTGAGGTATTGCTATTCCTTTTGTATTAAAATGGATATTAAATTGCACCTTTCCTTTGCACATACTTGTTTGCCTGGTCTATTTGTGGTCCTTGCAAATGGATCCTGCAGCTGGAAGCTGGAATTTTTATACACTGAAGCTAAATAATAAGCTTCAGTGTGCAGAATCCCATTAGAAAGGTCGTGTGTCCTGCATCACTTACCAGGCTTTTGATACCAGCCAAATGGGTGTATTTTGACTTCAGCATCTGGTGAACTGCAGTTTGAAATGTGCCAAGCACTTGTTCTTTCCTCAGCACACGTCTGGATGCCAAGGCTGTTCAGAGTCACGCACACGATCTTTCCACCTGCCAAGGATGCACATGGTTATAGAAATAAGGAGGAAAACTTTCCTTTTCCAGATAGTGCTGTGAGGAAAAAGAACACAGCATGGTTCCACTGAGTGTTAAATGAAATTCAACTGACTTACAAATCAAAGGAAGGAAATACCTGAAATGCAACAAGTGATTGAAATTCGTGCTGAAAAATCTCATTGAATTCATTGTGAGGGAAGGTGGGTGCCAGCATTAAAATCCATTATAATCCAGTCACAGAGAATTTCACTGAGCATAGGTCAGGACTCTGAGCAAGCAGCCCTTTCATGTCAATTGAATTAAAAATCAGCATGAATGTTGAAACATATCTCCTACTTACATCAAGATAAAAATTCTTTCAAAACCCTAGTGTAAATAATTTTGTTCCTGAGAAATATGGAGGGTTTGAAACACAGTTTCATTGAAGATTTCAGCTCATGTTAAAATCACTACTGAAAGTTCTCTTGACTATATGAGTACCAAGACTGGATGTCTGAAATGTCATAGATGTTAAATATTAATCAGATAAACTCAAACTGTGTCCATTTTGCAAGTTGAGTGCCTTAATTTTTTTATTTATTTTAGAAGTATTTAAAGAAACTCTAAGTCATATTCAGTTAAGACTTCAAATTTCATATGATCATAAGGAGGTATGAAAACTGTCAACTATTTTTTATTTGCACATTAATTCTTATCTAAACTACACTGGATTAATTTTCTAAGCTACTCATTTTTGACCATATGAAAATTTTATCTGTTCAACAAAAAAAGAAATTAAAAATATGCATTTCTGAAGTGTTTGAAATTCCAAAATGCATTATAAAAACAGCACATTCTAATGACTTCAGGGAGAGTTGATTAGCACATGACTTCACCAAAACCAAAGTTACATATTTCTGTGGCCTAAATCTGAATTTTTAGTAACATATGAAAATCTATTTCATTGACTTTGAGCTGGGTGGTATCCAAATTTCAACATCAGCTAAAGACTTTCTTCCTCAAGCAGAAGAATAAACTCTGGGACCAGAGAAGGTCAGACAACCAAGAAAGCCAAAAGGCTAAATCACCCCACAGTATCTACAGGCATTATGTGTTTGCATGCACCTAATTTCAGTAATCAGTCCTTTAGGCTTTAAAAAATGAAACAACATAAAAGGGAAAAAAAATCACTAAAAGAAGTCAAGCAACACTTTTGAAGAGAATTGATGAATGAGAAAAAACTGGAGCTTTATTTTATGCTGTTGGAACTGCAGCCTTTTAATGACTCATTCTCATGAAGTTTTCTTAATAATTTCTGAAATGTGGAACGTGTCTTTGGGCTGAACTAGAAATGGTTATGGTTACTTGAAAAGGTGCTGAAGGGAGGTGCATGAGATCTGAAAGGGCTTGTAAAGTGCACTTCAGAGCAAAAGAAGGGTAAAATCTGGATAATGAAGAAAGACTGAAGTTATTTTAAAAATAAAAACAGGGGGGAAATACCTGACAGCTGGGAATCATTAAAAAAGCCAAATCCTGTGCAACAGGGATCAGCATCACACCAACGCTCACACTCAAAAAACCTAGGAAAGGAAAAGTATTATCCACGGTATCATTAGACATATCAGACACTGAGAACCTGTAGAGGCGCCTTTCACAGTAAGGCTGAAGAGACAGCATACATACACACTTCCATGCATTTTCCTTATGTAGATAAAACTATGCTTGATTAGTATACACCTACCAGACTACATGTATTCATTTAGATTATGATTTTGATATCTGCCCTAAAAATATCAGCATAAATTGATTTGGCGCATCATTGTTAAGAGATTTAACTGGCCAACTAGTAATTAATAGTATTATAAGTAACAATTTTCATGTCTATAATAAATAATGATATCATTTATTATTTATAACTCACTTATAAATCTCCTTTAAACCATATGCTATCTTTTTTTTGTTAAATACTCTCAAACAACACAATTCTTGGATCAATACTTCTGATTTTCTTTATCTGCATAACACGGCCTTGGAATTCCAATCATGGTTCAAATTCGAGGGAGAACAAAGGAACATTCTTGTCCTACCCGTCTGAAACAGCTTTTCTGCTCATGTCAGTCTTATTCCTCACTGAGAATTCAGTTACTTTCTGGAATGGTACACGTGTGTAGAAGCTCTTCACAGAACTTTTAAGCGTGACTGAAAGGAAAAAGAAAAACAAAATTGGAAAAATCAGTTTAACTTTCTCATATTCAAGTACTGGTTAAGTAATCAAATGGTAGGAGTCCAATCTTTGCTTTCATATTGAACTCTGGTCGATTAAAAGACGGTTTTATGTTATCACAGCAAAATTTTGATTGTTAAGCCTGAAGATGGATAAAAATTCATGAAGTGAAGACTCTGAAAGCTTAGCAAATTACATTACCAAGGAAAGACTTCCAGCCAGGCCTTTTTTTCTGAGACCTGATGCTACTTCTTCCACAAAGCCTTAAACTGGGATACAGCTCCAGACTGGAAGACTCCAGTGTGCTCATGCATTATTCAGCCCATGCTGTCCTTTGGGCTCCCCAAAAGGACATGATTGAATAGCTCAGTTCAGTGGACCTTTACATTTGTCACAGCAAAATTACATGTTCCTGTACAGTGAAAACAGGCTCATTTGTCCAGCTTCCTTACATGTGCTCTATGAGAAAAAAATTGAACTTCCCAAGTATTCAAAGAGCAAATGCTAAAATTCATGTCTATAGCTCTGCATTGGCTAAATCATAATTAAAATAATTACATTCATTTAGCTACCATAGAAATTTTAACAGTAGATTGTGGCATTCCAATGACATTCATATTTTACCCATATTATAAAAAAGGGCTAAAAACTGATAAGCAAATTTGAGATCCACTTGGCCTCTCTGACTTGGGAAAGGCTGAGATGGACAGAGTGAAGTTCATGGTTAATATCTTTCCATTATGAACTGAAAATTAAAAACCATATCCCAGACAGGCTGACCTGCCCTTGCACCATCACATCCCAAGACTCATTTATACATGCAGACTTTGTATCTCAGAATCAAGAGGCAAAACACTGGCTTGAATTACCAGGGTTAGAGCAGACATTATATATCCAAATACCAAAACTTGCCTATTTTATGGTACAGCATCTGTGGTTGCCAGGGTAGCACAGTTGCACAGTTTCCTGGTATTTGGTCAATGCTGCTGTCACAAATCTGTGCTTCTGGATAGAGGATGCACACAAAGTATTTGTCTGTGGCATTTTGCAGATCTGCCATTCGACAAAACTCTTCCTCTTGGGCACAACCTAGGAAGCAAAGTCATGAATAATTACACACACAAGGGCTCCTTTCCCTCTCTGATCCTCTTCATGTTTTCAGAGCAAAGCTATCCATCAGGAAACAACTAAAAGTGAGAATTTCAGTGTTATCCTACTGATAATCCAAATTAATTAACTTAATTAATTGAAAGTGCAAGAGAAAGAGGGACACATTCTGGCTTTAGTGGCACTGAAGAGCAGGTTTACCTGGAGAGCACAGTACAGGAGTTACAGCACAGCTAACTGGGAAGATAAATTCCCCAGCTGTGACAAGCATTACTCCAGTGTATTGGTCTCTCATTAACATTTTAATTCATAAAGGTCTCTTTCTTTTTTTAGTAAATCTGACATACAAATTGTATAATCATAGGAGAACTCTGCATCAGTCGTGGTCTCTAACAAATAAAAAAGGACAATAACGTTTACAATGTCTTAATAACTTTTTAAAAAAAATATTTCTGAAGCATTCAAGCATCACACAAAATTTAACCTAACTTTCTCAGAATCAACCATTCAAGATATTTGCTTGAAGCAATTTGTTCTGAAGTTTGTCCCAGGGAAAGAGTGCACCTTCAGAAAAGAACCAAAGCTGTCAAACCCATTTCTTAATTACCATGGCAATGGCTCCTGTAAATATGTGTGTCAATGCTTAATTTTAAACAGGAATAGCTCTACTGAGCTGTTACAGTGATGTTTGTGCACTTAGTTCTTAGTTCTGACTTCCTGGTAGAGCTAGAAACTCTTCTCCATTTACTGCATTAAAATGTAATTTATCATTAACCCCAATCATCTGCCCCAATTTTACCTTCTTTTACCTTTATGCCATCTCTCTATTTGGAGTGGTACACTGCCCAAGCTGTACCTTTGACTTCTCTTGCCCATGACAGGGGCACCCTGATGCTGAATTACGGGAACCCTTTCAGCAGGCAAAGACTGTAAGGAGGAAACAGGTGGCCCCACTGGCAACTTCCATGAAAATTTTAGGAGTTATCTACAAAAAAAAAATCTCAAAGTCTAAAGTTTCTACTCATCATTATTATAACACCTATTAAAAGATTTTAGTTAGAATAACAATCTCCATGATGTCTTACGTGTAAGACACCAAAGCAGAGCTTCCTCAGCTGAGTACTTCTGCCTGAAGATCCAATACTGCTGGAAAGGGAGAGAATAGTTCTGGTCACTCTGTATCTGGCTGTTGTCCATTAGGTAGAAAAGATCCTTTGTGGAATCTGAGATACAAACAAATAAAGAATCCCACAAAAAAAATTAACTATGATCTGGAACGAATTAAATTTATTTATATATAAAATTCTGCCTTTCACAGCAAAACAGCTGCAATCATTTTGTCAAGCTAGAATACACCAAAGCCTGCTTTTAATAACAGAATTGTTTACCCACAGTGACTCTCCTGTAGGGAGTTCCTCCTCACTGAGCTGCACTGCACAAAATAGCACTGCCAGACTATTTCCAACATCCAAAAAATGGATGAAAATTCCTGCCCCTAGAAATTAGAGGGTTTGCTCCGCTCTGTCATGCAACACAATATCCTAACAGTAAAGTATGAGGATTCGGAGGATGTTTACAATTCCTTAATCAATGTAGCTTTGTTAATTCAAAATACTGCAGTTTCCTTATATTCCCTTGAGAAGCTTTTACATCTCTCAGTCTTAGAAAGTTTTCCTGACAAGCTTAATACTTATTTCAGTCATTTAAGCTCATTTCTCTGAATTTATGCTCCCACAGACCACATTAAATAATTTGTTTCTGTCACTGCCTGTGACCTTTAGACATGTGTGAAATGATTTATATCTCCTGAGCTCCCTCTGAAAAAATCAGTCACAGCCATTTTCTTGTTTCCAAGTTTATCCCCTTAAATAAGGGTCCAGTATTAAAAGAAATGGACATTCTTCATATCTCTTACAAATTTCTTCATAAACACTTTCACATTTATCAAATGTCATCAGCAGGTCTCATCCCCAGTTCCAAGATTGTGAGACACTGTGTTACTTAATCTTACATGCAGTGAAGAAACAAGACAATAATGAAAACAAGAAGTAAAGACATGCTGATGATTGCTGTTGTGCTGAAGCACCCACTGACATGCTGAAAATGCAGCTTTGAATTTCCTATCAGAAACTAGAAAAGGTATGTTACCTGTGCTTCACAAATGATTAACAAGTCATAATAGCTCTGTAGACATTTTCCCAGATGTATTCATGACTTCCTAAAAAAGGTAACCTATAATTCCTGTTACCTCTCAAGTCATAACTTCAGCCTTCAGTTTCTCTTAAACAGCTGGTGTCAAGAGTAAGATTTAGGGATGGAGGTAAAAACTGCATTCCTTGAATTACTGCAGGTTTTAATGATGTCATCAGCCCCAGCAAGGTAAATGAAGAACCCTGAGGGCTGTACTCATGTCTTGGCAGATAAATGCAAGATAATTTCAATCACCATAGTAATGCATTTTTTTCTCTCTCTTTTTAAGTCTAGACTTTAAAATACCCCTAACTGTAAAGGAGTTCTGCTAGGTAAATGGGCATTTTTAGTTTTTTAATTAGTTTAGTTTACTTTCCTTTCAAATTCCATATGCAAAATCAGCAATTTACTTCCTTTCAGGGTTTTGCACATATTAAATCATATGCTCAGATATCCATCAAGACTCCTCAGCAAAGATTATAATTTATTAAAAATGAATCAAGGTGCTCTCAGCAAACTCTACTGCTCAGTTTCTCTTAGGATTATGGTGCTGAAGGCCCAAATGAACTCCAGTAACCTCCTACAAATTATTTTGGACCTATATATGACTTCATACAGCAAAGAACAAACCCTGGAATAACAAAGGAACTAAAAGAAGTTCACAGGTCCCTCACTGTCATCATGCATGGAAGAAACACTTGCGATTGCAGTTTCATCCTGGGTTTCTCTACAGCCCATATTTCCAATCATACTGTCAGGATACCCAGGTACCCAGGCCAAGGATTTCATTCCTGGGTTTATGTAAATTTTTTTATCAGACAAATAATATTTCCTGTGTCTCAGTAAGTCTGAAAGAACAAGTTTCACATTGAACATTTTAACATTTTCATTTCCAGCCTGGCCTGGCAAGGTAAGAATCATAAAGCCAGGCCTACATTTTGGACATCTTTCTCAAAACCTGTATCAGACATCCTACTTCAGAGAAATATATATATATAAATATATGATATTTTCTGGTTAAATTCTGCACCCCCTCTCTGCTCTCTTCTGTTGCCTGCTCTGTCTGCTGTTGCTCTAATACCTGATAACATGAGATCATCCTTTGTTTTCAAAGCAGCAGCCTCACACAAAGAGGTTTCCATCCGGGTGACCATATCAGAGTCTGGAATGAAACAGGAGTCAAAGAGCAGAGTAATTCCCTTTACCTTTCTTTCACAAGACAAGACAATCCTCAGTTCCCAAAATTGAACAAACATATAAAGTGCACCACTTAGGAAAATTCCTTTGGTAATTCCTCCAAACATTGAATCAAGAAAAAGTAAAACCATCTGTGTACAGCTCTGGGGAACACCTAAACCAAAATGCATTGTTTGGATGACAAAAGTAAATGCAATATCCACAGTCACTCTGCATTCAGAATCAGCTCTGAAGGCTTTGTGCACTTATAAAGCATTATTAGAAATCATTTGTGCAGGTCCTGCCATGTACATGGTGAGATTCAGAAAATAAAAAAATACAGTTATTCTGCTAACAAATATAACCCATGTAATTAGGCATAAAGTGCCAAATTATTACGGTACTTGGACACTGATGGGACAAAGGCAGGTGTCTTCATGATATCATTTTCAAGGGTATTAAAAGTTATAAATTATGTTCTCAGACACAAGAGTTTACCCAAATTTCATGAAACTGGCAGTAGAAGAATTACTCCAGATTACACATCCCTGCCAAAATACGCTTCTGAGTTGTATCTTAATTTGGATAGCATGGAATGAAGTGACAATGACATTTCCATTATAGAATAGACATCTGCCACACCCTACAGTTCACCATAAGTTTTTGTAATAAATTTTGTGAGATAACTTACCTCTCCACAGGTAAATTTCCTGAAAGGTAGTGAAATTTCTTCCTGCCTCTTCCATCAACTGAGAAGCTAGTAAAGAAAAAATTTTGTTAGAATAGCTGTTTAAATTAACCATATTTTAAAAATGCTCAGTAATTGCATAGAAAACACATCACTAAACTATGCATCACAATACACAAGTCTAAGGAGGAAGATCACAGGTGTCACAGGGCTAGTCTGGATCCAGGGTGCCAAACTTTACTCACTTTCCTATCATTGCTTTTACCATGTAGGTCTGGGCATATCCCTTTTTTATCTTTGCTCCAGACTTTGTCTTTTCTTCATATTATTATCTTGGATCTGCCTGAATTAAATGTTGCAATTATTACAGAGTGACATATTAAACAAAGTCTCAACTTTTATCAATGTTCATGTGGCAAAATGTGAGATCTATCTACCATCTATCTAGCAATGCATCCAGTCAGAGAATTCTTCTCTTGTGATATAGATTTACTTGAAAAAAGCATTGGAGTACAAGAGCAGGCTGGTGAATAAGACAGAGTCTATACAACAATTAAAGGGAACTAAAGTAAATTGAGGTAATTCACTGACATACTTCCACTGAACACTTGTCCTCCCAGAGTGAAGGAAAACCTCTTCTCCTTCTCATCATAGCTCACACCATTGCACATCCCACCCATGGCTGAGGTGGGTGTTGGACTCCAGCCTTTGGCATTGCAGATCAGCACGTCTGGGGAGCTCAGCAAACTGCACAGAATGGTTCCTAGGGGCAGGAAAAGACACAGCTGCATCACTGCACTAATGCTTTGCACTTACCCAAGCCCCCAGTACTTCCTCTAGGTGCCAACTGAACCTGTGTCACTGAGAGAGTCCCTTCACTATTGCTACCAAAAAAACAAACAACCCAAATAAGCAAATTAGAATCATGTGTTCAAATTTGAGTGCTAAGGTTAGCTACTCATACCCAATCTAAACATTTGTAGCCTGTTCTTCAGAGATTTCAGGCACATACTATTATCACCTAATAAAATATTACTATTGTCTAATAATACCCAACAATGTTCTCAGCACCTCATAGCACCACAGAGACACATCCAATCCTTTGAAGCTCTTAAAATCTCAGGTTCTGAACAAAAAAAAAAGCACTTATATATTTTTACTGCAGTGGTTTCCTGAACTGGTGCCTGATTTCAGTCATCCTAGGCCTGAGTGTCCCCCAGCACTGTGATGTGAGTTGGGGGACCAGAGTGTTTAAGGCCACATGTTCTGGCACCAATCTGTTACCATAACTTGTAGGCAATACTCAGCTCCTGCTTTGCACTTGGTGTCACAGCTCAGGAATTTCTAAGGTTTTACAATGCCCTCTCTTGTTTGTTTTTATGGACTGGGTATGCTACATTTTCCTTCTTTTTTCTTTCTTTTTAGAGCAAAAAGCCAGTCCAAGTAATGCATTTACCTGTAGAGCTCATCCAAATAGTCACCCCAACCAAACAGATATTCCCCTTTTACACTCACAAGTAGAGAGAACCCAAAATTTGATGATAAATATATAGAGAAATGGACTTTACAAGATCACCTAGAATATTGTGATAAAAAAACAAACAAAAAACAAACAAACAAAAAAAAACCAAAATAGAAAATAATTTTCTGGAAATATTTTCTTGACAACTTTCACAGATAACTTGTGGCAGATTTTCACAGATTTTCTTAAATCTAGGATCAGTTTCCACTCCAAACTGGAGAAATGCAGCCACTAGCACATGCCTGAACTTCACAGAATCGTAGAATATGCTGAGCTGGAAGAGACCCACAAGAATCATCAGGTGCAACTCCTGGCTGTTGATAGAGCTTGTCTTTAAATCTTTGAGGCATGTCATTTAGAACTTTATATTTCCTACAAGAAATGCATCTCCAAGGGGAAAGTCAATACCATGTGAGCTTGAAACTAAACTGCAAAAAGTAAGCACTGGCATAAAGTGCTTAAGCTTGTTGGCAAAAAATCTGGTTGTGCCAAAGTCCCACCTCTGCCAGACTCCATCCATCCCACTACCACTTGCTCTCCTAGACAGACATCCAG
This sequence comes from Pseudopodoces humilis, assembly GCF_049639895.1. Lineage (NCBI taxonomy): Eukaryota > Metazoa > Chordata > Aves > Passeriformes > Paridae > Pseudopodoces > Pseudopodoces humilis. Next base: position 7,752,325 of record NC_142200.1, read on the forward strand.
ACCTGGGAGATTTTCTGTATGCAGTAATATAATTCTGTTTAGCATCATTTTTTGCTGCTCTTAAAAGGAAGCTGATTTTCATTTGCACCACAAGAATTATGTCTGGAGGCAACCTCTTAGTTACTGCATCAGCTGAAAGGCACCAGTTTCTGGCAACCAAGCCCTGCTATGTACGGAGAGAGGTGTTTTCAGAACAATTTATCTCATCCAGATGGAGATGTCACACACACACAGAATAGGCTGAGTTGGAGGAGACCCACAAGGATCACTGAGTCCAGTTCCTGGCCCTGCACAGCACAGCCCCAGTAGTCACACCATGTTTCCAAGAGCATTGCCCAAACACTGCTGGAACTCTGTCACGCTTATCCCTTCAAACTGTCCATTTTGTTCCAAGAGCAGGTTGCTAGCTCAGGCCTTTACTGCTCCACACAGTCTTGGGCATTACTCAAACCTTCACAGCACCAAAGAAAATGTCAGTGATGTAGAGACAGGCTGCTCACACAGGTACAATGCAAAGGTGTGTGTCTGTGCCCAGCAATGACCTCTACTCATTTAGCACTGGTTTCCCACTGCAGAACCCTTTCCTGTGCAGTCAGGCAGTACCTCCATCCAGCAGGAGCTGGCTCAGGATGAATCCATCACAGCAGGAGTCCCGGCTGCACTCCTGTCTGCACAGCAGCTGAGCATCAGTCTGGGAGGTGCCAGGCAGCACCATGGAGCGGTACACACCAGACAGAACGTTCTGGAAGCCAGTCCTCTCAAAGGCCTTGGATCCAGAGGAGTTGAATTCCTGTCCTGGACAGACAGAAAGGGAAAGGAGCTCAGGGGGAGCTCAAGGAATGTTTTTTTATTTGTCTGCAGACTGGAGCTGGTTGAAAGATTTATGATCAAAACTCAAAATCCTTTTCTGGTCTTTGAGTTTCAGAAGCAAGATGAGGTTATCAAATGATGTGGTGCCATTATTCCTGAGTAGCTGGTTATAATGCACTGCCAGCAAAGAGCTCCTAAACTGATCTCTGCAGTAAGGTTAGTAATATCCCACCTTCAAGCACTCAGTCACACTGTTAGTAACTCCCAGATAAAAATGAAACAAATTTTTCTCACTTAAAAAGTAAAATGTGTAATTTGGCCAGCATAACTGCATCTGCAATTAATGCTTCTGCTAACTAGAAAGGCATGATTCATAGAATTTTGGTTCTAGAAGACTAGAATAGATCTGGTATTAACAAGATTATGCCAATCACAACAAGCTACAGAGACTTATTTTCAGGTGAGACTTAGATCATTCATTTTTTATTAATATTAATAAATGACTCAGAGTTTTGGACAGAAGAACAAAGAACACAGTAAGAGCAGAGAGTTTTGAGTCAAATCCTGCAGCATTTGGTTATCTTGCTTCCAGTTTGGCCTGGCACTAAAAGCTGGTCACACAGTAGATGTGGTGCTATCAGCCACACTCAGGCCATGAATAAAGAAACATAAATAAATAAAATTTGTCTCATGCATTCATTAGTTCAGATGAAATGTTTTGGGATTCATGGAGAGCAGTTGACTTCTTGCTGGTATATTACTACAACAATTCACAATGAAAAATGAAGTGAACTTAAATTATGTACAGTCTGGTCATTAATATTGCCTTATGTATTCAAATAACAAACTGCTTAGTAAAGAGAAGTCATAACAGAACAGAATAGGAAAAAACATTGGATATATTTTGAGTTTTTATGGGACTAGTTGCTGGCAAAAATCATCAGAATGGCATACAAATGTAGTCCTAATTTCTAGGGAACAAGATATGAAAGAATTTGCTGAAGCTTCTGGACTGTCACAAAATGTACAGCTCTTGAAAGTATTGTGTCCTCATAAACAAAGATGCTCCTCACATTCAGTTATGAGCCTCTACAGAAGTAGTTACCAGCTTGGACAGAGAGCCAGATTTAGGTGAGTGAATCACAACTGGTACCTCTCTTCAGATAGACCATCAGTGCATCTCCCTCTGGGCTCCTGACACGAAGCAAGCAGCTGAGGCCACTGATGCTAGTGGCAGCAGGGTTCCCCAAGACACCTTGCACCTGAGACAGAAAACAGGCAAGCAAAATAAATAAAACCTAATGGTTTCCTCTCCTAAAAAACATTTTCTTTATTAAGAAACTCATGGGGAGCAGTGAGCAACACACGGGTAATCACAGCACAACTCCATGTGGACGTTTTTTATTCTTTCTCATACAGACAATTTTTACACTATCAAACTGAGAGCTCGGTTCCTCAATGCCACATTGCTGTTTGGAGAAGTGAATAGGAAAATAGTACAGTGATAAAAGCACACAGTTCAAACCCTGGCCTAGAGGAAGGGACTCAGAAAGAGTGATTGTTTCAGGTGACCTGATTACCAACCTGGCTACTTCTAATCTGGTCTATCCAGATTAACTCTCTTTTTAAATCAATCTGATATCCTTTCTGCAGGTGCTCAGCATGTTTTAGGGACAACAGTGCTGTGTGATGTTTCAACCAAGCACTGAGGTATTCAGATGTCATTTTTGGAAACATCTGTGTGTAGCTCCTTTACCAGCTTGCAGGGATTTATTGCTGCCATAGCGGTCAGGTAACAGCCTGCCTTTCTTCTGTGATCTTGTCTATTTACTTTGAACACACAGCACTATGATAAACATATACTTTTAGATATGATCATTCTTACCAATCCAGAGGTGGTGCAGTTGAAGTTGGCTTCAGCAGTGCTGTATAATTCACAGAGCACTTTGGTACCAGCAGGAGAAACAGTTGCAAAGCCACAGTCATCTTCCCTCTCACAGCCTGAAAAAACAGGAAAGAAATTTTAGGTTTCCCAGCACTTCATATGCAAAATGGTTGCTACAAATTCCACTGCTTACTGCCACTTATGTAGATTTCCATATGTCTATCAGACATGAATTTAATTAACCAAATGATCTTTAGTACTCAACTATTTTAGTAGAGAGTTGAGGATTTAAAATTGAATTAAATTAATGCAGAAAGTTGTTAATCACGCGATGATATAAACAGATGAGACAGGTCTGACCACACACCCAAATATTTAAAGTCTGCTGGATAATTTTTCCCAAGGCAGGACTCTCATGAACCACTTTTCCAGCACATCACACCTGCCTGATACAGTAACCCCATGGCAAAGAGGTTGTGACAAATATCAGGGTGAGAGGAAGGAGGGAAACATCAAAATCTTCAGTCAGGCTGGCTGCCCCTGCAGCAATCCCCTGGCCACTGCAAGGGAGAAAGAACCAAACCCTGCAGGTTTGGGAGTGGTTGAAGATCTTTCTGCCCTTACACATTCACCATTAATTTACTCCACAGCTCTGCTCCTAGCCCAGGTGAAACACTTTCCAAATCTCTGGTATAAAATCAACCAATTTAGATCAAAAACCTCAGCTGAGCTATCTGACCTTACAGGGACTTAGGGAAGGAAAGATTAACCCTCAACCCTCAATGAGAACTTCAGCAGTAATATTTTGTAATTGTGCTGCCATTTACATAACTTATAAAGAAAATACAGCTGTGAGAGAGATGGAATCAAATTGGTTGGCAAAAAAGCACGATTTCCTCCCCAGGTTTGTTCTCAGGCTCTCTCAGTTCAGTGTCTTGATTTTGGATGTCTCCATTTTCAGGGGAAGGTGCAAGAAATCTTAGTGTACTGCCAGGATGAGCTCCTGCATGAAAATCATTCTAGTAATAAAAGGCTTCATATATTCAGTTCTTAACACAAGAGGTGATTGCTCCAACTAGACCATGGCATGTGACACAAAGCCATTGATCTGTCAGAATTTTAGTATGCACCTTAAAAACAGGACATCTATGTTATTACTGCCAGAGAGTTTCTACTTTGAACATATCCCTCTGCCTCCTTTCACAGCCCAAGCTTTAGGAGACACAAGGTGAGACTGACTCAAAGCACCCTGAGAGCAGCGTGGTGATTCTTCTGGGTGTCAGATGATTCTGAACCAACTTAAACCAGATGCAATATAGTATATAAACTACAAGACTTGGCAGAGGAGTATCTCTGAACTCCTTATAATACCCTTCTGACATTAGCAAGGATGATTATTCCTATTTTTTGTGCCAATCAGGTAATTTGTGAAGAGGTAAAAGCTTGCTTTTCATATGTCCTGAACATCTAATCCTTCTTTTGTCTGCACATCTGCACAGTCTGATGAATGTTTCCTGGTTTAAATCTGTTCTCATTCGTATTGCAAACTACATAAACCAGCTTTAAAGTCAGATGACTTGTCTGAAGTAGTATATAAAGCCAGAAGATTTCTTTCTGAAAGAAATATCAAGCTCTTCCCTGAATCAAGGTCACCAAAAGTTGTAAATATCTTGCAGTGAATTGGTGCTGAACTGCAGAACACACAGTTCATCCAGGAACTTAACTACAAACTCATCATATGAAAATATTATTATTTTTCACAATTGTTAGAGTCATCTCTACAGCTTTTCTCAGTTTTCTCACCTGAAATGCACTGAAAATATGTACTTTGCAGGTCTCCCCCAATTGACTGAGATTGAAGAATTTGAGCTTCTTCTGATCCATAAATCAGGCTGGAGGCAGGAACTCTTTCAAATTTTCTGAGCACTAAAAAAGACAACAAAAAACCCCAACCAACTTGTATTATCAGTTCCCATGCTGCAAACAAAGACTTTAGGTAGAAATGAAGCTTGAATTCTGTGAGGAGAGAGGTTTGCTCATTAAATGAGATACCATAACCTCACAGATAATGCAGGAGACAGCTGGCGTGAGGGTAGAATTTCTGCTTTGAAATAAAAAGTGTCACAAGATGTTTTAAAAAACAGTTAGCCAGGAGTGGGCTGGGATTTTACTTTCCAGTGAGACTTCTCTTCCAGCAGCAGACCTGCCATCTCTCATTACTTGTTCATGGCATCAAACCAACTATTGAGTCAAAGGGGGAACCAACTTTCTCCAAATCAGTCACAGAAACAAGAGACAGCTCCAACAGCACTCGGTTAGACAGAAAACCCAGGAACACACAAGCCTGATCTCCACTGACTTCAGGCCCAAGGCTATATGCAAGGTAGTGTGTCCTTCATGCTGTTACTGACTGTCACTTTACTGACCAAACCTTTTTATCTGCTCCCCCTGCACTGGATCCGCTCACCCGTGCGTGAGTCTGACAAGCAGCACTGCTCACACTCTGCGAAAAGCTCATGGGGCCTGGAGATGCAAACCCCAAAGGCCACTAAATGGGGTGAGAAATCTAATCCAGGCTCCAGAGGGTGTGGCCCTGTCTGTGGCCTGAAGAGGATTACAGACTGGTGAGAGGACACACAGTGCCACCACCACCCTGCTGAGGTTGATAGCACCTGCACTCTGTGCCCACAGGTTGAGGCACCAGTGCATTTCAGTGAGCACAGCACAGCATGCCTGCCCATGGCAAAGGGGTTGGAAGTAGAGGATCTTTAAGATCCCTTCCAACCCAAGCCATGCCGTGGTTAAGAGAAGAGCGTGGTGATTTAGCATCATCCCTTGGTGACCAAACTTCTCTAAAGGTTCCAGGTGAAGGCAGCTCCTTGCAGCCAGCACTGAGCCTAGACCTAAAAGAGGCAAAAGCAGGAGCTCTGGTGTGATCCCAGCTGTGGGAGACATCTGCACATGGAAGAGCTGGACACTCAGCCCCTCTTTCCCCTGGGCTCATGGGGGCAGCAGTCCAGCCAGAGGATGGACTCTCTCCCTGAAATGTCTGGACAAACCATGAAATAAAACTCAGGGATAAGTTCTTAAAACAATAATTTGTACTCTTACAGCAAGAGTCAGGGCTAAATCAGAAGCAAACGTCCACTGCTGTCAGGGCTGAGCCAGCAGGTGCTTTTGATAAAACCATCATTTCTGCTCAGGAAAAAACCCATATGGGTTTGTCAAATGCCTAGCACAAGAAAATCCTTGAGCTCCAGTTAGGATGGGGACAAGGAAGAAATACAGTGCAAGCAGAGGTGAAAGTTTTTTCCTTCCTAGAAATACAGGGCACAGAAATACAAGCATTAGCTAACTTCTGCAAAAGACTGAATCCCTTCTGCATCTGCAACTGGAAGTGATGCTTGGTTAAAAGCTGCCCTCATTCCTATTCCAATATTCAAATTTTTAAAATTACACTCTAATTTTTTTTCTTTTCTTCTGATTTTTTCACCCTAATTCCGGCTTCATCCAACCCCTCAATTTCCAAGAGACAATTTTTTCTCTATTTTTCTCCCATATTATTGAATACCATTTATATTGAATACAATAATATGGGAGAAAAGTAGACAGAAGATAGAAAGTGTAATGAAACTGTAAACTGAAAACCAATGAAAAAATAGTAGAAAAAATGCCTTTTTTAAATTCTTGAATATTTTTTGTTTTTAGTACAAAGAAAGGTAAAAAAAATGCAGTCATAAAATAATTTCACAGGCTTAGTGAAGAGCAGAAATTCTCTCTCACTTATTATTAGAGCAAAGCTCTAGGTCCTTCTGTTGTTATAATTACAAAATCATAGAATAGATTAGGTTGGAAAGGACCTTCAAGATCACCTAGTCCTAACCCCCATATAATAAATGCTGAGTGGTCTAAAATACAAAAAGAAAAACAACAAAGATAACAAACAATGGCTGTTACAGCTTATTCTTCTGCATTCACACAAGGCAATTCTTCTGTCTGAAGACTTAAAAACCAAAGTCCAGGTGGATTTTGGTGACCCTTCCCCGCTGCCTGCCCCTTGCCAAAGCAAGATCAGCCTTCAGCCCCTACTGTCTTGCTGTGTGTTGAATTCAATTAAGGGACATAGCAGAGGCAGGAGAAAAAGCTAAAATAGAGATAAACAATTTAGCTTCACATTATGCTTTCCAGAAATGAAGCATGATCTTAAAACAAAATTAAAAAAAATAAAAAAAATTAAATAAGTCAGAAAATTATTATTTAAAAATCCAAGCAAGAAAATAGATTTCTCAGGTGTTCATGGGGCCCTGATCCTTTAAATGGCATCCTTGCCCATGGCTGGGGTGCTGGAACAAGATGGTCTTTAAGGTCCCTTCCAACACAAACCATTCTGTGATTCTATGACACATTGTTGCTGTGTTTTTAAAGAGTCATAAATGAACTTTCAACAGTCATAAATATCTGTAGTGACATCTTCTAGCATGACCCACAAAACCAAGCACAAATATCTACAACTGCTCCATCCTGGACAGAGTCAGAAATGTTCAAGCAGGAAGACTCACGGTAACAGGAGAATTCATATCCTGAGTTCTCTCTGCAGAGAAATATCCCAACTACCCCGTGACTGAGAGCAACAGAGGCTTTGACCTCATGTTCATAACTGTGATCAGTCCCTGAGTATGCTCAGAGGAATAAAAAAAGAGTTATTTTAACTGAGGTACTTTTGCAACAACCTCTTCTCAGCTGAGGGCTTTACTTCTCACACTCCTTCCACTGATCACACTTGTCATAAGACATTGACTAATTCAAAGCACACCATGACATCAGTTTCTAAACAGAACATTCCATTAAATTCAATACCAATCATATGATGAGCATATACAAACTTCTGGGAAAAAGCAAAAGCTTTGAGGCTAATAGTAATTAGACCTTACTGCAGGCAGTCTGGGGACTGTTTGATAGATGACATTCTTTGCTTTTTAAGTTTTTCATCCTTGAAAGCCAACATTTTGCAGCTGTATTCAAGCAGAAGTAACCTCCTCCAGCCTGCAAGGATGTCCTCCCCAAGTCAGATACCTTACAGCAGGAGCCCAGAGGTGATGTTATGTTGTAGCTATGAGGTCATTGCTGAAAATAGTCTATTTCCCATGAATACACAGATGAGGGATAATTTTACAAATAAATTATTAATATTGCTTCTTTCTCATTAGCCCTCCCATTATTCTTTTGGGTTTCCAAGCAGAGAGCACAAGGTCAGCACACATCAAAAGCTGGCAGCCATCTGAGAGCTCAGGAAACCTGCTACTCTCTCTTCCCTTACCAGAAATAACTTCCCCAGTGGAGTCAAGAAATGTAGAACTAAGGAGGAACATGGCAGAGGCCACAAGTATGGGGAAGTAAGTAACTATGGGACAGTGAATCCCCATCCATCTATCATCCCTGTGGGGTGATTAGTCTCTTCAGAAGGAAGTTCCACCCATGTGGGGTCAAATCATATCCAAAATATCCCTCTGCCACTTACCCAAGCACTGGTCATCTGTAAGGAGATCCTCTGTTTGAGTCCAGTCCAGAGCTGCTCCAAAGCTGTCGACACAGAGGGATTTCCTGGTGTCAGGGTCCTGCTGGGCAGGTCTGTACTGGCCATCTTCATCACACTGCAGGCCCTGCTCATTGCTCTGGCAGGATGTCACACCTGGTACGAGAGCAAGGGAAGGAATAAAGGCACTTTGATAATGCTGTCAGCGGGTTTCACAAAATTCAGAAGCTGAACAGGACTTCTGGAGGTTGTAAGGTCAGAGTCCCCTGCTCAGGCAGGGCCACCTAGAGCTGGCAGCCCAGGGCCATCTCCAGATGGCTTTTACCCATCTCCAAGGACTCCACAACCTCCCTGGGCAACCTGAGCCAGTGCTTGGTTGTCCTCAGAGCAAAAACATTTTCTGATGTTCAGAAGGAACCTCCTGTGCAGCCACTGGTCCTGCCAATGCAGTAGGACAATGTTTCAGTGCTGTGGGACTGAAACTTAAAAGTTCCCTTAGCACAGCAGAGACTTCACTGAAAATTAAGCTAAGATTTGCAGAGCATTTCATGCTCTGAAGCATGGTAGTCTGCAGCTAACACTGCTTTGCTGCTGCTTCAATTTCTGTTTCAAACAGTTTTTGCATTCTCTGTCATGCATCAAATCTCTGTTGATGTATTTCCAGTACTGTAAAGCAAAGTACAGAGGAGGACCTGTACTGTCATACAGGTTTGTTCAATGACTGCTGCAGTGACTGTGCAATGTTGTGAGCAATGAGAAGAGCTATCACACCAATTAATTCAGAAAAACTCTTCAGGCTCTGTGAGGAGACAGCAAGGAATGAAAGAAAGTAGGAAGGTAATGTGTAACCTGGCCTTTGGGAGAGGGCTGGCACTGAGGTGCAGCACAAAGGTAAAATGGAAACCAGGCAGGGAACAGATTTAGTAAAGAAAATTGCAAGTTTTTTAAGTTCTAAGGAACAAACTCTTAAGGGCACAAGTCCAATACCTACCCAGAGAACCCACATGGAAAAGAATGACAACTGTAGGCAAAAGCTAATTGATGTTTGGATACATTACAATGAAATTGGGAGGTTTATCTCACCTAAGAGAACAAATAGGTTGAAAGAGAACAAAGTAGACCATATACTCAATGGCACTCCCCAGGAAGCCCATTCTTGGTACTCTGATTTATATCTTATTTTATATAAGGTAATTCTGTAGACAAAACGAAATTTGGACATAATAACTGATTTTCTGTATAGAACTGCGTGAAAAAAACAAATCATTTCAGCTGAATTCACCAGCCTTAGTGAACATTTCAATAGTTGCTTTCTGGCAAGTGTTTGTATTTGCAGGGAAAGAGCTGCACAAAACCAACTTATTTTAGTGTTCATGAGAGTGACAATAAATGAGCTTCATAACAAGATTGTTACTGATACTGAGCAGCCAGACATCATTCCTGAGGACAATGAACACGTCTAGAGGAACCACAACATCCTGGATGAAACTGACCACTTGTTTCTCATGCATTTTTGGTCAGAACACCAGACAGTTTGTACTTTCTAAAATGCTTTTAAATGTATGCAGAAGGATGTATCCATCCAAAAACCCCCAGAGGGAGGATTTAATTTAAAAAAAAACAACTTAGAGATGAATAAAAAAAAAATCATTAGATATTTGAAGCCAGAAAATAAAGGTTATGGGAAAAATGAGTTCAACTTACAGTGATCAGAACTGATTGCCCCATAGGAGTTGGTAGTTTTGCCCACAGGACACTTGATACAGGAGGAATGTCCTGTCTGATACTGATAGTAGCCAAGAGGGCAGGGAATGCATTCATCGTCCTGGAAATAACTGCCTGGAGGACAAACAACTGCAAAGAGAACAATCACCTTATTACTCATCTGGAATTCAACCAGTTCTGGCATTTGCACACATATGTGTGTGTATATATCTATAAATATATATACACACACAAAATGTATATATACATATATATATTTTTTAAATGCTGATAGATTTGCCATAGGCTTCAAGCTCTTAATATATGCATTTCTAAGTGGTATAACTAAGTAAGCACTCCTTAAGTGACCATGAAACTCATCAATGACAGGAATACAGGCTGTGATATGTTTTCTCATATCACCCAAAATCTGTTCTTGAATCAGAGCACATGAAGCAATTTGGAAATGCCAAGTCCAGGCCTGATTTCCAACTATCAAATCCATTTGAAATAAGATAATGCAGGTGGATGAGTTGTGAAAAAAAACAAAGGAAGACAAGCTACAAAAAGAGTAACTTCTAAGGCTACAGACACAAACAGGAAGGCTCTGAGGAGCAGAAACTCCAAAACCATCATAATCCACCATATGGTAAGACTTTTATTCAGAATTCCTGGTAAAGAAATTTTTGTCAAGCACTTCCAAACTAAACAGTAATGGCTGGATTAAAAGTCACTATTTATGCACATGACAACCGAAACACAAAACAAAAAGGTGTTCTTAGTGATGTTCTTAGTCTGTATCTATAATTTTCAAAACAATCAGGAGCAATATTTCCAGCTGACCTGTTGCATATTACAGAGAAAATTCTTTGTCTTCTGGGATATCATGGAATACTGTCTTTCCCTCCAGAGCATTCAAATGAACATTAAAGCAGAAGAGTCAGACATTTTGCAGGACAATACCCCTGCTTGTTATTTCACAGCTGCTTCCCAGATGTAGATTTCCTTCAAAACACTATCAAATGTATATTTTGGGACTTTGACAAGGTGCAAATCTTTATTTCTGTTCTTGCCCTGCATCCTGACAGAAGTTTAAGCTTCCACAAGAGAGAAAGAGTAATGGAATATTGGCCATTCTCACTACAACCCATATGATGAATTACTGTTCTGGCCAATACACCAGAATGCAAATTAATTTAGCTCATGGGACCACCTAAATTATAAGAGACTAAAAGGACAGCTAGTAGGAAAATTATCATATCTTCCTTCATCTGCTGTAAATAGTCCAGTGGGAAGGTCTGGGAGGCTACAACTGTGAGACTGAAATTTTCCTCTTAGTACACATCAAGGCAATTACTCTGGGTAAAACACATACCTAAAATCAATTACAGAATGCAAAAAGTCCTGGATCAGTGAGAATTCTACTTTCAAAAACCCATCACCTAATACACGAGTGTCTGATATGTTTCAAAGACAATTTCCAACACATGCAAAAAGCATAATACTCATTGAACAGCAGAAATTAAAGTGAAATGAGAAATACATGCCTAAATTGAAGACAAAATGCAATGAAGAGCATAATTAAGCAATTAAAGTTTAAAAAGAAACAAGCTAAGCTTTCAAAAGCATTCTCCTGGCTTTTTGTAGTTTTAGTTACAATGTGAAAGAAACATCCCTGTCTCCTACCACATTTTGAGTGAAAATTGCCTTTCGTCTCACATGTTGGATTGGCAAAAGAACACAAAGAACAGTAAAAAAATGTTGATGCAGAATCACATTTTCTAGACTCTATAACTCTTGGAGCGACCTATCACCTCAGCTAGAGGCCACGCTGACACCATCACATGTAGGTTCAGTTTGACCCTACAGGTGAGACAAACTATTTTATTGTACTTCTTTCAAGCATTATCATGAATACATTTTAAAAACATGAGAAACTAGAGAACAACTTTCAACCAAAATCTCAGAGCTATGTATTACCAGTGGGACCAAACTGTGTAACCTTAAAAGAGGAAAAGATAAATTAAAATAATATAGAAACAACAACAAAAACAAAAATCATTCATTTGGGTTGTGTTGTGTTTAAGAAACTCTGACAGAATTGTCAAGCATTTTAAATAAAAAGAACCAGCATAATATAGTAAGAGATAGCTAATTTACAAACTTTAGCTTTTCTCCTGAAATAAATGGGGGAGGAAGGTTATGTTCCTAAAGTCCTCCTGGACAGTTTCCAACTCTCTTAGTTTTCACTCACACCTTAGCAAAAGAAAGTGCTTCTTCTACTATTAAAATTTAGCTAAAATAATATTGTTACCCCCAACTCTTAAGGAATTGTACCAAAGATATGACATAACATAATTCAGTGTAAGGCTGAGACTAAGAAAAAATGTTGTATAAGAAAAACTAACATATGATAAATGTTACCCATTTTACAGGCAGGAAAGCATGAAACAACACGACAATAGATGCAAACCTAAATAAACAGAGGACTGTAAGGAAAATACAAGAGATGAAGAGGCTTGTATAAGGTTGCATTTCATAGGTGAATATATTAAGTATTGACAACATCAGAAACCTGTTGTTACTGAGCTGACCATGCTTCCTGAAGGAAAAGCAATGACATTGACAGTGAAATAAAACCAAAACAATAAAAAAAAAGATCAGGATCTGAAAACACAATTTGTATTTCAAGAACAAGGCAGAAGAGGAAAGAGAAGAGAATAAAGAATCTCTGCCACCCTCAAATAACTTTGTCATCTGTAATCACAGGTGATGCTCCTTACTATTCCTATTATTAGTGGGGAAACAGACCTAAACAGGATGAATGAGTAGGATATATCCATATATATTAGAAGAACCATAACCTGAATTCCTCAGTTTTCCGTTCAGAATAAAATAAGCAGTCCTGCAACACAAACCAGTGTCTAGCAGCAGGTACCTATGACAGCTTAGATTATGAAATCTCTGTCAAATCTGCAGCAGAAACTGTCTCCTTTCCACATATCTATGATGTCTGTTTGTCTGTTTGATGATGTCACTGAGTGACATTTTCCACAGCTAGCTGGTTCAAATATGTATGAATTAACTCACAAGGCAAGTTAATTCACTGCTTCCTAGAGGCCTTTATGCCTGGAGGCAGTACTCAGCAGAAAGATCCAGTTCTTTGTAAGTTCTGCTCTAAGGGATGGATTCTACTTAAAAAATAATGATACCTTTAAGCAACACAACACTACATCTTGTTAAGTAGCTGCAAGTTGTTATGGACTCTGGACTCAGCAGGAATTAATTTTTTTTTCTGCATATGTTTAAATAACCCAGATCTGAAGTGTTTCAGACTGGAGATGAACTGAACCTGCAGCCAATTTACCCTTATAGATCCAAGCTGGAAACTGCAGCAGTTCAAAAGTGGTTCATCACCTGAGTACCTAACCCAGGCATTAGGAAACTCTCTGGACTTAAAGAGAAACATCACACCAAGTAGTGAGATAAGTTTTTTTCACATATTCTGATTTGCTTCATAATGGTGAAGTGATGAAATTTGCTTCATAACGATGAAGATTTGAAGATGTTCCCAACACTGGAAAATTTATCCAACACCTGCTTCTGTTACCTCATACCTACAAGTATCTCTCCTCTATTCCCTGGAGAAAAAAAAGGCTAGATATAGTGAATACCTCCCAAACTCCATAAATGAGACATGGACTCATTGAGCACAACTGGGCCAACAAGAACAACCAGGATCTGAAGGAAGGCTGGTGTTGACAGAAACAGGAGTGGGGCTCTTAAGGCAAAGGCACTTTGGCAGCGTGACCTGGTACCAAGGACAGCTTGGCACAGCCACAGGGAGCTCTGGAAAAGGCAGGTTTGGCAGCCCTAAGCAGGATGCTGGCAGAAAGGGAGCCTGTTCCAGGGAAGCAGACTAAACAGAAGGAAAGAAGAAGAAAAGAGAGCAGAAGTGCAGTTAGGTCTGGGTGTTGGCCAGCACCAAAAAATCTTCCATCTGAGCTGGCTGGACTTGGACCAGGAATTCACAATGTCAGGACTTTTGGTATTTCTTCATCTAGGTTTCTATTCCAGGTAATCCATCATTATCTGAAGCTCTGGCTACATTCTCTTTGTGAAATCTTCTTATTAATGACCACATGCATTACAGAAAGACCTTCTATTACCAGACAGATCTAAAATGCTAACAAAAATCTCAAAAATGTTTAAAAAACTTTCTATACAATGCCAGTGCCATGATGTCTATTTCCAAATCATTGGTTCACAAGCACTGAATAGTAAACAAAGCACTAATTCCCATCTCTCCTATTCACATCAGTGCCTCACACCTTTCAAATATGAACCTTACACACAAGGTCACTGATGACTTTCTAATTTCAGCTTTATACTGACTCCTGACAACATCTAAGAATGGAAAGTTAGAAATGAGACATACCACATCCTTGTGAATTAGGGCCTGCTTTCCCAGGAGATGAAATTCTTTGAAACCCACTTCTGCATCCGAGCTGCACACGGGGAGACAGATCAAACTCTTCATCCCGGGGAAAATCAATGACAGAATCTGCTAGGAACTGCTTGGAATCCAAATGCAGCAGAAAAACACCATCCTTAATCTCATTTATAAATGCTCCAATGAGATTTTCCCCAACAATTGCATTTTCTAAAGAGGGAAAAAAAAAGAACAAAATAGCATGAAAGACATTTCCATAACACAGGAATGGATAACCACAGAGAAACTGATGAAGTTAAAAACAGAGGCAGATGCAGAAATACAAGCATGTTAATGAACAGGAGACCATAATGAATCTGTACAGCATCTATAAAATTATAGCCTTACTTAACTCACCCTGTTTAAATGCACCCAAAGACACCTCAAACAGAAGGCCCCAAAGCTGCCTTAGCAGGCAATGGAAGGTGGAACATAATGGGACAATTTACATTATACAAAGAGAGCAGGTTCTGCTCTGAAACCATCCAAGCATTCCCACATAAAGCTACTTTTGTACTACAGGGAATTTATAGTGTGGGAAGGGTCAAAAAGGCAATGCCTTCCAAGAGAAACCCTTTCAAAAGAAAACTTGAATATAAAACCAAACACATTTCTACTTTGATTCACTTTCTTCAAACTTCTTGAATATTCACAGGGGCAATGGAATATTGGATAAAATATATCAGATTATCAGATTAAATATATTTAGATTAGATATAAGGAGGAAGTTTTTTACAGTGATGGTGGTGAAACACTTTACCAAGTTGCCCAGGGAGGCAGTAGGTGCCCCTCCCCTGAAAATGTTCAAGGTCAAATTGGAAGTGACTCTGAGGAACCCAGATGAGTTGAAGATGTCACTGCTCATGGCAGGGGTGTTGGACTAGGTGACCTTTAAAGCTCCTGTCCTAACCAAACCATTCTGTCATTCTGTGGTTTGTGTTCCCCTTAGAATACAGAACAACTGAATGGATGTAAACAATATCAAATTCTATTGCCAGGAACTACAGGACCACTGCAGCTGCCATCTGTGTCCTGAAGGACTTTGAATTCAGTTCTGACCAAGCAGAATTGCTGTAGGACACGTATCTCCAAGCCCCAAAGTTAGAAGGACACATGCAGGCAGAGCTGTTTCTGTTTAGTGCTGGGAACACTATTTCAAAGCAGTAAAACTGGAGAAAAGTCACACAGAATCACCAAGGTTGGGAGAGACCTGCAAGATAATCTAGTCCAACCACCAACCCAGCAGCAGCATAATCACCCCTACATGAGATCCTCAAGTGACACATCCAGATTCCCCCTGAACATTGCCCATGGCTCCACCACTTGCCTGGCCAGGTTATTCTAATGCCTGACCATTCTGTCAATGAAAACATTTCTAATATCTAATCTGAACCTCCCCTGGGACACCCTGAGCCCATTTCCTCTTGTTCTGTCACTTGAGACCTGGGAGAAGGGAATGATCCCCACCTCCCTTCAGGCAGCTGTAGAGAGCAAAACAATCTCCTCTTTTCTCCAGGCTAAACAGCCCCAGCTCCCTCAACTGCTCTGCATCAGACTTAAGCTCCACACCCTTCCCCAGCTCCATTGCCCTTCTCTGGACACATTCTAGAACCTCAATGTCCTTTTTGAAGTGAGGGGTCTGAAAATGAACACAGGATTCAAGATTCAGCATTCACCAGTGCTGAGTATGGGGGACAGTCACAGCTCTGGTCCTGCTGGCCACACAATTCTTGATATAGGCCACTATTCTTCATGTGCCTACAGAGGGCATTTGAACTTGGGATATATTCTTAATACCTTTTATTTTGAAGGAAAATACTGACTGCTTTAGAAGAAGTTCCTTACACCATCCCTAACTCTTGTGGAAACCACAGTAAACATCTGCCAGTCAGCAGTCTCTGTATAGTTGCTCTAGGATGTCAGAAGTAAGGATCATTCTTTAGTGTCAAAGATAATGCAACTAATAGAAAAAAAAGGAAAAGGGCAGAAAAAAAGTCAAAAAATAAATTGGAAGAAATCAGTTAAGTTTTTGACAATGTGTGAATTGTGTTTCTCTGAATACAATGAATAAAATCACTTTTCCGCCACTGAGGACTTATCTAATGGAAATTAACATCTGGGACATGTTCATGCCCAATAAAGTTCAGATCATGCCCAATAAAGTAATTTTCAATCCTAGTTACAGCAGCTGGGAGAGGCAGTCCTATCTGAAAGAAACATTTAATTATAGCTTCTTTCCCCTGTGTGGCCACAGCCTGAGAAGGGAAATATATCAACACTAAAAGCTCAAAAACACAATGCTAGTGTTATAAAGATGGAAACAAAATGATTAAAAGAAAATCAGGTTTAAGCCACAGAAACATCAGAGAAATAAAAGTTACCAATATCATGTAAGTCAGGGAGAGAAGCTGTTGGGATGTTTTCCAGCTGAGTCCTCCAGGTGATGTTCACTCCCAGGCGATCCACGCTCAGGCATTCGACATAAACAGTGGAATCGTCACACATGGAAACTGAGCCAGTTTTTCCAAATGCATTTACCTTGAATTCAGAATTAAATGAAATCACAGTTAGTCAACCTGAGGACTTCCTTGTTCTTGCCTTGCCCTAATCATTTGCACTGTACTATACTCAAAGTAACACTGTCAAAAGGGGCTGCACAACCAGAAGCAAGAAAATAGAATTTCAGTAAGCCATATGCTCACTGTAAGCAGTCAAAATATTCTCTCCCATTGAAACTAATTTTTAACAAATATTGGGCCAGTGTGATATGACTTTTATGACTGGAACTAAACTGATCTGATGATGTGGTGTGAGACTAAACCTCTTATTTTCCCACTCATCCATATGAGATAGCTGCCAATCCTGACAGATTTTGTGGCATATTCCATTCTTCCACATTTCTCAAACAGACAAAGGTCTATGCTGTGTCTCACTTTTTTTAATTTTTGATGTGACACAGAGCCCAACCAAAGAAAACCAAACCAAACCAAACCAACAAAATCCACCGATAATGGAAGATAAGGAATTTAAATTACCTGGAGGTGACATAAACCACGAGCCTTCAATTCATCTAAAATAAAAATCTGGAATGCCTGGAGTAATCCAGAGTAGTCAGAACTGCATGTCTTCTCAGGAGGCAGGCGTAGTTGAAAGTGTGTTTGAGCTTGGACTGTCTGAAATAATTGGAGCTCTAAAAATGAAGTAGAGACGGCATTTAGTAACCTCACTGATGAGGAGCCTGACCTCCAGAGTTACTTTGAGAAAAGACAACATTGATTTGGCATTTCATGTTGCATCAAAAGTATCTCCCCCTTTTAGATGAAGGCAGTAGAGTTGTCAGTAAATAACAAGCAGCAAGACACAAGCTTGATAAATATAAATATTTTGCATTAGAGAAAAAAACAAGTGATAGATAATAATGAAGAGATATTTTACACTGGAGCACTAAGTCACAGATGGATAAGGACAATCTGGATCATTACTGATAATTTTTCATAAGCCTTAGCAAATTATAAGTTCCAGAGAATTACCTGAAAGCAGATATTATGCCAATACTTAGAAAAGAAAGACAAGAATTTTCACTTTTCTTACATGCAATCATGAAAACACTTCTATTAAAAAAGTAATTTAATGGTGAAAGAAATTAATACTAATGTAAATGGGCTTCTGGAAACCCAGCTTGTCAAACTAACTGGGAATGAGTTTTAGAAGAGAATAAATTTGCAGAATAATGACATTACCATGGACATCCACAAGATCTGTCTGAGCTTTTGACAGCGAACTCAAGTGAAGCTAATCACACAAATTGATGACAAAATCTGTGAGCTCATCAGTCAGAAAATCAAAATCTATTTAATCAGCTTTTAGCAAGAAAAAAATATGCGTATTTCTTGTCTCCCTTGGAGTAACACTGATCCCAGGCTTCATGGAAGGTTTGTTATCCCAGGTTCAGCAGTTTTGCTGTCATTCTACCTCCAAATGGAGCTGGCTCTTATCCCACCAGGCTGGACAAGCAGCAGAACTCTCCCTCATTCAGCTCCTCTGCAGGCCCTCCCTGCATCACAGACAAGTGTCACTGCTGGAGAACAGTTCCTCATCCCTCACCCCAAAAATGAGCATGAGGAAGCCTGGAGAGCACCCAAGGAGAATGGCAGCCAGGACCAGAGGACACAAACCCCTGCTTCTTCCTGCAAGGCACAAAGCCCTCTCTCTGCTCAGTTTTCCAGAGAGTATTAAAGAGCTGATTTAGCCACAGTCTCTAGATATATACATAAAGAACAGGAAATATGATCTTTGAGAGTGATAGTAATTGTCCATTGGAACAAATTACTAAGTGTTTTGGTGAATTCTCCATTATTGTGAAGTTTGTTCAATTGCCTTCCAATGGTTGGAAATTTTTTATTTCTCCTTAAAACCATGCTCCATTCCAAACACAAATTACTGGGGGAAGTCCTTGGCTTACAGTAAACTTTACAGCAGATTGCCACACACTGTCCTCTGTCCCTACAAAGTAATTCCACTGCCATCAGGCAAACATGAAAGTTATTTCATACCATGCTACAGAAACCTCACAAACACAATCAGAAACAGACAAAAGTTCCAGTCTGAAATTGAAGGTTTAAAAATATTAGAGTTTGGAATAGAAGAGTTTAACCCATTCTGAAGACTGACTAATGGGTGTAACCAATTCTGGAAATGAAAAGTAGCTGCAAACTTGGCAGGAAAACCTGCATTTCTCAAAGTTCAGCACTGCTACAAATTGCTATTTTGATCAGAATATATGTATTTTTTAAAATAATTGAAAAGACCAACATTAATATCCATTTGCATGAGCTCTGAATGGACATCAAATTGGACATCAAATTCTTCCAAGATTTAAAGTGCCATTTTTTTCTTGAAAGCAAAATGGTTTGAAAAATACCAGAAGTCAGCCAACAAATACAACAATAATCCTTAAGAACAGACTGCTGCAAAAAAGATGCAGAAGTAACAGTGACTTGATTATGCAAATAAACAGTCAAGTTGTGCCAAATTCAAACATCTGGTGCTCATCTGTTCTTCCAGGACTAAGTAGTTCCATCAGAATCACTTACGGTGCCAGCATCTTTTAACTAACAAGAAAAATCTGCATATAGATTGAATAGCTATTTATAGCTCTATTATTACAGTCAAGAGGGACAGTTTCTGGCACCGGGGCCAGCCAAGAGCCAGAGGTGAAGATGGCAGAGGACAGAACACATCTTCTGCACCTCAGCTTAGCAGCACCCCTATAACTATGGCTGTTATTCTCACTGTAGTTCTGTGATAAAAGATGATTTTTGCACTGTTTACATTACTCTGAGCCCTCCCCAAGCCCCAGCAGATCAGATCAGATCAGATCAGGTCAGGTCAGATCAGGTCAGGTCAGACATACTCTGGCAGGCCTGGAGCAGAGGGGCAGCCGAGACCCAGCGCCGCTGCCGCGTGTCACACTGGAATGAGGTGTTGGGAGTGGCACTGTGGAAGCCCTGGCGACACATGAGCTGGCACTGCTGGATGCTTGGAGCTTGCCCAGGGACGTTTTCACAAAGTACAGCCCCATTGGCAACTGCTGAGGCACCAAATGGCAGAGCACACTGCGGACCTGCAGGCAGGGGAGAAAGGGTATACGTGTTAGGGACATCCTATGTTGGCTTCTAGGATAAAGTCCATAAACCCCTCATATCTACAGATTCAAATCTAGACAGCACCCTGAGCCTTTCCCACTCATCAACTTTGATCTGGTTTGAGGTCAGCTTGGTTCAGTTTACTGAAGCTGATGGAAGGTGATGGGCAATGCATCAGGTGCAGAAAGGGACGTGCGTGGTTTCTAGGAACAGATACATTTTGAACAGTCATGAATAAATTTAAGCGGGAAATGAGAAGGAGATTTCTAACCCACAGCAGAACAAACCTTTACAGAAGATATCTAGTGGAAACAGGCAAGGCCAAACAAACCTATTTCAGTTCCCTTTAGACTGAAGTTTGAAAGGTTTGAGATCAGGAACCCATGACTGTGGTGCCTTCAGCAGCACCATGATGCTTCTAGTGACCAGTAGGGCAGAATATGCATTATATATAAATATATTATATATATATGTATATTATATATTATACATATATATAAATAAACAGTAATAAACAGTAGTATACAGCTTTAGAGTTGGATGGAGCACAACTTTCCCTATCAATTCACTCTGTATGAATACAGTCATTCAAACCCTGCTAGCCCACTCTAACAGACTATTATACAGATTAATTACAGTGATAATTAATTTTTACTTATCAGTACAAGCCAACTGCTTCACTCAATATTAGCCAAATCCCAACTTAATTATTAAATATATCCAGCAATAGTTAAATACTTAGGAGTTCCAGAACTATGAAACATAGGAACAAAAAAACCCAACTTCCTCACTTATAAATAATTACAAAGAAAAAGATGTTATCATATCATACAATTCACTTGCTTGGTGTATATATAGATCATTTTCCAAACTACAATGCTCATATCAGTTCTAAACTTCCCATTTATTGAAGGGAGGCAAATATTGATGGTGGTTCAGGTCTGAGCACCCTCCCTCTCCCCTTCTGATGGAGATATGAAGATTAATACCATAACTAAGCAGACACTTAATTTAAAGTATTAAAAACCTTGTATTAAACTTTCAGTTAAAGTACTAAAACATTGCAGGATGAATCTGGGATCCAGTGTGTGCAGAACATCTTTGTTTTCCAACTCTGAGCATTTCAATGCCAACAAAAAACCTTTCATATCTGCCTCTCTGAATTGCCAAATGCATATTTTTATCCAAGTCTGCTTTACAGCAACTTTTTTGCAATAACTCAATAAATGGGGCCACTACATTCCTTCTCTTCACTCATTGACTCTGGAGCCAGACTCTCTCAGTAAAGGTGGAAACCTGGCACTTGTGCTTAACAAACCTCTGATACATCTCCCAAGGTTTTAGCACCAGAATATAGCTCTGTTAAAGAGATTGTAATACTTATCCTGGCCATTAAACTTCTTTCATAGGTATTTCCACAGATTTTTCACAAGGAAATTAATATCTCCAGGACCTTCTCTGGAAACCTGTCTCTCTTCTGTCTCTACTCAGTTATGGGATGTGGGCATGAGGAGGGGAGAAGCATGTGAGGACTGCTAGGGTACTTGGCATCGTCTCTCCAGCGCATGTCAGCTAGAAAAAGTTGGATTCTACCTCTGATGGAAGTGATTAAACTAATGAAAACCTCCTGGCATGTACTGGGCACTCTGAGTTATTACTTTCGGTTTACAGCTGTTTGTTCTGATGCTGGAGGAGAAATTTATCATATTTTCCCACCACAACAGCTTATTTTGCTGATAGACAAGATCTCCAAGGTAGCAATATAGTACTCCTTTTTCCTGAACAATTATTAGTAATTCCCAGGACTAGAGGCATGAGGTTGAGTAGACTGAGAAGAAAACTAACTTTTGATTCTTTATTTTTACACAGTAACTAAGTTGTATATCATGAAAACTTTCATTGCTCTTTCAAAATCCAGGGAAACAATTAAAGATTATTTTGATCTTTATGCAGAAAATAACAAATAGCTCTCAGAAAAACCAGGTCCCCACTACACTTTCAAGGCAGTTCTTCTCAGCTCAGGATTTTAAAAAAGAAAGGTCAATCACCACTATTATTCACTATTTTCTCAAGGTAAAGTACAGAATGGCAGCAGCACTGTATTTGTGGGCAGCTCTGCTTCTCTGAAGAGCTAAAGACCTGCCTTGGATGGCCAGGTTCAGGGAACTACACCACCCTGCTTTGGAGCTCATCTCCTCAGAGCTCAGTTGGCATCTCCACACCACACCACAAGCATGGGGCAGATACAGCCATGGGGTCTCCTGGCCTCATAAAACCCCACCCTCAGAACTCTCTATTGATACAAGAGAGCCCAAAGAAATTCCCAAGTTGGCTGAGCAGCTACCTAGTTGATAAAAACCTTGCAGGCAATTGGGTTGACACATTCAGGTGTTTTACAAGAGAATTGTAGAATCATTAAGTTTGAAATGACCTGTAAGGTCATTGAGCCCAGCACTATCAGCTCCTCCACTAACCCCTGTCCTCAAGTGTCACATCTTCTATTTGGTCAGTGAGCACAAGCTTGTGTTGATCTTTGTACAGCAGAATCACAAAAGGAAACTGAAGCAAATTATGTGGTCTCATTTCCCCAACATTTTTCCAACTCTTCTCCCCCAAAACAAACAATCAAAAAAAAAATCAGAAAAAAAAAAAAAACTATGAAAACAGCAGTGTCCTGCAGACAACTGTTGAAGGTTTTCTTTTTACATCTCTGCTTTCCACTAATCATTACATTTTGGAACAAAGCCTTGTAGAAAGTTTAATTAATTTTGCTTCACTTCAGTGGTGGGAAAATGCATAAAGGACATTGCAAATTAAATTTATCCAAATGTCTCCCATTGGATATCTCACTGGAAACCATGAGTGAATTCCAGTGCTTCACAGCTCTGGTCATTCAGGAAATACTCTGTGAATATGCAATGTTTTGGCACATCTTTTTCACAATTCTGGTCACAAGCCAAAAGCCAGAGTGGCAGAAGCATACATTTTTCAAATTTTATTTTAGTCAGCTGAATGGGTTTTAATCCCAGAGCCAGCTCAGACTGGAGCAGGTTCAAGTTTGCAGCAAGTTGTTCAGATTGGCCTTATAGCTGGGTTTCATAGCTCAAATGGTTTGATTCAACCAATTTTATGAATTGGGAAAAATCAAGGATCTATTCTCTTCTCCTTTTTTCCCCCTCACAAAACACCTGAAGAAAACTGGACAGCATGCCCAGGCAGGTCTGAAATCTGCTACAACACAAAGATAAGCATGTTGCTTGAGCAAACATCTCTAAAGGTCTGAAGAAATAAGATTAAATTCGACTAGGGAGTGGAAGAATTTAGGATCTGGGTTAAATCTCAGGCCTGGATTTGCTCAGGAGTGAAAGCCCTGAAGCAGGACTCACTTGCACATTTCGGTGTTCCCCCATTCACTCGTGTCCCTGGCACCTCCTCTCCATTGCCCAAGACGCACCAGCAGCTCTCCTGGTCCTGGCTGCACTGCACAGGGGAGAAACCCCCCTTGTCCCCTGCACACTGGGGCACGTAGCCTCTGCCAGCTGCTCCTGAGACTGCTCTGGACTTCAGCATGGTACAGACACTGGGACCTGCAAACAGACAGATTCCTTGCAACACACAGAATAGAAGGCAACAAATTGACCTAAAGACTTTACCAGCAGTGCTTCCAGACTGTTTTCTTGGTAGGAAGAAAGAAGAGTGACCAAGAAAACAAATTATTTGCTTCATTATAGAAATGAGCTTCTTCTAGAATTCAGAATTGTAGAATCTAGAAATTACTTCTACTAGAAAAAGACCCACATTTTTTTCTAAAGATTAAAATACAAGTGATACTCCTTTAGAAAAATAGTTGAAAAAATGCTGTTATTTATTTTTCATTTATATCTTTTTTTGTTGTTGTTGTTGTTACAAATGTGATGGTGTATCATTTAGAGACTGATATTTAGGAGGCAAAAAAAAAAATCAAGTTAGTAAAAATTTAGCTTTTAGTAAAAATTTTTGATCAAGGTAATTTTAAAAGTAGTGATATGATCATTTATATTTTTAATTAGTTTAAATGGTGGTAAGAAATCAAAGATTAAAAAATGCATAGAAACACATTCATAAGTTTGTCTAGACTGTTTTATTTCTGCTGTTCTGAAAGTAAAGGGTAATTATTTTCAGATACCCTTTCAGTGTTGCTGAGTTTGTACCCTATCACTGAGGAATTAAACTATGAGCCTCCCATGTTTCACAGGCAGCATTCTGAAAAGGAACAGCATGAGTCATCACAGGCAGGGGGCAAAGCATTACTCACACTCAGGATTGCCATCCAAGCCTCTGCTGCCACGCTGGAATATTTCTCCTGACACAGGATCCACACACCAAATATCTGTGTCAGATCTCTGCAGCACAGTGTATTCTCCTGTCTACAAAGAATCAAGGACCTGTCATTGCAGAGCAATGTATTTTAATACAGACACACCAAAATCCATACCCCAAGGGTTGCTTAAAATGTTTTATTATATTTACACCTGTGCATTATTAAAACATATTGAAAAGAAACACAAAATACAGCATAACTAATTTGATAGACTAGTCCTTGAGAGAATCAAGAAGCATTTATGTTGGAAAAGACCTCTAAGATCACTGAGTCAAAACATTAAGAAGGCTGTAGACTAAGTCCACTGAGATAAAGCTCTGATAAAATCCTAGTTTGAAATGTGTTCAAAAAATGTGTAGATGTGGTGCTTAAATTCAGTGGTGGACTCAGCAATGCTGGGGTAACAGTTGGACTTGATCTTTGCAGTGTTTTCCAACCTAAAGGATTACATGATTTATATTATAAAATATGATTATTTATATGGTAATGATTCTATTACATGACATAATTCCTTGCCTGTCTTTATCCTGCTCACTGCCACATTTTGAGAGCATCACAGACCCTGTTTCTCTGGGACATCTGCAACCAGCTCTCTCTCACACTGACATTCTCTCACAGCTTAGGAAGGAAGAGCCCCCCAAATGTCATTCAATTAAGATGTGCCTTTTAATCACTGCTCTGCAAGAGCACCAGGCAGAGCCAGCCTGTGGGAGGGAGGTGTGGGCAGGCACAGAGCTTCCTATTCCCACTCTCCATCTCAAAAATATTTAAATTCTGCCTTCTGCAGGGCAACACCAGCTGTTAGTTTTGTCTTTTCTTTCAGGTTAATAGAAGTGCACTTCAGGAGCCTGGACAGAAAGTGTACGTGACTGTGGCATGGTAAAACTGCCTCCTCCCTCAGCCATGTCAAATCACCTCGAGGCAGTTGGGGATGAACAGATCAGCTGTAGAGGTGTCCAGCTTTGCACTGCTCTGTCTCCAGCTGGAAATTAGGGCATTGGCTCGAGATTGCTGACATGAAGTCTGGCCTGTCAGAGAGAAAACATTTTTTAAATGAAATCAAGTTTCAGACCTAAGCAAGAGAAAGAGTTACATCACTAGTTCCCTCACACTTCTGCATTAGGCACTGCTACAGTCTCAGGCAGGGAATTCCTGATTGGTGTTTGATAAAATCACAGCTGAGGTTGGAAGGGACCTCTGGAGATTCCTGGTTGGATAACTGGTCCGGTCCCCCTCTCAGGCAGGGCTGCCAACAGTAGAGGGTCCACTCTCAAATCATGCAAGCCAAAATCACACACAGTGAAATTAAATTCATTAGCAAAATATGAATATATTTTCACTTTTCTTGCAATGGTTAGAAGCAAGCCTTACTTCATGCATATCATATTAGAATTTCCAATAGATATTAAAATTTGCAAGAACAGGTAAAGACAAATATTTAGGAAGGAAACCCAACTGACATTTGGGAAGTTCTGCTGAGCGTGAGACCAAGGAATCCATCACATAACGACCTCTCTCATTCACACACCAGCAATGACCTGGCCGGGGAAGAAAAGCAGCTTTATTTTAGATGTTGCATACTAGGAAGATTTTCACCCTCAGCAGCTCCACAGAAAGGGGTCAGTAAATCCAAGTCACAGGTAACTCTGCTATCCAGGGGTAAGCAGACCACACCTGAGAGCAGTGGTGTAAATGGAAATGCAGCAGCTCTGGTGAGACTCCCCCACTGCAGCCCTGTCACCTACTCCCAGAAATTTGGCATCATCCACAAACTTGCTGAGGGCGTGCTCCACCATCATCATGGTCATGGGTGAAAGCATTAAGCAATACCAGCCCCTGGTACCAACTCCCAAAGAACACAATTATCAGCAAGCAACCAAATATCTACTGATTTTTGAGCCCCAATGAGCTGCCATCTGAGTCCAGCCAATTTACACACATCTTGTAGACCACATCACCTTCCTCCGGTCTGACTACTACTGGATTTCTATCTTTTATTTAGAATTCTTAGGGGATTTTTTATCTTGTTTGGGTTTGGGGTTTTTTTTTTTTGTTTAGATAGCCCAGAGTGTCTTGAAAGAAATTGCTCACCTGTGCTCTGATAGCACTGAGTTGGCTCCCAGTTTCCCAGGCCATCACACTGAGGGATGTAAGGGAGAAATCCCAGCTGTGCTGCTTCCCCAGCAGAACGTTTTGATGTAAAGTGACTCTGCCAGTAGAACTGCAGGACTATAAAAGAGAAGTAAAAGAAAGCTTCTAGTGCCCAACACAGGATACATTAAATGCACATATTTGCAAAAATCTGAATATTCCCTGTGCATCAGAAGACAAATTAATAAATAAATTTAAGTACATAAAGGCTGGTTAATGCCCAGATTTTACATTTGCATTGTCTCATACATATGAAACAACTGAAATCAGTTCTTGGAGTGGCAGCTTAATGACCCTGATTAATTACACCTGCTGAGTGGCACCTGCTTTTCAGCAAAGTTGCATTTGACACCAAGTGTTCTTGCACAGATTCTGGGCAATTCAGAATTCATTTAATTCAGCCCTCCTCTCCCTTCCACCCACCTGACCAAGCAGCCAGCTGAAGAGCAGAGTCACTTCCCAGCAGCAGCTTTTGGGAGATGCCTGTCTCCAGCCCGTAGGGCCCAGCAGAGCGCAGGAGCTCACTGTCCATCAGCTGTATCCCCTTTGCCAGCAAGAAGCTCTCTCCAAAGGCAAACTGGGACCCATTTGAGGCCAGGATGAGCTGCTCTGCATCCTCCACAAATTTCATGGCCTGTTGCTTCACACCTTCACATATACCAGGGCCTGTATAAAAAAGCATATATATGGAGAGTATATTAACAGCTTTCATCTAAATCAAGCAAATATTTGCATGTGAAAACTAACTGGTCTTTTAATTAGCATTGTTTTTTTCCCTCTGAAATCAGTGTAGAATTGCATAATGAAGCAAAGGAGACTTGTCAGTGCTTAGCTCTTTAACAAGAGTCTAAGAGTGCCACAAGTCACACAAACATTCTCCATGTCCTGGGTCAAAGACTCCATGTTTTAAATTACTTACCGGTTACAATCTGAATCAATACATCTCTACAGAACATTCCCTCATTGCTGCCACAAAAAAAGGTGGATAATCAGAAGTGAGAGTCAGAAAGGAAAATGAAGGTATATCCTTTGGGTCTGAAGTGGCAGCCTGTCCCCTCCATACATCTACTGACCCAGAAAGGGCAGTTCATAGCACTGAACCAGCTCCACAAAAGCTGCTCCTCCAAAATAACTCTGTTAATCTGCTTCATCCCCTTTATTCCTCACTTGCCCACACAACTAGAATCTCTACCAGTTCATTGTGCTGTCTCTTCTTCACAGCTGGAAAAATACTATGTGATGAGAACAATTTCAGTGATGGCATTTATAATATAGGTCATCTGCTGGAGTAACCCCAAAGAGGGCCCAGCACGTTGCAGGATGTGTGTAGACAGAGAGCTTACTGAACTTCAGTGGTGGCCTCACTCTCCTCCTAGTGACTTCTGGGGAATATCTGTTACTCTTGACCACATACTAAAACAGTAAAGAAAATCTCTCTTGCTTCATTTTAAGGCATCCTTGAAAGTCATTTACATTACAGTGTAATTCTGATTTTTCCATATAACTCTTCACACTTTCTAATATCCTTTACCACCTGGCTAAGTACCTTCTGCAAAACCATTATATGTGCAAACTCCAAATTATAAAATCTACACAAACTTTATCTTTCCTTATTCCTAAAGCTCAGCCACCACTTATTTACTGGAAATGAGTTATCCTACTTCAGACATCCAGCAATAATGGCAGTGCAGATGATCTTTCTGACAAATGATTGTCTGCTACTTCACAGCAATTGAAGGGACCTCCCCCTCTTGGGGCATAACATAAAAGACCAGAAAACACTCCTATTTATATGCCAGAAATTGTTTACTTACATGCTGGAACCTGGTTCACGCCTGCCTTTGTTCCTTCCAGCTCGCCTCCTTTGCTGTCAACACACCAACAATCACGAAGTTCAAAGTGGCCTAATGGAGCACTGAAATCAGTATAGGGTCCTGGGTAGTAGCTCAGCTGCTCAGTCAGAAGCTGCCAGAACGTATATGGGTCCAGCAAAATGTTCTCAGATAAACTGGTCAGGTTTCCTTCCAGCACTTGAGGAGGGAGATCCGTGAAGGAGGAGTACATGGAGAATGTGGGGAAGACATTCTGGTGCCCAGCTGCATACAAAGCTTTAACAAAAGCTGAAAAGTCTCCAGAGGATGCCTCTTTATACCCAGCTATTATGTTCAATAGATCAGGAACAGGCAGGGGTTTGCCCTCGTTGTTCTCTGCGATCCACCTTTCGTACCACTCGAAGGCTTGCTCAGGGGGGCCACTGCACTGCACCTGCCTCCAGCCACCTGCAGCATCACACTGAGGCAGGTAAAGGCTGGGCAACTGAGGCACAGCACTTGGATCTGACAACAGGAGCTTCACAGCCCGCAGAAACTCCTGACCAGCTGTTACCTGGCAAGCACTTGGGCCTGGGAAAAGAAAAACATGCACATCTTCTGAACACACCAAAGACATACAATACCCCTGTCCTCTGGCACAATAAACACCACTAATAAACTTGGCCACTCAGCCCAATAATAACAAGATTCCTGGCCTGTTACTAAGGTACAATATCGCTTAACGATATTAAGGTCCCACACTGAACCAGGGCAAGATTTCCAAAGGGATGTGAGCCCTCCAAGATGAATATAGATATGGTTTTTTAAAATTTGTGAGTACACTGGGTACTTGTAGTTCTTACTGGGGGGCCAGGTGCCACTAAATGCCTTCCTGAATCTGCTTACATCAATCAGGTATTTTCAGATATACTTGGTAAAGGTTGTTATTTGTTGTTCAGCCAATCACTGCAAAAGCAACCATCTGAATAGTGGGATAATACTCATTTTATTACCTCATGGACTGTACCAGAATGTTAAGACTCTGTGTCCTCTCTTCCTACACTCTACAGAACATTGCTACTGATTATAAAAAATAACATCCCTCAAAATACTGGAGTGAGTTTGGTTTGGAAGCCTTTTCTGCCATCTCCAGAGCCAACTTTCACATTGCCACCAAGCAGCTCTACAAACCCAACCAACCAAGGGGGCTCATCTTCTTTTGAGCACCAGAGAATTCTGAACCTTTTTATTTTGTATTGCACTACAAATGGGTTGTTGGGTATCAATCCCCTCTCAATTCAGATCATTACAACAAACTCCCTACTACTTCTGCAAACTGCTATTCAGAGGAGCTCCCTCACTATGCACCACTCTCAACTGCTGGACACTGCTATTTCTCCCAAAATGAGAAGGAGGCTCTCCTCTTGGTCTGCTCTCCCTGTTGATGTGTCATTTTCAGTTCACAGAAACTAGAAAGACAAATATTAACTGCCTATGTGCTTCCTTCTTTCTTCATATTCCATAAAGAAAAGGGCAAGGAGAGGCAATTCATACTCTATCAAATTGATTTCAAAAGTCATTTGCAACTCACCATTTTGGCCTGACTTTGTGACTTGTGAGAAACCTATGTACCAACCAACCAACCAAGCAATCACCCTCCTGTGTTTGGAGTCCTATGGTATCTTACCAATTCTAGGATATATTCTTGAGCTAAAAAGACTAAATCAAGTCCACAGTTTAAGGCACTGAAAATCTTTGTTTCTTATGAAAAGATGAGCCAGTGACCGTGCCCAGGTGACTTGGTCTGGAAGTAAAAGGGCTTTTTCACTAGGCAGGGGTCACATTCAGCTCCAGGGATGCTCCAGGTCTCCTGGGCATCATGGATGTCACACACTCCAGCTGCACACTCTGGTAGAGACATGCCAATGACATGTTCAGTAACCAGGCAAGATCTCAGGCTCCTCTGTTTGAGTGTGCCCACCCTACACCCTGACCACCTTTAGGACTTGGGATATCAAGGCTGACACACACTGTATTTCTGACTATCCCCCTGCCACTGTAAAGCTGGCTTGCTTTCCTGTTAGAAGACATTTGCATACGTCATCCATTTATTTCCAGATGTAATCAGATATGAAGAAAGAACCATGAAATCCCAATACAAAACACAGCATCTTTAAATTTCCAGTCCCTAAGACTTACATTGCATCAGCTTTCCAGCTTTCCCCCTTATTCCTGGAATAGTCTTGCCATTCAAATCGACACAGAAGCAATTTGTCCCATAACACTGGAGTGGCAGAAAGTCTCCATCCTCAGTACAAGAGGGAATAAAGAGATCTGATCCTGCAGGCAGGCTTTGCTTCAGGTTTTTCAGGTTTCTCCTTTGCTTCTCACACTCAGTGGGACACCTTGGGCGTTTGCCCTGAATTCTTGAGCCTGGAACCTCCTTACCCAAAGTGTCCAAACACCAGCACTCTCCTGCATAGCACTGAACTTCCTCATACCTGCCCTCCTTGGTGCATGTTGGAACAAACAAGTCCTTTGGCTCCTCACCACAGCCTTTGGATCCCAGAGCTAGTTTCACCACTTCACCTAAATCTTCAGCTACGCTTTTGGGGACAGAAATTACTTGTTGAAGAAAAGTCAAGAACTCTGGTAGTTCCAGGACAGAAGAAAGGAATTTCATCAGATTCTGATTGTCCTGCAGAGTTACTGTGCGGCCAAAGCTGCCCATGAGAGGTTTACTCAAAATGGAGCTTCCCTTTGATACCTCCAGAGAAAGTGCCTCAGCTGATGCCAGAGGGCCTTGGCCATTATCCATCACATCCACCTGTGGGAAAAACTGGCCAATGCTGTACTTCCCACTAGTGCCAAGTACCCCAGTGAAGTTAAACTGGATCAAATTCTTCAAGAACCTTCCTCCAAAGAGGTTTTCTTGGAAACGCTTTGGATTGGCAGTAAATTGCAGTGCCACCTGAGCCAGTTCCCTCGATGGGAACATCCCTGTGATGGCTTCACTAAGGGTGGTTTCTAGCTCAGGAGTCTGGCTGGCAAATGGGCTTTGTGCAAGTGGGGATGACAATCCAGAGTCCAGAAACAGCTCCTTGAAAGAGGGAGGGCAGGCTCTTGAAAAGCCATCAATTTTGTCAGACTGCTTATCTGGTGTGGAGAACAAACTGGACTGGCTGAAGTACCCAGCAGGGCCATAAAGGAGCCTCGACAAGGCCTGGCGCCGCTCGGAGATGCACGAGTGCTCCTCACCTACAGACAGATTTAAAAAAGAAAAGAAATACGTTTTAGAACCTTCAGGACTTGTGATTCTATTGCTCTCTTTCAAGTAACTGGGGCAAAAACAATATTATAGATTAACCTGCTTCTCAACTATGCATCATGTACATTGTTAAGGAGGTTGAAATATACTTATATTACATATATATTTATATACAGTTGAAATATAGTTGAAATATATGCTCTACAAATACAATCCTTCAGTCAAGACCCAAAATGAAAGGAAACATTCCTTCCCCACTGCCGAGTTCTCTGTTCTGTGGTCTTTTACTGGTTCTGTTGCTTCCCAATGTAAATTCTCATCCCTGTTCCCATGGCTGAAAGAATGAAAAATGTCTTTTCCAAATATTTTAGCTCTCTAGTAGGATGCCTGCTGCTAGTAAAAACCTCCAATGATCCAGGTGAAATGTGGGAACCTAAGAAGGAGAAATAAATTGTGGAAGAACAGAAAATTATTTTAAACAATGTCCACTAATGAGGAATTTATGAAAGTTTCCTAACTAGATCTTCAGTTTCATAGTGAGGTGTTTGTTGCAAGAGGTTTGAAAATGGATTGTCAAAGTTAGCAGTAATAGAGTGCTAAGGACCAGATGGCATTCATGAATGAGCTCTAAGGGAAAAAATATAGAGTTTCAACAAAAATAGTCAAATGTCAGCATATTGAGAGTACCAACAGTGGCCCTGGGCACCCATATCCTGGGCTAACCTGTGTCACAGGGGTAGCTGCATCCAGCCCCATCTGTACACTGATACACAGGCAGCAACAGCTCCAAGTAAGGATGCAACACATCAGTGAGCTTAGGGCTCAGAAGACAGCAAAAAAGGAAAGAATTACTAAATATAAAGACACCAAGAATCAGACAGACAGGATAGTTATGGCACTGACTGCATCTCTGGAATGCACACAGCAGCTTAACTCACATGCCACACAGTTACCTGTCCTTGAAAAAGAGAAGGGAGGAAAAAGTAGCAGAACTATAGAGAAGGGGGGGAAAAATATTTTGAGGATGGAACAGCTTTTCCAGTACAAGAGAACATTCAGCCTGGACAAAAAAATATGGAAAAGGTTTTTAAAAAAGCAGGATTCTCCACATGATCACAATAGACAATTATTATTCAGTATTTCTCACAGTCCAGATGTAGAGCACATAACCATGATCATGAAATTTGTTGCCAGAGTGCTAGGAAGGATCAAAGGTTAGAGGGCAATTAGACAAATCCCTGGAAGATAACTCCATAGGGGAGGGCTGAACACAATGATCTGGACTCAACCTCCTGTTTGGGGCATCTCCCACCTGCAGGAGGATATTTGGAAGTTATGTGCATTTTCCATGTTTCTCACTCTTTCCCACTCAGCACCACTGCTGTCCCTGTAGGGGACAAGATGGATAAGCAGCTTTAGTCTGCTCCAGCACCAGCTCCCTTGGGCTCCCCACTCCATCTCCATTTATTCCACAACCTAGCAATATGATAAAGCAGTCACAAATCCTGTTTTAAAAAAGGATAAAAGCTGGAAACCTAAAAAGCTGCTAAAAAGTAATCTGATGTTCTGTGACTGATGTCTTTTTCACTCCTGCTTTCGCACCCTTGTCATGCTCTGCAGTTCCTGACAGGAGCTCAGGGTCCCTTCCCAGAAGTTCTTTTGTAAAAGAACGTTCTGTAGGATGGGCCCCTTCTGTTTTCAATGTTGGCTCTTGGTTAGAGGGATGAAGAACATTCCTCAGAGGGCCGAAAAGTTAGTGTAAGCCACAATTCCACAAGAAGAGTAATATGAAACAAATGTAGGATCAGGGGTCATAAACACTCTCCCCTCCTACCCACTGTTGAATCAAATCAAAACAGAGGAAGAAAAAATAAACACCAAAGGCACTGCTGGCGTGAATCTACTGTAAAAGGTCTGGAAAGGAGCATGTCCCTGTCAGGACTGCCTGGTGCTCTGACTCCTCCAGTGTTAACAGTGCTGAGTGTGAGAGCCAAGGACGTTAAACAATCACAGAATCATTAAAGTTGGAAAAGACCTGTAAGGTTATTGAGTCCAATCATTAACCCAGCACTGCCAGGCCCCAAGTACCACATCCACATGGGTTTTGAACACGAAGTAAAAGAGAGGAGAACTGGAGACACACACATGGCATGAAGCTGTAACCTCATGAAATACCTTCTCAGGAGTTAATCTGTGAAACCTCTGCAGAATTTTTTCCCAGCTTAAATTTCCTGAGCCTGCCAATAAAAGCTGCAAGCAGCCTGAAGTCATTGCCCTCCTTTCTTCAGCTCACCCCCACCCCCTCCAAAAAAAAAAAATTATCAGGAGGGCTCAGCAAAGCACACTCAAAGAGAAAACAACCATTCCCAACATATGGCAAGGCCTCTCAGAGGTTCCCTTGCAATATCCTTGGTGATCAGCCTTGAAGGCACATGAAGTTTTCATTTCACAGTAAGCCTATGTGTGCCCAGAGCACTCTGAGCACTTGGAGCCGTGACACCCAGGGCAGATTCCTCCCTTTTTAGCTGCCTGGGAAGCTGTGCAGTGTCTCACAGACAGAGCAATTGCCTTCCCCCAAGGCAGCCCCCAGATTAAGACCCTGTGCCTCAGCCCTCCAGCACAATCCTGAATATTTAGGTAATGCACTTCATAGCAAAGGTTTTTAACTTTCCTCCTCCCCTCCAGCCCCTGGACATTTCTGCTGTCATTTCCATTTAGGGCACTCATTTGATGATGTATTCTCTGTAGAATCTCTCAAAGTCCTAACCTATACACCTTTTCTGAATTGTTTATTGGGTGGTTTTTAACAGGATTTGGCAGTTTTCATGGCAAAATATGCAGTGGCAGAGTTGGAAAAACACAGCCAGAATGGGAGATGAAATTCCACACCATTTCACCAAAGGAAGAAGGTAAAACACAAAATCACCATCATTTGTTTCTCATGTTACCCCAGTCAGTTCCTTATATTACCACCTCAGCTCCTGGAGTCAGGAGCCAGACATCAGAGCAGCAAAGAAAAGCTTTGCTGCATGCAAAACCAAAAGGTTAAAGAAAGATCGTAACAGCAAAACAAAAGCAGTATGCTATTTAATAATTTATTAGAAGATGACTCTTAACCGTAGGGAGGTTTCAGGATCTCTGAACAGCAGAATCTGTCAGACCCCAGAAAGGACTTGCTCTGTTCTAAAGGCACTGAGTGAGGGGCTCGTTTTTCCTTTGGCAAATCTCATACATACCACAGGCTGGGGGCTGTCCTCTCCTCCTTGTGCCCGGGATCTCCTGTCCCTGGGTGTCCACACACCAGCACTGTCCCTGCTGCTGGCACTGCAGGGGCGCGTAGCCCCCGCCGGCGGAGCAGGACGGCACGTAGGGGTGCTGGAAGCGCAGCGCTGCAGAACGCTCAGCCTCACACCTCGAGGGGCCTGGAGGGAAAACAGAGTGCCTTAAGCAGGGAAAGTTTAAAGTTTCAGAGCCACCTCGGTTTGATCCCACTGTTTGCCTATTTGGAAGAGAAAAAAAAAAAATTCGGGGGAAAAAAATTTAATTTCCTGATTGTTTTCAGTGACACATCAAGTAGCAGTTCAAATGGGAATTCTCCATTCTCTTTCCCCATCAAGAATTTTCCCCATGGTTTCCTACTGTAGGTATTAATTTCTGAAAACTAAACAGAAGATAAAACCTCAACATATTTTTCAGACATAGTTTCAAGTAGGCAGATCAGGAATATTTCTCCCAGGGAATTATGCTGGAGGCTGAGGGAGCTCTAGCCCTTAGTGCAAAAGCAAAGTTGTCATCAGAGACAGATGTACAGCTTGGGGGACTGATTTGAAGGCAAACATTGATGTTTCTGAAGAGAATGAGGCATTGCTCCTGCAAACAGATCTGCACCTGACTGTGGAGATTTGGGCTGAGACCACCCCACTTCTCCATTTCCTTCTGCAGGGATCTGAAGACTCTACTATTTCTGGGTCTACTCTTCCTAGACCCTACTATTTCAAGCTGGCCTTAAAGGAAGAGAAGACAAAAAATTCAGCAAGTAAATTTTCTGGGGTATGATCTGTCCAATACAGGACTTTACCCTCTGAACAGAAATTTGCTTGATTATATTAACCTGTCAGCCTAAAAAACACTTCTCACCTTCAAGAACTTTCCAGCTACCCAGCTACCTGAGTGAGGCAGTGAGGGCACTGTTCATCCAGGGGACTCTGACAAATTCCCTAATTTGAGTGGCTTTGGGTGACAGCGTGAGGGCTTCATCCCCTCGGTGGCTGATGAACGAGGTCACATCTCCATCTTGTGGCTGGTACAGCTCCATCTGTGCTGACAGCTGCTGCAGCCCCAGCTACAGCCAGAACAGAGCCAAAACCACCGTGCAGTGCAGAGGCAATGCGCCTTCAAGACTCCCCAGAAGGATCAGCTTGTCCCAAAGCCAGAAAAACTGTGTGACCATATGGCCAGAAGACTGACATCACTATCTGCTTAATATTTCTGGTGATGTGACTCCTTAGCAAGAGTCAGAAAGCGATGCCAGAGGAGTTTGGGACTTTGGATGGGAGGATGAAATATCACACAGGAGATTCCAGCTCTCCCCAGCCAAGGCAGTTTGGTTTGGGCTCTGGTCTAGGAGGGAGGAGGTACCTGACCTCCTATCCTGCAGAGTTCATTGTCTGTATGTGGAGAAACTCTCTCCCCATATCCCTGCCCTGACCAGGGAAGGAATGGGGCCCAAGGGCGGATCCAAAAGTTCAGCCTTGCTGGCCAAACTCTTGTGTGGCCTCCTGGGAATGGTGTGTGTTGTGGTCAGTGTAAAATCCTTACTGTTTCTGTGTGTGCCAACATAAATTCGGGAGCATTTTCTCAGACTTTCAATTTAATAAATCAACAAGTCCATCTCCATAGTCTCAGGGGAAGAGATATGGAGAGTTCATGGGATTTCAAACAATGTGATCTGCAGGCACATGGGGAAGCACTGATCAGAGGACAGGTACAATCTGCTGGTAAAGAATGTACAGTGCAGAGGATAAAAGCCAGCTGCAATTCAGGGACCTTGATTCTTGCATCAAAACTCTGATATTACACGTTTTTAGAGCAAAAAAACTCCTAGAACAACTCTCCCCAACAGCAGCTGTCACATAAAAGCTCCAGAACTGCCACCTGATTTACAGGGCATCTCCTGGGTGTCACTTACACCTGAACTTTCCAGAGGTAGCCAGCTGGATCCCCAGGAATCGCCTCTGCAGGATCCGATGGATGCTGCTCTCCGTGAACGTGCGGGCAGGCTCTGGCACGGAGAAAACCGTGTCGTAAACCTCATCAAGCAGCAGTTCCAAGCCTGGGAAAGACAGACTTTTAGCACAGGGCCTGCTTTTAAGGAAGAAGTCACCTTTATACCAGAGGAGAAAAGCTGGGAGACTCTCAGGAAAAATAAATCCAGTCATCTAAACAAGTAAAATGTGAAGTTATACTGTGCAATCCTAATCCAGTGCTGGGTGCCCAGGCACCACCTTTCTGCCTTGACATCTACCAAAACAAACAGGAGAAACATCCCATAATTGTCTATAGCCTGTGGTTTTGTTAGGTTCAGCCTGCAGTATAGAAATTGATGGAATTTTGGAAACAGATGCTACCAAAACCAACTACAAGTCATTTTGGTTGCATACTGAAAGCTAAAACATTCAGTAGCTTCTCTGACTGCACAGGTTTTTTGAGGACTTCTTTCCTTTCTGGGAATTAAATGCTGAAGTACTCATCTATTATCTAAATTTCAAGCTATTGTGCTTTGTGTTTTTCCTCTTTAAAATAAGTTAAAAATTAAAACCGCAGTATCTAAGGAAGGTCTGGAGATTCTCAGCCTCCTCATTCCTCCTTGCTGAAAAAAGAACACTATTTCTTCTACAGCTTCCCATCAACTATTAACATGTTTAAATCCTGAGGTTATGAGAGATGTTGCAGAGTGGTTGGACTAGATGTCTTTAAAGGTCTTTTCCAACCCAAACAATTCCATGATTCCACCTAAGCAAGAAGAAAAGAGTTAATTCTTCAGGCCCTTTATATCCCCCCAGATTTGTTAATAGGACATGTCAAATATGACAGAGCTTTCTAGTGTGGGCAGGAAGTGGGCATTCAGAAATCCTATTCCACATCCCAAAGAGGACAGGAT
Organism: Pseudopodoces humilis; assembly: GCF_049639895.1. Classification (NCBI taxonomy): domain Eukaryota; kingdom Metazoa; phylum Chordata; class Aves; order Passeriformes; family Paridae; genus Pseudopodoces; species Pseudopodoces humilis. Next base: position 7,790,144 of record NC_142200.1, read on the forward strand.
TTGCTCCCAGGCACCAACTCCACTCATTGCTGGCTGAAGCTGTGCTAGACAGGGTGGGATTTCATTAGTGAGCTCCAGCCCTTCCTGTGGGCATTAGATTGGTCACACTGCTCTTAGCCCTTGTAAGACTGGAATTGAACTTCCAAATGAGTTTGAAGACTGATAGTTGTTATTTGTCCTTTCCCTTGGGAATTCAACACCACCCAGACTGAAGGATGAGATGCTGGAAGGCACTTACCTGTGTCTGCCAGCTCCCTGCCCAGGCTGTCCACACAGTAACAGTACCCAGAGATCTCCGGGAACGTTTCCCTCACCGAGCTAAATTTTTGGAAAGCCCTTGGGAGCCTGGAAGAAAAAGTAGTGTTCTGTGTGTTGTGTGGAGCCCAGGGAAGCCCACTGACCACAACAAAGTACCAGCTGTTTCTTCCTGATTTTGTGGGAGAAGGATGTCTGCAGAGTACAAGGCCAGTGCAAAACACTTTGGTCTCCTTTTGGCAACCAGGCTCTGACATGATCCAGATCACTGTTTGAGCAGGATAGCAACTCTCCTAAATGCCATTTTTCTAAACAAGCAGGGGTTAATCTCCCTTCAAACAGGTTTCTGAGCCTTCATAAGCATGTACCAGCATCTAATTCACTTTCAATTCTATTGTCATCTTCAGAAGCTTGTCAGAGTGTAAAATAGATGGGCCTTGGCTTAATGTTATTACAACACCCATTCATTACCTCCTTCCACAAATGTATGAGATGGCAGAATGCCTAAAAAACCAGGTTGCTTCCCCTTCCTTACATGCCATGTATGATTTCTGCACTTAAGCACAGAAGCTGATAAAAACCTCACTAATATCTTTCATTTTCAAGGCATGGCTCAACACATTGAGGAGAAGGAGAAAGGGCTTTTAATGTACAAGACTGACTTCGGCTTCTTGTTGTAGTGCATCTAAAAATCTTGGTACCTCCCAAGGGTAAAACTCACCTCTGGTTTGTGTAATGTGAGTTCCTACCTGAAAACCTCCTTTCCCTTCCCCCTTCCCCTTGGCTGTGACCTCCCTGCATCCCCTAATCACCCCTGCCCCCTGGTATAAGAGATGAGACCCAGAGCATTTCGCTCTCTCTCTTGCCCCGGATGGACGACAGACAATAAACCCGGGATTACTCCAGCAAGTTTGAGCCTCCTGTGTCTAGATACTTTGAGTCCGTGTTGTATCCACTCCAGGACTCCCTCCACCGCCTGTGCCTTGAGACGAGCAGGCTCTCACCACGGGGGGTGGGACAGAGGGGTCCCATCGGGGAGAAGGATTGCAACAGCTTCTGGAGATCAAAGAGATGGTTTCCAGTGTAATATTCTAGGACTGACAGCAGCCAGATACCAGCAAAGCAATTATTTAAGAAAGAAAGTTAATAGGATCCAAGTTGGAAAACCATAATAAATGTGCTCTAAACTGACAGACATCCTAGGGTTTCTCCAAGCAAAAGGGAAGTTTTCCTAGTTTCGAAGTGCTAAATTCTAAAACAATCATATCATTTTACAGACACATCCCCTTGCCCTGAAATACTATAAAGGTCTGGTGTCCCAGCTCCACATGGTTTATTTGGAAAACCCTAGCAGCAGGGCAGTGGAATTTTCTGCTCGACACCTTCAGAGACTTACACAAATTAGGTTTTTGTGTAATAAGAAAATTGGTGGATTAGGACACTCAGCAATAAGAATATTGGTGGATTAGGCACTGATTAACTGGGAAAAGCAGTTCACACCCACCCTGAGAAACTGTGACCAGGCTCAGTTCAGTGCCACACTCCAGAAGCCCCAGAGATGCTCTAGAGCACAGAACCTGAGAACAGCAATGAAATGCTTGTCTGGCTCAGACCTGGTGCTCAGGTGAGCAGAGCAAGGGGCCTTTGCTGCCTCCAAGACTTTGTCTGAATCACAGAACATTCTGGGCTCTTGGAATTCTTCCTTCCTTGGAATGAACCTTAAAGATATCTAGTTCCATCCCCCTGTCATGGGCAGGGGCTCATTCCAAGTTGCTCAGGATCCATCCAGCCTTGGCCTTCAACACTTCTAAGGATGGGCCATCCACATTTTCTGTATGTAACCTGTGCCAGTGCCTCACCACTCTCACAGGAAAGAATATCTTCCTAACATCTTAATCTAAACCTACCCTCTTTCAGTCAAAAGCCATTCCCCTTTGTCCTAACACTACATGCATTTGTTAAAAGTCCTTCTCCACCTCCCTTGTAGCCCCCTTCAGATGTTGGAAGGTGCTATGAAGTCTCCCACGAGCCTTCTCTTCTCCAGGGTGGACTCTCTCAGCCTGTCTTCATGGGAGAGGTGACTCCTGGGAGCACCACCACCTCCTGCCAGGAGAGCAGAGGATGTTTCTGCTTCCACAGAACATCACAGCACAGCCTTGGGAGTGCACAAAGCAGCAGCACCTCTGTCAGAGTAAGGGGCTGTAACCACAGGGTTGTCCCAGTGTTACCCAGCAGTGCTCCTGTCTCAGAATTTGTACATCCCTGTGTAGTGCTGCTTTGCTCTGGCACCCTTCCACATCTTCAGATAAAAGTTCACTGACTCCCTCCACTTTGGATTGTCAAATCCTGCTCCCCTGCTGGCACTGGCATGCTGAGAGACATCAAAATGTCACACTTCATGGCACAGAGGAATTTCTGCCAGTATAAAAATGATACAATTTAAGGTATAAACACATAAATAGCATATTCCTACGGTCTTCAATGTGCACATGGACATAAACAGCTTGGGCTATTTTAAGATCTTTCAGCTCCCCTGGATTATCAAGCGCTGTCCACTGCCCAGTCAGGACCATGATCTTTTTTCTGCACTGCTCATGTCCTTGGAGTTCATCACCTCAGCACCTCAACCTCAATCTGAGTGAAACAGGATTCAATGGAAAAACTCTGCATCCTGCTTTCTTTCATTTTCAACATTAAAAAGTCACACACACAATTACACTATTTTAAATGGGGCAGATGTGTAGTCACATCTTCTCATTCTGGTTATTTTTTTACAAGTTGAGAGTATAGCTAAATAAATCACAGATATGAATTAGGTCCACACAAGCAAGAAGGTAAAACTTTTCTCACCTTAGGTGGAAAATACAATTCTTACCACATTTTCTATTTTCTCAGACTCTTTAATCACAGCCATCAAGATGAGTAGCAATAACATAGAATTACACATTTTTCAGAGCCAGTCCAAATAAATTGTGACTACATTTAAGTTATGGATAAATTTATAATGTCTCTGTGTTTCGACAAGAATGCTCACACTCAAAAATACAGGAAAATAAATAAATGTGAAGTTGTTTGCTTTCAAAATATGAATCTCTGCTCTTAGCTTCCATCAAAGACAACTCACTACTGATTATAGCAAGAAAGTAAAAAAATTCTTCCTTGGCTTTTGATATTTCAAGAATTCCCATCAATCTGCTACAGGGAGTTCTATATGGCTGCCAATCCAGGCAGGACCTGGACACAGTCCATGCAAAAAAGTAACAGCAGCCAAGCCCTGCAGGTGATGCAGGAAATTTGGGCTCATCATTCTTTTTTGAAGTCTTCTATTTGGGAAAGTCTTCGCCCTAAACTTCTGAGTTTCCTAAATTGTTTGTTTGGGGAAGGGGGTTTAACATACTGGCTTACTCTGGAATATTTATGAAAGTCTAGGGAAATTAATTGGAAAGATAGTTAGGATTATATATCTAAATTTCAAAAATCAGTCTGTAGAAACATTCTCCACTGTTTCCATATGAACATAAAACGTGGGTTAAAATCCCTGTTCAGCTACAATCCTTTGCTGTGGAACTCCTCCCTTCAACTCTTCATTCTGCCCTCTTAGGGGAAGGAATAATGACATTTCAGGCAGCAGTAGTGTGAAAATAAATATATTAATGACCTGAAATACTCAGATATGATTGCAATAGGTTAAGCCAATGCCATAATTAGAAGACAGACAGCTGGGACTAAAATGATCCTGCTGTGATTAATTACTTGACATGGACAGAAAATAAATCCAATCTCACAGGTGTTTGCAGGCAAATCTCCCAGTGGGAGGAAAAAATAATGCCAATTTAAAGCATTGATTTCTCCACTGTAATTGCTTTTTTAGCATTTCAACACTCCACAGACCAACATACAAAAGAGTCCCATTATTTTGCTTTCACCAAAATAACCTCTCCTGAAGCTCTGACAAATTTGCACTGTGCATTCAGACCTGCCCTTCAGTTTTACTTAAATTAAAAAAAGAGAAACCCCTCCAAACAGCAAAACTGACATTTACTATAAAATGTTGCCACAGAGCCAAGTCACAATGAGATGTTTAGTGCACTGCCTTCCACCTGGGAAACTGGTGCTGGCTGAGGTGCCAAGCCAGTGAACTGAGGTTCACCAGACACTGAAAGGTTTCTCGGGAGAGTCTGAACATCTGTGCCAAAACAAATTCCTCTCCCATCAGTTCTCCTTGCTCAGCCCTTATATCTCCATCACAGCATTAATTCTCAGCTCCTCCACAGGACAACAGCTTCCTGTCCCACAGACAGGGATTAGATCCAGGTTTCTGAAGCATTCCCCAGCCCTCTACAACCACCTAAAGACAGCTGTGCACCAGCACAGCTGCTCATCACTTGCTGTTTCTCCCATGTGAGCAACCCTGCCACTGCCTAATATTTAGACAGGTAAGACGTTCTCATTATCAGATGGAATTTCCTCTTTGCACAAGTATCACTTGTCCATTTGCTTTCATCTCCCATATGGAATGGTCTTTCCTACCTCATATATATATCCAAATTCCTCTGTTCCTTCTGCATTTACCTAATTTGCTGTTGACTGTCTGTCTCAAAATTAGCCTATTTTTCCAACTACAGACCACAAAGCGGTATCCAGAACTGTGTGAGGACACACCAATTAGACTGCAGGGATGGAATATATTTATTTTTTAATCAGCAGATTTAAACTAGAAGAAAACTAGAAGTTTTTTCACTTGGTTCATTCTTTAACAGAAAACAATAATGTGCAGTTACAGAATATGGGCTCCATGTAGCAAAAATCACAAAAAAGCAGTCAGATGGTACCTAGAAGGGGTATGCAGGATTACCTTCCTGATTCAGAAGCCTGAGTTCTTACCTGTTGTAACTATGAACAAGATCAAAAACACTCATGTCTGTTGTGTTGACAAACTTGCACTGGACAGGCAGAAACTCCCCGTCTGCTGAGCACTGTGGTGGGCTCTTCTCCCCAAACCCATGCAGGATGCGACGATCTCGGATCTCACAGTTCCCTGGACCTAATGAGGAAAAGAGGTAATGTTTATTTGTGTATTTACATCCCACAAACAGCTGAATGGTCCCCCTGCTGGTTAAAAGGGGGTTACATTCATTACATCAGGCGGGGACAATGAGGTGAATCTTGTTTTTATGAAAAGCAGGGAATTGGACTCAATAATCTTATTGGTCTTTATTCACACCAAGCTTTTCAAACCTACAAAACCCATTATTTTATTGAATATTTCTTACACTGTGCTGGCTTTCCTCTTTGTCTGGTGCCATAAATCTCCATTCCTTCTGGATCTACACACCAGCACTGCCCCAGCTCCGTGTCACACTGCACCTCGTCAAAAGCTCCTGAATCCAGGCACTGAGGGATGTAGGAGATGCTGCTGCTGTTGATGTATCGGCTCACCAAGATCCTCTGCTTTTGCAGCTGGCAAAAGGACAAGCCTGAAGTAGCAGAGAGGGGCACTGTTAGAGGAGGGTTCTTGTTGGGCACTGAATCATTTATTGAGGCAGTATCTGAGTTTTCTCAGAATTGCAAGTTCTAAGTCTGCCACCCGGGTGGCATGAGGACCTTGACATTATGAAAATTGGTAAAGAGAAGCCCACCACAGATGGGGCTGAAGCTCTCCAATTCAAAAGCCATCACATTAAATCAATCTTTCACAATTTGTCTTACTGATACCTTCTTAAATACAGACATCCAGGTGTATGAGGTTTCCATGATAAGCCCTGAAGAAACTCCAGAACTTCCACTTGAAAGACCTAACAAATTACCACAAACTAGAGTCCACCAAAGTCTGGAGCTAGCCCTTTCTTGATTTCAGCTGTTCAAACACAGGTTTAAATGGTTCTTTACTCAATCTAAGCAAAAATAGAAACTTTTTACTCACAAGATATAGGATATCCATTCTGTTTGCTGCCAGGAACCTCAACACCATTCTCATCTACACACCAACAGGAAAGACCATTCCTACTGCACTGGACTGTCCTGAAGAAGATCACAAGTAACATTTTATTCTGTGTGTGTAGAGTCCTCAGTCAGTACCAGACATAAAACCATAAAGCAAACCACACCACACCAAATACTTTAAAATCACAAATAATGGAACTGGCAAGAGCTGAGTTTCTGCTGACTCTGATCAGTGGGAACCCTTAATTCTAGTAATTCTCTGAACTCTTCAGGAACTGCAGATATGTGAATTGAAGTCGTTGAGGAAGCAAGCAGGTTGGACAGAACCCTAATTCTCATGATCTGAGATTCACCAAAGACTTTGAGACAGTTTCTAAGTCAAATCTAGAATGGTCACAGCTGCTACCAGATGCAAAAAAAATTTGAGAAATTCAGAGAAATTACAATCTGTACTCAGCCTCAGCTTTATCTTGTCAGTTTCTTGCACCTTTGACATGCTGCTTTCTAAATCACTATTCTCTGTGTGCTTTTTAGTTCCCTCATTGCCTTTAGAAAGAAACCTGACTGTGCCACTAATGAGGGTGGATAAGTTCTCAGTCACTTGGCTGAGTGTGCCAGCTGGCACACACATTCACCCATGAGCACAAGTAGGAAAACAGCAAACTGCATCACTCTGCAAACTGCACCAAGTATTTGACATGCAAATAATGTGGCCAAGGTTAGCCTGTTAATCTTCGATTGACCTCTTAACCCAGAGATTACTTCCAGTAACAGGGAATTCATTTAGGAGAGGTTGGATCTGCAACATGGCTCAGGGAAGTCCCTTCAAGTCTCCTGCACCTCTCATCCTCCAGTCTACTGATACAGTGGCTCTTCAAGATGAGCTAAAATTTCATTAGCAATGAAAGGTCCCATCATGTGACTGCACGTGAGTAGCAGGGATGAATTACCTGAACTGGCCATCCTCTGAGCACTGAGGAACGTAGGCTTCCCCTGCTGTAAAAGCCTCTTCCCTCTGAAGTTCACATGGACGCAGTGGTTGGGAATCAGTCTGATACTCTGAAAACAGCAAGAAGATAAAACACCTAAGGCTGGTGTCAACCACAAACCCATTTTTATCAAACCCTGCTAGTGCCAGGGCTGCAGGGGAACATCCCAGGGTCAGGGGTCCTCTCTGGCTGTTTTCCCATCGCTCCCTGTGTGCGTTTCCATGTGGGACAGCACAGGGAGGTACTGAACAAACCCACTGCTCTGCCAGCTGCAGGATGAGCACATGGTGGAGATGATCATGAACCCCTTTCCCAGGCCTGTGTTTAGTCAGCCTCAGCCCTGTTCTGTACTGGAATGGCTATAATTTTCTGGTACTTGGGGTTCTTTAGTTAGTTGTGCCTATGACCACATAAGAGCCCTTTGCATAACCACACACACCATTACATTTTCTGAGTAATTATCCTTTATTTAAGCTAAGTCACTCACTATTTCACCAAAAGGAGAGGTATTTCTTCTAAATCTCATGAAAGATTTGAAAATAATCAATTTCTAGTAGTAATATCAGACTAACTCATATTAGGAGCGCTCTCAATTTTCAATGGGCCAAATGATCAACTACTGAAGCCACCTAGCAAATTTTTAATGCATTCAAAGCAGCATTTGCTGCTGTTTTAGATGTAGAATGTAGGAAGATGAAATTCAATAAGTTCTTTTTTACAGAGCAGATTAGTTGATCTGACACTTTCCTCATCCTCAAAATCTGATGAATGTCATGTTCTTAATACCACAGATTAGTTTATAAAAATACAGCAAACAAACCCACAGGTACAGCAATTCAGTCCAAATGTTTGTTTAAGCCAGTATTTGGTCTGAGCGCGATCACACGCTGTAGTGCAAACACATCATAAGGATTCTGAATGCTTTTCAGCCTGAAATAATTTGCAACTCACAGAACTTCTACAGCTGCAGATGGTTCGTGTGCTTCTAATGCTTCTCAATCACACCTGTTTCTGTGAGCTTTTACTGTGACCCCTTAAGACTACATGAAAATTTTCATGGGACTGCAAAATTTCAGGTGATCTCACCTATAGACAACATCACATAGGCAAAGCTCCCCATTTTCACTCCAAACATTGGCTCTGGGATGTGCAGAGATCCCTGTGTACAGTGCTAGAGAGGGTCTACCAAGACACCTGAGTTAAATGACTAATTTATTCAGTGATTGAAATCACTGGTTGTGCAGGACTATCAAACTCAGGCCAAAGAACTGGGGGAACCACTCAGACTACCCAAAATCTTTACATTCAAGCCTAAATTAGATGATGACACCTACAAGTAGAAGATGTGATTGAGGAACTTCAGAACCCTGCAGCAGTACCTTTTCTTACCTATGGTCCTTCTCTAGCCCATGAGAATACATTTTTTTTTCCACCCAAAATCCAGGTGCACAAACCCAAGTAAGCCTGACCACTTAAAGATCCTTATAGTTTAATATTTAACCAGGAGCCCAGCCTTACTTTGCACAGCACACAATAACCAGCTACGTTTGCAGCGTGCAAGACTCAAGATCATGATATACTTCATCAGGACAACAAAAAAGCAGCACAAAGACCAGTCACCCTTGGACAGGCAGATGAAAAGGACAAGTGTACTTACCAAATATATTGGCTGTTGCTATGCTAATAAAGCAACAGAGGGTGCAAAATGGGATGGAGCCCATTTTGCAATGGGAGAGCCCCATCCCCTTCTGTTCGTGAGGCAGCTCTGTGCACCCCACAGAGCCTTTGCTGCCCTTTTATAGCACCCATCTGCAGATGGGTTCACTTCTGTGCTGCTGGCTGGGCACAGAATTGGCTGAGTGACGCACATGATGCTTCTGAGCAAACTGCAGGAGGTCTCTTCAGCTGGAACTGCCCTCCTGGCTCCCCTCAGCCAGCTCTCATCCCTGCTCCAGGGAGCACAACTGAGCCAAATGGCAGCAGGCACAGTGGGTGGCAGGGGGGCTCAGTTATTCCAATAAGTAAATTGAGCATATTGGCATGACTCTGAGCAGAGCTCTGGCTCTCACCTGCCCTGGCTCTGTACTCCCTAGTGGAATTGCACATTTTTGTATTCCCAGAGAGCTGAGCCTGCTGAGGGACAGACCAGAGTGAGACTTCTGGGTGCTGCATATTAGGAGTGAATATAGTTCATAATGTGGTTATTTACTGAGAGAAAAACAGGATGGCTGCACCTCACTGGCTAAAGTGAGTTGAGAATCAGAGTCAATTGTATTCCATCTTTTGCTTTCACTCCCACTTGCACCATGGACTTTAACACAGCCAAGTACCTGACAGGCACAGCTTCACTTCATATGCTTCATCCTCCAGCTGTAACATCAGTATGACCATGAAGCTTCTTAAGTTAAGCTTTTTGGTACTAATTATATGCAAGATCCTCAACACAAAACATATGAGAAATATTATTTCCTTGGTTCCAGAATTTCACTTGTTAATTGGCCACCTCTTGTAACTGTGGGTCAGCATTTACTTGCACCAGGAATTATGAGAACTCACCGTCACTTGTACAAAGATAATTGGATAAACGCCCCAAATAATTACTTAAATAATAACAAGACATGTTTGAAGCTGGATTTAACCTGGGATTTCAAGAAAAAGTGAGAGCAGCACTCTTGTCTGTGATTCATGGGTACTAGATAGCCTAGAAACTCTGCAGATACTCTCCCACAGACTAAGAACATGATAGCAGTGATCCAAACATCCTCCTGTGCTCGCTGTAGACCACTGCCATGCCATGGTGTTTGATGGATATGGTAAATATGATCTGCAAGAGCAGCACAAGCTTGCCTTAGCACATTACTAGGCTTTTAAAAATGAGTGGGACTATATTTGGAATTTGCTTTCAAGCAACTGAACTTGAGCAAAGTCAACCACCTACAGAAAGATCAAGTTGGAAAAAAATTAAGAACACATCCAGCATAGATGATAGACCAAAAAAAGGCAACCTTTAGAGGTATAAAGATGGCAAATCCTGTAACATCCCTGATCAAGCAGACACAGAAAGAGACTAAATTTCTGGATTAGCATAGGATTTGTAAGGAAATATCCATGCAGAACAAAAGAATCCAACTGAATAACCAGTAATTAGTTGGCTAAACTGTGGCTAAATCAGGAAAGTTTGACCATAACATGTATTTCTGACCCAAGGACGCTTCAAGGCTCTCAGGTTTGTGTCTGAGCCTTGCAAAATGGGGCAGACACAGGAGGGCAACAAGAGAGAGCCCAGTGCTGCAGACAGGTTCTGCAGGGGCAGCAGGCTCAGTGTTTGCAGGCACTGTGATGTCTCCAAGCCAGTGGAAACATCTCCAGATGTTTCAGATGTTTCCAGGGGTCTGTGGGTGATACTGATTTAGTCCAATTTTCTAAATTTACTAGAAAAGTATCATTCAGGTTCCTTGTACAGCAAATGGGGAGAGGAGTTTATTAAGGTCACTACTCACTTTCCTTCTTTATTCTTCGCTATAAAAGGCTGATAATGGAGTAAGGCAGACAGGAAAGCATGAAGTATCAATGGGCTATTTTTATCAGAAAGAAGTACAAAGTCACAATATCTACATATTGCTGATTCCCAAGATGATGTTTATTTCTTTCAGAAACACTCAAAAAAACAACCTATGAACTACTCAAGTTGGGAAGAATAGCCAAGTCTTAAAAGTCTCTTAAAAAACTGAGAAAAGGAATTTTGGCAATTGGCATCACTCAAACCACTTCTAGATGTGCGTCAAACCAAGGTGGACATCTTGGTACATGCACATTCAAGGGGATGCAAGAGCCCGTGGATTAAAAAGGAAAAAAAAGTTGTTTACAAAGCAATGTGTGGAATTCACATTCATCAGAGTAAAAGAGGCACTTGGCTACCTGTGGCTGGTCAAATACAAAGTAAGAAAACCTTCAGTGAAGGGACAGTGGTATTGACCTCTATTTTTAGCACCTGAGAAAAGATGGAGTAACATCTTAAATTAGCTCACCAATGAAGAGCAGAAAAGAAGTAGAAAAGGTCCCTGTGGCTAATACAGCCTTAAAACTATGAAGTCTTCAAAATCATTGCTCTACTGCTGGAAATGAGGGTTTTGTTTTGTTGTACCTACCAGCAAAAGCTACTCAATCTATACTACAAATTACAGCTGCTGTGGGAAAGATAAAGGTCAGTAAGATGAGACACTGAAATCACAAACCTCAAAGAAGAAGACATTTATTCATTGTTCCAGTTTTGCATACACTTTCTTAGCAGAAGAGACAGTTTGTGCAACTGCAATTTTACATATTGAAAGGCCCAGGGATAAATGATTCCTGTATAGAAATACACAGACATCTGTATCCACAGGAAAATTACTCTTACCCAAATAAAATTTGAGCCTGAGAAGTCAACCTAAGTTTAAAAAAAAAAAAACTGGAGGGAGCTTCCTAGATGAGGCAGCAAATTGGAAGCAAAAAATTTAAGAACTGAAAACATTGTGAAATGATGCTTGCGTCAATTAGTTTGTTCATTTCAAACAAGAAATTGTTTTCCTGTGTTAAATAAAGCACCAGTGTTGGACAATACTCTCATACATTTTAAGAAAGCTACATAAGAAAGGTTAATACCATTTGTTACACTTACAGATAGAGAACTAAAGTTTACATTCAGCACATTTCTTTCCAAGACTTTTTGAAGCACTTATCTCTATTGTCTCTGATTAAGACCTCATGTGATGCAAAATCAAAAGACGACAAGATGACAGCCCCAGATAATACACTTTTCAGTGTATTCTCTTTATACATGACACCCTCTTCAAATTGAAAGAATGATAGGGAAGTTTCAGTTATTTCCATGCTAAACTTGGCTAGATCAGAAGAGTGGGCACAGGACTTGTCAAATTTTAAATAATAATTTACCACTTGGAAAAGTGCCTTTGGTGACAGAAGAACCTAAAGAAACCCATGTAAGAATATTTGAATTTGCATTTATCCCTGCAGATATTGACCATTTCAGACAAATAAAATGGCCTTTTTTTCTTACTTATTCATTGAAAATAACAGTTTCCCTTTATCCAATAGTACCACAGTGATTCCAGGTAGAAAAATAGGTATTTTATTCTCACAACACCTGGGATGCAGATTGGTTTGAAACCCCAAGCAGGAGCAAGGTCTGCAGCCACAGTGACACACGGGATTTGCAACTTGAATCGATTCAAAATTTGACAGAAAAAAAAAAGCTGAGGCAGTGAGAAAAGTCACCACAAGTCACACAAGGACAGCAACAGGGTGCCAAACCCTTGGTGTTGATGGGACAAAACTGCTTTGGGTCTTTTCAATAATGCAGTATTTAACCTTCTCTGAACTAAAGGCAATGGTGAAGAGCCAGTGGAGTCAGAAAGGAAGTTCAAGGACAAAAAAGCTCCTGCCACACAACAAAGCTGTGAATTCCATAAGCCACCAATGAAAAAGATGGATTAAACCTGAGGAGTCCATCTCTGTCAAGTGACAGATAAAACTAATGGACCTAAAAATTTTGGTAAAGGAACCCTTGGTTTGCCAGAAGTAAAAGACACATTCACAAAAAAGTCAATTTGCGCAGATATTTCGTAGTATGTTTGTACAGATCTGACGTCCTATTTCTATTTCTGCTGCAGACAAGACTCTGGGCTAGCCAGACAGTTGGTCTGACTTGGAAAACCTCTTCTTCAGGAAGTCTGCTAATTAAAAAAAATGTTTCAGTGTGTTGCTCCAAGATCTCAATCTGGTCTTCTATCTTATGCTTGAGAGCCTACTTTGAGACTGCCCCTTCAACAACTATTAATGATTCAGAATTAAAGTTTTTAAGTTCATTACATTTACTATCATATTGACTTTTTCTGTGAATAAAACAATTTTTTCTATGTCAGTAACTTACTGAGATTCTGTCTAATTTCATTCATCTGCTACTTATCATTTGTGCTCTTGTCCACAGGATGTCTAAGAGAAGAACTTCCTTAGAATTGTTAGCTTATTTGTTTTCTACCACAGTAGTGTCTTGAACAACTTGTGGATGATATTAAAATAAATTACTAAAAGCAAATTAAAGTTACTTCGTAATGAGATTGTACAAAGGCACACGTCTGCACACAAGAGGAGATGCCATCACTGTGAATACACTGTTGAAAGACATTAATTGTAAAGAATAAAGTGCATTGCAAAACTCAAACCCTGAAATTGTTAAAACACTAAAACAGTTCAGAAACAGAAATATCTTCTAATTACTTTGCCACATACATTAATTTAGTACTGTAAATAATTTACTGATTGTATAATTTGCCTACAGGCTAAAATACAACTGAAGATTACCTCAAGCCTCGCAATGTAGAAAAGCGAGTATCAATGACTGCACATAACCTAAGGACTGCAGGCTAAACACACAACTGAAGACTCCCTAACGCTTTAAAACATATGCACTCATTAGCTCACCAGAAGAGAAGTCCATGGAAAGGGAGCCCAGGCACATAACAATCTCAACAGACCTTTATTGTGAGTATTAGAATGCAGTCAACATTATTGCTATTATAAAAAACAAATCACAGAAGGAAGTATTTTGCTTCTCTCATAGAAGATTTAATCATAGTGCAGTGCTGCCTCTCTCAGAGTGTTTAGTGACAATACACTGATGCACATGGCTACAGCTGAACACAGGAGGCTTGGCCAGTTTTCAGGAAAGGAAGACAGCTGTTTGAAGCAAACAGCAATTGAACTAGCTTTAGTTATCCAGCCCACAGAGTAAGGGAAGGGAATTTCTGTCCTGAATGATTTTTCATGCTAGTTCATTTTCTCCACGTGGTCTCCAATTTTTCATTTGGATTGTTCAGACTGGTGCAGAATGGCTGCCAAATGCACAATCTGCACTCGATGCAGTGTATTTTCACCATTGTTACATGCTCTGTATTTGTTTTCCATATACAAACATATACACATAGTGTATAATATTTATTGCTAAAGACAGACCCCCACACCCAGTGCCCAGGACATAACAAATTATAATAGAAACCATTACTGAAGCATTTCAAACAGCCTCTGCAAAAACCTCACCTAAAGCCATATGCAATCAGTACAAGAGAAAAAAATTGTGAGCTAAAAAAATGTGAGAATAGCAATGGGCATTTCAAAAGTGATTAAGCCTCTGACCTTAATAAGCACTCCAAAATTAAGGTGCATATACTGAAACATCTTTAAGCAGTAGAGCAAAAACCTGCAGTTCCAGTGTTCTAAACAATCCTACTCGTAAATGAATGGCATCATTGCACACACCCCCTTTACACACAGACCAGCACCTCCACAGAGCTACTAATAGGGCAAGGCAGCTGGGACAGCCAGACTGCTCTTTGGCTGTGAAGCCCCTGCCTGCAGAGTCCTGCCCATCCTCCACTTGTTGATTTTTACACCAAGCTCCAGTTCAGTTCAGGATCTGTTTTGTGCCTTTTGAATTTCCAGTGAAGAAACGTTATTACAGCTTCCCTTTAAATGCAAGGGAAAAATAATGTGGTTTACAACATCAAATACTTTTACAATTTTACTGTAATGTTTGAATGACTCCTTTGCATCCCAACCCTCAGTTTGGTAAGGACTGCTGGAGCCCAACAGTGCCAGAGGGGTTTTGCTGTAACATTAATTCAGGTCTAGTTAAGTTAGAAGCCAGATGGGAGTAGAGGAAGATCACCAATTGCATAAGACAGAAGAGGCTTACTTAAGAAAGGCATCAAAAACACCTGGAGATTTTGATTATGGTGCACACACTCCAACTGTACACAAGTCCCAGAATGCTCTGGAGGCTGTGGATAGAAGAGTCAAAGAGGCCTTTCCCCACGACTGCTTCCCACAGCAGCCAGGAGGAACTGGGCATGAGAACAGAGGAGTGACACCCTCCAGGTACCTCAGAAGCCAGAGTGCAGAAAGCTGAAGAACGAAAGGAGAAAACAGATGCAAGCTGCAAAATGAACAGATGAGCACATGTAGAAGCTCAGAGACAAAATTAAGAGAGAAAAGTGGCTGTCAGCCATACAAGATTACTGCATCCATGGAAGAACAGTTTCAATTCTTTGCTACCCAGCAAATACAGGAAATCTATCAGAAAATTGCAACCCATCTTCTTTGTCTATTTGAAAGAAAACAACAGGCTTCTACCACTGTAAACCACTCCACAACTGAACAAACATCTATGCATGTAAGGCCAGAGTATATAAAATATGGGCACTATTCGACCTACAGCTACCCAAGAAAAGGGTTAACAGGAAGCATCTTCCAACCCATTCCCTGCAATATGACCTGAATATGTCCATTTTGTAACCAGAACGTGGCAGCCCCATCGTATCACACCAGACCACAGCACCAACACTACATTTCATTTATGACTGCAGTACTGCTGCCCTGCCTTCACTGCAACTGAAACACAGAACTCCTGATGTAGATGCCTTCGGTATGGTCACAAGTAGGAGCAGGCTTTGAAATTAAATCACCCTGATACCTCCATTAAAAAAACAAACAAACAAACCCCCAACTAAACCTCAGACAAAAAGCTGGGCATTCAAAGGCTCCACTGCCATTTAAATTGCCATTTAGCTCTGTGAAATCACAAGAGACTTCTGTAAAATGGCATTTCCCTTTTGTCTATTACTCTTTAGAACTCCTATTCATTGAAAGAATGCTGCAAATTTAAACATTTTGCTTTTCTGTACACACGTATCAAACAGTCTTTACATTGCCATTTACTATTTTTTCCTCAGAGAGGGTCTGTCCTCTCCATCAAACAATGCAGCCACAATTCACACCCAAATAAATGATGTTGCAAATAGACTGACTGTACATCCCTGGCTCATTTAGAGAGGAAGCAGGAAGACAGATGGAAAATTATGCTTACAGGAATAAGATTCTCTCGATAAGGCCAGCTAGGAGGAAATTCTGGTAAGAGCCAGATCACACTGGGGTTGACTGGCACACGAGCAAAGCAATCAAGTCTAGGTTACATTCTGTGCAAAACATTTAGCATTTTTATGGCACTTGACTCGTGTTTAAAAGAAAAACCTCAAAAGCATCCCAAATCTTTGAAAACTTGAGATACTAGGGTCAAAAACTAACATCCACATATTAAAGACCAGCACCACGACTTGAAAAAGCAAACTCAGACAAGTTTGTGAAACATTCAAGCAGTACACGATGTATCATACGTAGCACAGTCCGTACGGACACCGAGATTGTATTTCTTAGAAGATATGAATGCTTGCAGGAATTTTTATAATACATGACTACACAATGAACAGAAAAAAAATACTGAACAGTTTGTTTTTGTAAGCACAGTCCATCCTGAACAAGGCAGGATCTTGAAGGGAGAAATTACATATTCATGTAAATTAAGAGGCCATTATACATACAAATAGAAGACACATTAAAGCTGCAAGGGCAACTTCAACTTTGACCTTAGGATTTCCTTATCAGGATACCATTCCTCCATCTCTGTAGTAAGAATAAAACCTCTGTCCTCCCCACTAACTTTCCAAGTCCACCTTCACTTTCAGTAACATTTACAATTATATTACATCACACACATGCACACACATTGCATAATATTGCTACAGTGTATGCTGTATAAATTCTGTAAATACACTCCACTTTGTTTCAAAGTAATTCATCTGGATTTATACTTCTCTTATACAGTACACACAGTACCACATTCAAGGATATGCAGCAAGTGAATAGTCTATAAAAACATCTCACATATCCAAAAGCAAGTAGATCACTCAACTATTCATGTTTGAAGCAGTTATTTAAGCATCAACTATATAACACAGAGTATTTATTAACAGTTGCTATAAGATGTCAACATCTCCACAGCTCTAATGTTCTTTCTGCATTATGGAGTCGCCAACCATTCCATACTTCCATGTTATCAGACAGCTCTGTGATGTGATACATCACAAGCTTGATGCGGGAAGACTTTAAATAGCAACTGCTCTGTAAGAGGGAAATTTTGCTTTGGCCATCAGGAGTGATAACTCACTTCAGGTATGACAGACAGGGAGGAAAAGTCAGGATAGGTTTAATTTAGCAATGAACCAGCCACGCTGCTTTCTTTCTCAATAATGGTTTTATCATGAAAGTTCAATGCACTGGTTGCAAAGTCTTTCCCAGATAATCCATCTTTGGCACATTTTTCAGTTGTATGCATCCTTAAAAGGCATTCCAAGATTTTTTGATGGTCTGTACACAATAACAATCACTTATTTTTTTACATTTGTATGTAGATCAGGAAGAAAAGTGGAAAATGTAGAGTATGCAGAATAGTTTTAATAAACAGTTTTACATACAGTACCTTACATATAGAACAGTGTGTTTGCAAATTTAAATAATTTTTGAATGTACAGTGGCTTGTACTCATATCAAAAGGTAAATTCAAGTTTACTGTCTATCGGTTCTAAAATGCATTTATACAGATAACTAGAACTGATAAACAGACATGAGGCATAAAATGTTCAAGTATCTTAATGTCCTCAGTTAAATAGCCTCCTTTTAACAGTCATATTTTACAAATTTCAAAACCTGTACATACATTATTTTCAATTTTAGAAACTGCTTGTTAAAAGGTAATATGAACCACCAGTTCTTGTAGTCTATGGTAATAAAACTAGACATGTGTAGGTAGAAATGTGTATGGTATGTATATATGTACATGTAGCTATACACATATACATACACAGACACAGATGTAGCACTGGGTACAGCGGCAACTTATCAGCACAGGGA
Organism: Pseudopodoces humilis; assembly: GCF_049639895.1. NCBI lineage: Eukaryota > Metazoa > Chordata > Aves > Passeriformes > Paridae > Pseudopodoces > Pseudopodoces humilis. The sequence goes on from NC_142200.1 coordinate 7,808,134, forward strand.
AAGTCCTGGGCTCAAAATCCAGCAAGAGCTAACAGAGCAAGTAGGTTGCCTTTGGTTTCATGACATTTCATTCACTGAAGCTGAAAAATTTTATAAAAACAACTTGGATAAGGTATCTTGTGATTTTTTTCTCTAATGGTATTTAGAATTTCCACAGTCACAGACAGTTTTACTGCTCTTGTCGTTCCCCATCCCCAGTGAGGATGGTGACATTTTCAGAGGGCCGACATCAGAACAGAGCTACCCAGGACAAAAATTGTACCTTGATTCCTGAACACTGCTATAGAACATAAAAAAATATAAACTAGATACAATTTTGGATGGACTGCTGGCACCGAGTAGGACTTTGGAAAAAACCTTCACCTAAGTCATAATCAAACTCTCATCCCAGTGATTTTAATATTATTTGGCACATCTGATCACTATTTTCCACTTCTGTTTTAAAGGAGCCTAGGGGTGCTGTTCTAGGGATTTCTATTTAAAAAAATATTTTAAAAGGGAGACCGTGACAAGTAATTTTTTTCAAAAATCAAAGCTAGTATGTTTGATTTCCTGAACATTCATATGAGAAAGGAATAATCTAAAAACCTTCCTTGTAGGGAAGATACAGCTCTCTCTGTATCTTTCATCAGCAAGATAAGAGGATTGTATTTTTAGTCAGCTGAATTGTGCTAATTTAGAAATGTTTCCCAAGGGTTCCAAAATAGTAGCATTGCTCTTCAAAGAGATTTTGGTTTTTTTGTTTATTGAATTTTCTTGTATCTGGGGATTTACTTGTTTAACATGTTAAAATCCTGAGAAATTTACTTTTCTCAGTATATTATATATAATTTTGAAGCCTGGACATTGAATATTCATATTTTCAATAAAACAGATTCCTGACACTAAACTTCCTCTCTTCTTTCTAAAGCTTCAGGCTATTAATGTAATCTGCAAAGAACCATATAAATGCTCAGCTTTTTGCTGTCTTCCTGTCAGTCTTGTGGCTAATAAGAAAATTCACTGTAAAGAACCTATTTTTACTTCTTTATTCTTCCTTTTGTCATACAGAGCAAAGTGTTGCTATTTGCTGTACTTTTCCCATGTCAATTAAGAGCTGTTTGATACGTCGCTTGAGCTGAGGCAATCTTGCCAGAGGATCTGGTGGTTCCAGTTCTCCAGTGAAATCAAGCCAGCTTTCTAAAACTACAGAAGGAAAAAGAAGAAGTTGATTAGAGTAAGTCTTTGAGAAACAGTTTCCATAAATATTAAACTGTTCTTTCTTACTTTGTCTTTCATAAAAAGGGAAAATACACTGAGCCTTATTCAACAGAAGAAATTTCATTATGGAAACACCAACTAATTCCGTATTTCTCTTGAACAATCCAATCTTCTGATTTGATTGTAGCTCTAAAAAGGTATCTGGGTGTAAATTTTACCCTTGGCTCACAATTTACCCTCTACACACAAAAAAGAAACTTCAATTCATGGTCTACTCTGACAGTTCTGGAACAGAAAATGCAACCCTTAGACACAAGGCTTGCTTCTGCCACTTTAACAGGCTCCTGTGGACAAGGTCCAGACTATAGAATGGTTTTCCAATCTTTAACAAATGTTTTCAAGGAGTTTCTCTGCTTGTAGAAACAGAGAAGGGAAAAGGTCAACCCTGTTAGTTTAGAAACACTGCCTAGGAAAAACAGGGATACTGGAAGTAAAACTGCAAATAGAAATAAGACAACTTTGTTAAAAGATTAATTAAGGACTCCTAGGATTAGACTACAAGATCCCTTAATTACTAGTTAATATGACTGGCAAGTCATAGACACTTATATGTTACAATATTTTTGTACAATATAATTTCATTCAAGATTTCTCATGAAGACTGATTTGTCTTAATGAAACCACTTGCTTACTACTAATAAAAAAACAGTTGAAGGCACAATAAACACCATTTTTATCTCTAAATACTGTCAATTACTAGAACAATCAGACAAAAATCAATCAAGGCATAGAAGAAGCCATCAACTTTATGATTCATATCTGGACAAAGACTAGACAAGTCATCTAAGCTTTCTGAAGTCTGAGCCTGAGCTCAGGGGTTCTGAGTGCTTAATCTACTTTTTTGGGCATTGAAAACTTGTGGAAGGGGGTGGGGAAATCAAGGATACAAGCTCTGCTTATAATTCTGGGACCCAAATTTGAACATTAGAATACTTAAAAGCCCATCGTCAGTGCCTCAGATCACTTTGAACACATTAGTTATAAGAGATGCTGCTACAGGTACATTCATAAGCAATGTGGCAATGCAGTTACCATCAACTTCTTTTTCAATCAGGTCCATTCTGCTGGTGACTTCATTCTGTACATTCTCTATATGGGTGAGGAGATTTAGCTGCCATTGAAGATGTGTGTCCACTTGTTCTTCTGAGCCTTTTCTTTCATTACAAACAAACACAGTGTTTCCTTCTGCAGAATTCTTCATAGGAGCAACAGAAAGAAAAAAATTGCCATTTAAGATTTTTTATTTGCTTTGTTTTAATTTCTGGTGTTGATTTCAACATTTGAGTCACATGATATAATCTGCTGGCTTAGAACTGTACTTTTGTATACATGACAAAAAGCTTACTCAGAAAGCCACATATCATGCCACATCAATAGACTAAAACAAAATGCAGATTCCACATAAATAAGCATCTATACCTTTTGCTTCATTTCCCCAACACTGAAGTTTATCAGCTCAAATACTTTGTTCAATGCAGTAAGACAGACTGTACTTCTGTACCCTTTTTATATAAATAGTAACTTAAATTACAAAGTGCTGAACTGCATGGATCTACTGCCACCAAAAATGTGCAAAATCCTAACGTTTGTTTCCATGGAAAACTTTCTACAATGGAGAAGTATCTAAGATGTCAACAATCACTATTTTGCACAAATAAGCTGGACATCCTATTTCACAGAATCCCAGAATGGGTCAGGTTGGAAGGGACCACAGAGGATCATGTGGTCCAACCTGCCTGCTCAAGCAGGGTCATCCCAGAGCACATGGCACAGGATTGTGTCCAGGTGGTTCTGGAATATCTTCAGTGAGGGAGAGACTCCACACCCTCTTTGGACAATCTGTCCTGTTTGCTGATTAAGACAAAAAACTTCTCTCCCTACCTCCTATGACCCCATCTATCTTCCAAGAACAAGTTTGGGGCAGAACTGGACTTGTTTGGGGACAGTTACAGTAACATGTGGAGTTACTCTAACATAGTATCTGAGGAAGATTAACCTCTTCAATAAAACAAGTACCTTCACAGCATGCCACAGATAATACACGAGTTCCTAATCTTTCTATGGCTGATGTTTCAGCTAATGAGTGGAAGGAGATCAGATTTAATGAGTTAAAAATGCTCAGCATCTCCAGTAATTAGCAGGATTAACAGCTTCCATTTTATATCCAGTATGACTTCATATCCAATGAAGTTCTTTAACTATTGAATATTTTATTTTAAGGACTAGAATGCCAGATACATGTGCTCACACTGTGTCAGTACATGTCAAATGCCACAGCAAAGAATAACTTTAATACACTTCTCTGAAAAGCTCAGCTAATTTTCCACACCACATAAGAAAAAAATGGTGTTAGGTCTATTATTAAAATATTTTTCTCCAGTAAAGTATAGGAAGAGTGAGAAGAGTGAGAAGAGAGGTAAGGAACAACATAGGAACTGATGGATTTTAAGCTTAAGCACTTAAGCAAAAAAATCCAAATTTCATTTTAAGACTTAAAATCAATTAAAAAACACCAACCAAACAAATAAAACTCTGACTGACCTGCAGACAGCTTTATTAGCAACTCAGATGGGAAAAGCATTGCTAATATTCATAACGTTCACTAAAGGAGTTAAAATTATCTATCAGAGATAGATTTGAAAGGTATGAGAGTTTTGATGCTTTTATGATATTTAAAATCCCTTCTCTGAAGACATCAGGTTTGCTTCCACAGTGTTTTCAGTAATCAAACTGTTAGTAATCTTATGGAAAATATTCCCAATATAAATAAAATATCTATTCCTTACTATTTTCAGACCCTCTCTAATACCATAGGAATGCCACTTTTCCCTTGCTGTAAAAGGATCCAACTCCATAATTCTAAAACCAATATTGTCTTTCAGCCTGTTTCAGTAAGTTACAGAAAATTTCAAAGGTAAGTAACTAAATATCTAAATAACATCATAGTTTTTTTTGTTTGGTTTTTTTTTTTTTTCATTCATCTAATGACCTCTATATTCAATTGGCTCCTTAGAAAGAATCCACAAAATCCAATAGGTTCTCCTCTGAGATCAGTGTAGGTAATCAGGAAGTGATGGCAGGAGAAGAGTTAAAGATACAGCTTGTGGACAAGAAATAACAGGATATTCAGGTGGGGAACACTTGTGCTTTCTGAAGCAAAACCAAGGAAACTAAATATAATTTTAAAGATAATGCATAGCCCAAAAGGGGACTTGATAACAGTTAATCCAAATACTGTTTGTAAGAGAAATGGAAGTATGTAACGGAACTGCAGATTAGGGTAAAACAAAATAGTATGGAAAACCAGAATATTAAAAAGCTCTGAAGAATGCTAGAAAGGAAAATTCAAAGCTCCAACCAAACATTGACAAGGAGAGAAGAAAAGGCATCTTAGAGAGAAGTCAGATCATTTAAAAATGGTCTTCCAATGTCAGTTTTAAGGTAAGTGCAAACATGTTCATGGAGAAACCAAGGAGAATTTTCCCATGCATATCATGTATAGGCAGAAGGCCTTATTTTGGTATCAAAAAGGTGGCAGGTGATCAATGTGTCCCCAAAGGAAAGAACACTTAAACCAAGAAGAGATCTGTTTGGGACAGTGTCAAACAGAGGACACCTAGCTTTTAAGATATATGCTTGAATCTCTGAAGAAAATATTAGTTTATTTAACTGCTCATGCATATTTTCCTTTAATTCTAAATATCTTTATACTATTTATACTGTTAAACTACTGTTGGAAGGCAATAGTATTTGACATTGCTGCATTTCTCCTTACTATAAACCCAAATACAGTTGTGCAATGTAGTAAATTTAGCACAGAAACATGTATTTTTAATTAGAATGAGCCAAAAATTCCCCATTCAGACTATACAGCTTACATGCCACATTTAGAACTAAAATTAAAAAGAAATAAGATGTATCATACTCATTTCTTCCACACCAGAAACTGTACTTCAAAAGGGGGATGAGTTGGACGATTTATCCTCATACAGCTGGTGTTGTAGAAAACAGAAAGGTTTGGTTCTCTTTGGTTTTTGCTCAGAGAACTGTTCACTAAAACCAGATTAACAAGTTTCAGACCTTTTCCACCAAATAATGGATTCAAACCATTAATGTCAAAATGAGATGTTTAAACAGCAAAATATAATCCTGACTAAAAATGTTTCATTAGAAGAAATATGCAATATAGAAGACTGAAAAGCAGTTGAACATGAGGAGAAATTAGTTGGTCAGTAAATCATTACTTGTGGATGGCATTCTAGGTAGCACTGCTATTAAAAAAAATAATACAATACAATAATAAACACTATTAAAAAAACCTTGGTATAACAAAACAACAAAAACCTCCTAACACATGTAGATAACCAAACTGAGAGAAAAAAAGAAACCTGTCCCATTTTCCTCACCTTATAAAAACCATGTAAGTTCTGTTCCAAGACTCTGAATTTTACAAATAGGGTTTCCTTTGTCTCAAAACATTAGATTGACAACAAATTTTTAGCATAGGCAATACCTTAAACTATACCTTGTATTTCATACACCAACTGAAATGAACATACTTCACCTGGAACTATTGCAGTGATCCAAGTTTGCTTCTAGTGATTTCTGCTGACTTATTTGATAAATATGTTGACTTACAGCAATAAACATTTCTAAATACCTATAGATACTTCAGCTTTATCAAACATACAAACATACTTTTCCAAATAAAATTTCCCAGATGAAGAATGATACTTACCTGCTCATTCATGCCACCATCTCTAAAAGAATATTGTAAACAGTTTTTATTCTCTGTATGATATTCCTGATCTTCCTCAAAGCTACTTGTGTCTTCATCATCTGAGCTCATAGGGTCAGTGACTGCTTTGTAGTCATGGCTAAAACTCTGTGGTTTTTGGTAACTGTGCTCACTTGTGATATACGTTTCTTCCATCTTCTGGGGTATACTGGGTGGCTCTTTATGGTTTTGACTATGACACGTCCTTTCAGCTGGATTAACAGCATCCTGTAAAGTCACTAACTTTTTCTCTACCCCAACAGTTCTTTGTTCTTGTTCTTTTCTCATCCCTGAATAAGCCCAGAGATGAAGGTCTGGGTGATGCTTATTTCTGCAATGAAGAGGAGGAAAAAAAGCAAGTTATGGATAACACTACTTTTAAGCATTCAATTCTCCTAGATCTTAGGTACTGATAAGCATGATTATCAAACAGGAAGTATTCTTAGGTCATTCATCAATTTAAGATAAATCTTTGTGTCCCTTTAACACAAAATTTACAAAAAAATTCACCAATAATCCCACTAGACCAGACCTGCTTGTGTGCTGAACACCTAGCTCCTGCTGAAGCTGAGGGTACTGCACATCTTGCACTTGAATTATTTAAAATATTATACAAGAAAGAACTTCAATGTCAGGGAAAAATGCATATAGAATAATGGTAGTCTCTTCTACTTGAATATATACAGCTGGAAAATAAACCCTGGAGTGATACATACTTCAGTATGCCAATCTTCAGCTGCAATCCATGCAGTATTTCAGTTACCCCATAAACATCTGCCAGTAGGTGATGTGTTGACACGATCTTTTTGGCATTAAGATGAGAGTAGTTCTCTTTCAAAAATGATAATCCACACATGTGTCCGTTGTTTAGCCAGTCTTTGTCATAGAGATATTTGGCACTCCACCTCTGTCCTGGGGTAAGCAATAAACAAATTGAGCCACACCAGAATTATTTACAACTAGAGTGCTATAATTATGTGCTGTACTTGTCTAAATATCTAACATCCATGAAAGGATGACTCAAGATTTTGCTATTAATATGTAAGAAATTAATTTTTGTGGATTAAGAATAAAGTCTTAAAACTTATGAGAAAAAAAATAAGCCTGAAACCTCAATACCTTCTAAACAGCATTTGAAATTAAAATCTAATCAGCTTTGCAATCAAGCTATATGATATTAAGATCTATGCTGTTACCAAAATAAAAAATAACCACCAAAAAAAAAGTTTACATTGGTATTTTATTTATCTAAGTACTGCAACTTACTATTTCTTTTTTAAAAAAAGAAAGCCGAAGTTACCAAGAGAAATGTTAAAGAGTGGATTTTATACGGACATATCCAAAACACCCAGTTTGTTTCTAAAAGACAAATGTCTTGCTTCAATACTGAAGTCAATATCTATTTATTAGAGGCCAGGAAAAGCAGGTATTTCAAAGTTATCTGACAGCAGAGCTCTTACACTCCCCTTTGAGGTGCCTTTCATCAGACTTCTAGGGAGGGTATTGGTGTATGTGGGCCTCACTATTTAGCTAGAGCGTCTACAGTAGCTAAATAACTACTAAAAAACCCAAACAAATTTAAAAAAAAGCCCCATAACTAAATGAAACCAAAACACCCACCCAAAACTAAAAATGCATAATGCTAATTATTGCAATGTTATTGTTTACAACAAGGCACCCAGACAGACTGACGGCAATATCTTACACTCGATTTCAAATCATACTATCATAGACAGAACAAAGAACAGGTTGATGGAAGCCCTTCATACCTTTCAGGAGAATACCCTGTCTATCTCCTTTTTGCCCATTATCCCAATACACTTTAAAATACTGACATTGAGAATGACTTTTTTCTCCTGACATAGAAAGAAAAGAAGTAATGGTTAGGAAGGGAGAGAAGATAAAAATTAGGGACACAGACTCTGCATAGCAGGGGAAAACGAAGTACCTAATACAGTGCAGGGAAAGAGCACAAGACAAATTAGCTGGGTTTAGTAAGAAAAGCTGGGCTGCTCAAAGAGACACCACACAGAACTCTCAAACAAGACTCTCTACCACCAGTTTTGATTCACACTGGGGCATATGGAAAAAGCTCTATTTTTCTAATATGTCATCTCAAAAATAGCTAATAAAAACTCTGCGAACAATTTACATATTTCACTTTTTAGATTTAGAATGGAAGTAGATTTGAGGTTGTAGTCTCACAGCCCTTTTGAAACAGCTGGAGTGCTGGATATTTCACCAGAAGACAGCTATGTGCATTTGTATCAATTGTCAGAAGAAAACACAAAAAACTTACTTCCAAATTCTTTTGTTTTGCTCCAAATAACTATTAAGAAAAATGGGTTTATCACAGAATAATTTTTAAATCAACATCTTCCTCATCAAATGAATTCAGTTGGAAAGTAAATAGTTTTCCTAGTTCTTACAAATTTGACCTAACTATCTGAAGTTCAACATATGCTGTTTGTGCACTATTGTTTAATATAAGATGTGCTAGATTTTCCCATATTTTAAATATTCAGTTCCACACTTTTACACAGTTCTGGGCAAACATAAACATTATAAAATTGCAATTACTATGAAATGCCATTCACAGCATGTTTGAGTGTACTGCGGTACTGAGTCCTTTTCCTCTAAGAAATTATTTAAATTAACAAATGTGATTCCAAGTATTGGCAGAATAGATCCCTGAACAAAAATTACTTCTTTAGAAAGGCTTTTCAGACTACACTGACAAAGTTCTAAGGTTTGGGGAGAATTAAGTTCCAACAAGTAAAACTATGGTAACTAAGCTCATGGATAAGATTTAGCATAGGTGACCATGATGTTACTAACAAAGAAGTTTCTGCCCAGAGCCAAACTTAGAATCACTTGCCCCAAAGAAGTGTCACACGTAACACAAAACAGACAAAGCTTGAACAATTTAAGAAAATTCGTAACATCTCTGCTCAAAAATCCCAAGCAAGGCTGCAGATAAAGGTGGTTTACCCGTACCTGGTGGATCCCTGCAGATGTAACAGATGTACTGCTCTGGAATGCTGTCCTCCAACAGTCCCATGCATACACTGTGCTGCCAACACAAGCATTCTTCACACTGATGTCAGAAAAAAAAACAACAAAAGCAAAAACTAAAACTGAGACAAGTAGGTGCAAAAACTCAGATATGCAGAGAACAGCACTTGAATTTAAATAGCTGGTTTGAGCAAGAATATTTTAGTTGGGCAATTTGTATTTGGGTAGACAAAGACATCAAGTTAAAAAAAGAGCTCTAGATCTGAAAGTTACCTCAACCACAAACTCCAGACTGGAAAAAAAAAAAAAGAAACTGAAGATGTAATATCATATAGTATTTTATTACAACATTCAGTATTTTAGCACCTACATATTTAGTAGCGAAACATAAGACAGGAGTATAATATTATAGTAAAGTAGAAAGATAATGTAATACATTACAGCATAACAGTGAAAAGTAGAAAACTCTTCAGTTTAATTATTTATATTTACAAAGCATCTCTCCAGTGCGCTAGAAAGATGTGCTTTTAATATCGCACCAATGGAAAATCTAAAAGAAAAAGAAAATTAAGAGAAAATGAAAGAGGAGAAACAAGAGAATAGGAGAGTAAAATAGAAGTGGTAAGACATGAGAGCCTAGAAACAGCAAACTGGTTGCTCTCAGTGAGACAAGCATGAAGAGGAAAAATCAGGCTGCCACTGGACTTCAAAATCAGGCAGGAAACTACCTCTTATAAAGATATTTCCCTTTCTCAACTCTGTGCTTGCAAGTGTTTTAAACATTTGCTAGCTCTCTGCTGTAAATCTCTCCTCTTTGACATGCCTTTGAGCATCAACCTGTTCAAAACAGGGAAGTCACCTTTCCTCCTGTCAATACAGCTACGGTGTCCCCTCCTGTCTCCAAAGATTGTTAAACCAGTCCATTTTTCCACATTGTGGAATTCCACATTCACATTTCCACAGCTGAGCTCCTGCTCAGTTTCTCCAACACAGCACTGCATTTTAGTCTGCTCCCTGAGACAGCCCGTGTGCCCTTCATTTCCAGGGCTCTGCCAGTTCCAGAAGAGTAAGTCCACTAACACATGACAGCCCTACTTGTTTCCTTTAAATCTCAATAAAGGGCTCCATACTATCAACAGGAACTGTACCACAGAAGTAGTTGAATACAAACCTGATTTTGAATGGGGATAGGAAACACAGGAGGTTCATAACCTTTTTAACGTTGTTGACAACTGAGTTCTTCCTTACTGCTTTTTGCATTTGATTTAATCACTGCATTATAAATTGCTTGAGAAAAAATACTTGGAATTGCTCGTGGATGGGAAATGCTCTCCTCATTGGAGTACAAATAAGCAGAAGGAGTTGCAATCCATCAACACCTGAATGCTGTGCAGACATGGCATACTCTTCTTCCCTTTTATCTATACCAAGTTAAGATGTACATTCTCAGCAGTTTCTAAAACCTGGTAGTGATATCCAGTGTGAGAAGTGCTATTCTAAAGATGAAATACACACCACAGTACTGACAGTATTCAGTGTCTGCACAGGAGACATGCTGCATGCAGAGGAGGGACATTTACAGTCAGCAGAGAGGCTTCTACAAGTGCTACTGCAAAGCACAAGGGCCAAGCCAGGATGGCTCATATAATCAGGATGGTCTGGAGAACAGAAGCAATACTTTGTGTGTGGAAGAGGATACTTTATTCCAAATTTATCAGCTGGCTATAAAGAAAAGGGTTACCTAGCAATTTGTCCTACATATCAAATTGCTAGAGAAACCCCATCCTAGAGAAACAGCTCTGCATCCACTTTGTTCTTGTTCACTTATGTACAGGTCTCTACATAATTCCAGTCTGTGACACATCAAAAGGGCACCTTCACAAGCAAAACATTCACACAGAAAATACAACTCCACACACCAAACGTTTTTACCTGAATCATAAAGCCATTTTCTTCATCAAGTTCACAAATGCATCTAACAATTTCATTGATAGCATCATCTTCATCCTGAGACTCTTCAAAGTTAGTTGAATCAAAATCCTGATTGTATTCATCACCACTAAGTAACAAACTCTCTGTGGAAGAATCATCCAAGAACTCCACATCTGAAAGGTCTAATAGAAATAAGGACATGTGAAACTGTGTGTGGAGAGACACAATAATTCAAAGAAATACAGGGAGTTTTGACAGGTAAAAATCTTAATCTGCAATAGCAAAAAAATTGCTCTCAAATACACTGCTGGTATATGAGATTTCAAGATGAATTCTGCTAAGTGTCTTTAACGTGCTCTCCTCAGATGCAAAGTAGCAAAACTTAACCAAAGCCATACAATGTAGAACAGCTTGAGGAGTGTAAGCATTTTGATTTAAATAGATGGATCCTCCATCTATTTAAATAAATCAGTCATCATATTTATAGCTACCATCCCAAACATAAACCAAATTATTTCCTTTAAAATTCTCTTTCTTAAAAAATTAAACTTATAAACTGAAATTTGCTGTTCATTCAACCTACTTTCTCCACTAAGGTCAACAGACAGGATAGCTCTTGGATACTGGTATGAAGTGTTCTTCTCTGAGAACATACTGCGCAATGTCAGAGAGCTGCCTGAGGACCGCGTTAAGGGAGAGGAACACCTGTCCAGGAATTCAACAGAACTGTCTTCATAATCTGAATAATCTGAAAAGTTAAAAGAAAAGAAGTCACTTTTACAAAGCAAAATTTATAACAAATGCAAAAAACAAAACAAAACCAAAAAAATTGTATATAGATTTTACTGCAGCATTATGTTGACAAGCAAAGACTATCAACGCTGAGGTATCAGGATGACGAAACTGTAAATAAGAAATGGCAAAAGCTCTTTGTAACATTTTATTTAAAAATTTCCAGTAGGAAACATAATCAAGTTTGATAGGTAAGCATCACCAATTGTAACTCCCCCATCTCTGAATGTACAGAAGGGTAATTTTTCCTAGAATATTATGCAGTCTTCTTTTTTCCACAATTCATCCTGCACCTTCTGCTATCCTTAGAGATGCTGCTGGTGACTCTCTCTTTTGCCTTAAGTCTGCTTGCAGCACTACCAGCATTGCTACCTAGAAGCAAACACAGATGACCCTGTCAGTTTAAATGATAAAAGCTTGTCTGTACCCCTGCAGAGGAGCACAGGGAGCCCAAGGGAAATTTTCTTTGGATGTTCCCAGGACCATCCCATGAGCCAACAGGTCCTGGGATGGGCTAGGGAGCATCCCAGGAGAGTACACATACACAAGCCCAAAGGAAGAGGATGAGCAGGCAAACAACAAACAGCCCCTGGCCAAGCCCGTCTCAGACTTTCCCAGCAGTGCCATCACTTCCATTATCCATGCATGAAACCCATTAGGATGTGTTACCCACAGCAGCTCTCTGGATCATCTTCTGGACTAAGGGCAGTTGCAACCCAGGGGGCTGCCAGTGGAGGGCACTTTGGGATGTGGGGAAAAATAATTTTGGGTTTGTAAATGTCTTACTATGAAATCTTTAGGGAAGAAAATAAAGGTGGGGAAGATGGATGAACTGAAGTGATTTGAGAAAGGATAATTATGAGGAGAAAATGGGAATAACAGGATGAAAAAAGCCACATATTCATAAAGTTTTGTGGTCACTACACTTGCCTGGCCATGCCCTGCATCCCATCTGTACTGGCAGAGGTTTTAAATGTCCCTCCAAGGGGGTTGGACCACTGCACCTCCAGAGGTATCTTCCAACCTCAACTATTCTGTAATTTTTATTAAATCTCATTTCCATCTATCACCTGGGGAAGGGGCTCTCGATTCAGGGTTCAAGAACATGGTCTGTGTGCCAGGAAATGGAGTAGCACTGCAGGTGAAAGGGTCCATTTGTCTGTGGTGCCGGCACACAGAGAGACTGCAGTGACAACAGTGCCAGCCCCATGCCAGGCATCTCTGGTCACAGAGACCCATAAGCTCATGCTACAGCACCTGCAGCCAGTCCAAGGGTCTGATTGCTTGCATGGATCAAGCTGGACCAGCTGATGAGCAGGTGAAATGGCCTGGGAGTAATGGGTCAGTGGGTCAGTCTGTAAGGGCCAGCTCTGGGTGGAAGTGACTCTCTAAGCAGGAGAGCTGGGGTGGGGGGCTCTGGGGACCCAGGGAGTCCTAGACAACACTGTGAGTGTGTGAGAATGCACAGGGAAGTGAGACTGTCTGTACTGCAGTAGGGCTGCTGCCTCATGAGTTCATATCTGCAGGCGCAGAAATTGGAAAGACTGGGATCCAGAGGAGCTGTCTGGGCAGACAGTGTCTGAGCCCAGCTGCTGCAGAAATCCCCACTGAACTTACACATCTCTGTACTATCTTCTTGCTCAGCCAGAGACAGAAGCAGGATGAGGCTGTTATAGCACACACACAAGCACAGACAACATCATGTGCTTCTGCCTGCTGGTCATACAGTGGCACTGACATTTATCTTTACAACCAGCATTGTATCTTTTCCTCCAACAAACTATTTGCAACAGTCTCAAGAAAAACATTTGCAAGCCTGTCCCTAATCATAATGACTGAAGAGACTGTCCTAGGAGAGTCAAGTAGTTGGAAATCGTTGAAGTTAAGGTGGAAGGGACCTTAAAGATCATCCTGTTCCCCTGCACTTCCAGTAGACCAGGTTTTTCAGAGGCACATCCAGCCTGGTCTTCAACATTTTCCCAGGATGGGACATCCACAACTTCTCTGGGCAACCCATTCCAGTGGCTCACCAGCCCCGGAGAAAATAATTTCTTCTGACTATCTAATCTAATCTAGATCTACCTTCCTTCAGTTTAAAACTGCTACCGCTTGCCCTATCCTTACATTCCCAATTAAGGAGTCCCTCCCAATCCTTTCTGCTATAAGGTCTTTTCCCAGCATCTTCTTTTGTACAAGAGAGCCTAAAACAGGCTCTCAGCCTCTTATCATAGGGGAGGTGCTCCAGCCCTCTGATCATCATCATGGTCTTCTGCTGGACCCACCTGATTATGCCCATGGCTTCAATCAGGAATTACAAGTAGCTACCCATTTGCTACTCTTAAAAATTAGTACTTCAAATATAAGCAAGTAATCAGACTACTACACTTTCATCCTTCAGTAGGAAGCATTCCTGCTCCCACCTATCACTACAGTTTTCCTGCTATGGGTTCTATAATATCCTTCTCCCCTAGATCACCTTCCATGAAGCCACTTTCCTCTTTACTGTCTCTGTCCAAAGCACACCATCTCCAGCATTTCCCAAGTGTATTCACAAGGAGCAGCTGAGTTGATTACTTCATGCTGCATGGCTTTCAGCCTCACTGCAACAGAGCAGCATAAATAACAGGCATTGCCTACTTTATGCTACACATGGGTTTTATACAATCAGTAAGTCACACACATACTCAGAGCACAAAACCAGTCTTTGCTGGGGTTTTTGTTTTGTCTCAAAGCCTTGTTTAAGACTTACCTGGGGCAGACAATGTACCTGTTCCCTTTTTGTGCCCAAGACACATCAATTTCATTTCAAACAAAAGGATCATGCCTCACACACTTACAACTTCTGTCCACACCTAGAATGGAGTGATAAAGTCCTGGAGAGAGTCCTGTTTCTTCTGACAGATGGGGTTTTCAGGGTCAGACACCAGAGTCAGAATCTACTGGAGTATTTTAAATTTTTCCCCAGTTAAAGAAAGTTAAACTTTAATTGGACTGTTAAACCCAGATTGTCACACAATGAATTTGCAAATAATAAAACTGCTTTTTGCATGTGGATTTAAGATTTCTATTTGTTGAGGCATTGGGCATGTTTTCTTCTCATATTTAGAAACACTGGATAAGGCTCCTAGAAAATGGAATCTAATTATGGTACCTCTGCCAAGCTATTAAGTTTCAAGACTGGCAAAAAGACCAAAGGAATAAAAAGATGAAAAAACCAAAAAAAACCCCAATAACAAACAAAACAAAACAAAAAACAAAACAAAAATACCCCACAAAACCCAGCCCACAACAAATCACCTTATGACCACAAGAAGATAAAACCAAAGAACAATACTGAGCACATATCTAGCATTCATCAGTATCTTCTTGCAAATACCTAGATGACTTCTCAGTGCAAGTTAAGAAGCTCCCAATGACATTTAAGTAAAATAAGCAATTGAAGTTTATAGCTTAAAATTACATTGTTCCAGTATAAAGATGAAGTACACAAAACCCACAATTCACACTAAAGCACTGCATGATCTGGAAGCATTTTCATGTTGTAGCACAAATTTTGGACAGAGAAACACATAATCCATAAAATATAAACCCCATTTGTCAAGGCAACAGACAAGGCTGTTATAACAGACACCAACCTCAGCTGTGAAGGAGTAACTGTTAAAGAGGGAGTGCACTGCATCCAGCAAATCACTGAAATGCAGCAACAAACACTACAATAATTTTAATGTCCAAGCAAAATATCTATGACATGTATACAGAGTTTCAAATTAATTTAAAGAAATGAAAATAACAAGCATATCTTTCTGAGGAAGAAGAAACATCTGTGAAATACGTGTGTCTATCACATAGAGAGAGACAGGCTAAAAATGCAAGAAAAAAGAAGTCCCAAGTGTCCTTTTCATATTTAAGGCTAAAACTTACCCTTGGACATTTCACATTCATATTGTTTACAAACAAGTTTTACTATCTAATGCTTGAAATACTCTGAGTGGTTTTACTTACTTTAAAAAAATATAAATTGAACTTACCATGCTGTTTTGATTTCTTCTTTTTTTTCTTCTTCTTTTTCTGTTTTGGTTTATGATCTTTTTCCTTCTTCTCCTTTTTCTCCTTTTCTTTTTCTTTCTTTTTACCTGCAATAAAAATTTAACAATTTAAAACAGCTTAACCTAAACAAGGTACTCAAAATCAAAAGCTCTAGTTGTCTAGTCAGATCAAAATGATTCAATTAATTTACTTGTTATCTTGGACACACCTCTTATTAATTGCTGGTATGATAGTTAAAAAAAAAATCTCATTTGACAAATATTTTATCATTATAAGTATTTCCAAGTAAGATATCAAGGCAGAAAAAATACAGTAAAATACACAAAATACATAACATTACATAAATAGCTTATAACTTCTGTTTTACTTACAGTTTATAACAAAAATATTTGAGCAAGAGAAAAAGCTTTCATAAGTGCAAAATTCCCAGTTACAAAGGTTACATTGTTCTAGAAACACTATTAGGACTACAGAAAGACATTTGGAGGAAATTCAGTATCACCAATCTGCTGCTGCTGTCAGCACTGTGCACTACACAGTGGCATCCTCACAGAAAACTGATTCTGACTAGAATTTGACATACTTTTTTACGCTGCAGTTCACTTCTAACCACTGTTGGCACTGTCCATACACGAGGACAAGCACTTTGACTCTGAAAAATTCTTTTTATCCTGTTAATTCTCCCCAGACAAAGTACATCCCACATTTTAGCTCCACAATAATTTCTTAAGTTATCAGCAGTTAGACAAAAAACAAAGAAATTGACTTGCTACAAAAAATAAGCCTCAAAGCCAGGATTTTTTCCTGCACAGAAATTGGAGCAGTCTTATCTTCTTGAGGAATACAGAGACAAAACCTTTACTCCTGGGAAAAAAGGAGTAATTCTAGCCAGCCTTGATTAATTTATTTTATTTTGAACACAGGATAAAAACAGAGTCCTCTTAATCTGTATTTTATTTCACAAATTGACAAATGTGTTGCTAGTAATCCTTGTTTGCTCCTCCCATCTCAAATCTGAAAGTACAATGAAATAGCCAGTATTACACATTCTACTAAAAAAGAAACCTAGTCAAATGAAAATCCAGAAACAGTGTGCCTCTTATAGGTACTTTAGGATCCTTCAACCTCCTTGCTATGGGCACCTTCATTTTATCTTCTGTTACAAACCTGACATATACATAAAGAGTCTTTTTTAAGACCTTAACAAAAAGTGCAGCTGGGCCCAAGAAATCTTCTGTGCTTTTACATTTGCTCTTCAGAGACAGGAAGTGTTAGAGAATTTTTCTTTTTTTCATAAAACTTATATTGCTCTCTACGTACCATATGTTGAAGAACTTTTCTCTTCCAGTTTTCCTTTTCTTTCCATTCTAGCTGCACCTGCAAATTGAAGAATATATCACATAAGGCCAAAGTCTGGCTGATGACCTAATTTCTTGTAAAAGTCATTAGACTGCAAAAAATCCTAAAAGCACACAATGATAAGAAACATACAAACAATGTAAGTATTTCTAATGTCATTTTACAATTATTTTTATTGTCTAAAGCACTGGAAACAAAAAGTATTATAGTTTACCAACTTCTGAATCCTTGTCCTTATCAATCACTTTCTTTAATATTTTCTATTTCTGACTCTCAAAACACTTCTCCTTTATGGGCACAGAACTCTGTACCTCTGTCCCTTCAGACCTCACCAATGTGGAAAAACTTTTTTTTTTACTATTCCATTTGGGTAACTTGAGACTATTGGTTAAAGGCATTTTCAGATGCAAGGCATGTGCATGGGACAAGGGTACTGAAAACAAGAAGATGGATTTACTCAGCTTTCCATAAGGATTGCAGCCAGCCAGGGCTGGGTCAGATCACTGAAATGTCAGTATTGGTCATACCATCATCACACTTAACAAATCTTTACTGCACAGGAATGCCTAGATCTTAAGTCTTACATACAAAACAATACACGCCACAGAAGGTTTCTTCCTATATTTTGGAATTTGCACTCACTTTTACTACCTGTACTGGTTAAAGTGTGCTTTTGCTGACACTTTTAAGCCTTTTTGTTTCTTTTTGTTCCCACTATAATAGGAAACCACAACAAGAGTAACAGTTAAAGGTGCTGAAACTGTCAGTATCATTAAAGTTAATGCTCCATTATGTTAACAGAGAAATTAGGCTCTGGTACATTTTTAGTCCTGTGTATAAAACATTTCTGCTTATTGAATTTTTCATTGATTTTAATAATATTGAAATAATTCACTTTCTTTCATTAATCCACATTTGAATAACATGTACAAATACTGTGATTTGCCAGAATTTGGCATCATATACTGATAATTCTTATCTTGTACTATTTAGAAAAGTTTATTCAGTGAAATATTTAGTTGTTTTTTTAGCTCTTTATCTGATGCAAGTTAGGAAGTAACAAACTGAAAACAAAACAAAACCAAAATTATAATTTTCACTGCTAATATTAACAATTTTTAAATAATCAAAGTAGAATAAAATTTATTTATAAAGAACATTATTGAGGTAATTCAAAACTCTCTATTACTGTGTCCATCAATATTGTTAGAGCTTCAGTATTCATCTAATTGTCTAATTAAGAAAATTGTCCAAATTGACAAAGGACGAATTGTCCAATTAGACAAAGAAATTGTCTAATTGTCTAATTAATCTATTGTCCAATTAAGAAAGCCTAATTTTCATCAGACCGTTGAGGACATTTTAGGACCATGCCAAGGACATATTGTACAAAAATGCAGCTCTGTGAAGTCATAAAGGGTTGAGGTTTTTCCATGTCAGCTGTAAACACTTGAAGGCACCATTTACCTTTGGTGTCTCTCAACAGAAGACCCCAACAAAAACATAAGCATGTAAAAAAAACAGTTCTGAAATATACCTGCTATTGGCCAAGATATTCAACAAGACAAAATATGGAGCTGATCTGGAATGCATTAAATAAGCATCATTAAGGTAATTTAGTAAATTCATCAGTCATAAAAAGATTCTGGGGAAAAGGCAAGAACACCTCAAGCCTTCCCAATAGGGGCAGACCAACCCAATTCTACTGGGATACCATACAGCTCATACAACACCCACTCCTATGAGCCTTCCTGGGAACACAACCAAAATGCCACTAGCTGGAAAGCTGAAGGGCCAGCAAGAACAATAACAAGTGGTGCATCACCTCTCACAGCACACAGCAGGTGTGGCCAGCTGCAGCACAGCTCTGTACTGTGCAACCCAGGCAGCAGCAGCTGCTCAGCTCTGTGCACTGGCTCCTGCCACACAACTCGAGCTGCACGGCCACGCCTGGGGCTACCTGAGTGTATCTACTGCTTCAAATCAACCATCTCACCTTTCAAGACTGATTAAGGCTCTTGCCTTTGTCTGTATTTCAAGTGCATTTAGCTTGCTTGGAATACTTATCACTGACACAGAACACTATCCAAATTATTCCTTTCTTGGGTTTCCTAATTACCATTTGTCTCTGTTACAGGACTGAACTGTTCTGCCATCTGTAGAGCAATAAGTATATTTTAGCACATTAGTAAAAGAAAAGTGACACTTTCCCACATCATCATGCTATCAACGTCTTGTCTCATTTCTAAAAAGAGCGCAAAAGGATCACCCAAATGCACGTAATTCATTTAGATCACTGCCATTTTGATGAAAAGATGTGAGAACACCCCATCCAAGCAATCTCAAAAGAAATTTCATCTCAACATTACATGAATTAGTATTTAAACTTTATTATTGAGAAGAAATCCTGACCTGACATCCAAATACGATTTCATTCCAACAGCCACAACACAACAGATTTCAGTATCTCAATAATTTTCAACATAAGTACATCTGACAAAGTAATCAGTAACTGTTTGAAGGAACACTAATATTGGGCAGAAATCCCCCCAGTCAAGCAAATACCCATCTTGCTGTCAGAACTCTCCAAACTGCCTTTCTATAGTAACTTGAAAATAGGAACTATTATGCCTGTGCACATTGCAATTTTATTCTTGACTTTAACTTAACTGAAAATCATTTTAGATAAAGAATCTTAAATTCTCAAACCCTACATAAAGTGTCAAAGCTTGCAAAGTCTGCTTTTCAACTGTGCAATCACTATGCCTTACACATAACCACAAAATTGGACAAAGCAGTCAGTCAAAAGGGCAAGTAACTATGGAACTACTAGCTTTTTTTTTTTTAACTGCTACTTTTAATTGCAATTTTATTCCTGTTAAGGAGTCTAGCCAGCCACCTCCCACACAGTGAACGTGGGAGGTCTGCCGTTAACACTCAGCACAGAGAAAGACAACCAGAGATTAGACTTGGTAAACTACTGATTTTGTCACCATTCCAAGATCAATTTTATCACTAGAAGACTAATTTCAGATTAAAAAGAAATGCAAACCACAGCATTCCCAGTCCAGTTTATAACATGTTTCCAGTACTACCTCCCCTGTTATGGCACAGAGAAGTGACATAAGCGCCGTCATGCAAGTACAGGCACAGGACAGGATGTTGTGCCTTAAGTACAACAGGGCAAGCAGTGGTACTGCTTATTGCAATTCATCAAGCTCAAATGATTTGTAGCAATATGAAGCAAGTTATTTTGTTGACTGATATTCTATTTCATGGCTTTCCATGTTTAAATAATATCATAAATATAATTATCTGCATTAATATACAATTTAAATCACATTGCAATAGAAATATCAATCATGCTGGTCATGTTTAATGTAGTGTTTTGAATTCCCAGTGCATATGATCAATTTTATATCTAAACAGACTTTTAATTGCATTTCACAGACTGATACTAGACCCTGTCCAAAATGATGTCATTAGGAAGAATAAGCCCATAAAGAGGTTCTTGATTGCCTCATAACCAGCCTAAAGTGGGAACTTCAGGGCAGAGATTAGAATGGCAGGCATTCAAATTAGGCAGTAAATCTGACTGTTAGTAGATGAAGTAAAACAAACAATCCTAAAGTAACGTGAGCAAGTAACAAGATGAACAATAGGTTATCCCTCTTAAAAGCAAGGTAAACCAGTAAGACTGGCAAAAGTGACCAAACTCATTTTCTGAAAATTTTGTACATCAGCTGTTTCTTGTTCCTGCTGCATTAAACTGTTACCAAGGAAATTATATAAAAGTATGCAATGTTTCTTTGCTTTCAGTCTTAAATGCAAATTTCACCGATATAGTTAACCTAATGTTACCCTACTAGCAAAATCATCTACAGGTGTTAGAATAGGAAATAACAGCTAGTGATAATATTGTTATATCAGCATTATAAATATTATATTGTTAGATTAGAAAGTGTAACAATATTTTCCTTTTACTTAAACTTCAAAACCCAGATTGCTTGCTGAAATTATGTTTGCTCAATATATAAAATTTGAAGTAACATAAATGGTGCAGGGTTACGGAAAACAAGAGAAAATCACAAATTTAAAGAGAAGCACAACTACAGAAAAACCTAAACTTCATATGCGCAGAAAGGCAAAACTACTGTACTTTGCAAGTATTCTGACTGACTGTGGATTTAAAGTCTTTGAAATACTAAAGTGACCAAAGACTAGTTATCTGCATTTTAAGCAATTTGGCAAATGAAAGCAAAGATTCTTAGTTCTTTGTGTGCAGTATCAGATGATTGCAAGTAGGACCTCAGAATAGTTTAGTAAAACAGTACCTCTGATCAATAACTAATGGGTAGTGTACAGGTGTCTGTCAAAGTGCACAGTACTTCCTTGGAGCCTTTGGATTGAGGGAATCATCACAGAGTTTTTATTTTGCCTCTACAAAATGATAAGGTGTTTATTTTGAGCAATGATTTTGAAAGCTATGTGCTAATACTATGAGTCGCCATTTATGCATCTGCACTTCAGTGCACCTAGTCCCTCTCCTCTGAAAATACCAAGTCGGTACCTTCTGAATAAAGTCATTAAAATGCATAATTTCTAACAACACTAAATTATTTTTTCAATTGACTCAACTGATAGCTTCCATCAGAAGTCAAAATTTCTACATCACAAATTGCATCTCTGGACTTAAACCAGTTCAGCCCTGTTACAGAAGGGTCCGGGATCAGACCAGGCTGTTCCAGGCTAAATATCATCACAAGGTATCTCTGAAACTATTCACAGTTACCTATTTCAATGATTACAAAGATAGCAGGTCTAACTTATGTGCACTTAACAAAATCTGCAGTGATGTCAAAATCTAGAACTCTAAGTATGTCCAGACTGTGTTAATAATCTCTTAACAGCAGGAACACCATAAACAGATGTAGATTTATAACAGTTCTTTCAGATTAAGAAAACACAATTACAGAATAGTTTGGATTTTAAACCAGAGTTCTCAGTTTGTAATGGATAGAGCCACAATGCGTACATTTAAACAATGTAGTATATTAAACTGCACTTAGGTAGGTGTTTCTGCATAATTCAAATTAACTTTTTTCTCAGATATTTCAAGAATTTACAGGAATGAGAAAGGAAAGCTTTGAGCACCTCTCCTGTATATATTTGCTTGCTATTGCTTAAACAGATAATTAGGAAAGTACTGATAGAAAGAGTGGATCCTATTTATTTTCCTGAAGCATGCACAAATTTGGTGTAATTAGGGGTGCTTCAGGAATGTGACTTGAGAACCTGTGCTGTTTCAAAGGCAAAATGGTGCCTTCTAAAGTAGAGAACACAAATTTATTCAGTAGTGTATACTAACTCCAGGGGTTTCAAACCTGAACTTTAAACTGACATTTTTCTTTTTCCTATATGATTATAAGGATAAACATGTTCCACCAGAGTTAAAAGACTGGGGTGAACCCAAAACACAAATGAATTTTAGTTATAGTCCTAGCGACACCACTGACAGAGTCAGAGAGATCCAAAACCTGCCACAAAATCTGTGAATTAAAAATACCAAACTGCTTAGATTAGTCTTTCAGCAACAAAGCTGATACTCAAGAAGCTGTTGGGCTACATGATGCAACCTACTGAAAACTTCTGACATTTGGACAGAAAGTCAGTATGAAAGCTCAAGACACAGTTCCATTTATTGTGTGAAGGATAACTGCAATACATGAAAATTAGGAACAAAACACATGTACCTGGAAGGCAAAAAACCAGAAGACAAAAAATGTAGCTGGCAAATCAGTTCCTTTAGAGCTTGTAACTCTTAAAATTTTATAGATATTAAAAAAAGACTCATTAAGCTTTATATACAGTATGAATTCTATTCTCTGGTAGAGGTTGCACGCATTTTCGGCTTCCCACTATGGAGTCAAGTTGTAAAAACAGGCAATTTTATCATGGAATTTTTCCCTGACATAAACTGTGTGGACATGTCACATAATTCTGAGTCATTAAATGAAGGTGGCTTTAAAAGAAGCTTATTATTTTATTGCTTCAGCTGTGGCCAAAACCAAGACCCAGCTCAACAATCAGGTCCGAAGTGCACTTCTGAGTGCTGGATTTAGAACTGGCTCACTCTGCCCCAATCCAGGCCCATGACAGGAGCAGGCAACTTCCAGCATTAACAGCTATACGTAAAATGAGCCAGAAAATATAGCAGAAAAACCAGAAGTTAAATTTCTAGTAACTGAAAAAGAGTTTTACCAAACAGGAAACAGATGGCTGTTGGGAGCTGTTGCTTTCTTTTACAATCTTGTTCAGTGAGTGGGCAAATACACAACTCCCGAAAGCACTTCTCTTAGTGGCAGAAGACATGACATAAGAAGGACTTTTATAGAAGTCATTTTCCCAGGAATCAGTAATTCTGCTGCTATGCCATGTATCAAGGGCAAATGAAGACTGACACATGGTTCCACTCAAGTAATTAAGTAATATTTTAATATTTTAAAAAGCTTAAGTGGTGGCTCACTAGAGATACCCATAGCCCTTATTTTGACAAATTAGTTTAAGACATTCATAGATTATTAGACTAAGATATAGTTTAAGTGTCATATCTCTATCATTTAAGGTCATGCTGTCCTCCCTTACTATCACTCGTATTTATAAAAAACTTTCTGAGCAGAATATAATAATTTGAATTTTTTTCCCTTCTTACTTTTCTGAACAATTTTCTCATGAAACAAAACAAAACAAAACAAAGGCTTTAAGAGAATTCTTCCTTGGAAGCCACTTAAAAACAGTATAAAAACCCACATACAAGACTTACTTAGAAAAAATTATATGAACACCTAGCATACACTGTATGAAAACATCCCACTTTTAAGGTCCACTGTGGAAATCCTTTCCCAAATCTCTTGGTTACCTCTATCCAAGTGTTTCATGTAAACCACGGTAGTCAGTAAACTGTTACAAAGGGAGAGGCAGCACAGAGTTGCAGCCCTGGGCTCTGTGCTGAGGGTGACCAAGTCTATATAAAAGTTTTTTCGGATTTTTCAGAAATAGTTTTAAGTGTAGCAAGTGAAGGACAGAATTTCCACCACAAACACACACAAAGCAGAGGAACAGCGACTGTCTTTGAGAACAGCATTTTTTTAAAGCTGAAACCACAAATTAGTATGTTAGTAAAGAATCAGTTCATTATTTTTACAACTTTTAGCAATAGCAAAAGTATTTTTGAAATACTGCTTACTACATTCCACACTCTCAGATTCTCCTTAAGGCATGTTAGAAGTGCTAAAGCAGCTGTAAGCCAGTGAAGACAAAGAATATGCAGATGAATGGAGTCCAGAAGAGAGGCAGGTTTTTGAGTGTGCAGAGAAGAAAATAAAAAGTATCCCCTCTTTCTATGGGATTGAATACACACATTTTAACCCTACAACTACAAATCTCTCTGGTTGTATACTGAATCTCTTTACCTGACGCTGTTGTAGCTACTCTTCCATCAGTTACTGCTTTGGAAGAAAGATATGTAATCATCTGAATATCTTCCTTGTCTTTACTGGGATATTCATTACGGAAAGTGGATTCTGCGGATAATGGTGCTGTAACTTCCGAACTACGGCTTAAATCAAGAGGCAGACATGGTCCACGCTTCTCAAGTGACACATGAGCAACATCAGGTACTACATAAAAGAAAAAATCTCATATTAAAAAATACACATGGGTCCAACAAACAACAGTCTGGATTGCAGCGTTACATAACATAGGAACAGCAAACAGCTTTAGCTACAGCAGTTCAAAATATCCCATTAGTTGAAAACCATGAAAGGTCTAATTTTTTATGATTCAATTTCTCTTGGGCAGTTCTTTATTAGATTAAGATACATTACCCTCCAATTTTGATGACTGTTGGTTTTGACCACTGATGGAGAACAGTTTTCCATCAGTAACTGAAGAGGGAGAAGAAACTTTTTCTACAGAATCATCAGGCAAGGAGCAAGTGGCTAAACGCTGTGATCTTCTTCTCCGTTGGCTATGTTTGTAGGATCTAGGGGAACTCACTGGCTGTGATGGACCTAAAAAGAGATCTTTCAATGTTCATGAAGCAGAGAGATACACCATCATCTTACCGCAGCATTTGAAATCTAAAGGTGGGGAGTGCTTTAAACAGCTCTTATTTGCAAAGCTGGTAATCACAGCAAAACTGGTAAAATTACAAAACTGTGACTACCAGGAACAAAGAAAGATTTATGCTCAAGACATGATTCTGGCTTACTGATTATAAATTACTAGGGCACCTAATTCCCCACTGGTAAAGGTGTTTGTTTTAGGCAAGCAGTGTATTTACAGTAAGCAACCCTCCCCTTAAAACCCAGGCAGCAGGTTACTTATAATGGAAGGGGGCAATAGGATTTAACAATAAACAGAACAAATGATCACAGTTAAAGCTCTAAAAAGTCATGGATAGTATTAACATATAACTTAAAAAAAAAATTGAAAACAGTGTTTAATTTTATATCCCACCTCCTGCCTTCTGATAACCTGATATCAATACCTCAGCTGAAATTCAAACACATACTGCCAATGCATGGCACAGTAAGAAGGCTCCAGAACTTTATACTTAAAAAAACCCAAACGGGGGAGGAGGATTGATATAGGTTAATATAGGCCTGATTCATTAAAAACAAAAAACCCACACTCCCCTACACCTCTTCAATATTACCCAGTTCCACAAAATTTTGCCTTAGAAAAACATTTAAGTAGCTATTACACTGTAAATCACTGTTCTCTCCTCTTTGTAAGCAGTTTTTAGTCAGATATACAGATTAAAAAATTAAGACACAGCAAAACTAACTTTGCATTAGAGGTAGAAAAAACATGGAACCAAAAATTAAAGACAACACTAACAAGATCTAAGCTACTAAGTAACCAAGCTTTAAATTACCTAGTTTTAAAAAAATATTGCTACAGAGAAGTCCAACAAGAAGTCCAATTTAATCCAAAATATAAGCATGCTCCAGGAAATCTACTTACCATTGCTCTAGGGGTGGGGATGGAAGGTGTATTACAATATGGATGACTGCTAACATTTTGTGGGGACAAAATACAATTTTTACCAATGTGTCCTGAATAAAGAAGGCTGAATTTGCACTCCTCCCTCTCCCACTTATTTAAAGTTATCTATGAGCAAAGATTAAAAAAGAAACTTATCTCGTAAGTGAAAATACAAAATCAAAGTTAAGGGGAACACATGATGCAGGTTGAGTCTTCCATCCTCAATCACTATACTAAAAGTGAAAAAAAAAATGTAGCATTTGACTTACTGAAACCTGCATTTATGTCAGCCTTTGGCCTCATCATTTAATGTTCTTTAGGCAAAGAACCTGACACTAAGCAACACTAACCTAAAAAACCTAATGTAATCTCAAAAAAAAAAGTAGAAATACCTTAATATTCACAAAGAGTAGTGTATTCAAGCATGTAGAATAAAGCTTTCCCTAGTCTTCTGATAAACTATTTTTGTGCTTGGCAAATCAGTTACACATGTTAAGAAGCTGAACACCCATGGGATTTTTCTAGGACAAGGAAACACAATTTTTAATATTTCTCCACCACAGATCTTGAACCCATCTTCTCTTTCACATCATGTTTGGAGGAAATATCACACAAGGTGACGACTGCCACAGCCAACAGGTACAGAGTGTCAGCCTGCTGAAGGTGAAGTTTCTCAGAGAGGGAAATGTCCACACCAAAGTGTACATCTTTTCTTTTTAATGAATCAGGCCCTTTTCAGAAGGGAGCTTTGATTTATCCTGTATCACTGTTAATGCTAGTGTGGAGATTTAAGCTAGAGGTAAAGCTAACCCTTAAAAGCCACAACTCTATAAATATCAGTATATTATTTAAATGTATTATTTCTGGTAGAGTAATTCAAATGCCTTAGTATGTGACTTGACTTTTAAAATAGTGACCTACCCCTAATTCTCCCACTTGGACATTTTATTTAAAGCAGATTCATTTTTAAAAGCAATAGCCATTTACAACCAAAGAAAATTTCTGTATATCTCTTATAAGTAGTTACGGTATTCTTTTTAAAATGTCTGTGCTCACTAGTTTTATTTATCACAGAAGAAGGAAGCTGAGAGACCAGCGTCAAATCCTCGACTTGTATTAATTCTGGGGAAAGTGGTGATTTAGGGGGCTTTATACACCCGGAAGAATCTCCAGATTCTTGTTTGCATTTCTTGCTGCGAGCCTTTCCTGAAGACAAAGTTGAGGATAACAGTGCAGGTTTCTGAATGTTGGCAGAACTGCTAATATCAGCTTCATTTTTTTTCTGACTTTGTGGTTTAGGTGAAATCTCCTGAATAAATAATAAAAAATTGATACTTTTATTTCAGTTTCTTCGTTGTAGTTCTTGTATTCTATTTTGATCTTTTTAAAAGCAATTTTAGTAATCAAACACAGAATAAAGCAACATTATTTTAAGTACAAATGAAAACTATTTAAAATGCATCACATTAAATTTTGCTTTTTTTAAAGGAGCGCTACCAATTGTTTTCAGTATTCAGAATATTCAACTCTTACTAATTGAAACACCTGAAAAAAACTGAAAATAAAACATTTTCCTTCTTCCTTAAAAATTCAACGAAACGTTTTTAGTTTTCCCTTTCATCTGCACTGTCAGTGCAGTCTCCAAGCAGAACCTGGAGAGCATCTGTTCCAAGCCAGAACACACACACTGAGATTCCCTCACAGAGTATCTCACACTGGAGGAGACCCAGAAGGATCCTCAAGTCCTCCTCCCTGCTCCTCACAGGGCTGCCTGCTTTGAATCATGACTGGGAGTGTTGTCCAGACACTCCTTGAACTCTGGCACTGCTATGAGCAAAGAATCCTTCCTCAGAAGGATTGCAGCTCTAAAAAAAAGTTGACAAGATTTTCCCTACACAGTCATTTCCCCAATCACAGGTAAAAAAATAAAATAAAAAAAACCACAAAAAATAAAAACTTTAGGCAGTTCCTCAGGAAAACTATATTTAGCAAGGAATTCGTATTTTTGAGAACCTGAAAAAGTTGATAATGCTCCTTTAAGGAATGCTTGAAACAATGAAAAGTTTCCAATACTAAGCACACTCTCAACACAACCCCTTTCAGTGCTGGGAGTCTGGATTTCACCACATTATATGTTTGCGCAAACATGAAGAAATCACAACTTCTAGCACCACAGGGTTAAATAGATTGTTAACTGTCAGGAGAAAATGAGCAGATAAAGAGTTAAAACAGTTTTTGAAGGAAAATATAATGCATCTTGCCAAATTCCTCAATTTTCATTCTTCTTAACACAAACAGTACTATTTTTAGACCATTAGCATGCATTGACAGACATTAACATTTTAAATTTTTCACTGGAAGTTCTTCCTACATTACCAAAACTGTGCATGTGTTACAACTTGCCTAATAAGGGCAAACTACAATATCTGAATATAATTTCTTAGGCCTGTCTCCCTTCTCATCCCAGTTGCATCATACAGCATAGTACCATCTAATAAAACCAGAACTAACAAAGCAGAGAGGTATTTCTAGAACGTATGCCACCACTTTTTCCAAACTAGAAACATCAAGTCTCTGGTGATTTGAGGGTATTATTGAGTTTTGTTAGAAATTACAATTTTATTTTCCACTAGAATTTTCCATGCTCCAATGGAGGAAAAACAAAAAAAAAAAAAAAAAAAGGCAAAACAAAACCCCACAAGTGCACATTCTGTCTGTAAAAGGGCACCCCTGAATGCTACATGAACGGCTCGCTGGGAGTATCCCTGTAATGATCCGGTGCAAAACATCCCATTCAGCAGACATCAGTTCTACCTTGAATAACTCCATTACACACATACTAAGTGCAGTTTATTCATTTAAATAAAATATTCCATGAACTGTAGAGTATACCTATGCTGGTTATGAGAGGTATTACCAGAAATTAATTAGAGTCGTAACTTGTAAATAAACAATTTTATTGTTCATCTTCACAGATGTGAAAGACATACTACAGCATCCATTACTTTCAAATTACAAAGTTATTTAAACAAGATTAAAAAAATTAAATTAAGATTTTGATAAGGTGCTTAACCTCTTAACAGGACAAATTAACATTAAAAACCTTAATGAATTAATGTTATCCATCTACTCAGGTCTTGGTCAAAAGGAAATATAACATGACATACCCTAATACAATTAAATAAACTACTGTATCTGCAACTAATTGTCTGAGGTTTTGGGTTTAAGACAACTGTAAACTAAAAATGTATAAATATAAACAAAAACTTGCATCAACAGAGTCAGTTTTCGGCTATTGGCCTGAATATTTCTACCATATTCTGTATTACATTATTAAAAAAACCTACAAGATATTTCATCCATTCAATTTTATAGCAGTAGCAGACAAAGCCTCTACGGAATGTCAGCTTCGTTATCGGAAAACCTTTTAGGGAGGTTTATAACTCGGCCATTTTAATTTCATTTTGGGCAGGAACTCAGCAAAAAAAGCTTTAAGCTCAAAACATTTCCTTCCCACAGTCAATCATTTAAATGTTTGTAAGGTTTCTGGTTTTAGTTAGATGCAAATGAATAGGGCAATTTGGGAATTTAGATGCCTCTTTAAAGG
This sequence comes from Pseudopodoces humilis, assembly GCF_049639895.1. Taxonomy (NCBI): domain Eukaryota; kingdom Metazoa; phylum Chordata; class Aves; order Passeriformes; family Paridae; genus Pseudopodoces; species Pseudopodoces humilis. Next base: position 7,837,974 of record NC_142200.1, read on the forward strand.
AGCTTAACTATTATTTCCAAAAAAAATGAGGTTTTTCAGACCATTAGCATGTAAACAATGACAGAGACATCTGTTTTTTATATCTGATCAATAAAACAGGAACAGCCGAGTTACTAAGTCTAAGAAATAACAAAAAGGTTATAGTAAATATGCACTGCAGTTTATACTGTTGCATACACAGTCTATGTAAACCACAAAGTCCCATTTACCGCAATGGGATTCTGCATGGCAAGATTTACATTGTAATGATTCTTCCAAAAACAACATGCTGTAAGCCATTTCACAGTTTTTTGCACATTGAAAATATACACACAGTAGCAAGAAAATCATAGCATCTTTAATATGCAAAAATTTGAGAAATGGAATGTCATGTCAGTACACTGTAAACCTTTATGCAAACTATCGGTCAATGCATCGGTACTGCAGTGGCTCTGCTGGCCCTGACAGTGACAGCATCAAAAACAGAAAATCAGGTTCCATTGACTCTCATCCAATGCAGCATCAATGGAAAAACCAGAGCAATGCAATTATATATCAGCTCTAAAGAACCAGTACAACCAAAATATCAAATCAGGTTTGGGGTAGGGACTGTTCATAGAGTGTGCCGGGGCTAAAGAACAGAAGTGCTTGTTAAAGAATTGCAGGCAGCAAGGCTACTTTGTTCAAATGCTGCTGTTAAAGGAGAATGAAAATGCATACAAAAAAGCTGTATTAAAGATACATTAAGGCTCTGATTTAAATAAGTGGAAAACAAAGATGTCCTGAATCAAGACTACTGTTCATCCTTAGCTTGCTTTACCATGCTCAGGCATTCAGCCCTTTAAAAGTGCAAGACAATGCACAGCTCGGAGTCAAGCAATGCCTGAACACAGTGCAACAAGCCAAAGACAAAACGGCAGCCTCCATATCCTGCCAATATGCAGGTTTAAAAATCAGACCCTTAACATTATTTAAAAGTTTCTTTTTTGTATTTATTAAAATACACACCCTTGCAAAATGTATGGCTCATTGAGCAGTTCATAAAACACATACAAGCCTACAACACCAAATTCTTACAATATAAAAGAAACTTCTTTTAAAAGAAGTTCTATGCGATGTCAAAAACCCTGTTTCAAACACAAATCAAATTTGTGTAAGGGCCTGTTTCTAAGCCAGTTGTCATTCCAGCTATAAAACTGGACCTTGGGACACTGGTCTCCTCACATTTGTTACACGGAGACTTTATTTTGTTTTCTGTTAGTTTTCTAACACAAAAGCTCATTATTGAAATTCAAGTCAACACTGTGTTTAGAGACAATTAAATTACATATTTCTGGCTCTGCCAGAAATGTAAACATAAGAAATTTTCAGTTCCCTGTTATATCTGAAGGGGAAATTTTTAATGTTGTAGGTACTACATCTCCATGGCACACTCCAGTGGGAACTTTGCAAAAGAATCAAACTCTACCATTTCATACCTGCTCCAGGACTGGAGCTGTTTCTTTGTTGCCTTCCTTTTTTTCAGCACCATCTGCAACAACAGCTTTGGATGCCAATAAACCTTAAGAGAAAAGTTGCAGATATTTTTAGTTAGAAGTACCTTACAACAAGAATTTGTAGAAAAAGAAGCAAAATATTGAGACAAGAAATATGAACTGCACAAATCTACAAAATGAGTCCTTCTGAAATGGCTCCACACAAAGCTGACCACTTTAAATTAGAAAAACCAAAAAGTTACAGGACATTCCAACAATAGCATGCTTATATAGGAAGCATTTCCTTGGCATATTTACTGACAAGAAGAAAATAAAATTATCAATTCTAAAATAAAGTCTTGCCATCCTTCCAAAGCCCAAGCACTTGAGCTTTAAAACCAAACATATGACACAGAAATAAATTTTGAAATCAGAATTATTTACAAAACTTTTCTCTTTCTCTTTCTCCCATTTCCAGTCTTTGAGAAATTCACATTACTACTACTTCTTAACTATAACAGATGCAAACCTTTCTTAAACATAATACAACAAGGGATTTAATTTCCAAACAAACATTCCTAGTAGTGGAGCTCCCAAATTACCTCAATAAGATGACCATATTGGGAGCAAATAATATATTAGAATATGTAACTTTATTTACAAACTTATGTACAATATCACTACTACAAAAAATCTGTAAAGACAAGGGGATTATAAATACAAGAAAGCTTTCTGTCAGCAAAGCATATGGGAATAGCTTCAGTTGTACCTCACACAACTTTAATTGTCTAACAATGCAGAGACAGAAGAAGTTCTACATGATTAAGAAAACAGAGAACTGATAAAACCTAAAAAATATAAATCTGAATAAAAATTGCTATTATAATCTCTGGGAACATCAATATTGGGAGTGAGGAGTTGAAGTCCTCAAAAATAACTTGACAAATTCAGAGAGAATTGCTATTACATTCCTTAAAAATTTTCATATGGCCAAAATTAATTTAAAGGTCAGAATGTCCAAGGAATTATAAATTAGTGAAGTCTGGGCTCTGAGGAACTGTTCAAGACATTAAAATAAAAATTAAAAAATTCAGCATTCAACAATAAACACCAAGTGCTTTAACTCATTTACTATTTATGTTGGATTAAGTTATGTTTTAGTTTAGGTTAACTGAAAAGTAGAAACTTACTTAATCCTATTAGATAAAAACCAATAAAATTATCAGGTAAGATTTTAATTCTGCATTAGACTACAAAATAGATTTGGGTCTTATGGACTTAAATAAACATTTTTAACTCAAATTATCTTATTTAAATCAAGCTGCAAAAATCGCAGGGTTCTTTATCTTTGCCATCATGCATTTATATAAAAAAGCACAAAATAATTTTCAAAATCAAATGAAGTTGAATTTTAAATACAAAAAAAACAAGCTACAGTTTATGGATGCGTTTACGGTTCTGTAAGCCACCAGTTCCCCAGAGAAGAGTCCCTCATTCCTGGGGGAATTCAAGGCCAGTCTGGATGGGGCTTAGAGAAAGCTGGTCTAGTGGATAATGTTGAAATTATATGACCTTTAAGGTCTCTTCCAACCCAGAGCATTCTCAGATTCTCAATTTTTCGTTCTAGCTGGATGATCCCTGCTCAGAAATTCAAGCTATCAAATGAATCTAGATTCAGATCTGCCAATGTATATAATCCTTATGATTTCCTTTTTCTCTACCCCATGAAGTGTTTTTTCTAACCAGGCCCCAAGCCTGCAGGACAAAGCAATCTCAAAAGCTACTGCAAACCAGGACTACAGGTTCAGCACCCTCTGTCTGTAAAAGCATCTAAGAAAGCAAAACAGGGAGTGGCATAGTGAACCGGGAATGTTTTATTCTGCAAGCTCACTGCAGCTATTACCTGGTTTTAGGTACCAACACAGCAGGAGAAGACGTGGAAGCAAACATTCCAACAGAGGCAGAAACTGATTGGAAAATGACATCAATATGTGCTTAGCAGGAGGTATTCCTCACCTTTGGGAAATGTAGTTGCTACCAGTGCTAGTAGCAAAAGAAGGGGTAAAGGAAGCAACTTTATTTTGTTGAATGGTGAGCAAAGAACACCTGATGCAGCTGTGGGCCTTGTGGCAGACAAGAAGACCCTTCTGCATCAAACGCTGAATGCTGAACTAAAACGTAGGGAAGAGTTCCCTTCATACAACCTCCTGCAATAGTGTTTTGCACTATTTCCCCAGTACAACCATGAGAACCCAGTAAATGTTTTCCTAACAACTAGAATGCTTTGATTATTTTGTAGACACTCTGATGAGTACACCAGCATGATTCTCAACCTTCCTTCAAATCTAAAAGCTTGTGCTGGAGACAAAAATGACACAATGCAAGTATATATTGATATACAATATATTGTATATTGTATGTATGACTATTTAATGCATAACAAAGAACATGTGGCAAGAAAACGTTTGATCATTAGCAGTCACATTTTCAAAATGTACTGTTATAAAAGACTTTCTATGGTATGTACTGAGGAAGTGTGTTAATTTGAGAACAGATACATGAAGTATCTACAAGGCATGACAAATTTCATCTTGTAAAGGATTAATATACTTTCACTGAAAGGTAACACATTGTCTGCTAGCCAAGTATGTCTTGTGGAGACAGACACACTGTTTTTAAAATGGTAACACAGTCAAATGGCTGCAAAATCATGGTTTGATCAGTCTGTATGAACCTGTCTCACTGCTATGATTCTCATAATTCTCCTGAGATAATAAGAATCTATCCACAGGCAAATACAATTTCTAAAGGTAAAGGTTTTTCAGCTGCTTTTGATATCTCTGCTACTAACTCCTATTGGAAAGAAATTAACAGGGCTCTGTCAGTATACATTTCTAGTCTCTGTATCTTTACTACTGCTCATGGCAGCAATTAAATTGGAACTTAACTGAAAATGTATGTAGTATGGGAAAGGAGAGTAGAAATGGGGCTGAGAAATTTGACATCTATTAACAAAACTTGGAACCAAAGAAGGAGCCTTCTGGGAATGACAATCCTGGAGGCAGAAGATGGGTTTTTATAGACTGCTTCCTTTGTACAAAAAGAACAGTTTCTTTCCATTCCCTCTTGGATCAAAAGCTGGACAGCAGATGCAAAGCTGGATATGAGCTGCCAACACTTTCCTAGGCTGCATCAAAACCACTGTGGGCAGCAGGATGAAGGAGGTGATTCTGCCCCTCTGCTCTGTTCAGATCCCACCTGCACTGTTGTGTCCAGCTCGTGGGTCCCAGCACACAGGAAGGACCTGCTGGCATGAGCCCAGAGGAGGCACCCAGAGCTGGTCAGAAGGCTGGAGCACCTCTCCTGTGAGCAAAGGCTGAGAGAATTGGGATTGTACAGCCTGGAGAAGAAAAGGCTCCAGGGAAACCTTATAGTCCAGTGCCTAAATGGGGTCTACAAGAGAGCTGGAGAAGGGGCATGTCATGATAGGACAAAAGGGAATAGATTCAAACTTAAAGAGAGTAGGTTTAGATTAGATACGAGGAGGAAATTCTGTCCTATGAGGGTTGTGAGGCACAGGTTGCCCAGAGAAGCTGTGGATGTCCCATCCCAGGAAGTGTTCAAGGCCAGGTTGGATGGGGCTTTGAGCAACCAGATCTAGTGGAAGGTGTCCTTGCCCATGGCAGCGAAGTTGGAAGTAGGTGAATGTTAAGACCCCTTCCAGACCAAATCATTCCATGATTTGGGACATTTTATTTTTACTGACCAACAGACTGAAACAGAACCACTCTCATAAGAAAACTGACTAAACATCCTCCACTGCAGACCAACGCAAGGCTGGAGAAGCCAAAACAAGTACTAATAAAAACTCTCACTATGCAATTTAGCAAATTAGATTATTTTTGTTTTATAGAAACAAGTAAGAATTTTTATCTACTTCCAAAAAAATCCTAACAAAAAAAGCCCCTCTCGTTTGTAGCACAGAGAAGTTTACCAGCCTTCATATGAAATATTATGGACTAGAATAATGAGTGGAATGAATTTCTCTCTTACAGTGTGTCCAAGGGCTCCTCTGTTAATGGAGGGACTTCACAACTTTTTCCAACCCTTTTGCTTCTGAAATGCATCTGATACTTTCCCAGCACAGGTACAAACATAAAACTTTTTCCTAAATACTGACAGGATCAAAGCTAGCAGCACAATAATCTTATTTAGAGGAATATAAATTGAAATAAGTTTTTCAAAGTCAAGTAAATTTCTATTAAATTCTGGAATAAATGCATTTTTCAACTGTTAAAGATAAATTATTTAATTTCCTGTTGTATAGCATGTATTCTGTAGTAACATCCCTGTTTTCCATTAATACCTTTGAGCAATAAAGGTAGGGAATTTAGACACTGAAAAAAAAAATCAGGTCTTCATAGTTTCAATTTGTAGGGATGTGTATTTCTAAATGAGAAACTCTTTTTAGCAACATTTTCACTTTAAGAAAAAATATTTTCTGTTTCTCCACAGCTAACCATAGCTTTAATTTACAGTGGTAGTATGCAATTCATTACAATCTTAAGAAGTTCTATAAACCCAAAGTCACCCAATAATGGAGAAAACTCTACATTTAGAGGTAAAATATGCTCAAGAAATTAATCAATTCAGGATGGCTACTATACTAAAAAACTAAAAAGACCAAGTACAGTCTTCAACCAATTTATGAACCAGGTAGATTTCACCATTTATGAATTCCTCTAAAATTCTAAACAATTACATACTGCAGTGACCATCTGCCTTACGAATGTGCTTCTATGCAACCTACTTCAATATTTTCTTTATAAGCATGAATATTTCACTTCATTAAAAACAAAGTCAACAACAAAAAAAGTCTTTTACCAGTGATCTTGTTTAGGCGAGCTCTCTTTGCCTGAAATGAGTTGCCTAGATTACTTTTCCTCTTGTGTGATAAAGTGCTCTCTGCCTGCACAAAGGCCATCTTTGGAACATCCACTACAGGAAATCCTACTTCTAAACATAAGAAAAACCTCATTAACTCACATTTAATAAATGCATAATACCCAAAACATTTAAATACTTCAGAATTGCTACTAGAATATTTTAAATATCTTAGTAAAGAAACTTTAAATGTTTATAAAAAAGGAAAAAGACACATTCTGAAGATCTAGAATTACATAATAAAACAATAAATGGAGATTATCTCAAAATTGGTAATTTTTACTGAATGAGAAATAAGCATTAAAGACTTAAAATGAACAGATCTTATCAACTCAGATACAGTTTCAAACAGCCTTGAATATGGGTATGTCATGCATATAGGAATTTTTTCTTAAAACGAGATCAGGGATTATATCACAGGTAAGAGAAGATGCAGGAATAGCAACTAAACTATACAATGAAATCAATAAAAAGCTATGTTCTGCTCTTGATAAAGCTAGTCAGAAGTTTATCACAAGCAGTAAATGCTGACTGAACTAGATTTATCTGATAAAAATAGTTTCTGAACCAACTACGATTATGTATCAGAAAGTTATCATAACAGCAAATGAGACATTTTCCTCTAGAAATATTGGTTATTACTTAACTGCAAAATTAGCAACAGAAGTTCAACACTACAGAAAAACCAATTTACAGATGTATTTATAGAATGTGCTTTTACCAAATGTGTCACTAGATGTAGGCTCCTCTTCCTTTTTTTGGACTTCCTGCATGATTGTAGAGGTTGAGGTTTCTTCCTTTTTTGAAGGGACTTTTAGCCATTTTCTGTCCTCTTTATCTTTATTGCTGTTTGCACTGGTTCTAGGTTTACTTCCTGCTTTGTTCTTGGCTGCTGCTGCAGCAGCAGCTTTGACCAAAGCTATCCAATCCTCCAAAAAGGAAAAAATGGTGAGTAAGTATTATAAAGTGCCTAAGACTCAAACAGAAAATACTCATAAACCCAGTGAGCTTTATATAGAAATGTTCAAATGAAATTCAATTTATTTTTACAGTTATTACTCAAGAGTGATAAAACCGACTTTCCCAAATTGTCCAAATGGATTTGAAGCATTATCAGTGTGCCACATGGACAAAAAGAAAAAAAAAAAAAAAATCTTTCAAATCCCACTGTATATAGAATTCTGGTTGGTACACACTCCCTGTTAAACTACTTTTGTGTCATTGCTTTAGAAACCCAGAAGCTCCCAATCCCAGAAGACTGATATTTTTCTTACCCTTCTGGCTCTGAAACACACAATTCCATAGTTGTTGATCTATTATACAAAGCTACAATAGCCTCAAAGCCGCGTCCAGCTGCATGGAATTCCTCCTGAACTAAATTGATAAGCCAGGGATAACTCCTGTCTCATTACACCTTTGTTTATAGAGCAACTACAGACTCTTTTACTCTTTTTGTATGACATATTACAGGTTTCACCCACTAACTCCAATAAAGTACTCTATAATATGACTGAATTTCACTATCTATGTTTATGGTAATTAAGTGTCATTTTGTGTAATTGCTTATTTGTACCATACAGAAACATTCAAGGGGTGAATACATCCCAATCTAATCTACGTTTTGGCATTCAGACCAAGTCAAGCTTCCCTACAAGCCAATGGAAAGAGCTTCCTAGGCTGAGCCAAGCTCCTTCCATTAGTTCAGAGCGATGAGACTCCTGTCTTATGTTGGGAGTCCTGACATGAGACTCCTGACAGGAGTCTTGATCCTGAATATCAGGGATCAATCTGACTGCAAAAATTGTAACTTGATCCTTTTGACTGAAGTATTTTTTTGAATTTTCTATAACACTGAGGTACAGGACTCTTCTGTGGAGAAATTGTGTGCAATATAGAAGGCAGCAGAAATGATCAACCAGACAGAATTAAGCATCTGAGTGCTCTGAATTACAAGCACTACCACACACACAAAAAAAAAATATGAAAAACACCTTTTGTCTAGTTACCCATGAGTGCTTTAAAAATAGTATTTTTTTTTTCCCCAACTGTTTTTCTCTGGAATATCTCCTTGCTGTTATGTCATCACACAAGATATCTAAAGTAGCTTGATTTTACAGATCTTGTTCCAATGCAACCTTTTCCCCACTCGTTAGATATAAGTCTTTCAAGTTTCTGTTCTGCTGAGGGTTTCTTTGCCTTGACATATGAGGAAATCATAACACAGTGTTAATTCTCCTTGCATTATGCTTTTCCTTTTCCATAGCTCAATACTTTTAAATCATTACTTTATATGGATTATGCTTCTTCTTTGCACCAACTTATATATTTAGAAACAACAACAGTTTTGATTCCTCTAAGATAAAGTGTTACATGTCCACATTTTCAATGCAAGATGCAGACACACACACATTACACTGCAGCAAAATTTGGAAGCACTTTGGCAATGCTCACACAACAGGCAACTACTGAGGCCACTTGGTGACATGCCAGCACAAACGAGTGTGTCTAACTGCCAGCTGCATTGTCAGTCAAAAGCACACAACTCTCTCTTGGCCAGCCAAAACGAGCATACCTATTCCAGTCCATCCAGAGCCCTAGCCATCCAGCAGGACATAAAAAGGATTGAGCTATTTGTGGTGGTGAGGAATTAGGAGACTTGAGAGTAGGAGTCTTACACTGTACCCTGGCCAAGGGATGAAGAGGATCAGTAACATGGCTGGAGACTAGATGTTATGATAAAAGTGGGAAGGGGAAGTAATGCAGCCTGCATGAAAATATGTTCTAAAGGGCACCCTAATTTTCAATCAAGCTAAGCACCCTGGGATCAAAAACTTTCAGAAGATATCAAGGTTCAAAAGACAATGCTGAACCAAGTAGCCTTGTCTAAGTGCAACATGGAAAGGTGTTTCCTGGTTTTCTTTGTATTTTATTCCACTGTTCAGATACTGTTCTTACAACATGGAGCTTACAGTAGAAAGACACATAACAATGAAACAAAGGTTGAACATTTAGAAGCCAAAGAGACACACTCATTATGATGACAGTTATACTTTTTTTCCTAGATTAACATGTAAATTTAAACTCAATGAAGAGAACCTTGACCAATTAGGATGGACAAGATTATATCAAGAGGTTCCTTCCAACTTAAAACAATTTTGTGAATCTAAATTGTTCAGAAACTGTGGGTCCATTTTTGTTTTGGCTCTGAACTAAACATACAGGCACTAAAGTGACAGTTAATGCCTGCTTTTTAACCTTGAATTCCTGTTGAGTGACTGCTCAGCAGCACAGGTCCCGACATGTGAGAATTATTTAGCATCTAAGATTCTAAGGTGACTATATTTCTTTTGTAGTGCACAGGAATTCTGCCTTCAAAAAGATACATTTGTGTCTTTTTCAGAATTTTTACTAAAAAATTAACAAAACAATTGAGGAATAATAGTGGGATCCTAAAGCACAATAAATTCTGAAATCTCCCTCAGGCTAACAGTATATCTATTCTATCAACCGTAATAGCAGGACACTAAATATTATATATATCACAGAAACTAGATACAAATTTTAATAGTAGGACAAATTCCCAGATCATACAAAGCCAAGGGCCCAAATATGAACACATCAGAAATTAATGGAGTAAAAGCAAAATCCTTCTAAAAGAAGTTTTCCCTACTTTTCTTTCATTTCCTGATATTGTCTCCCTATTGAAAGCAGTTGTGTAACTCGGAACCACTTACTCTGCATCATCCAGCCTGATTTCCCACTTCCCTCAGTATCTCACTTCAGTGAGCTTCTCATTTACATATGTAACATAAAAAAATAAAAAATAAAATACATCCAAAATGTGTATTTCCATCTTTTTCTTTCTTACTAAAATTCATCTTTCAAGTAAGCTGAGAAAATTGACAGGAGAATAGTAATGGCCCACAGCAGTTAGAAAACAAAGCATTACTTTATGACTACTGAGGAAAACTGTCATTATGCTAATTAGATTCACTAAATCAAAACACAGGAAATTACACGATCGAAAAATACATCAGCAGAAATTACTCAACAGCCCTACACATCAATTGGCTAAAAAAGTTGTATTTTAAAATATTCCTTGTGTAACTATAATCCTGCAACAGTGGGAAGGCAAAACCAGAATAATTTCCAAAATCCAACCCTTGCGTCAATAGCAGAATTCACACATACATCGCTCTCCCTTCACCTGCCTACAACCACCACCTTTTTGCTTCTCCATAGGACTAAAGATTCAGCTGCTTTTTCCTCCTCTGTCACACCATAACTTCCAACTCCCACACGTTCATACATACACATACATAAAATATGAATCTATTGACTGGCTGATTCCACATCAAGCCTGGATTCCTTACCCTCACCTTTCAATTCTACAGTCTGCCCCACCTACATCTTGGCTCACATTGTCTCCTGTCACATCTTCTTTTTTCCTCTGGCCCATTCGCAAATCCACGCTTTTTCCTCAGCTTCCTCTTCCTGTGTGCCAAGTCCCCTCCCTCTCCTTCAAATCCCTCCTCAAAACTCACTTCTTTTGGTTCGATTTCCGTCACTAATCTCAGCTCCGGCGCTATCTGCTCCCTCTCGCGCGCCTGATTACATCGAAGATAAAACAAAAAACATGAAACAGAAAAAGTAAGTTATCCAAATATTTCATATGTGCTCTCACAAGGGCAGTCTCAATATCCCTTTTTTCCCTCTCTGTACTACATTAGTCAAAGATCTGTGCAATTTTGATTAATTTGTGCTTATCTGAACCCCAGCTGAGTCTCAAGATTCATTGCACTGAGACACACAAGTATTTTCCACTCTTAAAAATTTTGCCTTTCTACTCTCACAACTGAGTCTTATTAAAACACACTTCTGCTGCAACTCAGAAATAGTTGGAGTGCCATAGCATTTACAGTCTCTTCCTCCGAGTCACACTAAGCTCAAATCAAAGCATTAATTAATCTCTATCTCTCTCCAGGTAATTCAAATTCTGCATGTTTAGCACACACCTTTCACAAAGATCTTAAAATTTGTTAAATTTATTGATGTACTAAAACTTGAAGTAACTTAAGCTTACGCTCATCCCCAGAAATGTATTTTTTACTTTGGAAATGCACAAAATACAAGTTATCCGTTTAAATGAAGCATAAAGTGTTGCATCTGACAACTCTATTTAATTTTTAAAATCATTTTACAGTCTTGGCATTTTTGTAAGCTTTATATAAATTTTAGTAAATATTTTCTTATAAAATAAATAATGCAAAAAACAAAACCATCCATGGGAGTTTGAGGCTTAAACAAAGCTCAGTCTCAGATAACCGATTTTCAACCAAATCTTAGTTCGTGTTTTTATTCTGAAATAACACAAAAACACTTAGAAAAACATTTTCCATTGCATTATATGCAAAAGAAGTTGCAAGAAAAGTTATATCTCTGCCTTTGAAAGCTACACAGACTTTCATGCTTATTTCTACTTTTGCAGGACTAAATGCTACAGCTATTATCAATAAGCATTACAGAAAGCACAGTTGGAGGTGTTCTTGTATCCAGACAACTTAAAAATTCTAAATCCATCAGAAAGTGAAAATTTGTGCCCCTAACTCCTTCTCAAGATTTCACTGAAGCAGCCTACATTCAACCCCCAAGATGCATAAGTGGCACCACAACTCTCAACTACTGAGAAAAATTAGAAATAACAGATGAGCTGGACTGCCACTAAACAAGTCTGGACAACATAATGGCTGTGAAGTAATGGATTTACAATTTTTTTTTTTAAGCTGAAATTGCCTGTGGCCTAAGAGTAGTAACTCAAGATTAGATACAACATTACTCCCTAAAAAAGCACAGGACAGAATTAGGGAGCTCTTTCCACTGTCACAAAAGGCTTATTTCTTTTCGGTCACAATCACATTACCCATACTACACACTGGTTCAACGGAGTTACTGTAAGTCCACAGCAAGAAGCCAGGGTTAGTGTGACTATAGATTTCAGTTTAATCTCCTTCAGGAAACATCTTTTAAATAATGCAGTGATGTCTGCACTGAGTTCCAGTGTCCCTTGCATAGAGGATCAACCCTACCATACAGCTACCTTTACCCTGGAAGCCAGGATGTGGAGATGCTTTCAAGCCAATTCAATTATCCATCTGCCCTGGTCACAATATGGATAGCTACAATGGTAATTATAAAGTATTTGAAGTCTGCAAAGTTAGGAGTACTCTGAAGAAAACTAAGAGCAAATAAAGACCAGTTTTCATGGATTTAGTCTCAAACAGTTTCAGTGGAATAATTTCTCATTAAATATGAAAACACAGTTACCATGCAAGATAAATGCAATGGCATTTGCACTGAAAGCATGTAAGAATTTTCAATGTTTCCCTTTCACAAGTAAAGATAGGCCTAGTGACTAAATCATGTCCTCTACTTCATAGTCTCCCTCAACTTCTACTCAGCATCTCTTCTTTAACAGCGACTGGACATTATAAGAGGCAAGAAATACTTATCTGTCTGATTGCCCTAAAGCTCTGATATAGAGGGGAAAAGCCCAAAGTCATGTTTATAAGAACACTTGGGCAAAAAGCTCTCATAATAGCAAACAAAAGACATAGGCAGAGGGTGGGGAATAAATAAAAATAAAAAAAAAAGAAAATCAGCAGCACAGGCTGCTGACAAGCTAAAGCTTTTTTCCTGAAAGGACACCAGAGGGTAAAGCCATTGGATGCCCCTGGTTTTGCAGACCCTGTAAGACAAGGCTTTGTGAACAGATTAGTTGGCAATGGAGTGTCCAGCAGCCAGACATTTCAGTGAGGCAAAGCCACTGGAGCAGCACACTCTGAGGCACCATCCATAAACTGGTGAAGCAAGGCAGTGCAGGGCCTAGAATAAAATCTAATCTAAATCTACTTGTGCTACTAGACACTTCTACTGTTTCAAGATATTAAAAACAAACAAAAAACCAAACCAAACAATGAAAACCCAAACAACTACACAAAACCTAACAAAGCAACTGCTTCAAGTATTCTTACCTGCCCTTTTGCATCCTCCGGCATAGACTTGATATGCATCCTTTTAAGACACCGAATGACACCATCATAGAATTGCACTGTGAATGTTCCTAGAAATGATTGATGGAATCACTATGAGTAGTTAAGAAACAAACACACCTTGTTACTATGAAAGCTTTATGTTTTGCATGTTATTTTGTATGACAAGAGTACCCAGGTGTTACCACTAGTCAGGATCAAGTGAGGAACAAAAAAAACATACATAATGACACCAATGAAACCCTGCTTTAATACTGTTACTCTTTGTCCAGCTTGACAATTTCAAGTATGTTTAAGCTATTGAGTCACTTCTGCTCATAACTCACTGAAATAGTTACATAATATTTAAGATGGGAATACACATTTAAGATGGGAATTTCACACTAAGGAAACAGTTCAACTTACACCCAAATCCTCATTTGCTCTAAACTACAGTAAAAATGTCAACTTCTTATGTTCATTAGGAATATCACCACTGTGAAGTATTTAATCTGTGTTCTTTTATCTTCCTATTTCCATTTTTTTCTTCAATAAAGAGAACTAAATTATGAAAATTTAAATATAACATTAACTGAAATCAACAATAGTACAAAACAGTCCTAAGGCTGTGCACAGGAGCTTCTGATCAGTGAAACAGTAAAAACAGTAAAAAAGCATTTTGTCTTCTAGGAGAAATTTCAGTTTTCAAATTTGATACAGATAAAAACCAAACTTTTTACTAAATTTGATATATAAAAACATTTTCACTTAATATTGGAGCAGAGAGGAAAACTTTATAGTCATATTACTTTTTTAAGCACACTAAATCCACACCACAGCATTTTCAATCAGATCTTACCAATGGACTACTGCAATACATACCCTCTTTATTAATTGCTTCAATCTTTGCAGGGTAATACCGACAGTCTGTCCAACGAGCTAAGACTTCTTCTCCAGGTTTAAAATCCTATTTTAAACAAATTTAGTAATTAATACTTAAATAATTTCAATTTTTTTCAAAAATATTAAGAATTATGTGTTAGAGAGATTTAATGTAGAAAAAAAGTAAAGCAGTTTACAAAAGTCTAAGACAAAATACATGTGCCACTTACAACAAATTCTTCATCATCTTTCAGCCCCTCTTTCCTTAATGCTGGTCGCTCCAAAGGTCGCAACCTGTTACTGTCCCAGTAAATCCACTCATCGTAGCGATGGCTCCAGCGTTCAAAATGCACCAACATCTTCCCCTCTTCATAATCTATCTTCTCAATTCGAGATGGATACCTGGAGTGTTAAACATGAACTGCTAAGTCTCAAAGGTTTGTTTCTTGGTTTAAATATAATAGTGCCTACAAACTTCCAGAAAGTTGTACTAACACTTTGTACTGAAAAATCTCCAGGTCTGAAAAAGGCTAAGTAACTGAATTGATTGGATAACATTTAGTTCAAGAATCTATACACAACAGTGAAAATTGGAATCAGGCAGAATTCAACTCCTTCTGCCCTTCACAGAAGTATTGAAATAGATTCAAAAGTGCATAGAATCTCCTAAGGAAAAAAAAAAAGAAAAAAAAAAAGAAAAAAAAAAGAAAGTTAATTACATCACTAATTTTTTTTTTTTACCAGCATTTATATTACAGCTGCTCTAAAGTTAACAACATGTGTACAGAAAAGAAAGACCACAGGAAAAGGACATCCATCTTTAACTTTCACAACCTGTTTTTCAAACCAAATACTACTGTGGATCAATAGTAAAAGAGCAGAGCTGGGGCGACCAATTTCCAATCCTACTGCAAATTCTTCAGCTAGAAAAGCAACTGACGTATATATAGGGAACCTGTCAACATGATCAATTTTAAATATAATCTCTCCAAAATATTGATTGTGCTCTTACAGGAATATCTAACACTATGTTCTGACTAAAATAAAGTTATCAGGAAGTACAGGCTTTCCTTCTTTCTTAGTAACTGGACCTGCACATTAAAACAAAAGATGTCTCTCTTAATTTGCTCCTTCTTTTCTCCTGTCCTACTTCTTCAACTGCACTGATATATACAGCTTCCCAACATTTAAATATCTTAGGAGCTGCTGATTAAGAAAATCTCTCTGATTTTCTAAGTTACTACTGCAGGCACATTTCACTGTCACATCAGAATTCAGAGACAATTCAAGCTTTTGTTGCATTTCTCTAGTTTATATATTTCAGAAATGCTAAATATTTTTGTACCCATTCTTTAAGACCCCAGCTTTTTCTTGCTGAACTTCCAAAAAAAGCCCACAAAGTCTTAGTCTAAAATGGAAAACTTTATTTTGCCACTCCACTAAACAAATCTTTTTCAAGATATTTCTTTGAAAGACTTGAAAAAGTAAGATCAGCCTCTCTTCCCCCTCTAAAGTAGACTGACAAAAACAATCTAATAAGAATGGTGAAGTTGGTGATCTACTGCATTAAAACAGAATGTAAAACTTATGGGTCAAACCTGTATCCCAGCAGTAACATTCTGGTTTAACTTTGAGCAAGGCTTCAAGAAAATAAGTCAGCTATGACATGGTTTTCCTAAGCCCTGCTTCTGATTATACTTTCTTTTTAAGTCCATATGCAGCTACACTTAGAAATTTTTTATGAAAATTTCTAATTTTTTTCATCTCCCAGAGTGTTCAGTTTCAGACTTAGAACTTAACACTAAGCATCAGAAAAAGCAGGAAAAGCAGAGGAAAAAGTAAAGTTACTGTTACTACAGCAAGTGTGTGAGAAACAATGTAACCTATGGGAGTTACAAGTAAAAGGACGATACAAGGTATTTAACAGAGGAAGAGAAGGAAAAACACTAGAAAATGGGGGAGAAAGTTCATTTTGCAGCAATCAGAAATGAGAGCTTGTGCTGCAGCAACGAATGGAAGCCAAGAATCGCGATGCCCTTTCCCAGTACAGTCTTAGTTTTAGGTTTATCACATGCCAGACACCAGTGATGCATAACTATGGTTGTTTTACAAAATTCAGGGCCAGCCAGCTGAAAGAGAATTCTTTTACTACAGATCTCCAATCATTATGGCACATCCCTACAGCCGTTCCCTTCTTATGGCCAGGAGCTTTCTGTGGTCAGCAGCAGTAAAGACACCATTCCAAGCACTGTGTGAGAGACAACAGAAGGGATAAACTAGGAGAACACAGCACTGACCTGGAAAGAGCAAACCACATAAGAGGGGAATGCAAAATGCAGAGCACAGTTTAGAGACAAATATTTAAAATTATAAAGACAATTCAGCAGGCCAAGAATCAAGACATTTATATATATATATATATACAAAATCAAGAGAAAAAGTTAGCATCAGTCAATGAAAGAAGATGTGCAAAATATTAATTCTCATTAGAGATCACTTTAGATAAGACATGAAGCTCAAGGTATCTCTAGACTAATTTCTCTTTGCTAAATATAATTTCTGCTATCAAAATCTTTCTAAAAGTCCATGATATGTCCTTAGAGATGGAACCGCCCAGACATATGCAATTAGTTATTAGGCAACCCAAACACAATTCTGTATTTAGCAACAAACTATTATCCTCAATATCTACTAAATTTAGCCACACATTGTGCCACAAATATGTACAAACAGTAATATTTCACAACTTTGATCCCACAGTGGAAAAGAGCAGAACATAGGTATTGCAGAACTTACTCCTACAAATTATCCCCTGCACAGAAAGATCTTTTTGGTAATTTTGTATCTTTACTGAAAAGAATCAATTTCATGAACTAAAAAGAGTAATATGAAGATTATTACATCTCACACACTT
This sequence comes from Pseudopodoces humilis, assembly GCF_049639895.1. Lineage (NCBI taxonomy): Eukaryota > Metazoa > Chordata > Aves > Passeriformes > Paridae > Pseudopodoces > Pseudopodoces humilis. The sequence goes on from NC_142200.1 coordinate 7,855,196, forward strand.
GAGAAATTTTATGTGGAAGTTCCTTCTATCACAGAGTTAGAAGTTCAAGGCATTTGAAGAAATACTGCAAAACAGGATACAAATATCATTCTTTACAGTACCAAAGAAAAATAATATCTAAGGCCAAGACCACTTTCCAGTCAGGTTTATTCCCCCAGCAGGTAAGCCACACTAAGCCATCACAATGAAACTGATATAGAACCAGATTTGCCAACACTTCATCAGCACAAACCAGAAAAACACACTCTAAAACTTGAGGGGAAAGTCTTCACATTTCACAAAAAACAAAACAAAACAAAACACCTCAAACAGACCAGCACATCGAAATTCAATAATCAAGGAGTTTCTTTTATGGGAAGAATCAATATTCTGCAAATTTAGGGTGTGCTTTTTCAAAAAGGTGCTGGAAAGAATATGTAGCAATCACAAATGAAGTTACATCCAAATTTCAGGGGGGTTGTTTTTCAAAGAGAGAACAAGAGAACTGCTGTTAGCTGAATTTATCTGCCCAGTTTACACATTGCATGCCCTCCATTCTCAGGTTCCAATCTTGGTGATTCCAACCCATTGGAATTATGCAATATTTTTTGAAAACCCTACAATTGTATATGGCTTTAAAACTTACACTATAAAGCCCTGGTCAGGCAACAACAGAGTTCTAATATTTATACAATAAAAAATAATTGAGAACTTCCCACTTCACTTCTTGACAGTGTAAAAAAAAAACAAAACACACACACCAAATTTTTCCAATGGACTCAATACGTATTAATAGCCACACAGATGGCACTTTTGAAAGGTTAATGGCATGATGTGAAAAAAAAAGTGACCAAAAAGTGGTGAACTGCCCTGTGAAATGGGAAAATAGGCATTTCAAACTGTAAAAAAGAACACAAAAACATTAGTAAATTTGCCCAATTTTGCACCTACAAATTCTACAAACACACTCACACTTCTTGCCTTTGCAACACTGGTTTAGAAAGTGTTTCCTTCTATCTCATAGAGGATGTAAAATGAAATACCCTCTGTACTGACTTTCACAAATAGTGTTCTAGTGTCTGCAAAATCTGCAAACACTTATTTCTAGGTCCCCCCACATTTCTTATACATATATTGCATTAAATACAAAGCAGAGTCCTCATCTCCCTTTCAAACACCTGCCAGGTAACCCAGTCAATTGAAATCCAAACCAAGGACTGTACTAAGTAAGATTTTGTACTAAGTAAGATTTCTCAAAGTCTTTCAGGGAAAAGGTTTCCTACATATTGGGTGGGGAGGAGGGGGGAAATCCATCCAGATAATCAAATATACTAAGAGGAAGTAATGTTGTTCTGAAAAGTAACCTATTTTAGAGGGCTGTTTCCATTTGAGAAACAAGGGCCATCTATCTGTGCTTCATTACCTAACTTAAGACTTTAGTTTGAGCAAATTAATAAAGACTGTGGTCTCAGAAAAACAGTAGTTTTTTTTCAAATCAGTGTCTGCTGCTTACAGGACAACCAAGAGAGCTAGAACAAAAAAAAAAAATACAAAAGCATCAAAAAAGGAAGAGATGCATCTTTAAATACATCAGCTTTGCAGGGATAGCGTCCTACTTGTGGGAGCTGACAGCTCAAGAACTGTCTTACACCCAGACAAGCACTTGCAGGTATGTGCAGCTCTACTGCTTTCTCATTTGATGTGTCAGCAAGAGGCAGAAGAGGGTGTATGCACATGTATCAGTTTTTCAATGAGATCACAGGGGAATTCAAACTGAAAGCAACCTCAGAAAGCCTCTAGTCCAACCTCCCACTCAAAGCAGGGTCAGCTATGGCAACAGGCCAGGTTTTCCAGTGTTTTATCCATCCCAGTCTTGAAAATCTCCCATGCTGGAGACAAACTCTTCAGGCGACCTGATCCACTGCTTGACTGTCCCAAGAGGAAAAAGACTGATTCTCTCTGAACTTAGTCTGAATCTCTCATCTCAGTTTGTGCCTGTTTGACTAAGTCTTGTTGATGTACAAAATCCTGTAGGTATTGGAAGGCTGACAGTGGGACCTCTGAAGCCTTCTCCAAGCTAAGGAAGTAATTTCTTCACTCTCTCTTCATAGGTCATACACTCCAACCCCTGATCATCTCACATACTTAATAATTTTCTCTTTTACAATTTTGAACCCCATCTATTATCTGCTGACAGATGATGATATCAGTTTTGATTAGAGCTGCAGTTCATGGTTTGCTTTAGCAAATTTCAACAGAACAAGTGGTACAAATTCTTTATGCAAGATGATCCCCTGCAACAGCATAACTGCTGTGCTTGATAAAGCAGCACCTGCAGTTACCTCCACAATAAAGCAAAAATAAACAAGCTCATTGACAGCCTGTCTCTACTGACCAGTTTGACCAGGCTACCTTCTACTCTGTCATGGTACATGACAAACGACACCAGTGATCCAAACACTGTCTGCAAAAACTTCATTTAAAACCACAGGGCTTTAAAGCAATAAGTAGACAAGGAATACAGATGACTTCTCCAAAGTTTAAAGAACATAAATGAAACACCAAATTCAAATGCAGCAAATACTACAGTTGAAAATTTAAGACCCGCAAAAGTACCTCATAAACAAAAACATACTTTACTGTATTTTTTCTTACATCTTCTAGAAGCCTTTCTTGATTAACATTTTAACTAGTCATGATTATTAGATGACAGCAAGCTTTCAGGAAAATGGAGAAAAAAAATTAAAATCCTTTTAAAGGCTATTTTGCAGAAAGTGTTCTCAATTTGTCACTTGCAGAAAGACTGAGCTAAGCAATACCAATACTCTCCAATTTGGCTTTTGTTAAAAAATAATAAACAGATTTCATGTAAGTTCAGCAAGTTTATTTTCTTTGAAGTATGTATTTCTGCATGCAAATGAGAGGAATGCATATAGATTTTATATAGAAAGAATTTTAAAAACATCCACCACCCCCTTATTCAACAGAACGCCAACTAAAAAAAATCCCATAGACTATCATTGCAACCCTTGACACCCTAATAATAGCACAACAGTAGATTTTCTGTCACAAGGTATTTGGTTTTGTATTATTAGTTCATTCTGTAGTACAAGTTCATTTGGAATACAGTCCTGTTTTCATTGTTGCTGCAACTGCTAAATTTTGATATTAACTTTCTTCTGTATATGGCACCACAAAGGTTTACATGCATTTAAACTTGACCTGGGCTTTCCTGGTGATACAGATGATAAATCAATTCCTGGAAAGTTCAGGATAAATTCTATTCTTTCTGAAAACACCCAGCAACTCAGCTGTAGAGCTTGGCCATGCCTGAGAATCCAAACCTAGACAAGAACTCCAGCACTGACATGCAACCCTTCCAAGAGAAAAGGGTGGGTACGTCTGACACAAACTATATACTGGACATTCAAAGTGATTCTTTTGATATAATTAAACTATTTTTACATATTAATTTTTGTTACCTGATTACATTAACCAACTATCTCTAGTCACAGAAGATGCTATAAAAAGTTTTATTGTTCTATTTTGGATGTTTTCCTTAGTCTGCCATTCAGTTACAGAATCAGTATGCTGAAAACCCAGTCTACAGCAACAGGTAAGAACAAGAACAGTTCTATAAATCGAGTCCTTTAGAGTCAATTCATTAAGAAAACACTCTTCCTATAATTAAAATCAAAGCTCTACAAATAAAAAGTTTGACCCAACTTTTTATACAGAGCACATAAATACTGGAGCAGACATGTCAACACTACACAGACTTCTCTCTCACATCATTTGGAGTTAACAGGACCAGATATTTACAGGAACATGCTGAGGTCTCCAGGAATGCAACAGAAAAGCAGGTACACACCTCTACATTTCCTAGCCCTAATAAAACAGACAGCAGCTAAGAAAAAATTTCTAGGTAGAAGTATTAACTACTTCTGCCACCTACTTTAACAAAACCAGGGAGTTTTCAAACTCAACTAGCATGGCCAGTACACATCAACAAATTAGCCCACTTGCTTTAATAAATTTTTTACTAACAATTTATTTCACCAGATCAGCTCCTTTCACAATACACATGCTGTGCAGCATAGTCCTTGTGCCCACAATTTCCATTTCATAGTCTGAATTCACAATATGCCTGGGTGGTTGCAGAGTCACACTTTTAAGCACTTCATTCCTCCAGCTGTTTAACACAAACACAACTGTACCTTACCTATCCCATGAACTCCAACCCAGGATGTGTTGTTGTTTTTTTTTTAAATCAGTTTTGTGAACCTGTCAAGTGTGACAACCGAATACAAAACAACTCCCCGTGCATGCCTTCAAATGAAAACAAAAGAAGTCTTTGATCATGAAGTTTGCTTCATTGACACACCGACCACCTCGGCCATGACACTGAATTCCACACTACTCCAGAAAGGCTCTTTGCTTGTTACAGCTGCACAAGCCACTAAAAGCAAATAAACACAAATCCATAGAAAAGTTCAGCTCAATTTATGAAGAGAGAATATTTTTCTAAAAGCTAACAGTTTTAGCAGACTTTGGTGGAAATTCATAAAGTTCACATGTGGAAACTGTCAACATGTGGTGCACCGATTTTAATAATCAGTTATCAAAGCACACAAACTACACAAAATAATTATGCTCACAGCAAATACTACACAAAGTCTTCCGTACCATTTTTGTAAATAGTCCAGTGCCTCCAAACGAGCACCAATCTCAAATGTGATTCCAGGACGATTTGGAGGCTTTTTACTCATCTTGATATTGTCTTTTTCACCACCTTTGAAGGAAGGAAAAAAGTTGCATTAAAACACATTATGTTGTTTAAAACGTGTCACTGACAGCAAACATATTCCAGAGGGTGAAAAGATGCAAAATTTTGATCCTGACTCTGTTGTTAACTGCTTAGCTTACAGAATATACAGTCAGGGCCCAAAAAAAGGCATAAAAAAACATCCATACACAGTTTTATTCAGATTTCTTTCCCTTTGAAAAAAAATCTGTTGTCAACCTTAACAGTAAAAAATAATAAGGAAAAAACTATAGTGCTCATCTCTGGAACTGTACTAGACTGTAATTCCTTCACATTCTTTTTAAGCAAAATTTTAATTTACCTACAGCAAGCATGTGTGCTTTCCTCGGGTGTAGAAAAGGCAAACCAAAAACTTACCTTATCAAGAACAGATAAACATGGCCTAAAGGACAAGTAAGATGAAATTAGCACAAACAAAAAATAAACAAAAACCCATCTTGAGTCCTTCTATACACTCTGGAGTTGCACTCATAGCACTGAGTTTCAGTCACAACTGGCTTCTAATTTTATTTTGTAGCTCAGTCACTATCAAAAAAAAAAAAAAAAAAGCAAAACAAAACCCCTCTCTGTGCAACTACTGTCGCTATCACCGCGACTTTCTGCGGCGCTCCCTGTTACCACGCCAAGCCCACTCGCAGAGCGGGAGTGCCGGGATGCGGGGTCGGAGCCTCCCTGCCCCGCACTGCGGGGGGAGCGACACCCGGCCCCCGTTCTCCAGCGGGGATCCCCTGGAAGCGCCGGGAGCGCGGAGACACAAAGGGCGCAGCCCAGCCGGGCCCGGAGCGAGAGGGCCGCGGCCCGGCGGGGACTCGGCGCACGGCACACCCGGGGGAGGCCCCGCCGGACCCCCGGCTGCGGGCGGGGCCCGGCGCGAGCAGAGCCGCGGGCGCCGCCCCGCCAGGCCCGATCGCCGTGCGAAGGGCGCCGGAGCCCCGTGGCCCACGCTCCCTCCGCATTCCCTCCTCGCCGCCCCCGCGCTGCCGGCCCTTACCGCCCGCTCGGCTCGCTCGGGGCCCGGCGCGGCTGCCGCGGGCTGTCCGGCACGGCCGCCCCTCACCGCCCCATCCTGCCCGCGCCCCGCGCGCGTCACCGCCGCGCGACGCGCCCCGCCCCCGGCACGTGACTGCGCAGGGGCGGGGGCGAGCGAGACAAAGAGCGACGGCCTCGGGCTGGGGACAGCGACATGGGGACAGGGGCACGGGGATACCGGCACAGGGATACCGGGCTGGGGACAGCGACATGGGGACAGCGACATGGGGACAGCGACATGGGGACAGGGGCACAGGGATACCGGGCTGGGGACAGCGACATCGGGACAGGGGCACGGGGATACCGGCACAGGGATACCGGGCTGGGGACAGCGACATGGGGACAGGGGCACGGGGATACCGGCACAGGGACACCGGGCTGGGGACAGCGGCATGGGGATACCGGGCTGGGCACATCGACATGGGGACACCGGCACGGGGACACCGGGCTGGGCACATCGACATGGGGACACCGGCACGGGGACACCGGCACAGGGACGCCGGTCCGGGGACACCGGGCTGGAGACACAGCCTGACACAGCCACACCAACACAGCCCTAGTGGGGACACAGCGTTAGGGACACAGCCACAGCCTGAGCGGGGACACTGACACGGAGATGCTGACGCAGCCTGAGCGGGGACACCGGGCTGGGGACACCGGCAAGGGGACACTGACACGGCCTCATCGCCTTGGCCTCACCGCCGTCCCCGCCGCCGGCACACACAGCCAAGCCTCCGGCACAGAAACAGAGGAGAGCGGAGGGAGTTGTCCAGTGGAGGGAAAGGAAGGTGTTTAATTAAGGGGCTGAAGCATTTCTCGTATTGGGAAAGGCTGAGGGGGTTCAGCCCCAGAACAGGCAGCTGGGAGGGGACCTCATCCAGGGCTATCTGAAGGGAGGGTGTCAAGAGGATGGACCAGGCTCTGCTTGGTGGTGCCGAGTACTAGGACAAGAGGGAATGGGCAGAAACTGATACACAGGAAGTTTCAGCTGAATAGGAAGAACTTTAGTGTGCAGTGACTGTGCACTGAAATACTGCCTTAAGAGGGTGTGGAGTCTCTCCACTAATTCAAGTGGACACAATCCTGTGCCATGTGTTCTAGAATGACCCTGCTTAAGCAGGGACGTTGAACCAGATGACCCACTGCTGTCCCTTCCAAGCTGACCAGTTCTGTGACACTGTGATTATGTGAGAGGGAGAAAAAGACTCAGGGCAATCACTGAGATGGTCCTGGAGGTGCCACAGCTGTGGCTGGTGGCCGTAGGACAGCCCCAGACAGGCAGCAGACTCACAGTGGCCTGTCTTTGTGTCTGGTGTTGTTTTTTTTTTTTTCTTGCTTTTATTCATCTCAGCCTCCCCCTGTGCTGCTGAGAGCAGGGTGAGGGAGCAACTGGGTGGGTGCTTGGCAGCTGGTGCGACCAGCCCACGGCTGTCCCTGTGACACCCAGTGGTATGATGACTGTTCTGTTGCTGCTTGCTGTGCTGCTTATCACTGTGTTCTGTTCTGCCTGAGAGATCTATGATAAATGACCATGAGCCAAGTCTGGCATTGACCCCTGCACTGCTGCCATCTCAGTGTTCAGTGAAAAATCTCATGGAGTCTTTCCTTCTCTTCTTCACCAGGACAGATGTTCCCAAGCTGGTAATGGCAAGATCAGCATCATCACATCCTCATGGACATGATCTGTAAAATAAATGTCAAGTTTCCACCAATTAATAAAAAGGCTTTCCTAGCCATAGTGTATTTCTGGAAACTGCAGATTCTGGATCACAGCTTGTGAGTCCTTTCCATTCAGTGACCTTTAAGAACTTTTTAAAGTCTATTGAGTTTGTGTGGCAAGACTTTGGTAGTGGAGGGCTTCTATGAGAAGCTGCCAGAAGCTTCCGCCATGTCCACCAGGGTCAAAGCCAACTGGGTCTAAGATCCACCATTGGCCAATGCTCCGGCCATCAGTGACAGAGTTTTGCTTCTGATGGTAACTGGTAAGTGATCTCAGGAGTGATCCTTAGGAGTGACCTCTCCTCTTGCCCCAGAAGCCTTTTGTTATATTTACTCTCCCCTGTCCAGTTGAGGAGGACAGTGACAGAGTGGCTTTGGTGGGCACCTGGTGTCCAGACAGGGTCACTAAACAGCAGCAGGACAGAGAGGACAGTTTGTATGGTAGCCCTTGGACTTGTCCAGAGAGTACCAACTGTGAGAAGCATGCTCTGTGCTCACCTGCAGCCTCTGGCAGAAAACACCTGGAAAGAGCCAAGGTTGACCTCTGGGGTTCTGGAGCTGAGGGTATCAAGGGTCTGAGGTGTACTAGATGTTCACAGCAAGGGGCACCTCTACAACAACCTCTACAACAACGTCCACTTGTGGCCCAGCTCTACAGATAATGCAACTGAAGCTACATGGAATAAGGGGGTAGGATTGATCACACAGTGGGCTCAGATGAGGAACTCCCAGTGCCTTTGAATGCTGAAAGAAATCACCATTGATCCAGGAGGCAGAGATTTCAGAGCATCATCTGAGGAGGTGGCTCAAGCCCAACAGTGTAATAAATAGTAGAAAGTGAAATGCAATATGATCTGTTTACCAATGCTTCCTGTTGTGTTGTGCAAAACCATCTGATGTGGAAAGCTACAGGGTGGAGCACAAGTTACGGACCAAATTAATTGATTGGACTTGTATGGATGTTTGGGGGATGTCCCACAGGCTAAAGGAACGACATCTATGTATATGTCACTGGACAAGGAGGAGGATCATGATTGATGATGATGTTGATAACACAGCAGTGTGGTGTCTGTTGCTGAATAACCCACAGTGTCAGCACTCACTTTTGGTTTTTTTTCCATTCATCTTCCCCAGAAAGCAGGCAAGGATTGGGCAAGAGACTGGGAGGGGCAGAACTAGGACAGTTGGCCTAAACTGGCCAAAGGGATGTTCCATGCCATAAAACACTGGCCTCAGCAAGAAAACCTGGGGCAGAAGAAGAAAAGTGGGACATTTTTCTTCCAAGGTGACCATTGCTGCTAGATGGAGTGGTATAGGTCTGCTGATGGGAAGTACTGAGTACTTGCCTTTGAATTTCTTGGGGTTATTTTGGGTTGGGTTGTTTGGTTTAGGGGTTTTTGCTTTCCTTCACTTACTAAACTATCCTCATCCAGATTTGCAAACATTTCTGGAGGTGCTGGTTGACAGCGACTGAACATGAGCCAGCAGTGTGCCAAGAAGAACAATGGCATCCAGGCTTGTAGAAACAGTGCAGCCAGCAGGACTAGGGAATGAAATTGTCCCTCTACTCAGCACTGGTGAGGATGTATCTTGAATCCTACACTTAGTTTTGGGCCCTTCACTGCAACATAGAGGGGTGGAATGTATCCAGAGAAGGGCAGTGGAGCTAGGGAAGGGTCTGGAGCACAAGTCTGAGGAGCAGCTGAGGGAGCTGGAGGTGCTCAGCCTGGAGAAAAGAAGGCTCAGGGAGGACCTTATCACCCTCTACAACTGCCTGAAAGGAGGCTGTAGCCAGGTGGGGGTTGGTCTTTTCTCCCAGACAACAAGTAAAAAGAATTGGAAAGGCCTCAAGGTGTGCCAGGGAATGTTTAGATTGGATAATAGAAAGAATTCTTTACAGAAAGAGTGGTCAGGCATTGAACAGGCTGCACAAGGAAGTGGTGGAATCACCATTCCTCAAAGTGTTCAAAAACATATGTGGATGTGGCATGGGGGGCATGAGTTAGTGGTGAACAGAATGGTGCTGGGTTAATGGTTGGACTCAATTATCTTAGAGTCCTTTTCCAACCTTAATGGTTCTATGATTCTCACTTTGTTCTTCCCATTCTCTTCCCTATGCCACTGCCGGGGGAGTGAGCGAGTGGCTGTGTGGGCGTTTGGCTGCTGTTCAAGGTCAATCCATCTGCTTCATTTAGTCCCCAGGAGGCTGCCTCCCACTTGAGGAGTCTTTATAGGCAGACTGTTCAGTAGGATATTTTAGAGTATTTGCTATGATATTTTTTTTCCTCCCTAGATTTTCCTTTGTTACCATTTTCTGGAAGGAAAACAGAAGAGACTGAAGGAAGAAAAAGGCTTGAAGAAAAACAAAGGAAACAAAGTAAGAAAACAAAGGAAAAAAGAAAGGGAAAGGAAACAAATTTTTATTTTTTTTTTTTAGTGAAAATGTTGCCATTGCATTCATTTGAATTCCCCAGTTCTTACCTTGGTGTAGTTTTGATGCAAGCTTTGGTTTAGTGGGTTTGCTACAAGACAGTGAAGGTTGTTGTGTAAGGAATGAGCTCTCTCTGAGTGACAATGAATGTGCAGCATCAGGATAGTTAGAAAAGTGGAGGCGCTTCTGTCCAAGGAGTGGGAATGGGGGAAGATAAAAGAGGCCATGAGGATGGGGCTGGGTACATGGGAGTCACTGAATCATGTTTTTGACTGCTGAAGGCTTATTCCATGGTGTGAGAGGGGCTCAGAGGAGTGTGTGGCACCTTGAGCAACACCTTACAGCTGAGGCTTTTGGGAGGGGGAGGCAGAGCTGACAGGAGGTGACAGAGGCGCAGCAAGCCCCAGGTGTTGATTAATATGGACTAAAAGCACATCTGCATGCACAAAAAGCACAGGAGGACAAGCCCATATAATCCTCAGCCCTGGCAGCTCCCAGGAGCAATCAGCCCATCAAAGGCCCATTTCCTCAAGCTCAGAGGAGCATTGGGATAAATGCTGGTGGGAACCAAATTAAAGACTTAGAGGATGGGACACTGGATGCAGAGTGCCACGTGTGACTCCTACCACACTACCTTCAGAACAGCAGAAGTCCACTTGTGGCCCAGCAGTACAGGGCAGCATTTCCTTGCACTATTATCAAAACATTTAGGAAAACAAGGAGCCCCAGCCACTCTTCCCGTTTCTTTGTTGCTATTTCATGTATGTATACCCATCCCTGCTCTGCTGTAGCCCACAGGCACCCACAGCCCCTCCTGGCCCTGGCTTGACTGTCTCAGTGCCTCCCTAGATCTGCCCATGGCCCAGGACCCTGTTTCACCATAAAGCCAGCAAGGAGCAATTTAGACAAAGACATTTTTTATATTCTTTTAGCACAAAACCATATCTGATATTTAATCTTGTCTCCTAAGGTCTACATGGCTGCATTGCCCATCTGCCTTCCATTTTCCCTGCCATTTCCAATTGCCTTTTCCCTTTCCTCACTTATTCCTGAAACCTCTATCTTACTTAAAGCTTGACACAGAGAGACATCACATTAAACCTTTCCTGTTAAAACGCTCAGCTGGACAGGAGAGGGTGACTGAGTGGACCCATCCACAATGGAAAAAGACTTAGTGGTTATTTTCCTTCAGACATCAGAGCATGACAAGACAGAGATGCTGGAAAAGAGATTTCACTATTTCTGCTCCTCACAAAATTTGATGTTTAATCTTGTCACGAAGCATGTCTTCAGCTTTGTCATGAATATACAAGCCATAAATTGGAAATTGGAAATCAAACTGGATGGGAGATTTTATATTGCCAGTCAGTGACTCACTGAGACTTGGAGGGGGGGAGAGAGGATTTCATAATCAGCTGAGCATGAGCTCATGATGTGCTGTTGATGCTGAAAAGACTAATGCAGTCTTTGCAAAGCACATGCACATGGAAACACAGAGTAGGAGTAGAGAGGTGACATTATTGCTGCACTTGGCACCAGTATGTGGTTATTAAAATAACTTACTGTTCAGAAAACCCATCCAAAAACTGGAAAGGTTCAGGAAAGGTCTGGGAGAAAAATCAAACACCTGGGAAAAGAAAGATATTATGGTGAGAAACCCAGACATCAGTTTGTTTATTTTTCAATTTTTTTTTTCTTGTGGGCGATTGAGTTAGGCCATAAAAGAACTACTTTAAATGTCAGATATTGCAATTGTGAGGTGACAGTCAATAGAATAAAACTTCCTTGTTGTTTTTACCCTTATTATAGTAGGAAGGTATATTTAAAATTGCTGCTGGTGCTTGTATTCAAATGGTGTCTGCACAGTCTCAGTCTGGAAGACATGCAGCAGCACCTCTGCCCTGCTCTATCCATCTGCACAGGCAGCTTGGTTGTGGCCCAGCTCTGTTCTGTCATCATCTGTCCTTTTCCTGCCATTTCCTTGGTCTATTTTGGCTCTATATCTGACATTAAGCTGCTATGGCCCCCTCTTCAGTTTCTCTGCCCTTCTTCTTTCATCCCAGAAACTTCCTCCCCTCCAGAAATTCCTCCCTCCATCTGTGAAGATTTCCATTATCTCACTGAACTCTTCTCTTTCCATTTTAAAGCCCTAAATTTTCCAGATGCTGGGAAATACCCTAAAGTGGACGATTTTTGAAGCATTTGGCCTTGCATGAAAAAAAAAAAGTCACTAACACCCATTACCATGGACACCATACAAAACAGTAACCCTGTGGGTTTGAGACATCAATCCCATCTTTTTCTAATTTTGAAAGATACTGAAGCTGGACATTTTAATTGAATTGCTCACTGGTTCTTTGCAGAGTGCCTTTAAGTCTGTCAGTGGTTTCTCTCAGAGAACTGGCTGTTTGCCCACAGGTGCTATGTTCCACTGCATTGCTGGAGAGGTGGCATGAAGCTGTAAAGCAGAAGTAAGGTTCCCTACTGGCAGTATCTTAAGGGTGAAGTACAGTAAGGAGAGAATTCTAAGGAGTGAGATCTGGTAAATCCAGGTGGGTAATGAAATTTGCATTTAGCAGGTAGTTCTGACATTAGTGAAAGGGTCCTAAATTCAGGCAAAGAAAGAAAAAGCAAACATTGGCATTTGATAGGGTTAAAGGAAAACCTTGAGGCAGAAGTTGCTGCTCACCAGAGTGGTACCTCCTGATGCTCTGCATGTCTGGGAGGGAGCAGCTCCCTGTTTTGGATGCAAGCAGCTCTGCTGTGTCATGTTACAGCCTCACTAAACCGCTTTCTGTGTATCACTTGATATTTCTTAGGGGCATATGGAACATTCACCATGCTATGAATATTGTTTTGCAATGAATATTATAGACCTCTTGAGATGTACTTCTGCTTTTGCCTCAGAAACAGTGCTGTGCAATGTGTCACTTCTGCCTTTCATATTGCAGCCATATGTCTTGGATTGTGTTTTGGTTTTAGAGGAGATTCTGTAGATTGGAATACATCAGTAAATATTTTACTGAATTTTCCTTTACAGCCTTGATGAGAGCAGTGCTGAACAAAAGCTGTAGTAATAATACCTGCTCCTAGCACTGATTTTCTAGATTATTTCCATATAAGATTGAAATGCAGCATACACTTTCTGGTGGATCAACAGAGCACTTGACTCACAAACATATCCCAGTGGGCAGTTTTTCATGGTCTGCATTTCTGAGAGCTGACCTCTGGGTGGACAGAATTTGGAACTTGTGCTGAAGGAAAACAGAATTCTAAAAATCACACTCCTGGTGGAGTCCAGGAGTGAGAATAAAAAATACTCATCACATCTGTCAGCAGGCAATACCAATCACTTTTTAAAACTAGTGTGATATTTTCCTGTCTCCTTTGTGGTCCTGTGTAAATTGGGGTGTCCTCAGGGGCTAAGGATGGTTGCTGACTGTGAGATTAGTCCTTTGTGCCCAACCCTGCCTGTAAAATGCCTGTAATGCATTTGTTCACAGGAGCACTGGTTCAGGGTAGGAGTCACTTGTTTCTTGGTACTTGGCCATTGGGTCTGTGCTGGTGTCACATGGGCAGATTCCTGGAAGGCTATCAGAGTTCTGCTCTCTGTCTTTAATTGCCTTGTAGGCCACCTTCAAAGCTTTGATCTTTATGCAGTGCTGGATAGCATCCAGGCTGTAAAGCCACTCTGCCTCTAGTGTGTCACAGTCTTCCACTGGATACTGAGGCTGCCTGTGCTGTTGCCTCCCCCTAGCCATTGAAGTAGTCTAGGACATCACTTTGGATCTAGCTGGAAATGTGAGCTGGGCATGGGCAAGGCTGGAAAAATTGCAAACAATTGCAGAAAGGCCTGTGGACTCTCAGTATATGTCTCACAAAATTAGACTTTGCTTAAATACTGGTATACAGGAAGAAGGGGACTCAGTCAATGTCAGACTACAGAAGACAACTGATAAGGTTGCTTGTAAAGACAGGCATTTTAAAGAACATTATCTCTTCAGTTGTTACTGGTCTTCATTTATGCCTCACTCAGTAGGATTTATTATAGAAATGACCATGAGATCAGAATGATCACTGTTTTGCCACTATTGTTTCAGGAAGTAGTTGTACCAACACCTCTCAGCTACAGGTTTTCAGTATATATAAAGCATGCTGTGATCCTTTACAATCATATGTTGGCCAAAAGCCTTCACTGTACATTGGTACAAGACCCTCTGTTCCATGTAGATCACATCAGGCTGTTACACAGGTTCCCAAGTACAGTGAGCAGCAGTGCATGGCCATTCCAGAGGAATATTAATTTTTACTTTGGGACTCAAAATGTCACAAGAAAACCCCTGACCAAAGATGAAATTTTATGTGTCTAGTTAAAGCACTGAGAAGGTCCCTAAAGCCATGTGTATCTACGTGGCTTGTTCAGCTTTTAACCACCCAGGTGCTGCTATGCAAGTGGTCTGTCCAGCACTAACTACAGTGACATGGGAGACAGAAATATGGGCAACTGAGTCTTCTCCATGTCTTATGGGTTATTCCTGGGTTGGTCACATAGTGATGGGTTTTAGCACGGCTTCTTATACCCTTTAGAGCTGAGAGTCAGCAGTGTCCCCACACAGCCCTACCTCCTTTAGTCCCTGTCCTTTCCCTCTCTGTGTGTCCTAAAATGTGTCACGTAGATTTGTGCTGGAAGTGTGATGACCCGTGAGCTTAGGAACCATGGGTGTACACCATGCACACATCACCTCAAACCTGTTCCCAGACATTCTCTGCTCAGACCAGTGATCTCTGCATTAATATTTCTATTCTCTGCAAATAAGATGCTGCTGGAGCACAACTGGCCAACAGCTGACTCTGTCCTGGCTGCTTGTAGTCACAGCAGACACTGCAGTGTGCTGATTCATGAACTTTTGTCATCCTTTATAAAATTGAGTCAGACAGCTTTTAGTATAAGTCTGTGTGTTTGTTGCTTTTTTAGTGTTCCTTCCTCCTTCTTCAGTAATGGTCAGATCTTCTTGTGAGGAAATTTATGAAGAGCTCTAATGAGGACTCACCTGAGTTCTATTAGCAACCTTGACTAAATTCTGCTTTGGCTGATGGATTTGAACATCTCCCTTTTGTTTTCTTTCTCTAATAAAATGGGTTTTAAGGCAGTATTTCCAGATGCAGGGTGGGAGAGTTACAGGTTCTAATGGAAGCACTTCTTGTATTTTTCCCATGTCTATTTTTACACTGCTCTTCTATCATGATGTGGCATTTTCCCATGTCTACATTAGGTTAAGATACCAAGGAAATTTCTCTATGGAACCATATAATCAAGAACGATGGAGAGAGATACAATGCAGACTAGTCATGGCTTTGTACAAAGAAATATTGTCCATTAGTGGCTTACTTGATTTACATCCTTTTTAAACATTTTTTGTCTATCTGGACTATGGTACAATACAGAGGTAGCTGACATAGCATTATTGCAGGTAACCTCTTAAGATCTAAGCAGTATGAGTGTATTAGCAAGCTCAGAGCTAATTCCAAATTTTACAGGTCTACTCACTGTATTCCAACATGCAAACAAGAAATGCCCTTTTTTGCCTGTTTTGAAGGAACAATTAAGCTAAAATAATGAATTTGGGGGTCAAAAATCAATCCTGGATCTCAAAGTCTCCAATAGAGTGTGATGGGATTTCCATCTGATAGCATTAAAAATGGATTTGTTCCACTTTAAAGCAAATTAATCTTTGTTCTGGCTAATTAATCTTTGTTCATACAGTTGACCTGATCAGGTTATTAAAATCATATATGATGTGACAATTCCGTAACCTGCACTGAAATGCTAACTTAATGCAGGATCAGCCTTTTCTTAAAATTGAAATAAAAGGCCTCAGTTTGTGAGATTTTTTTTGTTGTTTTTTTCAATTAGCAGTCCATCAAATATTGCTAAGTGTTTTTGCTTCATAAAGGCATGCACTTAGCTTAAAATGTTATCATTCACCAAGCTAAATTAAAATGGGTCTTAGTTTGCCCTGCAGAAAGACTGCAGGCAAGGAGAGTTTGATAGACCTTACTTTTGACCCAGTGAGGCTGCTCAGAGATTCTCATGGCCAGCCCTTCCCCTGCTGTATTTTTAAAAAAATTTCAATTAATTTTCAGACCTCTCAGAATATTTTTTTTACTTTTGAGTACTATATAAACAATATTGACACAGACCTGTGATACAGGAAAAATGGCCCGATTTGATGGTTGCTGAAGCTGGTGGACAGTTAAAGGTTGTCAGGTTTCCAGGAGGTTCAAAGAGAGTTACAGAAGCATCACATTACTCTCAATTACATTCAATCAATAAGCACTCCACTCTCTCCATGATGGCCACTCAATTCATTCTACCAGGAAAATACCTTTCCTGAAAATTGTGTTTAGCGTAACTCTGCATTGAGTTGCAGTGGGCCGTTGAGATAGCAAAGTTATGGTGTAATATGTGCTAAAAGCTCATCTGCACACTCACAGAGAAGCTCAGAGGGACAACAGTGTAGGGGGGAGCCCAAAGAATTCCCTGCACCCAGTTGTTCCCATTCCAGGAGCCATCAGCCCATCAAAAGCCTTTCTGATCAGCCAGAGGAGCCCCGGGGCACAAAGGCAGGTGGGAGCCTGAATTAGGGATTTCAGAGGAAGGGAAACCTTGTCTTTCCCAGGGCTGTTCCAGAGAAGTCTCAGCCCTTGTGGCCAGGCATGAAACCCACCCAGATGAGCCAACAGCCGAGCACCTTGGGGCCAGGAAAAGCAGCTGCCTGGGACACGTGGGCTGGGGTGTCTCTCAGTCTCTCAGGGCTGCTGAGGACCTGGGAACCCCAGCCAGCTGTAGCTGTGTGAGATGGTCTGCATCACCAGCTGGGCTGTGGGGCTGTGGCCCCAAGGCCTCCAATGTCTGGGTGCATGCAACTGGTGAGACTGGGATCGGGGGCAGCTGTTGGGCAGACAGAGTTCCTGAGCCCAGCTGCTGGAGGGATGTGTACAGATGTGTGTGGACCTCTGCACTGTTCAGCCACAGGGGTGAGAAGGATGAAGCTGTTGGTGCATTGTGAACACTCTCTGTCCCTGTCACCTGTGTTGCCAGCTGTGTGTGTCTGTATAGGTGTGGTTATAAATGCACTCTGTGTGTGTCCCTCCCAGGGGTACCTGCTCAGACTCAGGGCTGCTGGGACCCCAGCCCCACCTCTCTTGGACTGACAGACCCTGCACAATCTGTTGTATCAAAAGCAGAGTGAGCCTGGGAGAACTGTACAAAAATGGATGGTATTTAGTATTGTAATTTCTAATTTCCTTCCTTTTGTGGGTTGAACGGTAATGTGTGCCACAGGCATAAAACTACTGCATGTAAGCTTGTTGGTGTACTCATTTTGTAAAATTTGAAACCTGGTTTGAAGTTTTTATTGTTGAGATAGGGCTTGTGGTGGAGTGGGAAATCTGGGGAGCGACAGAGTGAAGAACAAAAAATAAAGCTGTATATAAACCATTATGTATGTGTATAGAGTCTAGCATTCACCTATAAAATAGTCACCAATGCATGAAGTTTATGCATCAAAGGCTTGTGGAACAGTGAGTTGCAGATACAAATAGCAGTGATTAAAAAAGAAAACATCTCCGAGCCTGAATATGATATAGACACAATATATTTTAACTATATAGTCAAACATGAAATATCCATGTCCTTCAGAAAAGCAGTTCAAGTTTGGAATTCACTGCTTCCTGTTGAGAAGAATAAGAAAAGAAACCAAAAATATAGCTAAGGAGTAAATTTGTGTGTGTACAGAAATTCTTCTGTAGGTGACCTAGTTTTAAAGATCATTGGGAATTTATATTCATTGCCTGTAGAGAGGCAGGGTGGCCAGGGAAATGATGCTGTGATGAAGCCCATGCATCCATGGAAATAGTGCTGGACTAAATTTCCCCATTGACATAATTCCACCAAATTAAAAGAACTGATGTGAAGATGGACCATGTCCCTATTTTCATGTTTGAGAAAAAAGATCATAAAATGTTCATTTCAGTTTAACTCACAAACAGGAGGTCTTTTGCAACATCCTAATTGCCTAATTCCTATTTTTATTTCCTTTTCTGGGAGGCAAGGTTTTTATATTCTTTTTATCAGTGGAAGTATTTTTCCTTCTCCAGGGGGAAAAAACCCCCACAAACTATCATCAAATAAATCGTATTTTGCAAAATGTATGCTTTCATTTTTTGTCAGTGAAACATACAGTCATCAGGAGAGAAAACTACTAGATCATTTTATCTATTTGGAGATGAAGTTTTACCCCCTAAGGCTGTACAATTCAGTGTCAAGCAGCTGATTTATATTACTTTTGTATGTAATAGTTCTGCAGCCAAATACTTTTAATTGCAGGATTTCTTATTCAGGCTCTATTTCTCTTATGTGGATTTGGCTTCATTTTTTATGCTTTAAGGTGTGATGAATGATGCCTTACACAGCATGACACATTTAGCATGCAACAATGAATATGTTTACAAATGGCTTTATTCCTTTCTCCTTTCAATGGAATTTATATTAACATTGATGGCATATATTTGCAATAATGTTTTCAGCTGTGAGATGTAGCTCTGAACTCTCACCAAATGTATCTTCTGTACAACAGTGCTTTTGCAAAACGTATTGTTATTATTTTTTGGTAACTGGATAATTTTCTTACATCAAAGCCTGTCAGGCTCACAAGTATTTCAACAAATGGAATTATTTGTATACACAACTTGAAAGTTTTCTGTGCGAGGCAGAAAAGCAAATCTGAAACAAAACCGTGTCACTGATGAGAAAAGGTTGTGTCTTGTTCTCTGTGTGATCATTGGAGCGAGACGTTATTTCTAGTGCTTCTTCTCTTTCGCAACAGCCGGCAGGAGCGTTCTGGGCTAATCTTTATCTTCGCTTTGCTCTTCAGAACAAATGCTTCTGATGTGAGGCTACTTTACAGGAAGCGTGACCTCACTGGGGCTCCGTGCCGCTGATTGCACGGGCTGTTTTCAAAAGGAAACAGGGGACTTGTTAGAGCAGCCTTTGCGAGGAGCCTGGGCTGGGCTCTCCCGGGAAGCTGCCCCAGAACAGCCTCCAGCAGTCCCACGGGCTCCCGGGCTGAGGAAAAGCTTTGCACGCATGTGTTAATTTGGAAATGGATTTTCCAGGTTTGAAGGATTTTAGCCTTGTTTATCTCTTAATATAGTTAGCTGAGGAGTAGCTAAGCTTTGGATTCATTTCTGTGCTGTTCTTCAGGAAGTTTTGCGTTTTTATGAATGTTGCTACCATTACCTACAGGGAGAAAACATCTTCAAAAACAACTGATATGTGTGAACAAATAAAACTCCCTTTGTAGACACTTGTGTTTGCTTGATACAATAGAATAAAACTGGTTGGCTTGAGTTTCAGCTATTTGAATAGTTAGTGCTATATTTTGGTAGGTACTAATGTAAATATTTAGATTGTATACTGAAGGCATCATTGGCTTAAACACTAATTTGATTTTTGGAGGGCAAGGTAGGTAAAACTGACTGGTTTGGATAGTGACTTTTTGTTTATATTACAACATGAAGTTTTGTGTGTTTTGAAATCCAAAGGAGGTTGCTGCCTTAAATTCTTATTTGGATTCTTGACATAAAATGTTGCCTCATTCACCTCAGATTTGTGTTTAGCGAGATTTCATAGAGCTCTTGGCTTTTTCTCATGCCATGGTTTAGACTTGCTGTGTTGATGGCTCATTTCATGGATTACAGATACCACTGCTGCATTGTACAGTGATGGTTGAGAAGCTTTGTTTTGTTATGTCATTACTATAGCTTCTCACGCTATTAATAGCGCAGAAATTGGACTGAATATTAAATGAAAGCAGAACACTGTGCAGCATTGTCTGCAACATGATGTTTCCATGTTTTCTCCATCATTGATTGAATTATTTTCAAGAACTCTCTTCATTATTCATGAGCGAAAAATTTTCACAATCAAGGCAAGCAAAAAAATCTGTTGGGCTGCCTGTTCTATTACTGTTCACAGAAGCTTGATATTATCGTTACTTAAAGTAGTTTAAAAGCAAGTTACAGCAGCTTATTAATTGTTCTTGAAAAGAGGGCAATGCCTTGCCTCACCAGTAGTATATCTGCATGTGTATATTGCTCACTTTCTTTTATAAATAGATGAATATACTCTATTTTATCTTAAATTTTATTTCTCTGGAGGGCGGCAAATAAACATCCTGCAAAGACATACCTTGCAAAGTTATGAGAGAATTCAAATGAGGAACAGAAGGACTGTGGTTTGTCCTTCCACTGTGATCAGTATGTGTCAACACCTTACAGTGAAAACACTACCCCACAGGAAAGCTGCCACTCCTAAAAGTTATTCTTTTTTTAGACATTGCTACTTTTTATTATCATAACTGAAAGAATTGTGTGCAATACAGCTGTGCTGTGGGTTTCAGTTGCTGGAGTGTTTCACTCAGATTATTAAAGAGTAATGATAGGTATAATTGATCCTGACATATACTTCTATATATCCTTTTCAAACTTTTTGCCCTAGAATCAGTTACTTTTGCCTGAGAATCCATTATGACTAATAATTTGATCTATATTGCTGATACTATCTTACCCATCCTAATTTTCAAAGACAAAATAAAACATGTTTCTGTTTCTTTTTAAACTCTTTTACAGATAATCTATATTCCCTGTTACCCTAGGGTGTGTGAAGCAGTACTTTTCAACATGTATGGAACATCATATGTTGCCTCAACTCCAGGAGCAAATAAATTTGGATACATTTGTCTATTTTAATAAAAATAAATACCTTGTGGAGGGGATCTTTTTTGACTGATAATACTTAGGATTTTCTTTGTTTTAGTTTTTATCCAAATCTACACACTGCTTGTTAAGTCATCCCTGTATTTCCTTCTAGAATTTGAATGCATTTCTTGCTTTTGAATGTAACATTTTTTTTACACATTTAAGAATCGTGATTTTGCCTAAAATAAGAGAAATTATTTCAGGAGGTAGTTGTATGTTAAAAATAGCTCTAATACATGTCAAACTATGAAATACACCACTGGTCCCACTGTTTGTACAATTTGCTCCGTGGCATTCTGACTGATGCTTCTTGATCTCTCTGTACCTTCCCCCAAGTTCTTTCCATTTTCTCCTCCTTGAGTTATTTTTGTGGCCATTAGAGCATAATTTGTTCATGGTAAAGTGATCTTTTTTTTACAAAGGGTAGGAGAAACAGTATGCATGGGACCAGGGTAATAGGACTGATTTGTAAAAAATACCCTGAATATTTTACTTCTTTCACCTTGCCTGGTCCCAAGGGTGAGTCAAGACTTCACACCCTGTGAAGTGGCTGACAACTGATCTTCCAAGAAGGTTAAACAAGATTACCAAAGTGGAAACCCTGACCTTCATGCCTTTTATTTGCCTCAGCTCATAACTGAACATAAAAACATAAAATTCTCTGAGCCCTATCTCCTCTTGGAGGGGAAGGATGGGCACTTACTAACAGTGTTGCAAGTCTGAAGCTCTAAAGATTCAGGAGAGACAAGGTCATATAGGGAAAGATCATATCTTTTATCTTTTCATGTAATAATAGACATAAATTCTCCCTATGGATAGCCCTTGCTCATGTTTTGTAAGATTGATTCTGTCAGGTGCGGAACATCTAGCAGTCCTTTGCACACTTGAGCCATGGTAATCCAGACAAATCCTATTTCCTTATTCTCCTGCCACAACATTACTGTCAAATATTTGTCACTGTAGCAATCCCTGTGCTGGTTGTGCTATGTCTGCAATTTTCATCAGGAAAATAAAATATAGTGCTAATGGTGGCCTTTCCATTCTACTCAGTATCTAGTGCTAGTTCAGTTCTAGCTTTGGCATGAAGCAGATTTCTTGCAAAACACCTTAAAATTACTGCAGTTATTGCATTTGTGTCCATAATTATTTCTCTCAAGTCTGTTATCTGGGCAGAGTAAAAATATCTGATTTCTGTTGGCTCTGATTCTGTGTTGTCCTGGTTGAAATGAGTTTTCTATAAACACCAAGTCTTTCCCTGATTCTTTCATATGTTTTATCCTTTCATATCCTTCATATCCTTTCACATGCTTTAATGAATCCTTTAATTTTCTTTCAATTTTTAGCTTTCTTTATTATCTTTCTGGTATGCACAAGCTGTCAGTGAATATGATAATGATTTCTTCTTATTTCACCTTTGCTTCTGCAGGCTCAACACCATATGATGGAGAGCATAGACACAACCTCTCAAGACATATTTTTCCAAGGTATTAAGGAAAGTTACACTTGCTTAATTTTATTTTTGTTCTGGGGTAGATTTTGTAAAAATCCCCTTTGGGCCACTGAGAACTTTAGTGCTGATAATAATTTAATTACTGCCCTAAATGGAAGTTCAGAAGTACTGCTGTTGAGGTTGGAAACACTGGCTTTGAAATTACAGGGTTTTGGAGTATCTCTCTTCCATCTGCTTTTCCCTACACTGAAATTATGGTATCTCTGTGTGACATGCCATATGGGATAGTTAAACCTCTTACTGAAACACAGGTCAGACACTAAATCAATCCGGTGTCTTCCTTTCTTTCCATGATGTCACCGCATGGCAATTTGGAACTCATAGGTGTTAAATGGAAAGGTATAACCATAAATTAAATTTTAGTCAAACTAAGTACGTCTACAACTTTTAGATCCTTTCACCTCTGTCACTATTCACTTCTATTTTAAATACCAGAGAGTATAGTTTTCTGTGCTGTATTTCATCCCAAAGTCAATTGTGTTTCAGTCCTGGATGGAGCTATCACAATATCTGGGCTTTATCCCATTTTGTTCCAGCTGCATGGCATTCTAGGATTTGTGAGAGTTAGAAGTCGTGTATCCTTAAATCTTCACTAAGTGTGGCCAGATTATAAAAAAGCAAGTAAATCCTGCCTGGCTCAGGGGCACCCAGTTTGTGCCATGTAGAGGAATTCAGAAAAGCCAAATACTGGAATGCCTCTGATGGCTCCAGGTCGGGGTAGGTCTGGCAGGACTCCTTGGCCAAGAGCACTGCCACGGAAACACACCGAGTACTTCTGAGCTCAAGCTGGCTCCATGCTTCAGGAAATGCTCCCCTGGCATGTATCCCTCCTGTAATCTTAAGCTCTGGAACATGTGATGCACACGTCAGCTGGCTGAAACCCCCTGGTAAAGAGTAATATCATCACATCCATGTATTTAAATCTATGTCATTACCAGTCCCCATCAGCTGGGAATGGAAATTCATTACTATTAAATTGTGGATTTGCTCTGTCCAGACCTCTAAATTAGAGGCTTTCATTTCTCCTTTTCAGTTGTACTTGTGCCTTTTTGGATGACGATCCTGCCTATGAGTGCTCCACAAATCCTCTGACAGGCTCCCTTCCTACATGCCGCCGCAGCCCTCGACTGCTTTCTAATGGTTATTATGTTTTGACAGAAGACAGTTTTCTGTCTGATGAAGAGGGCAACATAACACTGACACCATCCCACACAAGTGTTACATATAAAGAGAATTTAGTTCGGTAAGTGAACTATACGTACATTTTAATCCATGTTGGCGATTGCCTCCACATCTCTGGCCTTATCTGGAGGTGTCTTTGTGTCTGTCTACATATTGCTTGGCATAAGACCAGCATTACTTCTGAATGGGAACATCTCAATTGCTTTAGAGAGTGCAGTGAATGAAATAACCTGATTTTCAGTCACATCTTACTACCCAAAAACTCCTTAGTGCACAGTTGTTGCTATAATTGAAGTTGTGTCAAATAAAGGAAAAGGAGAGAGCTACAGCTCATTTTGCCAATGGGGTGGGTGTTACTCTGATAAGGACTAAGAAAAAAGTATAAATATAAATATCTTTGTCTAAAACACACACACACACATACATATATATAAATAAAAAAGATCTGGTCCTGGAATTCTCACTCAAAGAAAATCATCAATTGATTCAGAAGGACAGTTTAGGAAGGTATATGAAATGTAGTTCAAAAAACTTGGAATTCAATGAATTCAGACTACCTCAAATAGGATATAGCAGGATGACAATCACAGGTAGCATGAGACACTCACAGCACTATCAGAGACCAGTAGCTGTTATATCTTTTGGTACCACAGTATCCAGAATCACAACAGCATGATCAGCCCTCCTGTTAATACAGCTTATTAACTCCCTGACATATTGTGGTGTGCAGCAGCCATTCCTGGTGACATGCCCAGAGTTAAAAACTGGGCTGGAAGCAGCACCCAGAACCTGGTTCTTTCATGTCATTCCTGCAAGCTTTAGAGCTCTGTCCCTGCTCAGCAAGAATAATTAGCTCTATTCCTTGGCAACACATCTTTTCTTTCTAGTGTATTCAGGCGAAGGAAGAAAATCCGTCGCTCTCTTGACAGCTTGTTCAATCTCAGTGCCTCCAGCTCATGGCTCAGCTCCACCATTCCCAGCAGGATGGATTTCTCCCTTGTAGAGGATCCTTGGCCTGATGGATGTAGTAAACTAGAAGCCAGTCACAGTGATAGTGGTAAGCCCTGATCGGGTACCTGGTAATCAAGATACAACATTGCAGTCTATGTTTAGTGCATATTTGAGTATCTCCTTCTGGAAATTTTGCAGGTGTTAGCCAAGGTGTGCAAGTAAAGGATAGAATGAAGTACAGAATTTTAAGGGACAAATAGAGCTCCTGGCATTAAAACTGAGTATGAATCCACAAAGACCTCTGTGCCAAAAAGTCATTTTTTGACTGAATTTGAATGCAAAGTCATCACCAGGAGTGTTTATTCTGGTGTGAAATACCTGGCACTGTCTGCTTTCACCTGGCTCCTTCAATAACTTCATCTGTTATGCTCTGTGCAGTTTTGTCTTTACTCTGCATATTCTCTCCTGCATTTGAACCCGCCAATTCCCTACCTCTAACAATTTGGAAACTCTCCTGTGATTCAGTAATTAATTCCTAAATTCATTAATACAAAGTCTCAGAGCTCTTCTTTTGTGCAATCTCAGTTATACATGCATTTCTTGTAGGTGATTCAGACTTTTCTTCTGAATGTAATAACCATGTGTCACAAAGGCAAATTCCAGCACCTAATGGATCATTTCTCACCAAAGATGACGAGTTTCTTCATTTTGAGGAACCATTTTGTGCTTCAAAACCCTGCTCTTTTATGATAAATGCAAATGAAGAGACCTGGAGCAATGCAGGTATGTTATGTTCTTATTCTGGCACACCTGATTTTCAGAGTGAAGTGAAAATACATTAAAAATATGGATCTGGTCCCTTGTAGAATATAATTTATTTACTAAAACATGTATTTTAAATGAAAGATTAAAAAATAAAATCACAAAATTGGTATTTAGTTGATTACTACACCCTGCTCACATCTTTCCCTCATCCATTTTTCAGAAAAAAAAAAAAAAGAGGAGTGAAGAGGAAAATGGAGGAAAGGGCATGGGAGCAAAAACTGAAACAGGCAATTATGCAGAAAGGCTTGTTTTCTGAGAGCATGGAGGGCACAGTGTTTCTGTAGTTGTGGGGAAAAAAGACTCCTGAGAGACACCCAGAGAATGAAAATTAGGTTTCTGCTTTGAATCACTCCAGGCGAGTTCTCTTTCAAAGCAACCGAAGAGACTGGTCTCACAGGCTGAAGGTAGCCTTTGCAAACACCTCCTGTCATATATTTACTTTCATTAAAACCCATTATTTTCCTGATTTTTATTTTAGAATCCAGGACAGTGCAAAATGTCATTTCTCAGATGGTTGCACTGATCATGTGCTTAATCATTTCAGTATGTACAAGGTAATTTTTATTTCTTTTATTTTCTGTTTCTGACATGAGTGCTTGCTTCATTTCAGCTGGTGAATAAAACTTCAATTAAGGGACATATTTTCAAAATTATATGTATCTTATTGTGAAAATACATTTTCACATGATAGTTGATGCAGGAAAATATCTAAGCTACATAGATATGCACAAAAATAAGAAATATGCATGCAGATATGAAAGGTACTTTGCCAAGTCTGCTTTGACAGGGGTTTTGGCAGGCTGAGAAGAATCAGAATGGATACATATCTTTCTAAGTGGGTTTTTCTCGCAGTCTGAATGTTGAGGTCTTTCTTTCCAGGAGATTATCTTCAATAGTTTATGTAATCTGGTTTCAAATTACAGTTCACCTACCAGAGTTCAGAGGGTTCATCTGCAAGAACCCCTCCTCCTCCTCCCACCCAGGCTTCACCTCTTTTAACCCAATATGCATTCTTTGGCTTTTTTTAACCTTTCTGGGTATTGTTCTGTTCTCAGATATTTTCTGGGAGGACTGTCTGTCACTTTGTTGCTGATCATTTTAGTTTGTAAGTATAGAATTTCTTTATTGCCAACATATGTTTTGTTTTTTTTTTTACTAAGTCACATCTGAGGACCAAATTCTATCTTTGGATGTATATCCATGGGTCTTACTGATCCTAATAAGAGCACTATATGGTCAAATGGGGACAAATGCAACCTTCAATCCATTACAGCATTTTGCATTTTAATTTCACAGTTCTTTTGTCCCAAGATGCTCCTGTGTCAACTTTCTTCAGTCTCAATACATTTTTCAAAACAACTAAGTTTTGGTAAGTGGTTCCAGTGTCAAGTGATGAATAGAGGAATTTAGAAATTTTATATTAAGAAGAGAAAGGAGATTCCTGCTGTTGTTTTCATGTCAGAAGATAGAAGGTAGGATCTGAAGTTGCTGCTAGAGTACTTGACTTCAATATTTCCAGTATTGAAGTACTGAATTCCATATTTCCAGTTACTGATTTGTATTCGCAGAAACTTTCTGTTCGTTCTTAAACCTGCCTTTGCATAAATGTGCAATAAATGTTGTATCAGAAAAGGGAGGTAAACCTAATATATCAGAACATGATGCAGACACAGACCAAGCAGTGTAATTTATGATTCCAGAGGTCACTTTCAAGCCTTGCTCTGATGTCCACTCCCAGGACACCAGACCTAGCCTTTTCTTTTTAACTGGAAAAAATAAAACCACCTAATTATGATGCTCACCACATCATCACCTTCCAGGGACTGCAGAATTGATATCATTTGGCCTCTCTAACCCAATGTGGCATTAGCTCACACATAGAACTTCATGCTGAAAGCAAGTATGGATTAATGAGTTACCATTCCTTCACCTTTTTTGCACCACAGAATTGTAAATGTCTAAAATACAAAATGCTTCTAAGACTGAAAAGTTTGGGCTTATCTGAATTGTTATGGGGTAAAAGTGAAGCTCAAGAGAATTTTTTTTTGTTTCTGAAGCTATCAGGGTCCAGGAGATCAGTGTATGCCAAAGGCCCCAAGACAATCTGTCAGATCAGCCTTTGAACTGGGTACATTGGAAGTCAGAAACAGCAAGGCACAACTTGGATAGCCCTAGTGCAATGACAGTCCCACCTTTTGAGGGATGATGCATCAGTTTGTTGCCATGTCTCTAGTCCCTAAAACTTTGGTTTTACCAAAGCCACCAGGTCAGGACCAGTGTGTTGCAAGCACATGCCCCAAAGTGCTGCTTTCCCTCTTCCTGAATAGCTTAGCCCTGAGTCATAAGGAAGCTGTTCTTCACAAGAGAAAAACACATTCTGAGAGCTTTTCAGCAGCAGGTATACAGAGAATGCCTCTTTTATGCCCATCACAATTGAGAAGTTACCTGCTCAAACAAGTAGTCCTGCAGCTTAGCTGAATTTGTCAAACAGGACCTATGGATAACATAAAATGATTATGAGAAATTGTGATTTAAATCAAGACATACAAAAATGTATTCTTTTTTTTTTTCCCACAGAAAACAATAATAAAGAACAATTGGTGAGTACATATTTATGTTTAGAAAGAATTCCATACTTTTGGGGATGAGTCCTATTATAGAACAGGGTTCTATAGGGTTCAAATATCCTAGAAAGGTTCCATGGACTTTCCATTAAAAGAAGGATTAACTGCAGGACCCTTGCCATTTTTCACTGCAAATTACTCCAATTTGATGTCTATAACTCATTTTTTACTGCATTTGCATTATATATTTTCTTTCTCTTGTCTGGCAGCAGTGTCTAAATAGTGTAAGCTGTTAACAATTGCTGTGCTTCAGCCCAGAGAAAACTTGTTTTCCAGTAACAAGCAAAACAAGTCTTCCTTTTCCCAAGTGTGAACTGAACAGCAGGACCAGGTGCTGTGCTGCTCTGAGTTGGTCGCATTCCACTGAAGCAGTGAAGCAACATCAACATGAATTGGTCCAGAATATCAGAAAAACACTTAGATATGCTTCTATTCCCTATTCTTTTTCATTCAAGCCTCATCCTCACACTCCAATTTCTGTTTATCAAGCATTTCTAAGCCTCACTGAAGCTCAAACTCTTAAAACAAGAGCACTGATTTATTTGTAATTGGAGTTCGTCATCCCAGTCCTGGCTTTGTTATTTCCTTTATGTCTCCACCTTGTACAGTTGAAAAGAAAAGGAGGAACCAAGTGGAGCTGTGCCCAGTTTGTGTTCCTTATAGCGTGGATAGAACAGCTTCTTTAGCAGTCTCCTGGTTGAGTGCAGTTCAACTTCTGAGATCTAAAGGCATCTGCACAGCTTCAGACACAACCTGGAAAACCTTTCTTTCCACTCTTAAAGGAGGGTGTTAATCCTGAGAACAAAGCATTTTAGAAAGGAGTGCAGTCATTTGATCACTCTGCCTATGATGAGAAAATGTCCTACTCACAGCATGCCAAGCAGGGCTGCCACACATTGCACTTCAAGTCAGTAGAACTGTTTATGTATGGGCTGAAACATCAGAGCTTGAAAGCTCACTGGTTTTGAAAGCCACTATCAATGTTAACCAAAGCAGGTACAACAGGATGGAGTAGAGAACTGGACACTTGTTGCACGGCAGGACTAAACTAAACACAGATTGACACAGGTTACTGCAAGACAGGACCTTCCACAGTTCAAAACTTGCTCATCTCTTGCACTTCATAAAAATTTAAAAGCAGACTTGCTACTTCTGTGCATTTTCAAAGGAGTTCAATAATAGTTTTCATTTTTCCTCCTCCTCAAATTTATTTTCATCAGCTCTTCAGCATAGAACTCCTGGATACCTCCTTATGGCCATGGTTACATGTTCCTGTGAGAAAAAAAAACCAACAGATTTTGATAGTATTCTTCCTCTAAAACACAATTAATTTTAGCTTTATTTTTCTTCTGGTCAAATATGAGTGAAGCCTTAGTTCTTGATGACTACCTGAAAGAAATCATGCAAAGAAGTGTTGTACCTGTAGTATGTTGTCTTGATAATAAAAAATGTTTTGTAATTCCTGTGAAATATTTTTAAAATAAAAACGATGCTATCCCGTATTTTATATATTAATTTCTTGTTATCATGCTATCCAATATAGTGGATGTGGATAGTGGCTTAGTATATGTGCTAACTGATATATTATGCAACTAAAACAGTATTTATAATACTCATCCTCATATTTACTTACAGTTAATGCACATGAATAATACTGTGTTAAATAATTCCTCTTTATTTAAAGCACAAAGACAACTGAGAGCAAATATCACTAGGTAAAACGTAAATATTTTGTTATCTATTTTATTACTATCATAAAAGGTCCATTACTAAAATCACTTTTAAAACTAAAGGATTATAAAGATCTTTAGTATTTAAATAATCTCTTGAAATAATAATCTGTAAAGTTAAATCTCATTCTGAGAGAAAAGTCTAAGACCGCAATTACCTGCAGTTAACAAAGCAATTATGCTGAAAACTAGAAGAGTTCACTTTAAACTCGTTAGTTCACTGTAAACTATCAAAGAAAAATCTGATTGAGATTGAAAAAAAAAAAATGTCTACAATAAATTGCTATAATCTGTCTATTAATAAATATAAACTGTAAATTGGAATTGTTCTCAGCTGGAGAGAGGGAACTCCTGAGACAATTTCTCAATTGTTCAAGGAGTTCTAGGGCTAAAAATAAAATGCTCAGGATGTTAAGATCTGCCTTCCCTGATATTCATTGATGTTGAATTAACAAAGTTCTAGTCAATTACCAGACTGATTGGCTTTGGCAGTTCCCTTCCATATATTCCTATGGACATAAAAACATGCCTCATCTTTTTTCTCTGAAAATAGGCACAATCATATGTCTCTTCCTGTTGGATGAAAAATTGAAGCCAGGATTTTTCTGATGTGAAACTGAAAAAAATTTCCAACCTAAATGTGTAAATCCAGATTTTCAGAGGTAATGAGTATTTGCAACTTCTATTAACTACAGTATCAAGCCTAGGATAACTGTGGAATATAATTCTCTCACAGTAAAACCACTTATTGATTAGTGATTAACTGACACTTATACAAACAGAGAAAACAACTAGAATTTTATGGGTTTTTTGTCTCCAGTAATTAAATTTTTATTCCCCTTTAATATAGCACCTTATTTAGAGAAAGAAAATCAAATAGAAGTGCTGTGACGTATATTTATAAACCCTTGTGTATTTTTTCTTACAGTTTATTGCTTTTTTAATATATATGATCTTTATCATTACACCTTGTCCTATATTCTCTTACTTCAGATGTGTTCAGCTGAATTTCAGAGTTATTCCTGAGAATATGTCATGTAGTGCTTTATAGGGGAAATGTTCATGTGGAAGATGGTAATATTGGTGCCATTACTTAATTTTAAATGTTCCTGGTCTGTGAACAAGTCTGGTTTGTAGTTATCCTGAAAGCATTACTCATAGAAGCCAAAGCATAGAAAGATTAATATCTTTAATTTAAGTTATATGGAATAAACAACACGGTACAGAATACAGGTTATGACCACGTAGTCCAGTTCTGCAAAATCTGCTTTTTGATGTATATTTTTATGAATTGTCTGCATTATTTTATAAAACTCTTTGCATGTTTTATATACACTGAGCAAAACAATTGCTTCTTTTATATTGTTTATTTTTTTGTGGTTTCTCATGCTGCTTTTTTTTCCCCCCCTACCTCTGGCATTTCCATACCAGTAAAGTTGTTCCTGTTCTCATTTCTTTTTGTATTTGAGAATGTTTTTAAGTAATGAAGATTATTATTATTATGAGAAATTACATGTATTTCAGTGAATACTTGTTATTTGTGAGTTCATGTCCTGCCCTGCAGATTATGTGCTCTTTGAGGGAGGGTTTTTTGGTACTTTAGTGCAAACATAAAGCCTTGTTTTGTACTGGTGACTACATTACCTAGAACCATAGAAAAATAAAATAAAAAATAAGATTTGAAAAAAACAGTAATTCAATAGGAAATAAATAAAAATACATAGGTTTAAATTCCCAGTGGGTATCAATCAGCTGAGACTCTAAGCTGCAGCACTTCAACAGCTTTGTACATGGATATCAATTTTCTGGGGTTGGAGCACCTTACATGAGTGTATTTATGTACAAAGTCAAAATGTTCAAAGTTCCTCTGTATTAATAATATTATAATTGCTATAAATGCTAGCACTATAATAATAATGCTATGAAGCTTATTTTTGTTGTTACATAGAAATACATATTGCATTGTTTTACACATGTAACAAATAAAGTTGTAATGTATTAAAGCAGTAAACTCAATTTCTTCAGGAAAAGTATGCCAGAG